>NC_132936.1:86170000-87420000 GCF_034638445.1 Ciconia boyciana
TAGTATAATTTGGCATGCTAATAAGGGTTAGACACTGAGGTCAAATGCCACAGACTTTGCAAAGGCAGTAGATAATTTGCCTGAGGAATGAGAATTTTTAATATATAATAAGGATTTCTTTGCTTAGGGAACGAACTCCTCATGCAAGTCTAGCTCCGTTATTTACAGCATCACTTAGGAGGTGTACAGTATTGTATACTTTTACATAGATGTTGTTAACTACATGGATTAATTGTGGATTTAGTGTTTCTGATTTCCAGTGAAAAAAGACCAAGTAGTAAACGCAGTTCACAACTTTCATTAACATGGCAGAGGACTGAATGAGAAGAAAGAATACGTTATCTGGGAAATACATGCTTAAACAGATACATCATACTACTTTTTTTTTGACTGAAAGCCAAAAATCATTCCTCCTGCGGGCCTGGATCCTTCCTTTACCCAGTACCACTTGCCCTGTTTTATGTGAACTGGTCAAGCAAATTGTGTGAAAGACTTTGACAAGTTACTAGCTCTTGTTAGCAGGAAGATTTTCCTTTACATACTGCACAGTCCAGATTTGTTAACTTTCTATGTTCACTTACAATAATACTCCTTGTAATGGCATTAAACTCTCTCACTAGAGCCGTATAAAGACATTAGTTTCTAATCAGGTTTTCCTACAAAAACCTCACTACGTTAAAGTAGATACAGTCCAGCCTGATCATTCACGTTTAAGCTTTTTAGGTATTTGTAAGCTTTCTTTCAAATAAACATGAATCTATTAACCTGAACAAAATAGGTAAATATTTTATTTTTCTGCTTTCATTTAAATTAGCTAATTTAGTTTAGATTTGACCGTACTAAGGAAAATAATTGTTATGTGGACAAGAAGATTAACTTAAGCAAAAATGTTACCGCTAAATTAATTTACAAACTGTGAAAGAAATCTTGGTCAAAAACTCTGGTTCAGTTCAATTACAGGTTTATTTCATATGGGAATAAAAATATTAACTAAAAGCAAGAGATCTCTGGACTTCAGAAAATCTTCAGACAACATGAAAAAAAGACAGCATGATATATGAGACAAAAAGAATGGGACTGTGAAAAGTAACATCAAAGTTTAAGTTCTTTCTTCCTCTCTTTTTGAGCCTAGTTCCTAAACCAGGATAAATAAAATGTTATTTCCCAGATAGCCAAAATACAACTGAAAATTTAACATAATAAATCAGATTATTTGTTACTAATGTGAGGTTTGAGTGTAGTGGTCAAAAACATAAAGAAAACAAAATATTTATGTTCTGTTCACGGAATTTTACGTGAATTTACTTGCATTAGTGTCTATTTAATGCATTTTTATCCTGCTGTCAGATTTTGACTGTGCTGAAATAACTAATGCTACACTGATCTTACTACTGGGAGAGTCTGAGAACTGTTCTCTTTGACTTAAAAATTGAAAGGCTCGGCCATATATTTCATAAAATGGATGGTCCCTTCTGGGCATTTTCTACAACGTAAGATGAAATAGCTTTTTAAGTATGAGTTTCTCACCAAAACTTGGGTAGTGTTTATTTGAAAATACTGCAGAAAATTTAGACCCTTATACAACAGATATAAATAGATTTTCTAGATGCCATACTTTTTCACTGCTGACAATGACACTAACTGCCTCTCTTTTCTTTTTGCATTGTCTTTCCTTTCTCTCTTCTTTCTGCTTTCTTTTTAAAAGCAGCTTGTCTTCTGTCATTTCTCATCTTCAGTATGCACCATGTGAAATGGGAAAAAAACTAATTAACCAAGTTTGGAAACATATTGCTCAAGGGAGAAATAACTAACCCATAACCACTAAGAAGAAGTGATCAAGTCCCAAAAGCTTTGTAAAGGAAAAGCAAGTATTGCAAAGAAGGCATCCAAAACAATGCAAAGAAAAATTTGTGATGGATTTGTCCCTCAGTGTCTTCCTAATGCCAATCATCTGCCCTACCTGCAAAAGCCTTCTCTGCCAGCAGCACTTGTTCACTGGCTGCCAGCTCCTGCCCTGCCATGTCTCTGCTCTTTCTCATCCTCTACTTCCAGTCACTGCAGCCCTCTATCACTACTTGAACACATGCTCTGGGCTTGTTATGGTCTGATTCACCGTGATATTTTGAACATGCAGCCAGTCTGGTATATTTTACATGAATCTATCCATATAAGTTCCTCCTAATCTTACATCTTCTGTTATAGCACCTGTTCCACCTATGATGACCCTCCACACAGAAACGACCTTTGTCCCACCACATTTCTCTTTCTAGTAGTATTTATTTCTATTTTTCATCAACAATAATTTTCTTCTATAAATAATATTACTTTAGATCTTCTTCTATCTTCTGTAAAAGTGGTACATATAAATTTTTCTTTCTATAGTCTTGTTTTCAAGAATTTGAAGGGAAAAGAGTGTGGGTCTGATGTCTGGCCTGGGTGCACTTCAGATTAGATCGCTTGGGGCCTGACCTACATCTTACGCTCTTAGTTCGTGTGATCTACATGCGTCAACTAAGTTGGTGAAGGCTTAGTGTAACATTTTACTGTAAGGAAGCAAGAAAGGTAGTTGTTTTTGACCTTCAGATCTATAGCACCAACAAAGATGGCAGAACTGTTACAACTTGTTCTAATTTCTTCTAAAAAAAGTTTCATAGGTTGGATCTGTGGAATATTTTGGATTTTTTTATTTCGGGTCTTAGTTCAGATCTTTCTTAAAAAACAGCTTCCAGACAAGGCTTTTTGGGAACCAAGCAGCTCTGTATTTTTCCAACTTACTTTCTGTTTTGTCTTTTGTCATACAGGATTTTTATAACAAGGTAGAAACTATGTTATTTGTATCAAACCAAAGGATTTTAATGAAAGTTGTTGGTAAGGGATAGATATCTGTACAGTGATGCAGCCTCTTACCTGTCATTGGCACAAGCAGATGTCACATGGACCCGTGCTAAAGTCTCTCCAAGTCCAAAATGAGCTCAAGAATCTGGAATAAACGTCCTCAGGCAGGTCCAAAGTGTACAAACTGCTTCCTTGTGCAATTCTTCACGTGGCAAGGGTTCATTTTTAAACAGGGTGCTTAAGTTTTTGGACATTCAAGGTCATAGCAAAGTCTGCAGAAAGTGTAAGGCTGTGTCATGCTGCTGGTATTATGGTATGTCTTCGCCAAAGTGAGGCATTTTTAAAGACTGAGTGACCAAATAAGACTAGATATGAGTAAAATAGATCAAGAAATAGGAAGAAACCTCCAGTAACTTCTACAGTGTGCCCTGACTTCTTTTATAGATGTGTGTTTATACATGTGTCTTTTCTATGTGTGTGCATGTTTAAGACTAAACTGACCTAATGGCAAAAGTCCTTGGGAAGCGTATCATGGTTGAAATCCATGGTTGAAAGGTTTCTGCCAAGAGTTAGAGGCTTTGGATGTGGATATTTTCAGGAGCTGGGAAGGAAAATGGCAATTAAGCTTTACTTAGCCTCCTTGCTAGCACTGCCCACTACTCTTATCTTCTGTTTTTGCCTGGATTGGTGCCTGGATGGAAGAAGGGGAAATTGGTTATTTGGGAATGATTCAGCTCTTTTTACTTGTTTGATTGGCTGCTGATGGCAGAGGTACTGGCAAATGCCTAGCATGAGCAGGTGAATTGGCAATGCAGACACAGGCTTAACCGGGCTGGTGCAGGCAGAGCAAGTCCAGTGCTGTCTGGGAGTCTAGTGCTTACTGCCCATACTTTTCCAGCGTGTACATGCTCATATTTCTACTCAGCAGATCACACTAAAATGGGAGCCTGGACACAGTTCATCACTTAGTCCTGCATCAAATAACACAGTTGTAGTCCCCTGGTTTTGTGTGCCCTCTGCTTTACCTTGGGTTGGGTCTGTCCCTGAAGCATCCCCAATTTCAGGCCCTTAGGAAAACCTGGTGAAACCAGAACCCCTTGGCTTTGCCTCAAGACAGAAAGAGTGTGCAGCAATCTTAGCCAGAGAAAACAACTGATGTTTTTTTCCCCGGGGCTTTATTATTAGAAAGGACCTTTTCTTTGCAGTCTCTTCTCCCTCCTCTGAGTCTGCTAAGGGTCTCTTTTTTCTTTTCTTTCCTCTTCTCTGAACTGGACAATTTTCTGTTCGAGCAAATCACAACCCAGTTGAGTTGAAAGAAAAAACAATTTATGTGCTTGAGAGTGTGTGTCTCCAGCCCCCAGGTGCTGTCACAACAGCCAGGAGGTATACTGGCACATGTGGCAGAGGAGAAAAAGCTCTAATAAATTTAGCTATGATTACTAAGAAGAAATCCTGTGCTTATGCCTGCAGAGGCATTTAGTTTTCAGAGATAGTTCTTTGTTCAAAAAAACCCCTCAAAACCAGGAGACATTTTCTTTGTCTGAAAAATAGGATTTGCCCAAGTAAGAGGATTTGCCAAAGACCATGTTAATTTATTTGTTTTCAGACCGTAGTGTCATTGCATTGCCTACCATATTTGCATATCTTTCTTGCATATCTTTCAGGGGATTTTGCACAAACTAAAGGCGAGCTATGTGTGTGGTGTTGTTTTGGAAGTTCCGGGAATGAGAACACTGTATGAATGTGAATTCATTAGGACACCAGTGGATAGTGTTATTATATTCTGCAGCATGAACTCAGCAAACAGGTGCCACCCCATCTGTAATCCTCCTCAGTTTAGGCTGTGACTGCAGAATGAATAAGGACTGGAATTAGCAAGTCATTAAAAATGGGTGGGGATATGTGTTTGTGGCCCTGCTTCATTCCACTAATTCAAAAACAAACCACTTGCATCCCCACAGACTTTGTGCAGAAAACCATGGAACATAGAAATAAAAACAATTTTTTAACTCTTAATGTTTTGTGTAGCATATGCTGTAAGTGTAGATCTAATACTGCAAGATTGCCTCCTGGAGTAATTCCAGGAGCTCCCCAGCAGGAAGATGTGGTACGCCAGCCAATACAGGGCTGTGGTATAACTGGACAGCTTCAGGCTTCAGTGGGTTACTTCTGATTTTTGTCCAGGAGAAAATGTGGTCTCTTTGGCATGATTGTTCCCTCCAAGTATCCCAGAATATTGAGGAGAAATTCAAAGTAGGAACTCTGAATACTTTCAGTGGCCCCCTGGAGTTACCTGAATCTCTCCAGCAACTATAGGAAAACCCAGGAGGCACCAGCCGGGTAGTGAGAAGTGCATGCGCTTTTATTTGTTCCCCCACCTCGCACTGTGTCCCCAGGGGCTCACCTTCAGGTTTGAATATCAACTTTACATTTCTGTTTAGCTGTTGTAGTCATTTATATGTTCCAAACTGTGTCCAGACCTGAAAGATGCCTGACTTCTGATCAGTACTTCAAATTTCTGCTGAACAATGTGCCTTATAGGCTGATAGCAAAGAGGAAGAGAGAAACTGGGTGCTCCAGCACCAAGGAATGTCTGTGAAGGATTTTGCAGTTTCTTGGGTTTTTTTTGTTTTTTGTTTTAAACATTTCCTCTGCAGGTTGGAGTGATTAGGTGGTAATGACTATAGCTCATGCTAAATCCAGCCCTGTCAGCAATGCTGAAATGCTTGTCCCTGCTTAAGACCATTATTGATTGCTACTGCCTATCAGTGGTAGCTGTAATTATCTGTCCACAGGAACACATAACTTTTCTTCTATCAGGTTTCTTTATTTTTCTTCCTGTCTGGGAGAGGCATGATGCTGGGGAGGCAGTGATGCCTCATCTCACTTTGCAGTCTCAAGAGTTGTCCACTTGTGAACCTGCAGCCGGCAACAGCCCTGACTCCAGCCTCTGAATCTCTCTTCCCTTAGTGCATTGCAGTCACTGAGGGCTTAACTTTCATGCTGGTAGATGGTGAATACCATTTGTAGCTTGTGTGTATGTGAGGGGAATGGCTATCTTTCTCGACCCATATGGACTTAAAAACTATGACATAATTTCTTTTGATTATAGAGGACAAAGTATGGTGACTCACCTGGTCCTTTGCAGGCCTATTTTTCCAGATAATTCTCATGCTTTTCTAAATTCTGGACATAAATACAAATAAATAACCTGAAACAAAGCCACAAGCTTGCTAAGACAGCGGTGAGTCAGATAGGAGAATTTAGAGGGGGTTTGTTCTCTCTGAATTTAGCTTCTGAGTTTAGAGGGGTTTGTTCTCTCTCTTTTATTAGTCACTCTGGTTTTTTTGGTGTCTTGGGATGGATTTGTTGGTCTGCAGTGACACTGTTATTTGGATTTTGCTCCTGCTCCAAGCAAGAAAGTAATTTAATGTATGGAAAGCTCTGACTGTTATGTTATGGCTAATAGTGGAGCTGCCCTTGAGCTGTGAACAGCCATGCAATTAGTAGACATAAGTTTCCTTATTCTGGATTATGTTTTGAGCACAGACAGTAAGAAAAATATCTGCCAGCTGGTGAGCCGTTATTTACCCTATCTTCTCTGCCAACGGGCTTTTAGGGAACAAACTTTGGACCTGCATATTCTGCCTCTGTACATTCCCATCATTCTGCAGGCTGGTCATATGAGGTATAGCACAGGAGAGAAGGATGAACTGTCCTCCCACACTGGACAAAGAAATATCATTGAAACAAGGAATTATGTCTCTAGAAACATAGGTGAGCATTTAACTACATGTTAAACCATGAAGTGGCTGTAAGTATGACTTTGTTTTATTTTTTTTAAATACAAAGAGGCTTAACTAGCCTGCCCTGTGTAAAGCGAGGAGAATCTTTTCGTACATAACTTCCTGGGATGGAGGTGGTTGAAACCCAACCAAATCTGAAATCAGAATAATAGACTTTTTCAAGACTGCTGTTTAATTTCATGTGTGGGCACTTATTGTAACTGGGTCAAAACACTGCAGCCCATCTTCTGACTTGCCTCCCTCCTCCCCCTAATAAACTCCTACATTTCTGTGTCACCGAAGCACTCTGCAGTGAGGAAACTGTCCCACAGACAAGGTCCCACAGACAATGGGGGATCTAGGGATGGGAAGGGATGGGGGTCAGGGAGCATACAGATGCTGAGAGAGTAATGTAGTATCTGCATATGGAGGAACTTCATCCCAAATGTACATTAAAGGGCAGAAAATATTTATGGTTATGTTGATCCTTGAGAAAAATCAGGCATGGTAATGGTATAAGAGCTTTTTACAGGGACAATAAATAATATTTATTATAAATAAGCCTTGGAGCCATAAAAATCCCTCCTTGGCCACCTGAAAGCTTCTGTATTACCATTATTTCATAATGCACTATAAATAATAGTGTTTTTCTTAGACCAAAGCATAAAATACACATGAGGTTTTTGAATCAAAGTCACCCTTTTTCCTAAAGGGTAATGAGTGATACATTATTTATTGTAAGATTCAGGTTATTCCTAATTTTTCCCAGTTTCTGAAGAGAAGCTCAGATCAATCTCTAATTTTGTAGCTGCAGATATTTATAAGCACAAAGAAACATTGGTGCAATCAATGGCATTTAAATGTCTGTCTGTCAGGTTGAGTTATGCCTCTCCAGAGACAAAAAGCAAACAGATTTTTTTCTTTCAGAAGGTATGTAGAGACTATGAAACACTTCAGAGCAGCACAGAGTTGTCCATGAAAGCACAGTGTGTCTGTTTTTCCTCTATAGCAGAGTGATTGGTACTGAACAGCGTGGAAAATAGCTACCAGAGAGCAGAGCCCTTCGAGGCTTAAAGATGTGACAAGCAGGAGCAGAATCGTAACTGTTATGTGTGCACATACACTGCAGCACCTTCTAATGTCAAAAACATTGATACATACTTGTAGATACATTTATTTAGATGTGGCAGCATCAGGCCACAGCTACTCCTATCACTACTAGTGGCTATAGCCAGTAAACAACTGCTCAAGATAAAATAAAGAGTGCACATATTAGAAGGAAATATTACAGACCCCATTAGTTAATTCTAGTTTAGTAGAGCATGAGGGCTGTATCTCCATGTTGAGAGAAAATATAACAGCAAGCCTTGAGTCATGTGCAGGCTGCCAGCTCAGACTCTTTCAGGATCCAGCTGTTGAGTCTCTTGTCTTCTTTTGGCACCCCATAGCATGAAAAGCTTCCAGAAGTTTCTCTTCTTTAAGATCTTTTTCCCTAGCAGCTCTTCTTGACAAATGAAATCCCGAGCACACTACCTGTCCATGTGACTATCTGGCAGTATGGGGAAAGGGAGTAAAACACACACTAAATTGCACCATACTTTGCCAGGCAAAGTTTAATGTCATAACATTTTTTTCAACAAATGTTTACATATGTATCGCAGTATTCACAGAACTGAAAAATGTCAGCTGTTGGCCAACTGAATGTAACATATCACTACTCTTCTCTACCTGCATCACACTTCTAGATGATGCTTCTGGCCACCGATATGCAGTTTGTCTACTTTAGACTTCTGTTGAGAAACACAGCAAAATTGCTAGTAACAAAACTCTTATTCATCCCAGGAGAGTGAGTCTGGATACATCTGTACTAGTACACTGAACAGTCCCAGGACCCATTCTCTGGCTTTGAAACCAACTGGAATGTTTTGCCCATGCCCATACTTTTAAATTACCTTATTATTCAAAACCGAGTGGCTGTATCCAGATGGCCGAGTGAGAATGGTCCCTGACTCATCAGAAACCTCAAATTGTCCCTAGGAGCTGCCTGAGAGAGTGTTAGTTGCCCCTTGTTCAAAACCATGTTAATAACCTTCCATCGGTTATGAAGTAGGGGCTACAATGCTGGCACTGTTGAATTTACTAGTTTAGATGTAGCCAGTCAAAGCTGGATGCCTCTGAAAATGCAGGTTTCTAGATGAATTCCAGCATGCAAGTCATGTCTGAGTGTGCACGCACACACATGTGCTACCATATATGTGTGAAAGAGTGACTGTTTATGTTGAGCTCTGTACATTTTTTCTGGTTTGGCTGCTCCCACAAACAAGACAAAATAGTTAAAAGTTTCCCAGGCTCTTTTCTGGTTGCCCTATCCTGCTGGCTGGACTACTGTAGCAGATTGTTCCTTTCCTCCACAGTCCTTTGGATGACGATTGGGTGGAGGGATTCCTCTGAACCCATTTCTCAGAGACTCTTTGGGGCTCCTGGTAGCTTCTGTGATCCAGGACTTGCAGGACTGCAGCACCTGCAGTCTCTAACCCCAGATGCTTGGCCAAGAGAGCAGCTTGAATGATTTTAGCACCCACTCTGGCCTCCTGAGCTTGGATGCATTGAAGCTCTGCCTCACCAGCACATCAGTAGGACAGGGTGATGATCAGCTCAATGTGGGTTACTGGGGTGGTGTTCTCCATCTGGGCAGCTCCTTTAGACACTTTTTCTTCTCTTTTGACCTCTGTGGCTCCTTTCTGACTGAAGCATGTACATCCTGGACAATCTGGAAGACAAACTGCAGGCTTCCTTCCCAGCTGCTGGATTCCCCACCTCTGGGAGGCTCTCTGTCAGCTGCTCAGGTATCTAAGTTTGGACAGATGAATTTCAGGCCATGCATGAAAGCTAAACCCACAGCTTGCCTCTGCCTTGTGGGGATCCAGCTTAGTGGTGCCATAACTAACAGTACACCGTCGCCTTAGTCCTCCCCACTACTTCCTTCCGCTTGCTGAGAAGAGCACCACCTTCTCTGGACCTCAGCATTGCCTTCAGCTGAGCCTCTACCCCGGGCTGTCTGTGAACTTCAAAGATTCTTCTTGCCTACTAGTAGCTCTAAAATGCAGACGTCGCTCCATCCCCTCAGCTAGCTCCATCCCTCATCCTTTCCTAACTTGATTATTGCAGCATCCTCTCTTCTTGCATCCTGCATTGCTCACATTTGTCTACAACACTGCTAACTCACTGCTTTCCCAGTTGAGAACTTTGGCCCTATCTTCTGTCTCCACGTGTCATTCTTCGTTGTCCATCCTCTGTCCATTCTTCTTTTGTCCACTGCATCTGACAGAAACATCTTGGTTTTGCTAGGAGGTCATTATTGTCTCCATCTTGACTAGTCAACAGACAGTGCCAGGGCACAGGCAGAGGTGCAGAAGTAGGCTGCCTGCACTGTTAAACTGTTCAAACAGTCCCATGCACAGTTGTGGTTAATTAGCAGTCTCCCAGGTAATTCCTGGGACAGCTTGGGAATTAACATAGGAGAGGCTATTAACCTTGGGCAGTCTGGATATGGCCATCCTAGTTCCAGGCCGAGTTTACCATCCTGGGGTGGATGTGACCAGACTGTGCCAGCTGGTGTCAGGACTAGAGAAGGGGCTCAGGACATCTGTGTAGTGCTTCAGGCTTCTGGAGATCACAAACAGTGGTAGATTTCTACTGCAGAAAACTAAAGAGCATAGTAACAAGTAATTGAGATGTGTAATAAAATTGTCATTGTAACATGTTTTCTCCTGGGACTCACACTCCCACTGTGTTACTTAATTACTGCTGCTTAATGTCCGTGCTCTAAACAAGCTCTTGGTTCCCGAGATTATTTCAGTCACCTTTACCAAAGTTTAATGGTCCAGGCAGTGATTATAATTTTGTTATCTAGTAATTACTCTGTAAAGTAATTGAGTCTCCAGACTTTAAAAATGCGGAGACATCTGCCTATAAGTTACCTTTTCATGAAGAAAGGAAAGATACTTTCCAAAAGTTTAAACAGTGCTATCTTCGAAATCACACTGTTGTTATAAAGTCTTCTCAGACAGCCTCAGATTTGTCTTTCCGATGTACAATTTCATTGGTGTATTTTGCACAGATGCTTTATTTGGCAAATCTGTTGTTGTACTTGAAGTATTATTGTTGAATTAAAATGTTGCCTATAAAACAATGGCTAGATACCTAAGCCTCCAGAGTGAAAGTTTCAAAAACGTAGTAAGACGTAGGAAAGCATCTATTATGAGTGGCAAATTTTGTTACAACATGATATAATTATGGAGGTCAGCCATTTCTCACTCTGGTTCATCACTAAATTTTATTAAAAAATGACTTTACAAACTTCGGGAGTGTCAGACACTGCAGAGACTGCTGAACTGCAAATACCTTGTGTTTTCCAGAGGGCCTTTGGTTTCAGAGACATGTGAATGATTGGGTAAAGTTGTCCTCCGGTGGCTAAGTTATCCAATCATTTACTGCTAAGGACAGAACACTGGGCTGGGATTCAGGAAACTTGGATTTAATTTCCAAAGCTGTGTCAGCCTGATAGATCACCCTGGGCAGTCCCTCTGCCTTTTGTGCCTTATTTTCTCTTCTGGAAAACAGGAAAAGTAAGTCTGACCCTGATACCTATTGATGAAGAGCAAAGTATAATAGATGACCATTATTATTATTACTCTTAAAATGTTATCCTGTACTTTATATAATCCTTTTTTATTTTTTTTTTGAGATAGAGAAGCAACTTTGAGTTTCTTTCACAAAGTACAAGTGATGCCATAATGAGAGTAGCCAGTTTCTCTTCTATTGCTCATTCTGCTTTAAACAAAGCATGTGACTTTGAAGACAGCATATGGAATCAATCCTTCATTAGTATTGTTATGTAAATTTATGAAAACTTGTAACAATTACTATTTTATTACAGGTTTTAGTTACTTGTGAGGGCTTTTCCACCCTCTTTAGTTTTCTACACTACAAATAGTACTAATATCTAAAGACTATTTGTTGTATTTGCAAAAAATTGGTATTTATACTCCTCATAGCACTAATTAAGCCACTGAAGTGATGTTAGAAAGTTCTTGACCACTAAAATATATCATTGATATGGAGAGAAAGAATGAGTTGATTCTGGGAAGTCCGTTGCAGTCTGTGTCTCTGTGCATCCCATCCTCCTCTTCCCTCTGAGGCTGCAGAAGTGGAAGACAAACCATGAACTCTGGAGTGTGACCACTGAAGCAAGCTGTGCAAGCAACATGGCAGGTATCATCCCCCGGGTCTGAATCCTCCAGAGGATCTGTCCCAAAAGCTAAAGAGCAGCTCTGTAAGTGGAACTGATCTGCAGCTCTTTTGTGATGACTGACAGATGGGAGTTGAAAGAGAAGAGAGAGAATATATTTTTCATGGTCTGGCTCTAACCCATAAGAACTTGAGGATCAGGAGAGGAATGTCTCTCACCCAAAAGGCACAAGTGGGAAGTTGATTTTACCTTCTAAATGAAAATTTTCTCCCCCACTTAGGACCTTTTTCCTTTATTGTCACCTCCTCACCTTAGAATTTTTTCTTTCTTAACCAGCAGCAAATCCTTAAGGCTTAGGCAATGGAATTTGTCAGAGAAATATGAGAAGTGCAGGCACTTTTGTTTCCTACATGTTGCTGTTTTTCAAAGTACTGTAGGTTCTGCACTGCTCTGACAGATACAGCTGAGTTTGCCATGGGAAAACACACAGCCACGTTTCAGCTTTCCATGCCGAGATACAAAGAGCTGCAGAGCAGATTTGGGTGTGTGTTTCAGTGGTGCCTAGGAGCCCTAGCCACCATCCCAGGTGTGGCTGTGGTGGTAGGTATTGCACAGACACGGCTCTTACTGTCACCTGGCCCTTCCCTGACTGCTGTGTAGCATCACACAAAACCCTTCCATTCCTGTGCCAGGCTGAGTGCGTAGGTGGGTAAAGCTTGTTTGGTACGAGACAGGGCTACAGAGAGATCAGTGGTGGTCAGGGACCTGCAATGCCCAATCTGAGCCTTGGGGCTCCATGGTCTGTGTCTCCAGTGCCTGTGATTTCTGGACTGTGAGGCAGGACTGCTTCCCAGTGAGAGGGATGGGAGCTCAAACACACATCCTTGGGCCTCCTGTTTCCTCCTGGGTGGGTCTAAGCAGCTGTGCATTCAGCGTGCATGCCTTTTTTGGCTGCATCTCAAACTCTCTGCTCCCTGTTCCCTCTGTAGATAGTGTGGGAAAGGCCTCTGACTTGCACAGTAGTCCAGCTAACTGTAAGAGTTACACAGCTAGAGTTGGAGGTGTCTAATTAAATACTCTAGAGATCTTTCTTAATTTCTCTGGCCTCATTTCAACAGAGGAAGTCAAGCTGATACCTAATTTAGAGCATTAGAGCATTAGCCATTTCACTGAAGTCAATGGCTTGATCGCAAACGCTCATTAATATGTCCCTATGCATCACTGCTAGGTGAGAAGGCAATGTCTCTACACTTCCAGGCAGGAAGCCACAAGTCCTGAAACCTCAGGGCACTCACACAGGTATTTATATCTTTCAGTAGTTCCTTTAGACCCAGGGAATGGCTTGTGCTTAATGTTAGGCATGTGCTTAAATGATCTGCTATCTGTTTTAAGTTCCCTAAGAGTAGTAAGTTGCAACTACTCAGAATAAGACCGAAGAACTTTTAAAGTGCATTGAAATCCTTAATAATTTGATAAAGTTAGGGTATTGTGGTGTTTGAAAGAACGAATGACATGGTAGATAAGGAGAAAAGTCTGTCCTCAGGGAGAAAAAGATGTCTTGGAAACCATTGTTCCAAAACTGGCTGCCTGGGTCTGCCTCCTTGTGAAGGCACCAGGTACAAGTTGTTGCAGCAGTGACAGAGGAGAATATTAATCTTAGGTGCCTTCAGTGCATTGGAAATTTCCCTTTATGGGTTTATCCACATTTAACTCGAGATCTACACATGAATTATTCAGGTGAGAGTTAACAATTTCAGTTAGAATAAACACCACAGGAAATTTTGTAACACTGCAACAAAATGCTGCAAGTCACCAGTTAAAAAAACAAACTGGTATGGAATAATATAATTGATGCTTCTGTATTTAACTACATCTTTGTGGTCTCTAGCTACCTGCTCTGTTCATATCTTTAACCTTGCTAACATATCCATCAAAAGAAACTGAAGACCCTATTGTTTGATCCTTCCAACACAGTTGTACATGAAAACAAGACAACCAAGTAGTAGCTTTGAACTTACACTGCTTAAGTCCAAGTGAGATGTCCATTGCAGCATATGAGGAAAGAAAGGAAGAAAGACTGAAGTGATTTCTTCCTTAGCTATATTTTTTCTCTAATAGCTCTGGAAATTCTGCAGGGAGGTATATGTTTCCTTAGCATAGCAAAGTCATCAGGCAGGACATATTAGAGCAGATGTAGTGTTTCTCAGTGATTCAGAAGCCAGTGTATGTGAAATAAATTCAGTTTGAGTCTAAATAAAAGGTTTGGTTCAGTTATTGGAAAGTGAAGGTTATTATTATTTCATCTAGCATCTTTTAAGAACTCGATATATTGTGAGTCACTTTCCCTATTTTGTGTTATTTTCCATTTTCGTAGCACCTCCCTTCCTGACTTTAGCAAGGCAAGTTCCTCAGTACTGTGAGAAGAAAGGCTGTGCTCCTAATGATAACGCTGATGATGTTTGCAGAGCTGGGAAGCCTCATGAGAAAACTTGTTATGCAGATCCAGAAGGATCAGATAAGCTTCTTCTACTTCAATGGGATCAAAAGTGGAGCCACATTTTAAGAAAAGTACTTGATACATTTTTTTCAGATTTTTGAGTCTCTTTTAAGCACAAATGAGGAGGAGAGGCTCAGCTGACAAGAATCATGTTGAGGGAGATCTGCCAGGCTACATCTGCTTACTACCTGCTGCTGCAAAGTTCTCCCAGTGCTCTTTAGATAATAATTCAGCACATTAAAGAACTTTGGACTACCTCAGTGGAATTGCCTAAATGATAATATATATTAAGGTGACTCGTAACATCTGCAAACAAGGGTATTTTTTTCTTACTTGGTGTAAAGAAATTAGAAAGGGTGCAGAGGTAAACAAGTGAGGAAAAAAAGACGCATTGCCTAGAAGCATACTTGAGAAATATAATTAATGGAATTTTGTAGAATTCACCATTCAATGCTTGCTTAATCAATAGTGGTAAGTAGCGACCGGTACACCTAATGAAGAGGGGCTTCAAGAAGATTACCTAGCAATTTTTTTACAGCACTCACTTTATAATAGACAACACAACTCTTGGAACAATGCACCACAGTCTGCTTCTTTGTTTCTTTTTTGTTAAATGTTAGTGACCATTTCAACAGTTTTAAAATGAGAACAGGTAGCATTTGCCTGTAACAAAGATTATAGATTTTCCCACTTACTGCTTTAGACTGAATACTTTCAATGCATCTAGCCATTCATTTCTTCTGTTAATGTGCTTTGCAACAGGTGGACTATATTAAATCTATCATTTGATGAATATGTTTGATTACCAGCTAAGTGATTTCTATTATTTTCTTTACATTAATGATCTCTTCTTTTAATACAGTATATACATCCCTAAATCACATTTTAGCAAACATGCCAGCCTTCCAACTTTTTGTGGTAGCCTACTGGTTTGAATGGCAATCTAGTTTATGGTAGACACCCAGGAATCCCAAACAGGCTTGATGACAAGATCTCTGTGTGCCCTGATATACTGGCATGCTCTGACCGTTTGCGCCCATGTCAGCTTTCCGTGGGCTGCAGGTCCAAAACTCCACATGGTCCACAAAGCTTGGCTGCATAATCCTGAGCCAAAGGAAGTATTTTTGAATTCTTGCACTCTATGCTACTTTGCAATCCTTACTTTCTAAGTATTAATAATAACATTTGGATATATAATAGCTGTAAGTATATGAAGGAAGAGAACATCTGTTTGGCTGTGCTTTATGAGTTTTTATTTATGGCTATGTAGAGAGTTGTGATAATTCTATGAAGCTTTCACTGTAATTTTCATCAACAGCAATCTCCTGAGGCTACCAGATGTTTTGATGCCAGATCTTATCTGTGAAGACACCTTAACTTTATCTTGGTTCCTGCGTCCATTCTGGGCTTCACATTCTAGTGTTTTTAATGAAACAAAGTTTTTGCATGCCACTGCATTTCAGTTGTATACAGTAAATTTTTACCTTGCTGTCAAAACCAGAACAGAACATAAAGGAAGCCAGTGGAAACTGTTCTTCCTTTAACAGTGGCTAAACAATTCTTCCTCCTTTTAAGAAGTAGTTTGTGGCTGTCTCATGAAAGGTGCTATGTGACAGCAATAGGCAGTAAGGTACACGAGAAGCACTTGATATGGGTTTTGAAATTCTCAAGGCATTGTTACAAGCAGAAACGCACCCAGTTTCCCAAAAGTGTCAATGGCAGGGGGGCAGATAATAAGCCTTTGTAAATTTTTCCTAACAAATTCAGTGTTCTATACATTTTCAAACATATGCTGAAGACTAAGAAGAGAATAAACCTAAAGGAGGGGATCAGAGCAGGGAGAGGGGCCGGCATCTTAGGCGGCAGCTGCTGGAGCCTTTTGGCAGGAGGGGGTGGCTGAGGCAGGGCTGGGGAGAGGGACATAAGTGCTTGGAGAAGGTGGGAGCCCTTGGATCCATCTCTCCCTGCACGGGGGGAAAGGGAGAAATTGTAGTGATTAAAGACAATAAGAAGATAAGGAGGAGCCTAAAGTTTGCATGGGCTCCTTCAGATGCTGCTTTCTGTTATGCCTGTGCTTTTTTCAGCCATAAATATCCTCAAACAGCTCCACCTTCTGACCATCCCAGCTACCTCCTTTCAGGCACCACCCTCTCTGCTCCCAGTGGCTTCTTGACAGTGTGTTTTTCCCCTGATATATTTTATGGTATTGCAAGTCCTCCTATCTACCAACAGACTCTGGTCTGCTAGTTTTACATCAGACAGAGCCTAAAGCGAGATGCAGGATGACTTAAACCAAAGGAAGCTTCCCTGAGGCTCAGGAAGGTATATTTGGAGCCTGGTGCTAATGGAGCTTATTTTATTTATCTTTTTGAAATAATTGAGAAGCTACTCACACAGTAAAGCACATCTACTGCTTACAGCCAAAGACGTTCAGTCTGTCAAGAAGACATTCTGTATAGAAATGTATCTTGTCCTGTGGAACTTATATAGTTATTTTCATAAATGTATTCATTTATCATAACGGCAACACAACATTTTGAGCAAATGAGAGTACACATACATTTGTGCTGCTAATTTTACTTGGTGGCATGTTTAAGGGGAATAGTTGAGGAATACAGCCTGGTCAGCAGAAGATCAGAGGTATTGGCATGAATCAAGAATTTTTAGAATGTAAAGGAATCAGATTGCCTTTTACTACTAATGAAAGGTCTGCAGACATGGTCAAGAGAGTAAGAGAAACCTACATTTAAATACAGGGCAATTTTAAAAATTGCCACGTAGTTCCTGTGTTGTCCTCATTTTATTGCTGTGGTCTATACTTGTCTGTCTTTTTAGCAGATTGATTCATCATTATTCGACACTCATTGTAATCTAAACAGAGATAAAAATACTGGATCTGTGCAAAAGTTCTCTTTTTTCCTGTCAGAAAAGCTATCAATAACTGAAAGAATGTTCATCAATTTTGTACCTTCTTTTGTGATTTGAAATGTCATCCAAAATTCTACTTATTTTCAGAAATGTGAGGGATTTTGGGAAAACTTCTATTATTTTCTTCTGTCAAATGTAAGAAATTGAAAAGTGAAGCAGAAAAAAAGTTATTTTTGTTCATTACAAAAGTTAATTATTGTAACTGTCTTAACTACCTGGCAATGCATGTAAATTTATTTAAAATAGATATGAGCTAGAAATTATTAAAATGTAAAAGTACTTTGAGCAATTTCATAAAACATAACATTTGTTAAGAGAACAAGTTCTTTAAAGTAACATATTTGTATTACTTTAGGTAGGGAAAGACTGGGAGTAAGAATTTGTGGCAGACGAATTTAAAAGACCTGAATGTAGCTCTGTTGTTTAATACATGATGATTACATTTTACTGCAACATCTCCAGCTGGAAAAACAGGACTATTAAATCCACACGTAAGTTGAAGAGCTTCAAGATTGCAAATAACAGTGCCTAAATAATTAAAAGATGTTGGTATTACTGCATCTGTATACCTTCAATTCTAGGGTGAGAATTAACTCTGAAATCCTCCCTCCAAATTTCACCTGTTAAAGCTAGATCTAGCAGAGGGTCAGTGTTGTGAAATGTCAGGTCTGATCTAGAAACCTAAGTTTTTAGTTAATGTGTCACTAAGTAACATAAGGTGTTTTGAAACGATATCAAATATCCTTCTGACTTAGTCGAAAACTGGTACATTGTCCTCAGTTTTCGTTCTCACAGAAGGCTAAATTTGGAAGGTGAATCACCTGTTTCAGGAGGGAGTGATTATTTGTTAGAGACTCTGCATGTTCCTTGAGATAGAGCTAGATGCTTCATGTTAATTTAAATGCGTTTATTAATGAAGGTGTCATCTATAGTGCTTCTACCTGTGAGAAGGGAGCGGAAAAACCTTTTCCTCTTCAAGTTTCAATAATGTTCCATGGGGAATGTCAGAAACTTCCTGTCATTTCACAGTTTTCCCCAGTGGCCAGGATTTACTGATCCTGGTGAAAAGGGAGACCCAGAAACCACAACAGCAACGTGTCACGACAATGAACTAACATGACATCAAGTTCTCTGTATCAAAACAGAGGTGAGGTAGTACAGATACGTGCACCGAAGATTAAGGGATGCTAATGGACAATATAATAGAAATTGAAATGGAACAAATAATCCAATTGCTTTTTAACTAGTCAAGACTAACCTAGAGAAGTCAAAGCTTTCCAGTGCAGCTTGGAGTTTGTGGACTGACCGATTTCTAAGGACCTTCTGTTTTGTTCTGCTCTCTCGCTGACAAGGCACGTTATTCGTCTTTGTCAGTGTCAAAATCTGTATCAGCCTCTGCAGTGGTCAGGCTGTGCTCGCTGCAAACTTGACAGAGAGTCACCTGCACCTGCAAAGCTGGTAATGTCCTAAGCTAAGCAGTAGTCTCACAACAAAATTACACATGTTGTAAGGGAGTAGGTGCCTTAGGAGGTACAGCCTTCCCTCTGTTTCTGCTCACAAAACAGGAAACAACTGGTATGGTCAGAAGCAAAATAACAAAATTCATTAAAATTGCCTGTAAAAAAAATAGAATTGTACTCTAAAAATATGGTTCATAGAAGTGAATGATCTCTTTATCTCAGAGATCCAATTTTTCTAGCATGTCATTTGTACAAGCTCTTCTGTCTGAAATTAAATGCCTGACTTGCATTGCTTTTTCATTGCAGTTCTTTAAGATGTCAAATGGGAAAAATAAAGGGCAATTTTGAAATCTGTTTATCTTTAAATGTTTAGTACGGTTCAACTCCCCATAACGTAATCGAATGTCCAAATATAGATAAGAAGGAATTAAAGATTGTTACTCCATCTCTTAAAAATAAAGATGGAAAATGCGATAGCAGTTTTGCTAAAGTCTAAGCTTTTACACTGAGAAAATAAAAAGGACTGTTTTGTTTCAACCCAGATTCAAAGACTTTGAATTGGTTAGGTAATTGGAAATGCTTAACATCGAATGGTATTTCCTAGCAATTCCCAGGGTGTTTTTTGGGAATGCACTCTTCCCTGTGAGCTGAACTCCCAGAGGACTACACAGCCCAGGACATAATGAAGAATTCCCCTATGAACAATGTTGTGTTATATTCTCTGAGATGAGCATAGTTATGGAGAGAGAGTTTGATGAGGTGGCTTGCACCTGAACTGCTGTAAAGCATTGCAATTTAACATACTTAAAATGAAATGTTGTGCATCAGCCATGGACTGAAATGGAAGCTTTCTTTTGCTCAGCACTTTTGAAATGAAACATTTCAGCATACTTGAGCCAAAACGATTGGAATTTTTTACTGTGTGAAAACATTTGATATTCTAAATTTTGTCTAGGCAAAGAGCAAGTGTTGAAATACACATCTTCTCCTGGGCTGGAAATTTGAAATTTGGTTAATGTTAGGTTGGGAGGAAATTCTTGTTGGGATATAGTCTGGGCTATCGTGATCCTACAAAGTGAGTAAAATGTCTGCTGCAACATGGCTGTATTTGTACTTCTCCCTGTCGTACAGGGCAAAGG
Organism: Ciconia boyciana; assembly: GCF_034638445.1. Taxonomy (NCBI): domain Eukaryota; kingdom Metazoa; phylum Chordata; class Aves; order Ciconiiformes; family Ciconiidae; genus Ciconia; species Ciconia boyciana. Next base: position 86,189,896 of record NC_132936.1, read on the forward strand.
CAGGAAGTACTATTCAACATTAATGAGACTATGTTCCTCAGGAAAAGGCATTGCTGGCTCTGGGCTCAAATGTTGATGGGGCTAAATGTGACATTTCTTTAAGTCCATACATGGAAGGGCAAAAGTCAAGTTTTTTGGATCAGCTGTTAGGCTGGTGCTGAATATTCCATGCAATATGCAAGACTTCCCTCAGACTGGTCCTTTGGAGCAACCCTGAGAGGATAAAGTCATTTCAGAAGTGTTAAAAACGGAGTCAGCATCGGAATTAAGAACTAACCCCAAGGATATCAGATTCCTGTTGGCTACAGTCACTACTAAACTGTGCACTTGCCTCATTAGAAGACTATAGGAAACACATTTCAGTATGTTTTGTGCAAACATGTAGTGCAATGGACACGCACTCAGTCCAGGTCACTAAATGTTGAAACTAGCAGAGCTACCCCAATGACTGCTAAATATTAATAGAGTCTGAGGCACTAGAGCAACTGAGATTATGGCAAGAAGTTTCTTGCCTTTATAAACAGGAACAATTATATTTTAAAGTGTCAAGAAAAGTACTGTTGTTTAAATTGTCCTCAGGAATGCCACTATATGTTTCAGTAACTTGATTTGTGATCCATACAACCAAGAAGCAATGTTCTGATTTATACATGTCAAAAACCAATTGTATTAATAAATTGATACTTTTCACTGCAAATGTAGCTGGTTCCAATGTGTTGGTAAATGCCAGTGTCAAATGATGCAAGTGACCATAAGGCCATTGATTTCAATTAAGTTATGCTAATTTATATCAGCTTAGTAATTTGGTCCCATGTATTCCATAATCAGAGAAAAAGAACAGAGATTTGTGGAATTATTTTCTTTCATACCTCCTCAATTGCTCTTCTTTGCTGGATTTAGGAGTAATTGACTCATAAACCAGTCTGAATTAAAGTAATTACTGAGTACTACCTTTGCATCTTCAGCTCAGAGATTGTTTTAATTAATTATTCTGCTGTTTTTTCAGTTTAAGTCTACCAGATGCATCATCATCTGTGAACTTCCCTGTTTCTTCCCACACATGAACAAATGGATTTGGGAGCACCATGTGGGCCCTAAGCCCCCAAAATCTCCACTGGAAGGCATGGGCAACCAGGTACATTGTTCACTAGGAAAATTATTGGAACTTGTTATCACTGACTTAGAGAGAAGTGCCCAAATGAGCAGGAGGAATAATCCTCCTTCGGTAAATATCAACTTCAAATGTGATAACTACTATTTACTTGGGATAATGACATATTTTTTTTCTTCTGTGAATACAAAAATGCTGCAGCCAGAAGCTGAATCTTGAATACATGTTGAAGCAATTTTGTTATGATCTGTTCACTGTAAAAAAAAGACTGTAACTAAAAATGATTTGACACCATAAATCTCTGCAAAGCATTTTTTTCATGAGCTATATATTCAGTCATTCAGTATTTGGAAAGTTTCAGAATAGTCTTGGTGCTATCATATTTAGTTTAAAATATGCCACAAGGCAGACGTGGCTTCATTTCACATGGGAATAATATTCCATAGATTCAGAGAGTTTCCATAGATTCAGAGAGTTTACTATCAGGTAGATTTATCCACATATTCAACTTACATGGACCTTCTCCAAGCTTCATCCCAATTATTTGGATTATAATTGTAGTTATTACAAGTTTAAATATTTAATTCTAAGTCAAATTTTAAAACAAAAATGGAAATAAGACATATAACTGAATTTGAAAATATGAGGTGCTGAAAATGTACTTACCTTTTTCTCGTGATTGGATCTTAGATATTCAAGCACTCAAAATCAGGTTTTTACAGGTTTTTGCCTTATGTTTGTTACCATAGTAGCTCATCATGCTGTATGTTGTAGAGTTTTACCTGCCCTACCTTGTGACCTGAGCTGCACTTGCAAGCCTTTACAGAACTTGTACCCTAGTATAAAAACTGGGCTACATTTAAATTAAAGTATCAGTTGGACTGGTCAAGAACAGCTTACCAAATCACTGTCTTTAAGCCAACAAGCTTTGTAAAATTATATTGTCATAATCTGCGGCAAACAAAAGGTTGCATGGCACTTATTTAATGGATGAGCTGTTCAGCAGAACCACCTCTATTTGGGTAAACAGCCTGGCCTGTATTAGTTTCACAGCTTCACTTACAATTACATCATTGGCTATAATACAGCGTTGGGCAAAGCAAGTGAAAAACAAAATCGCATCAAAAGAGAACATTTAAACTAGAAGGCAATCTTTGTAACAGAAGTTACTTTCATTTCCTTTGGGTAAATAATTCTTTTGTGATAGTCTGTTACATATAAAAATAGCCTAATGGAGTAAACTGTATGAATTGTGGAAGCTGCACAAATGTTATCACTAGACAATAAATAATTCCCAGAGAATGTACCAAGACAAGATAATTCACAGTTCTACAATTTTGATATATTTTGTTAAAAGGGTGGTTTGTAGTGAAAGTTCACTGTAGGCTTGCTCATTTTAAAAGAGCATTTTTACAAAGCTAGACTCATTTAGGTTTTAAAAATGGTGGAAGAGAAAATAGTGACAGAATTAAAAAAAGAAAAGAAATATTTGGCTACTTAATAACACAATGAAGACAGATTATGTTCATATTTTTATTGATTCTTCTACTTATTTTTCTGCTAATCTGAGAAGTGTTTTCCATCTGATGAAGCCGCTGTCACAATGTGTTGCAACACAGCATGCCAGAAACAAGTAGCAAAAAGTGAAGCGACCCCAAACCTACTATCCCCAACCTGCCAAAGATATGCAAAGATACTGAAAAAAAGAAAGAAGCCTTGTTTTGTTCTCTCTTTTTCTACTGGGGAGAATAAAGTGAAATAACTTTCACAATTGGGTTATATGTCAGAAACTCAAGCCAGATTTTGGAAAGGCTTAGAAGGTATGCGATAGAATATAGTTTGGAATAAATATGGCATATTCAGGGACTGTGATCATACAGATAGATAAGATAAAAAATGCTCCCTTGTTTTCCAGACAGGTTAAACAACTACATTTCACTGAACGACAGTCACTAATCACATAAGTGAGGAAGAGCAGCCTAGACCTATTTTACAGTTAGGGTAACATGGTAACATTTCTTTCATATGCAAGTCTATGAAAACACATAATGATCAAAATAACTTTAGATTAAATAGATGCCAGTGTATTTCTTGAAGACTGTATGGTGTCTGGATTTTTTTTTTTTGTTGACAGATGCATGATGAAAATCCACACTAGTATCAGGAGCTGAGGAAAGCAGCTCTCCTTTGGAAGCAATCAACTACATATCAGCTCATACTTGGACTGCCTCTATTAAAAGCCTTTATTTTGCAGTGTCCTAAGGATAAAAGAGAGATCACACAAAAAGTAAATGATAACATGCATAGGTTTTGTAGGTATAGGTTTTCTATATTGAATAATATTTACACAAAGGCTGCCCCAACTTTTTTAGTACCTTTGGTGAAAGGATGTGAAGAATTGTTTTCCCTTCTCTGGCTTGTTATTTTTTTTCTGTCAGTATTTTTTTCATACACATTTGAAATGCTGGGCTTATCTATAATGCTTTAAGAGAAGTAAAGTTCTCTGAATAGTTTGTTTTCTGGGGATGCCGTATGATGGATCAAGTTACCACTATAACACATCCTCTTCATAATGCAAAACAACACAGAAGCTGTGTTGGATGACTCAGTAAGAGGTTTATTCTTTTGTTTTTATCAAAGTAATGATTGAGATGTAATGACTTGACTGAAGAAAGAAAAGATACAGTTGGTATTACAGCTAGTATTACAGCTAGGAAAGTTAATGCAAATTGTTTCTAGGTTATTTGGAAATATTCAAAGGTGGAATAGAAAAGCAAACTAGTCTTGCTGCTGAAGGAAGAATGGATGAAAAAGGCAATTAAAAGTTGGAAATCTGAAGGAAAAATGACTAAGATATAAACAAGAGTTTTCTTTTATGATTTTTAAGGCACGAGAGGGAAAAAAAGCTGTTACAAAATCCAGCACACTCATTAGAAGATTTAGTCAGGAGTAATGAATATCCAAGAAGTTACAGCAACTTTCTAAAATATTAGACCATGACATAGTACAGACTGTGGTTTAAAAGCTGTTTTCTGGAAAGACCACTGATGGGAAGATGCTAACAAGAGGCACTGTAGTAGATCCACAAAGTCAAATTCACATCCTCAAACCACTTCTTTATCCTACCGGAGTGTGCAGACAGCATTACCAAACATAAAAGGTGTTTTACACCTGGTTGTGCAATAGACACAACAGAGTACAAAGCTGTGCAGGCTCAGGACCTCTTCTGTTATAAAACTGTCCATTCATTATTGCATAGAAGAGAACCATGGTGAAAATAAAAAAGGTAAATAAGTAGAAGTCTTTTGAAGCAAGAGGATGCTTTATCACCAGCTGTCCAATAAGCTGTGTAGGAAATGACTTCATTTTAAGTAGTATGGATTAAAATATGATGTGAAGTGTGTTGGAGTGACCGCACAATAGCTTTGATTGCTTTGGCTACCGAGTGGCAGAGATAAATATTGCTATGTGCTTGTCTAGTTCTTCTTACTTTTCATCATAAAACTGTCTTTCATGATGCAACCTGGTTTACACAGGACACATTTTTGTGAGGTGTTTTCTGTGAAAGTAGACTGAACCTGTCTCTGTAACCATCGTCTCCTTTGACTCTCCTTTTCCAAAATATTTGAAGTGGTGATTAGAAAAAAGCAAGTTGTTGCTTCTGATGTATTGTAGTAATATAGCCATAGCAGCCTGCTTGTAGGAATAAAATAAAACAATACAGCAATTGCATAGAAAAAAAGAAGCAGGGGATCAACTTATACTTAGAAATATATTTTGGTAAAAAAATGTCTCAAGGAAAAATAAAAGTCATGTAATCCCACCTCCTGTCTAGTCAGGCTGCATTTCAAACCTTGAAAATGTAGGACAGTCATTCAAAAAATATATCTCACACATTAGGCTCATGAGAAAATTATGAGAATGTCAAATCTCCAGAAGAGGAGCTGTGAATCACAGCCTGTAATAGACTGGAGAGCAGAAATTGTGGAAAGCACTTTTGCTTGGGATTTGCTGTGAAGACGGTCATGCTCATAGACTAGTTCCTTAAAAAACTCAAAGTTTCTATTTTCTCAAGGGCTGTTTCTTCTTCTCCCTTGGTTTTGTTATTCTGACATTCTGATTCATCTCAATTGCCTTTCATTTACCTAGCAGAGAGAGAAGAGGTAAGTCAGGCTTTCTAAATTATCTGTCAGAGAGAGGGAAATAAATAGGTAGACTGTCAGAATTGGAAATAGAGTTTTTAATAGAGTTTTTCAGTCATTTCAGGTTCAACTGCCAAAGCATGGGATCAGTGCTGATGTTAATATGTTAGCTGCAAGTTTAGGAAAAGAATCAAAAGATTTAAGTCCAGATTTGGAGCTATGTTAAAATTTACTTGTTACTAGAGGAGGACTGGGTCAGAATCAGCAACTGGCAAAGTGCCCCTCCAGTTTAAATTATGGAAGCTGAATGGCTACGGTGACAAATGCCACCAAAGTATTGCTTCCAAGAGATCATGTCCCAGCAAGAACTGGTACAGCTAGGAAAGCACTCCCCAGGGTCAAAGAAGCTGGATAAACTGCTATGCAGCAGGCAAGGTGTGGTCCTGTTTGGTAACTGGCAATGGATTGGGCAGTAGGCCATACAGGAATTGCTACTGCTGGGCAAGGTCTTAAGGGGTTATGGTGCTGGCCACAGCAGGAGCAGGAGTATGGTTGAGTCTGAGCAAATAAATTTTTAATTTAGCTGAACATTCATTTTTGATTTAGGTATCCTGACCTGGAGCACAGGTCAGCCATGAAAACCAAACAATGCAGCTAAGCAGGACAGAGGTCACTCTAGGAATGGGATAGGAATTAAAGAAAAAGGAAAAAAAAGGCTGTGCAAGGTATAGAATGAAAATTAAAGAAAGAGATAACTGTAATTTACAAGCTGTGGACTAGAGAAGAGAGCACAAAAATTGCCCATTAACGGTATTTGGCTTTAGCCCTATACTTTTGAGTTATTATTATTTGTGGTTTATGCTTTCTGCTTCTGGTGCAATTATGTCATCAAATATTAATGCATTAAAGTAATTTTTGTTTCTTGAATGGACTGTCAACGTTACAGCAAGCCAGGCAGGCTGCTTCCAATGCCTGCTCTTTGTCAGAATGCTTGGGGAGAGACAGTTTCTCTTAAACTGTCTGTATTTCACACCCTCTTAAATCATCAGGACACTGGCTTTTCTGTCTGCCTTGTTCCCCAGCTATTATCCATCTGGCAATGGGATACTCACTGGCAGGCATATGAGGGAGTTATCTGCAGTGAATGGAAAAATATTTTACAACGAGACTGATGTTTGTAGAAAGTTCAAAGTTCCTCCCATTTTGAGTATGAATGAATGAAGGGAAAAGGGAGGTCAGTGTCATGGGTCTGAAAAGATTCATTGGTTTACCAGCTGCAAGTGCCTGTGGAGGTTGCTCCTCCCATCTCCCACAGTTACTGTCTGGGGAGAATGCTTGTTGGCTTTTTGCTGAAGTGGTGGTTTTTTTGAGAAATCCATTGCTAAGTGTCACTGTTGGATGTTGGTTGTAGAATGGTGTTAACTGGGGTACAGTCAAAAGCACCGACCAATAAGAAGTGTCTGGTCTTAATCTGGTGAAGTGTGTCCGTTAATTTATCCATCTTGGGATTCAATCTCTGTGAGCAGAAACGATATTGCAGCATTCCATGATAATTGCAAGAATGTTTCGGAAAATCAGCATCTTTATGTAAGACTTCTGCCTACCCTCTGCACGTTAAAAGTCTTGCATAGGCCTTATTTTCATCCTCTTCATGAGAATCCCACCCTACCTGGTACTTCTAGCCTGTGTATCTCAGGAAAGTAAAAAGTCAAAGATTTGTGAAGACGCCCAGTGCCCTGGGTCGCCTTTCTCGTGCATCTGCAGACAATCTTTCTCATGATGACCAAGAGGAAGGACGATCAAGTAAGTCTTTGCACATACCAAATCCAGGCACACTTGAGCAAACCGAGATTACCAGCTATGGTCTTTCTGATAGCAGACCCACCATGAAAGGCCGAGCGTGATGCATATCTTACTAAGATACATAAAGACTGGAATGTGAAACTTGTTAAGTCACTAATTGAAACTTGAATAGATGATTGGGAGAAAGCGCTGGATAAATATTATTAAAGCACAGAAACTTACAAGATTTTTGTGTTATTAAGTGATAAAGAATGTATTTAATACAGCAGAATGTGTTTGATCAAATGTATTTGATCCTAAGTCCAGGTCATTGGATTAAGGTTGACGGTGATAAGAAAAATTCCCTTGTTGGAAGGACTGGAAAATTTTTGTTGAACAATATGTCTGGTATTGGGGAAGATGTGTATCAGACACAGCTTTGAAGTAAAGAAATGTGATTCCTCAGAGAAAGCAGAATTATTTCCTTACTCTTTCATTAGCAATTGCTTTAATTCATATTTTAAATTGCTTTAATTCATATTTTAAATTTCTCCTTTTACTTCTGCTTGATTTTCACAGTATCATTAATTGTGAAAACAATTCCTTCCTCTACAGATTTGCAGTTGGTATAACGGACGTGTGATCTGGAAAGACTCTTGGAATGCAGGACGTGCTACTTGCCTCCTCTGTTAACATGTTGGTGGTCTCCATAGAGGATAAATGAAAAAAAAAGTCGCTACTTCCACTTGCTGCTCATAGAGGCCAGATGGCCAGATGTCTCAGCTACCGTTTGTGGTGGACAGTTAATTTGAGTCAGTGACATGCTGTACTAGATCTGGGTAGGATTTAATAGCCTTGTTTCTGTAGGGAAAAAGAATCTGTGACCCCATCTCTTCTGTGTGTGCCACAGTCTAGTAGAGGAAGAGCTATGGCTGGGCACTGATATGCTTTGGTAACCTAAGCACAAAGCGGCATAGAAATAATGATTTTGGGCAGTGACTTACAAAAACACTGTGAAGGCATGTCCACAGGATCAAGAGACTCCTGAGCTAAGAGAAACCTCTTGCCTACTGCAAACCATGGCTGTGCTGCTTCCCAGCTGGTTATGTTCAAACGGTGAGTATCCCCACACTTAGCTCATGGGTCTAAAAGAAGAGTTTATTTAATGCAGAAACAGTGCAAGCGAATCTCATTGTTTTATTTTTGAGTTGTGTTTGGCCTCCTTCACAATTTATGTCTTTTCTGTACAAAGCCAGGGTGGGATCCAGCTGCTCCACGGACAAGCGGTTGTATGGCTGGCAGCACAAACCACATTGGGCCATGCTGGTAAAGAAAATTTCTGGCTAGTTCTCCCTGGTTATCCTGGCAGGCTGCGTGTTTGTCTGTTTCAATAAGTTTAAGATCTTTAAATATTTACTTGGCTCTTTGCCTTCCCATTAGAAAATGGTGAGGCAGTTTGTTTCTAATATCTGCCAGGATCTCTTCAGCTTGTGAGGTTACCTTTCCTTAAATTACTAAGCACAATCTTTACAGAGCGGAATGAGGAAGAGGTCACGCCGCTGTAAGGCTGAACCAGAACCTCAGGTCAAACAACGCTGTCTTGGCGTTGAAGCTACAGGGCCATTCCAAGGTCATATTTTCAAAGTGGTTCTGAGGAGTTACACTTTTAAATTGCATTGAAGTTTAGCAGCCCTGTTAAACATCTATCTGTCTGTGGTATTTTGGAAACCGTAGTGTTGCCCAGCAAGGAAGGGAGCTGTCTGCTTCCTGTGGGAAGGACAGGGCCAGTTGCGGGCTAATGGGGGTGAGCAGGAAGAAGATGGCCAGCACCATCACAGCTGAAATCCTGCCCCGTAAAAGAAGGTTGCTGCTTCTGGGAAAGGGATATGGAGTTGTGAGCCCCCGGGAACAGGAGGAGCTCAGAAACAGCTGGAAAGAAAGGGCAGGGATGATGGCAAGGTGGGATGGTAACTGAAACTGTAGGAAAGTGGGAGGGGCGAATGGCAGAGGTGTCTAAAATGAATGGTGAACAGGTGGAGCACATTAAATTAAGTTGGACCCTTCCTGGGCAGAAGAAAAAATTGGATTATCTACCCTGTTTGAGAAATATTAGACTAGCTGTCAGTCATTACTGCAAAAAGTCTGAAGACTATGGGTTGACAAGACATTAATGCTAATTTTATTTTGTGCACTTAGAAGATTTCAAATATATATATATATAAATGCAAAGATGCAAAGAATGCATATATCTGTTTGCCAGATGTTTATGCTTCAGCAGTACAGTCAAGCTATTGAAACCTTGATCTCCTTGACCCCACTAATTGAAAAATGATTTTGAGTCTTTGTTCATTATATTAATGTCAAATGCTTCTTCAGCAATCACACAACTACATGGAAGATGGGGGAATTCAGACATATGAGGATCAATGATTCCTGTGTAGAAAAGAGTTTTTCTGGTGCAGATGTGATCAAAGATTAAAAAGTACCACAGTGCATGCAAAATGATTATGTTCTGTATTTATGGCTGAGTTAGTTAGTCTTGGCGAATAGAAAATAATACCTTACGGAGGCCAGACCCAGTACTGGGATCAGATTCATCGGTATGCTCTGGCTGCTTGGTGCTCCGTCACAGTGTACAGCTGGTTTGTGTTGTCGAAGCAACAGAAAGCAGCCAGGAGTTACAAGAGAAACTGGGCCTGCATGTGCTTTTTAATTACTATTTTTTTAAAAGGTAAAATAAAAAAAAACCCCTTGTCAAGCATCACAAAGTTGATACCTGCTCTATAGTCAATTTGACACAATGCACTGACTTTTCAGAAGCTGCTACAGTTATTTAAAACCAAACTACTCTTGAGCATAATTGCCGTAACAAGCGTCCAGCCACAGGCCATACCCAGGGCTGCCATTCACCATCCCTCTGTAAGCAGCTAGAGGCAAGCAAAGCCTGACTTACAGCCAGGAAGCGAGCAGTTTGATCCCTGGATTTGGTAAGTTAATTTTCGGGCCAGAGTCCCTGCTGTTATCCTGCCCTTTCTGTGCTGTGTGAGGGAGTTCCCCCGGCACGGGGCAATTCACATGTTACATCAAAGTGCTGAGCCAGTCCCTGAAATGTTGATTTAATGGGTACTGAAACCATGGCTAGGAAGGGGTTAGCTGCTTTGAAAGTACTGGCCTCTCTGACATGCTGAGGCAAAGGTGGCACCTCAGTCACAGCTTCAGTCTCCTGCATCCCGTACGCATGCTCTAAAGGCAATTTGCGATTATTTGTGGTTATTTACAGCTGATTATATAAATTAAAGCCTGTGGCAATATTATCGTTTATGTTACTGCCTTAGCTGCTCAAGTTTTGTCTCAGAAATCACTTGCCTCACCTGCCTCTGGAGATGCTTGTGTGTTTGCTTAAACTTGCTCCAATTCAAATGACTTTGCTTGCATACATACTGTGTTTTGACCGCATAAAGCAACCTAACTCATTTTGACTAAAACTAATTATGGACCAATTGCCTCAGAGAGGCTGGTCAGCAGATGTGACTGAAAAGTGTCTTCCAACTGAGGCCAGTTGGGAGCTTCAGCCTCTGTAACCGGCACGCTGGCCAGAAGACAATGTGCGTACGCTGGCTTGGCAAGCCTTCTGGGGCACAGGCTGTCATCTGGTCCTCTGCAGTGTGCCAGCCACCGGCCTCTGCTTGGGATTCAGAGCCTTGCTCCAACAGAAATAAAGGCAAAAAACGTGGTTCCTGTCATCAAGCAAAAATCCTCCTATGATTATTTCTTACTTTGTCATCCCTTTGATATTAACTTACCTCCACACAGAGAAGAGCCAAAGAGAACACTGCCAAACAGCACTGAAAAAATGCAATAACGGGGGTGGTTGGTAACTGTATTAGGACTGGGGGAGCAAGAGAGCCTGGAACCGCTGCAAAGCAAATCCCCAGAAGAGGAATTTTAATCGGAGCCGTAGTGTCCTCTCCTGTAACAGATACCTGAGTATATGTTTAAGAGATTTTTATGAGCATTTTTTTCTAGGTAGTTGGACCTTTTTGTTCTTAGAATTACAAGGAGAAGTATGTGTTTAAGAGCCCCACTTTTTCTACACCTGTTCACAAGTTCATAAACTCAGTTTTATAATGCACACAGTACCATCCTGGTTAGATGAGACCTACCATGGACATTTAGGAAGTGATCACACTGTAGATCAGGCCCTGTAAAACTGGCAAATAGAGAAGATCTGGTTCTTTCTCTTGTAGTTGGCACTAGGATAACAAGGATGCTGATATGGGTTGATATTTTTATAGGCATGCAGACAAAAATGTTAAATCTCTCACTTTATTTTTTGTTTTGTTCTCGCTGATCAGTGAAAATGGAGGGTGAGATTTGACCTAGTGAGGCTTCAGATCTGACCAGTAATTAAGACAAATTCCAGACATGAAAGGACTGCCTAATGTTTAGAAATCATTAAAGGCTGAAAAATACTCTCTGTGAGGGAGCTGGAATAAAACAGTTCTTCGGAAAATAAACAAAAACATTAGAAATTGCTTTCAGAAGTTCTGCAGAGAGGTTGATTGCACAACTGCCATTTTTGTAAACATTTACGTTGTTTGAATGAGTCTTGACCGCAGCAAACAGGCAGCAAAGGGCACCTGATCTTGCTTCCAGCTGTGTGCTGATCAGTGACTTATTAATTGGCTTTATAAAATTTAAATTTGGGGCTTATTTTTAACTAAACAGAATTAAGTTATTGCTAGTATTACTACATAATGTATGCAAATGAACAAACATTACCGTTTGCTGTATACAATTTGTGAGTGTTTTTGTTGGTATTTTATGATTCATTCTTCTAGTACCAGTGTGTGCAGAATGTCATGCCTAAGAGGGGTCCATTTATTTTGGTTTTTGCTTTCTGGTTTTTTTTTTGTTTTTCCATAGTTAAGCTGGGGGAGAGGAAGTCAGGCTTCACACCAAGCCCTGGTGAAAATGAGTTGAGGGTGTATTTATTCTTTGATGCACTTCAGGGAAACATCAACAGGAGCATTTTACTTGGGGAGAGCACCTTATCAGAGCTTCTGCAGAGCAAAAGTGTTGCAGTTCTGAAGGGAGATGACTGAACAGGGGGCATTAATCTCTTTCAGAAACAGAAAACACTTGATGTGCTGCAGCAACTTAGGTTGCTGAGACATTTCTGCCTCTTTTCTGCTGCAGGTTTTCATAGAATCATAGAATCGTTTAGGTTGGAAAAGACCTTTAAGATCATCGGATCCAACCATAAACCTAACACTGCCAAGTCCACCACTAAACCATGTCCCTAAGTTCCCCCTTAGTTCCTTCATGTGGTAAAAAACCCACCTCCTTTTGGTAGGCACAGTTGAAGTGGGAGAGTTAGAAATTCAGCTGTGTTGGCCGAACGGAGGAGCTGCTAACCTGCGATGGCAAAGTGGGCCGTCTGGCTGGTGGCCACTTGGCTTCCACACCATCAGCACGGGGAGCACGTTTGTGGAGCAAACATTTGGGGAGCACGGGGTGCTGCGGCAAGCTGAACTGTTCTGCTTTTCTGCCTCCTGATGGGTGTTACCTGGGAAAGGGCTGAGACAGAAAGTGCTCAGTACACATGCTAGCTGCCTCTCTGTCACCATGTAAGACTGAGTCTCACTGTTCTGCTCATAGTGTATTAATTCTTATTTCTCTGGAAATACCATTCTTCTGGGAAAAGGAGAGAAAGCACTATTTTCATCCTACTAAATTATAACCTTCAGAGGTTAAGGAAGTTTATGAATATGAATTTAAAATCATAGAGTAAGTGGAAATACAGTACAACACTGGTCTCTGAAGCTAGTGCAGATTCTTGAATAAGTTTTCCTTCTTTGGAGGTTGTATTATTAGCTTGTTTTTATGCAGATGACATGATGATTGACAGATAGAGTGAACGTAGCCAAAATATTTCCCAAGTTATTAGATTACAATGAATTCTGTTCATCCACCTTCACATTAACTTTGGGTTTGTTTCTCACAAACTTCCAGCTCTTGCAGTTTCCGAAGAAAACTCTTCCAGATGATGGATTTCAAAACACATTTCTGTAATTTGTCTGAAAGTGCCTATGCACTCTTCTCCCTGGGTACCCAGACAGCATCGCGCCTGCATGCCCTGCTCAGGGCCAGCCTGGAAGGGAGGAAGAGGAGGCCGTGATTAGAAAAGAGACCCAGGAACCATCCTGGGCATGGTAATATAATGACCATTTACAGTGGGAAAGAAATGTGGTAGGTGTCTCCAGTCTGTAAAGCAAAGACAGGAAGGTGTAATTGTACAACAGCGGTGCTCTCCGGCTTTACCGTCTCTGAACCTGTGCAGCTGGGTGAAGTTCAGGATGCTATGATCAACCCAAATTGTAAAGATTGAAAAGATAACCAAATCAAAATATATTTGATGCCATCACATCATGAGTGGAGGAAAGCTAAACTGAGGAGTACCTCCATGCACTAGGTGCATTAGTGCTCACCTCGTTTTACTTGCAGGGATTCAGTCTGTCATCTCTGCTTGTAAGCGTATTTCCACATTTTTGAAGTGAAGCCTAAAAAAAGTTCAAAATTGCTAAATTTTTCAAATAAAAAAAGTGTGCTAGAGATACTTAGTACATATTTTCATTTATCCTCTGTTTTTCATCTGTGCTTTGATAAGCAGAGCTAGCACTTAAAAGCGAAAATGGCCAATCCCATTTCCTTGAAAATCAATACTGCAAACCCTGTCGCAGTAACATGAATTCAGGGTCAAGGTTTTAATTTCTACAAACCCCAAAAGAGCTTCTATGTTTAATTAAAATGGTTAAAATGGCAGGATTCAAAGTTTTTATTTCTTCTAGTACCACCAAGTTCTGATCAGACATTATAAATTGTCAGTAAAAACCAGGTTAGATGTTTGTACCTAAATTTAAATTTGCTTCCATCGTGCTTCCATCGTCTTCCCACAGGTCTTTCTCACTTTCCTCTGAAACTCCCTGCTGAAGTAAGTTTTTACTTCATACAGAGAGAATGAATGAAAGTATCTGTTATACTATTATGTTAATTAACTGTATATGTATTTATATGTAAAATACTTTAAGAGGAAGAAAGCCTAGCAATTCTTTCATTAGCTCAAATGGTGTCACTTGTTCTTTCGGAAGTGACTGGCACCCATTCAGCCACTGAATGGCTGAGTCCTTTGGTGGCAGCTGAGGGATATCCTCGTCAGTGAGTGCTTTGGGGAGAATCTGACTCAAGAAATTCTTTTGCCAAAGGCGAATCAGGGTGTCCTCATTGCAAACGTTTGTCAGACCTAGAGCTGGTCCTGGACAGGATTTCACTGACAGCCTGGGTGAAAGTGGATTGAAAAAAGGGAGGTTTTGACTGCACCAGAAAAGGACACCAGGCTAAAGGTTGCAGTGAGGAGAGGACAAAAAAGTAAGTTCTTTGTCTTCAGTTCATCCTTAAACCTCTCACGAGTTGTCTGATGGCAAGCAGCTGCACCTATCCTGAACTACCTGGGCCATCTCTATGAACCATGCAAACATACCTCCTGATATATTCTAGATGTATACCTGCAACAAGCAATTGGTAATTTTAGAATACAGTGGAAATAATGGATTTAGGATGCCTTACAGCAAAGCTTTGCATCATTTAAAAACAAAAGCCCTGCAAAATTCGTACTTACTATCTTCCTCTACTACATCTCTTTCACCTGATTGCATAAATCCTGCTGCTTGTCCAGGCACCAGAAAGCATTAAGATTCCAGATCACAGCATGTAGCACTCTGTATATTCATATAATCACAGTTGTACATGAGGATGCAATCCCAAGTTAATTTAGCATTCGGATATTATCCAATGTCTATAACATTTAGATTCATTTACTTTTTGGCTTTTTACATCTTTTCCTTCTGAGATTCTTTTAAATAAATTCATGTAAGTCACCTGGAAATGGAGTATACTGAATTATTTAGCTCAATGCATTAGTTCTGTTTTAGTCTGGATGCATTTATTAATCACTGTTAGTCCCTATGAAATACTTGACAATCTTAGCAAATAATGATATATTTATGCAAGTAACTGAAGCTGAAGTAAAAAATATTTTTTGGTTTTGTAACAATTGTAGCAAGGGATAATTCATTGTTGACGTTGTAAATAAGGGGAGATTGTTATTGTCTTATGTCAAAATGATGTTGAAGTTGTTTTGCTATAGCTGTGTACTTCATTGCCATATCTATCTCCTTTTCTGTCTTACCATCCAATTACTATGTAGTAGTTGTAATACCAAGAGAAATAGAATTTCCTCCATTGCACCCTGTCACACTACTCTTCAGCTCCTACTGGGAAGAAAATTAAACAGGGAAATATTAAAGCATAGTAGTATTTTTATTCTCCAAGTAGTTTCAGTGGGACTATTCTTGCTTTCTGGCTCCTGTTCTACAACAAGGTCACAAAAGCCTCTGTTGTGTTCTCATTTCTGATTGCAAGTCTCTCCTCTCCGTACCTTCTCCCAGTGGTGACTGCAAAACCTGTCTATGGCATTTTACAAATGCTCACAAAGAAGAGCAATATTTAGAGTCTTTAATAAATTTCTCCTGTCTTTTTCAACCCTCGTATCCCCCTTGGTACAGTTGACCTGTGCTAGGGCTGTTACCAGGGGACCAGGCTAGCTGCAGAACCCGAACAGAAGTTAAAGGACGGGAACTGGGCACACGGAGTCATGTTTATTATCTTGGTACCCTTGCTGCCATGAGGTTAGTACGGTTTTCCTCAGGCAAAGCATGACAGATCTGTGGAAGCTCTTGCTTTTGTAAGGCAATCTACAATTTTCTTTTTTTTTTTTTGAGGAAAATTCTTTAACTTTATAATTTCTATCCTTGGATTGCAGTAACAGATGGTGAGGAAAAGAAATATTGCAGTTCTCAGCATGCCGAGCTAAGGTTGATCTTGGCTCTGCTCAGCTTGCTTTATCTCAAAAACAGCTGAGAAGTAGCATTAAGGGAAAGAAATTATGAATATGTACACTTTAAAACATTTTTATGTCACGACCACTAGCGATCACCCGGGACGTGCAGTCAGAAAAGATTGCTGCTATACAAAATGTTCACTCTTACATACACACTGACACCAAAACACACAAAACCCCATGAACTGCTATATAAAACTTTTCACTTAAGGCTTTCTTCGAGGCCCAAGCTCTTTCTAAATAGCGTCTTTGCTTTTTACCGCAGGAGGGCAATCCTGGTAGAGCAAAGCTTCTTTCAGCCATGGAGTCTGTAAAACCTCTTGATTTTCTGTGTCTCACTGCCATCCACTTCACCTCTTCAAGTTGAATGGCTTTGCCTGAAGGAGCTGGGGGAGAAGGAAGGGCTGCACAGTCCAGGAGGAGGGGTGGAGGGATGGTCTCTGGGTAGCCCTGGACATCAGTCACTCCTTTCTTACAACAGAGAAAGAGCATGAAAGGGAATCAACATAAAACAAAAAAGCAAGAAAGAAAACTGCAGAGGACTTTAGGTTTCTCTTGCAAATTCTGTTACAGAATGAGAAACAGCAGGGACATTTGAATGGACTAAAACGTACCTGGAACACCACAGGTACCACAGATCTGCTTCTGGGGTGTTTTCTGGTTAAACATGGTACAGCTGCTCATGGGGAGAGTTCAGTGGTGCTAAGGCTGATGCGGAATAAATCTGCACTGGTACAGTGTAATTCACCTTGGACATGTGGAGCTTTTTCAGCACATCTTGATTGCTATTTTTAGTTATAAGCTCAGGAACTACAATTGGTAAATTAGGTTAGTCAAAATATGCAAAAGAGAAGGAAGGACAAAAGAAGCCAACCTTTCATTTTAGACTCTGTGTTCTTTTTTTCCCATTTCATGCACATTTATTATTATTATTTTACAAGTATTGTACTATATTCTTAATGGCTTACTAAAAGGGATAGAGAAACTTGTCCTGTTTTGGAGGTATGATATATATTCAGGGGGAACACACAAAAAAATCTTGTTCTACTGCTATTCAACATATTTTTGCTGCTGAGCTCCCCTGCTGTATCTCACAAGGAGACTTTTCAAATGATTTCACTCAGATTTCCCTATAATCAAGAGAACAGCATGGTATTTATTTCATGCTAATCATTTTTCTGACTTGCACATGGAGCTAATTTATTTGCAGGAAGTGACATGTCCTTAAAGCCTTTTTGAATACCAGCAATGTGGAGAAAAGATTAACTAGGTTTATGGCAAGAAAAATTTCTGTAAATATATTGGTGAAAGTACGTGGTGAGGAAGGTATTTCTTATGTTGTTGAAAATAATTGTAAACTGTTAGTCTTCCTTATATTTCTCTTGGGCGGGACTGTTTATATTCATGGACTTCTAAAAATACGTTGTACAGTTTCAATACATTTGAAGCTACAAGAAGAAATTTGGTGTATTGCAATCTAGTATAAATTGCTATCAACATGGAATGGTCTTTTATTATTACCATAACTATACTGTAGTCAAAGCTGCTTTTTCTCCTACTTAACCTGGGTTGATATCTACTGAAATCAAAGTATGATATGCTCCTTTATGCTTGCTGCTTTGCATCATGTTTAACAGTAATTTCCTGGAATAAAAGGAGCTCTTCCCAGCCAGGCAAAAGCATTGCTACTGGGAATAATTGTAATGCTGAATTTTGCATATGGAGGTAACTCACTGAGATGAGACAAACTAATTTAATGTCTATGCCTTCAGTCTCATGTCGAGATGGACTCTAAGGGGCTCAGTCAGTCTCAGCTGTAGCTCATTTACCCATGCAGTTCACACTCCCCTGTGTCTGTTGGGCGGTGAGAATCTAGTATGGTTGGAGTATGGTTTTTGTTCTTGATGTGGTTATTTTTCCATGCGTGGAGTATTTTGAGCTGTATCGCTGTGAAGAGAACGTGGCTGCGGGTGCTGTTAACTATCCCCCCATGCACCGAGGTGGCGGAGGTCAGGCTCTGACCCTCCACCTTCAGCAGTGGCCACTGCCCCGCGACTCCACCGGGTTTGTTGCATAGCAGTCCAAAATGTGCAAGCACTTGGTTGCATAGCTAGCACTTTTAGATGAAAATGTATGGATCTGCATTAAAAATAGCATCTCTTCTGCGCAAATCAGTAGGGTTTTTCCCAGCTCATGGGGGAGTGTGGTAAGGTTAAGACTGTTGTGACAGTCAACAATGCGGCAGAAGTACAACCAGAGATGCTAGAGCTGAACTTGCCAAACTGGTCACTCTTCCAAAATGCCTTCTTATCCTCCTAGAAAGAGGAAAAATATCATGCCATTTCTATTGCTTGTTGATACATTCATTTTCACAGCCTGCTGGCTCTATTCCTTTTACATTTTTTGTCCCACTGTCATGTCTACCATCATCTTGAAAGTAAGGTACTATGTCTGTGGGGGTTTTTGTAACTTGAATACATAATACCGGCACAGCTATCTGTACCGGAGTGTTTCTAACTCCTAGTGCAATGCAGAATAATAATTAATTGAGCTAACTTTATGATATCCATAAAGAAACAGAGATGCTCTGTGTTGCTTTCTTAGGAAGCATTTAATGATCCTACAGGGCTTTGCAAATTCTAGCTTCAGCCTCAGATTGTAAGCTGAACTCAACTTTTGAAGAAGTATTTTTGTTTGTACTCTTTCCAACACACTTTCATTGTTGTTAGCAGCTGTTGTACTTTATAACATGGGCCCCAATATTTCAGAAGAAACAGAATTTGTGAAATTCTGCCATGTGAGATGAGACATTAGGAAATGAATGAGTAACTCCAATGGGGATTGAAGTGAAAGAAATTATACAACTTTAATTATGGCTCCTTCAGTAACTGACCAGTAAACTATTGATATTAAAACAAGCATGAACTTCACAGGTTTAGCCATTGTGTTCAGCTTGCCTGCTGTCTATGGTGTCTGGCCTGCTGTGAGGCAGCATCGTGGCAACATATTGCTTTGAGAGAAAAAATTCTTTTTTTTAGGCGGGTATCAGAAAGCAGCTGAAGTTGTGTGCTGCTTCCATCTGCTTCAAACTTTTCAGATTGGACAGGCGCCACTTCAAATGACAGCAGATGTCCTAGCTGACAAAAGAATATTTAAAATGATGAATTATGCCACATAACCAGGATTACATAAACTAACATAAAATCACACAGATCTTTAAATCAGCCATCATTGTCACACACACATGTGCTTCTTCATTAGATGACTTGTTCCATGAAGCAAAGAGAAATACTCCATTTCATGGATTATAATAACATCACTGGTATACAACCTCTCTTTCTAATGCTTTTTGTGAAATCTCCAATTCAACTTTTTCCTCATTCTATTCTGATTTTTCTAGCCCAGGTAAGTCAGATTTGGCTTTCTGGGGTATGAAGTAAGCTATTGTTCAGATGCCAGATCTGTGTCTTAAACTTTCATTTTCATAGCTTTCACATGTTTATTCTGTGTTGTTACTACACTGCTGTCAGAAATACATAGGTATTAAATTGAGGCTCCACAAAATTTCCAGGAGTGCATGCTAGATGGATTTCAGATCATTCTGAGTTTCCCTCTTTATTAGTTTTTTATGTGCCTCAATTTGGCTTCAATACAGGGAAGCAGTCAAGCAAGTGCTTAACTCTGAGAATATGTTTAAATCCAGTTTTTTTTTTTTCCAGTGGAAACATAGGCTCAAGCTAAGTGCTTTGTAAAGCAAGAAATTTTGCCATTTTTTCCCACAGGGTGTCCCCCATATTTTAGCCATGTGCTTGCCTGTTAATTTAGGTTAAGGATTTCTGCACTTCTAGAAGAAATGCAGAAAATAAGTCTATAAGTGGACTGGATGAATTCAAACCTGTTTTCCTATTTTTACTCATAACTTTTAACTGGTTTTTATTCCTGTAAACTGAATAAATGTATCTGAAATAGAACCCACATGAGCTTGAATATTTTTCATCTACCTTTAAAAATGGGATCACTATTTAGTGATCTTGACAGTGATACTTTCCCAAGGGATGCTATCTTCCTGGGAGTAATCGATCGTCACTGAATCTCACAGGATTGTGCAGACAATTTCTGCATCATTCCAATTTTTTCACATCAAATTTGCATGTGAGAGTTGTATGTAGGGCACACTTTCTCTTCATCACTGCTAACAGCTAAGCTGGGAGAAAAAAAGGCTCAAAACCACATATGGAGTATTACACAGTCTCAATTCTTGCTGTCTCTGGAACCCTATCTTAAACTTAGTTTTAAGTCCTCAGTTAGGAGAACTATCTATCCAAAGGAAGTTAAATGGATTCAGAATTGAGAATTTTGCTGTAATAAACCAGAAAGTTCCTTTTTTGCATTAGCAACGTTCTGACTACCAAAAAGAGGGAAAGACAGCAGTCATTTAATTATTTTCTGTCAATGAGATACGGTGGAAAGCAAAACATGTCTATTTTCTGTATTTAAAAATAATCCAAAGTTCTGAATAACATTTTTTATTTCTTTAATCAGTTCTGATAGGACTTAGTTGGAAGGGTACAGACTTCTTAAAAAAAGTATAAATGCAATTTACAGGTGTAAAATACAACTCCTGTTTAAAGTTTCCATAAATGGACAGTTGATTTTTTTTTTTAATTCATAAGCTACAATTTTATGTATATCTAATCCCCCACTTGGTTGACTGATTATCAGAAGATTTTTACTAGCAATTAAGAACATTCTGTGAATCTACACAAATGTTATTTCTCTGCAGTTTTATGTGGGTGACACAGCTAAATTGGTTGTATTTGTACAGATGATTATTGAAAGTGATTCTGCACCTTGATTGCATGTGCTTGTGGGCAGGGACATGTTTGTTGCTCTCTTTCTGCACAGTCGTAGCATATTTGGACACACAGTAATGAACCAAGAGATTGTGGTCCACCCTCATTCTGTCTAATTTAGACACATTATTTAAGGCACCGGAGGTCAGACTCCAATTACCCTATGCTCTGCATGTAGCCACAGGAGAGGAACAATTATTTCTAGGTGGTAACTCATCTAGCCTGCTCTGTGGCCTATCTTGAGATGGGCTGCTGTGTCCTGTCTCTCTCCTCCAAGTAACAAGGAGGTGTGGGTGCTGGGGGATGAAGAAATTGAAAGCAGCCCTGCAAAGAAGGATTTGGGGGTACTGGTGGATGAAAAGCTAGACATGAGCCGGCGATGTGCCAACTGTAGGCCAGTTGTATCCTGGCCAACTGTATCCTGGGCTGCGTCAAAAGAAGCGTGGCCAGCAGGTTGAGGGAGGTGATTTTGCCCCTCTACTCCGCTCTGGTGAGACCCCACCTGGAGTACTGCTTCCAGCTCTGGAGCCCTCAGCACAGGAAGGACATGGACCTGTTGAGTGGGTCCAGAGGAGGGCCACAAAAATGATCAGAGGAATGGAACACCTCTCCTATGAGGAAAGGCTGAGAGAGTTGGGGTTGTTCAGCCTGGAGAAGAGAAGGCTCCAGGGAGACCCTATTGTGGCCTTTCAGTACTTAAAGGGGGCTTATAAGAATAATAGGGACAAATGTTTTAGCAAGGTCTGTTGCGATAGGACAAGAGGTAATGGTTTTAAACTAAAAGTGGGTAGATTTGGACTAAATATAAGGAAGAAATTTTTTACGATGAGGATGGTGAAATACTGGAGCGGGTTTCTCAGAGAGGTGGTAGATGCCCCATCCCTGGAAACATTCAAAGTCAGGTTGGACTGGGCTCTGAGCAACCTGATCTAGTTGAAGATGTCCTTGTTCATTGAAGGGGCAGTTGGACGAGATGACCTTTAAAGGTCCCTTCCAACCCAAGCTATTCTATGATTAGTAAAGGTGAACATCCAATTTTCAAGCACCTATGTTTATGGAAGAAAAATTCTACTGTTTAGGTACCTCTACTCACAGAACAGAGTGAGAAGGTGTGAATAATGAAGTACTTCCCCATTTTGTGGAATTACTTGTACTCTGAGTAATTTTTGTAATCAATGACATAATCTCAGAGTGAATGATTTACCTCATCACACCACTGAAGACTGTCTTTAAACGCACTGCCTTCTCTTCCTCTGGCCACAGACTAGAAGATGCAGTGGTGCAGAGAACAGGGTTTGTTTGTTTTATTTTTAAGTCCTGGATATCTGACTGGAAGATCAGTGAATGTTGTGTAAAAGTTTCCAAGTAATCAATTGTGTTTAGATCTGTAAACCTCCAAGCAGCATTTGTGAAGATAATAGTATGTGTGTATAGCTACACTATCAATATATCTCCATTGCAGCCATGGCTGATAATACTGTAAAAGAACCATCCCTGCTCCAAATACTCTGAGTGTAGATTTGAAGCACTGTGCAACAGAGAAAAGCAATGTCAGACTCAAATAGGGATGATGAGGCAACAAAGTGATAGCTGAACAGGAGAACTAACATAGTATGGAATAGTAGGACAATGCCTGAGGACAGCTTTATCCATTTTTCCGGTTGATGAAGGATAGTATTACTCCCTATAAATGTTGTCTCAGATACCCTCCAACCACCATGGAAGCAAAGGCACTAGTACTAATGAACCTCAGAAACTGCTGAGAGATACATTCCTTCGAGATTTAAAGGATGCATAGTGCTTGACTGAAATTTTTCTTGCTTACTTTAGCCATGTTGCATCACAACCTGAACAAATGCAGCCAGAAGGGCATCTGACAGCAAATACGGTGCTTGACTACTCCAGAAGGTTATCTGGAGACATATTGGCATTCATACATCCCTAAAGGCAACTCCTGAAAGATGTTTGTTTCTGTTTTTTGGAATGCAGAATGATCGATGGTCTGGTCCAAAATGCAGTTCTTATACAGGCATAGAGGAGCCAGAAGTAGAAAGTAAGATCTTAAAGACAGAAAGCAATGTGCAAGCAGATTGCATGACACATTTTTCTTCCAAATAACCTTTATGTCCCACTGGCATTGAAAGGTATAGTTGCTCAGTGCTACAGAAAATGATAATGTGCTTTCTGAAACGTTTTCTCTGTTATATCATGTTCCAGAGAGCCCGATGATGACTTTAATTGTCAGAAACTGGAGAAAGAAATTGGGTCTCCTGGAAGTTACAGCTATTTTCTTTCACTTTTTTTCCCCTTCTGATGTAACTGTTTTCTCTCATCCCTATTTAATTTTTTAAATTATTCTTTTACTGTGGAAAAACATCATAGATTTAAAGTTTGATACCTTAAGTTCCACAAAATATTGCAAATTAAGAGAAGTGTGGCTGAATGAGTCCTCCAGGGATGGGTTAGTAGCACAAGGAACTTGTGCAAAAGGATTTATCATTGGGGCCACAGCCAGCAGTGACATCACTGCCTCTGAGAGTGATTCCTGCTCCAGCTGAGGTGGCAAAGAAAAATGAGAGCAACCGGAGAAGCATCTCTGTCTGCCTAATCGGTTCGTCTACAAGTCTGCTGTCACCTGCAGGACATGAGGAGAAAGCAAATGGCAGCTGGCCAAAACTCTGTCATGAACAGATAAAAAAGCAAGTGAACTGTGTGGGTTTTTTTTTTTGAAATGGGCTTTTCATCATTCAGTTGTCAATGTGTACTTTTTTGCAAAGTGTTTTTACTTTGAAAGTCATCTTTGTCTAAGATTTCAGACAAGCAAAGGAGATTCACTTATTTAGAAATAGGGAGGCTTAATAATTCATTAGAATGTTGTGTCAGAGGCTTGGTCTTTTTGAATACTTGTCTCTGAGATTTAAATAAAATTATAAGCGATGTCTAACTTCTGGGCTACAAATTGATATCATTTGGGTTGTTATGCATGAAGTCATTATCAAGCAGACACATTTTAGAAGACTGATAAGAGGGGAAAGTAACGGGATCACGGCTGCATGGCATTTTATCTGATAGTCTAGGGCGATGCTGACAGCAGGATAGGAGCCTGCCTTCCTCAGAGGCAGTGCTGGAAGCTGGATGACTGGGGCAGGATGCTGTGGCCAACCATATAGCAGCCTGACTCTGGGAGGAAATGAATTACAAAAACTGTTGACCAAATGCCCCAAAACTGGAGCAGTGTTTTTCCATTTATGTGTGAGGCAGGAAAAGGAAAACTTTACTTGGTCAAATTGCCTATAAAGGATAGAGTACAAAGGCTAAGAAATTGCAAAAATGGTTTTAGAAAACTAAAATTGCTAAGCATCTACTGGCACAAAATACTTTAAACATGATTACACTGCCAGAAATGTGTATAAAACTGTTGATTCTTAGTATACAGAAATCAAGGATGTTTATTTTAAAAAGAGAGAGAGAGAAGGAGATGCCCGTTGCTTCCTTTTCTAGTGGGTATAGCTTGTGATTAAAAATAACACTATATCCAGAAGCCAAGCTAAGTTCTCATCAGATATGGAAAGGGCTGACTTTTGACCGTCATCTGTAGAGGGATTTCCATTAGTTTGCAGCAAATAAGAACTCAGTTTTATCACCTAAATGGTAGGCACATGGTGAAGTTTTGCCATGTTCTGACACTTTTAAGGAAAATGCCTGCAAATTTAGCATACTAACTTGTACGTTACAAGATTACATGTATTGTTTAAAACCTCTCTATTTTCTACAAGTCACAGTTTAGATAGGCTTGTTACCCAGTCATTTATGGTTCATAACTATGCTATTTTACCTTGGGATGAAGTTGCTTTAAAGTAAGCATTTAAACAGCCTTGTAAAATAATGCCTTTTGCAGAAACAGGACAAACATTTCTCTATTTCTATCAAATACTTACTCAAAAGTGGTTTTGCCTTTTTTTTTTTTTTTTAATGACCATTTCTGGGCAGAAAGGGGTAGCTTAAAACAATCCCCATCAAAGGAGAAAATTTGCAAGTCCAATGTATTTTTTCTTTCACAGGAAGAACCCGTACAAATGAAAGACCAGGCTTGTCAATGCAAAGTAGATGGTCTCTTTGAAGATGTGGCTGCCTGTAAGGAGGTGCAGGCATGTGACTCTTGGATTTTTCTGATACTATTGTAAACTAATAGAATAAGTGTATTTGGCAAATCCTTTCGCTATGCAAAAGTAGGTCTCCCAGGTACCCAAATCAATCAGTTTTTCTTATTTAATTTTGTAAGTCCATAGCTCCCTGCTGCCATGAACTTCCCTATGGGAAAAAAGTGTTTTGAGGACATTTAGAGTCCTCTTTTACATCCCAGATTCATACTCTGTTCTTTCTTTTGACCAATAGACCTCCTTTAGGTCACACCAGAATAGAAACTGTATGTCTGGAAGAGACTCCAGCATGGGCATGGAAGTGATACAACAGCCTGATCAAGCGGTAGTCCTTTCTATTAATTTAAGGACAGTGTTTTACCACCAAAATTAGGTTTTGCTCACCAGGGTTTCATCTGTTCTGCACGTCTGTGGCATACATTCATTTGCAGAGAATTATTATGAGCATATTTAATTTACCAGTATAATCATGGCTACCAAGTCCAGGGAGAAGCTATGTCAGGTGTGGATATGGAGCTCATCTCCTGACTGTACAGTAACCCACATCCTTAGGGATCTGTACCTTTCCTTAATTTGAAGAGTCTATGGGAACAGGGGGAAAAAAGCACATATACCTGCAGTGCCAAGTGGCCCTCCTGACAAGTTGGAAGATGCTGCTCTAAAGGATGATTTTCAATGAAGTGATATCAGAACTGCTATTTGTTTCAATTTTTAAGAGAGCACAAAACACAATGTTTGTCAAGGTACTATTTCCTGTGTGATGTTTTTCTTCTGAAATGTTTCAGACAAACTCAGACTCCATCACATGAAAGTCAAACCTAATGACTAATTAATGGATAAATTATAAGCAAATTAAAAAGAGATTTCCTAATATAAACTGTTATACACGTTTAACAAGGCACAGTTTTCCAGTGCAGGTCTATCCTAAACACCAGTCTCTGTCATGTCCACTTTTAGAAATAAACTATTCTGGTCTACAGGCCCATATATTTTCTATGCTAATGCTCATCTATTTGAATAGCTAATGATTTATAATAAAATCATTTGAGTTCTAGCAGGATGGCATGTAGCTTTCTATGGACTTATAATATTTATCATAAAATATGAATATTAAGGTTAGGAGTTATTTTTCTACTAACATCAAGATTCTCTGGCACATTGTCATTTTATTCATAATAACCTAAATTACTATTGGTTTATGGTCTGAAATAGACTTATCTGAGAATATTTGGATAAATTTATATAGAAGTCAAAGTATGGCCAACATGCTCTGTGTAAGCTTCTTGTTTACATTTAAAACCAGAGGTAGAAATAAATTCATTAAATGTATTAAGGAAAATAGACAATTTGCAATGTTTAACATGAATAATGAAACCTTACCAATGGCATGATTTCTTTAGCATTTCCTGTAGTCCCTTCTAGGAAGAAGTCAATGAGTGCTACAAGCAAATCTGAATGCAGTAGCTGACCCACTGAAAATTCAAAAGGCTTGCAGAGTTTAAGGATTACTGCAAAGTTCCTATGAATATTTCACCAACCAAACTGTCTGATTGACAGATACTACTGACACTTTTAGAAATTCATTTATTCAAAGAAATGCCATATCATTACGTGAGAAGCTTATCTAATAGACAAGTCCTTTTTTCAAGCTGGAACTTTAATCCATAATTTTAAACTAAGTGGAAATGCTTTGCTGGTTGGAAGATGGTATGTTGTTTACTGGATTTCTCAGCATGAAATTACAACCAATAGGAGTGTTGTATTCTTGCAAGTAATTACAACAGATTTTAGTATGGTTTTGTTTGACTAGACAATGGCTTCACTGAAGTTGTGGACAGTTATGGTTTAGAACATGGTCCATGAAACATTTGGAATTTGTTATCTAGCAGTAAGCCATGCCTTTTCAAATCGCCCTCTGAACAGGTTCACTCTTCAGCTGTTGCAAGCTGGATGAGACTGAGCGATTTCTTTTCCAGTCAGAGACCCTTGAGGTATATCTTATATATGAGAAGTGCCTAGAAGAAAAAAAAAGGAGCTGTTTAAAAGCCAACATGGATAAGACAAAGAAAGTTCTGTAGGGCTGACCTAGTTTCCATCTGTGACATGGCTGAACCTGTGGTTTTGTGAATCACAGATGTCATACCTCTTAACTTTTGTAAGACTTTTGATGTTGTCTTCCCCAGTGCTCTCAAGAGTGAACTGGGGAGGTATGGCCAAAGAGGAAAGATGATTGGGTAGGTGCAGAACTGATGAATATATCATCAGTTATATATCATAAAAAATAACTGCACCAAGGGCATAGGAAAGTGGGACAAAACACTGTTTTGTTATTTATTTAATCCTACACTCCTTTTTCCCCCTATGTTTTGTGTCATACTTGCTAAAGAAAAGTTAGACTTGGATGTGGAAAGTCTCTAAAAGGAAGAAAAGAAATACTTTCTCACTGTCTTGTATCTAAAATATGGCTTATTTGAAACACATTCAGTCAAAAGGTCTGCTGTTTTTAAAGGTAAGTGTTCCCATTGTGACTTACAATAAAAGGTTTAGATCTAATTCAGAGCTGACCTGGAACGCAGTCTTGCCAGCTGAAGGGCTACATATGAGTTTTAATTTGAGGGCTACAGCATGAGGTTTCAACCTCAGCTGTAGCAGTGGTTCTATGTCTGCATTATCCCTGAAGAGGACAGATATTGGGACATTTATTAATAAATAACCCAAGAAGAAAAGGAAGAAATTATGGGCAAAAGTCAAATCGTAATTAAATTATGACAGTTCAGTTTGCAATCACAGTATGGTATAGTAGCCAAGTGGACAAAGCCCAAATGTTTAAAATGTAATAAAGCTTTATTAATACCACCCATTGTATGCTATTTCAAAATAATTATATAGTATATTTCTGCTTGTGACAAGCATCTGGGACCATAAGTGATAATTGAAAATATGGCTCCATTATAAAAAAATTGTTTTCTCCTAGATAAATTCAGAGAGGAGGTAGAATGTGTTTCAGAAGAAAAGTTAGACTGGAAATAGACTTTTCAGAAGTGAAGCCTCTTTCTGTTAGATAAGCAGACCCATAGCTTTTCTGCAAATACATGCAAGTTTAAGGCATTAGAGATCTGGGATCTCTACCAATCTACTCATAATGCTTTGTGTTATCTTTATACACAGAATGCTAGTTCTAGAGAAATGGTGTCCAAATAATGTTCAGTATACACCCATTGAAAGACAATGAAAATCAGAGCTTGTCTATGCTAGAAGGTTATAAAACTTTATCTTTCCTGGGGTATAAGTTGAATCACTGTTTCATATGACACAGTTATACTGATCTTTATATTAGTTATTTGCTGTTCCACTTTGGAAACGAAAGACATTCTACCAATACTTATCTGGTTTTACAGGGACCATGCTAGGCTCTTTATTGATAAAATCTATTCAAGGAATAAAAGAACCCTAAAAGCAAACCTACAACTTACTGAAACAATTTTGACGTTAAAGCTTTCAAGAGTATCTAACTTCTATACTGCTTGAAAATGTCAAAATGTATAAATGGTTCCACTAATACAGAGCTATTTAGAGCATATATGTGTCTGATGGAGAGGGTTTATCCAAAACAGGCAGGGTCAAAACCAGTCTTTTTGACATTAAATGAACTGCTACTCTTATAACGTGTACTTGAGCAGTAAAACACTCATTTATGTAGGTAGGAGGCACTTTAAATTCATGTCCTAGTCAGCTGGACAGAAACAAGGATTAGTCCCACAATAGTATGATGCTCTGTCAAGAACCTGAAGGACAATATGAAACTTAAAGTCATTAAAGTTTTACCTGAAAAAATGATTTTCAGTCAACGCAATATTTGGCATTGATTTAAGAGACGAATAGAAGTATCTTAGGCTAATAGAACAAATGACATTTCTGATGTGGCATATCTGATGCTTAAGAGTAATACTAGACTTATCACAACATGCAGCATGAAGGTCAGAAATACCTAACTCTCCCTCTGTCAGCAATGTTTTCAAGTCTATTTTTGGCTGTAGCCTTAGGAAGAGACTTATTCTTTGCAGATGCTGATTTTTTCTGTAAGATGAACACGTGAGGGTCCAGAGAGCTTGGGAAGGAACAAACTTACCTGTTTTACCTCCTCACCTCACCAATACAAAGACAATAAGGTGATTATTCAGTTGCTTAATTTAAACAGACTTGGATTTAAGCCAGTGGAAAAAGTGGAACAAAAATAGGCAAGAATATTCAAAGAACTACAGGCGTCTCTGAGTGTCTCCTAATTTTTTTGCTGTGAACTTTCTTTTTGTTAGAAAATTTTTTAGCTTATGCCAAATAAGGCATTTTTATCTGCATTTGACAGCAGGTTTCTGTAAAGCTTTATGGCTTCAATCCATGTGGATACTTTTTTATGCCCTTGCCCTCTTATAGTGAGTATGAAAGCAATCCATCTTCTTTTTTATTTTTTTTGTTTGAGATTGAGATAATTTTCTCCATTTCACAGGGACTGTAGGAAAAAAACCCACTATCTTGCTGTATTTTTCTGTTGCTCCTGCAAAACTGTTTTGTCAGCAGTCACAGCTACCTCAAAGCTCTGCAGAAGTGTAGATGGTATTCAATTTTCCCACCTTAGACTTCTTTCAGTTTTCCATCTGTAAAGCAATGAGAGAGGATAGCCAAGAGGACTCAGTGGGAACAAGATGGGCAGCTAAAGGGGTTGTAAAGGGTAGATGATACGAGTCAATAGTGTACTAGGACGCGGCTGCACTGTTTTTTGTGGTTCCTAGGCAATATAAGAGGCTGCAGGGGGAAAATAAGTTCTACTCATCCCTTGTTTCCACCTTATAAATTGTTCCTCCTCTTTCACATTCCTCAAGTATGGGACCTCCTTCACTCCCATAGTCACCTTCCACTGTTCCCCATTTCCTGTAAGTAGGGGACTCTTCTCTAACTCTTCATAAATCAGTTACTCAGACTTGTGTGCCCCCAGTAACTCTGAGGTGGGAACAGTTCTGGAAACCTGTCAGGTTAGAGCAGCTCCCAGGATGCACTAATCTCTGCTGGTTTAGAGAAGTGTTTAGCATATCCTTTTTGAATGCATATTACAGTCAGACTTCTGCTGTTTTAAGGATGAAGTAAACTCTTATTCAAGGTCTATGTAGCAAGATGGAAGTTTAAATTCTGCAGCTTTAATCTTGTGGCACTGCTGTGCTGAGATCTGAGTCAACTGCAGACAAATACACAACAGAGGTTCAGCCAAATATGGAAATAAGGTTTTACAAATAAAGACAGCATTTAGATATATTGCTGAGGCTGCATCAGAGCATAGCATCTTAATCTGAATTATTGATGAAAATAAAGAAAGAAAGAGGAAAGTTTCATAATTCTTTCATGTAGCCTTCAACATTGTCAATAATGCGTTCCCTAAGGGTGTTTGTTTCATTCTTGTACAAACCTAATCTGGGACCATATAACACTTATTAAAGCTTTAATGGCAGTTTCTCACCTTGTGTCAGTCTATCTATATGAGAGATTATAAAGCTGCTGTATGGGCTTTTGCATTAGCTTATTTGATTTTATAAATGCTAAGTCATCCAGAAGGTTTGACTGTTAACGCCAATGGAAATAGGAACAACGCCTTGACAATGATGCACATAATTCCCTTGATTTCAGCAGGATTTAACTAATGAACTATCTTAGTATATTTGGATTGAAATTCCTCTCTATGTCTTCATTAGTATTCAATTCATTTAAAAACAGCTCAGGAAGGCATTTTCAAAAGGAAGAACTAAAAGCTAATTTAGAAAGCTAACTCTCTAGAAAATTCTCTTTGCCATAATATATGTAACTTTATGCACAGACTGACCAAAAAGCAGCAGCCTTTTTATCTGAACAAAATCTCAACCAACAATGTTAATCTTCTTTCTTTAAGTAACATATTAATGCTTATTCTGTAGAATAGCTACTGATTTGTTTGTTGCACCCTAAATTAAAAAAAAAGCATAAAAATACCATTCATACCTGAGAGCAAATTGATCTATTTGCCCAATCTTCCAACACTACTAGTCAGGGAGCTGCCTGATGCTTTCATGTGAATCATGTACCTGTAATGTTTCTGCTCATCATCATTACGATTGCTGAAAAGCCTGGGGGGAGAGCTTGCCAACATTTTCCTTTTTTAAAGTGTGTGTTCTTTCTGCACAACTGAGCAAAAGGTATGTGTGGGTGGCATGCAGAGGGAGAGAGAGACTATCACTCTTCTGTACTTGAATTACAAAGAATTTTACTTATTTTCTTTCATCTATGTATTAGCTTGTGCAAAAAGATACTGAAACAACACTTACATAACCAAGCCTAAACAACACAGAAAACAAACAATTGTTACACTTATGACTACTTCAGTGTTAAATTTGCTATATAACCTTGACTTTTTTATTTACAGGACTCCTATTTCCCATCAAATACCTAAAGTATACCTATTCCCCCTCATAAAATTATATCTGTTCTCCTTGTATATATCTGCTGACTAACAAAATGTAATTACACATAAATACAACACAAAATGTGTTGGGGAATGAATCTCACTCATATAAATGTCTGAATAAAAGTTTGAAGGCCATCTGCTTTGCACTCAACAGAGCACAGTGTCTGCAGGATGTCATCCTTTCCAGAGATCAGAAAAAAGCTGATTACGGTGGGTTGTTCTGTAGTGAATAGACTAAATCTGCATCTTTCCTTCCTCACTTATGAACAGGCATTCCACCTGCCCAGGCACCCCAAGCCACTCTTAAATGGAAATATTATTTTGATTGGCTCTATTTGTATCTTCCTCCAGCTGTCCAGTATCAATTCTGCTGCAACAGACACTTAAGTCTTCACAAATGTCCCCCCATACTTACAGCCTTTGCTACATAGCTGTAGAAATAATAATTTGATGAACTCCAAAGATATCAGTATTAGTTGTAATACCTTCCATTTAACACCTGACATTTTCTGAACACATTTGCCTGTTGAGACATTTAGACATCTGTTGGCACAGTTTGTAGGTTTCTAATTTGCACATTCATAAGATGATGGAAATAAGATGTAACTGATGAGCGGTAGCTGGTTCTTTAAAGTTGTAGGTTGCAATGACGATACTCAGTTTCAGAAACACAACAAAGTATTAATCGTTCCAAACAACTCAAGAGCAAACCAAAAAAATTTGACATTGTGCATTAGTGCGATGTTAGAATAGTCATTTGCCAACAAAGGTAATTTTTTCTTTATTAGAGAACAAGGAAAAGGCTGATTGATATCAGGTATACGTGTTGTGATTATGGATTATTCTAATGCTTCAATTACTGGCCATATTTTATTGTAATGTATCAGAATACTGAGATTTTACTATAATATTTTAAATTTCATCTACCTGTCACTGTGAGATGAATTTACCATGGTGGGGGTTTTTTTGCTAGATAGCTGAATCGGAGGCTTTGGAAAAAAATTGCTTGAAATACATTATTACTTTTATTTGAACAAGACGGCTTTGGGAAATGAAAAATAAGTAACATCTCCTTAGGAAAAAATAGATAACTTCTGTCTGACTCCAAACAAATTGTTTTACTTTGCTTTAGGATTATTTGTTTTCTTTAATAATTTTAATTTAGGTTAATATTTTGAGGGAAATAGTGTAATTTAAACTGAAATATAAGATTTCCAGTTCAAACAACCAAAACACTCTTCAGTATTTCTGGAATGAAATATTTCACATCCATCAGACTGAGTATTTTAACATTTTCAAAAAATGTTGCTTTTCATTTGGGTCTTGCTTTTTGCTGGCTACTTTTTTTCAAAATCAACCCAAATTCAGGTTCATTCAGAATTCAGGGATATTTATATATCAGATTGCAATCTTCCAACGTTAGTCTTTGTTATAGTTTCCTCAAAGCTTGTTTAATTTATTTATTTTAAAAAATCATCTAATTTTGTTGCTATCAATATTTAGGGAAGATCACCAACCCATGCTGTTCTTTTTTTCTGGTATAATTGGAACATTAATAATAATTGAGAAAGCTCCAAAACTTTGGATAGCAGTAGTGAGTAATAGGAATTTTGCTTGGTTTCCATCTTTATAGACATTTAAATTTCAGAGTAACAAATCCAAGCAGAAAACTTCATCAAAATAGTCTCCTCTTATCTCACTTAATTGAGGAAAAATGCAGGTACCGCTAATATTGACTATGTACTCAAGTGTAACTATGTTGTACACCAGACCCCCATCCACCATTTAAGGTTTTTGTCATGTACTAAGAAAATGCCTTAATAACCCCGTCCCACAGAAATAACATAATGGTATTCAGCAGTTTCTAGGCAAAGGTGACAGGAGTTTTCAGGATGCTTTGTGGGAAAAAAATGAATTGTAACGTGTCAAAACATTTTCACTTTGGTAATACAGAAGCAGAAAAATTGATTGTACAAACAGACAATTTAATACCTGAAAGGAGTCAAAGCTCACATGCCACGTCTTGAGTTTCCCAACAAGAAATGTAGTCGTAGCGTGACAGCTTAATTGTTTGATTTTTGATTCCTCAGTGTCTTTTATTAATGCTGTTGTATTTTATATTGTTGTCTTTCTTAAGTGTATAAGAAATCACTTTCAACATTTTCAAGGCATCACCCATTAGATTATATGTAAGTAAAATGGCTGCCAAGCATTTGTTGTGCAAAACTGTCAGTCTGGCTCTTCATAACATTGTCTTTCTGGCATGTTAGATTTCTCTCACTGAAAATCAAACACTGTGGGTTGTATGCATGCCTAGTGATAATGATCTCTTTAGTACAAACAGCACTGGATTGCAGGGGAAATGCAATTATAGTTTAAATATTCTCTTCCATCATTTATCAAAAAGCTCTTGAACTTCAAAATGCTTTTCTTTGCATTGGCACTTAAGTGCTTCATTTTCCTAATTACAAAAAAGTAAAAAAGCAAGAACAAAACAGAAAAATTCTTTTTTTATGTTCCAGCAATCATAGCAAAGTCCCTTCAGTGTCTACTTTCCATTTTCAAATTCGTAATTTGAACTGCACGAGCTGTTTGAGGAGCTCTGCAATATGAGCATAATACCACGTGATACAAAGAAAACGAACCAAAGGGGAACGCTGAGAATAAACAGCATGCTTTGATTTCTCACAATGACACATGCTTGGAGAAAGCAAACACAAACATTGTTCAAACCCAGCACCAACTCTAAGCTCCCCTTTTCAGCCACATTGCTTGCCTTGTTCTCTGCAGCACTGGCTTGCTTCTTCCAACACATCTTTTATCAGATGCCTTCATTTACTATTCTTGACAGTTCACTTCTCACATGCTAAGTGATTGGTTTATTCCACTGGCTTAAATGAAGGACTATTCAGGTTAACAAATGTCTAAATGCAGGTGGTTTTCACCCTCCAATTTTTTTCCCTCGCATTTGTGATCAATCTTCACACTGTCTTGGAAGCCCCAATCCAAAGGCTTCCAAGGAATCAACCCATGTCTCTTCTAGGAGGTGCAGGACCCAAAGCAGGGTCCTCTTGCTTTCCCTCTACTGGCTCACTGGTCTGTCTCGGACCCTTGCATCCCCGAGCAGGAAACCTACATCTCTCATCAGCACTCAAGGAGCACAAGGTACTTCTACCAAGCTCAGCCAGGCCATGAGTTTGTCGTAATTGTGCCAGGGTAATTTGTTTCTTTCTCCATCTGTGGCTTGAGTGACTGGTGATGCTAGGAGGTATGCCAAACAGGGAATTTTAGGTAAAGAAGTTTGGAGGCAGAAATCTTGAGTGGAAACTCTTTCACTCTTATGGTATAGTTAATTACCTGTTGAGCCAGAGAGAGAGAACAACTGCCAGATAATCTCCAGAGGCAATTTTGCAGTGAATGGTTAATGACCACAGACAAAGATGATCAGCTGTGGCAGGGAGGCAGGGAGGAGCTTGCTCCATACCAAAATCTTTAACATACGGGTCCAGGGACTTTTTAACAGTTGTGCCTCTGTGCTCCTTTGTGGGTGTGCAGATGAGCTTTTATCACATAACCTAACAAAAATGACTCAAACAATGGATTTCATTCCATGAAATGATGAATTCCTATTAGTGAAAAGAGTAAAGGACATTGCTATGCAGCAGAATTTGCTATTGCTTTGCTGTCTCACTGGCGAAATACATTTCCGTGCTTACATACCCCTCACTGAACTTTAAACATGCAAAAATTAACCTTTCATCTGGTGCTACTCTATGCCAAAAAGAGGAGAACTGTTTTAATAGATAAATAATGGATTCCTCAGCAATGAGCACTAATGACTGCAAACACATAAAGAAATTAGGTTTAATTAGCACTGTGTACAAGTCATTACCATTTTTAAGCTGAGTAAAAGATACAACTTAAATAATTAGTTTATGTACTAATAGTCTACTGGTGACTGCATCGTGCGCCTGTTTGCTCTGGGAAGGCTGACAGCAGAGCATGCTGGTCACGGTGACTCAGCCAGGGCACAGGTTCGCCCGCGCAGTCCTGGGTCAGAGAGCACAGAATACACTCAAGGTGCTATGTCTTGCTGAATGAAATATTTAAGTACAGATTTCTTCCTCCCCTTAGTGGACAGCAGGCTGTGAAACTGCACGTGTAGGCTCCTCGTTCATTACACTCGTCCCCTGTACCACCCACCCCCCCCCGCCGCTGACGATCTGTGGGTAGCAGAGAAGGGTGTGAAAGGAAGAAATGGCGACATTTTGACTCAAGTTCAGGAAAGCACACAGCTACGGTGACTTAAAACAATCCTCTTTCCCTAGTAACCCCCCTTCCTCCTCACCACCAGCTGGGGACATTTTGGAAAGGAAGGAGTGTTTGTGTGCCTCACTCAGGGCAGTTCAGCCTGTTGTACTGCTGCCATCCCAGCCTTGCTGGTGGTTAAAGATCACGTCAACCAGGAACACATTTTCCTTTTCTCTGCCACTGTTATGGCAGTGATGTTTGGCAGAAAGGTGGGGCGGACAGATGGGACAGCAGCCTCCTAAATTGCCCTGTCTAAATTCACAAGGTTCATCTGCCATAGTCCCCCATGACTCTCATTACTAAAGTGATATAGGGCTTGAGATCACTCAGAAATTCAAAATACTCTGCCCATTATGTCCAGCTGATTATTTTTCCTTCTCTTCCTTCTACTGGCAGTCACCAATATGTGTTGCAACAAGACAAAAATTGTTTGATTTTCTAAACTGTTTAATTTAAACTGTTCAAATAAATCACCACTCTGCAAAAAGGAAGCCTAGCTGGCCTATTTCTCATAGACACACATCCTAATCATTCTGCTGTTTTATTTTGGTGATTGTCAAATTCAAGATCTTCCTTCAGTACACAATGTGATGGGGCCAACACAGAGGTCTGGTTTTGTGATGATGAGTTTAAGGTAATAGATAAAAAACCCAGATCATATGTCAGAGATAGAATGAAGGCTTTTCTATTTGTTTGGTTTTGGTGATTGGACATTACCAAGAATTAAAATATAGAAGTAGAAGAGATGGAGAACTAGAAGTTGTCAATGAAAATGACAACAAGACAGAGGAGGATTTCTAAAGGCTGTGCCAAAGAAACAGTTGGAGAGAGAAAGGAATGAA
Source organism: Ciconia boyciana (assembly GCF_034638445.1). Taxonomy (NCBI): domain Eukaryota; kingdom Metazoa; phylum Chordata; class Aves; order Ciconiiformes; family Ciconiidae; genus Ciconia; species Ciconia boyciana. The sequence continues at coordinate 86,226,540 of NC_132936.1, forward strand.
AATCAGAAGATGGTGTCTATGGCACCAACAGAGAATAATATTTAAAGGAAGAGTGTTTCTGATGGTACTTAGACAGCTGACAGGTCCAGATTGATGAAGCTGAACAGGTTCTGTGGTTTGGTGAAGAGGAATCCATGCAGATTTCAACAAAAAAATGGGGTTTGATGAGTTTGAGCTGTATTGGAAAATGCCTAAAATGGAAACAGAAAATAACATCTCCAGGGGAAGCAACTAGAGCAGATTTACAGGTGATTGGAGACAAAAGATGGGATGACAGCTATTAAAAAACTGGAGCTGTGCTGATATGGGGTATTAAAAAGGGTGAAAAATAACCTGTGATGAGGTAAAGACCAGAAGGGGTGCAGTGCAGAGATGCATGAATGGGTTAACCTGTTGTAAGTCAAGCTGTTCACATTTATAACATCTATGACCACATGAAACAGCCCTTGGAGCAAGACCTTCATAGTGAAAAATTTACCTGTCAATGAATGAGAGAAATATGTGTCAGATTTCCAAATATGTGCCAGTTGGCTTCCTTGTTTCTCATATGTAGCCTGTTAGTCTGTGAGAGATTATCACAGTGTAGTTTTCTCCTGTTTTACATTTAGAGCCTGGCGTGTCCGTTCATGCATCCCTGCACGGAGAAGTCAGTGAGAAAAGAAAGAGAGAAAATGAGGGTGCAAGGGAGATTTGGAGAGCAACTAGGTCTCTGAGGCAAACCAGGAGGTGAGAGAAGAACAGTTAAGACATTTCTAGATCTGTGACAAGAGAAAAAAGGAAAGGAATGTGGAGGAAAGGAAAGGCAGTCAAGCTGAGGAGACACAAAAAGCCCCAGATAATGCTGGGGATGTGCTTTGCAAAAGGAGCTGTGAGGCCGGGGAAGGTGGGTCAGTCCAAGGCAGCAGCGGTGCAGGCTGGGAGAGCTGTGCAGCCCAGGGGTCAGCAGGACCGAAAGAGTGATGGGGTCCACGCTGGAGGCAGACTAGCCACAGGATTTCAACCTCTGATACTCTAAAGTGTTAAACCTTTATATAGATATTTGTATGTATACATTATTGTTATTGAGAAGTATTAGATGCAGTATTGAGAGACGATAAATTTCAGCGAAGCTCAGTTCCAGCTTTAGAAAATGAAAGTTAAAATTCAAGCAGGATGAAAATGTAAGAATTTAGCAATAACCCTTCCTTGACCTTCTGTCCACCTAACACAGATGGTGATCAACGTAAAAAACCATGTGCAGAGGGTAGACTCAGGGCTCTCATGCTAGGGACACAGGGTCAAGACAGAACCAGCATAGTCATATAATTAGGGGAAAATGCTTCTCACTGTGTTTAATAGGAAGATTTCAAAGTGGAGGGGTCCATAGTTCACGAACATCAGTTGAAACTTGCAATACCCTAGAAATTGACAAACATTACTGTGTGAATACATATGTAAATAAATCGAGGTCCAAGAAAGTTAGAACATATGTTTTTAGACAGTTTTAAGTGCTAGATGATAAAGCTATGGTTACTGTGATATAACTAATGAAACTTTCACAGGCACATCCTTCCTGTGGTCCTGGATGTTTCCAATTGCATGAGTAACATAATGTTTGTTTGCTTAACACATTACATCAAAAAGACAACCACTTCTGAAGCAAAGAACTCCCTATTCTTTGGTGTTTTCCTGTTATTCTGTTACTTTCAGTAACTTGTCTCATGTTTTCTTATATTTATTTTCATCTCTAAAATTAATTCATTCCACACTCTGGAATTATTCCAAAGTGCTCTATTATTTGGTTTTGCAAGTGGTTATATGAACCAGTCAAGTATGGCTCAGGAAACCGGAATGCTTAAGAACCCGGGTTTTTCAGAGCACTTCAATTTATCTAAAATGTTTGCCTGAAGTTTACCAGAAATTAAAATCTGTGTCCGGAACCTTTTGCATTCAGAAATCTTCTGTAAAATTTGTCAAACACTTTGACTGGGTGAAACTGGCTGCAGTTCAATAAAGCCAGAGCAGCAAACACAGAAACATGCAAAAGCAGTCCTAAAAACTTCAAAGTGCCTTCTTGCATGTGCATAATCATGTGCTTAAGTTTCTTCTTAGAACAAGCCCAATGTGAATACAAACAAAAGACAAAGTATTGATTTTCATTCAAGGAAAAGCTAACACATCCCATGTCTAACAGGTATCTAAGATAGAGTCTAGCAGTTTTGTCTCATATTAATAGCTATTTCTGTGTTTGATTCCATTTAGATAACATTTGGTTTTAAATTAATTACTTGATTTATAACTTGCCAAATACTTGCTTTACAGACCCAGGGTGTCAGCACCTCAACACAGCAGAAATATCCTTTAATAATATTTTCAAGGTTATAAATAGCAAATACAAGCCTTGCTCCCAAACTTCTGTTTCAATCCAGACAACAGGTGGGAAAACAGGGATTTTATATTATGTGATTTTTGGGCTCACTTATGGCTAATACTGTCCTGATTGCTCCACATTTCAGAAAAGCATAACGGCTGGAGCCATTTATCTTAGCCTTTACTGCACCTCCAGATACTAAATCTAGCATTTAGTAGAGATCAGAGGATGACAGGCCATTTTGATAGCTAATACCAATGAAATTAAAATTTATCCAGTTGTCCCATGTGTCTTCTAATTATACCTCCTACATATATGAAAACAGAAAAAGTGATGCAGGAGCTGGTGGTTTCCAGACTGGATGCTCTATTTGACTGTCTGTGTGACTGTACTTCCAAAGACTTGATAAGCTTGAAACATACTAAAATTTGGGAGTTAAATTCTTATTTTGGCATGATTTACAACAGTAAATGCCCCATGGGTATTAAAATCGGAATACTTACCTAAGTACTTCAGTGAGGATCTAGATCACTGAGTTTAGTTACAATTTATGTTTCTGGTTAAATTATATAGAATAGAATAGAATAGACTACTTCAGTTGTAAGGGGCCTACAACAATCATCTAATCCAACTGCCTGACCAATTCAGGGCTGACCAAAAGTTAAAGCATGTTATTAAAGGCATTGTCCAAATGCCTCAAACACTGACAAGCTTGGGGCATCAACCACCTCTCTAGGAAGCCTGTTCCAGTGTTTGACCACCCTCTCGGTAAAGAAATGCTTCCTAATGTCCACTCTAAACCTCCCCTGGTGCAGCTTGGAACCATTCCCATGTGTCCTATCACTGGGTACCAGGGAGAAGAGATCAGCACCTCCCTCTCCACGTCCCCTCCTCAGGAAGCTGTAGAGAGCAATGAGGTCACCCATCAGCCTCCTTTTCACCAAATTAGACAGGCCCAAAGTCCTTAGCTGCTGCTCACAGGACATGCCTTCCAGCCCTTTCACCAGCTTTGTTGCCCTCCTCTGGATGTGTTCAAGGACCTTCACAGCCTTCTTAAATTGCGGGGCCCAGAACTGCACACAGCACTCAAGGTGAGGCTGCACCAACACTGAATACAGCGGGACGATCACTTCTTTTGACCATCTGGTTATGCCGTGTTTGATGCACCCCAGGATGCGGTTCCCCCCTTGGCTGCCAGGGCACACTGCTGGCTCATGGTGAGCCTGCTGTCGACCAGCACCCCCACATCCCTTTCTGCAGGGCTGCTCTCCAGCCACTCCTCTCCCAATTTATAATTGTTCCCGGCGTTACTCCATCCCAGGTGCAGAATCCAGCATTTTGACCTGTTAAATTTCATCCCATGAATCATAGCCCAATGCTCCAATCTATCTAGATCCCCCTGCAAGGCCTCTTGTCCCTCAAGGGAGTCAACAGCACCTCCCAGTTTGGTATCATCAGCAAACTTGCTAATGGTGCATTCAGCTCCTGCATCCAGATTGTTGATAAACGTATTGAACAGAACTGGCCCTGGAATTGAGCCCTGAGGAACACCGCTGGTGACTGGTCACCAGCCAGATGTAGCCCCATTCACTACAACCATTTAAGCTCTGCCCTTCAGCCACTTCTTCACCCAGCGCACTGTGAACCCGCTAATTCCACAGTTGGACAGCTTGTCCAGACAGATGCTGTGAGGGACAGTATCAAAAGCCTTATGAAAATCCAGAAGAACTACATCCACCACCTTCCCTTCATCCACTAGGCAGGTGACCTTATTATAGAAGAATATCAGATTAGTTAAACAGGACTTTCCCTTTATAAACCCATGTTGACTGTGCCTGATGATTGCATTATTCCTTAAATGTCTTTCAGTAGTACTCGACATAATCTTCTCCATAATTTTTCCAACTCGTAAATTTAGCCAGAACTTTAATTAACTTTTTAAATTAATGATTTTGCACTTGTCCTCTTGTAGGTGGCAGTGTAAAGCAAGGCTCACACATCTTTGATACTGTAATTAATGACTTTGTTACAAGAAAAAATAACTCATTTAAAATTAAACATGCATCCTTAATCTTGCTTTTCTTAACTTTTGACTGCCTGTTTTTGCACATTAATAATATTATTCTGTTACATAATGTAGCGCAAACACATAGGACAGATATTTGTATTTGGCTGGTTTCCTTGCAGAATATAGTGATTCCAGGCAGTCCATAGGAGGAAACACTGGAGATACAATCACAAGACAGCAAAACAAAAAAGCAGTTTTGTTATTTTGAATGACACCCACAATAAGCATGTTGTTGAAAATGCGATGAATAGTCCCATGGTTTTGACACAGAAACATTCAGCAAGAAACATTACACAAATTATTTTTTTAGCATATTTTCAGCTTTTAATATACGCAAAATATCATAAATCGAGCACAAATTACTGCCAGACAATCAAGAGAATGAAAAATACACTAAAGAAATGCCATATGTAAATAAAGCAGATTGTCAGTGGTTCTTAAAGACGTGTTGAGAATAACAGGAACATTTGTTCCCTGTATTGCTCACTGTATCCAATGTAATTTAAATGTGGCTGAGATTTCTTACCAGTTCATATATTTCAGAGTGACCATTGGGCTAGACACTTTGCAAAAGTTAGAACAAATCTTCAGTAGTCAAAGAGCTGATAATCTGTTAAACCAAGAAGCTTTACAATTGCAGACGGCATTATTAGGAATAGGCTCAAACTATTTTTGAAGGAAAATGTGAATAGCTAATAGGATAGTGAAGCTCAGGGTTCATTTGCCTTTCCAAAATTGTAGCTATAATTAGTGTGCCAGTCATCCTGGACTGCTGTCTGTAGTAAGGATGCACAGGTGTTAGCCTATCATCTATAGCAGCTGCACAATATATTATACTTATATATATCAAATATTAGAATCAGTACCAAGGCTTATAAAAATGCATGAGATACACATCAGTAAAACAGGATCTTTGAACCTAGAAGGTAATAGATGGAGTTAATTTGAGGAATTCGAATGTAACTTTAAATTACTAACTTCACTAACTGTGGTCAGCGCAAATAGCTCTTTGGTATTGGAGACTTTAGAAAACTAGTTGCTCCACCTACATAAATTCTAAACTGACTGTGCTGATTCTAGCTATTTATTCATAATTTTCTTTTGCAAATAGGCTCATTCCCTTTCTGTCATCCTTGCTGGAAGGTAAGAAATTTTTTTACTCATTTCTGGATGGTATCAACCACAGCAGAAACTGAGTAGGAGGACAGAATGTCTAGATAATTTTGACTTTTCTTTTTTATCATTTTCTTGATTTGTAGCCTGATTTTGCAACCTTTAATCACATAAGAAATACTGATTGCAAGATAGTATTAATATTAAGACAACTGCAGGCAGTATTCATACGAATATTTTATACTGGGTTCTTCCTTTAATGTTTCAAAGAAAATTAAATCTAGCAACAGCACTTCTTTGAAAGCAATGTTTTCCTGAAATTTCTTTCCCTTTTTCCTGTATCAAGGTGTACTTTGCTAAGGCTACTACCTTGTTCAGCTATCTCATGTCAAGTAACGTCACTAATAGCTATTGCACACATTGTGCCAACAAGCAGTTCAGAAAATTAAATACTCATTTAAAATGCACATAACTTCGCAGTGGTAGCAGCAGCAGCAGCAGCACAGAAACAGTGCTTGAATTAATTAGCATTATAGCCTTTGGGTTTTGTATGTGCTCTTTGAATTCTAGGAATATCTTTACCCTTTCATCCTAAATATCAAACATAAATGTGAAATCTTAGTGTTTTTTCTTTCAGAAAGGGGCACATCTTTACTAACTTTGTTTCATATTTTGCTGTTCTTTTTCAAGTATTCCAGTTTATTGTGGACTGATGTTGAGATGTGAGGATACCTCACACACTCCTTTGCCTGTATGACAAACTTATGTCAAAAATTGATATTTCCCTATTACCACTGATAGCATCTAAGCAGCACTGAATATTGATATTTAAAAAAGAATCCTTAGATTTTGGATAATACCAGTGTAACCATCTTCCATTCGATTTTAAAAATGATCATGTTATGTAGTAACCAGGGTTCCCTCCCTCTTCCCAGGTTCACAAATGTCTCCAAGAGAACTGCACCAACACCCCTCTCTCCATGATTTGTCCAGTCTGGATTCTTATTCACATTTGATGAAAATAACGGTATGGAGAAGGGAATTCCTCCTTCAAGACAGAAGGAGCCCACTGCTGTCATGGGCATAATTAAACACCATCTACGGGCATCTGCTTTACTGGGTGTGATGCTAGGGTCCTCTGTATTATGAAGTGGAAGGAGCATCTCACAAAAGGGTGACACTGGTGAATTTTAAGGACTGTGATTCATCCACCTTACAAAGAGCCCTCTGAAAGTCTGACTGTAAAGAAGTATTACTAGGGATAGTTCCAACATAGAGGAGGACCATGACCCTAAAATGTAGCAATGTTATTTGTACTTGCTATTGGCTGAGTATCCAGGTCAAACTATCAGCTCTATATGAAAAAAATGATATGTATTATTTGGCACAGCAAAGTACAAATAGATTTGAAGTTATTTAAGTTACATCTCTAAAGCCTATAGAGCAAAGTTTACGACAATTCACAAGGCATTTTCTGCTCAAGACATCATATGATCTCAACACTACAACCATTTTTGCTTCCAGGAGTCATAAAAAGACCTGGGGAGATTTTAAGATTATCAAACCAGAACTTACTCCACATTCAGATCTTGTGGTTAGCTAAGGACAGCTGGATCCAAACCAGACATATAATGACAACAGGGCTTAAATGTTGTAAGCAAGAGCAAAGTTGCCACACTTTTTCTCTGCTACGCCCTTTTCATTTATATAGACACCAAGAAGCTTTAAGTATCTTGGTTGCTGGAAGGGAGTTCTACTGCAGGCAGGCTCCAGTATAAAAGGAAAAAAAAAATTGTACAAAAAATCTGTGGCAAATCCACAAACTGCTAGAAGAATTTTAAACAACTATGTAAAAATAGGTTAGAGAATAATTTGGGCAAGAGAAAGTCTTGACATGTCAGATTGTTGCTACGAATCTGCTGGGCAAAGAAAACTTAGCTCTTTCTCTACTTGTCTGCACCTTCATTCTATGGCTGTAGCTAACAAGTGAACAAACCCTAAAATATTAATGATATGGTCATTGAGATAAATATGAAAACAGAAAAAGGTGAAATAAGCTTTGCACTTTTAGGAAGAGTTTTATTTATTCAAACATTTCATGTTGCACTGATTTTTTGAAAGTAAGACACTTTACATGCTGCTTTTTATACTCATAAGGTGGAGGAGAACAGTGAAAGGACAGCAAAGCTTTGTAAGCCTTTTGAGCTACCTCAGGCTAAATTTTGAGTCATCCTTTCTCAGTTCTATGAGGCTGTTTTGAAATTATATAAAAGTTTTGTTATAAATGTAAACGGTTTAAAACTCTTGCTTGAAGTGATGTAAAGCACCATATTTAAATGCATTTTTCTGTGAAATAAAACTCTAAGCAATGATATAGGGATATATATCTAGACAACTCAAACCCAGTATTTTAGGGAAAGATACAATCAGGCTGGATATTGCTTGGATGGGATGTATTCAGGGTTGCTAAGTGGGAAGCAGATGACTTACTCAAGAAATCACCTTAGCTGCAAATAGATAGTGGAAGACAAGTTGGGGAAAGGATTAACTATTAAAATGTGTTTCTTACTTTTCTCTTGTTGGCCACTGATAGCTACAGCTGGATACAGGATAACACGTTAAATGATCTGAACAAGTATGGCTGTTCTTAGACTATGTTCTTCTCATCTTTGCCACAGAAACATTATTTAAAACTTGCACAAGTGCAGAAAGGTTCTGATGGATCATTAGAGTGGAAACCCTGTCATGCAAGGAGGCGTAACTATAGATATAACTAAGATATAAGTACATATATAGAAATGTAGAAGCCTAATCCTTGTTTATAATAGTGAAATTAAATCAAAAAAGGGACAATACTACTGTTTATGAATATATGTGTACAGATGAGGGAAGAAAAAGTGTCTGCTGGATTCCTGGAGGACCAAGATGGACAAAAGAACTGTATAAATTAAAGGATAACACTGGAACAAATTACTATGAACTGATTACAAAAACTGGGATTTCTAATCACCAAAATAAATTCTGGAAAACTTTCTAACAGGAGAGAAGCAAAAATCTTAAGGGATTTTTGAGAAGGAGCTCTGTAAATGGCATTACATGACAAGATGTCTGTGATAGCACAGGTCTGAATGTGGTAGCTCAGCCAAAACCCTTAAGGTTGTATGCTTCTATGAAGATCATATAAAATAGTAAAGTTCCAGGAACAGTTGTTGTACCAATAATGGCAGCACTTCCATACAATATCCTGAAGGAATGACCAAGAGGTTTGCTTCAAAAATGTAGCCCTGAACTCAAATGCCAATGCAGACATGCCTTCAGAGTACTGAAGTCCAAGATACTAAAAAATAAGCACCTAAGAAGCTGAAAGAATTAAATGAAAGGTCATTTAGTAGAAAAGTAGGTGCTGCTTAGCTTGCTGACCACACAGAGTCCCTTCTCCATGCATACCTGGCTTCCCTTTCCCATGGGGGGAAGGAGTCTGCAGGAGACCCGCAGGCTGTGGGGCAGCATGAATGCTTAATGGACAGTGGCAGCAAAAACCAGGACATACCTGCTACTCGTAACAAGGGAGTCCTATCACAATGCAGAGTCACCAACCTGAATCTCAAATGAACTGTTGCGGTGTTTGCAGCTCACTACCCCAACCTCATCAGCTTTGCTAGGGACTTTGGTGCTTTCATTTCCCGTACAGGAGTCATCGCCAGCAGCTCTGGGCTCTCGGTGTGATTTTCTCTGCACTGTGTCTGTTGGTCCCCAGACAGGAATGTAGCATCTGATCCTTGAGGATCCAAGGGCAGCTCAGCTTTTGTGCTGAGTAGGGCACTAGCACCTAGGAGATAGGAGCTCTTGTTGTGTTGGGGATGTGAAGTCCAAAGTCGACAGGGCTGTCTGCTATGCCTGTATTACTTTCTCTTTGCTACAGTCTATGTGTCAAGTCTTGATGTTTTCTTGGTAAATTTTCTAACAAGCTTTCTAATTAAATGAAAATGAGGTTAGACAACTTTATGTACAACTTAAGGATATCTTCTTCTTGTGGTAGCTCTGCCCATAGCTGCAGCTGTTTTCATGAATAACAAATCCTCCCTGGATTTCTTGTTTAGAAGAAGGGAATGTGCCTCTACATTTGCTGTTTCTCTGTTTAAATGTCATGTTTAGTGTCATAGAGTTCTGGTAAAAAAGATTTTTGGACACCAATGCTGTAGACATTTTTTCAGAGAGGTTGTTCAGAATATGCTGGCAGAAGGTCATTAAGGAACTCAAGTAAAACTCCTTTTCTTAGTGGCCCAGATTTGCCTGCAGTAGCTTTATCTCTTAGCACCCTATAAAGAGATGATTTCTTACAGCCCTGGATCCCAGAGTTTTTACTTTTTCCAAGTGAACTTTGATTTATGTTGCTCCCACAAGCAACATCCTATCTGCAGTCCTGCTGCAGTCTGACTCACTGACTTCTGCTTTCTATTAATTTAGTCAACCCTTTCACTGACCTCCCAGGCAAATGTCAGGCCATGTTTCTTCTACTTGTATTGGATTGATTGCTCTCTCTCTTTTACTTAAGGAGTCTTCCTTGTTCGATGTAACAGATTACTACCCTTTTTGATCAGTTTTCCTGTTTTTCTTAGTGAGTGGAGTGGTCTTACTTGTCATTGCTGGCACTTGCCCATTTTCTGCTGTTACCAGTGGGCCTGTGAAAAATACAGATTTTTCATTTCCCCTGTAAAACCAAAACAGCTGTTAAAAAAAAAAAAAGAAAAAAAATCCAGTCAAAAGATATTTTGCTAATTTCTTCTTTTTGAAGGAAGACCATGAAATACGGCACTTAATTTAATATGAAGTGTTCTATTTAACTTGAAAAGGAGTATTTTCTTAAAAGTGCCAAAAAATGAAAACAAAGAAAATAGGTCTTGATTTGCCAGCCTTCTAGAGGAAGTAGCAGATATAGTTCTCCTTGGTCTAATAGTTTAAGCAGTCACATTATTTCTGGGAAACTCAGGTACCAAAATGTTCTGTCATGAGGTAAATATCTTAAAGACAGTTCTAAAACAACCCCTGCAGTCCTTTCTGTTGGAACTGCTCCACTTCGAATAAACCATAGGATGTGTATAGTGTAAGAGGGGAAATTTCAGTTTACTGGGTAGGACCATAGTGAATACAATTTTGGCTTGTGCTTCAGCAAATATTTTTAGATGATGTGTGTATAAGTATATGTATGTATATACATGTCTATGTACATGTACATACATATATATATGCAGACAATATACCTATATGTGCATATTAACATATGTAAAAAACCCCACAACTTACATGTATAAACACTTACAAATACACTTATGCAGACACATGTACTTATAGTTGTTTAGGTATTGCATGATAAATGACGTTTCATGCTTGTTTATGTGAAGGCCGATCAGGAAGGTTGATAGCACCCCTCTCCCCAGGGCAGAATGGCTGCAGGCTCAGGGATGCCGCTCAAACCCCTTCCCGGGAAGGGGGAAACCTTCTTCCCGGGAGCGGCAGGAGCTGACATCTGCACTCCCACTGGGTGCTCGGATAAAGTACCATTTCTAAAAGTGCAAAGAGTCACTTCTGTTTTGTGAAGTCATTAAAAAATATTTTCAAATAAAGCCATGGAGTAATTTAACCTGAGTTTGCCAATATTCAGCCCAATACTGCTGCACCAGAGCATCCTCACTTACTTAAGGAAGGATCAAGAAGAGCTGCTGTGTTATTTGTGTTCTTTTGCATTTCATCTTATTCATATTATTTTGGGACCCATTGTGTCCTGGTTTCGGCTGGGATAGAGTTAATTTTCTTCCGAGTAGCTGGTATAGTGCTGTGGTTTGGATTTAGTATGAGAATAATGTTGATAACACACTGATGTTTTAGTTGTTGCTAAGTAGTGCTTATACTAAGTCAAGGCCTTTTCAGCTTCCCATGCTCTGCCAGGTACACAAGAAGCTGGGAGGGGGCACAGCCAACTGGCCAAAGGGCTAATCCATACCGTATGGCATCATGCTCAGTATAGAAACTGGGGGCGTTGGCTGGGGAGCAGCAATCGCTGCTCAGGGATGGGCTGGGCATCGGTCAGAGGGTAGTGAGCAATTGCATTGTGCATCACTTGTTTTGTTTATTCTTTTATCATCATTATTATTATTATTATTATTTTCTCTTCCTCTGCTGTCCTATTAAACTGTCTTTATTTCAACCAATGGGTTTTACTTTTTTTCTCCTGATTCTCTCCCCCATCCCACAGAGGGTGAGCGAGCGGCTACGTGGTGCTTGGTTGCCAACTGGGGTTAAACCACGACACATTGGCACTCCTTATGTCCCTGCCCACTAAACTCGAGCTCCCACTGTTTCACCCTATTGCAAACAGTTTTTAATAATCTTTTCTGATAGATAAACCTTAGGACCAATATTTTCTCTTTTGTACTGTTAAGCATTGCCCCAGTGAATCCTCCTGACCTGTTTTCAGAGATTTCATCCTCTCCTGTATCTTTAAAACTTTGAGAGTTCTTTGGTAACTGCTCATTTTATCCTTTTCTAGGTATAAAATTATTTCCTGAAACATAGGGCAAAGTGCTTATTTTTTAATGTGCCTGAATCAGAACAATTCCTTTAACTATGAGGTATTACAAACACACACTAACACTAAAAGGCACACTTTAGTAGGCACGGAGGTTTTGGGTTGACGGTTGGACTAGATGATCTTAGAGGTCTTTTCCAATCTTAATGATTCTATGATTCTAAAAAATGAGTCATTAGCTTGGTCGTCATCATACCATTCCTTCAAATCTTTTTTTTTTCTCCTTTGATCCAGAATCTTTATGCTTCTGTGTATAAATATGATTGGTGCCTCTCATGTAGTGAGAATTAACAGAATAAGATTAGTAGTTTGTAGTCACTGAGACAGTGTAGTTCAGTGTAGTTTACCAGTGTAGTTACACAGAGTATTAAAATCATTGGGTAGATTGAGAAATCTAAAAAACAGAGTTTGCAGTAACATCTAGAAATGTCACCCAACTTATAATACACCTGTAAGTGTGTATTTATATAACCTCAGTGACAAACAGCTCTGAAAATGAGCAGTACTGCTTAACAGTACCAAATGATGATTTGCTGACTAACAACAAGTCAGCTTCAAAAGAAGTCTGACTGCAATGTTATCTTTCTGCAGAAGGAATTGTAGTTCATTATATTAGTAATGCAAACACCATGAAAAGAGAATTTGCTGTGAATGAAATGACTACAGCGATGCAGGATTCAGTCATGCCTTTGAGGCAGTGAACTACAGCAGGAGCACTGCGAGGTTACCAGAGGCACAATGCCTGATCAATTTCCCAGCAAATCAAACTGGAACTGTATGCTCTGAGGATGGTGCTCTGAGCTTTGAAAGGTCTGGGTTCAGTTTCTGGCTCTGTGACAGACTTCCTCTAGGCAAATCACTCACATCTTGCTGTGCCTCAGTTCTCCATCTGTAAAAGGGAGATAATGATTCCCTGCCTTGCAAAGGGTTTGTGAAGATAGGTTCATTAATGTTTGAAAGGTGCAGTGCTGGAGAGCACACCGTTGTTGAGCAAGTTGGGAATACAGCCTCAGCAATACCCCATGAAGCTTGTGAAGCATATTCTCTTTTGGGGAAATACATTTTGTTTTCTCTTCCCCAGGTAAGGGTGGCTGCCGTCTTCGCACTTCAGACAGCGCACAGGCTGGGAAGAACTTGCAGCAAAGGAAATTGCCTGAACATCCATCTGAAGACTGAAGATGTGAGAAGAGTCATCTTTCTGGTTTTCTTACTCTTGTCTCTATCCGGGTTATGCTCTGATTTTGCTACTGAGGCTTTTTGATACACAGAACTGGCTGACACAGTGAGAGGTTTATCTGCTTTTCCCCCCTTCTATCTATTCATGGCAGAATGTAGCAACTGTTGCTTGCTCAATAAGCAAATAAAAATTGGAAACTATTTCCTTCGCCCTTGCCATGTAATTATTTAAACAACGTTTAACTGATAGCATTTTTAAAAAATGTAAAACTGTGGAGAACTACAAGATTAACAAAATTACTATGTTATCAAGGCCTGACAGCTCTCATATACCATATAGTCTAAAATAAATGGCCAAGGAAAATGTTACATCCATTATCTGTTGTTATGTTCCAGAGATGAATTTCCAAATCCTCCCTCTGTAAGGTTTAGTCCTTTGCCCTCAAAAGCAGCTGAGAGGAGATGGTGGATTCTCTCAGGAAAATCCATCCAGAGGTGGTGAGAGGGGGCATTAGGCCATGGACACTTGCAATGCTTTACACCGGAGATGTTATACTAAGTAGTAGTCAAAAGATCCTTTATGAGTAGTATTTGTCAGAAAAGGGCCCGTGATAGAACGAACTGTCTGCAGTAACTTTGTGCTGTTTCACAGCACAAAGATAAAATTCAGCCTCACAGTCTCTCTGGTGAAACGATATTTGCTGTAACCTTTTAGAGGTGAACCCTTTTATCAGAAAACATTGTGAGAAGTCAACGCTGAAGTAGAGAGACCTGACAACATTCAAATTCATGTGGTAGTCTTTGTTTCCTCAGTAAATTCAGGTGTGGGAAGAATTTGTGCCTTCCTTGCAGAGAATGGTCCCGTTCCACGTGGTGATCATCTTGTACATAAAGTCTTTCAGTGCAGAATTTCTTCAAGCTTCCAACTTAAATCATGTAAAAAATGTCAGGTAAGTGAAGAAATGAAAGTGAACACATCTTGACTAAGGTGTTAATTAGTTTGAAGAAAAAATTACTAGTAGCATACCGACAGCATGTGGGTGGTTTCAATGATAGCTGGCAGCTTCTCTAGGAATATTCCCCATTTTCCCTTCTAAAAGATGGCCCTAAATATCCATTTCTGGAAGAGTATGGGTTTGTGAATATTTCATCTGCAGTTCCTAGAGAAATTAGTTTAAGGAAATGTAGTAAGAAGAAAATCCATAGTTATAGTACTTAAATTCCTTTCTTTCTATAAAAAATCTTCATAATTGGTGCTATTATATAAACAGGCCTGTGAGATTATGTGAGAACATATCCTATTTATTTCATTAATCACTTAGCAGAGGAATAAAATCTTGCAAGCCATCAGTCTCCAGACCTTGAAAATGCAGCTCTTCTGTGTACGATTCTTGCACCCCACTCATTAATCAGAATGCCTTCTACTCATTATCAGAATGCCTTCTACTCATATTAAATGACAAGATTAATGTCTGTCAGCTGCAGTTCTTTCTCTTTTTTCCCCTTAACTTTAATGTTTCTCTAAAATGGTTTAATTGAGATCAACGGGAATAGTTGCAGAATGAAGTGGAATTCAATGTGATGTGAGAAGTGGGGTTGATGTAATAAAAGATAAGAGGGATAAAATGAGAAGAACAAGTGACCATCTATGCACTAGAAAGCAAAAAAGCTGGATTCTGTATTCCCTTCACTTCTCTCTCTTCTGCAGCCACTAATCAAACTGTGTAAAAGCAAACACAATGAAAGCAAGTTGGATCTGATGGCAATAGTGCCGTATGGGATCCTTACCCTGCAGCTTGGCTTCTGTTCAACACACCATTTAGCCATAGCCTGTGGGGTGGGAGACAGGCAAGACCTCTGTTTTTCATGTACTTAGAAAAAAGGGACAAAGACCCTGATGTTATATCGCTGAGGCTTTCCAGCATTCCTGGAGTGGAAGTCTGTGCTACGTAAAAGCACTGGCTGGGATGGTATTCAACCACATGCTTAGTCTTTTGTGCTGTGGATATATTTTTCTGTGTTTAGAATTGTTGCTGGTTACTCTTTTTTAAGTAAAGAAAAATGGATCAGCTGTTATTAAGGTGTTACACAACCTGTGTTAGAGAATAAGAGAAACGTTGTTGTTTAGATATAAAAATAGTGTATATGGCATATATTGATATATATATGTATATTTTGCAAGTGTATGGCTCCATAGAAAATATCAATTACTTATTCACAGATGAAAACAGTGGATCAAAACAGGCACAGAATGTCCTGCAGCATGGTGAGGAGGCTGAAGTAAGGCACTACTAAAGGCAAGCAGGGTGGAATTTCATCCTCAGTACTTGCGCATCGAATTGTTTCTTTAAAACTGCACCTGATATCTGTCAGGGTGTTTAATGTTAGTGAGCCAAGGCAAATTATCTATTTTTTCTCCCAGTAGTCACTGAAGTTCAATATGAAGCACTACCCTGGTGTCAGAAAGGTGAGTGAAAGCTGCTTTCATTTAGGTCTCAGGCAGAGGCATCCGCACAGGGCCAGGACCGCTGCCGGGCGAGGGGCTGGAGGAGCAGCTCCATGGCTCCAGCTGCCTGCCAGGGCTGTACCCACAGCAAAGCATGCAGCCTGGCCAGCTGCTGGGCAACCTTGGACACGTTATGACGTCTACAGTACAGTCTTATAAAAAGGATGCCAGTTGTTGATATCTAAGACAACTGCTAAAATAATATTTAATATTGAGCTACGTAGATATAAAGACACTGGAAACCATTTTATATATAGATATAAAATCCTCCCTCTAGAGAAGGGAATATGTAATTTCCCTGACTGAATCCTCCCACGCTATGTGCAAAGAAATCCCTGTATGTCCAGGGATTTCTGTAGGCAGCTAGGAAAAGCAAGTGTGAAATAATTCATTCCCTTCTTTCCAATAACTTTCTCAAATTCTCCTCAGCAATCATGTACTTTTCAAATTGCAACTGTCACATTGTTTTCAAATAATATCATTCAAATGCTGAAGCATTCTGTCAACAATTTTATTTCCGTTTCTTTTCCCTTTGGCTACATTATGCCCTGAAATTGTATCTTGGTCTTCATGGCCCTTTTTCTGTTCTTCTTCAACTTTAAATTAATTAAAACCATATCAATAAGAGAGGATATTCTTAAAATAATGGGGCTTCACATGTGTTGTATAATCTCCCAGTTACCTCTCATCTGGTATTCTTCACTGAGGCTTTATCATCTAGAACTTGAAGAAATCAAAGTATCACCTGGCTTCTATGACTGCTGAGCACCAGCCTCAGAGCAACAATCTTTGATTCTCCTTAAATTCCATTGCATTTGGGTAGTTTAACTGATATAACACTTGCACTTTGCTTGCAGCACCTGGTTTGAATAGTCTCATACATTTTAATACAGTCATCTACACTATTTTGAAACAACATCTGAAGTGTAACACTTAAAACATTTCAATGCTACAGAAACAATTACCTACAGACCTGAGAAATAAAGAGGATAAAATAAAAAATACAAACTAATCTTACTCCTCCAAGTTGTGATGATCAGTTGCTTGCATTTAGACAAATGAAACTCCTATTGAACTTGGATGTACGTGATTGTTGGGTAAACACGTTGTAAATGATAGAAGGCATAATAAACTAGGGAGGCAAGCGGGCCTAGGGGATGATTCCTGCTCACTCTTTCAACAGTTAAAAATAGTATCTTTTAACAGTCATTTGCAGTAATAATAACCCACCTGAGTGGGCTCTGTCAAATTAATATGTTGGTGTGTACTTGTCTAAATGTGAGCCGTTGTGTTTTCCTGATGATCTGTGAAGAATTATATCATTGAGTATGTAGATCAGCTCTGTTGCCTAGAAGTCTGCTTGAAGTTTGAAACTCACCTTTTCTGAATTTTTTTTAATTCAAGATAATGTCTTAATCCATCTACTTGAAATTTGAATAAATGAGCTTCTTAAACACCTATTTTGAGCCCACAATTTATTATTTACATGTTCCCTATTGAACAAGTTATAAGCATAGTATTTTTTCCAGTTCTATTTTTTAAATTGAGTTCATACTTCAGGATTTTTTTTTAAAGTTACTCATGCAAATGTGGTTGTTCCAACTTCTTTTCACCATTACAAAATTGTTTTCTAAAATATAATACAACATAAACTGTCAGTCCTTTCCACCGGAACATTTCCCAGAGGGTAAAATTCATTTCACCCACCTAAAAAAGTGTAATAGGACTTTTCTGAGTAAGTTTTGACAGTTTGGGAATTTATCCTCATTACCTTATAACTGTCTTTTTGCTCTGTGAATAACATCCCAGCATGTTTACCTTTAGTTATAACCTCAACCTGGCGGGAAGAAATAGCATCAATCCCAGATGAGAGCAACTATTCCAGAAAGGGGATGCTGAGGGCAGGGGATGGTAGCCCTCCTGAAGGCTAGTCACAAACAAAGGCCCCACGGGGACCCACTCTTGATGTGGGTGGGCTACTGGTGTGGCACTGAGCCCAATGGACTGTTTTTGCAGGAACCCACATTAGCTGATGGGGAGGGGAAACCCCTGCTGCAAGCAAGTAGGTGGGAAACTAGTTGGTCTTTCAATAACAATCTGCCCCAGATGTGAGAGAAATAAGTTGCTATGTGAGCAAAGAGGCACTGAGACATTCGTTCCTGGCTGGAGTCCAGTATTGCTGCGTCTTTGTGGGGGTAGTGGTGCAGGGGTCCCCGGTGGTGCAGTGGCTGCTGCCCTATGGGGTGGGTGCTGCCAGGCAGGGAGGCTATGGGCAGCAGTGCCCTGGGCAAGGGGTTCTTCAGGCTGCTTGGGGAGGAGTGGCATCAAGGCTTAGCGCATTTAGTTTTAGTCCATCTCAGTCACACTCGCTAGTCTCAGAGGACTAAGGTTTGCTAGAGCTGGACAATGGAGGTGCAACCACTGGTTTCTGAGGTTCCTCTAAGCTCCTGAGGAGAAAGGAACAGCACTTACTGCTGATTTTGAGGTCCACACAACTCTCTCATGAAGCTGCATCTGTTAACAGGCATCTCAAAAGCAGCAGTAACCTTGTAATGAAGAGGAAGAAGTAGAAATCCCTGGTAGTAAGAGAGAAGAGGCAATAGGCGTTGACTAAAATGGCTTACCACTCACAAATGGGCCCAAAACAAATAACAGCAATCAGATACAGGTGGCTACTCCGAAGAACATCTGTTCCTCAGGCTAAATGATCCCATTTACTATAGAGAATTTGTTTTCTTCATGTGTTTTCTTCATAGTATGGTTTATTTGCAAAAGATCCTTCTGTATGGGTAAGATATAAATAATTGCAACCAATGCTCAATCATTTATTATATGAGGAATAAAAGATATTAAATATAGCTGTGCAATTTAGTATTTGTATAAATTACCTACCTAATATTTATGCCCATTAAAGTAACTCTTCCCAGCAAGGGCTTGTATAATCTTAACCTGTGAGATCCATGTGAATTTTCTTTGGAATCTTTATTAGGTGGTTATTGCAAAAAAAAGTAGGACCAGCAGCTGGGTCAGCTGCCTAGAAAAGTCATGGGGAGAGTTTCAGATAACAGGAATTTCTATGAATCTAATACTGTACCTTGATACTCTAGAAAAGAACAGTATTTGTTTATTTCCTACAAAGTGATGTATTCTTTTGATATGAACCATCTGTCAAGCCTGTAGATGGACTTGCCTCAGTTATTCCCAAGAGTTATGTAACTTCTAAAATAGGAAGACTGGTGGAGTTAGTTAGACATATTTTGACTCAATGTAAAAAGCAATAAAATTTAGAGGGAAGTGCAGGCAGTTGGTCAAAAGTCAATAGCATAGGAAAGTTGAAATTCCCACCTGTATGAGGTGGGAGTACAAGAGGTCATTACTTAACACGATGAAGGGAACACAAGGGCAACCCTTACGCTCGCTGTGAGCAGCCATGCAAATAAATAGGTTTTTGTTTTCATCCATGGAAACAGGCTTCTCTTTTTACAAACTCTCTCTGTCCTGACTCATTCTTTATCGATATTTAAAAAGCTTTAATCATCTAGTGAGGAAGATTAGCTAATGCTGCATAATTTAAGTGACCAGTCACACATCATGGATAAAGCCTAAGTAGCTGGCTGAAGCTGAGTTTTCAAAGCCATTTATAGAATCCAGTTTTCAAGTCATGAGCCAAGCACTTCAGGAAGAAAAAAAAAAAAAAAAGAAAAAAAAAGAAAAAAAAAGATACCAGAATTCATATTAATCTATGCATGAAAAATTTAGGAATGGCAAAATATGGTGAAAATTTTGGAGATTTATCTGGAATGAAAAGAGGAGTAATGGTCCTCTGGCAAGTTAAGATTAAAATTTGTAAATCTGCGAGTACACACCCAACCCTGTGCTGAGCGCTGGCAAATGAAAGTAGTTTGATTACAGCAGTCATAGGTGCAGTTAGCTATGCAGTTATGAATTAATTAAAGCTTTCTTTTACTTAAGTTACTTTTGCTGACTAAAGGAAAAGATCAGCAAAACATAGTTATTATTCCTAACATCTTTGGGTTGGACTTTGAGAAATCTGGGTTCTTGCATTGAGGCAATTCTGTTCCAAACATGCTCTTGTCCCCGCAAAAGGAGAATTACAGCCACTCTGAAGGGACTGAGCTCAACTCAGGACAAGCTATAAAACTTGATGTCCTATGATACACAGTAGCTAGTATTAAATTACCTAATAGGCCCCTAAGTAGGCTCTTAATCTCTTTGTCTGTATTTGCTATCTCAAGAAATGAGGATAATAATAATAATAATTCTTTGAGAGCTTAAGCAGTAGGACTTCTGTGATGCATAGGACTTGGTGCCGGCAGGGGTCTTCTCTCACTGTGTCATTATGCAATGCACAGTGGGACCTCTATTTTGTTTTGGACATGGAAGCAGTCAGTACCTACAGCAGTTATCATTAACTGAAAATGTTCTGTGTCTATTTTACCCTGGCAACACTTTCATCTAGTATAAAACAACACACTGATAGTGTTATTTTATGCTACTAACCAGTTACTAACCATAGTTAGTGCACATTACTGATTAATAGGAGTTTGTGACAGAATATCATGCTAGCTCAGTTGTTGTGTGATACCCATGACAAAAGAAACTTTTACAGAACTATAACTGAGCCAATTGCCTAGATCACAGCCAATAAATTATACTGCTGCTACAAACTGAAGGTATTTAACCATCACACAATGGATGTTTGAAAGTGAGGTGCTCCAACACGTATTGTGCTTGCTATTGTTCTGACTGAAGGCAGATGTTTAACTACGCCAATATATGTCAGTCTTTCAGCCTGAAGGAAGAGCAAAAGTTTTCAAATAAACTGCAATGGAGTAATTAAACTCATCTGCCTGAAGCTTAAAGCAGATAGCTTGTGATTTATGCACTCGCAGTAAATTCCTTGCACACCTTTTCTCTTAGTGCTCTGTTATACTCTGAGCAGGATTAGCTACATCATGGTAGAAATATTCCTGCCAGGTAGTATGAGATATGTCGTAAAGCGGAGCAAGCTTCTGTTTGGGAAAAAAAAAAAGTGCCTATGTTTTTTAGGTTTTGGATTTTTTTGCTCTTTTTGACAGCTGCTTTTTACACTGCAATTCTTCTTATGGAAAAGTTTTAGACACGTGCCTTTATTGGCAGAGCAGCAAACGAAAACCTCAAAAACAAAGCAGAAGAATGCTATCAAGGAAAGGAAATAAGAGACTGTTACTAGCTGCATGCTAATCCTGAATGGTTTTTTACCTCTGTATGAAAAGTAAAATAAAAATTCAGCAAAAGGAAATTTTCTATAGCTGTTATGAAACAGATTATAAAAGATTAACTTGAATTTTACAGGAATGTACTGTACCTTCCTTGCAGTAAATGCATCTGAAAAACGGCTTGTTGTTTGAAACAGTGTTCAGATCTTCCCAATGAAATTTGAGTTGCTTGTCAGATGTGCAGAATAGAAAAGCTGCGGAGTTAAAAAGGGAAAGTCATTCTGAGTTTCCTCAGCCTCTGTTTGATCAGTAAGAATATTAAAACCATGTGCCTTATGCTCTGTAGCATAGTGCCAAGGTCCACAAGTTCATAAGGGCAGATAGTAGCTTACCATAGCCAAATATCTAAAAGACCTAAGTAAGATCAATATTATTTTTGGTATGTGGTTAAGAACATGGAGTACTTCTACAAGAATATTTAATAAAATCTATTTTCTCCTCTGAAGAATTATGCATCTCCATCTCTCACATATAAACCAGCCTTTAATAGGTAGGTCCCAAGTACATATTCCTACACTGCAGTTAAGACTGTCTTTTGTCTGGCAAGACCATAGGCTCCAAAGCTATAAAGTATCTGCAATTACAAAGACAAATGTTTGTGGTAGAGTGGACACAGACAAAATCTTATTATACTGACAATATTAAAATGTAGCTGAGGGAGATTATCTTGGGACAAAAATCTTTAAAACCACTTAAACAATGGAAAGCCAGCAACAAAGAATCCCAGCTGCTAACCATGAAAAAGACTGATCCTGAAAATAGGAAGGAGGAGAAAAGAAAAAAAGAAAGAAAGCTTGTGAAATGATAAGGTAGTTTTTTATAGATTCATTGTTAACTTTTGCATAAAATATTTTAATTCTGATAATCAAATATATATTGTGTATATACAGAAAGATCTGATGGTCCTGGCATTGAAAAGGAAGATAGCACTTTCTCATAGCACTCTTCAACACCAGAGTTTTATCTGATTCTCTAAACTCAAGGTTAAGTTAGGGAATTCTTTTTTTTTTTAAAAAGCTTTCAGTTTGTTTGCTTTTATACAGAGATTCTATAAAGCCTTTGTATGGAGGATTATCCTGTGAGAAGTTATCTTATGAAAACATCCATAATATCAGCCCTCAGACATAAAACCTCCAAAACTAATTTGATTTTCTGCCTGCCTAAGAATCTCCTAGTTCTTTTCTGATCTGATTAATGGAGAAAAATGCTGAAACAAAAGTCAGGTTTTCTCACTGAATTACATACAGAATGAGGCAGGAACCTCTTGATCATATAGATATGTATGAGAAAATATATACCAGAAATAGGGGGAAAAAACACAAGAAATGTATCATGCCCCAGCATGATACAGCTCTTCAGAGAGACCTCCGCTTTTTGGGTAATTAAATTAAATTTCAAATTAATTTTATGTATGTAAAATTTATATTTTAATAAATATATATTCTTATCTATACAAATACATACCCCTCTCTTATTGTACTAATGAAGTGTGGTTTTGTGGGTTAAATCCACCGTTATGGCCAGTAGAAGTTCTGAGCAATCTTAAAACCATTTTTGCTGATGGAAATAGGAATAATTCTTAATATATCTCTTTTACAAGTGATGGGAAAATGAACTTTAGCACTGCAGTAGGACACACAATGCAGTCAGTTTCATGGTCTTATGATATTTATATACACAACATTAACTTTTTAAGGAAGCAGGATCATTCATTTATTAGACATATCATGTGCAGTAGTGACCATCTCACCTATTACTTGAGGAGTACCTGAAAATAATTAGCCACAACTAACAACTCCAAGAGTTGTGTAGTCACAGAAATATCACTATAAGGATGACTTAAATATCAACGCTTGCAGTCAGACTTCTGTTAAATAACATTGCTGACAAATTTCTTTTAAATACCGAATTACTGGACGATGTCTGTTTTATAATCTGTTGTTTAAACTTGTAAGTATATAATAGTGTTATAGAAATTTTCATATGTTCCCTCAATAGGAAGAATACATAAGCTATTTTTATACAGTAATTGAGCTGTTCTTTTTCTGCTTTCATTGTTCTTTGATATTGATGATAAGTCAGGTGATATATGAAAACTGTCTCAGAATGGAAATATGTTTGAGGTTTGCAAAATCGTGTAAGCTATGGATGAGGCGAATGCAGACCCATTACTCACCGAATCCCACAATACAAGAATTAAAGAGTAAGCAATAAAACTAGTACAAAATTTATTTAAGATAGCTAACAGAAAGCAGATTTTTTTCATGGTGAGTAGTGAACTTCCAAAATTTGTTGAGCTGGGAAAAAGAAAGCTGATGATATTACCAGAGGTTCAAAAAGCATTGGGCAAACCCATAGGCAAATGGTTCATAATGGATATTGATGGGAATAGGTAGGAATGTGCCTTGTGACATCCCTAATACCGCCCTTGTGAATGCTGGAAGAGTATAAGAGCAATGGACCCCTGGTAGCAGCTGGGGTGTTAGTTATTTTACATTTTCATAAAGGACTATCAGACAGAGAAATTATATGATTTAGATGCTAAAAATTACCACTATTGTCTAAATACCTTCAAGATCTCACTCTATGATTCCATGTGACTCTTCAATAGTTGGGCTGCTCAACCACAGGGGTGAATGCATATTGCTTTTTAAATTTCCTTTAAAAATGCTTCTTTTCACAGAGTATTTTGATGGACAAAAAAGCCTTACCAGATTGTTGGGTATACTTTAAGTGGCTGGCTGTACTTCTGATGTAAGAGTAAAGGCTGGGTGCCTCTTGTGAGCTGCCCTTCACCATGCTGAGTCTTGGTGAATGATGTCATCCATGTCCTTACTGAGAGGAGCTGTCAGATCAGGAACAAAGATGTGCTGTCGCAGATGGAGTGAGGGTGCACTTGACTCGTGAGAGAGAAGTAAAAATATAGTTTATTGATACAGAATAGGGAGTTAACAAAGTTCAATACGACAGTGTTTTAACGAGATTCAATGGCGAGGTACACTTGATTATTTACTGCATAGAGGACAGGGTTAGACAAAAACTGTCAGGGAGACCCTCCCATTGAGTCATGAGGTTTGGAAAAAGATCCCCTTGCTTTCTAAACTCCTTCTCAGAGAGGAGTCTAGCTGTGGCTAGATCCAGTCCTAGTCCCAGACTTGGTCAACGGTTTCTATCTAAAGGATTATATGTGCGCAACCAATCCTTTATATCACTTAGCTAAGATTTCAAAGTTTAGCATGCTATTAGTCACTTACCGAGGATCTGTTGCGGCAAGGAATCTCTCAGCCTCGAGGAGTAACCTTGAGAGGCGTCCCTGCTCAAGGGGAGATCCTGGCATGCAGCCCGCTGCTGTGCAGGAGAGCTCAAAGGGCTCTTGGGCTGCTCACTATTTATGGGGATAAGATGATTGACCCATGGTCATATTTGCATGCCGACCACAGGTTTTAGTTTCTTCGGTGGGTGCATTGCACAATAGCCCTAGGCTATTGTGTTGTTATTTGTCTCCTGAATCCACTTTGAGCCGATGCAGCCATCGTGACCAGATGCATCCATTACAATCACCGCTGGTGGTTATCACCTAAGCAGGGTTACAGGAGATAAAGGTCGGGGGTGGGGGAAGCACACCGTCACATGTGCTCATGAGGAACCACGATGAAATTGCAAGGTAGGGCTCATATGTATATTTTACACTCCAAGATCAGTCCTAGTTGAAGAAAAGAAAGAGTCCATACATATTAAACCCAGGAAGGGTCAAGGAGAAAGACGTGAGCACTGGTATGAACCAGCACTCCTAATTCAACGGTGTGCTCAGCCAAAACAGGGTCTTAAGCAGAGCAATTCAGGCATTATGAATATTGGATGATGAATTATCTAGAACTGCTACCTCTGTACATTGAAGAGATTTAACAAGCCCTATTAAGGCTTACTTTTGTCCTTTTTCTTCCCTTCCAATATTCTCAAACCTGCACTCAGTAGCTCTTACACAGACATTTCAAAACAGCTTCCACATGGTAAACAGTGGGATTTCCTCAAAGCAGTGTTAAAGGAACCTAAATACAGGCTGATCCTGTCCCTGCTCAAAGGTCGATTACAGAGCAGGTACGTGAACGGGTTTCACTGTAGGCCTCTGAGCAGTAATGAAACAATTTTGCAGTTATTGCTATGGTTTCACAGAAGCTCTTGTCTCTTTAGACACAGAAATTTCTCTTTCACCTGACTACAAAAAGGATGTCAAGAAGTTGATCTTTGTAGCTGTAAATTCACATTCATATTACTGCTAAAACACTCCTTTGGGTTTCCAGGGATGCCAGACCGTGGACATAGCCCAAAGCCAGAGACACTGCTGACCTCCAGAGTGCTGCCCCCTGACCCTGCAGTGCTCCACAGATTTCTCTCCTTTTAGTCTTTAAAGGTCTGTGGAAGAACGGAATTTGGAGAGATAAGGTGTTCAGTCCCAGCGGCACTGGGGAGGTCACGGCTGAACAAAGGGATACAGGTCGAAAAAGTTATGGTGCAAAGCATTAAAGACACAGGGAAGAAAACTGAGCATCAAAATGTTAGAAAGCCTGTTTCTTTTCTAGGACACAGATAGAAGATTCTTTGCTTTTAGTGCAAAATCCTCATGCAGAAATTGAAGAGAGATTTTTGTTTAATACAAATAGTGAACCCTGTATCCATCTCCATCATTGTGAGGTATGCCCAGATTAGATCAAGTGAAGTCATTGAGTTGCAATGGAGTAATTTGCTTTTTGCAGGTTTTGAACTGTGTCTGAATACTCTCTAGAGATTTTTAACTTTCAGCTATGTCATTAAAGACTTTTTTTCTGATGAAAACAGCTCTTTCTTTAAAGTAGTTTGTTGTCCTTTCCTTTAAGCCATAGCCTTACATTTTTCACAATGTGTTTTCTTGCTACAGAGGGATATTTCATCATTACAGATGAAGATTAAGCAGCAGGAACACAGACACTGAGAAACAAAGATAGCACTGCTATACAACTGACTTTAGTGTTACAAATAAAGAAGAGAAATAACAGAAGAATAGAAATAGGTTGAATTATCATTTATTTCACATATTCTATTTACTGTCAACAGGTCTTTCAAGCGATGGCAAAATGATTGTCTAGCCATCCTTTTAGATGGCTAATAACCACTTCTGCAGTTCACAGTCCACATTTTTTTGGTGTGTGTCTCACGTGTAGCTCCTTTGCAGCCTTTGCATCTTTGATGGCTCTGCCTTCTCCTGCCCTGGAGACCTCAGCACACCTGGAGAGAGGAATCTGGGACAGCCAGCTTGTTCCTTCAGCTCTAGAGAATTAGAGGGGAGTGTTCCCTGGCATTATAGTGTCTGGTCACACATCCAGAATGATGAGAAGGGACCGTGATAGAAAGAAAGAAAGAAAGAAAGGACGCCTGGCCCCAGGCTGCAGCCCAGCCCCTCTTGCCCCTCCTGAAGGAGAAGAGCCCAAGCGTCTCCTTTGCACAACAAGCACCTAATGATCTCTGTGTTTCTTGCTGCTGCTTTTGATGCCTCGTTACATGTCCATCATCACTCAGCAGTGAAAGTGATGTTGTCCAAAGCCAATTACCCAGGAATTTCCACACCATCAGCTTAATATAATACTGAAAATTGGCAAAGGAGCAGAATAAACAAAGAAATGACAGATACATAAATACATAACAGGCAAGATTTTAAACAAGTCATGTTGAGTAAGTGGAAAAAATGTTTAATGGTAAGCAGAACATTTTGTATTTATTTGAGGAATACTTGACAATAAAACAAAATGCAGGGGCAAAATTAAATTCTGATTTTTTTTTATTCTGCGAATTTTCATCTTAAAGTTCTTGGGAATGTTTTTGAGGGGAACACAAAGAATTTATCAAAAAAATGTGGTTTTGTGGTTTGGTAATTCCACTCTTCTCAGAGACAATATTCTGCTCTCATTTGATGATTTATGACACCTTCTCTACACATGATTTTGAGTAAATCCATAACCAGCACGTCATATGCCAAAGAGGCAAGAGAAGACAGGAGACTATGAAATATCTGTGCAATAACTGCAGGTTACTGAAAATTAAAGGCTTGTACATTGTTTGGGGTTCTTCATGAAAAATCAGCATCCCAGAGAATGTGTAATATGTTGCCACTCTGTTTCTACTTTGATAATTTCAAAAGAATTAGGAAACACTGGAGAAAGGATATACTTGTCTGTCAAATGTCTTTTTGAAACAGCATCTCCTCAGTGAGTCTAGCTTTATTTTCTGTTCCAAAAGGAAATGAAAAGCTGAAAAGCGTGTACAAAAGACAGAAACACTTCTTTAGAGAGCTTTTAGGTGAAGCTGTTGAACTTCCATTGCTACAGCTTCTTCAGGAATTTCAAGGCAGTCAAATATAAAAGCAGCCTCTCCACAGGGTCACAGCTTCCTTCAGGACACATCCACCTGCTTAGGCTGCAGGTGGATATCTGCTCCACTGTGGACCTCCATGGGCTGCAGGGTGGCAACCTGTGCCACCATGGTCATCTCCACGGCCTGCAGGGGAATCTCTGCTCTGGAACACCTCCTCCCCCTCCTTCTTCACGGACCTTGGTATCTGCAGAGTTGTTCCTCTCACTTATTCTCACTCCTCTCTTCCAGCTGCTGTTGCACAGCTTTCTTAAATATGTGATCACAGAGGTGCTACCAACATCGTTGATGGGCTCAGCTTTGGCCAGCAGCAGGTCTGTCTTGGAGCCGGCTGGCATTGGCTGTGTCCGACATGGGGGCAGCTTCTGGCACTTTCTCACAGAAGCCATGCCTGCAGCCTCCCCCCCACCCCAACCTTGCCACATAAACACAATACAGTAGCAATTAAAAAAAGACTAATCATTCACATTCTCAACTCCCATCCCTTTGGGAGAGACTGAAGGGTGAAATCAACACTGCAACATCTACTTTTTGTCAACAATTGCTCCATTACATCAATAATGAATATGCAGCAATAATTGAATATTTTTTCCAGTAGCATCTTTTTACTTCCAACACTTTAGACTAACACTGTTCTCAGTTCTTGCAGTGAAGAATTTGTACTGTATAATGTCATCAAGTTATTTAAACTTCAAATGAAATATCATAGTTGCAATTACCATAGTGGTGATCTAGACAGTAGTGCATTGGTTACTCAGCCACCACCTTCTGTTTCTCTATCTCAAATTTGGATTTATATTTACACCTATAACAGCTGCCTCCTTGGTCTCGAGCTGCTTTCTCAGAGAAGATTCATCACTGACTTCAGGGGACAATAGCTGGGTTTTAAGTCATTAAAAGCTGTTGTATTAGGTTTACATGGCAAGGTTTTGGTAGCAGGGGGGAACTGCAGGGGTGACTTCTGTGAAAAGACACCAGGAGCTGCCCCTATGTTGGACAGAGACAGTTTCAGCCAGCTCCAAAAATGACCTGCTGCCCGACACTGCTGAGCCAGACAGCAATGCTGGTGGTGCCTCTGCGAAAACGTATTTAAGAAAGTGTAAGAAAGCGCTGTGAGAGAGGAGTGAGAATATGTGAGAGAAACAGCCCTGCAGACAGCAAGGTCAAAGCAGGAGGAGGGGAGGAGGTGCTCCAGGCACCAGAGCAGGGATCCCCTGCAGCCTGGGGAGAAGACCATGGTGATGCAGGTTGTCTCCCTGCAGCCCATGGAGGTTCAAAAATTATTAGAGATGGGAGATTTGGGGCACGGGGTGGGAAATGAGGCTCTGGGGGTTTATTTGGAATTGTGTTACAGTTCTGTAAATAATTTTGATTTTTCTTAAAGGGGAAAAAAAAAAGAAGAATATACCAGAGCTAAAGCCCCATGCAATCATGTGGACTGCTGGGTAACAGAGGTTAGCTATACCTGAGCGTCACCCTTCTCTAGGGGCAAAACTTCACTGTTACTGGTACATCACTTTCTTAACCAAAAGGGCAGATAACACTGAGCAGTAGCAGATGCCACAAGGCTCTGTTAAGAGAAAGGGTGCAGGAGGTGTTACAGCAGTAGTTTGGAACAACAGTATTATGAATTTTAGAGAAAAATATATGAGCTTCCAGTTGTTTTCCGCCAGTAACTCAGCATTTTCTACAGAATGAAAAAAATATTTTCTGAGTCCTTCTAACAAGAATGTTTACTGTGACAGAGTTGTTGCAGGATTTTAAAATGAATAGCCAGGAACTTTTCCCTGTGATTAGCTGAGAATACAAAGGATAAAAAGAAATTATCCTGGGACTACTTCAAATATAAGCTGTCACCATCACAATGATGAGAGTTAAGTTCCCATTTCTGAGGGTTATAGAAGTGTTGCAAATGTGCTTTCATTTTGCCTTATTATATGAAAAGGCCAACCTAACTTATCCTTTCGGGACTGAGGCATTCATTCTCATTCTTTTTGGTTAAGTTATTACAGACAGATGAAAGAAAGAGTAAAGAAATGGATTTTGATAACAGTGAATATCTTTGGGGATTCTTTTCAAATCACATTTGTAGGCTGCTAATACAATACTAATTGCTTAAATTCATACCTGAAGGCTTTATAAATTCCACCATTTGCCTTGACTGTTATCAAGCAGTAATGATCTGATCTAAAGCCCTCTGCAGTCAAAAAAGAAGATTCAGCTTATTAACTCTGGGAGAATAAGCTGTGGGTTGTAAATCAAACAAGAGGAGACAGTTGCAAGTATTTGAGATGGGTTGCTTAGTCTTCATTGGGCACGTACGTCACATTGTTTGTTTCCATTCTGTTATCAGACTGTAGTGCAAATATCCATGATAACAATTGCAAATTTCAGATTATGACTAGTCTAACATGTAACTAAAACACTGTGTCTGCAAGCATTCTTGCCATTTCTCATTTCCTAAAATACTCACAAGGAGGCAACAGAAAAAAAAGGCAGGAATACTTGTCTTGTGGATTTGTTTACAAGTTGCAGTTTTAATACCTGTGGAATCCAACTGCAGTGCTCTATTGTTTGCTAACAGTGTTTTCTTATCAAGCCAAACTGGTTGAATTATTAGCAACAGACGTGGTAGAGCCCTGAAGATCAGGAAATTGATGCCAGCTAGTATCAGCAATGCTGCCTGTGAGGAAAGTTTACTGAACAATTTAACAACGAAGAAAAAGAGAGCAAAACCAAGAAAATAATCTAAAACTAAGAACTAAAACACTGTGGTGAAGCTAAGAATAATGACCAAATATCTGAGGAAAGGTGTTCTTAAAATCGAATCAGTTACACAAAGTTTTCATATGCATGCCAGGTCAGCGTGATAATATGTTATTTTAAATATGTATAAAACACATGCTGTATCACAAAACCTTCTCTTTCATGTACTGTACTGCGTGTCATAACCATGTGGGTGAAATAACCTAGGTGAAGAAACCGACTTAGTTTAGTGAATTTTTGAGCTATTATTAATGTATACTGAAATTGTTAGGAAACACTGCCACAACTTTATGGGCCCTGGGGAGTATCATGTCTAGAAAGTCTCACTTCAGCAAGGATTCCACACAAAGTAAAGTGATAAGAGAAATCACACTTTTTTGTCTTTTTTTTTCCTAAGCAAGCCAAGCAGCAAAGCATCATTACACAACCAAAGATACCTGGAAAAAACCAAACCAACCAGGTTTCAGCCAGCTGTAGGAAGAACAAAGTAAGGCACATGCAGCCAGTTAGAGAATAGACTGTAGCATTCCCCAGAATTAGGAGGGGAACCATAGATAAATAAAAAAACAGACAAAGGGGCACCTGGATTTATTGCTGTAGAGATCAAAACAAGTGAAGAAATTAAGATCGTCTACAGTGCTTGCCCACCAGATATCAGGTTATACCTGCAGTGTTACAAAAGGGCTATGTTTATCATTTCTCTGTGCTAGGAAGGATCCATACTTGAAACAACACATCCAAATGCCAGTTTTAAATTTGGAGTGTAATGTCTGCTTTCTCTCTCTATTTGATAGATAAAGGAAATAATTTTATAGAACAAACGCTCTCATTCTCCTTTACTTGTTATTTTAGATCTACCTCCTTTCAGCAAATTCCTGCCACTTTATCTTTGATTGATGAATGATAATTGGATGACAATGCTAAAAATCCCTCCACACACTGGAAGAAAACCCATAGTTAGGAGCCCATCACTGTATAGTTTGTGTGATTTACTGATACATCTATGCTATTAAATAAACGAAGATGAAAGAGCAAGCAGAAGCATCTATGCTTCATAGTAATTAGGTCACCCTGTCTATGTGCTGGACTGCTCCAACTAGCCCTCTCCATCGCAATCTGTTATCATGAGGGATAGCCCGAAGCAATGAGATTGCAAGCCAGGCCATATACTTAGCCATATCCCTCAGTGACATGGGCATAGCCTAGGAAGCTCTGGATGCTGGCCGGCAAAGGAGCTGAGACACCATAGCCAGGCTGCTTGGGAAAGTCCAGTATGTGTGATGACATCCTATGCCCTTTAGCTGAGAGAATGAGGCACAGCTGAGCTAGCAGGTGTTCAGTTGTCCAGAAATGAGGTTGTCTTTTCTGTGGGAGAGGACAATGGAGTCGTTGGAGAGCTCTGGTTAATGGGACTTCACGCTTCCAAAGCTGCTGACAATAAAAGCTAATCTTAGGTATGTTTTACAGTACATCTGAAAAATGTGTCCGCTTTGCTCTTGCTTTTAGAGAACTTCGTGATGTTCCCAGGAGAGCTAATGCTCAGAGACAAAACATGTTGTCCTTCCTTTTGATTGTATCACCTTGCATCACTCAAAATTTAAGATCATGTTCATTTTCTACCATGAATAGACATGGTCTAGGAATGTTTAAATGCTGGACAAAAAAAAAATCAGCCAAGGACCAACAATAAGAATATGGAATATCATCGGTTTTCAGAAGTCCTGTGACATTTTGTGTGTTAATATACTTCATATTGTACAAATAGTTCTTCAAATGCTGTGCAAAAACCCCACATATTTGTGAGATTGGCAATAGCATTTTAAAAATATACCTTGCTTTCTCACCTTAAATCCAAAGCCCTTTCTAGAAGGTATATATTCTGAATTCCTTTCTGTCACAACAGAGTGAAGAATTTCCATAAGGCTGCATTTTCTTTGCTTTGTTCTTGTTCTCTTGGCTTTTATTAGCATACTTGATTTAACTGCATTAATTCTCACACTGGAGGCATTGTCAAAGTGTTAATTAATGGTTAGATTTTTATACTATTATTACATGCTTGACATACACTTTTAAACTTACAAATGCCATGGCTTGAACAGTATCCAAATCTAAACATGAACAAAGGCAGTTTATATATTTTGTTATGTCAGATTTCCACCCAAGTGAAACCGGGGTCAACTGGATTTGTCTTGTGACTAAAGAGCTGACACATGGAAGTGCCTGAACTTACAGGGAAAACCATAAAATGTTGTTCTGAATTAACGTAAAACAGGCACAAAAAATGCTGTCTTTCTCACCAAAGTAAGATCCAGTATGTTCCGGTTTTGAAGTGGAGTTATTCAGCATTTGTACAGGAACACTGAGACCCAGCATGGGCTTATGTGTCAGTTCAGTAGGCTTTTTGTCTACCAACAGAAAGACAACCTACCTGTTTCCTTTCAAAACCTGCTTATGAGAAATTGAGTGGACATTTTCAAATGCTTTCTCATACGCAAAAGATATGCTTCAACACTAGCATCTTCCCATGTGGTGTCCGACGGAATGAGATTGTCTCTGAGGCTGCCAGAGCAGCATGCTCCCCTGTTGGGATCTCTCTTCCATTTCAGGATTTCCAGAGGACGCGAAGCCAAAGGAGTAATGTATTATCATTTGCTGATTTCTGTATGACAGCATGTCTGCACAACCCACTGCACAGAAGCAACTTTTCTGGGACAAAATGATTGTTCCAAGTTCCTAAAAAGAAAGGTTAATTGAAAAAATTAATAGAAAAAGAAGTGAGTGAATGAATGAGTCTACAGTGGGCTGTGAGTAGTCAAGGGAGTTCAATTAAGAAAACATCTGCTGCTGCTGAACTTTTACTGTTACTCAACTTAGTAGTCAGGTCAGCTTTGGAGGGAAAAGGATCTCAGGTGGAGATGGAGAACAGTATGAGAAATAAATTTGCACTGACCTTACAGGGAAAAGGATCTCAGGTGTAGAACAGTATGAGAAATAAATTTGCACTGACCTTATCCTAAAAATACCAGGTGCTATTCTTATCTATAACGTTTCTTTGCCCTCCTTCTCCTGAACAAGCATGTATCGCTGTTTAATAGGAACAGATATATATGTACATGTTGGAAAGAATGCTCCACATACATCATGGTGTATGGTAACACAGTCTCAATGATTTTAACAACGTTGCAATCATTCTGTTCATGATAGTAATTCTTCCCCAGTGTAGGAGAAAGTGGATAAGACAGCATATTCGTCAACAAATTAGCTGAAATATAAACACGCGGTAATACTGTCCTGAAGTTGAGCTTCGAGCAACTGTACCTTTTTCCCACTGCAAATATTTCTCAGTTTCCATCCTGCAAAAGGCTTTCCTTCCCGTGCTCCTTTGCCGAGTGACGCCTTTTGTGGTCCCCTTTTGATTGTACTCAGACTTACATGTTTCTTCTCACACACCAGCCTAAGCAAACAACACATTTCCATCCTCTGAAGTGAGTGCCAACTTACACAGGGTGAAATTCAGAGTGCCCTGAAGAGATTATATCCCAGCTATCTCAGCTGACACCTTTTTGAGAGCTGCGCACCAGTGCGTGACAGGAAAGCTTTCTGTTCATGATTCAGAGGTGGAGTTTCAAGGCTCAGGAAAGAGGACTTTAAAAACGATGGGTCAGGCCCAATGTTTTCTCTTTCTTAGTGTGACACTAAGTGAAATTCTGATGTTTTTTGCTTCTGAGCCAGCAGTAAGGGCCAATTACCTAATTGTCTAGTTATGGAAACTACGTGCAGGCACCATAGTATTCAATGCCTTAAAACCATACTTCCACCCAGCAGCAACAAAACTGAACCATTATATATTCACTTCTTCTCATCACCTTCTATTAAGCATTTGTATTCAATTATCTCTGGCTTTTCCTAGGTGTCATTCATAGCTATGGCATTGACCTCCTCCTAGTTTACCTCCTTCTATAGAGTTGGTGGCAGGCACAACACAGCTATTGCACTTTGGCATCAGCTCAGAAGTTCAAGAATAAGTCCAAAACCAAACAAATGGAAGATAACATACTTGTAAATACCAATTCTGTGATTGAAGTCAGGGTATTAAGGGAGACTGGACAACTCATCTCTGAAAAAACTTTGGGGAGATTTTTTTTGGCAGGTAAGACTCACTAACTGTGCTTACAGAATGTGCCTTTTAAATCCCAGAACATATGAGTCACTTCTCCTGTCTGGCTCATGGCAAAAGGCTGGGGAGGAATAGTTTATGAAACGTGAAAAACAAAGAGAGATAAAATAACGTATGGTTAGTGCATTGACTAAAGCAGAAGCATGGAGAGTATTAGTCCAGTAGCACACAGTATTGTGTGCATGAAGCAAGGTGCTTCGGCTCTGTTATTTTTTCTTTCTTCTTCAGAGGCTTAAAGGAGGCAGGGGGAGAAAAAAAAAAGCTTCTCATAAGCTTCTTGTATTCACCAATGATTTACTTCATTTGCTGAAGTACCATTCCACCTCGGCAGTGTGTGGCAGTAGTGTTGCAGTCTCTCGAAAGAAAAGCAGAAGTGTTAAAGCCTGTTCCTTTTTCCCTGACTTTAAAGCAGGTTAGTTCAGGGGGCTTTTTTGGTTGGGGTTTTTTTGGTGGGTTTTTTTTTTTTAATCAGCTATTGTACTTTTTTCCTTTTTTTTTTTCTATTTAAAGCACAGATGCAAACCCTAAAATGATGTTTTTAATGATTTGTGTCTTATATCTATAGTTTTTCTGAAGAGCTGTGATTCCCACATGGAAAATCAGCAGGAGAGATCCTATTGAGCATCCTAAGGTGGTTAATGTTAAAGTGTATGCTTTGTACTAGATCTTATGCAACAGAATGAAGTGGGTAAGAGAGACATTTGACTTATAAGCAGGAGAACCATGTTTTATTGCTTCCTTCTGCATTCTGAAAATAACCTTTTAATTTGTTTTTAAGGTTTAACACCGTCATGTATGGATTTTGATCTTGGATCATTAGCTGTGGTATAGTTAGTGCTTGGCTGTGATTCTTGAGATTACCAAGGCTGTTCTAATACCTAGCTACAGACTTATTTTTCCCAGTCAGAAAATACATGTTAAACACTCAGATAGAAATGCATCTGTGATATGGAAGTTTCAGTGGCTGAGTTTAACTTGAAAGTTTCCTTTATCTTTTCTTTTCACCCCCTTTTTTTTCTACCTTCAATGCAGTACTTCTATATTCTCTACTTCCTGAAGAGTTTCACTTTTACTGAGCCTGAGATTTATTCCATTATATTTTTGTCATGAATTATTGATTAATTTCCTAGCTGCCCTCATTAAAAATGCAGAAGGAAAATTTTGAATCATCTGAAGGAGAAGTGTGGAGGGGTCAGCTCACAGGATTACTCTTGCCCCATGCTACAGACTCTTTTATGATCAGGAAATCCTTCCATGCATCTGTAGACATATATGTTACATATGGTTGACGCTGGCCTATCTCAGATGGGTAGCAAGAAGATTGTTTTGTTAAATCCCAGTTTTCTAGATTTGAAGAGCAAACATTCATAGCATCTGCAGTGTGGGCTAAAGAGAAATAAGGAAAGTTCATGTATGGAGAGAATAAAGGGAGAAAGAGCAGAGAGGCAGAAGAGAGGAGGGCTACAGAAGTGGCTGCCAGCGCCTGCAGAGGGGCCATACAGCCAGTTATTGCAGCCTGTGTCTCAGCAGCATTCCCTATGGAAATTGAATTCATGGTTGCCATGCAGGGACAAGGACATATTATGAAGACCCTTTGGAGGAAAGCAGCTGAACAGCACCTGATGATCTGTTACAATGGAAAAAAGAGAGAAAGTAAGGGTGGGCTGGAAGCCATACCTCTCCCTAAAATTTAATGGAGCACAGGTGTTCATGAGAAAGATTCCTGTGACTGTGGGCTTTCCCAGGCATTTGGGTGTTAACACTGGAATTTACAGTCACTGGCTGTCATGGACTAAAGAGATCTGAATTTCAGAGTGTCCCTCACCATTGCACTCTGGGGCTCCTACCATCTGACAGCAATGGTGGTGACAGCAGGGAACACTGCAGAGGACGTCTAAAGAGGATCCCTGCTAAATTGGTGGGCAGTTCATTATTTCTTTCTGCATAACATTAACTCCACCATATGGACTGAGGTAATATATAGTCCACCCTCCTATAATACCTTTTTCATTCCTTACAGATATTTGTTGAAGCTGTTCTTTGTCCCACTTTTTCTATAAAAAGTCAGGACATTTTCTGAGGAAATATCCAAAGCCTGTTATTTCTTGTAAATCAGTTCAGTGCAAAGGTTATGACAGACATTATACAGAAAATTGAATGGATTTGCTTGTTTATTTCCCTTGGATTTTCTAAGCCAAAGCAAGTCACATTTAACAGAATCATTATGGACCAGTCTGTATTTAGACAAAAAAAAGTGAAACGTATCACCTGGTTTCCAATATCTACTTATTCAAAGAAAGCTTTTGCAGAGCTGCAAAGGCATTTGGAAAACTATATGCTCTGTCTCTTGTCCTGACTCTTGACCGTATGCTGCTCTCTCATTCTGATCATATTGTACATCGTTGGTGTAAGGCACACAGAAATGTTACAGTTTGGTATTTTTGAAGATCTAACCAAAAGGGTTAGCCCAGTTTACAGAATACACTAAATAAAACAAAGCATTGGATCATCTGGGAACTGTCACAAGTGAAAAGCATTGTTTTGGCTTTCAAAATCTGCCCTGGCTTGAAACAAATACAGATATGCTCAGTTTGTTAATTCACCTTGTGAACTGTAAGGAATGACCTGTGGCTTCCACTAGAAAGCAGACGGACTCTAGAAATGCCTATGCTCTGATGAAAGGCTGTTCTGTCTTGCATCAGGTTCATTGCCTAGTGATGTTGCAGTGATTTTTTTTTTTTCCAGGCCTGACAGTCCCGTCAATCATAACAAAACTGTCTGGGCTGACTTAGTAGTCACTTGCAGGACAGCTTGCCTGAGAGCTAACTCTGCTATCACTGCCCTTGTTAGCATTTGTATTTCATTCCTCCTCTGTGATCTTTGTTTTGATATATTTAACTGGTTTTAGTACTACACAAAAATCTGAATAGGTCTGTTGTGTAAAACTCCTTGCTGCTCTGGTAGCATGTTTCTGGCTGCTAAAAAGCACATACCAATAAGTGTAGCTATCAAAAACAACAAAAAGCTGTTTTTTAATCTGGTTCTGGGGGAGAGCTTGTGACATTTGAAGATCAGTATAATTAAATTTCACAAAAAAGAGAAACAAATCAATATACATTTTTATTCATATCTGTTTTAAGTGCTGCACTTGATTACACATACATGTCTCTGTGTAAGCTTAGAAAAGGAACAAAGTCTTATGGTGTCCCAAGAAGAAAGCATTTTGTAAAAACTGTCTTTGGCTGCAACTGCACCAGTTGAATAACCTCTACAAAACGTTCAGATATTATGCTGGGAAAGGGTCTGAGATGTAATCAGTACCAGTTTGGGTTTGCCTGCTCTACCACACTTATCTGAAGCTGCTGCTTTTGCCTGGTTGTAACCAGTGGGGATCTCTGAGCAGGCGCTTGTTCTCTGTAAGTAGCTGATTTAATGAGCAGTGACAGATTCACTTAAAGAGCTGGTAGTGGGTAGAAATGTTACTTCTTATGGGGTCCATAGACTTAACAAATCTCTCAGGTTACAAGCACC
The DNA here is from genome assembly GCF_034638445.1 of Ciconia boyciana. Lineage (NCBI taxonomy): Eukaryota > Metazoa > Chordata > Aves > Ciconiiformes > Ciconiidae > Ciconia > Ciconia boyciana. The sequence goes on from NC_132936.1 coordinate 86,264,494, forward strand.
AAAAAGCAGAGTGTTTATCTTGTTCATTGTCTTAGGGAAACAGCAAAGAGAAGCAGGCTGGCAAATTGAAGAATATTTTAAATCATCCTGTTTTCTCTCTTCCAGCTGGATGGTTGCTGCTAGCTGTGCTGTGCGGAGTGCTGGGAGGAGAGGGCTACTCCCAGGTGTGACACCCGCTTTTTGCATGACTGACAAGGGAATCAACCAAGGCAGGGCAAAAGGAAAGACTCACATCTGGCCCACACGTTGCCTCCTCGGCTTCAGAGCTCAGACAAGTGGAGAATAATTCAAATTATGGGTACTTCTTACATATTCTGTGCTCAAAATCTCATTTTCTTACTTGAAACTAAAGCTGCACTACCATAATATTGCTATATACATGTGCTCTTTCACCCAAGGCCAGTAGGTGTAAGTCCCCACTGTGGGCTGGTCTTGTGGGGTGTGGGCACCGCTCGTGTGTCCTCCCGCCGTGCTACAAGTGTGGCACACCAGTGTATGGCAGTGTCACAGTTAATAACATTGACTTGCAGGGGAAATGACTTCCAGCAATAAAAGAGTGTTTGGAAACCAGCTAATAATGATCTTTTTGATGTTTGTCTTTCAAAGTAAATATCTGCTAGGAAGAATTATAGAAATGCAAAGCCCCCCTCATTTAGACATTGATACCACTTCAAAATCACTATTTTTTGCATAAACAATGGTGACCATTTCTTTGTGAATAGGATGTCAGGTAGCACGAGAATATGGAAGAGAAAATATAATCTTATTCAAGAGAAGCATAAAGTATTCAGGAGAGATCTGGGAGACCAAGTTTTTTTTAGCTAATGTTAATGTAGCAGTTAAATTAGGAGCCTAGGTAGATGTTAGGAACACCATGCTTCATTTCCCTTCTCTGATTCACATTCCTTCTCTGCAAAATGTGTCCTGAGTTTTACAGCAGCTGAACATCCAAAGTTATTATTGAATTGAATAACAATTTATATGTATTCAGAAAGTATGGAAATGGGCTACTAACTACTCAAACCCACATGTTAGTAATCTGATTTTAGGAAGAAAATTTTGGAAAAGTTGGTTTAAAAGTCTGTGTGCATCAGGTTGCCCATTTGTAAAATTGGGACAATGCTGCATTAGAAAAATATTATGGAGATTATTCAACTAATATTAAAGGAGTTTAAGACAAATGATAGGCTAAAAAGCATTAAAGAAGTGGAAACAGCTGATAATCTAGTTACCCAATACTTTAAAGATTTCTTCTAAATAAAACTGTATTCTTGAGTATGCTTATTTTGCAAAGAGTAGGTAATTGTCCTAACAAAAATCTGAAAATTTCTCACATTTTATGTGGTTCAATATATTTTATATAGTATAAAGCTCAAGTTATTTTACTGCAGATGAGCATCTGTTACTATTTATTGGGCAAAGAACATACAACACAGTGTTCTGGCCCAGTGATTTTGGTACTTGCAAATTCAAATCTCAGGACAAATAATTTCAGTGTCAGTTATGCAGGATGTATTCTGACACTGCAGTTTGTAAATAGAAGAGAAAATGGATAGGAAAAAACCCCAACAAAACAAAACATAATCTTAGCTGACTGCAGAGTGAGAACAGAAGATGGCAAAAAATTAATTATTGTCATTGATCCTGGAGCCCTTCCCTGGGGCACTGGATGGAAGGTCTGCATGGTTTCCAGGTGCCACTCAGCCGTGTGCCACTCATTGCTTTGACAGCCCTCTGCCCTGTTGGGATGGTATTAGTCTTAGGGGATATTTCCTTGTTCCTTTCCAACCTTAGCTGAAACTGGCAATCAGATATTGAAATAAATAGATCCATCTCAATTACTTTTGCCAGGTGTTACTCTGGGGTTCTCTGGGACAGATGAGAGTCCATGGGCATGTTTTAATCTCGGTAAACTGCTTGTGTTCTTCTGTTTTAGAGAGGGATTTCAGTACACAGTGGCCCTTTCTTTGTGTTTTATTGCAGCTCAGTATTCTGACAACTTTGCTTTTTAACTAAGTATTTATTTGGAAGAATACTTGACTCAGGAGTTAAAGTCTTATTCTACTTCCCCTGCCACTTCTTCACAAGATATTGTAAGAATGATGGTGGCAGGCACAGGACCTCAGTTTGGAAGTCAGTGTTTGGCTCCTGAGGCGTACCTGCATGCATGAGCTGAACTATACAGGAAGAAAAGAGAACCAAGCACCGACCTCACACTCCCTCGGGGAGGGCTCCAGCCACGAGGCTATCACAGAAAGAGAAATGTTACCCTCATCACCTCCTCCTGATACCCTTTTGAAAGTGATAACTGGAACAGCAATCTGTGATACATCAAATTTAACTGTACACTTTCTTACTGGATTGAGTTCCCAAAAAGGATGCTGGCAGTGGTATGTCTTGTTTCTGGATCCTGCTTAGGTATTGGGATTTGGGATGCTCTGTCTAGTTAAGACAGAGACTGTTTTGATGCATCCCCAGCAGTGCAATTTTAGGCTATAGCTCTGAAAAGCAGCAAGGCACTGACGGATCCTGGTTACTAGCAGTTGAAAGCAGAGTGTTTTTCAAAGTAACAGACTTGTATTTGGATGTCTAAATTCCACCCCACTCCCACTTCAAGTGATTTGTTATCTGACTGAGCAGCAGGAAATCTTGCAGATATTTTACCAAACTGCACAACCCTGAAGAAGCTTGTAGCGTCTTTTTGTACCTTTCTGGGTCCTACATCTGTGTAAGTGATGTAGCTTCTCTAACAGAGCTACACACTACTGGCTGTCTCCCATTATGTTTCTACAGCAACCCAGGTCAGAGCTTTCTCTGTAAGAAAAAAAGGATGTAAGCATCATCTTCACAATGATTGTAGTGGTTGTCTTGACTCACAAAGGCAATCCTTACCGCAGGCATTTCACAACAGTCTCAGACAGCACAACACAGAGTCTTTATATTCTCTGCCAAGCCTCGTCTTCAGGTTCTTGGGGATGATGGGTATTGTCTGATGCCCTAGAAACAAATACTTTTTTTGACCTTTTCATGGTTTTCATTAGGAAGTAAACAAAAATTTAGTTTTTTGTAAGCTGTAAGTAAGACTTAAGAAGAAGAAGAAGAAGAAGAAGAAGAAGCTGAAAGTAAGACTTAAGAGCAGAAATAATGTTAGGAAAATTTCCTTTGAGCAAAGAATGCACATTAACAACTTTCTATATGCTATATGCTATACAAAATCAATGATGTGGGCAGCAATAAATAGCTCCCGATTCCAATTACCTTAACGAAGCTACTGGAACTCAGTGGAAAGTCTCAGACAGTGCTCAGCTGCACTTGCATGGAAAAGTTGTGCAGCAGCAGCAAGTGGGATCAGCAATATTTAGTCTAAAAAAATTTTGACTCCAGACAGCCATTGCTAGTCTGTTTTCAAAGGAAAAAAAAATGCAGTCAGACAGGAGAAATATTATATGGACCATTTTGGGGTAAATCATCCATAAGGAAATGGTGACAGTTTAGAGGGACTATCTTCCTGATTCCAGTGTATCAAAATGTTAGATTTTATACGGACTCATTCTTCCCCTTGAAAAACACATGAACGGGTGAAAACCTGTAGATCTCCCTCTTTCGGTCACTTTGTTGAGGCAAAATTTACTGCGCACAAAGAGACCGTACAAGCAGGACGTGCAACTGCAGCCCACAGTGCGGTTCCCTGTAGCCAGACGTAGCTCTGCCAACGAGCTGCTGACAGTCTTGCCTCAACAGTCTTACCTCTGCCTGCAGTTTTACCCTTCTTATCTTGCTTGGTTCCTGTCTACATATTTTCTCACAGCTTCCTTAGAAACATAGTGGGTTTTGCAGGTGTTTGAGTGGTGTTTCAGCAGCTGTGCCAGGTCAAAGCTCGGCTGTGGATCAAAGAGAGCTGAACATGCAGGAGGAAGGTTAAAAGTCTGGCAGGCAGCAGAGAGGCAATGTGCTCCCATCACTTACTTGGTGTAATGTTCCCACCTTCTACCTCCCAATAAAATGTACGTCCTTGTTCAGTTAATGTTGTTTCCTTGGTATAATCTGAAATAGCACACTACTTGACAAATACAGGGTAATATTTATCTAGTGAGGTTTTTCTTCGATCATCACCCATCAGGACTATACCTTCATAGGAAAAGTAATACCCCCCCCCCCCCCCCATTTATTTCGTTATAAGAGAAGCATCTAAGGCAAAACAGGGTGTACGAGCATATGCCAGAGCTCTATAATTTTCTGCTAATTGGTTTTGAGGGAGTAGTAATTTGTTTTCCTCTGGATTTAATTCCAGCACGGGACATAAGGAGAAGGAAGAACAGCATCTTATATTTCTGTGCTTGCTGATTTTAATGCCTCAAACACTGTCTCATCTCCACTAACCTGTGAGCTTTCAGAGCTGAACTGCCAGGTGAATAAAGTACTGCATTTATTGCTGATATAAGCTATTAGCAAAGTCACTAACTTCTCCCCTTTTTTACTTTCTCCCCCTTAGAGCAGGAAGCTGGATACCACATAGCTTCTCTTTGGATGTTCTGGAGAAATATGTAACAAATATATCATCCACCATTAAGGATCACGATGATACTGCATAGCTACAAAAAATATACACGTACCATTATGTCACAACTGACAATGCAGATGAAATTATCTCCTAATTATTGCCTATGCAACTGCAAGGACTTGCATGTTACATGTGTTTAACAATATTGTGTGACATTATCTAGTAGAATATGATGGATTGTTCACATGGCCCTTCACAGATCAGTCTTAACCATCCTTTTCAATACACATCTTACTCCTTACACACCTGATCTTCCTTGTTCTGTTTTCAACCTCTGGGCTGTTATTTAACTATTCACTGGTTGCTCACGTAAGATTCTTGGAGAAAGGTCTTCTTTGGCATTTCCTACAGAGTAGGGTTCAACTGCGTAGGTATCATGGAATAAGTCAGGAGGCAAAATATGTCTTCCAATGAAATAAATGCTAAGAAATGCTAAGCTGATTTAAGCACATTAAAAAAACCTTGCCTCTGAAACACTATGGTCCCTCAGAGAGCTCAACTGTACCGGGTTCTTTAGAAATATTGAACAAAAGGCACTGGGCTTTTTTGTTGGTTTTTCTTCTTTAATGATGTGAATGTTTTCCAGGTTCTTCTGCTAAAGAACAATTTTATTCTAGAGACTAATAACCCTCCTGTTCTCCTTTCTGTCCTGTGGGAATTGCATGTGACATGCAGGAATTAACCCCCTTCCCCCAAAAAACCCCAAAGCACCCTACTTTTTTTTTAAAGTGGTTAGGGAAGGAAATTGGGCATAAGGAGAACTACTTACAAATGTAGTGTCAGAAAGCTGCTGCTTCATCCTCACACTCCCACATATTGGCAGCTCTTGCAGTGATTAAGTTAAATAATCTACTGGGAAAAGTATGCAAGCTAGCTCTTTACTGTAATGTTAAATGAAAGCTGGCCTGTGCGGCAGTCCTGCCCTCAACATTTACACTAATTCTGTTTTATTATTTCCGTTGGTATTAGCACTGATACTTATGTTTCATGTATACCTTATGTTGGTCTACGCTGTACTGTGATGCATTGATACAGACTCTAAATAAGGACAGGCCTATTAAGTATCTCTTTAATGAAGTTCATCCTTTCAAATGGGCATATGAATGCTATTACAATAATTATAGAAAAAAAAAAGTGTTTCACTTTAAAAATACAATTAACTTTTTCTTTTTTTCTGTATCTAGAAAACCGTACAATACTGTGAACACTCAATGGTTATTACACTCACAACCTTTCTGGCTTAGCAAGAACAAGTAAAAGGACACAAACCAGATATCTCAGCATGTGGAAACAGCTCCTCCTTTAATGAATGTGTGAATGTAAATACATCCTTTTACCCCCACAGACATCTACTGTACACGTGCATTTCTGTTCACCAGTTAGACACGCAACAGTATACTCTGAAGTGCTTATGCTCTTCATTACCATTGATTTGACATCATTTGTTTGCTACAGTGTCACCAAGCACAGGATTATTGTTAACTTTACATTGAAAACCACCGTCTGACCTCACTAGGGTCTCATAAGGTATCTTAATGCAAGAAGTTGCTCATTGGCTTGTATACAAATAGTTCCCACTAACATAGTAATTCAGTATAAGGTTACTCATATTGCTTTGATGAAAATATCATGTGTCCTCCCCTACACTAGTGACAAACTGTTACACTTATATCCAAGGTGCTGTGCCCATGTTCCTTATAAATGTTCTGATCTGTCTGTCAATTACATGTATACAAAAGCACTCTCTTTGAGATCTCTCAAAAGTCTCTCCATCTGAGGATATCCACAACCATTTTTTCCTAAAGGCCCAAGACAAACAGGGACATTGGGAGTTTTATTAAGATGGTTTTAAAACGGTGCTTTGTTTTTATGGAACTAAGCAAAGAGTTTTGTCCAGAAAAGCTGAGAAACAACCAACCTCCTTCCCCCAACGAAACTGATGTTTAACAAAAATGAGCCAACGTACGTCTTTTTTCAAATTTTCAGTGTTTTCCCTTTTCTTTTTAATTTCTGCTACTATGTCCCCCTTGCAAATATGACATAGAAAAAGAATAAAAAATGAAAGAGGACTGAGGGAAGAAAAAGGAAGCAAAAGAGAAAGGTAAAAACTAATCTGAAAGTTTCATATTTAAAAAGTATGGATTTTAACTTATTTTAATGGAAATGCTATTTTCAGTTTTATCTGATTTGCTGTCATGATCAATAATTATGAAAGAAATATTACCTCTAGACTGTATTGTAGTAAGCCTGGTCTCAATCTGCAAGCAGATTGAAGCCATTCATGTTTAAACTGATTGAGATTTGAAGCCATTTGGACCAGTTGGCTTTTGAGTTATATAGTAGAAGCAAAAAAATTAGTATTTCAAATACTACTGCAGGTAATGAATAGCTCATGAGTGAGGATTGAGTGCCTTGAATAAATTAAAAAAAATATTCATGTCAAGAGGCCGATATTGAATAATAAAATAAATACTGTTTGAGAGAATTTCATTAGTTATATTTTAATGAACATCATTACTGACAAAATTATCTTCCTTACTTGGAAGGAAATAGGAAAACCTGTGTATCAGTTAAATGTGACTCAAATAAGCCATGGGAATAACAGTGAATTTCATTATATCAAATTAATACCTAAAGAACAGAACAAACTCTGAGACCTAATCTATTCTCATAAACATAGTTATTCAATATAGAGACATATATACAAAAGCATTTTGAGATACAATGAATATTTTAGAAAATATTTTATGTATGTGATACCTATACCAACTGATAAGTAGCACTGTTTGCTGTGCTTTCAACTGCAGAACAGAAAGAGATAAAGAAAGGCTAGTAGGGAGAATGAAGCAGGTTTACAAGTAAACCAAAAATGCACTTGAAGAGCAATAATCTACTACAATGTTGTCAATATAAAAGAGCTGAAGGGCTTTGTGAAGAGTATGCTCTGCCTTTTTTTAGTAAATGGAATAATGCAATTACTGAGATTAAAAAGAACCATGATAAAACTAAGGGAAGGGGGGAAGACTTAGAAGCAAGAGATGATTTTAATGTAGCATGAAATCCTTACAGTGTTCCTTGTCAAAGCAAAAAAACTTCTATGAGCAGAACATGGTTGCAGAGACAAACTGAGTAAAAATCCCCTCATGGAATGACGCCAAATTTAGGGAGGCAGGCAACAGTTCAGGGTTTTTCTGGTGTTCTTTAAGGAACTCTAAAGCTACAGTAAAAAAACATCCTGCCTCCTCTTTGCTTCCCAACTGTGTTAGAGCAAAAGCCACAAAGTGCTGACACAAGATCTACTGACTCCAGATTTTTGGTTCAGCTGGTCAGAATAAGTGACAATAGCTTACAGTAGTTGGAGTTCTCTCATCCCCCTTAAGCACATGATGTTGTGCATTCTTCATCTATGCCATCCTTCAATTTCAAAATAACGAGGTTTATTGTTTTAAAATAGCTTGATCTCTTTGATTATAATGTAATGTCTTAATAACCTGTTTATGTCTCAGCTTTTGGAGGAGGGGGGATTTTATGTGCCCTGAACTTCACCACTTATAAAATAGGAACAATAACATTTCACTGTCCAAAAAGTATGTTCACATCTTGCCAATATTTGTAAGGTACTTTGAGCATTTACATTTGGAAAATGCAGGTAGAATAATTCATTTTGCCTTCATTTGTTAAATAGTGTGTAAGTATTTGCTGTATTGCTCTGCAAGCTGCACCTCCTGAATTAGCAAAGTATGGACATCTTAATAGTAAACATGGAGAGTAATAGTAATATGGATATCTTCTTAAGAGTAATCTTAATAATAATGTAGTAATCTTAATAGGAACATGGATATTTTTAGCACTTAGAGCAGTAACTTCAATGGAAAATTAATATTAGGAATATACATCAAATCTTTCTCTTCAGAGCGGTAAGATGTTTGGGACAAGGTTCATACTTTCCTCTCTGTGCACTGCCTAATTTGTTGCACTCATATGCAGAAACAAGTAATGAGCAAGGACATATCAGTTATGGCCAGACAGAAACATAAGAAGGAGCTCTGTATCATCGTGCTGTCAGCTCTCTTCAAACAACCACAAAGTGCTCCTTAACCCCCGTTTTCAAAGCTTTTATGTTAACTAATATTTTCAGTACAAATCTTACACCAGAAAAACCTGCTGGTTTATGTAGTTCATTTCTTCAAAGGAAATAACTCTACATAATAAGTTTTAACAATTCTTCAGTAGAAAACAAGCAAATCAATATTGTAACAGCACAGTCAGGGAAACAGCTATAGTAATTTCACTACCTTTATATGCAAAAAAAGATAAAGTATCAGAGCTTATTGTTTGGCAGGAAATATTTATTCACACAAAATTCCACAGGCCCAATGCCTTCAGCTGACTACAATTTTTCTTCACAGTTAATCCACTCCAGCAAAGTGAAAGGCCTGAAAAATGTGCGCACATTGAAGGGCTCCCTGCCCTTTAAAGTCCCTTACCTTGACAGAGTGCCTTAATGCAGCCTTAGCTTAAGTGAGGATCCCTTAAGGCCTATGCAAGAGCCATTCCTGTTTGTCAGGGCTTTAAACTCAAGTTTTCAAGGGCATAGATGATCACATTTGCAGCATAAGGAAGCACAGACAGACCTGCAATAATTACACTAACGCTGTAATAGGAAAAATTGGATGAAGGGCACATACAAAATGTATTCTCATTGCTTTGTAACATTTTGATTACCAACTAGGCTGTTCATTTGGAAAAATAAACTGTGAAGACAAGGCTTAGAGATATATTTCTATGACATATCGGTTCAGTCATGAGGCATGTTTTGCTACTTAGCCAACAATTACAATTCTTTTTAGTATACAGTAATCAAAATTGGAATTTTATACTTATTAATTGGAATGCAAAGGTTAAAAATGTATAAAGGATCCTTATTCTGGTGTAATTGTGCCTACCAAGACATGCACGTGATTATCCTTGGTAAGTTTATAAAATGTGAACTTCATTAAAAGTAATCTGATTAAATTGTGACATTAATTATACTCAGCAGAAGGCATCAAACTAGGAGTTTCTATGAATGTTAATGAGTGATACATCCTGTACTCTTGCTCACCAAAGTTAAACAAGCTGCAAATTCTGTACCTTAATATTGCAGTATGGTCTTGGTCTGCTGAACATTTAAAGGATATGTCAGAACCTTTCGAATTGTATTTACTCATCCTGTAAGATAAAATATGAGCTACAAAGCTTTAATGAAAATATCCTTAAAACCTATAGTTATAGGTTTCTAATAGTTTCTAATCTACCTATAGCTAAATACAGGTAGATTAGGAAATTATATGTTTACTTTCATTGTAAAGGACTAACCTTAATTTTTCAACTCACCTTAAAGAACCAATACACTTAAAATAATTAATTTCTAGTGCTGAAAGAAGGTCACTGAAATAAGAATGAGCCAGCACAGTCAATGAATCTGCTCTCAATCTTTTCTTTTTCTTGTGGCCATGAGGATTGTACTATATACTTACTTTAGTAGTAGATCTTGAAGTAGCAAAGCAGTAGACTTTCAATGATCTCTGGTATCAATAGATGTGATGAAAAGTTGCTTTTCCTTATTTAAGACAAAGAATGGAGTATGGAATATGCTGAGGATTTTTCCTTTTCAGGAAAAAATATTGAGTTATGACTATCCTCTGATGATTTCGCACTATCTGAGGAGTCCTTTCTTTTGGGAAGTTTTCTGAAGCAGTCTTTGGATTACTGTAGAAGCACAAAAAGGACAAAGTGAGCCAAGAGAATCTCATTTCGTGTTGCTTTCTCATGGCTGTCCCTTCCATTTTGAGACACCTGGCAATTAAGACCTAAGCCACATCCCTGCAAAGATACTAAGGGACCTACTTGCTGTGAGAATCTTTTCTGTCAATAAGAATAGAAATGACATCCGAATTCTTTATTAGAAGAATAAAGTGGAGATTCTCTTCTGTCTCCATTTCTCTAAGCAAAATGGCCTCATTTGCCTCTGGCCGTTTATGCCCTTAGAAATAAATTCTTTAGTTTACACATTCACTGACTTACTACTCCTAGCACACTTGACACATCTGTTCATGTTACTGCTGCTTCTGCATCATACAGCTGCACCATGTATAACTTTTATTCCTGTTCAACAATTCTCTCTACAGCTTAACAAGATCTTTCTTGGTTTTTCTAGCATTTAGATTTCGTATTTTATTCTTCTTGGGTTAAGAGGCTGTCATATTCAAAATTGGGAGGTCGTTATCCCACTCATTGATGGAGCTGGAGTTCATTGGCATTGAATGTAGTTTGGGTATAAGAAAATGTATATGGATATGTAGGGAAGATGTGGATTCCTCATAAGTGGAGGTTTTCAAGAACAGGTTAGAGAAATGCCTGTCAGGAATGATCCAGTAGCACTTGCTCCAGAGGTGTGATGGAAAGCAGTGCAAGGGGCGGACTGCATGATCTCAGATTTCCTCTCACTCTACACTTCTGTGAGCTATGTGCTCTCTTGAAGCCAATTATTTTACAGAGACTCAATAATTATTTATCTACAGAGTTGTCCAGTACAGCAAATTTCATGTCTTATTGGGCAATCCTTATACCATCCGGCAAATTCTGTACTGATTAAAATGATATATGTCTGGACTACTTCCATTACATTCTAAGGACTTACTCAGCATTACGTAGCTGCAATGTTAGCTGTTCGGATACATGCACACTCATGTGCACAGAGCTATGTCCTAATATGAGCATACTATCCTTACAAGAAAGCCTCTAAGAAAACATTAGCCACTTATTTCTGACATATTTTTAATTTCCACGTCCATCTCCAGCATTGTCAATCTTAGAGTCAGCTAAACTCAGCAGAGCAGGAAAAATCTCTCCTTCTCCCTTCCCTTTGTGCATTGTAATTCAAATGAACGCAGCAGAAGAGAAGACATTTTACATTGTACATGAAGCCATCCAAGACATCAGCAAAGGGGAAAACTGCTTTCTTGACAATGTGATTTTTTACCAGGGTGCTCAGTTTATAGTTGTACTTTTCTTTCTTCTTCAGACATCTGCCAGCTTATCCCAGAAAGAGACTGAGAAATGACAAGAGGAGAAAGAATACATTTTAAATATGAAACCTGTCATCGGTGCAGCACTTTTCATAAACAGGACACTTTGAAGCAGGAGATGTATATTTGTACAAGTTTATATAATACCTAGCATAATAGGCCTTTAATTTTCAGTGAGGCCTCTGAAGTATTGCATTATAAATATTTAAGAATCGTGTAGCTGTGTCTCCATCTATGTGTACTTTGTCTTTAAATCTCTGGAAAATGCTGCTGTTTATCACACCCGGCAGCTGCCTAATGCTGGTGTGAGGGTGGCCTGTAGGGCAGGAGGCTCGCTCTGCCTCCTCTCATGGATAATTTACTGCTGTGTTTTCTCATTCAGCCCTTCTCTTAACAGAAAAGGGGGCATGAGGGGAACTTCTTCAGCTCTAAATAATGAATTTGTTTTAGCTGCATGAAAGCACAATCTCCAGGAAGGTAAGAACCCCTGTTTAAAGTTGCAGGGGAGCATTCACACCATCAAGTTGGGTGCCCGGAGGTCGAGCACAAGCTCCTCGTATAATGAGCGGAGCATCCAGAGCATAATTGAGTGCACTTTTAAAAAATATGAGTGCTTTGGATTTATGTTGTACTGAGGATTTCAGCTGTAAAAACTACACGTGCATGCTGTCTCTATCTCTCATTGTCCTTTCTCTTCCCACCGCTTTCCTCTAGCTGACGGTTTTGGACCGTTCTTGATCCTGTTTGTAAAATCTGCACAAAAGGTGCCCAATGAGCCTGCTGACTTTGGGCTTTTGGCACACAAGGACAGCTGTGGCAGAGTTAACTGCATCACAGAAGGGCTGAGGTGGGAAGGCAGCTCTGGAGATTGCCTGGTCCAGCCCTTCTGCTCTGACCAGGGTCACTCAGAGCAGGGTGCTCAAGGCCATGTCCCATCAGGTTTTGAATATCTCCAAGGATGGACACTCTAGAACCTCTCTGGGCAGCCTGCGCCAGTGCTCATTTACAAGTGAAATTATTGAATCTATCCTCATGCAACTATTAAATCTATCCACATTAGATAAAACAAAACATCTAACATATGCCTATATTACACTTTCTACAAGCTCTATCTTCAAAAAAAAAAAAAAGGCAAAAAAAAGTGCATTAGTTCTTGCAGGAAAGCAGCAGTATTAGAGTATTGTATTGCATACAATGCAACAAAGCAGCACCCAAAGATAGTCAAGTGACATGCTTGGTTTGAAGCAAACAAAAAGGAAGTACAAGTCCTTTGCTGGGGATTCATTTGGATAGTGTACTTTAAAAGATAAGCAGATGCTTCAGCACTGGCATAAAAATAATTTTATGTAAAACCCATACAAGCTGCTTTTGTCACAAAATTAACTGCCTTCAAAGCAATGTTTGTTATATTTCCCACAGGTGAAGTAATGCTTGAAGCTATTATTTGGGGCATAATTTTGGTAATCAAATGAAGCTTTTCTTATTCAAAGTAATGTTTGAATTCTCATTTCCACTCTTTATAAACCTTTGGTAGTTTTTGGTAGCCTTAGAAAGGCAATATACTAGATTTAAAGTAAATTTAAAATGGGTTCATACTACTTAAGTGTCATAGTAAGGATTCTGTAAGAAAGAGAATGAAGGTTTAAATGTGCATGGCAATGTTATTTCTCTGGCAAAAATTTTTAGTGGTACCCAGGAAATAAAGGAATACAACTGAGACAGCACATCAACAGCACCGGAGCCTTGGCTTGCCAGGCAAAGGATCCAGGGTTTTCCTTTGCTGTCTTGTTGGTCGTATGTGTAACATTCAGCATGAACTTTCCTTCTGGAGGTAAGAAGGAGAGAAACGTAAAATGGAGAGGATGAAATCAGGATTCACTTGTAAGGCACTGAGCTCTCTGAGGGACAAAACAGAGATTGTGTGATGTCATTAAATGCGTTTTACTTTTATATATTATTTATTGTCTGTGTTTCTGATACAAAGATTTTACATACAGTGCACACTTGCAAATTCACTATATGTTTCATTAAACTGTTTAGTTGTTTTGAGCTATGACCCTGTTAAACTGAGATGTTTAAGTAAAACCCAGTTCTAACATGTTCTGAATTTTTCTTTTCTTCTGATCCATTTGCTGTGGGATCTGCTTTATAACTAAAAACTTCAAGCGCAGCACTGACTGGCTACATTCTATCATCAAAGCAACTAGGATGAGATATCTGAGAAATGCTGGTCATATACAGTTGTCTACTTTCTTTTAAATTATTATTATCATGCATAGCATGTAGGTAAGAGTTCCAAGGATATATTCATATACTTGAGTATTTGCTTATATCTTTTACATATATCTCTCTATATGTTATCCTAAAATGTTAAAAGTTTACTGTCAGTTTTTGGTAGGCCAGGGGCAGATTATTCAAGTCACACATTAACAATTGCACTTGCAGTGTTAGCCACTGTGATTTCACATAGGCCATTTGAAAGCAGAAAGATGGTGTCTGCAAAGCACTTCAGTTGTATATGTGTACGTGTTATAGATATTATATATGCATATACATACTAAATATATCTATATATATACATATTCTACATATATGTGTTTGTATATATGTATGTGTATATACATACACTGTGAGAGAACATTGCTTCCTCAGAGACTCCTACGTTCTCTAGTAAAACATTATCTCTTTTGCAACCTCTCTTTTAGTTAATTACAGAATTTGCATATTTGATAGATGACAAAATTTATAGAGTATTTCTAGATTAGAGGATTTCTAGACTTTGCATAGCTTAATTTACATGTCCTTCATGTTACCTATGTTGTATTGGAATGGAATACTGGAATGGGAATAGGCCAAATGAAATGAAAACACATTAAATCTAATATAATTAAAAATATGTACACTCTTTGTACAACAAATAATTAGTCAGTGAAACTGCTTGTCAGAAGATACTGTGGATAATTGCCTAATAGGATGAAAACAATTGGATATATATGACTAATTGTAATATCATGCATAACTGCATTAGCTAAGCTGAAAATGTATAATGGATATCAATACTCATGATGTGGGATCAAATATAAGCTTACCCATTTAACAGAATAGGAAGGAATATTCCCCACAGACATGTGATTGCATAATCATCAATTACGTATTTGGAGAGGCATAGATTTTAAGGCCAGGAGGGATCATTCCGATTACATTGTCTGACCTTTGAATAAATGTGTACAGCAGAATTCCATTAAATCATTCCCAACTCAGCCCTTAGTTGCCAGCTATATTTTAGACAGATGCTGAACCTTTTCACACCTTTGCTTTTAATATTAATTTTTCTAGTTTCAGATTCCAACTTCTTATTGGACGCTTGCTGGAGTCCTTTTCTTGTTATGATTTTATGTGGAGAGAATAAAGAATCTTTTCTACTTCCAGCTCAGGCCATTTCTATGGCTATGATGTAGGCATCTTCTAACATCATCTTTGTTAAGCTGTACAGCTGTAGTGGTTGGATTTGTTGGTCCCAAGAAAATATCCAAAGTTAAATATATATATGTATGAATTTATATATAAACTTCTGTTTGTGAATCAGTAGTTTATATATTTGTGAATCAGTAAAATCTTTCAATCTAAGATTCAGATTTTAAGCTGTTTTGTGAATCAGTAAAATCTTTAAATCTAAAACTTGCTTAAATAATTTTGAGATATTTTGATTCAATAATGACTTTTTTCCAATTTTAAAGTGTTAGTTGCTTAGTAATAGGGAAAAAATCATTAGACTGGGGAAAAACTACTTCTTTTAACATTTAGAAGAAAAACAGAGGTTATTTCAACAATTTTAGCTCTTCTGCACAACATTTTGGATTAAAAAGTATAATAAAGTCATTTTTCTCTGTGAACAGATTAAACTTTCATAAAACCATACTTTTGGGATTATTTTTTTTTTAAGAAGTAGTCCAAATCAGTATTACAGATTTAAACATTTGTTTCTCCCTATACTACGTAATCCAGTCACCAGGTCAGTTTTGTAGCATTTTTCAAGATGTCTTTCAGTTTGTCACCATCTTTTAAGGATTGATACCAGAACTGGACAAATTATTCAACTGATAATTTCACCAGTTCCTCCTCTTGTTCCACTTCTCCATTTCCACTTGATGGTCTTCTGTCTATAAAATGAATTTTTCCTCTCTTAGCCTTTATTCTCTACTGTGAGGACATTTTTTTTGTTGCAAACATTCAATGGTGGCACATTTTTTTCCGTCTGCAAATAGAGATCACAAAAGTGCTTGTCAATATGGACTGTAGGTCTGACCTGTTGGTGTACGGTACACCACATCTGTGAAAGATGCGTTATTAACCAGTAGGAAAGGTGTGGCTACTCACTGGCAGTGACTCAGAAATGTCCTTCTAAAAATATGAAAGGTCTAGTCATTATCTTAGTCTCAATAATTCAATCTTTCAACAAAAGTATATTTGGTTTAACATTGTAAGACATGTTCAAGGCATTTTCAGGAGGAATCTTTTTTTTCCCAAAGTCCTTTTTTTTCTCAGTGTGTAATGTGAATAGGAGACTTCCATAAAATGAGAGGAAGTGATATAACATCTTTGAGAGTTTCCTGTCCTTAGAAGTCTTATTTCTGTCTATAAAGGAAGTTAGATATATTTTTGCATATCTTAAAGAAAACATACTATTTTCATACCATTAGCATTTGTTCAGCTATAATTAAGATTGTGTCAGAAATTAGTAGCTCATAAAGTGACAAAGATCTATTCACTTCTCAACAGAGATTTGACAAGTAGTATTTCAACTAACATATTTTAAGAACTATTTCCCAAAAAAGGAAAAGAACAATTTTTCTAATCACACAGTGTTTAATCCTCAAAGATTTCAGGGTACCAATCACAAAGCTGCATATAAAATATAGCTCTTTCTACAGCAGCACCGTAGCTCAAAAAGTGTGAGATGTACAGCTGAGTATTGGACAGTTTCATTCGTATTAAGCATGTTCAGATATAGATTTAAAACATCTTTGAAAATCCACCTAGGTAGATGTATACCTTGTTCTAACCGCAAAATAGATACAGTCTTTTGAAAATTCAGCTCTAGGGATTCATTGCAGTGTCCTTACGTCCTTATTTGTCCCTCTGCTCTCAGTTAATCTAGGATATGTATTGACTCACTCAAAGAAATTATTTGTTCAGCCTCACTTGGAATAAGCTCATGTAATGTGGTCTTGCAGAAACAGGTCTATCCTCTTGAAGAAACAGGTCTATCCTCTTGAAGAGAAATACTTATTCTGCTGAAGTATGTGACATTTCCTGTTGGACCAGGCCTCCAAGAAGTGCGATTTGATTTTGATATCGCTGCTTTATATTTTTTTCTCTCTTACTGATCTTTACTAATATAATTTTTTCTTCCATATTCTGTGTACAGTTCTGTTGTTTCCACTTGATTTGGTTTTCTATCTGCAATGAAAATGTAAAGTATCACTGCTTTTGTGTGCCTGAATTTTTGAGAGGACAGAACTGAGTAGTAGGTATGATGGATCTGACTTTGCTTGCTTGATTTTTCCAATTTGTGTTTGGCTTATGACTGACATTTGCAAAGCTGAACTACACAGAAAAGTTAAAAATCTTCACTTGAAAATAAATAATTTTGTTGTAGAAGTGGCTAAAATTTTTTACACAGACCAGCTTTTTTTTTTTTGTCAAACCATATAACTTTCTTCTAAACTGCAACCTTTGTCTTGAGTTCTTGGCTACAAAGATATTTAGGATGTTTTAGCTTTTTCATTTACTTTGAACTGAACGTACAGAAGTTTCCCCCCACTTTCAACTGTCATTGCTTCAAACAGCTCTGCTATGAAATACTTGAAATGTCTTTTCTGAGCACATTGAAATTCCTTGGCATAGGAGAGCACTGTATGACTCAAAACCAGTGTTGAATTACTTACAGAAGAAACTATGATCTTTTACTGAACCTGTCTTGAACACCAGTAGCTGCCTTTTGTTTTTCCCCAAATGCCCCTAATGATAAGAACTGGAATATTTTTAGCAGGCTTGTTCTTTGGAGCATATCTAATATGCCACTAAAGGTGCATCGCAAAAAAGGACAAATACTTTGCTGCAGCAGAAGAAAAACATGTACTAATATAATGCAACAGGTTCCTTAAACTTCCCAAAGAGAGGGATCCACAGCTGCCTGAAACTTCATCCATAAACCTCTGTGCTGCTGTAGATGGGACTTGTGAGTTATTTTTCATATTCTCTATTATTTATGTAGATTTAAGTAATGGGTGATGACATATTTAGCTTCAGCCTGATTGCTTTGTAAAGCAAATTTTTCTTAAAGAATATTGAGCAAAGGCATGGATAAGTGGCTGACTAACACCAGGTGGAGTATTTGAAATGTGTGACTTATGCAAGTCAGATGGAGGGGGAAAATCTGGTCTCTCATGCTTGAAAAAGAAAAGGAGTTTGCCTACATGCTCCTTGGTCTTCCACTTACTACTCATGCTCTGGATTTTGGCTTTCAAGCTTGGTCCATTCGGTTGAAGGCTGCTACGTCATGAAATAAATTGAATTTGAGAGTCTAAGTTTTCTAAATTCTTGGTAATTAGTTATAGGTGGCAGAATTTGTGTCTTCAAGTTATTTTTCATTTTTTCACTCTCCATTTTGTTTACCTCTGTCTTTTCTTTTGCTCTGTAAAGCTCAGACGGTATAAAAAAACTGAAGGCAAGTGTTCTGGTTTCGGCTGGAATAGAGTTAATTTTCTTCCGAGTAGCTGGTATAGTGCTGTGGTTTGGATTTAGTATGAGAATAATGTTGATAACACACTGATGTTTTAGTTGTTGCTAAGTAGTGCTTATACTAAGTCAAGGCCTTTTCAGCTTCCCATGCTCTGCCAGGTACACAAGAAGCTGGGAGGGGGCACAGCCAACTGGCCAAAGGGCTAATCCATACCGTATGGCATCATGTTCAGTAGAGAAACTGGGGGCCGTTGGCTGGGGAGCAGCAATCGCTGCTCAGGGATGGGCTGGGCATCGGTCAGAGGGTGGTGAGCAATTGCATTGTGCATCACTTGTTTTGTATATTCTTTTATCATCATTATTATTATTATTATTATTATTATTATTCTTTTCTCTTCCTCTGCTGTCCTATTAAACTGTCTTTATTTCAACCAATGGTTTGGGTTTTTTTTTTTCCTGATTCTCTCCCCCATCCCACTGGGGAGAGAGGGAGGGTGAGCGAGCGGTTGTGTGGTGCTTAGTTGTTGACTGGGTTTAAACCACAACAGCAAGTTTTTTGGATTTTCTTTCCCTCCTATTACCTTTTTCCACCAGAGTTTTATTTTTAAACAGATATTTTTTTCTTCTGCTTTAACATGTTATTCATTTTCATGTGTTATACATTGTTTTAATAAGAATGCCAGATAGATACTCTCAACATTGCTTGTGAGGCATAAAAATATGAAAAAAACAACAAAGGAACAGAGAGAATGAAGGTGGAGTATTTTTCTCCTTTTTTATTTTTCATTTTTCTATATTAAACACACAGATAGCTATCTATCAATCATAATAAAAACTGAATCCTCAGAGTCAGATATCTCAGAATACTTAACAATCCAGAAAGGAGGACAGCACTGAGAAGCTATTAAATGCATTAGAATACTCCTTGGGTTTTTTTACCTATTTTAGACAAACATATTCAAGGATCACTATCACATTTAGAGATGTTCAGCTGCATGTACTCCTATGGGGAGACAGAGAGTATTGACTCTCTGTATATGCAAGGCTAATAACAGACATGGAGCTTGTTAAAGAAAATGAAGTATTTGTAGTTTTCCTATGCCACACATGCTTAGAAGGTAACTGGTGTAATTGTTTATCCTTGATTTCTTTAAAGACAAAAAGGATCAACAGGATCCTTTGGTTACATCCTGTGTTACCTGATGTCTTTTTTTATTAGATATTTCAAATGAAATACTGACCAGTGGACTAATCTTGGGATCTGTTTGTTTACATTTGTACATCCTTTCATTGTTTCCCAAAGCATTTCACAGGCATTCATTTCAATTCCTGTTTTGGTTTCCTTCTCTTACCAGGTTATCCTTCTCTTACCAGGAAAAAACTATAATATCTGGCAGATCTTGATGAAATTAGTTCACAGAAAAATAGGCATGTTAGGTTTCTCTGGACAGATCAAACTACAACCAAAAAGGCTCAGCCAGCTCCAGATTGTTAAGTGCCTATGCTGTTGGGTTGGGTTTTTTAAAAATATATCTTTATTTGAAAAGCACTTTCTTTGGTTTCTTTGCTTTCATTTATAGTTATGTAAGTTATACATAGTTAAGAGACACATCCAATTGAGGCAAGTATTCTCTGCTCCAAAGAATGCTCTTCATGTACCTCAAACCCTGACCTCTAAAGCGAGTTCTTAATCTTGACATTCAGGTTTATTTTCTTCTCTTTTTTTGTCCAGATTTGTATGAATGAAGGCTGTGCTTGCTTTGGCTCTCCCCACAGCAAGCAGAAGTGAATACAGCAGGGCAGTGTTAATCCTCAGATCAGACTGGCATCACCAATAAATCACCCTCCTTGGGACAAAGTGGTGTCACTCTTTGCAGAGCTGCATCTGGTGAAATGTGGTTTGTAGACGTGTGTACACTAGCGCCCATGCTCAAGGACAGGTTCTTACCAGCTGGGTTCAGGAAAGTGTTCCTTTCCAATTCTTCGCTAATATTTTCGTTAGTTGACTTAGGCTTTCAAATACCAAATCGAAATTATGAATAGTATGCTTTTCCTACTATGTTATAGACATACTGCTCTATTTTTACCTAAATAGAAATAATTGCTAATGGATTTGTGAAAAAAGGAGGGTGTAGGTGAGTCTGAATAAATATGAAGAATTAAAAGAAGTTGAATTTATTCCAAATCCCACCAAAGTTCCCCGTGAATTCAACAGGACTAGCTCATGGTCTTGAACATTATAGCAGTAACAATAATCCCTTTTTTGTTAAATGACTTTGTTCCCTTTTTCCTGCATCATATTCAAAACATTGTTTTTACTTGAGCTTTGCTTCAAAGCTGGTTGTCCTAAGTTTTCAGAGATAAGTACTGTTCTTGAATCCTGTCTGGAGGTACGGTAACAGCGACATGCTTTTTGCACCAACGCAATCCATCCCTTTCTGATAAATAAGGACTCTGAAGGTGCCTGAAGAGTTTGTTTTCTCCAGACCATTATTCACTTTAGAAAATGTATGTTCCATATAAATTATTTCTCGTGGGACCACGGCACCAATTTCTGATGCTGATAAATGGTAACTGATTGATATTGGTAATCTATTAATTTTAAACAGATTCCGTCATTTTACACATTTAAGAGAAAAAATTAGTCTACTGATCAAAGTTCAGCTTGAAATAGATTTTCCAAATGGGATGCAATGCTCAAAGTGTGAATAATAATGCTATACACATAGATTACATGCAAGTTTTTGAAGAAAATTGCCCATGTTACACACAAATCCTAATTAGAAACCTTTCAGGGTTTATACATTATACTGTTTCATAAATGTCCACAAAACTAAGGAGTTTTCAGTTTCCAGTAACTCGTGTGATTTCTCATTGCAGATGTTACTCAGAATGAACATTCACTTTATTCCTGTCGTGACTCCACCATCAGCAGATGTTGGGGTTCATCATGAAAACTACTTAATGGTAGGAGACTAATCCTCTTATGAAACAAAATCAGTCCCCATGTTCCAGTCAGGAACAGCTCTGAACTGCTGGTTTCTTAACAGGAACTGTGTAAAATTTTAGAATGATTTTCAGCCTCTAGGAGCAGCTTAAATTAAGGAGTAATTTTGAGCCAGCAAAATCTAATAGCTGCAGACAGAAAGCCATGTGGCTTGGAAACTTGGCAAGAAAAGTTGAGAAATGGGTGAGGAATTAGCATTTTGCTGGCAGCGACACACCTGCAAAGGCAAAGCTCTAGCTTGGAGAAAGGGAAAAATCTTCAAACAGGAAGCAAACGCCCAAAGAAAAAGATGTCATCTTTTATACTGTGCTGGTGGTACCTCATGTGGCTTCTTTGATTTGCCAATGAACATTTGACAAGCAAAGACTTAGCTTCGCCCACTTCCCCCAGCCCTTCCTCCTGTCTGTTTGGGATACCATGCTTCTCTCTTTGGGCAAAGTTTTCTCTACGCCCCTTTAGACTGGAGGATTGTATCTTTTGTCCTATCATGAGCTGCTACCTACACCTTCTCCGACACTGAACAGCACTGAAGAGCAATGAACTATCTATTAAATAAATAAGCAAGTGGCTTCCATATTACAGTGCAGCTGCTGTCCTGAGGCAGCAAAAAAAGAACTGCAATATATTTAGGAGACAAAGTTTAGGACAGATTTTTCAGTTCAGATCGCAGATGACTGGGAATAAAATATTGGTTGATATTCGGTTACTGTCTCAGCTGGAATATAACCAGAGTAACTGTCACTAATAGAATAGGGAGTTATTCGTTGCTACTTTAAAATATTCTAAAAAGTAGCCTCAAGAGCATCTTCCTCAAACACAGATGTTGTAACTCAAAGCTTCTTTTTCTCTCTCCAGTGCAGTGACTCTTTATGTAGGCCATGAATGTGCAATGGGCATTGGACCTGAGGTGAAGCAGGGCTTTGGTCTCACCTCTCCAGGCAGTACATTAACCACTGTGGTCTTTGGCAAAAGGGCAGCAGGACTTGTGAGGCTGTGAATGGAGGCTCATCTTTTGAAACTCATCGGGCTGAGAGTGGTGCCTGGAGGGTGTCCAGCAAGCAGCTGCGATAGTAGGAAGGAGTAATTGGGTGGGTACGACTTCCTCCCTTGGCTAATGCTGGGCTAACAGTGCTCTGGCTTTTGCACATCCAAAATATGTCCAAAGGCACCTTTTCTAGGCACCTAGATCCTGGATCTGCTGAGGCAGCCAGCCAGGTATCTGTGTCTGTTGGTGGATTTGAGCCCCATTCTTATTTTCATGTCCTTCTTTTACCAGCTTTGCTTCTTCTGATTTTCATTTTGTCCATTTATTCTTTTGTGTCTGCTTTGTATCACCTTCTGTTCTTTTCTTTCTACATAATTGTTTTTATCTATCCATCTCTCCTTATTCTATGACTCCTGAAGGATTACTCCATTGCCAAAATCTTTCTTTACAATCACTTTCAAAGAGCACTATTTGAAAGTGCCCTGTGCCTCTTTGCTGAGCCTTTCTCCACATTTACCTTTCTCCAGCTATGGGATCATTAGCTTTCTCCCTGCCTGCATTTCATAAGCTCAGTCATTATCTTTGTCTTTTTTGAGTTCTGCATGTATGGTCAGTAAGTCAGTAACTGCTGGATCCTCACATCTCTGAAGCACATGCAGATGATTGAGTAATTTTCAAAAACTCAGATCAAGCAAAGCTTTCCATCTCCCCTCCCTCTGTTTCTACTCTTCAGAGACTGTGGGGCTCCTACTGCTGCCCTCCATCTCATTTCTAGACTCTCTTTTCCCCTGATCACTCTATTCTCTCTAATCATGCTAATAGAGTGCTCTGACTTTTTCCTACTAGCCCATTACCCCAGATAATTCTGTCACAGGAAAGATTTTTAGTATTATTATTATTATTATTTTTATCTAGGGCATTCATGTTATTTAGAAAGGTGTGAGACGCTGGCTGCCTGGGCGAGGCACCCTTTGGTGCAAAGATGAGAGGCAGCATGACACAAGAGCATGAAGATGAAAGGCTCTGTCATGCTCTTGGAGCTAGAAAACCCTTTGATCACAGACCACGTTGTAGCAAGGGAAGAGTCAGCATCAGATGCCCTTGCTGGTAGATTTTAAGACTCTGTAGGTGGATAATGAACACCTGCTCTGATGTTTAGATCTGACCTCAGGTCAATTTGATATTCATTTTACACCATATCCACCTAGGATAGGATATTCATCCCTCTCTTTCAAGTTTTCCTTTCATACTGCCTCCACTGACACTTCTTTTTCCTCTTTCTCTCTTACAATCCATCTTTCCTGTTGCTTTATACATTTCTTCATTTTCTTTCCTTCTACCTGATTCAGGATATAATATTTCCAAGTCGTCTGTGTCATTCTATTTTAGCCAGTCTCTAATTTGCCTCTCTTTTTCTTACAGCACTGAGACGTGGTAATTGCTGAATTTGTTCCAGTGTCATGTAGTCCAAAAAAGGTTTCTCTTTTAATAGTAGAGGGATGATTCTGATCTCATGCTGCTTAAAACCAATTCAGCTGATAATGTGAAAGGCATTCCTCTTGATTCATCATTAGTACAATGAGGTCAAGCCCTTTGAACACAGTATGCCTGCAGCATTTCATTTTCTGTTTCAAATGCTCTTAAAACAGATTAAATAATGTGATATTGACTCTGCTAACTCATGACATTGTACAAGGGAAGACAAAGCTTGATGATTTATTGTTTGGGGACAATTTATTCTTTTGGGGGATCAAGACTAATTTGAATCCCTAGACATCAGTGATCAAAATACCAATATTTATTTATCCATCACTTCAGACTTTGTCCAATACATGGGCTTTGCTGTCACAGGTATATCACTAGTTAATGTTCTGTTCTACTGCTTTTACCACAAGAGGAACAATTATAACACTGTTTGAAGACCTTGTATTTCAGTTCCCTGATCCACTTGCAACTCAACTGATTTGATCATCTATATGCTTGACCCGACATACACATTTCACTCACAAACTTTAATCTTCTCCTGTGGCAAAGTTAATTTTGGATTCTTTGTTCACAAGGTGTTAGTCAGGGGTTCAGGCTTTGAACATACCTTCTCTTCTTTCTTAGGGAAGCTTGTTGAGGTTTCTTGCCAGATTTGTCTTGAAAGTCTTCCACAGTGTCTAGGTCTAATCTTTTGTCCTGAAACTCTACTACCTAAGTAGAATCAGGGCTCTTCCCCTTCCAGTGATAAGTAAATGTGTCTTTGCTGTATGTGAGAGACTGAAAGAGTTAATGTCTCAAACATGGTGGCAAGGCGACATGCTATTTGCATGGTGACAGCAGGTCAGCGAGCACGGGGTGGAGGAGAGCGAGAGTGGGAAGTGGAGAGTGCGTCAGAGGATGCGCGGTTCCGGGTTCTGACGGATCTTATCATATATGGCCAGAGGTCACACAGGGTTTATCTGAGGAAGGGGCTTGAGACCACGCAAGAGACCCCTCGCGACCACCCCCCTCCCCCAGCGCCTGCGCAGAAGATTGAGAACTTTCTAGAACAAGAACCATGTAAGCCCTGAAGGGGCATACCTGGAGGCGGGGATTAGCCTATAAAAGACACGCCCTCCAGGGAATGATGCGCGCGCCCACCAGGGGAGGATTGCCACGTCTGTCATCGTCATCACGGGATCCAAGGGTGGTGACACTTTTTATTTCTCTTTCCTCCTCTCTTCTCCTTTCCTTTTCTCGCTTCTCTCTTCCTCTACTCTTTCCATATATGTAAGTTTGGGATAAATTGTGACGGGTTGCCCCAGAAAATAGCTCTATCGCCAAATCACCTCTGTTCGTTCGTTGAGCTTGCCAGTTTGTTAACTTTTTCCGTTTGTTGAATTCGCCAGTTAATAAAGTTGCTGGCCAGACTGTTCCTCTGAGTCATTGTCGTGACTACCAATCACGCGGCTCTGCCGAGCAGAGATCGGCCTGTGTCAGTACACAAACCGTCAGGGAATCAAAAAGATTCACCCATCTCGCAACCCACCGAGTGGGACAAGACATTGTATTAGGAGTCTCCTCAACTTAACTGCCTAATAAAAAGTTCTTTAATATATCAAACTGTCTTTGTCTTTGGTAGCTACCTGGATTTCTTCAGCAAGCCTTACATTCTTTATCAAACTGTAGATTAAAACCAAACTTTATACAAATATCTTAGCAATTAATGTCTTTTAACTGAGATGCTGCCCAATAATAATCAGTCATTTGGGGCTGACAACAGGTTTGAGGTGGCTGATCCCCAAATTCTTAGGCATATCAAAAAAGTGTTTTGCAAAAACTTCTGCAAGACAAGCTAATGAGTTTCAGATAGCTTTTAATTCAAACAAGAGCACTCTATATTATACACAATACTTGAATGGGTATGGAACTGTGACGGTGTGCTTCCCCTGCCCCCGACCTTTATCTCCTGTAACCCTGCTTAGGTGATAACCACCAGCGGTGATTGTAATGGATGCATCTGGTCACGATGGCTGCATCAGCTCAAAGTGAATTCAGGAGACAGATAACAACACAATAGCCTAGGGCTATTGTGCAATGCGCCCACCGAAGAAACTAAAACCTGTGGTCGGCATGCAAATATGACCATGGGTCAATCATCTTATCCCCATAAATAGTGAGCAGCCCAAGAGCCCTTTGAGCTCTCCTGCACAGCAGCGGGCTGCATGCCAGGATCTCCCCTTGAGCAGGGACGCCTCTCAAGGTTACTCCTCGAGGCTGAGAGATTCCTTGCCGCAACAGATCCTCGGTAAGTGACTAATAGCATGCTAAACTTTGAAATCTTAGCTAAGTGATATAAAGGATTGATTGCGCACATATAATCCTTTAGATATAAACCGTTGACCAAGTCTGGGACTAGGACTGGATCTAGCCGCACCTAGACTCCTCTCTGAGAAGGAGTTTAGAAAGCAAGGGGATCCTTCCGAACCTCATGACTCAACAGGAGGGTCTCCCTGACAGTTTTGTCTGACCCTGTCCTCTATGCAGTAAATAATCAAGTGTACCTCGCCATCGAATCTTGTTAAAACACTGTCGCATTGAACTTTGTTAACTCCCTATTCTGTATCAATAAACTATATTTTTACTTCTCTCTTACGAGTGAAGTGCATGCTCACTCCATCCGTGACAGGAACTCCCTTCAAAGATCTCTAGTGATTGTCATGCAACACCTGAATTTATTTGTTATAGCTATAGATTTGATAGATGATGTTCATAAGGAGTTCTTAAATAGATATCACAATGAGTTTCATTGTAACAGTTATGAAGGTTATGATATTATTACGTATTAAACACAGTGTGTTAGTGACAATATACTTCAGGGACAAAGTTGGGACTGTATCAAGATAGTGCTTGTTTTCACAAAAATTCTTGTTGTATCCCACAGATGGGAAAAAAAAGATAAGGCATTCAGTAGTCTTAGGAAGAGAAAAGGAAGCACAACATACCAGTTTCTTACTGATTTATCTTTTCTAAGATTATTGATTTAAACAGAGGTATGAGAATAAAAGGAGAACAATGCAAAGCAGATAGGAATTACAGTTTTGTTTGTTTGTTTTATTTTTTCACAATAGAGTTTTGCCAGGGAGTTTTTGACTGATAAGATGCTAAGGCCTAATGCTTATCTAGTCTCCCAAAGGGCACACTGAATGGATGACAAGATTATCCTGAGATGCAACAGTTAATACTAGAGCATTTTTTTAAAAATTATCAACCTCATGCCTGAAGGTTTAGATGCAACTCTGTTAGGATTAGAAGGAAATGTAATGTGGCGGGCATATTTTCATGCACAATTGGTTATATCTTCCTATAAAGCCTTTAGTACTAACCTCTAGAAATGGGATATTGGACTGGATAAGCTATGAAATGGAAACTCTGTGACAATTTTCTTAATTTATGGCCATACTGTTGTTGCTGCCTGAGTTTGAATTTGCTGTGCTACTTGGAACAACAACAAAATTATCAGTGACAGAAGACTGTGTGTATGTGTATGTGTGAGAGAAATTACCTGCCTCTACCGACCAGAAGCAATTCTTAGTTTCATTTACAAGTGACTTGTTTTATAGGATGTAATTTAGCTGGACAGTGAGAGATGCTCACCATCCAGCTCAAAGCATTTGCTGCATTGGAAGGGGAACAAGTAGATTCTTCTTACTGGGATGATTACAGTTTCTAGAAAACCTATTTCCACATAAGCCGTTGATTATTCATGTTTCACTAACAACAAATGGATGAAATGGAGGTTCACAACATCAGAAGGGGAAGCCAGAGTGCAAACAGAGCCAAGTACTATCCACCTACCTGTTACGCAAAAAAATGTGACACTTTTGTGACATAGGAGACTTCTGCCTCAAGCTGTGAGTCTTCTGCAGATGACGTCTTGGAAAGCAGGTGCTCTCCCACCCAGTGCATGGGCTAAAGGAGAAATCTGAGTAACGGCCTTGAATACTATATACTCAGACATAAGACATTCATTTTCACCTGCATTTACAAAGAGATCTATCTGAGACATATTTTTTTGATTTAGAGAACTTGGAAAAGATGTCGAAAATACAGAATACTGGGAAATAGACTAATAGCTTTTCCTCCAAAATAACCCATGTGTATTGAATGTGTATATAATTAAACTGAGATAACAGTATATTTATTACATTATAATGGAAATCCCATGCTGTTTCAATTTACAAACTGATTTGGGGGGAAAGTAAGCTTCAAGGGTACTCAAGTTTCTCCAGCAGTTTCAGAGCAACAGGATTCTCTTCCTACAGAAATTAGCAGTGCAGCTACTAACAGTGCCGGCACTTGAAATGTTGTGATTGGACTTAGAATCAATCACCGTGCCTTTTAGATAACTGGAAACCACACAACTTACTTCCTAATCTATCAGTCTTGCCATTGCTGGAGCATATGGTGGCTGAATGATGTTTGAAGGCTTTCTTCCAACCATGAAGACTAGAAACCTGAGATATAATTATATCAGTCCTTAGCACAAAAGAGAGCCTGAGGGGACTGTAGAGCTGGCTGGTTGGACCACTGAAGAGTGTCATATTTTTAAATAAAGACAATAAAAATAAATAAAGTTCCCCCATAACTGGTGTCCTGTTGTGAAAACTGTGTAACTTCCCGTTTATGAAGAAGCTGTACTGCAGAAAAAAGACTCCATTCTAATCAGAAAGACAAATCAGAAAAATCAGGCAAATCAGAAAATACATCTCTTTTATACATCATATACTATTGCGGAAATACCAGAAAGGAAAAAAAAAAGGTCCACCAGCCCTGAATAAAACCTGACTTGTTAGACATACAGAACAAACTATAAAAAATATTTTTCTCATGCTACTGTAAATGTTTAGAGACAGAATGTTTTATGGAAAGAAGAATAAAATTGACAGAGCATGACAATGCTTCTTAGAATAATCTGCTTTAAAAAAAATTCTCACTACAGATATTACCCTACTGTGTAGTCTGATGCTATAATGCTTTTTCAAGATCTTACTGAAACCAAAATCAGTGTATAAATATTTCAAAAAAGTTTCACTGATAAATAGGCAACCTCAACTGACAATGTAGTTATATTATTCATGCAAGTGGGGGATTTTACTACATGTTTGGACTACAGTTTAGATTTCTTATATGAGTGGTTGCTAAACTACTGTTATAGATTTTTGCAATAACTAATTATTAAAGCACCACTATTTCTACTGCAAGTTTTACTTTGAAGTCAAGCAAGTAAAAAACGAAATAAGACATTACAGAGAACACAGCAGGAGCTGTCAGCGTTTAGTAAATCATACGGTTTTGAATTTCTTAATCAGAACTGCTTCTGTTGCCATCACGTACAAACTGGGGATTAAGACATGACGACACAAGTCAACACTTAATCAGTTATAAAGAATGGGAACATTAATAATGATAAATTCCAAGGACAACTACAAGTGTGTTGGTGCAACAGGAGACCTGGGATTAGACTCAGGTAATATGAGTTTAGAGGATTCCTTCTAAATGTCTTAAAAATAAGTCAAGACTTAAAAGAAGGATGTATGCAAACCATGAGCTTGTAATTGTTTTTCTAATTTCTTAGCTTCTCTAAATTGCATCAGGGAACATCTATTATTTGTAAAAGTAGTGCTGTGGTAACTGTAAGGATCAAAGCATGTGAAGAGGGCAACATTTCTGGAGAAAATTACACCTCCTGTAGCAAAGATGAAAGAGAGGAAAAAAAAAAACAGAAAAAACACGGTGGCTTGTAGTTTCTTCATTAAGTTTTCCTGGGTCTCTAAACATCTGAATTCTTCCAATAGTTTCAGCTAACCTAGTAAAGATATGTCCTCTCCTTACAAATTTTGCTCCTCCATTTTTACTTACTTCGTACAGATTCTTTCTTGTTTCCTTACCCACATTTTGTTGAACGGAAGAACTCTGAAAAGCAGCTGCAAGATCGACATTAGTGCTAATTATATGCTTCATTGTGCAAAACAGCTGAAAAGTCACATGAATTTGAGGTGACAGATGAACAAGACTTTTTCAGGAAGAAAATACAGAACTAATCAAATCTCCCAGAAATTCTAAGATAATTTTTCAGTTTAACTACAGAAGATAATTTCATGGGTAATATTCAAAGGATTTATTTTATTCAGGTGTTTTTAATGTAATATAATTATATTATGTTTTATTAGATCCCTGAAGACTCATCAAGCTCTTGATTATGTTGTATGCCTGTGCCATGAGTCTGTGTGAAAAGAAAGAGGTCTCTGCGTCTCACTGGAGAAACACCTTTTCTCTCTAATCCCTTCCTCATATTTACCAATCTGAGAAGATCAGGTGGTCACGCCATCCTGATGTCTGAGCCTAACCTTTAGGCTGGGAACATTTAATCTAAAAAATTGACATTATGGGCATTTAACATTCTGTGAAACCTTCCCCCAAAGACTGCAAAAAGCATGAAGTGCTTAGTGGCCTCCAGAAAGGATAAAGAGAAATAAATGCAACTGTGTGTGGAGTTAGCATTTGACTAAAAGTCCAGTCTGATAGCAAGGTATGACATCCTGGAAAGAAGTTTTCACAACATTTTTTTCTTTCTGTTTGCTCTCAAAATCGCATACTGCCCTTCCCACCAGCAGTATCTGTGGCATAAGCAATACAGTCTATAATTCAAGCAACAGTTAGGACAGGCCTGTGCCCGTGCTGGTATGGAGGTGTGTTACAATGGAGGCACCTGCCACTCCAAATAAGACCAAGCCTAATTCACAGCATTTACTGGCAGCAGTTCCTAGCCTGCACTGTTCCTCCCAAACTGTGCCCAGCTGGGTCAGGTCAAACCTCAGGCAGAGGAGAATGTGCTGAGGAGGACATGTGTGGAAGTTCACGTGCTGAGGGCTCAAGTCCTTTCCTTCTCCCTGGTGGTTTACTAGAATAGCCCCAGACTGCTAATGTCTCAGTCCACTAGTATTTTCTTCATATCCTAATTAATTGCAAATGAAATTATGGATTGTAGCTTGCATTATTACACATTTTCCTTTCCCTAAATGATGTCAGCATTCCAAACAATTTTCCTGGACTGCATGTTGCATTAATTTTGCCCTTGGCACATAGATGAGTATGGAACAGTCAAGCAGTAAATATAGTGTTCAGAAGGTAATAATATAATTATTATCTTTTAAAAATAAAATTCCTAGACTTGCAGAAGTAGCAAACCACAGAAATTAGTACATTTTTTAAAAAAAGGTATAAAAGCAGTATTTACTTAACCGGAGTAAATCTTCATGTAGTCATTCATTGTAAGTGAAATTGCTCCTCATCACTCCTCATTACTTCTCCTTTCTCTATCTTTTTCTTTCTACCTTTTTCAGTTTAGTGTATCCTTACTGAGAGTCAGGGAGCAGACTTGCATCCAGTACTCAATATGTGGGCACACATGGACATTTTCCATTTTGGTTTTTATGACTTTCCTAAGAATTCCTAACGTTTGAACTTTTGACAACTACTGGAAATACAGAGGCCCTACTTCAAAGTCTTAAATCAGGTTTTATTATAAGACCATTCCATCTCTTTACATGCATAGAAAATGGGACGTGGGTATGTTTATGTGGGGAGGTGAACATTTTACATTAAAATTTCCTTTTTTGGCTGTTGAATGTAAATACATAAACAAAATCAGAAGAATGAGGTCTGCTTTTTCACTAGTCTAAATGAAGAAAAAAAAAGATGCTTAGTTTCAGTGTAACCCATTTCATTATTTTTCCTGGAAACAGCTTCATTTTGCAGTATATCATACAATATATTTAAAAACAAGTTAAAAAAAAGAATAAAACAAATAGCTATTTAGAACCTGACATCTGTTTTTCAATTGGTTATTGGTTAGTTTGTGGTTTACGTCATTATCAACAAAGTTAAGAACAAAGGAAATTTCTGCTATCTGGCTTCTGATTTATTCTTTAAGTGACGTATTCAGCAAAAAAAGTGAGAACGTAAAACAGTTTAAAACCCCAAAGACTCCAAATAAGGAGGAACTTTCTACTAAACATATGCACATCAAAGAAGAATCAGAAATGAAGGATATATATTGGAAAGGATTTGAAAGAACCTAATTCACCTGAGATTTATGAACTTCTCATGGTGATGGAAAAATTTTGGACTACCATTTTCTACAGCTGCTGGCTCCAGTAAGAAGAACCAGCAGAATAATCAGGATATCTCCTGATTATGGAATGTCGTGGTTTAACCCCAACTGACAACTAAGCACCACACAGCTGCTCGCTCACTCCCCTCTGGTGGGATGGAGGAGAGAATCAGAAGAGTAAAAGTGAGAAAACCCGTGGGTTGAGATAAAGACAGTTTAATAGATAAAGCAAAAGCTGTGCAGGCAAGCAAAGCAAAGCAAGGAATTAATTCACTACTTCCCATGGGCAGGCAGGTGTTCAGCCATCTCCAGGAAAGCAGGGCTCCATCACGCATACTGAGAGGGAGTATATACTGAGCATAATGTCATATGGTGTGGAATAGCCCTTTGGCCAGCTGGGGTCAGCTGTCCTCGCTGTGCCCCTTCCCAGCTCCTTCTGCACCTAGCAGAGCAGAGGAAGCTGAAAAGTCCTTGACTAGTGTAAACATTACTTAGCAACAACTAAAACATCAGTGTGTTATCAATCAATATTACTCTCATACTAAAATCCAAAACACAGCACTATACCAGCTACTATGAAGAAAATTAACTCTATCCCAGCTGAAACCAGGACAGGAGGAAAATTACTTTCCTACTTCAAAACTGGTGCTAAATCAAGAGCAATCCCAGGCTGTCAGGTCTGGGCCTCCATTACCTGAAGCAACCACATAATACAAAGCTGTTGCTATTAGATACAAGTTGGTATTAAGCAGCTGTCCCATTTCAGCCATCTAACCAAACTTACTTTGACAGGCTGCAGTAGTGTAGCTTTTGAGTTAATGACTTACAAGGTTTCCCTTCTAATTGTCCTGTGGTACTCCATGTTCATCCAAATACATGGATTTCTATATCAGCACAAGTGAGAAACACTGTTGAAGACTATTCCTTCTTTATCTAGCACAGTTTAACCTGTGGAAGGTAAGCTTCAAGATCTAACTGCAAACACTGAAATGGTGCTTTTGCCACACATGGCCCTATCTGTTTATTATGGGTTTTCTTGCCATTAAGGGGAGCATTGTTTGCTTGCAGTGGGTTTCTGTCAACATAGGACCCACTCCTTTCTACAGTGCAAAAAGCTTTAAGATTTTAGAAATGCGTGATGAATATCCTGTTGACTGTGTCTCCATCTATCTATCTCATCTGTGTCTTTAATGGGAACAAACTGGCTGGAAGTGTTATGTAAATGAGTAAGAAAGAAAAAAATCTGTATGAAAAATATGTAAGATTCCTACATACAGCAAGTTTTTATTATCTCATTAAAATATGCAAATATATCATGCCTAATCAGAATGCCCTAAGTCAAGACTTTCCATTAAAGAAAATCCTCTTATACATTTCTTGATTGGGGAAGGGAAAATGTTTGAGACAAACATTTTTCTTTTTATCTCTGCAACGTGTATAACTCTGCACAAAACCGTTGGCATCCCAATTCCTTTGTATTTCCCTAGTGAGTATGTAATGACTTCACTTAAACAGCTCATCTTCCTTAGAACTGTTGATAAAATTCTGAAATTCCCTTTCATTTATCCACCAGCTAAAAGTACTTATCTAGCCTCTGGTTTTAAAGGTTGCATGGTCCCTTAAGAACAGCAATAGTATAGGCACCTGTGCCACACCATATTTTTAAGCCACAAGTTCTTCTTGGCAAATATGTTTTCATTGCATCTTGATATCCTGCAAAGTCAGCTAAGCTTCCATGTAGATTGTTCCTAAGGGTAAGATTAAAAGCAACAGAGAAGATGCTTTACTTTAAAGCTGTTGTTTCTGCTGGAACTCTACAGTAAAGAGCAAATTGTGCATCAGAGGGAAAAAACCAAATAGTCGCATGGGGGAAAGAAGAGGTGAATAACTACTAAATTAGCTAGTAATGACAATTATCTGTTCAGAAATTATGTGCATATTCAGTGCATACTTTTTCCTTATTACCTCTCAGAAGATTTTCTGAACAGCAATAATATGCTTTGCTTCATTGTTGGCTCAGCTTCTCACACTGTCAATACTTAAAAGCGTACAAAACACAGTTTAATTTCTAGCAAAGGAAACAGGAACTTGGGTCAAAGCATTTCTTCTGTCCTGTGCCGAAGCCAACTAAACTAACTTGGTTGTGGTGGCACTGTACCCTCAGTAAGCCATGTTCTTCACAGGTGGTTTAATGTAGCTTTGGTGTAATGCTCCTCAATAATGAATAATTCATTGCTTCTCATGCCTCAGGGCATGTAACAAAGAAGGAAATCAGTATCACAACATGATTTTTTTTGTTACTATTATTTGATGAGATGTCTGTCATTTAAAGAGAAAAACCAGTATGCCTTCACTAAGAAACAAGACATTATTTTCAGAGTGAGTTATAACAAGTATATGCTTAATGGGCAGACATGATTGAAAATATCATCTTCCACAGACTATTTATTGACATATGTGAATACTGTATGTTATAGCTACTTAGACTAATTAAATATACTTTCTTGATTTCCAATCTGAGAATATCTACTAAACATATTTGACATTTCAGTAGAGAGGAGGATAACAGGAAATGTGAGTGCTCATTAACAGATTTCAATTTTTATAATAGAAACAAAAAAATGTAAACAATTTTTTGCATATATTATATGCAAAAATACATAGATGCAAATATGTCACCCAGGTCTTAGCTACTCTGTGGTGGGCACTGATCTGTTTTTTATGCCATCTCTGTGCTATCTGTGCTAAGATGAGAGAGTGTTTGGATGCTTGGACAAATATGACTGGCAGTCAGAAGAGGTATGCTTTGTGTTTCCTCCACCACAGACATCCTGGAAGCTCCTTCGAAGGCGATTGGACACTTTTGTGTCAAAACCTTTCCAGCTGCAGTCTGATCTTCGGCCCTTAAAACAAGTGGTGAGTAAGGCTTGTGATCGAGTCTTTTACAGGTGCAAACATTAAGGATGGATGCAATGAAAGACCTGGCCATAAGGACATGCTGTCTAACATTTTAAGCAGCTCTAGGTAGGAAAGATACAAAGAAAAAGTAACCACGCATGGGCAGTCTTTGCACCGGAGATGGATATTTTTGGCCTGAGCCTGAGTTTGAGTGTGAGGTAAAGGACTAGCTGCTTGCCACCCTCGGTACCAGGGCATGGTGCCTGGGGAGAGGGAGGAGCTGACGGTGGTGGCTTCTGGGAGCAGAGTGGGCCAAGTGGACTCAGACTGCCCACGGCTCAGCACTGCTGAGGAGGGCATGGTTAGAGTTCAGACCCTGCACAGCCTGGGGAGTCGGGCACTTCCAAATGGGCTCCAGCCCCCTGAGGAATCTCCATTGGGAGTCTCCATTAATGAGGCAGAGAAAATCCTGAGTGTATTCACACCTCTATGGATAATAAACCCATAATTTGGTGCATTATTCAGGGTGATGTTTTCATGGGGTTGCTGCCAGGAACTCATCTTTTTAAATGTTTGAATGAAAGAAGGAGGAATTGTTGATTCATATCCCAAATGCAATAATCAGCTGGTTACAGCACTCAGAAAGCACGACTTGCCTCCGTAGATGTGTCCTAACCACTAGGCAATAATGAAAAAATACAGCCAGCCACCACCTCTCTTTTTAAAACTGTACCAGCTGAAGAAAGAAAGAAAGAAAAAAAAAAGGGGGAACTACTTTGGGACACAGGGAGAAGCTGAGCAGTAATAGTATCAAGCAATAGTCTAAGAATTTACACAGGAACTAACTGTTGGGGATAGCAGTGATTCATCATGTAATATAATTAATGTCTCCTTCAGCTGAACAGGATAGTATTGAGGCCAACAGGACAAACATCCACTGATGTAACATCTGTGTCTTACTTCACCACTCTAGAAAGCTAAAGATGAGACAGTGAGGGCGACTCTGATTTTATAAAAAATAGTTTGCAATGAAAACAACTCCTTGTAGGCTAGAAAGCACATAAAATGATTCCTAATTTAAACATCTTTCTGCTTTCATCTACTCACTTGGTTTGCCTTTAGGAAACACTAGTTTTACTAGGTACCAAGACTCATTCCATGCTTGACACAGAAGTCTCCAAACAACTGGTAGTGTAATTACCTATATTTTGATCAATAACCCCAACCAACTCATAAGTGCTAGTTAATTCTCAGTGACAACCCATAAGAACTAAAACAAAAGGCAAGCTCTCTTCAAAGTATTTGTGCAACAGATTTTCAAGTGTCACAAATGAGCAGGAGGAAATTCAGCTAAGTAGTTCCTAGTTCCTAGATCTGGCTGTGTGCCCTGATCATGTCCCAGGTGTGTATGGAGTGAGACTCCCTAGGTGTGTACTCATTTTTGTGTTCCCTTTTCCATCCCTTGTCCACCTCCATCGATCATCTCACACTCTGTTCCAGTATTCGTTGAAATAAAGCCTGGGAATGAGTGCTAGAAGGGAGGCACAGTATATCTCAACGTGTGAGACAGACACAACCTTCAACAGGTATATGCTCTATTTAGAGGTCAGAATTAGTAATCACCCAGTGCAGATTTTAAAGAATTTGATCTTGGCATGCTATAGTATGCATTTCAGACTCTAACTATACTATGAGCAGACATATCTGTTCATAATAAAGCTCAGGCCTTTTAAAAGTTTTTTTTATGTTCCTTTAAAAATCTTGTAAAATGTGGAAACTCAGCAAGAAAATCAATGTTACGTTCTGCCTGGATTTAAATTAAACCTTCATGTATGCTTCATTTCAGTAGTGTAATCCTAAAGGGATAAAAGAACAGTGATTCTTTTATCACAATACTCTCAAGATCAGGCAGTGAGGAAGAAAAATGTCTTGGACAGTAAGTGCTCCTATCTGACTGCTAAAATCAAAAGCTTGTAATCCAGCCTTAGTGACAAAATAAAGAAGGGTCTTTAAAATCTCTGCTGTCTCCTCCAGTTGCTTCCCCGCTCTCGTATTCCAGCATCACATCAGTGTTTTCTGTGACAAATCCAGCTACAGCCCAATCTCACCGATTTCTCAGTCACTGAAGTACAACTGCACCATAGCATCTTCTTGGTGTTATACGACTCCCAGACAAGCTGTATCATCAGCGTATCATAAATCATTCCACCCAGTTTCTCACTGGCTATTCCTATTGCTGCTGACTTCCCTGTATGTTACTGCATATACATACACTGAATAGGAAATGCTGATACGTCTTCATCCTATAGGCTAAGAACACTATTTATGACCCTTTCACAAAGATCTCTAAATCATGACTTTTGGGTACACACAGGTTTTACTACTGCTTCTCAATAACATGCTATGCCCTTCATATTTCTGAAGATTTAAAGTGATTTTTGGTGACCTTAAAGGAGCTGCATTATCAGGAAATGCCAAACATTTGTCACAAGATTATCAGACATTTTTATAAAAACATAGATGTTCATAATTAGTATGTTTCTGCATAACAGCCTGAAAATATAATATCTTACCTTGTGCAGAATGTTCTACAATGACATGAGCTTGCATGTCACTCTAAATGAAAGTACAAATTAGCAGAGGACAATAAATGCATAAATTGTATATATTGTTCACTGTGGAAATACTCATTATTGAGGATTGAATAAGACGAAAACAACATTGTCCTGTTTTTCATGATGTACTAAAGGAACAACAATAGCTGAAGGTTAATTAATATGGAGATTTCAATAACAAACTCCATATCATATTTCAGATTCAAGTATTGATCTTGATTAATACCAAAATCTAAAAGGTTTTTCTTTCACAGCTGATTTATGTAGCTTCAGCTCTTATATTTTCCAGCTGATTTCAAATTTTCTAGTTCACTGTCTGAGCCAAAATGACACATTACTTACTATGTATTGCACCAACCAGAAAATATTACTTGTCTATCTATCTAAATATGCAGTTTGTTTAAGTCTTCTTGGTTTGGGTATTTTTTTTCCTAAGAAAAATCTACTTGCCCATTTATTAAAGAAGTTTTTTGATAATTCTGTCTCTAAATGATTTGCCTTAGCTTCTCTCAATTATTTGCCTCAGTGACAATTTTAGAGAGCAGCATTTGCGATATTAAAAAATATTAAAGGGATTGGCAAAATTTCAATCCAATCTTCGTTCTTCATTTTCAGAAATGAGAGATTTTGAAAAAAAGAGGTTTGCTCATGTGTGAGCATAAAGCTGAGGAGAAGAGATGGAAGATGAACCTAGATATAACCCAGACACAAACGACTCAGTCTTCAGATAGGCTCACTGGCTTGGCTTTCCATCCCTTATTGTGGAAACAACCTAGGTCTTGAAAATATTTTTACTTTGAAGCTACTAGAGATAGAACAACACAAATATAAGCAGTATAGACTGGTCAAGAATAAATTCAAGCTAACAAATAGAAGGTTACTAATGATCAAAGGAGAGAGGTTCAAGGTAAAAAAAAAAAAAGCTGTTTTTACATGAAGTTTGATATGCTTTTGTCAGTGCTATATAAAACTGTCGTGGTTTAGCCCCAGCTGGCAACTAAGCACCACACAGCCGCTCTCTCACTCCCCCCCCGGTGGGATGGGGGAGAGAATCGGAAGAGCAAAAGTAAGAAAACTCGTGGGTTGAGACAAGAACAGTTTAATAATTGGAACAAAATAATAATAATAATAATAATAATAATAATGAATTATAATGAGAAAGAATACAATGAGAGAGAAAGAGGAACAAAACCCAAGGGAGGGAAAGAAAAGGGAAAGGAAAAAAAATAATAAAATAAAATTATACAACCGCTCACCACCCGCCGACCGACGCCCAGCCAGTCCCCGAGCGGTGATCGCAACCCCCCGGCCAACTCCCCCAGTTTATATACTGGGCATGACATCATATGGTATGGAATAGCCCTTTGGTCAGTTTGGATCAACTATCCTGGATGTGCCCCCTCCCATTTCTTGGGCGCCTGGCAGAGCATGGGAAGCTGGGAAAAAAAAAAAAAAAGGTCCTTGACCAATGTAAATACCGCTTAGCGACAGCCAAAACATCAGCGTGTTATCAATATCATTCTCATACTAAAATCCAAAGCACTGCACTATACCAGCTACTAGGAAGAAAATTAACTCTATCCCAGCCGAAACCAGGACAAAAACGTATCTGTGTGAAGGATCAAGGGCTGTGCTCTCCAGTACAGGGCCCTGGGCTGAAGCCTAGAACCAGGACAGAAGACCATGTTCAGCAAGGGGGGTTGGTACATTGTCCTCGGAAGTCAGTCCTACACTGGCTGTCCTATATAGAGACACTGCTCCAAATAACTGAACATGAAGGGTGGCAGTTCATGTAATTTCTATAACTCAGTGGGTAGGAGCAGTTATTGTAGGAAAGACCTCAGGCCTCAACCAGGTCAGAATAATCTTGATAAGGCCTGATGAGCCAGAAGTTCATTCTCGCCCTATGGTCCTTTTCTCGATGTACTTGATGCTCAGGGACATCACCTGAGGAGTCCTCTATTATAAATGCAAGATTGCTCAGTAACACAGACTAAAGTAAGACTTTCAAATTGGGTAACGGGTAAGAGATTACAAAGGGTCCCAGTGATTGCTTTTTCTATCAGGTAAGTTGAAGGGTTTTTATGACACTTTCTTTCTTCCTCCTTCAGCACCTCCTTTTTAGCATACACAAGTCTTGCACAAATGTCATCTGTGGCTGCCCAGTGCTGCTCCCTTTCCTTCAATGTCAGTTTGGTTTTGCATGCTGCGTGCAATCTAGTGGCTGGATTTCTTCTATCACATTCAGAAGATCAAAGTACTGATTAAAAAATATGGCATGCTCTATAGAAAATAGAGGTAGCATTCAAAATTCAATTGTTCACAGCTACTCTTCTTCCCCTTCTAACCTATAAAGGAATTGTGTCCAGCCTGGGTCACAAAGGAGAAAATATTGCCTAGGCATCTATCTATCTGCATTAGCATGTTATTTGATTCTGCACCTGCAGCTAGCAAATAAATGGAGAGCATTAACTGATTGAATCACTAGGTCCCCAAACATCTTTCTCCGTCAAAGACCTTCACTGGCATTTCAATTAATTGATCTGGGCAGATTGTCTGTGGCTGCTAAACACTGTCATTTCCTTAAAGCTAACACATCTTGTTCAGTGAAGATGCTGTTGTCAGCCAGGCTTGAGTAGTAGCAATGCAATCCAAGATGTTTTCTACCAGTGACACTAATTT
This sequence comes from Ciconia boyciana, assembly GCF_034638445.1. Classification (NCBI taxonomy): domain Eukaryota; kingdom Metazoa; phylum Chordata; class Aves; order Ciconiiformes; family Ciconiidae; genus Ciconia; species Ciconia boyciana. The sequence continues at coordinate 86,304,696 of NC_132936.1, forward strand.
CTTGCCTGATGCTAATCTTGATAGCTTGTTTCCTTCTGCCGTTAAAGATCTCAGTGACAGACTATCACAGTATAAGCTCTTCCCTTCATTTACTTCTAAAGTGTCTCCTTTTACTTGTGTCTCAGTCCTGTCAAGCTGCAAGAAGCTCTTTTTTGAATAACAGCTTAGAGATTGTGAGGAAGTAGCTGCATTTATCTTCTTGATACTGAAATTTCTTCCTTTATTTAATCTTTTCCCTTCTGTCCCCACCTTAAAAAGAGCATCTTTTTGTATACTTTCTCTGAGCAAATAAGACTCATGTTTGTGCCGAGGGGAGTACCAGGCTGGACATTCACATTCTTCATGGGAAATTCTTCAAGAAAAGCAACAAAGAAACACCCAAGAGTAGCCATCACTAGTAAAAGAATATCAGTAACAGAAGCACATCAGGTATCTTGGTCTGTCTTAGATGCTTACTGGAGGATAAGGCATACTTTAAAAGCTAAATATTAAGGCTGCAAATGAGAGAGCAGTCAGAGTATGGGAGAGGACACTGGAGTTATGTGGTAACTTGGGTTTCCATGGGACCTTGGAAAACTCATCCTTCACTCATGCCAAACTGCCCCAGCAAGCAGCCTCAGCCACGTGTCCGCTCTGCCTCAGGGGTGCAGCAACTCTGAACTTGTGATGGAGTGGTTTAGGGTGACTTGTGTGGCAAGTGCTATGTAACCATAGGTCATAGAAAGGAGAATAGATCTCTTTTATGTGAAATTTAGGTGCTGAGAATTACAGCTAAATGAAATTGAAGTAATGCCTTGACCTTTTACTATTTCAAAATGACTGGCTTAATCAACAACCTCTGACATCTTACCTAAAAAGCAGCCCTTTCTTTTTAGCTTACAGTAGGAGCAGATTGAAATGCAATTACCGTCATACTTTGTTTACAACTGGATTGCCTCATGAATGCCAAATGATTTTTGAAGTTCTGAAAATGGCCTGTATTCACCTTTCCTTTAGCTGAATGCAGCATACGGGTGTCTCAAACACTGAGCTCTCTTTCTTTCTTTGAAGGATTTTTTCAAGTTGTATCAGTTCTCTGAAACATGAATACATGAAACCTCCTTTTCCGTATATTTTTCCTGTGCCTTAAGTTGCTGGCTTTGCAGTGAGTATTGTGGATTGAATATGGTGGCAGCAGTTTGTGGCTGTTTATTCCTAAGCTCAACCTTTGCTTTACAAAGACTTGCAGAGTGACTCCTATGAAGACAGTGATTCTGGGGGGCTGGACTGAAACTCAGTTTAACCCAGACTTTCTCTGGCACCTGCAGTCATTAATTTCCTGGGTTTGCTTCCAGTTCTCCTCTAGGTAAGCAGCACCTACCTTACAGGAATGTTATAAATGGCCCTGCTCCTCCAGTAGCTTATTTGTGGTTTTATGTCATATATTGGGCCTATGTGTCTCAGGTTTCTCTAGTAGAAATGGGCACAAACCCTGGGTCTCCCAGTCTCACTCTCTTGGGGCTAGCTCTGTATCTGCCATCTTCAGCAAACTGGCCAGCTACCCCTGTCCTCCTGAAACCAGCTCTGATCCTCAGAAATGTCTCAAAGCTGCCCCAATCCTTTGTGAGTTTCACTCAAAGTTCAAAGGGAAGCAAGTACCCCATGGCTGGGAATTTTTAACTTTTAAGTCTTTCCTCCCTATCTCTTTAAACTATGCAGCTAAAAATAAATCTCTGCTGGCACACCTTCTTCAGCGTATCTGTTGTTTAGCTAAAACCTCGTCTTTATGACTACTTGCTTCATTAACTTATTCTTTACCTTCTTGCCAACAGATGGAAGGAGATGCAAGTAAGAGTTGTGTCTTGTCAAGGCTCACTGTATACTAAAGTATTCAGTAATACATTTTAATTTACCTGAATTAACAGGAAGTATATAGAGAGCTACTTGAGATGACCACATCTGGTACAAAATATTACCTCCTTTTAAGAATACTGCTAGAAGATAACTTTCAAGAGCTTTCTAAAACTGGTTTTATCAGATGCCTTATTTTAGTTGAAGTTACTCAGATTCTGGTCATGCAGCCTTTAAATGCTAATTTGCAATATGCTAAGAGCACAGCAGCAATATTTATCTGAGCATCGAACAGTATTTATACCTTATTTCTGGTAATGCATTTAGCATGTAAGTAAAATGTTCCATTAAGAGCTCCTAGAATCACAACTTCAAAATGAGAAACTTATGTTGCATTAGCTATAGCAATATCCAGAGCATTTCCTGGAAATGGGCTACCAAATCTTAATTCTTGTCACCTATAATATAGATTAATAATTTAAAATTTAACCAATTTATCCTCAGAGTCCAACAGACAGAGCTTTGCCACTGAGATATCTGAATCTATTCAAGGAAAGACTCCTAATTCCATACATATTAAAATACATGATGTGCTGACTGTGATACATGATATGCTGACTGTCATATAACTCGTTCAGAGTGCCTTCCTAAATAGCACCTGATCCAGACTAGGGGTGGTATTGTAATGATATTCATAGTTGTGGAATATGTCCCTCTGAACAAGGATTGTATTTAATATTTACTGGAGAGTAGCAATACATATTCCATTCCAAGAAGATGCTGTAAATTTTGTCAGGAAAATAGTACTTTAACAAGTTATTGTAAGGTTGCATTTACGGTGCCTACAAATTTTTACAGCATATATATATTTATATATACTGCTAATAACAATGATTTGAGATATACTATTAAAATTTTATCATCTAGCTGAAGAATTTTATGATTGATACAGTAAGAAGAAGAACTGGAAATGATGCTTTTATGGCATGATTTTCCTTGACTGTCACAAATATGTATCCATTCAACAGGTAAAAAAGCACATTATGGATTTGTTCAGAAATCATTTTTTACATATATAATCTTTGACATTTCCAAGGCAGCAGGGTTCTTTTATCTCAGATAACCAGCACCTCTTTTATCTCAGATAACCAGCACTTAAAACATTATGGGGAGCAAGTCTAAGACATAAGATACAAGTAAACAAAGAAGCAGAATGAGAAACACCAGTTAAGTGTAAACAAAGGAAGGACAGGACTGTAATGGGAGCTATCAGCCTGGCTAAACAATGAGTTCTTGTTGGACCTCAAGAAATAAGACGGAAGTTTACAGAAAGCAGAAACCAGGTCAGATTAGAGGGGAAGATGATAGACTAATAACACAAAGGGACAAAATCAGGGAGTTCAAAGCACAAGAAAGATGAAGCTAGCAAAAGTCATAAAAGGTAACAAGAGAGGTAATACAAGTGATAGAAGGAAATGCTGTGGGAAACATATGCTGTAACATATGCTGTTGGAAAATGTTATGCTACAGTTAAACAGAGAGGGAAATGTATTCAGAAATGGCATCAGGAAGGTCAACAGATATTCCTTGACATTCCTTGTATCAATGTTTTCAAAGAATGGATGACATTTGCAATCAGGTGACTGACACAAGTTCTGTTAATGACAAAAAGATATTACTTTAGCCTAGAATAAGGAAAGCAGAGGGGTTAGTCAACACCTATGGAAGCCAGAGATTTTGAAATTATTTGATACAATAAACCTTATCCTATATCATTTAAAGAGGTGACCTAAGCAATATGTTTTAGTGGTTATTGTAACGAGCTCTTGGAATATGGTGAGATACTAGATGACTGAAGAGGAACAAAATAAGACTTCTCTTGAACAGAGAGAAAAGCATGGTCTGCAAAAACTGAATTATAAATTAACCACCTAATTTTAATTTCTCAGAAAAATTCTGGGAACAAATGAGTACCAAGAAGAAACAAAGATGATCAACAGCCAACATGGATTCGTTGAGAATAAATCATATCAACGAAATGTGATTTCTTGCTTAATAGAGAAATAGGACTCAGGAGTACAGAAGAAGCAGCAGATATCCATTATCTAGATGTTAATCTGATACTGTTTCACAGGAGATTCTCATAAGCAAGCTAGGGACATGTGGTCTAGATGACACTACCAGATGTTGGCTATGAAACCTGTAACTGAGCCCACTGTCAAAGGGAAGGATGTATGGACTGAATTTCTACCAGTGTCTACTGACTCTAGTACTGCCTGCTGTAGCTAAGCAAAATGAAACTGGAAGAGGATGGGTTCCTGGAGTAGAACTGAAATGGATCTCGATAAACGAGAGAAATGGCCTGAAAAAATAAGACACAATTAAGTAAAGACAAATGTAAAGTTTTCTACTCAGGCGTGAGCAATCAGTAGCATAACTACAAGCTATGAAATGTCTGATTCAGTGTTACAGAAAATGTCCTTCAGGTAAAATGGGTTACAACATGAATAGGACTCAAACATTTTTGGAAAGGGCATATAAATGGATAAAGAGTATGTATAAACAGTAGCTTAGTTGTATCTTAAGTTCATTGTCCTTTTTTGGATGCCTCAATTCATGAAAGATGTTGATCAGTTGGACACAATCCATAGAATGATTAGAGGTTTAGAAAACATCAAAAACAATGAAACAAGTTGAAACATGGTTGTTTAAAATCCAGGGGAGATAAGGCTGTAGAGGAGAGTGACAATAGCCTTTAAAAGCATAACACTGCTCCAAAGAGGAAGGGAACAATTTGCTCTTTATCATGTACAGAACAAAAAATAGCGTGCTTAGTGGCAGGAAGAAAGATTCAGTTTAGATGTCAGGAAAATCTTTTTAACAGTAAAGGTAGTAATGCACTAGAACAAATTGTCCCAGAGGCTGTAGAAATCATTGGAAGTCTTTAAGAATAGGTTAGACAAGCACCAGGAAAGATCACTTAAAGATGGTCTGGCCAGGGAGAAAGGGGATGGAAAAGGATGATGTGCTGTTCTTTTCCAGAGCTATTTTTTTAATGTTTCTATGGACATGCTAGAAAAGAATACTAGCCATAGACTGAAATTGTACAAGGTTGTGTCAAGTATAACTGAATCCTGTAATGGATGTATAATGCCAACAGCAGGGAGAAGGAGCGTGAGTGCTTGCCAAGCTCAGCAGAACTCAAATTCAAGGTTGGGCTACTGCTGAGGTTAGCAAGAAATGGCTGCCTTCCACAGGGAACACTCCTGCTTCTGGACAGAAGTTTCCGCCTCCTACCTGGGGATCTGGGAGGGCTGTCTCCACATCCCAGTCTCCTACTTTATTCCTACTGTAGTATTTCAGTGGTAAAATGAGATAGGAAGTTTAATGTAGTCTTACTCTATTAAAATCCCTCCCTGTTATTGAGGTCAGTGTCTTTAAAGACCATCTGGTGATCTAAGCTGCTTTATAATGCATATTATAGAAATTCATCCCCAAAAAACTAAATTCCTGTGATTTAACTTCTTCCAGAAAAATGTTTTAATAAACAACGGCTAAAGAACAAGTCACAATTCCCGAGTCCCTGCTGATGACTTGCTGTTAATGATATATTCTTGCTGTTAATGATATGCAGCTCATTCTATATTACTTGCTTCCAAGTAATATAGCAAGTACAGCAAGCCCTCCAGAAAGACCATCTCCATAGTCATCCCAAATAACTATTTTACAACATTTTCAAGGTTATCATTTTAGACTTTATAGGAAGCATAATGAGGGTGCCTAAGTCCAAGAATCAGAAGGTCACTTGGAGTGACCCTTTCCTCTTCTCAGATGACACAAAGAGCTGGCTAATGCTTGCTTCCTTCTTTCCTCATGCCAGTTGTTAAAGAAAATCCAATGCTGACAGAGCCATGATGTATGTCCAGCTTTAGCACTCCATCCCTGCTACCTAATGTATTATTAATACTTTAATAAAGCATTAAATTCTTTCCTCAGTCTCACCAGAATACCATTTTTTTTCCATTTCCCTTTCTCAGGATCCAAGCTCTATCTTCATAGCTCACCACACAGCAATCTCTATCCTACCTCTTCAGCTTGCTCAAAACTTATTACTGACCCAGATGTTTCTACTCAATATACTCTGAACAGTAATGTAATATACATAATTTCAGTCCTCTGTCAACAATTTTATGGCCACACTCCTGGCCTTTGTTTGATACCTCCTACTGATAGAACTATGCTGACTGCTGCGCATGGCTTTTGAAGGGGAGATCACAGGGAAGTTTCAAGTGATGGTTTATATAATTTTCATGTGCTTTCTCACAGCACAGGATACTATCAGGGCAACTGCTGGTTTATGAGAAGAAAAATAGTATGTGCATTTTGCGTGAATAAAAGAAATAAGTTCCAGAAAGCCTCTACTTAGGATGACATATTAATTTATCAAAAATATTTAGACAACAGTTGTTCAAGAAAATATTTATGAACCCTGAAAATTTAATCAACTTTGGCATGAATAATGGTTATTTGCTTTTGTGAACTATTCAGCAAACACTTACAGATGCTACACAAGACCAGTACATGATCAGTACATGAAAGCCTGATGATGAAAAAGGGTTACATTCTTTAATAGCAACCAAAATGCCTGTAATCCAAAATGCAACTTCAAGGCAACCTGCAAACATCTAGTAAGTGAGAGAGAGATATAAAGTCCAACTGTACTTAGAAGTAGTGCAAATCTGAAGGGTAACAACAATTTGAACTTACCAACCATTGTCCAGCATAACCTGAAGCTAAATTATGCAGCACAAGAGTTTACAAATCCCAGTGTCCAGGTGCCCACTCCTTTACTACAAGTTGCCTGGAAGCTGTTGTCATAAATGCTGTCAGAAAGAGGGGACTGAGCTGAAGAATCCAGACTCTCCTATCTCACAGAGTTTAGGGGTGGTTGCATTCAGTGGCCTCACTGGCTCTAGTTAGTAAGGGAAAGCAAATAAATAAATCCTTTTTATCTTTTTTTCAACCCTTTGTAAAATCCAGACATACTGTTGAGCAGTGGGGGATGCTAAACATTAGAGTGCCTATTTAGGTCTTTGGCTTACTGTGCTCACAAAAGTCTAAGGGGTCCAGCTGGCACTGAGAATATCCCTGTGCTTTAAAGGAAATGCTCTCTTAAATAAAATATTTAGTAAGCACTGATCATAAAATTAATTCAAAGGCACAGTTAAGTACTGCTGTGTGTTAATATCTGTGAAATATCTAAGAACATGTTAGCAAATGGATAGTTAATCATCACAAACATTCATGGATTAAGCAGCCCCATATAAAGATTCATTTTACGTGTAAGGAGCACATATATTCTATTTATTGCAAAAATATAAGTCCCAAACTCAAACTGTGCTTCCTTTATTTGGAAACTCCATTTATTTAAAGCAAACAGGTAGATTAGTTTGCTTTTTCCTTATTTCTATATGCCTTTTCATCTCATTTGGTTAAAACCCCCTTCACTAACTTTCCTAAGTAACTATCCTATTTAAGTAATTTTTTAATCATTTAATAGCAGCTACTACTGAGATGGAAGGTGTTTAAAAGCACACAAAACCAGTGAAGCCTTCAAGACACAAAAGATTGTAAATGCATTTGACAACATCAAAGGACCAGAAATGGGAACAAAAGTTCCTATAAATCAGTTTGGCCCCTAATTCTCTAAACCAACAAAACATACCATAGGATGGTCATTAATGTCAGAAATGGGTAAATTCTCAAGATTAATGACTCCTTCGGGAGACAGTATTTACCCATTCAACCTTATAGGAAAATAGTGGTTTAAACAGAGTCAAGGGGTTGTTCGTTTTCTACACAGTCACCGGGACCACCCCTTTGAGTATTTTTTCAGCAGCTTTTTACTTAACTATTAAAATGACCAAACTAAGCTTGTCTGTTGCTACCAGGAAATAGAGTCAAATATGACCAAACCAGATGGAAGGAAGTTTGTTTGCTTTCCCGGCAAGATTACTTCATCTCTAGGATTTCTGGACTTGTTCTACTAAAGAAAGAAACCCACCTGGGACCCTCCCATCCTGTATTCTTGCACTTCTATTCTAAGTCTGTACTCTTGGCAGGCCATTAATATTGAAACCAGCTCTTAAATATTATGTTTGAAATTCGGGCTTAATTAAATCCCATTTCTGGTTGTTGTATTGCAGTGAGGTTTTATCCAATTTGAAGTTGCATCCTCTAAGCATGCTCCCCAGCCATTCGGTTTTGTAAAGTGAGATTACGATGCTGCGCGCAGGCGTGTAGAACAAGAGAACTATCTAATAAGCTGATGAGACTGACAAAAGGAAGAACAAGACATAATAGTGATAGAGTTTAGGCTACACACATGCTAGGCATTTACCCAAGAGAGAGATGTTAAGCATTTTAGAGTGTTTGGGTTCTGTCTGCGAGATAATTTAATATGGAATTTTATGCCTACATTATTCATACTCTGGGTATATTGATTCTTTTGCGCTTAGGACTCATTAGCTATATTTTGTTACTTATGGTTTATGATCCACTAGCTGCAAAGAGGAAAAACTCTATGTGTAAAACTCAGGGGATACAACCTTAATTCCACTTAAATGAGTTTAACCTGTGGCATCAGCACAGGTGTAGGTCATTGAATGTTTTTAGGAATCAGACCAAAACCATTCCAGCTTACCTATTGGGATGAAATTCTGGGATGCCAGGAGCCAATATGAAAACTTAAAATCTGGAGCTGGAATACAAGAAATACAAGCAGCTGAGAAGGAAGTTACAGGTTATGAGCTAAGGGGCTGCAGAGTGATTCTCTTCAGCCTCTGCTGAAACAGGCATCTCAAGCACAACTTTGGATATGATCTTAACCAAAACCAGTTCCCATAGATAATCACAGTGGTTTGCAGCCCCACTAGCAGTTATGGTTAGTGTGTAAGAGCTTTTTCATTCATCTGTTGTTCACAAAGTGGTTTTTTTTTTAATTGTAAGGGCTTTGGGTGTGTTTGAAAATACTCACCCTTCTCCACTGGAAAGGATGCAGACTGATTTTGGATAAGTAATGACGAGAAGAAATCAGAGATAGAAGCAAGGTCAAAACCACTAGTCTGGGAAGCATTACCTCTTAAAGTAGGCAGTTAGGACACTCAAGAAATTAAGGCAGAGATCAGGTGAGATACCAGGTAAAATTTTATGTATTTCATTAAGACTAGCATGTGACAGGACTGTACAGCATCCTGTATGGATATTTCTGTTCCAGTATGCTAACAAGCCTAAGCTATGGAGAACTTGTGTCTCCTGATGATATTGCTTATGTGAGTAAAATTAATCATATTTTCACAATCAAGTGTTTGTATGACTTAACATATTTTCCTAGACATATTTTAAAAATATTTCAAATTAGCTTGCTAAAAATTTCTAAATATTTTTTAAAATGTAGAATGAATCTATTCTTTTCTGTATAATCTTGAGATTTAGCTTCAGCACCATAGAAAATATCTCCTTCCATTAACATCTTACTGAAAAAGCCACTTACTGGAAGTTTCTCATGCAACGTATAGTGATTGATGCAGAAGAATGATGAAAAAGTCTGTTTCTTTGTATTACTTTGAAGGTATCAACATATCCTTAAAGATCTTCTAGAATAGCATCTGTAGTCTGGAAGAATTGTCTGAAACTCATTGTTTTAAAGGTGCAAAATTTTCATCTCAAACTTTTTAAATATTGTAAGAAACTGTTGCCTCTGGTAGAATAGAAAGAGTCTATGTATTCAAAATTTTTAATAGTAACTCAGATTAAAGTTATTAAATTTGTTTATGTTTTGATATTTATTAATTATAAAAGGAGACTTACTTTACAGAATAAACTTTATTTTTGTTTCAGCTGGCTCTTCACAAATGACGTAGCGCAAAAAATATTTTAGCTGTGGATTCCAGCACTTCGTAAGATACTAAGAAAATCACTTTCTGAAACAAGAAAACAAATGTTCTTGTCAGGATGCCATTTGCCCTGTGTATTCAAAATAATAAATTCATTTCACATTAATAAGTGAAATGAGCCAGCTGCATCAGAAGTAAGAAAGGTTCATCAGCCAGGGAAAGAGCAGAGAGAGAGTCTTGAAAATCAGTCTTGATGGCTGGTAATTTATGTTCCCTTCATTAACTGAATCTATGGGGCTGTCACTCCAGTGAGAAAACACTTTGAAAAGTGTGGAATAATCAACTGCACATTCCAAGTAGGTGCATATGGACTACATGGATAATTACATGTTTCTTGTCAAACATTAAGACATATGGATACTAATTGACGCTTGATTTTTGTCTTTATTCAAAACCAATTTGCACTGAAAAGCCAAATCTCACTGTCTTGGTCATTAGACGACCATCTAAAACAAAACAAAAACAGGCTGTTGGTTCTTCCAAACATTTACCTCTGATTTGTGAACAGAAGGGAAAATACCTGTATTGAGTAATAACCTGGCACCCACTTCCCTTCCATCGAGACAGTTTCACAGCTGGCAAAAAAATTACTCCCTTGCAACAGTGCTTTAGCAAAGAGCTCCTGTTCTGTCTATTTTGGATGAGAGATGGCATATTGAACGTGTCAGGCTTGGACTCTGCACCTTCCTGAAATCTCATGAAAACCTAGTGCCTGAGCAGCTTCGAGTCAGATGCCAGGAGTGACAAAAGGGCCAGCTAACCGCTTGCGGCTGCCTGACTGGCAAGCTGTCACTCTGCTGTCAGACAGTAATAAATTTGATAGGCCTTGTCATGCAGGAAAAGAAGTGATTATTGAGAGAAAAACAACAAACAGAGCTAGGCTTAGAGCAAAATAATCGGTGCCTCTAAGATTTTAAATTAGCATCACATTTAGGCATCTCGCCTTATTACTCGGATGAGATTACGAGCAGAGTGCACCCGCTCTGTTCAGGCCTAGACTCACTACCTTTCCAACGTGGTTTTGGGGTGAGAAATTCTAATATCAGTTCACATGCGCCACTTGGTTCATTCCTTTGAATGTTGCAGTCACACCACAGGCATCTGATCCTCGTTGCCTTAAATAGTCACTATCACGCACCCATGTGAACGAAACACAGAAAAAGCATAGATGGCAGGCCAACCAAAAAGCTTGCTCTTTGCCTCCACAGCACACAGACGAGCAGAGGTTTGGTCCCACTGGTGGGAACCTGGATATTGAAAGAGAGAAATTAAGAGCACAGTGTGTTTATTCCCTCCTTTCTGCCAAGCAAACACACTGAGGAACTATTGAAAGCTCTGTGTCAGCATATGTGTCTGTGGACAAAGAAAAAATTATGCTTTCCTTCTTGCTGAGTTACTTGAGGTAAGGGAAGAAGAACCCTGGGGGATTCTCATTCCTGGCAGATAAAAATGTTGATCCAAACAACCAAGTCCAAAATGAGTGTTGTTTACCAACATTAAGCAGGTAGAGTATGTTACTGAAAAAATTGCTAGGAAATAACAGATGTTTCAGTACCACTTACAGTTGAATTCAGTGTTAGTAAAACAGCTAATAAGAAAGTTAAATATCAGTAAGGTATTTGGGTGGGGAAATGGTTAGATCCAGCTGACTTAGATGCACCTGGCATGCAGGCACCAGTGCTTGATGGTGATTCTTATGGTCCCACCTAATTCTCTAAATGCTAAGGATTTAAAGAGTAAAGTTTTCCAACTCCCTGACAAGCCGCCACCATCCTGGCAAGAGGAGGCACAAAGATCTCTAAAGGTCTTCAGATGAGGTGTTTCACTACTTCCCAGCATTTAGGGGCCAACCTTGTAGGTGTGCTCAGCACTGTGGAAATTACCATATTCATTAATTGCTATGCCATATAACAGCAGAAAAAATAGGTTCAGGGTTCTCCTTCACCTTTATTTCTCAGCTGTGCCCTAACCCACGTGGCTAGGCTAGCTTGACACTTGTTAAAGGAGAGCTACTTTGTGAGTTGGCTGCTTACTAGATAGCATAATGTGTTTGGCCATTAAGCTATCCTTGGAGCAGGGATCTGATGCGGTGCCTCCTGTCTTACTCTGTTATTGCTTTTTAGAAATGAGTGAGAGAGTGTCTCCCTTTTTTCCTCCCCTTCCTCCCCAGCCCAGTTTCTACATTTCTCCCCAAAAGCGAGAGGTGAAGATTTGAATCTTTTCAGACTGAGGAAAAAGAACCAACATCCTGGGATGCTTGGTTTTATCTCAGCTGAGCAAAATCACAACAAATTAGATCAGTTGCTCATAAATGCCCATTTCTCATAAATGGATAGCATTTACCATGTCCAAAACTATGTTTCACTTTTCAGTTTTACCACAACTTTTATTAGGCTACTCAAAGGCATTATTAGTGCTGTATGCAGTTTTTCAGAAGGAAAATCCAATATCAAAACATACATGTAAGTTATGGGAAGGATGCAAGTAGGTGGATTTCTGCTCAGTAATCCAGTGCTGAAAAGAACAAAAGTGATATAGAAGCAAATATCGTATGAAAATGTTACTCTTTACCAGCCAGGAAGAAATATTTTCAAATGCATATATTGCCTGTATAATGAACTCTGGTGGACTCCATTAAAACAGGTATCTTCTATAAATAAAATACTAAATTTGTCTGTGATTCCAACCATACAATTTCAATATTTATGAAGTAGAATTTAAAGTAGAATTTAAAGCAGACTGTCCTTGCTGAACATATAAATAATAGATTTTGAGCAAAACCTATTTCTACAGTGTTAATCATATCCAAACCCATTGGTTGCATTAGAGCTAATTAAAAAATTCATTTAATATATAACAGTTAAGAAACTGTATCTCATGCTTTTGCCATATTCCTTTGCATAGCCAAGGAAAGGCAAATATCATTCTTCATAATATTGTATGCTGATGCTGGGTGTGTGTGTGTGTGTTATTTATTTAATTTAATGATTTAATTGGGTTTTTTTCCCCACACAGGGTCATGTCTTTACTAGCAAATCCAGTGATAGTAAGTTTTTCAAAAATCTAAAGTTCTGCATCTTTTAAACCAGTCGGGTTTTCAGGCTTCTTTTCAAATACAGATAAATAGAATTGCATTATATAAATGCATACCAAGCATGACAAAAAAAATCTGCATTTTCATTGATCTCAAGTGAAAATAAATTGTTTAGTCTGTTGAAATTTTGCGAGCTACAGGGATTACTCAGGCTGGGAGATACTGTACAGAAGCCTGTTTATCTTTAACACCCATGGTTTTAATCGGAAATTTTTCTGTGTAATCAGTTGCTCATACAATATAACTTTTGGCAGAGGCAGCCAAATATTTTATTTGGTCTCTGAACTGATGGATTGTCTCTGATTTGATGGATGTCTCTGATTTGATTCAAGGAAGTTAGAGAAGGGAAGGGAGGCTGAACAGTGTGTGATTGCATACCAGTTTTAACAAAACCAACTTTTTATAAAAATCCCTAGTTGCAGTGAAATTATTGCTATTTGAAGCACCCTTAGTAGATAGTGGAATGTAGTCCACTGTTCTACTGTCTGAACTTTAAACTGGATTTTGAAGGGTTATAGAGCATGCAGGAAAGAACCACAAAGGACATTTCAGGGAAGAAGAAAATACCATCTACTTTATTACCAAAAAGCAAACAGGAAAGGGACTTACAAGTAGGGTAAGCAGCATATAAGTGTGTTTATAAAGTGAGGCATAAATATTCATAAGAAAAGCCAAAGGCTTTTTTAACAATCAAACCAATTAACAACACAATGCAGATTACTGGTTCTCAATCCAGCACACTGTCTCTTAAAGGGACACATACTAGACAAACCCATTTCCATGAGCTTCATGGCTGAATTGTCTATCCTTTTAAAACCGATTTTTTTTTTTTTTTTAACAGGAATCTCTTGGTACTATTTAACAGCATTTCTAGTAATATGAATTTCTAGTAATATGATTTTTGTGCTCTATACACAAAAATTTTGATTTTACTATACTTATCTCTGTCTTTTTAATGACATAATCCACTTTAATATATAACAAAAAGATTTATATTCCAGCATAAATCTACATCCCTGTGCACCCTATTTTTATTACTCTAGTTTCTCTTGTGCTTTTTGCCTTGCTTTCTTGTCTCCATTTCTCCAATTAAAACTGCCTGTGGTTTGTTTCAGGAAAGAGTTATAACAGCAATCCAGGGAAAACTCTTCATTTAACCATTAGATTTATTAGGCAATCCCAGCAGTCATTAAGGAAGAAAAATTTACTATGTTCTTTTACATGTTGGTTAAAACCAAAGTAATCAAAAATTCATCATCAAAACTTGTTCCCTGGTTTAGAAGGCACTTAACATTGAAACAAGTGGAAATATGTTGCAGCCCGAGAACCTTCAAACACCACCTTGCCACAAGGGGAGTCTCACTTACATAGGTACCATTCGTGCCCAGCACCGTACCTTCCTGAAGGCCCCATTTGAAGCCAGGGCTTCACAGGCCCACCCGTCAGCCCATGCGTCCTAGTAAGTCTTCAGACTCACTCATGTGTCTTTGGAGAAAGGCAAAACAAGAGGCAGCTGCTAGAAGTCAGAGAAGCCAAATGAAATTAAAAGTCTAACCCACATGAGTGTTTAAACACTGGAATTAATACGAAAGATGCTGACAGGCTCTTTTTATCAGTCACCTTTTAAACATGAGTAATTGGGACCACCACAAGAGAATGATATTAATATGCAGAGGAGGTAATAGTAAAGAGAACAGATGAGATCAGAAATGAGTTTGTGAAACCTGTTTTATCCGTGAGGAGCAATATACTGCGGTTGAAGCATGAAGTACCCATACCCCAGGAGTTACAGAGTATCATTAATCCACTTAAGTTGCATGTGGGCTAAAGAAGTAAAGAAATTCTAACCTAAATCACCTAAAAGTTCTCACCAACTTAAAATGCATGAATCAGCAGTAGATGCAAGCAATGTGCTCTCATCTTCATCCCTCACAGGGCTGGGTGCTTTCCCCAAAACAAGAAAGGGACTAAAGCCCTTCTGTACCATCCCCATATTCCTCTGGATCAAAAGCCCTTCCAGGCTGCACCATGGCATGGAACAAGTTGCTGGAGGACTGGCCTCAGAGGCATTTCCATCACCCTTCAGGGAAAGATAAGGCCTTGCCACCCATGTGTCCATCTGAAAAGATAGGGCTGGTATTAGACTGTTACACCTGGAGCAAGTATGTAATATTTCAGAATTATTATCAGAAGCACAAGTGAGATATTCATTTTAGGTACCACAGCAACTTTTCCAGACATTTTAAAGTAATTATTGTGCTTCTATTAGGAGAACTAGATATTTATTTCTTTCAAATTACCATAAGAAATTTTGGTGGTAATCAATTTCTTTAATGAACAAAATTCGTTATCACTGCAAAGTTGCCATCTGTTGAGATGTTTTTTAAAAGTATTTTGTCACAAATTATAAATCCCTGATAAGCTTTCTAATATTAAATGGTATTGTGAAACATACTGGCTTTCTAGAGGATATATATAAGGAACAGGCTCTCATACTTTACAATGAACACAAAAATTTCAAATAAAGCTGTAATATTTTTCCCTTTCCTGATGAATAGTATGGGCTGCACTGTCTTTTGGGTGGACAAGAAAAATAGGAGTAAGGAAGAAACAGGAAAAAAATAATAAGGAAAAAAACCACTATTTGTTCAAAGAGACTAAATTAGAAACCAATTCAAACCTTATTAATCTAATTTGGGAAACTCCCACTGGCTTTAGTCATTTTTGGATCCCGCTCTTAAATTAAGAAATTAATATTGTGAATCACACTGATTCTAAGTACCACGTAATTTATGTTTAGGTATTCTTCCGACTTTCAGAGCATTAGGGAAAACTGCCGTGAGCAGAAGTGCCTAACGTTCATCCAAGACAGTGTGCTGTTTTACTGCCAAAGCACAAATCTTGTTTTATTTGACTGTCTGCAAACAGGTTGCCTCCAGGTAATTAAATGAAACAGTAGTTGAAGGCAAAGTGGTCAGACCTTTCATTCTCTTAAAGAACAAGAACATTTTAACCAAGTGGGTTACAGTCTTCCAGTATTATAGGGAGTATAGCCAGTTTATCCTGATACTCAGAATAGTTTGTTCAGATTCTCGGTAACAAACATAAAAGACAAAATATATTATGAGTCTCTAAGACTGTGGGTGCCTCTGGCCAAGGGGGGAAGTTTCATTTCATGAAGTTTCATGAGGTTCATACTTTCATACTTTCCCTAAAGTACCTGGCTTTAGCAATTCTAAATGAAAACCCAAGCAATGCTATTAGTAATGTTCAGTAGCTATAAAGTCACTCTTAAAGTGACACATTTAGATGCATTTGAAATGAAAAATGATCCAGAATTGCAATACTTGCTATCTGGGCAAACTCAATCTCTCCTAATGCCTTTCTTTGAATGCAGTGCTTTAGGGTTCACACCCCAGGCCCAGATACACAGTGCCTTTGCTCAGCAGTATCCCTGGAAGAGGACTGTGATAATGGAAATGAGGTCCTTTGCCACAGAAAAATATAGGAACTAGTGATTAGTTTGTTCAGGGCAATAAGAAAACCTTGCGCTTAGAGACTACTACTCTGGATTCTTAATATCATTTAGTGGTCAGCCCTGCCTGTTAAGTCTTGCATAAAATAAGTGTTGGTACAGATGTCAATAGCTCCCAGAGGGAGCTTGGGAAAGTAATAAAAAGGTTAAGTACAGAATACACTGCTCCTTGTGACTAAGAAGAATATGAAGTTACAGGACAGAGGAGTAGAGAGCTGCCCATTGCTGTGGCTGTACCCACAGGAGCCAACAAGAGACTAAGGGAGAGTGCAATGCCTGGGACCATGGAGCATCGTCCCCCTATCAGTGACAGGGACAATCTTTTAGTCCCCTTCTATTCCCTGCTCCCTGTCATTAGCTCCTGCACTTGCGAGAAGAGATATAAATCTATACAGATTCACAGACAAAGCATGACATCCTTTTCCCTCTCTGTGGCTATCGGTATGTAGCTTTCTAGTATCATTTCCCAAATACTCTGTATATCTGGGAAGGAAGTTCTTCTATTCTACAAATGTTTGGAATTTAAAATTGTTTCTTATTCCAGAAGAAAATGAATGGGAAGCTTATTAGATGCTCTTCTGCAGTCATTTTGATTGAGGGTTAATAATGACATGAGCACTACAGATGCTCATGTCATTGAGGAAGAAGAAGAGAGACTGCATACTATGCTGTGTGATCACAGAGTTAGCAGAATTCATTTCACTTGCCTTCCCTCTCCTACCTTTAGCCCCTCCCAAAGTAAAACTGAAGAAATTAATCCTAACCTGTTCATGTTTGACACACAAATATTTTCGTGCAGATTCAAGTCTTGAGCATAACTTTTCTGGCACCTGTTTTGCTTGAATTTGCTTATAATTCATTTGTGACTACTCCATATAAGCATTTGTGACAACTCAATCCACTGATAAAACACATTCTCAGAGATTGCAATAATTATTAATGGTGAGGAAACAGTACCAACGGAAGTGCTCAGTGTCTCCCTGAAGTTGTATTGCTATTGCTGATGTTCCAGGAGCAAACATCTTCAGAAAGAGTTATTCAGCTTTCTCTGTCCCCTCTGCTTTTCTGAGCCAGCTTAATCTCTGCTGACACAAGTACTTTATTATTCATTTAGAACAAAGTAAAACTCATCATGTATCAAAAAACTCATCAATTCTAAGCATCATCTCTTACCGTTTATTTCAAAGATTTTTCGGCTTTCATATTGTTTTGTTAATGACATCTACTTTACTTGTTCTTTTGAACTAGGTGTCTCTGAATTTTTGGTATTGTTGGATATATTTACTAGAAAATGTTTTCCCTTATCCAACCATGATCAGAAAACTTATACCATGAAATCTGGAAAAAAGAAATCAGGGATTTACTCATTTAGCTGCAGAGCTCACAGTAGTCATCCTGCAGCAATGATTCTCCCTCCCCTCTATGCTCTGGGCTACAGACAAAGAAGTCCAGTTTCAGGTGGTTTTTGTCTTTTTTTTCCAAGTTCTCCATGGACTTGGATAGTGCGCTCTGATTGCTGAGAGACCGTCTGCTGCGATAACTATGTTCTTTGCAAACAGTAGAAATGTCAGACAACAAACTGAGGCTCATCAGCATAAAAGGCATAACCTAGGATCTCTTCTCAACACGAAAACATCCAGCATCCTGACTGCTGAATGAACCAAGTCCTTTCTTGAGCTTAAATACAAGAGATAAAAAAAGAACCAAACTGCAGTTCTAGCAGCTTACAGATTAGAAATGAGAGAAAACACAAGAGAACAAATTTGTCTTTTAAACTGCAGACACAGTAAGATGCCCATCTATCATGCTCTTACATGTTTATACCAATGACTCCTGATCTTTGAAGATAACAGAAGACCAGGATCCCAGTACATTAGTAACCACATCTCTGTTATTACCCATTTCAGACCATGAAGCAAATCTGATGTTATCTGAATCTATTTTATTCTCTGGCCTCCCACATCCTGTCATCTTTTAATGGCTTTTGTTGCTTCACTGATGTCTTTGTTTATACTCACAGCCACATCCCAGTAAGTTTATTACCAATTCATGACTGAGGCTGAATTTCTCTCTCTCTAGAGAAGCAAGATTCTTAAATGTAATTAGCATCCAAATATGCCAATTATTTTATACTTGTGTATGCAATAAGATTTTTCCAACATTCAAAATGAACTAAATGCTTCAGTTCTCAGCTATAAGGCAAAAAGATTAGTGGCAGTTGTACTGTGAATGTAAAAATTAAACCATCATTAGTACAGCTAAATCAATTAAGTGTGCCATCATGACAACTTTAGTGTGCATATATTATGCAAATGCATAAAGCATAACCTTTCCTTACTGCTTAGAATTTACTAAAATAAAAATATTCTGCTCTGGTGAGACCAAAATAGTGAACAAATTCAGAGAACTGTGAATTGCTAATTAACCGATACTTTCCTCTGTAACCTTTTGTTCTTTAATTTTAAACTAATAGATTGCATATTTAAGAAGGGGGAGGCAACTAAGAGGATCCACTTATATAAATTACAATCAAATCCTTTCCTGTCAGAGACTTTTAATTTTTGTCTGAAAGATTCTTGGTGTGTGTGTGCGCTTGGCATGCAATATTCTTGATCCACAGCTAACTCTGGAAAACAATCCAAGAAACACTTCTCTTATTCCAGGTTTCGCAGCACCATCATATTCATGCTTTTGCTGTTGCTCTGACTGCAAGTACCATACTGTCATTGTATCCCATGCTTACAAATCAGATAATTTATTTTCATTTTCAGTGTACCCTTGGGTATTCTTTTTTCAACTCATCCATCTTAAGACTCTACCTTTTCAGAAGAAATCTGCATATGTTAAAGCAATTTGAAATACGTTACTAAGGAATATTTTATCTAAGGAATATTTTATCTAAGGAATATATAAAAATATTTTATCTCAGGAATAATGCTGACTGATAAAACTTCCTATCTCTTTACCACTCATGCTTTTATTTATTCCTCCTTTTCAGAATAATGTCTTTTGTTTAGAACTAACATTGAAGACTAACACTGAAGTCTTATAAATTGTTGTTTTGACAAAACCTGACTTCTTTGTTCTGTTGAAGAATCTCATTAATATCATGATGTTGTAGTGAGTAGGCAAGGATACCACTATACTGTGACTCTATTTTTTTTTTCCTACTGGTCATAATTTTTGCAAACAAAAAATCAATTTAGCTGAATCTTCCATGAATAGTATTTATAAATTTTAAGTTTGTTCAAATAATTGTAAATGTTAAAGCTTCTTAGTGAGAAATTATCAAATCAGTGTGCACAGATCCATGACTATAGCTCTCCTGTAGCACTTCTGTGAAGTATCTATTACTGCAATCAGTCCATAGTATAGAAACGAGGTAAGGTTATTCATAAATGCTCACTAGCTGAATGAGGACAGTCTGTAGGCTCCTGTGCAGCCTCTGGAGAGAGATATCATTCTCCCGAGGTAATTCAGTGCGGCTAACCTAGCCTCCTGTTCTGATAGACCCCCCCAGGAAAGCCAGCTTTTTTCCCCATGATATTAGAAGACAACTATGAATATTAGCTTCACTGTGGAAAAGTAAACCAATGTGAATGACTCCTTTGATGGTTATAATGAACAAGAGACCTTATGTTAACTGTTAATATCTTTGCAAACTGTAATTCTCCAAATAATCTCAAAAGCACAAAACCACCGTAAAGAATAATCTGGGAGGTTTTTTTGTATTGAGGTGCGTGGGTGTTGGTTGGTTGGTTGGTTGTCTTTCTGTGTTTTTTTTTCTCCCCAGGGAAATGCAATCCAGGGAGGTGAAAGCAAGCTATAAAAAGCAAATTCTGATGCAAATTTCACTTAAGAAACTAATGACACATCTCTATACTTATCTGTTTAGTCCTTAAAACAAATACATAAAAGAAAAACTGTGAAGTTTAAATTTAAGAAAGGCTACTACTCTGCATATTTACCCTGTTATATATAGATATGTATGCACATGTTATATTAGATTTAGTAGAAAAATTGTACATACACTTGCACACATTTGGAAAAATATTACTCAGTGAACTGCTTCTTTATCAAAGAGATTGATGTATTTGTTTTGTGCAAACCATCGCCCATTTAAAGCTTCAGTGATTTCCTGTACTATTAGTTATTCCATTTGATTAGTAAAATACTATGTAATATTCATGGCTCATAAATTGTTTCTCAAATGTTAACCATGAAATTTGTCAGTATTTTCCTTTCTTTTCCCATGTAACTCTGGCTCAGTAAACTTATTTTGAAGACATGATTTTTAATGCACTGTAACGCTTATCTTTACCATCTTGACATTAATTGGGACTTCTGCTTTGCTCGAATGTCTTCATTGTCTTGAGTAAGTCTGACTGTTGATTTATAAGTTAGAGTGCATTCTTCACAGAGGAGAGGAGCATATTTACGTGGAAGCTCTTAGCAGACCATATCCACATCTTTAGTACATTTTCCCCAGTATATGTCAGGAATCAAATGTTTTGCATTTTGTGGGTAGATAAAACTTCTGAAATTGAACCAGTGTAAATAAAAGCAGAATTTAACACTATATTTTCCAGATTAGAAATATAATGCTAAATTCAGAGCTTCCTTTTTATTTTCCTATAAGTCTGGACTAAGGGACTTCAGTTGCCACTGTCCTCAAGGAATCAAAAGATATCATCATGGGCTATAGAAATAAACACTTACCTCTCAAAGTGCAAGTTGAGATGAATTAAAATAATTGCTACACCAGCATTATGTTGCTGAGTATGTACCACATGTTACAACAGAATTTCTAAGAACACTAAATCTAGAAAACTGAGCACCTTAATTCCAGTGAGTTGTAAATTCTAATGTTCATTTTTTAAAGGAACTCAACCAAGTAAAATTCAGCTATGAAAGAGAATGCTCTAATGTAGTAATAAATTTATTTCTATAACACCTATGTTAATTTGTCTATTCTTATCTAAACTGTTTAATCCCTGAAAACCAGATCGGAAACGAATACATCAATCCCTTAAAATAATAGTTTGCAGCACTAATAATATATTTGCATATACCCTCTCTAATTAAAGTAAGAAATAATTATTAGACATAACAGTGGGAATCTAGATTGTTTTGAAACATGAATAGTATGGTAAATGAGGAACGAAGAGGCCTCTCTTGGAAGTAATAATCTCAACTGTTTTTACAGGTATACAAATCACTGAGCATATTTTAAAGCCAGTAGGCGTAATCCTACCTAACATACCTGAAAATAAAGGACAAAAATAATAAAATTGAATTGAGATATTTAAAAATGTCAAACAAAAATTAACATATTTCCTCATTGGACCCAAGTTCATTTTTTATCCTGGAAATTTTATACCAAGGAATATGATATCTCTAAGGAATTTTCTTAGCTCTTACACACTACTAGTCCCATGTTATTCCATGACCAAGTGTAATAAATATTTTATCACAAAAGTCAGGTAACAAAAAAAGTTACCTTGCCACAAAATTGCTTTTTTTAGGCTGTACTGCAGAGTTGTTGAAGAACTTAGTGCTTGCAGCTTCAGCTGGTTTGCTGAAACAATTATTTAGTTATTAACATCTGTGCAATTGCCTCTCAGTTTTCCTCTTGGTTAGAAGGATTTGGTCTGCTTTGTTGTACTGCATATTTAAAAGTTAACTGCATAGGTTTTGGTTGCCATGGACCGCTGAAACTGTGCACCAGAAATGCCAAATACTGACATCATACATGAGTTGTGACCATTACAGTCTAGTGAAAAATGTATCATAAAGTGATATGATAACAAGTAAAGAGTTTCCCCTAGGTCTAAGGGAGCTCGGTGGAGCTGATAGTGTCAACAAAAAGCCTGAAAAAGAATCCATTATAATTTGGATAAAGTAGCTATGAATGATTAAGAAAAATGATATGAATGATTAAGAAAAATGATAAAGAAAAGTGTTTTATTTTAAATAAACAAATATAGGCATTCGAAATATACAAAACCGCCAGAGGTCTCACTGCTGAACTTAGGTTTCTGGGTTATTCCTGTGCCAAGATGTTGTTCTGCAGAGTTAAAATACATTCTGAAGATATACTTTCAAGAAAAAAAATCTGTCAGCTTTAAGAAGAGGAATTAAAAAAAAAAAAAAGAAAAAAACCCACTTATTACTGTCTGAACTCTGGATATGAGAGTCAAACTGTGCTTTGTCCTGCTCTACTGCTACGTCCTGAAATGAGATAGTCTGTAGCAGGGACAGTCTGAGGTCACATACAATGCAGCTCTCCCACCAGCATGCCTCCATTAGCTAAAGTGCTCTCTTTAAATCCACACAGCCTAAGCAAAATTGAAACTTCTGCAACTTTTAGTATTCTAAACTTCTTCCTTGGAAAGGAACAAACAGGAATGTCAAGGAAATTGCCCATTTTCATCAGCATAATTAAAGTACCCAGATTAACTGCCCGTTGCTTTAAACCTATCCAAGCAGGATTTTTTTTTCAAAGTTGATGAAGCTCATAATCCTTTTAGTAATGAAATAAAGACTGAAGAATGTAAATGCTACATTGCCATTTAACAGATGGTTATATAGAGTGTGAAATAATTAAATAATAGTTTTCAGATAATTCCTACTTATAGTTTTGGTCTCAGTAAGGACTAAACTATGGTACCTGGAATGACCTGATTTTGAATCGGTTTGTGGTTTTCTTGCACACAGGAAAAGCAAAAGTTTTAATCTTTTCAGATAGAATTTACTTTAAACCTGAGATATAGAATGGAAAAACTTCATCCGAAAAAGGATTACTTTTAGAAACTTATGAGCAACTTTAAAAGTAGAATTAAGGCAAAAGTTCCCTCTCAATTATAACATGCACTATCATTTCCTACTACAATACCATGTACCTACTTTTTGCTGTTATAGAAATTCTTATTAATTAAATTTCTGGAAAGTAATGCCTCTACTGATGGATGATGTGCTGTCAAGATATCTACTGTCCTTCTTGATTGCAATGGATATTATTCTTATGTGGTATGTTAATATGAGTGAAAATAATCAGGTTTAAGAACCACTTTCATAAGTTTCATTGTCCTGCTTGCTTCAGTGTGTTCTTCTAGTTTATGTATCACCTATTAGAAGTTAGTCTTGCCTCTGAACTTGATATAATCTGCTTTCTTTAAATTATAATCCACAAAACCACTAAAATATTAATATTTTTTAAAGGTTTGAATGCATAGTATAAATATTCACAAGTTTGAACTTGATAGCCAATAAGAAAATATGTTCTACTAATTGTTTTCTCTGGAAAAGCTTTTTAGCTCAAAACTTTTTATGAGCAGGCTTGATCTTTTATGTGCTTTTTTATTTACAGAAAGAACATCTCTCTGTTCCCCAAGCATAGAAATTAACTTCATGATTTGTGTCATGCAATTCAGTATCTTGGCTCAAAGAAACTGGGCAAGTTTTAGAGATGAGTGAAAGACAGTAAGGTCCTAAAGCCAGGAGTCCCCAGCAGCACAAGAGAACCCAGAGCTGAGCAGAAGCAGGAGCGCCATGCTGGAACCCCCAGCCGGAGAGCTACTGCAGATGCACGGCTGCCCAAGAAGCAGCTGAATAGAAGGATAACCAGAAGGCAGCCCAGACTGCTTCAGCTAAACACCTAGCTCCACTTTGGTTTTGATGTGAACGTGCAGCTGGTAAGTCGAGCTAGCCCTGTGCTGTCCAGATGTTTCAGAAGTTGCAGGGGCAGTCAAGATGTGTGGTCACTCCCAGTTATGCATATTCCAGACAGCAAACTACTTATTTATCACTGCTGGGTTGAGATTCAGTTTTACAGTGCTAGAAAACCTTGGTAGTCTGTGCTTTCTTTCCTGACTGATACAGTGTAAGGGAGGACAGGCAGAAAAGCCTGAAAAGAACTGAGCCTTTCTCTTGCTAGTGTAAGGGGGTGGAGTGCTGCAAAGCTGCTCTGCTCACTAGGCTGTGACAGAAAAGGGATATGGCACTCTTTCCACCAGTTTTTTTTTAAAGAACATTGTCTTGACTGAGCTATGCAGCTCTCTGACCTCGATCCTGTCAGTGTCAGCTCCACAATGCCAACAGAATGAGCTTTTCCAGGGTTTTAAGCCATGGGCATCTAAATTTTCAACCCCAAGTGGACCTCAGTGTAAGGTAAAGATCCAATCAACACATAACAGTTCAATGAAGTCAACAGTACCTGTGGTCATTCACAGAAGCAGCAATGTAGCAAAGTAGCAAAGCACTTAACCTTTATCTGGAAAACCTATTACTGTTCATAAGTGTACAGAAAGACAACTAGTTAAGAACAAATTTTGTGAACCGTTCTCCTGGTCTTTTACCACAAATTCCATCTGCACTACGTTTAAAGCCTGTATTATATTCATATTTATGTTGTGTTCTGTTTAATTTTTACCTTGTTCATATTACAAGAATTTAACTGTTTCTCCTATCTCTTCTGTCTCTGCTAGAATAAATTCACCTTAATTTTGAAAACTGTATTTTTGCATTAATCTTACAGCTATTGTTTCCCCACAGAGCTACACATCCTATTTTTGGGCTGATGCCAGTTCTTCTTCAATTTATTGCTGTGCTACTTAGAGAATCTGTTGTTCCCTTGAGCAGTTGGTCAGTACTTACAAGTCTGATGAAATTGGCACTGCCTGTTACATTCCCAGTAATTGGGTCTCAAATATCCAGTTGTGATTTCAGTTCTCTCTAGTTCCCCATTTGGCTGTCATCAATCTATTCCCTGTAACACATTACTATCTCAGTTCCCTGACCCCTTCTAAAACCTTCAGGCAGAAGGTAACAACCAGACAGTAGAGGACAGGGAGAACATTTTACAAAACTCACGCAAATTAAAGACAAGATTTCAGGTTTTCTCAGGTAGGTGCTGGTGTTGTGCCCTGATGCATGCTTTCCTGTGGGAATACAGGCTGCTAAGATGACCTTTTGCGTACCGACGCAAGCTAGAGATGTGCTGGATCTGCATGGGGTGGGGGTGGGGAGAAAGCAGCTATTGCTGTGGCTCTCCCTTGCTGTCCACCCTGCTATAGGTGGACCAGGAAGACCTCTGCACTACACCCACTGCTGGGCTGAAGCCAGCACAGAGGAGTCATAATTTACTCATTTAAGCAGGTTTGAGAGCAACAGTTATTGTAGGGATTACAAAAAACCGCTTTCCTAGGTGAGAAGCTAAATGAGTTTTCCAGGTGGATTTTGTACACATATCTCTTTTGTGCAGCATGTCAGTCAGTCCTGTAAGGTGCTGGCTGGCACCACTGAGAGCGGTGAATCTTCACCCCCTTCTCCTGTCTGAAGAGCCACCTCATTTTTACACATGTGGAGATGGAGGAAGGCAGAAGTGGTGCATCTGCACTCGGTGTAAGGCATATGTGCCTAAATTCAAAGTGGCTGTCAGTACAGTGAAGAACTGTATGGAAAACTGGAATACAAACATAGTCTATCATCTAAGCTTTGCTCTCATTTCAGTTAAGGGTCACTTTCACTTGTGTAGAAACCAGCTGTGACAGCAGAGGATCATCAGCCATAGAGGGATCTTCGTTACAATGTCACTCCCCAAATAGCCTTGGCTAAGCTCTATTTCTTCTACCCTATTGCAGAAATATGCCTATAGTAATGATTTAATGTACTTGGTTCTTCACAAGATTATATGGTGGGATGCAACAACTACCTCTCATAATTGTCCATTATAATTTTGTTCATTCATTCAGACATGCTGCTGTGAATATACTAAAGGTAGTTTCAAAAAAAAAAAAAAAAAAAAAAAAGAAAAGCGTATTTACTGCATTCATATTTCTCACTTTAATCAATTTCACAATTCCCAAGTCTTAACTCTCAGGAAAACATGCCTATATTTATATCTCTGGCTAATACCCATGATTTATAGTATTACGCACACACTTTTAAGGTTCAAAATACCTTGCTTATGTGGTTTACTATTGTTCTACTTATGATGGATTTGGATCTACCATATCTGACTATTCTCTGCATACACTCCCTTGTCTAAACTCTTAAACTGTCAACAGAATTTATCTTGAAAGGAAACATTTCACATGCAATCAGGTTAACACAAATGAGACACTTGTTAACACCTATACCTGCATTTTTAGAATAAGAAGTTATTCTTGTTTCTCTATTACAATGTTCAAAGTATTTACATCAAATTAAGATTTCTCTTTTGAAATGTTCTTTCAGGATAGAAGTAAAACTGATTGTTTTGAAATGAAATGGGATTTTCTCCACCATCCCTTACTGATGGAAAATTTGAGGCAGACTGCCACTTTCAGTGGAGGTTTTCTTATTCTCAGAGACATCACAGCACTGTCAGAAAGTATGCTAATTTTCCCAATTGTTAATACTTTTTTGGTCAACTTTAGAAAGTTCCCATTTAGAGGAAAAGTTAATTCAGTCTCCACTACTATTTTAAGGTCTCCCTGCTGACAAAAGCACTTCTTTGTACAAATGAAAAAGCTGCAATAGCAACTATGGGGAAAGCTGAGCCAGCCAGCCATATTCACCTCTCTCCACTGGCCTATATAGAAGGGTGTGTTGATGCCTACATGCAGACTTTTTGTTATAACAGCTGAGACCAGATACCAAAAACTTCAGAGAATTTAGGACTAAATCATTAAACATCACTTTTATTTTCTTAGCAGACAAGGAAATGTTTTTTTCTTGCATTTGTGCATTGTGGAACCATATGTAGGCAGACATATATCCTCCATGTGAATCCCCTGTGTTGATATTAACCTTTGTTCTATAGACCTGTCCTTTTCCTTAAAGACCTTCTGACTGTGGAATTAAGATTAAAATCTAGAAATGTCTCACTTTGTTTTAGCTCTCAGTTAAAAGGTAGCCTGGAAGAAATCTGTTTTGTTTGCAAGCAAGACTATGAGAAAACAAAGATCAATTATCTGCTAGGAAGGCATGAAATTTTTTCACTTTCACCTATGATAGCTTCATTTATCTGTTGAATCTGTAGAGACAGCTGGGTATTCTCTGTGCTAAATTACTACTGTGAGATATAGAAATGTGTTCTGGCTGCAACATCTTTTCTGTTTTCCTTGTAGGTGGATGGCAAAGAAGATACATATGAAATGAGCATCAGCCAGTGAAAATGCAACTGTCTGAGTCACAAACAGAACAGATTAGGCTATCAAATATTGCCATTACAAAAAGATCTTCCATAAACTTTATCTACTGGATCTAAATCACTGGGTTGTCAAATGGGAATTGGAGAAAGAGCTAAGAAGATGACAAAGAATAGCTTCCAGCATCTCTCATTTGTTTATTACTGTGGTAAAATACCATATTCAGCAGAAGTTCTGGAGAGGGATAACCTCCATTACAATAAGAAATCAATGTTTAAGTCGGGAGGACGGATGATTCTTACTAGATGATTCTTATTTGTTATAGTATAAGATTACTGTAAGTTCACTGAAGCATTATTTTTCCAAATGAAGAAGATAGGCACAGTGAGGACAAAAGGAGGACAGAACACCTAGCTTTCTCTGCCTATACATATATATACATACAGGCATACACACGTATATGTATGTCTATGCATATACATAAGATCTATAATTTCAGAAGGCAGAAGCTAATATTTCTTACACCTTGGCTTGGAGGGCATTGTTTTAGCCACAACAAAGTGTAGTCCTCACTTGGCTGCTCCCACCCTATGCTGTTTAGTTGGGTCTGAGCTAAGCTGATCTGTTCTCTTTATCATCTGCTAAACTTTTTAAAATTTTTCCTCCTGTATTTTGTCCAGCCACAGACTTTGTCAGAACTACTTTCAATTTCACAGTTACATTTTTCAGCCACAAAAATAAAGAGCAGTGTGGTGAAAGAGAGGAAGACCTTATTAACCAAAGAATACATAGTTTCCAACCAGGGCTGTACCTTACAGGTGTGGTAGTGGATCTGCACCTTACCTCTGTGGCTCAGCAGTCTCCCCAGGCTGAAAAGCAGGCACAGAGAAAACACGGCAGTATTTGCAGTCACCTTTGTATAACTCTCTTTGCTAGTCCTGGGTAGCAATGGGGTGTATTTACAAGGAGGTGACTGATCAGTGGCACACCCCGGCCCCCCTTCGGCCTCCTCGGAAGGACTGAACCACACCGCAGCACCCCAACCTGGTGGCTTGGCCTGGCTGGGGCCTCTGCCATGCTGCGGCCCACCGGGAGCGCTCTGCCAGAAAATACTGCAGACATGATGAGAAAAATACGCTCTTCCTTTCAGCTGCAGGTCCTTCCTTCCCTCCAACAGGAGGGGATTAAACTTGCTGCAGGGCTGAGGGGACAGCGCAGGCCTCTGACTGCAGGGACCTTTTCTGCTGTCACCATCTCGGAGACCGGGCCTGGGGGGAGGCCAGGCCCGGCCAGGCGCTTCATCAGGGCGCGGAGGAGCCCAGCCTGTGGGTGCAGGGAGGGTGGCCTGGCAGCGTTGGTATTTGTGGATGCCAGGCCGATGGTGCTGGGCCTCTGCTCGGCAGGAACCCACCCTGTCCATCCCTGCAGTGGCCAAATCCCCGGGGTGTGAGGGTGGCTGCGTGAACAGGCCTAGTGGAGGAGTGCAGAGGGGTGTGGGTGCCAGCATGCTCTGCAAAGAGGGCATTGGGAGCAGCAGCTCTGTTTAATTAACTTAAACAAACTCGAATTGGCTTTTTATGGATGTTTGGCAACACTTACAAATAATGGCACGTTAATTAAGGATGCATTTCCAGGAAACTCGGCTGGAAGTAGAAGTTTTATCAAACCCTAATACCCCATTCAATCCTCCAGGATTAATTCTTTTGTTTCCCAATCCTATGAGCCACCAATTATGTTAATTAAACTGAGACACACCTATCCTCTTGTTTTCAACAAGTAGTCTAACACAGTGTTTATTAGGAATAAAATCAAAGTTTCACTTTTTCTCGAAGGACCTCTTCTCTTTTTTAAATAAAATTGGGTGATTGTCTCTAATTTAAATCAATAGAAAGGGTTGAAATGCTAAGTTTCTGTAAATTGAATACTGAACTGGGCTCAGGTTTTCCCCCTTGGAAAGGCATGGTTTGTCACACATAAAGAAACATGCTTGTTCTTTTTCTACTGGAGGAATGTCTTCTTAGGCCACCATTCTTGGACTAATCAGCTCCCACATGTGGAGAATCTCAAGGAAGGGAGCTGAGCTGATGATGGCCTGGCTGATAGCAACATGTTGTTGGTCAAAACTCACTAAGTTTTAAGTTTCTAATATTCCCTTCCCTTCCCTTCCCTTCCCTTCCCTTCCCTTCCCTTCCCTTCCCTTCCCTTCCCTTCCCTTCCCTTCCCTTCCCTTCCCTTCCCTTCCCTTCCCTTCCCTTCCCTTCCCTTCTCTCAGTTTCTCTCTGCCCTGAAAGGATTATTCACTGTTTTGTATTTGCTGGGTTTTTTTGGTAAATAAGTTGGCAGGAAGCATGAAAGACTTATACTCATGGTTCATCAGGAGACGTTCCTTGTGGTTCACCCACTTTATGTGAGACATGTTAGCAAATACTTTGAAACTCTAATTGACAACTGTTTGTGCAGGAAAAAAAAGAAAAAAAAAGGCTGTACCTACAGCCATGACACAGTTCAGGGAAATTACAATGCACAGAAGAGCTGAGCTTCTCCAAGCAATTATTCCCTCATCAAAAGTATTGTTCAGGTTTTTTTTTTTTCCTTGAAGTTCTTGACATGCCATGAGTATGATGTGTGTGTGTATATGTGTGCAGGGAAAACATACAGAGACACACAACAAAGCTCATTTATTTTGATCCATACCTCTCATATACATATATACATATTTGTTCATACATACATAAAAAATATATTTTAACAAAATTCACCCTAGCCAACAAAAAAGAAGACAGAAAACCACATGTAGCCAGCACACGGTAAAATATATAAAATAGGATATAACTGTATTTGTTCTGCCCTGTTACTCATCATCCTAGTTTATTCTCACAGAGGATATGAATTATTCATTTTTGAGCACAATAGGAAAACATTAATACTGTTTAATGGCCAAGTGGGATTTTCTAATGAAAGACTTGTGAGTCAGGTTCATTGTAATGAGGAACATTTTTACAGGGACAGGTATTAAGTGTGAGAAGTAGTCATAACTTCTTGTTCGAAGTATGTCATGAAAACAGCTGCATTTTGGTTATTTCTAGAGAAAATGAAAAGTGGATCACAGAGCTTTCTTTTTCTAAAATAAAAATCACTGTGTAAAATAGCTCCCAACTAGTACACCATACTGGCTATATTCCTAATAACAGAGCAGATTACCAGCATAATAACAAACACACTGGAAAAAAAAGGTAAACATATTTGGAAAATTCAGATTAAATATAATTCGGGGCAGCAGAGGTCAGTGATAAAAAATCATTAGGTCACAGTATTCCTCCCCTGCCTAACACTCACTCTAATTATACGTTGACATTATTATAAGTTAAGAAACTCACTGGGCATGGAAACAAATTCTCTGCTGTGTAATAAAGTGGTACCTTTTCCAGGTTGTCTGTGCAGACTGAGTTCTCCATGATGGTAAATAGTCTGAATGGCATGACTAACTCATGTTGATGAACACTGAATTACAGGATCAGTATAATTTAATTCCTGTTCAGCTGAATATTACTTCAGAAGGATTATACAGTCAGTGCTTGGCAGTTTGAGAATTGCTTGATTGTAGCTGTCTTAAAAACAGTATTATAGATATGAAAGCTGTATCCATTAACATTAGTGGAAATATGAGGGCCAACTCTCCTTCCCTGGCGATCTTGCTCCTTTGAGTCTGCAGTACAGCTGGCAACCTTATCCAACAGGACCTCTGCAGGCATCGGTCTCAAGGGTCTCACCTCTCCCTGAGAGGGAGCGAAGAGGCACATGGGAAGGTGAGATGCCGGGAGCGGAGAGTCGTGCAGTTGCTGGGTGTCTGGCTAATTTGCGAGGATACCTGAGGGCAGAGGGGTGGGAGAAAAAGGGATAGGAGGCGGACACTCACAAAAGCTCTAGGATGAGGTTGACCTGTGGCCAAGGGCCAGGCAGATTTAGCCAGTATCAGTGCTCAGTGTGCATGGATTTGGAGACAACATTCAAATAAATTCTGATTATTAGGATTAATATGGCCTTCTCAACTCCCCCCTTTTTTATATGGACTATAATCTTTATGAGACAGTGACACTTCAACAGAAAATCTATTACCTTATATCTACTAGAAAAAGAAAAAAAAAGTCTTAGTTCAGTTCTCATTCTTCTTCTTTTCTTTTTAATCTGGAAAAATCATTTCCCCCCTACTCAACACAGTATTATTTTGAATCGGAGCCAATCTTCTGTCATTTGCTTGATCTATTGCTTTACATAAACCCTATTTCTAATGATCAGGTATTGTACTAATTAAGTACAATACTAATCCATGTATTGACCTTATCTGATTAATGAAGGGAAATTGTCTGATATATGGTTTTAAATTTCTAGTCTACTCTTATTTAAGACTATGTAATCCTAAAAGTTGGTAGACTTAGAGACATGCTCCATTCAAAGGGGAAAAGAAGAAATGCAAACTCCATTTTCTCAAGATAAGGTACTGTGTAAACAAGATTTCTTGTCCTGTATATTGCTTCTTTTGCCAGCATTTTGTCACATTATCTTATATAAACTATTTTCAGTATGACTGTAATCTGGAAAAGGAACAGATAAATTTTATTGAAGCAAGATTCGTGTACAACATAGAGATTGATATTCCAAAGATACTAGGGGGCTTGATGCATGTTTCCTATGCAAAAAGTCTAGGTTTGTTGCCTTCTGATTAAAAACTGACACTATTGCTGCAAAGCCAGGACCTGACTGGCTTAGGTGACTGTTAGGGTTCCAGCAAATTAAAACATAGGAGATATAAAAGAGCAATCCAAGTTAAGTGATATTTCTGAACTAGAAATCTCCACCACTAGTCTTCTCTGGAAAATACTAAGGCCAGTCAGTGAGTTGGGAAAACTTTATGATGAGCATAGCTGCATAAGTTTAGCCTCAGTTTAAGAAAAAAAAATTAGATCTAAAATTATTTTACTTGCCCTTATGCCCTCTCGTTTTTTTCCCAAATGACGGGGCAAGCATTGTCTTCAAAGCATCTTATACTTTTTCAGGAACTGTGGAAGTATCACACAACAATTTTCTATTTCTGTTTCCCAGAATCAGACATAAGTGTATGGCTCTGGGAAAGGATTTTTGTTGTCTTTTTTTTTTTTTTTTAAGATCAAGACCCCTACATATATTTAATCTCTCCTGTCTTACTGACAGCATTTATCGTTGTCTTACAAGACTTACCTATCTTATAATGGTGCCTCTCTTTTGCTGAAACCAATAGGACCATTTATGAAAAATAAAGATAAGTATGAGCCAGACCTTGCTGGACTGGTGGCAAAGCAGGCTGTGTAGTACATGGGGGAATCAGTGCATAGTGGGCAGGATGTGGATCTAATAAGTATCAGAATTGTCCGGGTCAGGGTTGAGGCCACAAGCATTACCATAATATTTCAGAATATTTGTCCACTCAAAAATTTATCTTCTGGGAAAAGAAATAAGGCTTTTGCCTTGAAATACAATAACGATAAAATAGGTGCTGAATGTGACCTGGAGAACTAGTACTGCAAACAATCATTATGGAAAAAGAAATGGGCTTAGTAAAACAGAAGGATATAGGTTTATCAATAATAACTTCACCTGCAAATAGGCATCCAACAGTCATGGCAATTAAATCTCAGGATTTCAGCTCAGGGAGCAAAACTAGTTGTGGCTGCTCTAAGGAAGACATTTTCTTGATGAAGACATCGGTCTGCATTTTGAAATTAGGTGATAATTTGAAGTATCCAGGTAACTAAACCCATTACTCATTGCTAAGGACATAAACCAACTTCCCACTAGTTCCCAGAATGTTTCTGATTCTCACTAGTAAACTACTTTGATTCAACAGCATTTCTTGAAGATGTCTGCACACGTCTTCCCTGTGTGGATACTGTAATTTCATTTTAAAAGCTTTTTATGAGCTTTATGATTTAATCGAGAACAAGACACTTACTTACTCTAAAATATACACACCCACAACAGAGTTATAAACAGTTATTCCAGGCTAGCTTTTTGGAATTAAGTTCCATCCCTAAACAAAAAATTTTTAAATGTGCACCAGTGATTTAGGTGTATGGGACGTATTCTAAATTGCAGGAAAGCTTATGAAAACCCTTGTAAATGCTTATATTTGATAAAACATACATATCACCATATAACCTCAGACATCCATTAAGTTCAAAAATCATTGAACCTTTTGTTTCATCCAAGTCACAAGATGAACTCTGTCACATAATGCCCTGTAGTAATTATACATCTGATTATAAGACTTGATGCTTTCTAATTTTGTTGCTGCAATTCCTGTTTCATTGTCACAGTTCAAAGTTTCTCGATGGATTTTTGTCCTGGTTTTGGACAAAAATTAATTAATTAATTTTCTTTGTTCACTCTGAGAAAAAAGGAACATGTTATTTATGTAGTCATGTAGACATGTAAGCATGTCCTGTGTACTTAAATGCTTTGTGAAGTCAGAGTCCAAGACAGATATATGTATGAAGAGGAATAAGACAAAATAACTACTGGATCATAACATGCAGAATTGCAACCTGCAGTTCAAGCTCTTCTGCAAGCCAGTTGCAACCTCCCTTCCTGCACAGTTTCCTTGTCCGTTTTCAAGCAGTGAAGTTACCCGCATTCATCTAGAACTTCCCTCTGTTTGTCTGAAACACCCATAACGCATGGGATTTATGTTACACAGTTAATGCTACTGTCTGCACTGGCCGTCTTTGCCATCTCTGTAGGTGAGATGGCATTGTTTACTGTTGTATGTCATTCTGTAAAACTGTATTTGATTAAGTGCTTTCTATTTTGGAAAGTGGTGTAAAATGTGACATAATAAAATAAAAAGGAAAGGTTTACACATTACTAAAAAAAGCTTATGTTAAAATGGCCTCAGATTGATTCTCTGGTTAGGTCAATTTTAATGTGTGATCTGTGGTTTGAACAACAGTTCTCCACCCCATACAATAAACAAAGTTTTACTGTGACCAAGAGTTATTTGGATGTACAAGTACAGACTGTAAAGTAGATTGAGAAATAAATGTGATATTGGACAACTTATTTGGAATGGCTCATGAAACCTCAGCTCCTGCACTGCCTCTGCTGTGACTGACATGCTAAAAAAGGATGAATTTTTAATTGTTTAATGACATTTTACTATTAGAATGTTACATTGCTTACTTTTCCTTTTAACAAGGAACATAATTTAACTAAACTTGTAGTTCTGATAATGATTATACTCATTACATACACCAATAATCACATGCCTTTCTCAGAAATCTGCTGGTTACAGTAAAATTAGTATCATCCCAGAGTGGTTTAAAGTCAGTTACTGAGGCATGGAATGTCCCTACAGTTTGGTGGAAATTCGTGCTCAAGAGAGATGTTCTAGCACAGAAACTGACCAGATCACTTTTGCAATACAAGAACTAGACACATTTTCTGTTCCTTTTTCACTGAAAGACCTTATTTTTTCCTTCTGGTTTACCAACAATGACTAGTCCTCCTGAACTTTCAAACACAACAAAAAATACTAAATGAAAAACAGTTTAAGAAATACCACTACAGGAAAAAGATTCTCTACATGTAGCAACTTCAAAATACTGTTCAGCAATTGCTGTAGCTATGTGCGCACAATCCTTGTGCTGCTCATCTGTCCAGGAAAACTCCCCTGAAGGATAATTCTAACTAGCTAGCCTAAGCTCACTAGTAAGATATATGAATAGGAATATCACACTTTTTTTCCTCTTCTCTCTACTTTTCTGATTAGGAAAATGGCAAACAAACAAACAAACTATAATAGAAGAAAAAGAAAACAACAACAAAGAGCTGGCAGATAGAAAAGCAATGTTGAAAGCCTTTGAATTTAACTTCCCCTGACAACCTATCTTGATGTTCATTGTGAAGATGGAGGAGACCTGTAAAGAGAGGAAATCAGCTGTCAAAACTAATGCTGCAGGAATCAAAGAGTGAAAGCAGGCATGGAAGGCTGAATGAAAGTCTTGAAACATCTGGAGGTTTCCTCAGCTGTAAGAAGTCTTGCCTTAAAATAACCAGCTGTTTTATGAGTATGAGCAGTGTGTGTATAGACAAATCACTGTGGAAAGTTAAATAGATTTTAATGAATATTCAGATTACTCATGCAACAGAAATTATCTTAGCAATATGAAGAAGCAGAAACTGGAAATTCCTCTTTCCTCTCTCTACCGTTTTAAAAGGAGCATATGAATCCCGTTACAAGATGTTTTAAAACATTGCCTTCTTGAGTGTCCTTTTTCAATATTGGGGAGGGCTAAAATAATGTGTTTTCTGTCTAACAATTTTGCATAACCCTGTCATACAGAAAATGGTCCTGTGCAACAGCTTTATTCATGCCATTCTTTATGTGACAGTTTTACAAATTTTGTATTTCTAACCTTTCTAAAGAACCCCAAAACGGGGAAAGGCCATACACATTCCCAGGCTCTAGTCAGAATTTACCTAAGTGTTAAGTTGCACCTGGAATTATAGATTTCAATATCGGTTTATTTCTAGGGCTTATCTCCTCATCTTATTTTAGGTTAATTTGATTAACGCAAAAGAAACTAAATGAAAGATTAAGCCACAATGCATTATTACATTGGCTTCCAATAAAAATACGGTCACTTTTTAGTTCTCAGATAATTAGCAATCACATTGCATCAATCCTTCTATTACAGAAAGAGGTTGTACTTTAAAAGAGGTTAATTGTTAAATGTATTAACTAGTCCCAGTAAATGCAAAATGGGAGTTTGAAGAAGGTTCCTAACCATGATAGTGATAAGTTTGGGAAAAACATTCCAGGGGAGGTGAGAAGAGAGGGAAACCTGTCTGGTTTTAAGACAATGTTCGATCAGGATTGAGAAAAAAATAAATGAAGTAGTTGCTTAAAATAACAGGGGAATGACATCTGTGACCCAAGACGCCCCTTGTACTTGAGTGTGTTGGCAAGAATAACTGCAGCATACATACACATTTTAAAATGTCTCGTTGTTTGCTTCTGATGGGACAATACTAGGAAGGTAGGGTGAGTGAAGGGAATTTTGTTTAATTCTGTCACATGCAAAAAAAAGTTACTTCAAGCCCTGTTACCTTTGTTTGGGCTGTGCTTCTTCCACAGTCAATAGCAAACTTATACAAAACTAGTATATAACTGCAGACACATATTGTACCATGTTATTCAAATTTAGCAGTGAAAGAATAGTTTGACGTTTTTAATATGTCTTACATCAAATATAACATTTCTTGGAGGCTTTTCTCTTCCACAAGTCATACATTTTAGACCCGGTGGTACACCACCATCTATTAAGCATAAGCCATGTTCCTTGAAACTAATAAAGGAAAGAGTACTGTGAATCATAATTCTGAACTGCAATTGTTTAATTTAACAAATGGAAATCAATTATTTTAGAAATATCGGATGTCATATAACATTTGTTTCAATATATTAATTTTCTTTAAACTTCATTAACTTCAGATCATTTTAATGTTTTTTCCCCTCTGGGCAGACTACTGTCATTTCAATCACTTGGAGACAGACTTTTCTGAATTAATTTTAAGACAGTTTAAAAAATATGCTCTCAAAAGAAACGGTATGAAAGAGGGCGAGAGATGAAAAAAATGCGATGTATTTGGATTAGAGTAAAGCCTTGATTTTGAGTAACAAGTATTATATCTACTACAGAAATCAAATCAGTTTGGCTTTTAGCCTGTATACCAATGTTTATGCCCTTTCTGGAGAAAGAAAAGCTGAAATTAATGGCAAAAAAACCACTTTGTGCACGTATAGCTATTTATTTCACTGTATTATATAGACACTAGTTCACGCTGGAATGAGAGCCAGACATGCTTTACCTGATATAATTCCTTGAGTGGCAGCACCCACTAACGTGTATGTTTTTCAGGGTTGTAAATGACTCAAGATGCAGCTGATATTCTAAGGATTTTTTTTCTCCTACTGAAGCCGTAGGACTTCCTTTCATCCTTCCAGTCTGTGTTCTTCATTGATCACTTGCTTACCTGGGGTCTTGTAAAGATTTCTTTACAGTCAACAACAGGGCTGGTCTTCTAGGCCACGCAGTCAGTCCTCCATCTCTGTGAGTAACAGAAAATTCAAAAGACAGGACTACATTATTTTTAAAGAACCCTATTCACTGCTATTCTTATTTCCCCCAGAGCAAAATATATCCAAATGATTTTTTTCCCCATTAACACGTGGGCAAAATTTCAGCCTTCTCTCTTCCTATGCAAAAGCCTACTTCCATCTCACTCATGAGTACCTTTTCCCCAAGTCTGGTCAGCCCACAGCTGGACTTTTAGCTCATGAGTGCTGTGCAGCGTTGTGCTCTCTGCTCTCCACTCTCCAAAATCTGCCTCATGCCTCTGAGACAGAGTTACCCATGCCTCCTCTCCTTGTGCTGTGCGCTTCCAGCTTTCTGGCTGTACTACTAATGTACTTCTCTTCTTGAAGTTGGAAGAGCTATTTTAACCCTTGCTGAATAACAAGCTTGCTGTCTGTCATTTTCAGTTGCTGCATGTTTTCACCCTTAATCTCTCACAAACTGTATAACCCTGGTCTGAGGTTAGAATGCATCTATTTGTTTCCATAGGATC
The DNA here is from genome assembly GCF_034638445.1 of Ciconia boyciana. Lineage (NCBI taxonomy): Eukaryota > Metazoa > Chordata > Aves > Ciconiiformes > Ciconiidae > Ciconia > Ciconia boyciana. Next base: position 86,342,904 of record NC_132936.1, read on the forward strand.
TATTAAATGAGGCTTTCCTCATTTCTCTCAGGGACATCCTATGTGATGATCAACTGTTTGATCTCCAGAGTCTTCTCCAGGAAAAAAAAAGAGGACCTTGGGAAAATGTCATATAACCTTGAATTATACTGACTCTCTTTATCCCAGCTGTGCTAGTTTGGCCTCATCAGCAACACCTTCCAGAACTGTTCAGAATTTGATACCAGAAGCTTTGCCAAGCACGTTTCCCAAGCAGAGCTTTCAAATAAAGCAACACAACCTTCACAGGGTGGGCCACAATGGAGTTATCAGTCACTCACCACTCTTTTCAGTGAGCTGAGTATTCCCAGCAGAGCACTGCTTTTAACTTCACTTTTCCTGTTCACTCTCCTGCCAAAAGAGGAGCTATTCTAAACCTCCACAACAGTCTGGGAAAAGGAAGTGGCTAGCTGCATGCAGGAAAGGGCCAAATTAGGGAATTTTCCAAAGCATGGTGGAGATCACATCCATCCTCACTCACATGTGGTGCCAGAGTGAGTAATCTCTGAAGATCTGTATACCGGGTACCAAAATGCACGTGATTCATAGGCTTTAATTCCCACACACTATAAACATCTTGTGACTATATACTTTTCAGAGGGGAAACTACTGGAGTTAACTACTGCCATGGTTTATCACCTTGCAATGCTGCTGTGCTGCCGTCCCACATTAGACCTGTTGCCGCCTAAGAAAACAAGAAGTATTTGTTTTAATGGATTTAATTTATAAGGAAAAGGACAAAGAACATGGCTGTTTATATGAATTAAAACTTCCCAAACAACACAAGTGGTTATTGCTCATTTATTTTCATCAGTTATCCAGGAGTTCTAATTTTTAACTGGACACTAGCCTGATGCCGAGTTTCTCTTATGACAAAGGTTATTATTTATTGAATACAAAAATTCTTTTTCCATTAATTCCCCCTTATAAATGAATTTAGCTACCTTCAGTCCTAAACTAACACTCATTCTTCACTTCTTTGTGTTTGCTGTATGATTGCCTCTCTGTGGCTGTTGTCCTCAGCAGGTCTGGGATTTTGTTTCTGTTCCCTGTCTGGATGAGTGATCAAGTACGCCTGACACTTGTGCTTTCAAATTCAGGGTGTATTGTCAATGTGTGCTCATTCAAGTGACTTCAAAATTCTCTTTACATAAATATTTGTGCTTATAAAATTCAGCCATGTGACCACAACCACAGGAAACAAACACAATAGATCCATGAGAAGAAATAGATTTATTTTTAAAATGAATTTTCATAGCCACTTACTTTTAATTGTTTGACTGGTACCTCTATACAAAGAATATATGACGAGTAGGAAACAGACTGACAAGGGGGAAAAAAATAAAAAAATTATGGACCCAAAGAGAAAATTTAACAGCATTAAATGTCTTAGATACTGTGAAATAGAACTTTCACTGGAAAAGCAATACTGTGAGCCACTCATTTGGACAAGAAATAAAAACATGGCCAGGTTGAAAATACTGTTGGACACCTCCAACATATCCTGATTTTCTGTGCGTTTGATTCTGCAGTTCTAAGGTTGCATTTCATATGTCGTACACAGGTAAATATAATCTTAACAACAATTTAAAAAATCCTTAATACAGATTAAAGAACAGTTTAAAGGGAGTGCTAGTGTTTGCATTGAAACAACACCAGCTGCTCAGTTGCAAAAAACAAGTGTGAGCTGTAATGCTGACATTACTCCTAAGGCATCCAGGTTCAAGCAAGAGTAGAGGCACCCAGGACTATTAGTAGTAAAGTGTTAATTTTTATTAGATCTTGTACAGTAAGGAGCTGGCAAACACTTGGTAGTTTCAGATACCTACTAAAAACCTCTACTCTGAAGAAATTTAAATGTTTAAACTCAAAAATAAGCCTCTCCTGTGGAGAAATGTTCATAGGGAGAAGTAATATGTTTTATCAGAGCAACTAACATAGTTAGAGAATGACAAGCTTTCGGGCATACAAGACTTTTTCAGGTCTTAAACAGAAGCAGCACACTTCAAGTTTAATGCGTATGAAGAACAATGGCTCTGACTTTAAATTTAATTATGCTAATTTGTTTTTGCAGTGCCTGAGTAGACATTTGGCAATTTGTGAAGTGGCAGGTGAGCACTGGTAAGACTGTGATCAGAAATGTTGTGTACATGCACTTGTTGGGGAAGCGGGGATATTCACAGCAGAGCAGCCCCTGAGGACCTGTGGGAAGACCTCCAGTAGCTGAGCCCAAGACCACAATTTCATGACAAGGTAAGCTAGTGAAATAGGTTCTGCTCTGCCTTGCACCACCGCTGGGGCTTGCTTGACACTGCAGTCGGTAGCTCAGAGCTAAAACTAGCAGAAAGGTAGATCTACAAAAAAAAAAAAAAAGACTTTTTTTTTCTGGAAATGAAATGGAAATGGAAAGTCTGGAATGTCTGACAGACCAGTGCCTGTACAAGTAAAGGGTGCTTGGGGAGGTACTGACCAGGATTGCCTCTAACTGACAAGGATACACACCCAGAGGTTAGCCTTAGATGTAGGGCAGGACGTCCCCCCCTGTGCTGACACTAGAAAAGCCAGAGAGTTTCTCACTAGTGGTTTCTGATCTTAATAGCATGCAGGGAAACACCCAGGCTGAAACTGGGGCTCTGACAGGGATTTTGCATGCAGCATGAGTGTGACAAGCGTGTTTCCAACCTAGAGCTAATGCAGGCTCTGCCTGGAAACCCAGTCATTGCTCAATCCCAAAGAAGGGAGGAGAAAGAGATTTAAAGGGAGTTGAAAAGAGACCTTTTCCACTTTTGGCAGTGGCCTGGAGTTGTCTCCAATTAAGTGTATCAACAAACCACAGCCATCATTTTGGCTTTGGACTTCTAATGTCTTCTTTGACTTTACATCCAGTGGAGCCACAATGCACTTGGCTTGAATTAGGGTGCTTACATTTAAAAAAGGCCTTTTGCTCCATAAAATACAGTTTTAAACTCTTAAATTGATTTTTTTTTTAAGATTGTAAAATGTTTACAATAGCTGTAGCTGGTTCTTTCTCAAAACAATCATAGACAGAGTGATTTATCTGGGCTTGAGATGTTGGCAAACATTTAGTGCTTGTTTCATTCTCATATAAAGTTTCTGCTGTTGAGATCTAACTCCATAAAGAACTTCTGACTTTAAAAAATATTCATAAATCTGTGTATTTCCTATGTTAAGACATATAGACAATAGAATTTTCTTATCCGTAGAAACATTGTAAGAAAAGGAACCTGCATCATGAAGAAGGAGGAATTTAAGAACAACAAAAAAAAAGACATTCAGAAAAGGGTGCTATGGAAACAGAATCTGCACTTTCTTCCAAAACAGCTACAGTTTCCTGCAAAAATTCACCAACACTTCTCATCTTGGAAGAGAAGCAGAAATAAAGCTGAAGAGCTGAAGAGCTCCAATCATCTCCAGTTTTCAAAATGCTTTATAAATCTCATCTTTTCTTCAGTGTATAGGTAGTGTATAGGATAAAAAATCAGTGACTTACACGAGATTACACATTGGGTAAATATGCAAATAGCATGTAATATTCTTCAGACCCCAGTGTCTGTCCCACTGACTTATGGGTCAGGGAAATTAATACCCTGAATGAGACGAGGTCCCTCTGGGACTAAGAATAAATCAAACTGTATAAATACATATATGTACACACACTCTTGTCTCTTGTAAACTACCTATATTTAAAGAAAAAAATGACCTCTTGCATTTCTTGAAATTTTCTTTGTCTTTGGAGTGAGTTCCTGAAATATGTATGTTGAGTTTTATTGTCTAATATTATGCATACTGTTTAGCTGACTAAACTAAAAGTCTGCTTTTTAAAAATCTTCTTAATTATAAATTAGTCCATTACAATTTGGGTTTGCGTAGAAGCAAAAGCTTTGCACCTGTTGTATGTTCCTTAGCATACTTTAAGTTACTATATATCTGGCTAGCACTAGGATCAAAAAAGTCTCCTGATCAGTCCTGTCTCTGACATGGTCTCTGTCAACTTCTGTATCCTCCTTGTCTCAGAGAAGCTATAGAACTTCTTTTCTGTATCATAGGGAAAACATGTTTAAGCATCTCTTAAGCATTTTAAAAGCCTTGTAACAATATAATAATGAAAAGGGCAAGACTATTGCATGGCAGTAAAATACTACAAAAATGAAAATTAAAGGGAAAAAATGTGAGAAGTTTGTAGTGTGTTTATATTAATTAATTCAACCTGTAAATTTAACAACAAACCAGCACTCTGTGCCTTGATGACAGGCATCTTCCAAGGAATAAGAGGCTATGAACATCAGCTCAGTTCTAAGGAGGGTGGCAGAAAACATCAAGTCACTTTGTCAGCCACACACATGTAGTAAGCCGATGCCTGTTCTCTCTATGTGAAAAAGACAAAATGCCATGTAGAAATTCTCTTTCGTGAAAGATGAGTGTGTTAGATTTGACTAGAGCACTTGTAACTTTTAATATCTGTCTACTGTTGAATAAGTCTTAGCAGTGGGAAGGCTATGTTAAAACCACAAGAGTAAACATCTTTGCAGAACAACTCAGGAAGGATTGTGGGAATCATGAAATGTTCCTCTATTTGAATGTGTCGTATTGTTTCAAAAGTTGGAAAATACAATAATGAAGGGACAGCCAAGGAATCTCAAAAAAGAAGGTATTAGCACTGGATGCATTTGGATTTTTAGCCATTTTTCTTGATAAAATCTGATTACAGTGGTCCAATTTGTAGTCTGCCACAAGAGTACACAACAGGCTGCCTGGACGGCAAGCTAGTTTCTCCTGCTGGATGCAATGGTCTTGGTACCTCTCTGGGTTATTCTACCTTTACATTTCATTGGGGTAAGCCAATGACTTTCCCAACAGTTTAGATAATGCTGTCTTCCTTTATGCATCCACAGAAGCATTTGAATCTACTCAGTGGTCAGCATTCATTTGCAAATTCAGTTAATATATTGTTCATAACTCTCCCATGTCCCATGATATTAAAACTAATCTTAACATTAGCCCCTGTGGTATTTTGCTGCCCACTTATACAAGTTCTGTGATTATGAGCTTTTATTACTCCTTTGTTTACATACCATGAAAATTATAGCATGCTTGTTAAAGCTGATTTAGACTCACAAAGAGGTAAAGCTTTTGTGAGGCTACTGACTTTAAGATTCAAGTGGATGGAGTAAATACCCTCTCACCCACCCAGCTGCTACTTTAACAATTTGAATGTCAGATGTGCCCTCCTAATACTATCACTGAAGCCAAGTCATCCTATTCTTTCTATGCAAGACTCTAAATCGGAGTGGAAAGCAAAGCCAAGCAGCAACTAAGTGGAAAGGGGTCTGCCCTGTGGGCACAGAGAGTGGCCCCCAGGCAGCAATGGGTGCCTGATGGGGAGACACCAGGGAAGGTTCCTGGTCCCCACTTGTATTGGGAAGGGAAGTCTGACTCCTCTAGAGGGTCATGGCTCTTCCCTGCATGCTAGTGCTAGCCCAATTCATGACCAGCAGCAAGTAATCTGTTTCCCATGTGTCTTCATTTCCCTCTCTGCAAACAGGCTGGATTGCTTCATCACTTACTGGTGAAACCTCTGACACGGAGTACTCTCGCTGAATCTTAAAAAACAAAGATGTCATCTTTTTACTGGCAGTGAAAGTTTCTTGAGGTCCTCCAGAGATCCCCACACTTCTGCCAAGGGGCTGGTGCCTCAAGCAGACCCCTCTATGCTGCCCCCCATGAGAGCTGGGATGCCAAATTGTTCTCGTCACTGTCCAAAGTGGCTTTTAACACCTGCCTCTGGTGTTTTCGTATGATCTTTTAACTCAGGTGTAGCACTGTGCTAGAGAGCTATCAGATAGCTGGGTCCCCAAGAGTTTTTGATGATGAATTTGCAGAAACAAAAATCTTTAAATATTGGTTGCTTAAAAAAAAACCCCTATTACTTTTTAGTTTTGCAATGAAAAAGGGGACTATAAATTTATGGAATTAACACAGAATGCTATTATGTATCCATGGTTTTTAAGAATTGCAGTTACAGTGACAACAAATGGAGCAATTCAGGTCATGAAATCGTTTGATGCTGGTGTTGCTAAGCATCTGATGGTTTTACACTGATTGTTATAATTTCAAACAAAATAGTTTCACAGTTGGTGAAAGCAAGGAAATAATATTTAGGTGAGAAGGAGTAACAGATGCCCTACTGTACTAACTGCTGCAGCCAAATGACATACAAGCATATTTAGTTTAAGAAAGAGTTTTGGACACATTTCAGGGATCAAAGTTTTTGTGATACTAAACAGAATTTGTGATTATTTTTATTCTGCAGTCTGTTAAAAACACATTAGCAGATTCTTTTCCATTCCAGTGGGCAAATGACTTATAAAATATTTAGGTGCTCAAAAACTACAGATCAAATTTCCAGCATTTATAAATTGTACCATGCACCATTATCTGAAAATATTGTGAAAGATGTAGACAGATGGAAATCTCTTAATTCTTGGCTCACTAGCTTAAGCTTTGTGAAAATGAATGTTAGCCAGGCTCAATTATTTCCATTAGACATTACTCCTCATGTTCCACTGGTGAAGTGCGAGAGTGCTTTCAAGGAAAATTAACTAAACTGTGAGCACAGATTTGGCCAAATACACAGAGTAAAAGGTATTAATACCTATCACAAGCAAACCAGCATGGGAGATTTCACTTTTGACTCATAAACTGCATTACCGCTTTGTTCTGATAAAGTTGTTATTATGATTACCATATTAAAAGAGCATATGGGTCCAGACTGAATGAAAGTGTCTTCTCAATTTGGGACATGTCCCTTTTTGTTTTTAATGAAAAAAAAATTCTTTGTGCAAACTAAGCATTTCATCATATCTTGTTTTTGAAACATAAGAACACATTTGTGAAACAAAATTGATTTGATACTTTTGAAAATTTTTGAAAATTGTTTCAAAATACTGGGTGCAATGCTGATAAGAAACGGTGAGAATTTTTGTCATTGATTTCATAAATGAAATTCTGAGATTACAGAAATTAATAGTTAAAACAGTCATGTTTACACTACTGCAGTTAGAAAAGAAACATGCTACATTTGATATAACAATATAGAATATTAGAAAGCTAACGGTAGACAGGCCAGCTTTGATGATGCATTGTAGAAATATGTTTGTATTGCAAACATATTGAGAAATCAGTTCTACTATTTTGAAACACTACCTTTTATTTTTGGAACATAATCTGGTTAGTGATTTTGGTTGCTGCTGTGCAATGACAATTCATAGCTGAAATAAATTTTCAAGAATAATTTGGCTTTGATCACTCTCAGATACTATCTTAGGCTGGATTGAAGGGACACTTGTGCATCTAATCTCTTTTACATTCAGTTACATATCAATGTACAAGGTACATGGATATTAGCATTGATTATATAAACCTGCTAACTTTGGACTTTTATTCACTCTTTTAAGTAAGTGAGTGTCTTTTAAGTCTTTTAAGTGGTGATGTTCCTGCTGACTTACTAGGCGCCTTATGGGTCTTTGCTGCTTTGATACACAGTTCACAATGTTCATCATACTCCATTTTTTTACTTAAAAATTTGGGAAAAAATGGAAATAACATTGCTCAGATTATTCTCAAAACAGTAAATTTAAAGAAAAAAAAGTTAGTTTACCTAGCTCGATGTTACTCCCCTAGTGTAAACAGAGGTTAATGACTTTTAGTGATCAGCTCTGGACATTCCCCTAACACGAGCCGGGGATTGCTCCATGGAAACCCAGTCACCTGATCCATGCCCAACACGGTCAGGCCAGGAAGCTGGTTCATCCTTGGCAGAACAGTGGTGAAAACAGCCCTTGGGAGGTCACCAGGGCATGCAAAAGGTGGAGAGGTAGGGTTACAGGATCCTTTGGGATATAATTTCCATTTCTTTCCTCAGCACTACAATAATGCTGGAACATTACAAGCCAGCAAATACCCTTTGATGGAACTTATTTCATGATTGTTATGACAGCTATCGAAAATTAAAAGAAGTTTGTTTAGTAGTTAAGATGGACAGATGAAAAAAGTGAAGAGACTTCAGTAATTCAGTACTTGTATTTTCAAGTGGAAGTTGAAAATTGTTTTTTCTATAGCTTTATAGAGTTGCATTTTCCCTATCCCATTATCATGGTAAGTCAAAATAACAAACCCTCCAGCCTTCATTTGGGAAATCAACTAAAAAGCAATTAGACACAACCACAGAGAGAGGACAGGAGTCCCCTTTCAATTACTTGTTGAGTGATTTGATGACAACCAAACCTTAAGTAACAGCTGCATTGCACAGACAAAGAAAACAAAAACACCCAACCCTATAATACCATTTGAAGTAAGTCACTGAACCACAATTTTTGTTCTAAACCTATCAATATTCAGAAAGCAGTGGTAGTGAAGTGGCAAGAACAGTCTGCTCAAGCAGAGAGGAAGATGTGTATCCTGTGCCTGCTTTCATGCTTTCTCTTAAAATAGGACAGTTTTGGGGGTGCTTACAAAGCCCAGCCTTGGCAAAGTTGTCTGGATGACAATTGCTTTTTGGGGGTAAAACACGAGTGTGCACAGAGGATGGAAATGGCATATGCAGAACTGACTGTGGAGGCAACACAAAGGAAGAAGGGAAGCATAAAAGAAGCCTGAACACCTGTAACTCTGGGGACAAAGAAGAAGGTACCAGAGCAGCAGTCAAAACCTTGTTTGATGCCGTCAAAAGTCACCCTGCCAGCAGCACATCTCTGCCTAGGCCAGACAGAGCTGCCTCCTGGTCAGATGCCAAGGTGAGCCTGTACCCTGCAAGGGGACAGATGTCATGGGGAGCAATAAGTATGCCCCACATCCCCCAGTTTGTAGACAATTTCTTAACATTTTGGAAGTGTTTAGTATTGTGGTGTATCTGTTGTATTACTGGTAGTGATCCTGCACTTATAGTTCACTGACTGCCAGTTAATTATGTGTAATTGATAAATCAGTAAACTGCCTCGATCTGGAGTCAATCTGATGATATTCTGATATCATCCATGATTTCATCCATCATCCATGATTTCCAGACTTCAAAGTCATTGGTAAAAAAGGCTGAATTGCCATTGAAAAAGAGTTTGTTGCCCAGGATTTCTGCTTCCCAACTGAATAAACCAGATTTTTAATTTAGAGCAATGTTATAGTTCCTGCTTCTTTCAAACACTGCATCTTGAATTACTTGCTGACTGTAGCCCAGCTTGCGAGGCAAAGCCAGAGATGGCCTGAGCAGCTGATACCCAGGGGATGCTGCGGTGGAAGGTGGGAAAAGCTTGTTCAGTTCTCTGCAGATGAAGGAATTCAGCCGCAATCTCTCACTTCCAACAGTGTTTTTCATACTCAGATATTTTAGAAAAGAAGAGCCTGTTCATGTACACTTGATAGTTTCCTAGCATGAATTATTTCATATTCCCCCAGAAGGTGGAGTTTGGAAATAGGCACGTCAGCTTTCAATGTGTTAGGAGGGAAGGCTGCCTGGCCACCCGTTTTCTGATATGAGTTAGACCTCTACAGAGAATATAGCTCAGCTGGGAAGTTTTAGGATCACAGACTGTATATTTAAAAACCCCTCCTCCTATGCACAATGAATTTAGAGAAAAAGCATTTGAAAATTAGAAATCTTCTAGGACCATTTATAGGGAAGACAGATTTTATCTTCCCCAGCAGCTCCTGACAAAGATCAATTTAATTCAAATGTCTTTTGAAGCACATTCTGATTTTCCTTGAGTGCTACTTTATTCCTTGTTAGCAGCTAGATTATTGGCAGATGTTCAGCAAACTGTCCATCCTTATTATTTACCTATTCCTTCTGGAGTCCTTCTTTTCACAGTAAAATAAAAAGCAAACATTACTTAAAAAATGATGACACCAGCAGCTTCTCAAAAATGTAATAGATAAGAAGCTAACCTAAACATTTCAGAATAACTTTTTCATGTATTTAGAATTTTAAAACCTGAAAAAAACAGTAGGAATGTAGAAACAAGATCACAGAAATACCTAAATGGTTGTCAATTTGAAATATTCAAGGACCCTGAGGGTTCTTGGATTTTGGGAACTTTTCCAGAAAAAAAGTAGGTGTATTTATTGTAAACAGATACAGGGATGCATCCTAGGCCTTTCAGAACCTACGCACATATTTAGATTTTTTTTTTTCTGCAACCTTGAAGTTGAAAACACATTTAACAAAGAAGAAAGCAGCAATTCCCACAAGATCAGTAGAATCTAGGTGTGAAAAACATGAGCTATTGAGAAACATGTAGTGCTACCAGGAGACCTGTCAACTGTTTTCCACACCACTCTTGAAAACCCAGCCATTTGCATGTAATTCTGTTCTGTGTCCATTGGAATAAAATTCGTACAAAAGTGAGATGCAAAAGATGTACTTAATTTTGAATGTTAGCTCCTCTATTTCTTCATTTGAACGTGAACACATTTCTAGAGAGCTCTAGTCTAGTCTTCTTTATTTTGATAGCTCTCTTGAGGGTATCAGAGACAGCTAGTTGAAGCATTTCACCAAGCTTACATGGTGAAACAATATTATTTTAACATTTTGACATATGTGATCTATTTAATGCAAAGCGAAGTTGATTAAATTAATCCAGTGACTCGGGGAATGCATCTATTGGAAACTGTCTTCAATTTGGCAGTAAAAAATGAATCATGCTTTGGATGAAATAAAAACAAAAGAGGAAGTATGGTTTTCCCTTTTTTATTTTTTATTTTTAATAAATAGAAATCTTCAGCCATTAAGAAAAAAGATCTTAAAAACCTAATTTTATATGCTTTGTAGTTTCTCACATCTCACAACTAAAGATAATTGAGACCCCTGAGAAGGGAAATTGGGAAAATGAGCAGAAGAGGGTGTGAAGTTTCCAAAGTGGATTAGTCACTGGGAGCAGAAACTGTTTCCATCAGTAACAGCTCCATCCTCAAGAGCTTTTAGCTTTATCTCTCACTTATGTTCACCACCAAATTAACACCCAACTTAAGGGTGTAGAATCCTCTGTGGAGGCAGCGAGTGTGATATTTTTCCCCTTTCTTTTTCCCAAAACTGTTGATTACTCTTCTGATTACAAGGCAAAACTAAAATCTTTGTCCTTCATTCTTGTTTTCACATACTCAGGCAACCTGTGAGGGGTTTTTTGGGGTCTAAGGAGGGGAGAGTTGCTTCATTTTTCACCACTGAATGATCTAAAATCATCTGGTTCTGAAGATTTTATGGGTGCATGCAACCTTCCTTGCTGAACAGCTGAGGAATTATTAGGCCAGTCATTATTTCACAGTGTTGTGGCAAGAAAATTTAGACTTCCATTGTATATTGGTATATATCGGTAAATATTGGTAAACATACAATTGGTAAAGAGGTCCACTGAATTGTGATCAAAATTTCACTAAGTCCAGAATAAGGAAGTGGAACTTTCTCCACCAGTTTCTTGTAACATTTCAAAAAAGGAGTTTAATAATATAAAGCTTTTCATATCTATCCAATATAATCCCTTACAGAAATTGACTTCTGTGGACAGTGATTCCTCTGGATCTAAAGAAGTACTTCACAAAGCTATTTAACAGTGCATTCTCATTGCATTCCTGAAATCCAATTTTGTGCCAGTTTGTACAAATGGGTCTTATTATCACACACCAACTCTAACAAGTGTAGTAAGTATCAGAAATACTTGACAAAAATGCATCTCTGAATAACAGCACAAGGTAAGGGTGTTAATTATCACGTCTTATTTTCACTAGTTTTTCTGAACTATAAGCAGCTGAATTTTAGAAAGCCAACTAATAGATACATTCAGGTATAGGGAAAGAATACAAAGTATACGAAGATCCCTTTAAAACACATTTTTAATCAGCAATTCAAATATTAACTTTCCAGCAGCATTTTAATTTACCCTGAATTCCTCATCCCATTCCTGCAGATGAGTTAATGTATGTCCTACATTATGAGCAAACAAACAAATAAACAACTCCCACTCCTGATGGGTCTTAATTTTCTGTATGACTAAGTACTGGTGAAACATACACTTAAAGTTGTGTAGCCATGAATGATGTTGTTTAAAAATGAGACCAAAATTTTTATTGTTACAATCACAAGTTTAATGTAAAGTTCTTGTGAAAAATTGTTTTGACCTTGAAAATATTACCTGGAAAAGAATGAAGCAAGAATAACAAGTGTGAAAACAAAGATGTATTGGTCAGCAATACTCTTTGTAAAACATCAGTAGGTAGTTGATAAAAGCAAGGTTTCACTTCAATACAAATAATTGTGCTAAGTAGGAAGCATCTTATGGAAAAGGAACAAAAAACATGCCAGAGGGACCAGTTCATATTAGTGCAATACATTTCAAGTCTTCCTATTCCTGCCAACATTATTTTAAATATATTGAATCCTCAACATGGATTGCTTTTCGAATGCATTGCAACTACTAGGCCATCAGATGAGCTTTAAATATCAATTCTATGATGGTATATTCAATTTGATTTACTTAGTGCAATTTCTCCCAGATCTTCTTCCAAAATACTCTGGGAAAAATTCAGACAAAATGGAAGTGTCCCGAAATTTCTTGAGAAACCAGTGTCCACATAAGTTACTGTGCCACATGTCGCAGAATGCAAATTTGACCTTTCTCCTTACTGCTATTTTAAACCATTCACCAGTTTCATAAGGTAGTATATTTTTATTTTCGATCCATATGGGCTTATAAAATGCACCCACTTAATACATGTAGAGGATTGACTGTCAATTATCTCCACCTCTGGTACATGACTGTGAAGCATGATATAGAGCTCCTGTTATTTGTCAGGTGGACAGGACATAAACTATATGGGTATAGTGCCATCTAATGCCATGGAGAGTTCAGAGATGCTATGCTGTCATCCCCTTCAACCTCTGGAAAGGTTAAGGATACCAAAGCTTTCAATGATCAACAGAAAATTTAAATCAAAACTGTTCCTGAAATAACCAGAATTTTTTTCTAAAATAACTAGTATTGAATATACTTTTCTTGCTTTTACAAATATATGTCTATTTTAAAGCATAACATTTTGAAATATTTTTAAGTACAGTTGAGTGATATGTAGGTCAATAATTCCCACTGCTCTATATTCAAAACTAAAGTTTTTGCTAAGCCAAAAAAGAGTTAGAGGGGTCTAAGGACAGAAATATCAGCAGAATTTCAAGAGAGATGGAAGAAATGGCCATGGGTTATTGCCATAAGAAGATATACAGAATTTATTTTTTTCCTAAATAGGTTCTGATATAGGATGGCTTTTAGGCTAAAATTCCCTTGTCATCTAGTTATATCTAATAGCATTTACTATTATTCGCCCTGTGAAAATTCATCTTGAAGATATTTTACCTGTTTGATGCTTTCAGAAACTTCCTATTTTTCCTCCTTTGATTCATTATTCTTTTGATTTCCCTCACAGTATTATTTTCCTCTTTCAGTCTTTCTCCTCATCTCTTGTGATGCATGAGTCATCTTTATGCATAATTTTCTGCTAGCCGTCTTTGCACTATTTGGCTTTGCAGCAGATCCTCACAGCATCAGATATCTGACTATGACCTTTAAGCCTACGTATTTTCTCATAAAGAATTCTATCAAACTATTTTAATGAAACAGAACATTATGTATTTATATGGTATAGAGCTGCACAATTTTCTGCTGCCCAAACCTAATCCTATAGCAAGTGTTCCTATATGCTTTTTTTTTCTAAAACTGATGTTCTCTTAACACAACCGAACTGCCACAAGATACATTAGTTTTCTTGTTAATCAATTGCCAGAAATTTCTTATCAATATCACAGTTTGCGAGTTTTATTCCCAACAGATTTCAGAATTGGACAGCATATGACATTTCAGGGCAGTATTATACCTAATCACAGTATGTACCAGTATGATTCCAGACTAGAGGAAGTATCAGTTGGTCATACTCCTGTCACCAAAATACATTATGCGTTATGAAAAAAATTATAGCAAAGGATTAGCTGTCCCACATCAGTTGACTGCCTTAGCCATCTCCCAGTAAGCTGAGAGCTTTGCAAGAGGTCAAGCAATGACATCTGGCAAAACTTCTCCCATATTTTATTTTTGTCTGCTTGTGTAGAAATCTATAGATATATGGCTAAAGAATTAGTAACAAAGCCATGAGAAGACAAAACTAATTCATTCAATGAAATTTCCTTCTATTTCCACCATAGTCAAGTTTTAGTACTTGGCATCCAAGCTGTAGTTGAAATCCTGAGTCCAAACACTGTGTGGTAGCAGAGTGAGTTTCCTATAGTCATCGGGCACAGTGCTAAACTTTGAGAACTGCTCCTCTTCTGTGCATGAATTATTCAGATTCAAATAGGTATAAATACCTATCTGTACCCTGTGCATAAGAATTAACACATGGAAAACAGCAGAAATATGCATGCCAGTTTATGATTAAACTGGAATCACAGGCCTGGGAAAAGCTGTGAGCTGGTGCTCAAAATCCACTGATAAAGAGGTACTAGACCTCCCCCAGGAAATCTGTTTCAGTAATTACCTATGCTTCACCTTTGCTGGCACATCTTAGATATTTAAAAATTTGTTCTTTCTTTCCTCTTTATATTATACAATACTTTATCCCACTTCCTTTATCCTTTCCTCATGTCATCAGACTTTCTAGACTTGTGATGATTGCTTTCCGCTTGGCTTTCCATCTGGTTTGCATCTGTCTTGAAGGGTTGAAGATAGACTAGGAACTCCAGCTGAGACCTTCCCAAAGCTGAATAATGAAAGGATTATTTACTGTCCTATAGGTGTACTCCTGTATATAATCCCTCTGTGGGATTTGCTTTTTGCTACAGCACAATATTGCTGGTTCATGTTTAAATATTATTTTCTATTACACCCAGGATGTTTTCTGCTGTTTAGTCAATTGTTCCCAATCCTGCATGAGCAACTATTTCTGCTGAAGCATAGTATCTTGTACTTGTTGAATTCTACCTGTTTTCTTTTAAATAGTCTCCAGTTTGACAAAGTCATTTTAAATTCAAAGTCACCTTTCAGCAGTCCCTTCCAGCTTAGAAGCGTCTACAAATGTAACAATCTCTGTTCTTTTGTCCTACTTATTAATGAAATATTAACCTCTGCAGTATCTCGTTTGCACATCTTTCCATTCTGGTACATTGATACTTACTCTCTTAGAAAGGTTTGTCCAGTCATTGGATCCATGCTGCAGTGCTTCTATCTAAACAACATTTCCACAGATTGCTCATGAGATTTACCAGATGTGATTTACTTTTTACTGGTCCAGATTGAACATTACTCATTTAATTGCTTTTCTTCTAGATGTTCGGAGTTCATTTGTTTGTTCCAGTATTTTTCTAGAGGTCAAAATTAATCTAATTAAATCTGCAAGTCACAAACTCCTACTTTTTTTTTTTTCCTTTCTGAAGACAGTTCCAGTCTTCAATTTTCTTTTTGTCCCTGAATATTCACAGACAATGCTATGATCACTGAGATTTCATTAGCCAGTTCTTTTAGTAACCTGGAATGTGCTTTAGCACACCCCTCACAATTGATACAAAACAAATTTCTCAATCTCTTAATTATATTTTGCTATTTGAAGAACAACACTATCTGTTCAAATTATATCCTTTTACATTAATATTTCAGTTTTCATTTAGTCTATCATGCCTCTGGTATAACAGTTAAATCATCATTTTAATCTTGCACTCAGACTGCCTACTCCTACAATTTTCCCTATGCTTCCTTTGATATCTTTACTCATCAGGAAAACACCGTGTGGTTCTGCATGATATATCTCTGAAACATCACACTTATAGGGATAACACTCACATACAGGGACAGCATTATTCCTATCATTCCTTTTGCACTATGCTTTCTTATGAATAGTAGAACGCCTTAAAATGGTTTAAAAATATCTAATTTCCATGCAGATTGTCTATAATATTGTTTGCTCACAGGATGCAATTCTCATCCCCTGATTGATAGAAGGCCAGTGGCAAATCTCATTTCAATTTGTCAACTATTTAGATACTTGGCATAATCAGACTGGTGGCTAAGAACGTCTTCTGCAGCCGTACTTTGGAGACAGGTAAGGTGACAGATATACTCACAGCCCTTCACCCAGGAGGATCCAGAGAATATTGCAGAAGACATAGTTTGAAAAGTATTTGCATTTTAGGATTGTTTTATCCACTGCAATGAAATGAACTGTGGCAACTGTTTAAGAATCTCACTCCAGGAATAAATAAAATAGTATATAGAGAAACACAAGAATCCGGTGTTTTGGTGAGCAAAAACATGGAGAATTTGAAACATCTGGTGCCATGTATTACCAAGGATATTCTAAGAGTATTGAGTTAATTTTATAACCTTTTGTTTCCTTGCATAAATCAAAGGCAGTATGGGAGCTGTTGAGAGGCAATGAAACTGAAGTACTGAAACACTAGTCACAAGTTATTCTGAAATATTGTATACAAATTATTTAGGAATAAGCATGTGGGCTTGTCCGAGTACTGCCCTGACCTTAGAGGGAGACACCACCAGAGAATCCACAGGTATGAAACAGTAGTGAAAAGAAATCTGTCCCCTGGGACTTGGCGCTTTCTGGGGCATCCTTGCAAAGGATGAATGACTACTAAACAAAAGAGGCATGTATACAAAAGCAGCTGTAATTTCCAGATACGTTTTGTTGTCACTGAATAATGCTTGTCCCTGAAACAGCAGAAACCACCCCCCCCAAAAAAAAAATCCAGCCAATGAGGTGATCAAAGTGATTTTAGGAACCTGTACGATTCAGCAGTCTATGGGAGGAAGAAATTAAAAAATACAAAAATCCATTATTATGTCCTGAGAAAGGTAATGGCAAGAACATGAAGACCTGAGTTCTCAGAGGGAAGGGCCAAGGGTAGTTAAATTTGAGTTGAGAGATGGACTTGGGCTGGTCAAACTACCCTAGGTCATTCACAAAGTGTCACAAGAACACTGAAATGAGAAGTCAGCTGAAATCATCAGAAGTTTCATAGAAAGGGAAACCTGTTCAACATCACAGCATTTCCTACCACATTAAAAAGAAAAAATCCAGTGTGTCAGTGATGTCATGGAAAGATGGGATACTTAGCCTTTGCTACCAATATTTTCTGAACTATCTGATTAGCCAGGTACAGAGATATTGATATCAGAGCTTTCTTTATAGATGAGAACTGTAAGAAGATTCTTTTTCAGTGCTTTTGCACAAAACCATAGAAGATAGACTCTGTTAAAACCTAATTTTCTCCTGAAGCTTGAAATACTTGGAAGGTTTCCAGAAGCTATATACTGCCTAGATACCATAAGAAAGCAACAACAGGAACTGAGGATGAAGAAACACATACTGTTTCCTTTGGATGTGAATATATTCTCCATGGAATGGAGGGCAGCATGGGACATTGATCACACCCTTGGTGCTGTGCTGGTGACTAGTCCTAATTATTTCAGAAAAATTACCACATCTTTTATCTAGAAGTAGAAAAGGGAAAGTAATCATATACGAGACGCAAATGTAATTGGATCTTAAACACAGAATAGGCAAACAAATTTTGTTTTAATTCACATTTAACTCATGGCATTTATAGGTCCGTCCTTTCTATTACAAAAGTGTAGCACCCCCTATTGTGAGTACTGTTACCTCAGTGGGTTTTCTCAATGTCTCTCCAGGCACCACGCTCAGTACGATAACCTTTTTACGTTGTGCTCTTTCATTTGGTCTGTTGATGGAGAAATTCCAGCAGCTTCCTGCTGAGCGCTTTCTGTAAAGGAACAACGGTTGCTTTGTTGGGGAAAAAAAAGACCTATTTAGAGAGGTATGTTCTGGTAAGCCATCCCAGCAGAGCAGAAGGCAGGGTGGGAGAAGACAACCAAACAACTTTTCAGAATTCTTTATGGGTCATACACTGTGTTGTAATTTGCATTAACACGAATTACAACTTCCAAGCATTCTAAGTTGTCCTGAATAGGGGGAATAAAAGCAGAATGATGTTTTATTCGGGTTAATTTTCTACCCCTCTAATTTTGTGTTTCATGAGGGTAATATAACTAAATATTTCTGAAGTACTTCTATAAATAGGAAAAAAGCAGCAAAAAATCTGGAAAAAAAAAGCATGTGACTACTGGTGTAACAAAAAATACACAAAAGAGAAGAGAAACTGATGAACTCCTTGTAATACTGGAGAACATGAGAATATAACTTTGTGGATATGACTAGTCGTCTTGAATACTTTCAGTCCTTTAGTAATGTAAGAATTAAGAAGTAAGTGTCATGTGCCTTTTCAGGGAGGGGGATGTTGTGTGCTGCAGTTCATAAGGGGTTGCTGGCAAAACTGCATGTGTTCTCGTACTTAAACCTTGTCTTTGTCTATACATTTTTACAAGACCAATGCACTTCAGAGAAACAGATTTTTTTTTCCCCCCAGGATGTTATCAGGACTCCCTTTCCAGTACCAATGACTGGAAAGTTATCTCCAGTTTTTGTCTTACACAGATAATCAATTTTAAAAATTCAACTTCAAAATATTGAAAGGGGACCTGTCATATAGTTTCATAACTTATATTCCTCTTATATCTGGAGTTATGACTTACCATATATTAGCCTCAAGGGAAACTTCTTTCCTCAGTCCATGGTTAACTAAGAATTCTCTGGCATTCCTTATGCATTTGAAAATTATTTTAATAGGAAACTTTGAAGAATCTGAGCAAGAGGACCATCCTCCAGGAAAAAGCACATTATAATTAAAGTATTTGCATTAGGAACTGTTATACTGTAACTTAAAGAATTTTATATCTTTCCTAAGGTTATATTAAAATCCTAATAGATCTGGGCACTCTTATTCAGTTTTACTACAACATTGAACTTTAGCTAAGACTTCAAAATATTTAGAAAATATGAATATTACATATACAATTTAGAATAGGTACAAAAGGAACCCATGTTGGACACAGGATACATCTTACTGCTCCTTTTCTGCTGCAGAAAAGTGAACCACCTCTTTTTTGACTGCTGTTCTGGTATTGTTAGGTTGGAATACGTGAAATGTGGAAAGGAAAGTATGAGAGGTTTGGGTTTGTTTTTTTCCTGAGATAATATTGAAATGCCCTGAGGAGTTTTATAATGTATGTGCCAGAGATATTCACTGAATTGCTAATGACTTAGTGGGTATAGTGTTTCTGAAGGTAGACTTGCTTCAAAGCAGAGGCTGTGACTGACTTACTGAACACTGAGTGGGAAAATGTATGAACCGGGTAGAGAAACATTTCTGAGCAAAAGTAATTTCTCCCACTTTCCACAAAATAAAGTCAAAAGCCTATTAAAAAATGTTAAGACATGGGCATCTTGAAGGGATCTAAGATCTAAGGCCATAGAGAATATTTTTTGTGATTGCTGCATTTTCTCAGAAAGAACATGTAGAAAGTGATGCTCACACACAGATTTGTAGGGGAAGACGCTGAACAAAGGACACAAAGTTTACCCTCTCTGCATAAATGCAAAATGGGAAAAGTAACAGTTGACAAAGTAAATGAAATGCACCATGGAGCCCTACCGACTGCGAGGTCAGTTGTGCTGAAGAAATAGCTGGGACGAACCACATTTCCAGTCCCCTGAAATGTCACCCTGTCTGGCACGCTGTGGGCCCCAGTCTCAGTTCTGCTGAAGTGCCTTGTAACCGATATGCCACACGCATTTAGATTGCAAGGTTTGGGTACAAAATCTTCCACCTCCGAACACCCATTAATCTGTGCAGAAGACCCTATAAAAGCTGAGTTGTGTGATAGCCATCTGGGAAGCGCAGGCAGGAATAAGCATTCTGGGAGCTCACAATAGAAAAATTCATCATTAAAGAGGAAGAACGGGACAGATTAGATTTCACCCTGAACTTTTGCTAATAAATTCTCACTTCTCAGCTTCTCTAGGTAAAGATAAGGATGATTCAGGAAGATTCTTACAACTTAGGCTCATTCTCTCTTCTTTATTTTCACCAGAATGAAATATATTTATTTATTGAGTTACTTTTTTTATTTGTCTAGTAGTGAGCCTAGATCCATATATATGTATTTCTGCATCTATGTAGAAGCAGAGGAGGAATGATGTGCATTTAAAAGGTAAAAAGCTGTTTATAACAAGCACTAGAGCTCAGATATTTAATGGATGTCTGGATGTCTTCCAATCTACATGCAATACTTTTTAGCATTGTCTGGCTCTCTCATCCTCTTTCCAATAGATTTCTATGCTGTGTCTTTTTTTAAAAAAGCTATGGATTTCAGTTAATCATAAATGCCATTATGCACAATGTAAGTTGTATATACTTATAAATTACTGTCATAGTAACATGTTATATTAGCTTTATTTAGTATAATTATGGCAATTATATTTTCCCATCTGTAAAATATAGCTTATTATCAGGTACGTATTAAACACATAATTCCAAACAATCAAAAAAATAAAAGGGTAAAAGCTTGCAAAACATTGTTTCTAGCAGAAGAATATAAAAAAATTATAAAAGTTCCTGTCCATCCCTATCCTTGCAGACATTTATCTATGTTTCCTCTATTAAGTTCAAGCATATTCACATTGTGACCTCAGCACTGAACTGGATTGCTCATGCCAGCTATGCAGGGTGGTTTTATAACTCTACACATCCCTACACTACCAAAGACGTGTGCATGTGTTTGTGTGTGTATATACACTTATATAAATAGCTTTCCTATTTTATCCTTAAGCTCTATAAAGCCTAATCAGGATAATCTGACATACTGAAATTTTTATCTAGACATCTCTTAGATGACCATGGAGCTGAAACATGCAGACAAAAGAGGAGCTGGAGGTGTAGGATCAATACACAAAACAAACATATCTTGGAAATGGATATCGATTCCATTAAAGAAACATGCTGCAAGTGAAAGCCAAAGGTTTTCTTCCTGTTGCATGTGGATTATTATGAATAAGCTTTCTGGAAAAAAAACAGTTAAGCCTCAAGGCAGAAATGTGCGGCTGCTGCTCTTGCCATGGTTGTGATGGGCGTGAGCTGGTAGCGGCTGAACAGAGGCACAAGTGAATGAGTTGCAGAGGATTTTTGGCAGGTATGTGCAGCTGTGTATTTTTCTGTGACCCTTAAAACTGCTCTGAAAATGAAGTAGCCTTTTATGGGCAGAGAGCAGAGCATTCCCCAGCTGCTTACCAGGCAGCTTTGAAGTTGAGGAGGATCCAGAGCCCAGTGACAGAGTCAGTGGAGAGGTTTGCCTCAGAGCGGGGACAGCTGAAGACGGGGCACATGTCCCATCTCCTCCCCACACCTCTGCGCCTGCCCCTCTGGCACCAGTACAGTCATCGCCAGGTGTCTGGCTGAAACCGTCAGGACCCATCTGCTGCAAACCAAAGAAAAGACATTTCATTTGCCCACAGGCTTTTCCATCCACTTTTGAAGGCATGCTGACAGCCCGGGAAAGTATGAGAGCCACCTCTCAGCTCAATGGTGATGGCTTCTCAATGCACAAGCACTCTATTATTTCAAAATGTTATATGAAGGTCAAAAAAAAAGGATAGATTGCATATTAAAAACACTTTAATAACTAACTGTATGCTTATATGTATATATAAGTATATATGTATGTATGTATGTATGCAGATATAAATATCTGTACATATTTCACATCTCTGCCTTAACTGGGACTGACAAAGAAAGCTTCCAGTACATCAGCCAGCTGAGTGAGACTACATAACAATCCAGATTACTTTTCACAGCTTTCTTCTCAGTGGCTCAGTGGCTCTCACCCCACTGGGTAGAATCACTACCAAGGTACCTGATCAGATACTTCTTCCTGTGGAAAAATTCATTGGATCTTATCATGCTTCTCTTCCAAAACAGCATGTTACGTTATCATCTCTTAGCATCTGTTGTGCAACCTGCATGTATCTGTTGAGACAATTTAAAGGAATATATAAAATGATGAAGAAATACTTCTTATTAAAAAAATGAGGAAAGCAATTTCTCCCTTTTTTCATTAAGACCAATAAAGAACAATATAAAGTAAAGCTTACAGTAATATGAAAAGTGCCTTGAAGTCAACAGGATACTGGATAATTCTTGCAATCTTATTAGAAGCAAAACCAAGGGGTCAGCAACAAAAGCCATTAATATTTTAAAATACAATATATATAAATATATATTTCCAAGAATTTTACCTATATTTAAAAGCAGGCAGGCAGATACAGCTAAAACCAGGAACTTTATGTGTATGCCACATTTAAAGGCCCAGACATTTGCTCCCTCAAAAGACACCTGGGAAAAAAATTGAGATTCCTTAAAAGAGGAAAAAAACAGGTGTTGGACCCTTCAGGTGAAGTTGCCAGCGGTCGTCATCCAGCTCTGGAGATGGGGCAGCTCCTGTTCCTGCCTGCCAAGGGACAGGGCCTGGTGTGCAGGAAGAGTCTATGCAAATGCATACTATATCTAATAACCAAGTAATTTCAGTGTCTGACACTGAGGTGTTACAATAAAATAAATTAGAAAATGAAGATGAAGTAAAATTTAACCTGCTTTCTCCACTTCTTTCCTGATAATTAGCGATATTAGCACTTAATTAGGACTATTAGCACTTAATTAGCACATATTCTGATATCAGACTATGCCTCCCAGGAAAATTGCTGATGAACCCTCACACCTCCTCATTTATTCCCTGGTGAAGCTCAGAGCAAATTGAGAGGGCTTGTACTAAGGTGAATGCAGGACTATGCTTTGCATGTTCTCTTTTTCTTACTTTCCTTCCCTACCTTTCTTCCCCAGTAAACCAGTGAAGCTTGCCTTCCTTTCTGAACTGCTAAGTTATTTTATTGCATGGGAAGTGAAGTATCTCAAATTAGTGGCCCTGGTGTGACTAATTTCTCAGGATGATGCTGAAAATATGTCATCATTAAAGAATTACTTTCCAAGAACATTGAATGCTTCAACTATGTTTGTAAACAGACTTTGAGTTGCATAAACATAGAAAGATACTTTCCTTTCCTCCTACAAAACAAACATCTGATGTCTATTATGCTTTGTTTGCTTTCTTCTTTCCTATCTTTCTCATTTTAAAGTAAATGTCAGTCGGATTTATTTGCCACTGATATAACAACAAAGAGTGTTATTAATACAGAAATGGTCCCTTGGTTCATTTCCAGCACCTCCATGTCAGAGAAAACGAACAAACAAAAAAACAAAAAACCCAAAACAAACCCCACCCCACCCCCCCCAAGAGTCAACAAATGGATCTTGTGCTGATGAAATGATCCATAACATGCTAAAACCTGCTTCAGGCTGATATCATGAGCCCGGAAGAAAACTATCCACATTTCACTTACAATCTCTTCTAATTGATGGATAATGTCAATAAATAGCAATTTTTTCCAGTCATAGCAAAGGAATGGACAGAGAACCAAATAGAGCTTGCTGAAGTGGGAGTTATATTAAGAAAAACTCAAAAAGAAGCTCCTGGACATGCCTTATTTCTATGTTTATTCTGTATTTTACATAGTGTTCCTCTCAGGATATGTAGTGGATGGTGGTTTTGCTCCAGTCGTGAAAACTACAGATGCAGGTGAGGACTGAGCTGCATCGTTAGTCATATGCGTCATCATTTCTGTTAGTGTTAATTATATACTACTATATAAGATCCACCACGTTAAGGCTCAGGTGAGCCTTTACGCCTACAGCTGGCACCGAGGGGGAGTCGTGTGTGGTATAATGTGTTGAAGCTCCAGCACGTGCTGAATAACCTGCTGAACCCCAACGAGACGAAGGGGCCAAGGGCAGATGCGAGACCTCAGAGCGGCCAGACTCCCTCCTGCCTGCACAGGCAGCACCAGCGGGGCAGTGGCACCACACAGCCCCTCCCTGCCCCTGCTGCCCCCGGTACACCTGCCTGTTGTGGACGGTGATGAAAATCCCTATGCATCACTAAACAATTAACTGTACTGAAATCTAAATGTAAATTGTAATAAATACATATGAGAGAGAATACAGAATGTGGCTGTTTCTCTTTAAAGTACTTGAGACGTTAAAACATTCAGGAGGCAAGCTACAATTTGCTGTGTGAAGTGTATTTTGTCCAGGGGAAAAAAAAATCTTATTGAGTGAAAGTATAGCTGCCAAAGCATAGCTGTCTGATCTGGAGTTCATTTCAAGCCAACTTGCCTTCACAGTGAAAAGAGAAAATCCTTGCCTTTCACAGGCTTCTGACAGCGTTTTCCATCTCCGTATTTCTTAGCAAAGTGGAATTTGGCAGTGGAGGAATGTCATGTGTCTGCTGAGAGGCAAGAATACTGAAGAAAAGGAAAAACCTCTAAAAAAGCTTTAGAGCTTATTTACAACTCATAATGATAAGACTTTCCCCGCCAGAGGTCCCCAGAAGAGTCCATCAGTATACTTCTTCATATAGAAGTCCAGTAGAACAAAAGAACATAATTTCATGGCAAAGTGAAATAGCAACTGATTTTTGTGTTGGACTCTTCACTGTACAACTTCTACTACAAGGCATTTCAGGTATTAAATAAGGGAATAACATCAAGTCATAAAGAGAAAAAATATTGTTTGACTTTCAAGAAATTGTTTTTACTGGAAGTAATAGAGCTGTCTGCAAATACAGTGGTGTTTTTCTTTAGCATATCTATATTTTTTCTAGAAGACTTGCTTACTCCAGTCTGCAATTGTTCCCCCTCTTTTCTTCTATATTGAAAAAGAACACAACAAGATCTTGGCAATGTAACTTTCAGTAAGTTAACAGAAGTTGCAGATGACTCGAGTAGGGGGAGGGAAAACGTTATAATAAACATTAAAAATCTGCCATTTTTTATTGTCTTTCTCAATAAAAAGAACACTTCTTAACAATACATCAAGAATAGCATTTCTGTAAGGGTGAATATAGATATATAGCTGTGACAGCAAGAGTTTAAGGGTCTTTTGTCTTGGCAGAATAAGTTATTTTTCTCAGTTTTGTGATGCTGCTCAACGTCTTCCAGCACCCAAGCTAACTTTTTCACAATCAATATATATTTCTCTCTCTTATAGTATGATCTTCAGTATTAGCATGCTCTAAAACTGAAAAGTTAAGATGTGGGGATTTTAGATGTTAGAAGAGTCAGGTTTTTCACTCAGAAAAACATTCTTGATCTATCAGGACATATGAATATATTGAGTGAGCTGTGGTTGGCTGATGCCAAAGCACCTGTTTTGCTAGAGGCAGCTGATGAGGACAAATAAAGGTAAGACAGGCCACCCAGAAAATTAAGGAATTAATTTTTGTATTTTTTTATCCCAAATGGCTGAGATGATTGGAAGTAACTTGCAGTATTTGAGGTGGGAGAAAATACAGTAGAATAGGACAAAGGCCCAGGGCTGAAAATGCTACACATGTGCTCAGTTTCACATGCAGTATTGTCTATCTAACACTAGTGTGTACATGTATGTATGCTATATGCAAATATAAAAGGAGACATTTACATAATGTACTTGATCACCTAAATAATGCCTTTGTGTATCTGCAGATGCCAAATCAAGAGAGATCTTAGAAATATACTTCATTTCTGTTACTTTCAGTTATGGATGTTTTAACTGTAATTACTTGCTAATATTAACATGGTTGTAACCTTTCAAAAAAAAGAAAAGTCACATATGGACCCATTCTAAGGAAACGAAATTTCTTTTTGGATACAAGCAAAGGTTAAATTTTTAAATACTATGCTAAAATTTCTTTAAAGGACCTGTCAAGTTTACTAAACACAGCAGCTTGGACTCCTGCAAACTTTAAGGATGGGAAAATAGCTCAGAAGTTTGTAATTCAGAAACTAAAATATAGCTGTGTCTGTGACCCCTCTCTACTTCGTTTACCAGTTGTGCGTACTTGTGAGAGAGCAGTTCCCAAAGACCACATATTTTTACAATTGCATACAAGCAGTTGGTTTTGTTCCAACCCCAAGAGATGCAAAGGATCAGCATAGTCTGCATTTATAATTTCTTTTAGCTGGTGATGAGATCCACAAGACAAACAGCAACAGAAATTGCCCTTCTTCCTTTTCTTCTCTTTCCTTTCTCTCTCAGGCACTGTGGACAAGACCTGCACAAGCATTGCACTGAGAGCCTCCGTCAGCTTGATCCTTGCCACTTTGGAAAAAGCCCTTGAGGGTTTTTTAATGTAAAATCTGGCTTTTTCTATGTATACACTCACATATGCACAAAACCTCGTGACCATGAAAATTCTTATTTTGGGCTTTGTGTCATTTCTGGATTATTTAAACCCTCTCCTGGCAAAGAATGATGAAAACCTGCCATTCTGAGATCCACTCAAGATACTAATGAGGAAATAACTACTCTGGCCATAAGAGTTTTTCACCTTTGTCCACTGTGTAGGTGGCTGACCTTTCTCCTCAGCATCAAATTCCAGCTGTGGCCAAACCGCTTTTCCTTCTTCCAGGGCCAAGTCTGCTGTGGCAACGTCTGCCTGCCCTTGTTACAACACTGCCAGAATGATGGCAACTTCAGAGGGTGCTTATAGCATCAGGCTGTAGAGATCCTAAAATAAGAAATCCTTTCCTGCTATAAAAATTTCTAATCCATGTATGCAGAGAAAAATAAGTGAATACAATCCCCATTTTAGAGTAGTGAACCTCATCCATACAGATGTGGATCAGATAACTAACTAGAGCGTCCTTTCACTTTACATGCCTACAGCTTGTGGCTGATTCATTTCATACATCCAGTTACCGATTTTCTGACATTTTGGGCAGCCTTCAATCTCCTCAAAACACTGAAAAAAAAAAGAAAAAAGGAATATTTCAAATTGCTGCCCAAGCCCACAAGTAATCTATGTCACTGCTTGAGCTTTCACAAAATAGTGGCTTAGACATAGTCCCTGTAGTCGCGTGAATGGGATTTTAATCTCGGTGTGAGTTTCTGCAGTTATAAATCACGCTCAGAGGCATGTTTCAATGAAAGGCTGTAAGACACTACATGAAGGCCAAGCAGTGGCACAGGTCAGAGTGGAGTTCAGGAGTATCCGTGTTCATGTCTTTAAAGCAGACATTTCTTTCCTCTGCTGTCATGACCCAGCAAGCCTGTGGGCTGCCTGGCCTAGGAATAGACCACAGTGATGAGCTGAAAGGGCTTTTCATACATGAAAATCCTTACCAGCATGAAGCCAAACAAGGTAATGTTGAGTCAAGAGCGTTACGTACAAAACCTTCCCACTCTTTAGAAGAGAGCGCCAGTATTCCCACACATGTTCTCTTTAATAACTCATCTTAAAACCCTTTCTTTCCTCCAAGCTTGTGGTTAACCCTTTGTGTACTAGGAATGAAACCACTTTCATTCGCATCCCAATTTTTCTAGAACTTAAATTAAAGTGTCTTGGATTTAGAGGAAAAATATGTTTTGAAGAAAGCTTCCACAAGGTAATTAGCTACAATAATTAGGAGTACTGAGTGTATAATATGGGAGAACATGGATGTTAATGTTATGTTTGATTATATAATGTCAATTTTTCTAAAAATGTATATAGAATTGAGTGTGCTTCCTTTGTCTGCAAAATATACGAGTAATTATGCATTAACACAATAATATAGTAAAGTGGGAGATTTAGTTAACAAACTCTGGAATTTAGCACATTTCTTTAAGCACAAGAAATGAACCCACTATTAATGTCTTAAAACTTTTATAAATGTTACATTGTATTTCGCCATTCTGCATTTGCAATTTGCATCAGTTGCAAAGCACAAGTGGTATTTTCCTTCTGTGTGAGCTTTTCCCCTGCGCTTTCTGAGGCTCTTTTGCAAACAAGGTGAATTCTTTTAGGTACATTTCAATTTTCCACATAGCCAACTAAAAAACACTAAGCTGGAGCAAAGAATAATGATGTCTGTGCATACTCTCTCACAGAGTAAGACTTGAGGCCACATCTCTCTCCAGGATTCATCTTGCCTGAGAGGCAACTTCCAGGGTGGAAGGTGCATTTTGCCCCTTGCAGAACAGAAGGTGGATTCGAAGGTACTGAGCAGTCTGAGCAAAACTGGGGTGGCAGACGTTGCAGACTCCTGGAGGCTGCTTTCCCAGTGAGGAGGTAGAACTCTCTCAAGCCTGGAGATGGTGCACAATTGCCACCTACAAACAGGAGATTGCAGCCACCCTGGACAAATGGCAGTAGCATGCGCTGTATTTCAATATCAGACTGCACTATTGGAAATTTACAGTAATCCGCAAGCCCATAGCAAAATTGACCTGGCAGCTAGAAAAGTGGCCTGATGGTGATGGAAACAAACACAGATTGACCTCCACAGTGTGAAGGGAGGAAAAGAAGTTTTTTTCAGAAGCACAAAGATTGAGAATAATAACATTTTGAAGGCAAACATATATTGCCTGCCTGCCTAGAGCAATAAAACATAAGCAGGTGTAATCTATTTGAAATTCCCTCCACCTCACTCGGCTTTTGTGGGAGACTAGGATTGATTGTTATTACTGAATATCTATAATCCCTTCTTGAATGTGAGGCTGATCTGCACCATCACAGAACTACTATTATTTCTCCAATTAGTGAAACTCTTCCATAATAGCCAGAAGATGTATGTTCCACGTACAATGCTGCAGGGCATGTTTCTGCATTTGTTAGTACTGAGACAACATTATTTCATTTATTTTTTCCCTCTCTGTTGTAGGCTGGGTAGCTTGTGGAAAAGGTAATCAGGTAAAAACTAGACAGGTATATACAGGGAACCTAGAAAAGATGTAAATGGACTTTACTGAGTTCAGTGGAGTAATGATAGTTACTTTACTAGATAATCAGTTCTCCATACGTCTGCTCTCAGAAGATTGTATACAGACCCACTACCTTTTTCCTGCCAAGCTGTGGAATATGTTACTTGGAAACAATCAGTCATTCACAGTAACACAAAAATAACATTTTCATGCCTGTGACCAATAACCATATTTCTGTGTAAAAAAAAAAAAAAAAGCCCTGAGGCATTATCCTTTAGATACCTTTAAGCAGTATTCTGTGAACCAAAAAGTATACTTTAGTGTGAATTCTTTCAGTCCTATTTACAGTTAAGAAAACACACTGGATTAAATTTTAGGTCTATTTCATTTTCCATTGGAAAATGGAATTAATAGTGTTGGTCTGTAACAGTATATGAATATTAATAGTAAATGAAAGCTCCATAAATTGCCATGTGTAGAATCAAAACCAAAGAACAAGTGCCTGTGTTGTTTTTTAATGGATAATGAAAATTTGAGTTGTGTTTTGAGTTTGAAGCAAGTCTATTAACCCAAATTTGTGCCATCTGTTTGATGCCAAACTGGGTTTTGAATTATTCTTTCTACCAATGTTTGCCATACTTTTGAATGCTAAATTCCACCACAGAAAATTGAAACCAGCTGTGTCTTCTTTCATCTCATCCATATGCTGTAAAATCTTTGCCAAATAAGCTCCATAGCTTTTCCTGGTAGGATATCTTCTTTCCCGTTGTTCTTGTTGAGCAATGAAATGGCTATCAGAGCTGGAATTTGGATACCATCAGTATCTGGATTGACACACAGCAGAATTATCTTCATCAGCTGGTGAGGTAGCTGTTGGGCACATCAGGAGCAGCATGCCCTTGATCAGGGAAAGTACACAGGGGAATGTACAGCAGCACATGAAACACGTAACAGCACCTGCATAGTTATCTTATTTTTTTATCTACAATACTCTGAAATTTTCAAAGCAGATTTGGATCCTGAGGAAAGCCAAGCAGTGGTAGAGGCTGCCCAGAGAGGTTGTGTAGTCTTCATCCTTGAGGGGGTTTCAAGACCCAACCAGATGAAGTCCTGCGCAACCTGGTCTGATCTCAGAGCTGACCCTGCTTTGAGCAGGAGGTTGGACTCAAGACCTCAGCCTGAGTTTTCTGGTGAATCTGTGATTCTGGGATGTGTCTTTGTCCATGCTTAGGGTATTTTCTTTGTAACGGTAACAGGATTTTCATGTGGCCAAAATAGCCCATTGTTTATCATTTTTCTGTCTTTTCTGGCATGAAAATATACATAACTTCAGAGACTGTTACAGTCTATTTTAGTATTAAGCCCTACTTTATAAAGAAAAGCTAAGAATATGTTCACAGTGGAACAGACAAGGCAAGAAGCATGATCATGGAGCACAATAACGTCCAGCTGCCTTAGTTTTTACTGCTGTTTCCAGATAAGTATTGCAGCCTACCCTGGGATCTGTGAGGAAGCTGTTTCTTCTGAGGTGAAGTTGTGCTCTGAATCAGAAAGAGGAGATTCAAGGCTGAAGAACTGAGAGGTACTAAGGTCTAGGGCACAAAGAGAATGATCTTAAATATTTTTCAGTTCCAGAAGATTTTGAAACGTTTCCAATTTATTTCTGCCAAGGGTTACAAAAAGGTTCCTATCATGGTAAGGACTGAATTGGAGTACACTTGTAAAAGTTGACAGGAGTTTCAGATTGGGTGGGTCAGCTGTGGGTCAGCAGAACATGGTCCTGCAAGTGTACTACAGACTGTGTCTCATCCCCAGCCCATACCAAGCAGCTTGGTCCCACAGCTGCTCGAATTCTGGAAGGGCCTCTCTCATCTGCTGCCTGCACTGAAAGGCTCCCTGCAGTTAAAAAGCAGGAGCTATGACAGTTCAAGCTAAATGTTTGTTCTATCACTAATGACAGTTCAAGCTAAATGTTTGTTCTATCATCTCCTATATCTTGTAGACAGAAATAAAAGAGAACTTACAACAAATATTCACCAGCAACAAATATTCACCAGCAGGTTAACTTCTGTCATTTGTTCTCCAAAGGCAATGAAGAAAAATACCTGTCAGCATTTTGTTTTATTTGGAGAGACACCTTACTTGCTTCTACAGAAGTGAGTCAAAACTTAGCTGGTTAGCATGAGTCTGAGTAACGGCTCTCTCCTTTCACTACAACTTCCTTGAGTCTTCACAAGAAAAAAGTGCTACATGGGTTTCAGAGAGAACATGAAGTGCGAGAAATACATATGGAGTTAGATAAAAGTATTGGTTCACCTACCTTTATGAACTCCCTGTCTTTTCAGAGTCTTAACATTTTTTTCTGCAATTGCTCTGCTGCAATCTGATATCCTTTGATGATAATAGGATTTTTCATGTAATCACACTATGTGATAATTGAGTGAATACAATTTCTTCTGAGCATTCTGCACCCACTGGAGTAGGAGGGAAGTGGAATGAAACGTGTATGGTGGCAAGACTTCTGAGAGGAGGCAAAATTGTTTGCAGCTAAAACTTCAAGAAGGTCTTAGTAAGGAGACATCCCAATTTGTTTAAGTACAATTTATTTAAAAAAATAGGAAGTGCAATAATGACCAGGCCAAAATGCAAAGCTTTGCAATTTGCTTTGACAGTGTCCCAAAGGACCAAATGAATGAACCTCAGAAAAGATGAATTTAGAAGTATTTGCAATGTTGAATTGAATGTGGGGCACATTGGCTAGTGTTTGTGGTGAGGAAATGGGGATTAAGAGTCTGGGTTCCTTTTCCCAGCAATATACCTTTCCCAAGCCATTTAAATAAAGATTTTGCCAGTGTTATTCTTACAGCATTATATTTCACACCTGTCAGTGGTTTAGTAGGTCTGGTAAAATCATCTTTGGATTGTAGAATTTTCAACACTGGTACAAGTGGCAAAATCTGACCTTGAAACTATTAGAGTGTCAGTTTACAAATCTTTAAAATTGATGTGGTACTGTGAGGTTTTAATCAGATGTCATTGATGAAAAGAATTTTAAACCAAATATTATGATTTAAAGAAACAGTAGAAATAAGTCAGATACTATGCTATCAACACAGGCACTTCCGTCTTCCTGGTCTCAACACTCTCCTTTTTAGTACATGCAAGAATAAAACAAAATGTTCTATATATTTCACTTTGAGTAATGGAAATTCCAAGGCTTTTGTGAGACTCCTCTTACAATAAAACCATAACATGTAAAGAAATTTTCCTCTCTGACAAATAGTTTTTAGAGAAACTGCTAGGTGCTTTCACAAGAGAATGTTGAATACTTTTCTGGAAAGCTTTTAGGCATCAGATCAGAATAGAAGACACAATTGGCTCTTTGTAGCTGTCTTTATTGCTCATTTACTAGTTCCTCATTATGTTTACAGAATTATTTCTGCTTCTTTTCATTCATATTATTTTATTATTTTTATTTGACAAAGAGGGTAATTTCCCTCTTTCTTTTAAATGTCAATCTTATTTGTGTTGTTTGTTCCTCCTTCTCTCCCTTCTCCTTGTGACTCATTCACAGTTGCCAGCATTCCTTGTCTTCATTAAGCAGAAGACTCATTTTCCTGCTCCATCCATTTCTGTATTTCAGAACCTGGGTTGTTGTTTTTCTTTTTCCTGGTTTTCTTCACAAGAGAGTGGAACAGTGATTGCTGCTCACTGAAGGAGAGTACTGTGGGCCTCTTTGGTCTGTTGGTTGCCTGAAGGGCTCATTTGGTACCAATGACTAGTAGCCACTCACCTTAAGCTGTAGCTGTTCCAGGAGAGCATGTGTCAAAAGTTTTCTACCAGTGGGATTTTCTTCATTCCTTTTGAAAGATCTAAGACCCTATCTAAGAAAACAAACAACCATGTAGGTCAAAATGAGGAACAGACACAAGTACTTACAGACCTGTGCTGCCACTGTACACAAATGTTCTCCCGTGACACTGGTGACAGTCCTTCGATTTTCTTCCAAAAGAAACCTTAATTGTGAAATGAAGCCAGAAGCCCTGCTGCCAGATTTCTTGCTCACTGTCTCCAGTACAAGTCAGAAGGAAATATGTTGAGGCCAGAGATTCCTGTAGAAAGACAGAATAAGCAAAAGAAGAGCCCAGCTATGTGTCTGAGTTTCCCCATATGTCAGAGAAGTTAATGTTCTCATAATGCAAATCTTTAAGTAAACCTGCTGCTCACACATACTTCTATTGTGTCCTCCTTCAGATCTACTATCCATGTGGATAGAAGTACAACAGCAGACAAACAAGTGAAAACCCTGTTGGAAGTTTGACCACCTGAATGTAAAAATTTTACCAAAAAAAGGACTAGCTGTCTTCTGATATTTCTTGTCTCTCACTTATTCCAATGCACATAAGTAAACCCTATGTTGCAAAACCGGAGGTGCTTGCCAGAAGAAATGGCATAACCAGTCAGCACTCAGGACACAGCTCTGGTATTTCCTTTGCAGTATGAAGGGACTTTCATTGCTTGACACTGAAGGGGCTCTTTTCTTCAGGTGTGTCACCAGTAGTTTAGTCATAAGGAGTAAATGATGAAAGAAAGCGGAACTGTTCATTAGCTTAACTTGCGCTATCATGGCAAGGCTTGGGATTGCATTTTTCATTTCAAGCCCGATGTTACTGCATAACACCACAGAAGTAGCTTCACAAGCTCTGAAACAACAGAAGCCTAGCTTGCCAAGGTTTCATGCCCTGAGGCACACAGCAGTGTCTGATGTCTAGTAAGTGTGAGGTAAAGACAAAGCCTTTTTGTCAAAGCACTAATAGTGTCTCTGTCTCTACGCATTCACCTATTTTCAGAACAGTCTGTTGAATTTGGTTGAAATTGATCACTGGCTTTAAGGATGACAAGTTCAGAACAGATCAGTAAGCAGAAATATATGGACTAACAGTAAGAGTAGAGTCACATAAAGCCACTTTCTCTCAGAATTGAGTCTAAAAAGTACAGACAAGCTGTAAACCTTGCTTGTGTTATTAGTAAAAAGCAAAGAAACAAAACAGTAAGAAGTACTACTGAGGGCTCACGAACTCAAGCAGATCTTTTAAAACTGAACTTATCTAAGAACCTTTAATTTCCCGTAACTGATTACCAACAGCCATGTCAAAATATTTTCTGTCTCTCTATCTTTTTAGCTGTCTGTGCCTCTATCTATCTCTCTATATGTCCATCCATCTAGCCACCTTAATCTAAGAAAAGTATCTAAAGGGCTGAGTAAAAGTCTACTTTTCTATTAACTTTAATACTGAAATAAATGAGTTTTTCTTTGATTTACCTGGCTGTCAAAAACTCTTGGCTTCCAGTCATCAACCGGGATAAATTTATTTGCCTAGTTTGCTTTTTCTGCACAATTAGACTGATTTCTCTTTGATGTTTTGAGGACCTAATCTAGTTCATCGTAGTGTTCACCCCTTTGAATTCAGCCTAAGCAGAAACCCATTACCATTAGTCCTGGCACTGTTCTGGAGCCAACAGTAAGTGTAAGGTAGCAATTGCTATAGTTGTCCTATAAATCCTTTGCTACAGTTGTCCCTTTAAAATCCTTTTCTTCTTAATTAAGCAGTTTGAAAATAGAAGGAATATGCCATAGTAATGCACTACAGTTTGATCCCTGAGAGTCGATTTTGCTTTCAGGTTACATGCAATCAGTTTGAGTTAGTTAGCCTGAATCTTATAAGAATGTCAGATTGAAAAGGATTTCTCTGTAGTAAATTAATAGTGTGAAAGCTATTATCAACACTTGAAACTAAAACCAAACTTTCTAGCCAGCCACAAGATGAAGTTAGAAAATAAGAAACAATACAACCAAAGCAAATCAACCATGTTCTCATTAAAGTCAATGGACATTTTGTCATTGGCCTTGATAGGAGTGGGATCTGTCCCAAATTCTTCACTTCTCCCACTAGAAAAAGGAAACTGAAATTCGTGTTACCATTTTCCCACTCCTAATCTCATTTCCTCATTTTCCTCTCTCTCCCTGAAACCTAATTCTCCAGGGATTTTCTGAACAAAGTAGCAAGTATGAGTGAAGGGCTGTAGAAAGGATGTGGTAAGGTGCATGCAACATAGCTCAGGTTTTGGTGGCTATTTGCTGCATCAATGTGCTTTTCTTACAGCTTGCAAAACTTTACTTAAGCCTGATATAGATCCAGGTATTTTACAAGCAAACAATATCATCCTCTGAGTGGCTACTTGAGTAAGTAATTTTCACCTCGGTGCTCAAAAGGGGAAGATATTTTAATACTGCTGAAAGCACTGGGGGGCAGTGTGATCTAGTGAAGTGTGCGTTGGCGCAGCTGCCCTGCCATCCGTCTGGGGTATCACTTCCAGGAGGGACTCCCGTCTCTATCTGGCAGCTCTGCTGTACCTCCTTGAAGGGCTGAGAGTATGTGCGTGTGCTCTGTCTCTTCTGGGGGTCCCATTAGCAGCTGGGTGATGAGGCACTGTAAAATAAACTAAAATGTAATGTTAACAAAGACTGACAGGCTAAAAGGTTTGACTTACTATGAACGTGCTATGAATAGGTGGATACTTGTTTCACTGCAGGACCATCTGAACGCTGAGAACAAGCAGAGAAGTCTCTGTGGTGCCTGGGTCTATGACCGTGTCTGGCAAGAGAAGCAAATCTTGTCTATTACTTCTGAAGTGCACCTCTTCCTGATAGTAGAGTATGAAGAGTGCTGCAAATTGTTATTGTCTGTTGTATGTTTTCTGCTTGTTTTATTGTTTAAAATTTATTATTTCTTATCTTGCACAAAACCAAGCAAGCAAGCTAATCAACTATATAATATCAGCTAACCTGGAAAGCAAACAAAGCGGCTGCAAACACTGGGGAAACAATACACAAACACAGCATTTCCCAGAAGGTGCTTCTGTAAATTATTGATTTTTATTTTTAACATCAGAGGGTACTGCTACTCTTATTGGCCTTTTACTTCAGAAAATTCTGCCTTGTAGCACATCACTGGAACTTCTAACTGATAGAAAGAAATGGTGGAAACCTGGCAGTTTTTCAAAGAAACAAAATATCTAATGCTGAGGTTTTAATTCTGTGATTGTAAGTAGTCATTCATAAACAGATCATGGTCTTTGCAAAAGACTTTTATCTGAAAAGAATACACTAAAGGGGTTGTAGCCTTATAGGTCTGACTAACAAAAAATTCCCATAATGAGTTTCTAGTTCAAGAGCAGGGGAACTGTTACTGCTTTAATCATGGGACGAAGGCTGAGCCCTAGAAATGGTATTGAAGGGTAACTTCCACTCAGGTGTCTTAGGAGGAATTCTGACCCTTGGGCCTTCAACATGGCATAATGTAATATGCAATGTATAAGCTAGCTTGAATACAAAAAGCAGTACAATTATAGTCTCAAGGGACTCTTTCATATGGTGTATTGCTTCTGGTCTTCAGCCAAAAGTCATATCTTTGGTCAGTCACTTTTCCTCCTGCAGTGTTTCCAAAATAACTCCTAAAGCAAGAGTTGTGATGCCCTCTGTCCTATGCCCAATAGTCCTGCTGTTGGTATTAACTCCTCTTGATAGCATCAGTAGTTGCATCTAAGTTTTCCAATAGCCAGATACACCTGGAAAAGGGATGAAAGTTTCTTATAACAAACAGTTATAAGAAAAGCTGTTTGTACACTCTATTCACAGATTGTACTCAAAAAAGAGCAGCCACACCTTGGCTCCATAAGGCTCTCCTGGAGTGTGTAAGGCTGTATTAAACCACTGCTGGAACCACTTAACATGCTTTTTTTTTTTTTTTTTCTTATTGAGAACTTCTGTGCTAAATGAAAACTAAACAGAACAAACCAAAAAAAAAAAAGAAAATCACCCATATCCCTCTGACACAATTGGTACCCTTGTGGTAAACCTTTAAGTAGGAACATGTTTAGTCTTGACTCATACAAGATAGACATTTTGGGGGGGACTTGATTTTGCAGCCGGGCACATACTCCTGCTTTGCATCTGTTTTACATACATAATTTTAATTGTCTTTTGCTAATCTTTTATATAACTGTAGTTAAGTATATAAAGGTAGAATATGTGGTCATATGAATGCTATATGTGCCAGAAAACAGGTTTCACAAGCAAATATACATGGGGTAAAACAAGGATAAGTATACTGTCATCCTCTGCCTTGTGTGGAGGACAATCCCTGTGAGCAGAAGCAGTGATGACGGCTGGCACTGCCAGAAATGTGGCCCATATTCTATAAGGTGCTGAGAAAGGTTAGAGCAAGGTTGTGACCAGTGGAGATAGACAGATGTCCAGCAGCGGTAAGTTGGGTTTTTTTGGCATTGTCAAGTTTATTGGCTGACCTCATATTTCTGGATAATACCCAGGAAACCAACAAATGAGAAAAGAGCTACAGCAAACACTAATTAAATATGTCCTCTCTCTCACTTTCAGGCTAATTATCACATGTAGAGGTTAAGCCCTGGAGAATAAAATGTTCAAGAAAAAATACAATGAAAAAAACCACATCTGATCATGCCTTACTCTCATTGGAAAGTGTATTTGCTTCTCCTCACTGTGGGTTGTTGCTTTGGCCTTCTTTCTTTATCACCCTGCCTAAAATCTCCAAGTAAAACTCATAAAGTCAGAGAGTTTCTTTAGTTTCACCAAGAAATGCGAGAGATCATGAAGGTTTGCATGTCATTTGACCAAGTTCACTTGAGAGTCTGGACATCCTTACAAAGCCATTCATATAGTTTAAGAATGTAGTGTTTATTGCCTCTAAATTAGATAGAAAAAAGAGCTTCTTCCAGAGAGCAGACCAGGGCCTGGGATTCAGACAATGTGACTAGTATTCAGAGGACGCCATTAAAGTGCTATCTTGAGCCACTTCAGTTCTCTAGGTCTCAATTTCTTCTTCTAAAGACACTCCAGATGTGTGCAATGTGACAGTTAAAAATTGTTATTATCATTCTATGTTATTTTCCAAGTTGCAAGCCAGGGAGCAAATTCTAATCTGGCAAAATTAAATGTAGCTGTAGGATTTTTAAGCTTGAATTTCCATAGCCTCTGCATGCACATTTTTATAGTCTGTATTGACAGGCTTCAACTCATCCTTATTATCTTTCACTTCACATATTAACAGGTAAATTAATACTTCCACACCAGAAATCTTTGTCATCTTTACCTCTTTACATCTATCAGCTTCCTCCTCTAAATGCAAACTCTAGCTTAATTTCCTACTTATACCGAGGTGTGCACCCTTGCTTATTTTTATTTGCATTCAACTATGTTATGATTATTGCAGTATATGCAATAAAAAGTGGTATATATTCTCCAAGTGGATTCCTTTGGGATACTATAAAGCACAAGTTTTAAAAAGAAAGGTTTTTAGAAATACTGAATACCAATAATGTCCATCAATTGCTCTGAGGACACACACATAATTATTAAACTTAGCCAAGACTCTTCCCTGTTGAAGAACCTTATGTTAAAATAACCAACAGTAGGCAAAGCTTAGGTCTCCATGAAGTCCTAGCAGCTGCTTTTTGTAGCACAGTACAGCTAAGTGGATGGCCTAATCAAACAGATTTTAAAATCCCAAGACAAAGTATGCATGCAGTCAGAATAGTCCCATACGCTCCTCTTTAAGAAGGTGATCTTGAGGGACATATATTTATGTTGGGGCTTAAAACCTCATGAAGAGAAATCAAAGGAATCTGATCTTCCTCTGCTTCTTCACTGGGATTTTAAGATATATATCTTGTATCTTCAGGTCACCACAAACTAGATTAATGTTGAACCATACCAAAATGTGTCACCTTCAGGCCTACTTCCTTTTCCTGGTAGTCTTGTGACAGTCAGGAAAGCACGTTGAAAGTGGCTAGATAATGTAGGAACGTATACCCATGAGTTTGTACTTGTGAGATTCACAGAGTTCACTTTTCAAAAAGAGTACTTCAGCCCCAGCACTGGGGTCTGGACATTTATGCAAGGAGTTATCTGTTCCAGTCCCAGTCTTAGCAGACTGGCAGTTCATACCGTCACACCATACTACGAGAGGTACCGACAGGGAAAATTAGGAGTCAGGGCCCACCTCAGCATCTTCCCTTGTGGTCTGCCTTTGCACCTTGTCACTCTTGCTCTGCCTGGGCTCCTGGCTGTCCAGTTGCTTGGTTTCCAGGTCCACTGACTCTGTTGTTGTAACTGTTGATCTGAGCCATTTGCCTTCTTTTGACCTAAGAGGACCAAATCAGTTGGATGTCTGTAGGCTAACAACAAAGCCTTACTGCAAAATTTGTGAATGATTCCAGAGCTGGTAAGGTGGCTAACAGTGGATTGGATCCACCTAGCTGGCCAAATCCATCCTCACTATTCCCTTTCAACAAAGAGGATGGGAACTGGCTGTTGGATCAGAAGGCACATTTCAGTGTCTTCTACACACTTTTGTGTCTGTGAACAACCTAGAGACCACAGACAGCAACCACTCTGGCATGAAAAGGTGGTGAAAACTGCACCTAACAGTCATGGTTGAGAGAATGGTCCTTTGTGACTACATCTAAATCTAACACTTTGTCTAGAAATTTGAAAGAAGTATTTTAGGCATAAGAATGACAGTAAATTAAACATGGTAGTCCCAGATCCGTCACAGTGTCTCTCTTCAGAGACAGCATCTCTGGAGATGTGTTATTGGTGTCTGTGTACCCAGTGTGAGCAGACGAAGTTTTCCCCTTTGGCATCCAGATGAACTGGAGATACAGAGCTGGATGTTCTCCAAAACCATCCTTATTTCTCATCACAGCAACTGAGTGGATGTGAAATAGACAAAGTTAATGATAACAGTGTGACAGATATTAACATTCATTGAAAATGCATATTTCAAATGACATTAGTATTTGTACACTGTTTTCTAAGATATAAAATTGGTCATAAATAACATTTAGAAGGTAGGGTATTTATTCACATGGAGCAGGTTATTGCAGATTATATTAATACATATGCATGACATCATTAATTAAAGAATATGTGTTATACAGTAAGATTATATAAACCTCACTGGAGGACTAAAGAGATTTACTAGAAAGTCATATTATGTATGCTGAGTTAAGTCCAGTAAAGCTGACAGAAGAATCTGCAACTCTGCTTTGGATCTGCAGAGCTTCATCTATTGACACAAATATCCTCCCTTGTCAATCAAAGTTTAATTACAGCTACTGGCAAGGGCAACTTCATTCCAGCAGACTTTAGTAGACACACATACCACTACACACAGTGTCATAGGCACAAATGATGAAGAGAATGTAGAGGATGCTCTGCTAGGATGCTACTGAGTATACACTTTTGTTAGGAAAGCAAGGCACCCAGTGAAATCCTTGGAAAGGGATTTGGTTACTAGTATACTTTAAACACCAGGCTACAGTGTTTTTAAAACCTCCAGGGAATTCTAAAAATAAATATTTGTCATTGCGCCTTGGTAAAGTATGGTGCATCTTGGCCACTAAATTTAATAATTTTTCAGCATTAGTATGTTCCTCATAATCTGATTTGATCTCTATCTTACTCCTTTTTCTCCTTCTTTTTGTTTTCCTGTCTGATTTCCTTCCTACGTTCTCTACTCTCAAAGAAGAGCTCAAAGAATTACTGTGTTCAGCCTCTCAACAAACATCCAGACAGAAGCTGCAAAATGACGTAGCCAGAGCAGCCATATTTCTAGATATGTATTATTTAAACGTATTAGCTGTGATTCCAAATTAAATGGTACGGTAGAGGCACATGTTCTGAATAAAGACCCTAAGCATCACACACTGTGACCCAGTTACCCTTGCACATTGGAGGCTGGACGCCAGAACAGCTTCTCTCCACTTCTGTCCTTCAAGTCTGAAGATGGAGCACTGCACTTGGGGACAGAGTGATTCCACTATGGATTCGTCTTTGTTGATTGATTGCACCACTGTGACTGGAGATCACAGCACCACCTGACAGGTATTACTGACTTTGGCCCTGCTTGTGCAGAGTTTCAAAACCTATTTCAAAATGGACATTTTCCCATACTAGTGGATGAATTGGCTGGGAAATCACTCTGAAGAGCTCACCAAAGCTATTGAGGCAGCCACAGACATGCAATAAGGCTAGCTTCATATTGTACTTTTGTGAGCAATGTTGCAATGGAACTCTACATTTCACAAGGGCGAAATATCAAGAAGTAACTCACATAGTACTTTGGTATTTCTGTTTACTCATGAAACTAAAAAATCCAAAACTCCAAAATATGTACTTTTTTTCTGGACTCCAGAAGTTGTGTGTACGTGAAGGTGGACATTCTTACCTTAAACTCTTGCTCCTACATGAAAAACATACATAAGCATTACTATGAGTCTGTCCTATACAGTGAACCATTTTCATTCAAATGTAAGTATCAGTACAGGACAAGTCAAAGTGTCCTGGTAAATAAGATTGGACATCCAAATGAGGACCTGGAAATCAGACAATAGACAGTAGAGAGAAAATACTTGACAAATCAATCTTTTTGATGGAGTATACCTTCTTGAAAAACCTGACTTTTTCTTTGTGAAATGTTGATAGTAATTTTGTTTGGAAAAAATGTGAAGAATTACTTCTTATTTACAATTCATTTAAAAACCATTTGAATTTAAATGGAAATAAATCATTTTTTATTGACCCAAAACCAATTCACATCAGTCTGGAAATTTGTTTTCTGATTGTCTTTACTGTGCAGTGCACTATGATTACTGTTTAACTACATATTTACCTTACTATGCTATATTCTTCTACCCATTATTTTTGTTTTGGGTCTTTTAGTGACCTCAAAATGCCATGTGCATGCTTTGAAATAACATGATGTTTATATTTACATTAGTGAGAACAAATGTAGCACTACTTGGATAACCATGGAGATGTCATTGTTTGCAAAACACTTTGATTTCTTTATAGCAAAACCAATTCCTTGTGTGCTTCAATAGCAAAGGAAGGCTCAGCTATGTATGCTGTGCACTTGATTCATTCTGAGCTTTGGTAATTTACTGAACTTTAAGAAGGGCAATCAGCGTGGCAAAGCAGCAATTCATAAGCAATTGCCATTTAGGCAAGAGGCATAAAATTTTTGATTAGGCAATTCAGGCATTGTTTAAACTGAAGTTGCAATTAGGTAACCTTCACTTACTTAATATATCATCATTAATTTTAATCAGGCATATTTGTTATTTTTGGCATTAGAAAAAAGCAAATTAAATTCTAATTCAAAATTCACATCTATATCTTGACGCAGACAGTCTGCTGCAGCGTTGCCGTAGTGAAAATATCTGTTTCTCTTGACATCCCATTAATGAAAGGACCCTATCTGCAAAACTGTGGTTTATATACATAGATTAATAATGCCATGTTTTACAATCCAGTCTTAAACTAGCAAGAAGGTGGTTATCATACTTGGTTTTAATAGAATAATAAAAAGTTTACCTTGAATTTGATTGCATAATTTACAAGAATTATTTTTATAGTATTTCAATTGGGTTACTGATAAGTTTTCCCCATGTTTACTTTACTGATACTGAAAATTATTCATGTAAGTTTCATGAATAATTTTTCATGAATGCTACTTCTCCAAGGTCTCATTTTAATGAGGTATAATCCACATGATATATTTCAGTTTCCAGGTTGAATAAACTGATTTCTCTAATATAAATACTTGCTCTTACTGACCAGAAGCTGTCTTCTGTCTTTTCAAGCATTCCCAAAAATCTGCCAGATTCTGATTCTGTTGCAGCAAGTAAATAACTTACTTAAACACTGAAAAAATGTATTAAAAAAGGTAAAGGGTAGAAGAAACTGAGTCTGAGAAAACTTGAAAGTTATACAAAATCCCAGCCTTGTATTACAAATAAACTTCGCTGCAGAAATGATGTTGTGTTCTACAATTTCAGATGTAACCACACCAAAGATATGGAAATAATAAATGTATTTATGCTCTAGCAATAGGAAGGGGATGACATTTAAAAAATTATTTTAGGAGTACTTAGTCCATACTCACTGAAAGGCAAAAGGGACAATGACTGTCAACTTCTGGTATCTGCAAACTTTTAGTCATTATTAATTCCATATCTAATACTTGGGTGTTTGACTAATCAATATTTTAATACACATTAAATATAATAATTACACTTATGTCATGGAAAAAATTGGTATCAAATCTACACTAAGAGAGATTTTGGCTTTGATAAATCGTTAATTTAATCTGATTATGGGGGCGGGATTTGGTTTTAAAGGGTTAGACCAGAATAGTTCAGTCTATACACAGTGGAATAGTTAAAAGTCAACCTTAGGCTTCTGCTTGAAACTTTGGGACTCTGGGACATTGTTAACTGCATCTCTCAGAAGGTTTTAAGCTCAATGATTTGAAACTGCCCTTCTTTAGCACAGTAGGAAAGACATGTAAATCTTTGTTAGAGTTAATAGTTTAGATAATTACAGAAGTTTTCAGACTTGCTCTTTAATTTGACAGGCAAGTTAGAGGACCAAGAAAATGTGTTACTTGTGAACCCTATCAAGAAAATGCTTCTTTCTCTCTGCTTCACTACTCTCTGCTCTGCTAATTCAACTGCAGAATGAGAATAGAAACATCTTTGCAATATCAAATTTACTGGCAAGATACAGCAGCTCTTTTGCTCAGTGGCTGTTTCAGCTTTTTGCAGAAATACAAGACTCTCATGGAGACAGAGCAATGTTATCCTATGATAAGCACTTCACTGATATTTTGGCTCCACAGTAAAACTGGTTATTCAAAGTTTAATACATTCAGATGTAGAAGATTAAAGAGATAATTCAGTATCTGATAAATGAAAAGATATTAAGACCTTTATTTAAGAGCTGTAATTTCACAGCTTTATTTGGAAGAGAATAACAGATTTTTAGCAATTCCTAAAAAGAATAAAACTCATTTACTGTAGACCATTAGCTATATACTTAATTAAAATTTAAGAAGCACAATTGTAGCCTTGCTGCAGCTTATGAAGTTTAATCTCAGCCATTGATTCCTAACTAAATCCTGATAGACTGTAAACTTGTCATTTCCTGCTTAATAGAAGATGTACTCAATATATCTGACTAAAAGGCAAATATGATGATTGACCATAAACATATCAATATTTAGTGTAAGACTGATTAACATTTTATAGTCTGTAGACACTGGGACTGACTTAATGACTGAGCCACAGAAAGTTATCTGGTCCTTGTTGGTTACCAGGTGAGTAAATGTGCTAGGAAGCCTTTGTGGGTCATAGAAGAGGGTGTCTGCTTTATTGATTTTTATATGTAGGATTAATTTATAATGCCTTAGACAGTAGACACAGACTTTAGATAAGACACAGGTACAATATCAGGACTGGTATTATAACCATGGTTCTCCAATTGCCATAGGCACAGGTCTGCACCATTGGAGATAAGGACACTTTTTTCACAGACTGATATAGGAGGTCCTTTTCTAAACATCCAACTAGTGAGCAACATCACAGACATA
This sequence comes from Ciconia boyciana, assembly GCF_034638445.1. Classification (NCBI taxonomy): domain Eukaryota; kingdom Metazoa; phylum Chordata; class Aves; order Ciconiiformes; family Ciconiidae; genus Ciconia; species Ciconia boyciana. The sequence goes on from NC_132936.1 coordinate 86,387,259, forward strand.
AGAAGGCCATTACGGCATGTGCTGTGAATGTCTGTAAACAAGTGAAATGGAACTGCTCTATTTCACAGCCAAAGCAATCAAACAGAGTGTTAGGGGTTGAAAACCTTGTGAAATGCAGACTGTGAAACCCAACAGCAAGCTGTTTTTATGTGCTCTGTGTGTATTTCACCTGTCAAAGAGACAAATCATGTTGGTGAGTCCATTTGGGAGAGAAGGGAAGAGAAGAGAAGAGAAGAGAAGAGAAGAGAAGAGAAGAGAAGAGAAGAGAAGAGAAGAGAAGAGAAGAGAAGAGAAGAGAAGAGGAGAGGAGAGGAGAGGAGAGGAGAGGAGAGGAGAGGAGAGGAGAGGAGAGGAGAGGAGAGGAGAGGAGAGGAGAGGACAGGAGAGGAGAGGAGAGGAGAGGAGAGGAGAGGAGAGGAGAGGAGAGGAGAGGAGAGGAGAGGAGAGGAGAGGAGAGGAGAGGAGAGGAGAGGAGAGGAGAGGAGAGGAGAGGAGAGGAGAGGAGGGAAGGGAAGGGAAGAGAAGGGAAGGGAAGGGAAGAGGAGAGGAGAGGAGAGGAGAGGAGAGGAGAGGAGAGGAGAGGAGAGGAGAGGAGAGGAGAGGAGAGGAGAGGAGAGGAGAGGAGAGGAGAGGAGAGAAGAGAAGAGAAGAGAAGAGAAGAGAAGAGAAGAGAAGAGAAGAGAAGAGAAGAGAAGAGAAGAGAAGAGAAGAGAAGAGAAGAGAAGAGAAGAGAAGAGAAGAGAAGAGAAGAGAAGAGAAGAGAAGAGAAGAGAAGAGAAAGCTGTCCTACAGGGAAATGCGGTCACAGGGCTCTGCCCTCTGGAGAGGTTGCTCCTGCCAGCCTCAGTGCCCTGCCCCTGCCTGCCCACGCTGCAGGTGCAGCAAATACCCATTTTCAATTTTCAAGGAAAACTTTTAAACTACTTCTGACTCTGATTAGATTAAGAATTAGATGAAGAATTTCATATCCCTTCCACTGACTTTTAGTAACAGACATTTCTCTTCTCTCCTACCTGAGAATGCGCCCCGCACATGGGAGCCCCACTTGCCCGCCCAGGGAAAGCCATCCTTCACAGCTCTGCCAGAGCTCTCTCAACCACACAACCTCTCATCGCCGGTTAGTTTGGTCCTAATACGCAGAGTTACTAATTCCTGTCCTTCCTCCAGGCCAAAATAGCCCAAATATCGAATGAAGCCCGGGGATGATACTGTTACACGTATAGTAACTCCCCTAAACTTTTAGGCCACAATTCATGGACAACTCCTAGAGCTCTTGGGGCTCACAGCCTGTCACAGCTCAAGTTCCCTAATTCACAAGTAATTCGTATGAAATGAGGACCACTTAGCACCAAGACGTTAAAAAGAACAGCTCCTCTTTTACTTATAGTAGGAAACGGCTGTGTACTGGATACAACCATGTGACACTTTTTGGCTTATTTTTGTCAATTGCATTTACTTTTATACATAGGAAACTTTTAGATCTTAGCTGAGAGCCGGGTAGCTACAAGCATTTATCTTAGTTCATTATTGTAGAAAAACATGAGATTGAGATTTGGGTATCAACTCTGCATGTGTCATTATGATACAAATAATTTTTTTACGCAAAATGCAACAGCCGGGTGCATACCTATGTATCCTTTAAATCTACCTAGCCACAAAGGCTACCAGTGATACTTGTCTTTTGGCAACAATAAACAAAATGTCCATATCTAATGCAATGAGGGGACAGTTCCAGTGGCAAATTTCATCATTACTAAGATTAAAAAAACCAAATAAATTTATTTTCCTGGATAATCATAAACCGTTATGGTGGGTTGCAGCAGGCTCTGAAGCACTATATCCCTTCACCTAACCTACATAGCCTGAAGCTAATTTCATTCACTGTGACTTGCAGGAAAAAAACAACAGTGAGTGTCACTTAACAGTAATGGATAGTTGAAGCTACTTACACCCTTAATGCTGGTTTTCTTCTCATATGTACAAAATTAATCTCCATTTATTTTCATGAGAAAGCAGTGCTATGTAAATCAGGTTTTTGGAAATGTCAGCAGGTTGTAGCAAGCTGAAATGAAAAAAATGCTTTATATAGGGGGAAGTAACAATACTACTACTGTTGTTGTTGTTGTTGTTGTTATTATTATTACATTATTGGCATACTGTATCCTTGGAACTGAGATAAATTCGGGCACTAGAAAGAGTTTTTTTGTCAATGTGAATGTCTGTGTTATGTTTGCCACAGGATATTGTCAAAGAGAAAAGTCGGTAGGATGCTTTTTCATTTCTGCAGTGCATTTAAAATAGTTTTTTTCATGATGTTCAAAAGACTGCTCATTTTACAATGAAAAACAAAACAAAAAAGGTGCTATTGGAAGGGAAGAAGCAGAAAGAATAACTGAATTAATCCAATTTTAAACCTCACTGGAATCCTGCACATTTAAACAGCTCCCTGTTTACTTGATGGTCCGTGATGATGAAAATAAATGCAACTGCAGACTAAGATCTTATTAACCACAGTCTATGCAATTGCAGATATAACCCCTATAGTAATTGCTCACATAGCACTGTGCACAGCTGTCAGGAGATATAAACATGAGCATAAACTGAGAGCTAATGGCGTGGCAGGATCTTGATAGCAAAAGCTGTTGCCAGTCAGCTGTGATTCCTTCATAACCGTAGCTCTCGCGTGCTGGAGAGTCCAGGTGGTGCTTGCTGTAGCTCCTGGGTGCTCTTGGGGAACCCTCACAAGAGTGATGGTGCTCCCTGCAGAAAAACATGTTTTAATATATTGGGAAAGACAATGTTTGAATGGCACATTCTTTCCATAATCCTCCTGGTGCATCACACACACAACCTATAGAATATAAAAGTGGTTCAAATAGTGAGCTCAAGCTCGCAGTGGAAAGCCCTACTCCCCAGGCTCTTATTCAGCAATTAATTGGAAGCAGTAACCTTATTTTTTTTTCTTAAATTAGACTGGTTGTCACCCTTTTATTAGAAGGTATGACAGTTTATTTTTCATGCAAAATCTTTAAATCCAAAGTTTCCCTAAAACTGTTCTCTAGTTTTTGAAATTTATGTGTGATGCAGAATGAAATTCTCTGGTTTATCACCATATGAGACAAACTGGCTGATATTAACATTCCTTTTGACTTTTATGATAGCACGTCGCACAGAAACACTTCTGCCCTGGAGGGAAGAGCAATACTACCAGCAGGTCTTTCCCATCTAAAATGATGTGAGTCAGTAGAGCATATGTAGTATTCCCAGAAAGTACTGGCAGATTGAGTTTCCAGGAATTGTACTGCTTAGAGCACAGGGCTCTAGGTTTTCTGATATCGTAAGGCCGTTCCATAAACATAAAGGTGGAATTTCTTTGAATCATATGAAGCTGGGCAGAGTTAAAAATATATTAAAAAACATGTACAGTTGAAGGGAAAATGGTCTTCGCTTGTTCAGAGCCTGTGGGCAATGATATCTTCTAAGGAGGAACGACCCAGAAAATCAAAATCCCCCAAATCATCACCCAGTGCCACTGTTTCAGGAAAAAGAATCATTTAGCCTAGCTCATCTCAACTACAAGCACTCAGTATATCAGCTTCTTTGAAAAAGGAATAAACTTTGCTGGCTAATGACAGCTTAGGCTATACACGACAGCACTGAATATAACCATATCTACTTCTTTAGGATCTTGCACAACGTTCAGGACCTTGAACCTTCTGCCACGGACAAGTCTAAACAAGCCACAGCAGAATTAGTCAGGGCACTGAGACACTGAAATCTCAGCATGAGTGAAAGTCAAGCTTAAACAAATTTGCCCACAGGATCGTTTTTTCAATGCTTGCCCTCAGAACCAGGGTATGCATTGGCTATACTGAGTATATTCAGGACTTTGTTTACTTTTAGTCAGCTACTATGTAAATGATTTGTTGAAAGGAATCATATATTTGACTAGTGTGTCTCATCACCATAAGGTAGTGCTCCATCCAGAATTCCTGGCTGTACCCCTGATTTCATACTGTTTAGTTTAATCCTGCTTCTCTTCAGTTCTCAATATGCTCCTGTCACTGCATGGCATCCTCACCCTCGTCGGCACCTCTTTAATTCATATCATAAGGAAATATTGTTCACCCTTTTAAATTAACAAATAGCTAAACACTACCAAAACTTCCATTAAGTTGAGTAACAGCAGGATGTCTTAAGTAGCATGCACACACTCCATATACGTGTGTTTTCCAGACTGCCCACAAGGCATGCCTAATGATGTGTAAACGCATTTTCCCCTTCTCTCTTCAAAATAAGCAGAATGGGTGCTTGGGAAATATTTGACATCTTTTCCTCATTTGTCTGTCTGCATTATATTGCAACAGTGACCTTGAGTGACAGTTTTAAACTATACCCCATTCTTCCTCTCAAAAGAAGTATGTTTTTCCTCTCTGCTTTGTTAAAAGAACAAAGGCTGGAAATGCTATGTTCAAAAAAAAGTTTAGCTTTGGGTAGAATTACTTAGAAATTCATAATTGTTCTGTGTCATTCACCACTCTCTCTGAATGTCACCCATTGCTTAGATAGGATACAGCTTAGGACACCAAACATTTGGAACTCGTTAAATTATGCAAAGTTTTTTTCTTTCACCAATGACTATTTTGTGTAAATCTGTCCTTCCTAATACAATTAGCTCCCAAATAAACTTCATTTATGCCATCACGACTTCTCTGGGACATATCTGGCCTTGGTTCCCTGGAGAGAATAAACGACAGTTGCAGGGAAATGTTTATCATTTATTCATTCTCCCTCCTTTCTTCATCTTTTTCAACCTGTCTTAGGTTTCATGTGATACTGATCATGTGAAATCCACTGATACTAACTGTAATCAGGAGGAAAGAAGGTGAAATACCCAGAGTGTGAAATGTGGTTTAATTTTAAAGAACTACTTTTCTCATTTTCAAACACATATTCACAATAAAATTAAATTATATACACCCTAAAAGTAATTTTTAACTTAGAAGAGAAAAAATTCCAAAATGTTATCTAACACAGTCTCCGTATGTTTGCTTTCCATTCTTTATATTAATATTTTGCCAAGAAAAAAATCTAAATACTATAATTATTCCCTCCATTTTAAAAATAATACCTTGTGGAAAATACATTGATTGCTGTCTACAAGTTTCCAACATCACTGACTACAGTATAAAATCTAATAGCACAGTCTGGACACCACAGCTGGCATTACAGTTTTATTCAGATTCCGACACTTGCTTATCATAAATTCAGGGATTACTAAAGAAAATACCTTGACCAATGTAACTTCTAATTTCACCCAAGTGTGATTACATTCAATTTATCCTCCCTGTGTGCTGCAAAGTGGTATGAACCAACATTAGTGACACTGCAAATTGTGCCTTTGTTTTCTTTGGCTTATTTGGGTTCTTGTCTGGTGAGAGAAAGGTCCTTCCTTCTGGGAAAGGTCTGAGCGGTTGAAGAGGCCATACCAGACCTGGCTGGGAATAGGCTGAAATAAAAATAACAGCCATATTCTTTAGCAGGGCTCTTGCTCAAACAACTCCCTTTGTCCTTTCATCTGACAAAGCTGGCAGAAATGCGACATTAGACAAAGACAGACGGAAAGCTTCACCATTTTAGCAGGTGCTCTCTGTGGAAACATAAAGTGCACATTTGATGCAACCCTCTGCTGTTTTTCTGAGGAGCATTGCAGACAAAGTTTTGCAGTCTATATCTCTGTTTCCGATTAGATTTGACAAGGGCAGTAACAACAGCCCTGGCTGAGGGGTCAGAGCCAACGCCGCAGTTCAGAGCCTCTTGTAGCGATTTAAGCCAGGCCCTGACCCCAGGGCTTCAAGTTCAATGGTTTCTAGCTTCCTTCTTATTTTCAGTCATTTCCTTGGAGATTCTCTGGATGAGACAGGAGGCCAGGGAGGCTAGATAAACAAATTATTAAAGCAGTTGTTTTCTAACGCAGCCAACGATTTGAGTTCAAATGCTTCCTTTCCTTTATTTCACCGGATTCCTGGCTATTATAGAGAGCATAAAATGACTACCTAAAAAGCAAATCATAAGACAAGTATCTCAGTTTGCATGATAGCTTTGAGTGCATTTTATGTGACTATTTAATGCAGTCCTATGCTATTCTTCCTGAGCAGATACTGAATAAAATACAAAAAGCCTCTATTTTCAAGGTGTTAAAATGAAATAAATTCTTAGTGCTATTGCTTGTAACAGGAACCAAATTTTAGTTTCCTGAGACCAATGTCTCTCAAAAACTTAGTCAACCATGACTAGAAAACAAGGTCATTATTTCTGCTCTTCTAATTCTGATTTTGAATGGCACTATTACTTTCAAGCTACAGGAAACAAACCTGCATACTTTGTTTCTACTGTGGAATGGCTTGAAGGCACAAATTACCTCACCTGAATATTTAGTGGGAAAATTTTATGAGTTTTTCTTTGACTGAAAAAAGGATAGAGATGAATTCGAGAGACATCTATTCTACTGGTATTGGCATAAAACAATTATTGTTTGACAAATTTAAAACATGTTCATACGCAAACTGTTTTTGTTCTTACAAATGAAAATGGGAACGTTCAAATGAAAATCCAAAATTTAAATGAGGAAAATTCTACAAGAAAATAGAGATACAGAGAAATTTTATGTTCCAACATGAAAACAGCATATTTTCTTTAAAGCAATTAATTTGTAATATCTAGCATTCCATCAAGATTAAAACAGAAAGGTTAAACTAGAATTTAGTCTTGATTCATAATGCAAAACATGAAATTATTTATGTGTAGTTTGGATTTAGTTCATCACTGTTGAAATACTTCAGGCATTCATCTGTCTTCAGCCATGCAAAAGTGAGACATTCAGTCAGGGTTAGCCATCTCAGCTCCTTTACTATTCAACAGAGTGGTATTGAAAGCACATACATTTTTCGCAAGAAAACAAAGAGAACCTACTTTCTTTTTCCAAACACCAGAGTTTCCTTTATGGATGTCTGAGGGTCTGAATCAGGGCCTAAATTAACATGATGGATTTTTTTTTCTTTTTTCTTTTCTTGGATAACTCATTTTAATAACCAATATTGAATTCTAAGTGGATATGTAAAATTAGCTTTCATTTCCGTGAGTATTTGTAATAGTGAATTTAGGTTTTCAAACATTTCCAGGTGCAGCCAGGTGTGCTGGTTTTGGCTTGGATAGAGTTAATTTTCTTTATAGTAGCTAGTATGGGGCTGTGTTTTGGATTTCTGCTGAAAACAGTGTTGATAACACAGGGATGTTTTAGTTGTTGCTAAGCAGTGCTTACACAGAGTCAAGGACTTTTAAGCTCCCCATGCTCTGCCAGGTGCACAAGAAGCTGGGAGGGGGCACAGCTGGGACAGCTGACCCCAACTGGCCAAAGGGCTATTCCACACCATATAACATCATGCTCAGTATATAATCCCTCTCAGTATGCGTGATGGAGCCCTGCTTTCCTGGAGATGGCTGAACACCTGCCGGCCCATGGGAGGTAGTGAATGAATTCCTTGCTTTGCTTTCCTTGCATGCGTGGCTTTTGCTTTACCTATTAAACTGTCTTTATCTCAGCCAATGAGTTTTCTCACTTTTACTCTTCTGATTCTCTCCCCCATCCCACCAGGGGGGAGTGAGCGAGCGGCTGTGTGGGACTTAGTTGCCGGCCGGGGCTAAACCACAACACCAGGGTATAATTACCTCATGCACAAACATTCAGGAAGTCTACAGCTCCATAGTCAGAAATTGTGATGTTTCCAAAACACCTTTCCATCTGTTTTTCAAAAATGTTGTTTTTACTATATCCAACCGCTCTATAAAGGTATAGGGAAACCATGTTGTAATAATGTTACCCAGATGAACTCCTCCCACGTGGCATGGATGCCCACTTTCAAATTCTGCAGCAGCCAAAGGGTTCTGGCAGGATCATACACCTCAAAGCCTGAGATCCAAATTGGTGTCAATAATGCTGTGTGATTTTCAAAACACCAATGACAAGAAAAGGCCATATGTAGAATTACAAATGTTGGAAAACTCAGGAATAACTAAGAAATCAAAATTAAGTTCACACATCTATGTTCCCATTACAAATAAGGAGAAGAGATCATGCTATGCTAATGCATGCTATTGCATTAGATTCTGAAATGTTTGGACAGCAATTTTCTTCCTCCTCTGATATTTTACTTTTGATTTTCACATGATTACCCTCTCAGATTTGTGCTGACATTCACTGGAAAAGGAAGAATAAAATATCATGAGAAAGCCCTTGCTTACTAAACTTAAAGAGAAACCTTGAAGCCCATGTATTTGTTTGTTTTACGATTGCTAAACATCTGGAAATAGAAACTTCTCTTAAAAGTGAACTAAACCTTCAAATGGGATGTTTGTCAGTTTGTCAGAAACAGTAACTGTTTCTCTTTATATTAGGCTGATATCCAAAGACTTAGCAGAGCTTTTAGCAAGACTTCAGTGCTGCCCAGCAATTGAAACCTTCTTTGCAAAGTACTTCATTGAGGCAGAACTGCCTTCGCCCTGTAATGCCACCCTCCTGACAGAAAGGCCACTGGATCCGAAAGCCAGGCAATACAGGACAGGGTCGTTGTCAGTGAAACCCTTTCCCTGCTCAGCATGCCCCTAACATACGTCCTTGCAGCCCATTTCTGAAGAGCGTGCATCACACCCTCAAAACAAGCCATACCTACTTGGCTAAAGTAAAAGCTCTTCTGGATGGTAATCCACTTACATTTGTTCTGCGGTTGAACACTGAGCTTTCTGCTAGAAATAAATGAGCAATATGTTTTCAAGCACTGTGATTCTTTTCACATCCCGTCCTCTTTAATTCACCGATTTCTACGCATTGCTGTGCTTCTGCCCAGGCACTGTTATCCCCAGAGCACACTGTCTCATCATCCCTCAGCAGAGGAGAGAACCCTGCTCTGTGGGTACTCATGCAGCCTGTACATCTCTGCACATCTCTGCACATCTCTGCACCTCAATGACTCGATCTCACCTGCGCTTCCACTGTCTTACATCAAAATCCCGGCAAACAGGGACACTTTATACCACAACTGTAGCGTAATTGCGTCTCTGCCTCATCCCCTGAAACAATTCCCAGGTCTCTTCAGATTACAATCATATCCCTGCCGAGCTGATTCAGCTAATCAATCCCCAGCACAGCGATAGCTAAGACACTAACTGCACTCCTGGATGTATGTAGCTCTTTGTGCCTATTGCCTGCTCTAGAGAAGCAGGGTCTGTACTTTGATTAATTTCCTGAGTTTGTATCACTGACTTCCATCTCTTGGAAAGGCACAAGACAACCTTAAAAGTGAATTGAAAAGGTGTTTTGTTTGTAATCTGTTGCTGAGATATTCCTCAGTATGGAGGATGGCAGGACTGAAACTTAGTTCAAATAAGAGTCAAGTTTTTGTCTGCTGGAGAGGTCAAACAAGCAGCGCATGCGGCTGCAAAGGCAGTGGAAGGGCTGATTCCTTGGGCATGCTTGTCCTGTGATTTCAGTGGGAATTGTGAGCAGTCATTCAACATATCTGAAAAAATATTAAGCCTTTTAGAAGAGCACAAGCTGCTTTCTGATCCTACTGCTGATGTATCTTCTCTTCCTTTTCTTTCCCTGAGCCGGGTGAAAGAGACCCTCTCACTACTTCCTGCTGGATCAGACAAAGCGTTGAGCCTTCAAAACGTGCTTGTGACCAGTGGGGAATCTGACACAAGGTTTGTCCCCCGACAGCTCCTGCCTCATTGAAGTGCCCTTTGCAGAAGGCACTGGAAGTGAGGAGAGAGCCGCACACAGGCGCCTGCTCTGCTGAGCTCTGGTGCCTTGTCTCAGATCACAGCCCTTGTATCACAGGAGCTGCTCCCCGAGCTTTTGGCCTCTTGACAAATCCTTTGCAATAATGTACACTAAATGAGTGCAGGTTTCCTGATAGTAACAGCCTTTTCTAGGAATTAGAGCTGAGGCTATCAAAGTTATAATTCTTCACTTAGAGAAATCTGATAAGAATAATTTTTTGGTCAGGTCTGGTCAAAGCTGATTTGCAGACATGAGTGCTGCAGGCAAAAATCTATTTAGATAATCTAACTCACCAGCAATGAAACCTGCGGCTACATGAAAGCTAAATCTAGTCTTGTAGACCAATAATACGATATATGACATGCAAGTTGTTTGTGTTTAGTTCACTTAAATTTAACGCCCATTTAGATGTATTTTTATATTTCTGAAATAATTTAGTCAAACTAAAACCAGGCTACAGTAATCTGCCTTGTGTTAGATTTTTTTTTTCTAACGCTGATCTCCCTTTAGAGGTAAAAGATTTGTGAGTGAGGAAAACATAAAAAAATATAGTCTTGTAAACTGAATTAGTTAAAATGCAAAAGTTCTGAATTTAGCCAGGTGACTTCCTTCTCTGTACTTCAATTTCCCCATCTGTAAAACAACACCGACTTCCTCAGTGAAGCATTTTGAAATCCAAAGGTAAAAAAAACCACTAGCAGTAATCGTGCTGCCATCAGCTCTGTTTAATGTTAAGCCAAACAAGTCAATTTGTCATATGGGATTTTTCAGAAGGATAATGTTTTCTCCTACTGGAGTAGAGAGAGGTTATACTGTGAACTGCAATCAGAATAAAATTAGGCAAAACATTGAAGTCCAGCTAAATACCTACTGAGTTTCCACACCTTCCTTCAGAATCTGAAATTCAAACCTTTAATGCCTGGATATAAAAAAGAGTTAAAGGAAACATCCTGTTAATTACAGCCACCCTGTTCCTGTGAGTGTTGATGACTAAAGGACTTTCTACATTTGCACTCTCATAATTTGTTTGACTTTTTTTTCAGTATTACTTTTCCAAAATGTCTTCAGGAGTCACACATTATTTCAGAAGAAAGATGGGAGCTTTGAATACAGCAAATGCCTGGAAGGAGCTGACTTCAGAAGCGCAGAGGTCATATTAAGTGGAGTTGTTGCTATTTTTCTATGCCACCCCAACTGCTGTGTGTGAAGTCCCACCCAGACCTAGATCAGCAGCCAGATTTGATGACATAGATACATAGTTATTAATACAAAGTAGGTGTATAAAAAATATGAAAATAAACATCCAATACAATAGAGGCAATGAGTTCCTGCAGCTTAACAGGTCACACAGGTTTGGTGACCTAACTGAAGACAAAAGGTCTGTGTGATACTGGCTCCAATTACTGAATATACAGTCATGGTATTGTAATACTGATGAAAAAAAAAATTTTGAATCTGAATATTGCCATTAAAAATTTTAGGATATCAGTCTCCACTGTGCATACACTGTTTCGAGCATGCTTATGCAGATATTAGCTCTTCTTTCTGGTTGCTGTAGACATCACGGTCCCATACAGAAAGTCATGCAAACGTGTCTTTGGTAAATCTGTGTATTGCTGTGATGTACAAACATGCTTTTCTGGTGCACCTCATCTGATTATAAACTCCGCTGTGGTCATGATGGCAGTGTTGCCCTGCCTCTGAGAAGAGGAGGGACACACTCCAAACAATTGTAAAAGGCAACATGAGCTTTTAAACCTATGGGGAAAAGTGATTAGAGGAAAACCCTTGATTCTCAAGTAAATGTTAACTAATCTGAAGGGGGAAATAAGACAAGAAAATGAAAAAGAAACTGAAGCTTTGTTTGAGATTTATGGTACTATCTGTACTAAGGGTCTTGCCATTCTAGTACGATACATTACATAACAGCATTTCATTTCATGCACTTGTCCTTTGTCTCAAGGGCATGGGCTTTTTCCTAAGTAATAAAGCCATCGTCGCAGATCAATTGCTTTCTCTGCCAGCTTCTTATTTTTTTCCTTGGGGCATTGGACAGGATGACTAGACAGAAATGTTTATATCACTTTCATCTTTCCTGTGACGCCTTGATAATTGTTACAAACTTGATAGAAAACAAGGTATGAAAGACAGACTTTTTATTTCTGTCAGAAAAAGGTGACTGTACAACAAAGTATAGGGTTTTTTCACAGTGAAATTGCCCCTGCCCAGGTCTGGTGTTTAGTTTTTGCCTGTGTAATTTATTTATAAGCTATACTAAATATTTGTAAAGCTTGCTTCTGGTCTTGTGCTTCAGGGCAATAAATAGAGAAAATGTTTACTCCTCTCATGATTTTCAACAAGTGTTATTTTTTTAAATTCAACTAGTGCTTCATTCCACACGTTGTTTCAGTTGCTTGACTTATTTCAGAAGTTTCACATCTGAAACAATTCCACGGGAGTGGTACATTTTGCTAAAATAAATGATTGCTAATATATAACCTTAGAAATTAGTCTAGAAATAGACTGAAAAGGCAGAAGTAATTTAAGTGCTTCTGAGCCTGAAGCTTTTCAGGCTTCTGGGGAGTTAGATGAATAGGTTTGGCATACAGTAATCCCCCTCTCGCATATAGGGATCCCCTCTCTACCCAAGCACCATGTGAGCAACCCCTCTTCTACCTCCCTCCCTGCCTAAGCACCATCCTCTGCTCTGCTACCGCTCTGGTTTACATGCTATCACTGAACAGTTTTAGCTCAGAAGAGCACTAAGGATGGTTCGATGGCTGACCAGCTAGCTTGCTCTGTCACTCATGTTTTCAGGACACTCTCCAGGGTACACGTTATTCAGAAGAGTCCTTTCCTTACTGGCCCAGCCTTTCTCCCAGTACAACCTAAACCAAATAGACACAAAACCACTGGGTATTTGGGTTTAAGCCACAATACTCAGGCTTATCCAGGTAGCTTGGAGGATTTGGTTGGAAAGCTCTGTCACTCATGAAGGTTGTGCCCTTATGTGAAGACCACCAACATCAGTGCCGTGCGGCTGCAGCTCTTGGCATCCATCGTGTTGCCCTCCCGGCAGCCCCAGCCCCAGGCATTGGGCACCTTCCTGGGGACTGGCCAACGCCAGGCTGGGATGTGGGCCCATGGGTGGGCCCTCCTAGGCAGGCCCCATGGCCAGGCAGGGCAGGGCTGTGGGGAGCTGGAGACCAGCCCTGCTGCGGCATTGCTGGGGCAGGGGCTGATGGCCCCAGCGGGCTGACATGGGGTCCTGGGCCATGGGCAGGTGGGGGGAGCCCCGGGGGGCGGGCAGGGGCAGTAACACCTGCAAATGCCCTCAGAGACCCTGCAACATCTTGCTATGAGATTGTCTCAGAGCTAAATACTCTTGAAACAAGAGACCTGCCTCCAGTACCTCACACTGGCAATAGAGGCCCAACAACGTTTACGTGGTTGAGGCTAGAATGGTACCAGCTCTTGGAGGAAACCCAGAACCAGTCCTAGTCACCACTTTTCACTCTTAGGCGGTCAGGACTTCACCCCCAAAGGCAGCACCATGTAGAAGATCCCACCAGCAAAGGCTTGCTGAACACGGCGTGACCACTCCTGCCCAGCGTGGTCTTGCTTTGACACTCTCTGGCCAAGGTGAGGTTTGTCAGGCCTTTGAGATGGCCGTGCACACAGAGGGGAGCTTGGCATTTGGGTCCAGACTCCCAAGTATGTCTGCTGTTGGGGATGAAGCATTTGGCAAGGGTTTGAACTTGAAGTTCTGGCTTGGGTCCATCCTTCCTCCAAACACGTAACCGTTTCAATGAATGGAAATCCAGGAGGTGGATTCTGGTATTTTTCCATCTTGACATATCAGGAAAACATTTATGCAATTAGAAATGCTACTACATTTTCTCATAGACCATAGCATCCTGTGAGACTAATTAGCAAAAGACAGAAACCTCCCTAAAGATTAAGGCAAGAAGAAAGATGAAACGTTCTCCTTTTCTCTGCTTGTTTCCAGTGATTCAGCTGAAAATTTATCAAGTGGCAGGAAAATACAAAAAGGTGAGAATGATCCAGCTGTTGCATAAAACCCTGTTAGTGGTAAGTTTGTAGTTTACACTGTCGGTGGTCTCAGCTTTATTGCGTAGAGTCTTGTTCATTCCCTCTCCCACTGTATACATGCCTGGAAACATGGCTTTCAAGCCATATACTGTACAGCTGCCAGATGAGACCAATATCTGGTCTAGGCTTACATGGCATTATGTATTTTCTTGAAGGGGATGAAGATGTTCACCCCCCACCACTCAGAAATGAAACAAGAAGAGTTCGGCTTTCTCTTCTCAATCTTTAAGAGAGAAGAGCGCACAAATGTGTATGAAAGTTGTTCTATATAACATCTGCAGTTCTTTACTCAGGAAAAGCTTAGGTTTGATTTAGCCCTGAAACCAAATTACTACTTACCTTTCCAAAAAGCAATTAGAAACATCTGCAAAATGGTGAGAATGCTGTATGGAAGCCACAGGGATAAAGAAGCTGCAGCATACCTCACAGCAGCAATAACTGATAAAGTCCATCATTCATTCTGAAAAAACATCTTTGAGAGTTTGCTTGCTCTCATTCTTTCCCTCTTTCCAGAAAAAAAGAGAAGCACATAGCAAATGCATTTATCATCCCCCATTAAAACAGAAATGGGAGGTTAAGATAATTTAATTTTGCCCACATTCCACTTGATACCAGCCAATGGATACAGCTCTGCTAAAATAAATCATCATAAGAAATGCTCTAGGAGAAAGACAACAGAGAAAGCTACTCACTAATTTCCTTAACACTTTTGATTGCTTATGAGAAATAAGTATTTCATTACCATTTCAGATTTGGTTTACAAATAAGAAAGAAAAACCTGAAAAATAGCATAGGGTTTCTTAGGAGAAAGAAAAGATGGGTGAAATATGATCTAATTGGGCTTTAATATTATAGAACTATCAGGAGGCAGTGAACTGCACATCTTTGAGCCCTCCAACCTTTTTTAAGTGGGTTGTCATCTCACCGCTCTCTTTCCGGTCTGGTCTTAGTCCATCAATCCCCCTTTCTTCTTAGGGTCAACATTTGCTGGTGAAAGAATGTGACAGCTAAGAACCCACCTCCAGTATTGCCCAAATTCTTCCAGTACTGGTCACCTTACTGTAGGCTGCTGCACTGCCATGCCATACCAAAAGCAAGTCTGCCTGCACTAGAAGAGACGTGCCTGATGATAAATGTCACCAGAATTTAGAATACTGTAGAGGAGGGAGGTTTGAGGAAGGTTAACTCATCACTACTTTTTAAAAACTTCACTTGGTCTGACTATTTACGATCTGAGTAATACTAACACATCAGAAATAATTGCTAAGGTATGTGATTTATTATTGTTTATTGGAACTTTATAACTAAACATCCCCTCCCTCTCTCCTTTCATCTGCTCCTTCCTGTTTTCCCCAAAGGTCTGGAACACTTCTCCTACTAAAATTGTAATTTATCAGTGATCAAGATTGAATCCACTTCATACTGAAGTATCTTGCCCTCAAAAATAGGTCACAAGAAAAAAAGAAAAAAAAAAAAGGCCCACTCCTTTTTCCAAAATGCATGTCTTATTAGCCTCTATCACTAGCTGTGATTTTGGCATTATGGATCTGTACACCAACTTGAAAGTCAGTCATTCACATAGTCACATCCACAAGTCAGCAGCTGCACTGGTTTCGTATGTGCTCTTGATGACCATTCTCAAAATCTTTCTAACTCCAAAAAACAAGGCCTCTCCCATGTAGTTATTGATCCTTGACACAAACTTGGAAATAAAACCACTGTTATACCTCAAAAGCAACAAAATTAACATCTTCCTCATCTTATATGTCTAACTGATTGGGATGGAGGACTGGGTCCAGGTAAAAGACAACAGCCTGGTGTCAAGATATGCTCTTGTCTTTGAAATCAAACTCCTTTGCTTATTATACTCTTTATGCTAATTACATAGAGATATTGCTCAAAGGTATCCCAAAGTTATTCGTTTTAGTAGCTATGCTTCCCACTTTTTTTCTGACACTTGCAAATTCCTACCACAGCACACAAGCCCACACTCCCCTCTTTTAAGACCAACCCAAGAAAACCACAGTTTACAACCTCTGTCCTAAGACACCAGAAATCTGCTCTCCTTTGTTGTGAGCATCCGTGTGCTTGGGAAAATACTCACTGTAACTTGGACATCACTTTTCTTTGCCCACAGATATATTCACTTCTTTAAGCAAGTTCCCCAATCACATCAGCAGATCTTGACTAACGGAATAGGGGCAGAATTTTTTCCCAGTCCTATGGTAACTAGCTAATTCGCTCTCCAGTTTCTTCTGGTCAGATTTTGTCTCAGACTTCTCCATCAGCCATAAAGGTAGTGCTTTTAACAAAGATCTAAACCAGTCCCTTCCTATAAGCCAAATTCTATCCTTTCTCATCTCCTCCTTGTACCCCATGTGTCTGGGCAAATCACAAGGGGTTAAATAATTACAAACTTCCTGTAGCACAAGGCCAGTGAATGAGATTATTATAAGTAACCAGATTATCTGATCATAAATTTTTCCTTAACTTGTTGGAGGATGAAGTGGTAACAGATAACATTTTATACGTCTTTGGTCTGCATCACTGTAGTATATATGTGCTCTTATCTTTTGTTTTGTTTCTTACCCAATTTTTTCTCCTGGTTTGAAAAACTACTTGTAAATATTTGGAAGAGCTATGGAGCAGATGGTTCACAGTTAGATCAGAGCATTACCCTGTGTGGTCCCTTTCATCTCTCCAAAAAAAAAGATCAGTTCTGAAACTAGCCATTAATTAGATCCAGGAGCAGAGTAGGATTATCTACAACCCTTGAACACAGTTCAGAGTTGAGGATTACTGAACAATGCTCCAAATTCAGGAAAGACTAAAATATTCAAACAAAGAACAGATGATGGAGTCTTGAGAAACATATATTTGGGTAAATATGTCTTAATACTAATCACTCTTTAATTTCGATATTGTGTGCAAAACAAGAAAATACATTCTTATTGCAGTGACTTGGCTTCAGGTGCATAATGTTTGATCAACTTGCTCTGACCAGTTCCACATTCACTTCAACAGGTATAGACTATCTGTGAGTGACTTTAACCTGCCTTGCAATCCATCAGGGCTGAGATTTTGTGGCTAGCCATTGTAGTAGCTTTGTTTCTTAATAGAATGATAATGTAGAGGAAGTTCTCTCTCATGGTAATAATCATATTTAGTCCAGAGCTACAGTATGGTTGCTTAAGTAATTGCAGTGAATTCACCAAGGGAAATGAATATCAATAAAAAGGGACCATTCAACATAAAGTGAAACTTATTTAATTTGTGCTATGCAAATACTTGGCAACTTCTTAATTATTTGTTTAATATTGGTAAAATTTTCTCCAGATGTGGTTTAATACATGGAGCTTTCAATTTAGCGAAGAGGTACAGAGAGGGAGAGGTATTCAGGAATGTAAGGCTATGCCATAGCATGATAGAAATATATTGTACCAGAACGGGTCATTCCCTCCTGTCTCCTGTGCTGAGGCAGCACACATAAATCTAGAGTATCTTAAAAAATCTATATTGTCTTTAAAAGCTTTAGTGAAGGAGATTACATAATCCCTTTAGCTGACAGATTTCTATACTAACATGAATTTATGACTTTAGAACATTTCCCTAATATCTGACCTAAAACTCTATCTTTGGGGGGAAAAAAGGAGAATGTAGTCTTCTTTGTAACAGACTTTTATATTTTGAAAAACTGTCATAAATCTTCCTTTTTTTAGATTAAATAAAGCTAAATTAAAATATTTGAGCATCCTGTTACTTTCCTCTGGACTATAACTCTGTGCTGAAGAAGAATATCTGAAACCCAGCACAAAGTTCCAGTTTAGACATCACCAGAATTTAGTAAACAGACAAAATATTGTCCTGCGTTTTGCAGGAAACATTTTTATTAGTATATCACATCACAACATTTGTCTTATTTAAAATAGTATCATGTTGTAGATCATTGTTGGTCTTTTGTCCAACGTAACTCCCACACTTTTCTTATTAAACTGCTGCCTAGTCAGGTTTTTGAACTTTGCTTTTAGGCATCTGATTTCCCCTTTCTGGATACAATGATTTACCTTTACCTTTTCTGAATTTCATCATGTTGATTTTGAGTCATTTTCCAGTTTAACAAGAATAAAAAATAAGCATTTAATCATTGCCTCCAGCCTGCCACCCTTCCTAGGCTGGTATCTTTTTGCAAATTTGATAAGCATGTTTGTTTACAATTTTCCAAGCTGCCAGCGAAAATATTAAATAGGACCTGGCTCTGGGCAGACCAAGTTTGGGTCCCTCCTGAGGGTCCTGCCAGTGTGAGAGCATGTCACTGACAGCTGTTGTCTGAATATGTTTTTTAACTGCTTATAGTTTCAGATCACGTTGGTCTTATCTATATCGCACTTCCTTAGCCTGTTTATGGAAGCAGCGCATGGATAGTAGGATCAACTGTTCGGTCCTTATTTATGCTGCAAAACCCAAAATTAATTTGTTTTGGCTTGATTTGGTCTCAACAACTTCATGGTGGATGGATGTTTTATTTTGTTACTTCATTATCTCAGTGTTTACAACTTGATTACTTAATAATGTCTTCCAGTAATTTTCTGACTATTTAAACTAAGATGACTGATTGAGCATCCCTCTGGTTTTCCCATAATCCTTTATTATGAAGAGGTATTTTGTTTGTCTTCCCTTTCCTCTTTCATGGTCTTCCAAAGATGCTTGTTGTTCCTTCTGCTCAGTTTTGAATAGGTCTTCATGTATCCTAGGATGAATTTCTGAGGTGTTGCTGACATGCATTGATCTCATTCACATAAATACTTTTTGCTCTTGCCCTACTCACATAGTCTCTGTGGGTGCCTGGCTTAGGGAGAACACATCATTATTATCTTTAATTTCCTAGATTTCTTCCCCAAAGTTGATTAGCATCCTGAGTTCCCATTAAGGACACTAAAATTTTGGATTAATAAAGATACCTCACAAGATCTGGTCCTGTTACAATTTCTGGTTTTTAGTTATATAATGTGGGCCTCTTCCTACAAGCGTTTGAATATCACTAGTCTCTATTGACAGTGTTGGGAGGGGAGTGCTTCCCATGCACTTCTCCCCAACCTGTGGTCTTCTCCCCGACCTGAGAAATCACATCCAATGCCATTCTTAAAAAAAAAGTTAAAAAAACCCTGTTATATTCTGGATCATCTGCTTAGAAGAACTTGTATTGGTTGGTCTTATTTATAATTTGGCTGATTGCTCTGTTTACCATAGCTTTTATGCCTTTCAAAAGTTATTAGGTTGTCTCTCTACTATGTTCAATCCTGCTTAGTCATGCTTGGCTTAGCTCTATTACCTTATTTGATGTCTTTGATTCTAAATCTTCACTGGCATGATCACAGTACATCCATTTTCAAATTATCACATTAATATCTCCCATTCCCCAGATTTCTTTAAAACAAGTAATTGACTGTAATCAAGGGTTTGAATGTTTTTATGCAGCTGCAGAGTCATCTGTCTGCCACAAACTTTTTATTACAAACCAAGGAAAACAAGCAAACAAAAACATTTGTTTTACCAGTGGTTCTTCCATGAAGGGCTGTTTCAATTTGAAAAGGCACCAGGTAAAGTTAAGCTACACTCTCATGCTAATCATATATTACTGCCTCAAAAATTATATCATTAATATAAATGAAACCACTGCAAATACCCTGATAAAAACGTAAAACATGATGAAAATAGAATTTTGTTTTAAAGTTTATTCAAACTTATGTATTAGACAAATTTCACCCTTTGAATCTCTACCTCTACCATCAAATCTGATATTAAAAGAGGGCTTTCCTATATTGCTTAGGCTCCTGAACATTTATCATAGGGTCACAGCTCAGAGGAGATTAGGTTCTTGTTTAAATTTTTAACACCCTTCTACAAAGCCATTTATTTTCATCACATATGCTCACAACTAGATACCTTGTTTTTATTTAGCTTCCAAAGCATGGTTGGTGACATCTTTGTGATTAATTGGGCAGAGATCATATGTACAAGTTTTGAAATCATATCTGCATGGATTCTGACTCTTGTGTCTATGGAAAATAATTTTGCCATAAGCCACTTTTCTGTAACTATTTATAATATTTTTTTTAAAGGCATTTTTATTGTTTAATGAACCAGTGAAGAAACACTGTGCAAAAATAAGCTAATCTCCCAACATCTCTTTGTAATAGGTAACTACTCTAATTTTATCAGAAGAACAAAAGAGAAAGAGAGAGAAATTAATTTGCCAGAGATCAAGATGCTGATACAAGGATACAAGGAGTCAGTGGCAAGTAAGAGTCATATGCATGGGTTCACTCTGCTACTGCAAAACGTTTGACCTGTGTGTATAGTTATACATAAAAAATTTAAAATCAGTCTTGCATCATCAAGAACTCACAAAACTTTTAAAATGCCTTCTCAACACAAACAACAAGGAAACACTTGTCTCTTATTCAGCCGATTTTCTCAATATCAAATTGTTAGTACACTGTGTGGAAGTCTGTTAATTGATCCACTAAATTCTCAGCTTCAGACGATGACAGACCCTTTCCTGTGGCTTTTCCGTTCCTCATTTCCCACCGTTTCATGTGATGGAAGACTTTTAAACAATTTTTTTGTGTGCATGTTGTGCAGAAAGGTGGTTTGGTGGCTGGTTTGACCTCCCATGGATTAGAGCTACATGGAGTTTCTGTGATTTATTAATCAGAGGTGAATTCTGTAGGAAATGGAGCACCAGCCCTTGGTCTTGAAGAGAACCACACGCTCTCAAAGTTTCTGGATCCAATACTGTGAACTACCCTCACACGATCTGCTTTTAAAATGCCCTATAAACGGCACCTTCCATTAAACCCTCCAGAGCACTTCAAGTTTGCTAACATTGTGATCATATTCTGAAAGCCAGCCAGGTTTAATATTATTTATTTTACCTGGCTTGATTCCTAGGACTAAGTCCACAGTGTCCTTTGGTCTTGTTAATTTGTCAAAGAAGCATATACTGTCCACAAATTATATTCCTCTTTCTCCAAGGACTTTACTTACATGATATCTGTGACTCTTAGCTGCCCTTATTATAAACTCAAACTTATTGTTTTATGTATTATTACTTAAATTATGATAAACTATTGAAATTAAAGAACTGAATCATTAACCCAGAGCAATCGATTATTATCCTGAGAAAACAGATCCTCCTATATTTCAAGCTTCCTCCTAACAGACCTGTGCTTCATTAACTATTATTGTCCACCAAAAAATATTATTTTTTTCCCTTGCTCGCACCTTTGTACGCCTTCTTGGTTGCTAGTTCATAACAATGGATGTTCTTATTTTCCTTGCAATGGGAAAGCTTCAGGTCCTTCTGAGCCAGATGAGGACTGAGAAGAGCTATGGGAGATGAACAGAACTGAAGAACAGGCTGCTATTGAAAGCTTCACCAGAAAAAAAATGTTGCTTTTTTTTAGGGTTGGCGCGTATTAGGTATATGTTTTTAGAGTACCCCTTTTGTTAGTATTTGTAGTGCCTCAATTGCTAAATCTTCTTTTCATTTCTTTAGTTGCAGCTATTGCATTTTTCACAAGAGCTTCTGTTCTGATTAAGGGTCTTAATGAGAACCCTAAAGCACTCACTGCCCAAACATTTCTTCCATATAGTTTTGATATACTTCCTACTGATTTTCATACCATTCAATTAGAGATACATATTAGATTTTCTGTAAACATAAAAATAAAATAGGTCTTTAAATTTAGTCCTTTTGGTTATACATGTGATCAAGAACTTAACTAAATAAAGCATACATTTCTTTCTATTTTCTCATAATTAAGAAATATCTGTAAGGTTCACTCAAGCTTTCTAAGATCAACTGTTTTTCTTCATTGCTTGTAAGTATTTAAAACTGGACACGATAAAGTATCTTTCTCTTTTTCTTTTTTTTTAACTCATTTCATTGGT
The DNA here is from genome assembly GCF_034638445.1 of Ciconia boyciana. NCBI lineage: Eukaryota > Metazoa > Chordata > Aves > Ciconiiformes > Ciconiidae > Ciconia > Ciconia boyciana. The sequence continues at coordinate 86,409,163 of NC_132936.1, forward strand.
CAAAGGGGTGAATGGCAAAGATACTTTCAAAAGTTCTCACTGTTTGTTTAAAAACTCCTACTGAAGGTAGGTAGTATCCACAGTGTTAACTGAGCCATGTTACATTTGTTTCTTGCTAAATGTGTGCCTTACAGGGCAGTACATCTAGAGAATCCACATAATATACAACCTCCTGTTTTGAGACTCCAACCCAAATTATCCAGAAATACTTCACTTATATTAGTGCAGTGATCTTAGGCAATTTTTCTTCTGTCAGTCTCTTTTGTACAGAACTAATTTCAAGAGGTAGCAAAACCGCACCTATTTTATTTCTTAACATAAGTGTGACTATATTAAGTTTTCTCCAACTACTCAAAGGTCTATCAGTGGGTTATGTCAACCAAAGTCTGTAGTCAGATAAAACTGTAATGGACTTAATATACAAACGTGTACATACTTGACCAGATGCCAGTTCCTATATGCCTTTATTAAAGCCTTGCCCAAGTAGTAAATTCTGCTTTAATGTTATTATGGTTTCAATTATAACATAACCAAATTAATTTGACATTAATTACATTCTTTGCTTAATTAATGTGCAATCAGATCTCTCTTTGAATTTGAGTATAGAATTCATAATGTAAAAAATAAAAAGCAAGATTATAAATTTAAAGATGTCACACTTAGGGGGTTGAAGAGGATTTTACTGAAGAATCACCTACTTCTCTCTGCAGGGTTTCTTGAGTGGCCTTTAGTACTTAAACATGTACTTAGCTTTCCAATAAAGAGAGGTTTTATTCCAGATACCTCTGTCTTTTGGAATAGTCCTAGCTGTTGGCTGCAGACCTCCCTGTGAACCTCGCAATGTTGCTCCTGATGTTTTTTTCTGGCTTCTTTTTTTTCTTATATTGTGAAATATATGTTTTGTGCACTGTTATCCAGTCAAAATTGTAAAAATAACCTGTACCTTTGACATTTCCAGGCATTGAGCACCAGATTAGTCATCCAGCACCATAATTATCATGTTTGATTAGAAATACTGAATACGTTAGTTGTTCACTTTCCATACTCTTCCTAGCTCCCATGAGCCACCTTAGCTGTTACAGAGGCTCCTGGGAAGCATATTAGAGTTCTCCAGGAAAAAGGTTTGGAGAAAGTCATTGGAGAAGGCGAGATATAGGTGCCTGCCTCCATTGCTGGTGTATATGGGAGTTCATCTAAATGGAAGCAGAAGTGGTTCTCATAAATGTCTTGGACACAGAAAGCCTCCTTGGCTCAGTTCAGACCTCTTCTCCAAATCACTGTGATACTCATGGTCCCTCTCACATTGGTTGGGTCTCAGCCTTTGAACAATGCTCTTAGCCTTAGAACACTGGCTTTTGTTTTGAACTGCAAGGGAGCTAGTAAATTTTAGGCCATCTCCATTAGGCTTGCATGTGCTGAGTCATAGCATGGGAAACTATGAATGTTAGTCTGTCTTAACCCTGATCACCACTAGTTTTATTACATTAACAAATTATGACACTTGGTTCTTTCTCCCATTCTTCCTGATTTTATTTTAAAATACTCCATGAAAATATTCCATTTTAAAATATTGCATGAAAATTTGTCAGTTCTCATCATTCTATTCCAACAATCAGATTATTGGAGAGAAGTGTACAGAAATATAAGAAAGTAGTGTGGCATGAAGTTGAAGAAATGGGATGCTTTGAATGCTGTTTCAGTAATTCATATTAGTACTTTCTTGTCAAGTGTTGTCAGGTAATAAAAATTCAGACTTTTTCATTGCAGGAAACATTGATATGAACATTCACAGGTAAAGGGACCCATCCTAAAAACTGATGGCTTTGTATTACCATGTAATGAAAAAAACACTTTCACAGGAAACGCACCTGTTCTCCAGTAGATAAAAATAAAAATAAGAGTAAAGAAATCCAATATATGGCCTGAATCCAGTCACTCTGATCTGTCCAATATACTGGTGACAGAGATGCTGGATTTTACAGCACAAGATAAAAAGAAATCTGAAAAACAGCAATATGTGTAGTAACATATAATATTTGCTAATAGATAGAGACATAAAATGTTTTATTGGCAGTGTATGGTCTATGTAATGCTGTTGACAGGTTATTCAAGTTCTTATCTGTTTTAAATACCACTTAAATTTGAGGTATGAACTGTTCACATTTTCTCTCCTTCAGTGCAGAGTGTGTTATACGCCGTTATTTAACAAAATAAAATTACCAAGTGATGGCATTAGAGAAACTAAGTTACACATATAAAATTTCAAAATGAGGTTCTGTGAAACTACTGAAAGGAGTAATGGTAACCTATGCCTTGGTTTTCTTCTTTGACCTCTCACTTTTTACAGCACATGAGTGAATCAATGCATTCAGAGTTCCAACTACTTATTTATTTTCTATGTACGTTGCTTTCTTTCCGTTCTTTCCCCCTTCTTTCTGTTTCTTTCACTTCAATTTATGCCTGCCTCTTTTTAATGTTGAAATTTTTATTATGGTAAAATATACTTTGAATTGTCACCTATGAATCCCTTTTACATCCACAGGACGGGTCATTAATTCACCTGTAGACTGTCTGTCCTTATCTAAACTGTGTGCTAGACTGAACACCTAAGGAGACTCCTTGTTTTGTCACTAGCCTGTGCTGTGTGACCAGTTGGCCCCCTGACACATTCATTACACAAGACCTCCTTACACTGCCATGTATTTACCCACCTTAACCTTTTAGGATGTTTTTTGTGACCTAGACATGTATATGCTTACTACTGTTCGTTGGGGTGGAAGAGCACTGTGGGGCGACGAGCAGGAACAGATGTATCAGCATTTGCGTATCTTGCCTGTCCTTGCAGCTCTGGGCCATTTTCCCCTCCTCAAACTCCTTTCCTTCATGCACTTGTAACAGTGGGACACAAATTGGCCTTGAAGACTGGTCTGTGCTGGACTTCCATTAAAGTCTTATCAATATAACCCTTTTTCTCTATACTTGTCATGACAACAGTCTCAGTATATGAAGACTTAGCATAGAACCTTGGTCTAAGAGATTTTGTGGACAGGCCTGTTCTCCACAGTTTCTCAACCGGGATGTCATATGAAACAGATAGCAGAAACCTTCTGATGGGCTGGAGGCACTGTGGCAACCACAGGCTCACGCACACCAGGTACACAGCCAGGAGCTGAAGTGTTCCCTTGGGGGCCAAAGGTCCCGCTCTCACTCCCAGGAGTCCATTATCACACCACAAATGAGGTCCATGAAAGGCTATGGGCACTACAGCGTCCAGGGCTAAAGCATCTTACTCTCAGCGATACCATTACTCAGTAAATGCACAGTCTTAAAGTAGATATCTAGGCTCTAGAGCAATTCACAGACAGGATTGAGTTAATGAGTAAGAAATTATGAAGGAATCAAATGTCAGGGTCTTTTAATTAAGCCGCTTCGGATGGGCAGGAGCAATTCTTCCTGACTGGGATTTTCAACCTGAAACTGTCCTGGAGTCCTACATGTGGTCCTCAGACCTTCTTTATGCAGCACCACCTGAGGAACTGGCTGTTGTAAGCAACTTTTCCTGTGGTGAACACACTCGGCAAGGATGCATTAAAAAGCAGTTTAATTTCTTCCTCTGACAAAGGGGAGTTAAAGCTCTTCTACTCTGAAATAATTGAATATTAATTGGGCCATGAAGAGAGAACAAAAGGCCTGCATGAGGGTTACAGCATTCATGTAGGTGTCAGGGCTTGTTTAAATATTTTATAATAATTATCCACTGGAGCTGAGCATCAGTTCTCCCAGGTGAATGCCCTTCTCTTCTTGTTCTTTGTGAGCAGCCCAGTCTGCTTCAACACCTTCTGAATCTAGTTGGTTTGATACAATAAAGACAGGGGAAAAAATATGGAAGGTATCTGCAGAAGTGAGTTTCTACTTCACTGGTTGTTTGCACAGGGCTAGAGCTCTAACAAGGGGTTTGGGGATGGGGGAGAGACCTGCCTTTTCACAGAAACCTATGTTCACAGATTCCCCTGATGCAAAAATTAGTCCTTCAGCACAGAAAAGCTGGGGTGGGAGAATAGGGGTAAATTTTCTATGTTGACAGTGACAGCACATCTCTGCTTCTTTTTGTTCTATGCTCAAAATGCATCCTTTCTTGGGATAGCAAGATGCAGAGAGGTCCTATCTGTCGAGGCTTGCTTGAAGGCAGGGGTGAGACTTCATCTGTGAGGTGTCCCAAAAGAGAGACTAAAACTTCCTGGTAATGGAGCTATGGTTCTTAGCAGAAGAGCAATGTGGAAAGCCATAAGTAGCTAAGAGAGTAACAGGAGCTACCATATAATTAACAATGGAAAATGTGCATTTTGCATTGAAGAAAACCTCAAAATTTGCATTAAGATTGGAATTGGGCAACTGCCTGCCTCTATGGCAATGCTGAACTAAGACAGCATTGGCAATTCTAATTTCACTCATTTTGGCAGCTACAATTTTTGTCTAAAACTGGAAGCTGCTGTTTCTCAAGCTGTCATTAGTGATTGTCACCTGGAAGAAGCACTCGCTTATCGACTGAGAACAAGGGTGATGATTCCCCCAGCAAAGCTGTACCAGTGTTACTGTGCCCTCACTGCTCCTGCACTTGTCTATGCTCATCTTGACATTTACCTCATGCTTTTTCTACATCAGATTTTTTTCTTATCAGTTACACTGGCTGTGGAAAATTAGTCTCTTTTTTATGAGAAACTGTGCGAAAGCCACTGGAAAATGATTTCTCTTATTTTTGCCTTTTTCAGAGACACGTTCTAGACCTTATGAAACTAGCAGTGACATTTAACCTATTCTTCAAGCAAATAAGTAATATGAATTTTAAAAACTCCTATCATATTGTCCATACCAGTGGTAGGGAGATCTGAGTTAGAGATGAGAGGAGAGTCCATATTATTTGTGAAACAGAGTCATAACCTTTAGCAGAAAGTTCATCTCACAAGTCAGGGACATCCCATAAGTTGAGAAATACACCAAAATATATTAGGATCTTCAACGAAGATTTAACACGTCTATAAAATGTGATAATACTTCTTCTCTTTTTAAAACATAACTAACAAACTGCAGTTCATTAGTTCATTGCCTCTGTTTCATAAATCCGAGGCAAGTGATAAAAAAGAATTAAGATATTTAATTTTCAACAAATATGTTTCAAATGTCTTTCTACTTTAAGGTTAACTAAAATTAAACAAATTTGATTTGTAAAATGTGGCAAATCTCCAAAACTGCATCAAGAGGCAACATATTAAAAAACAATGCCTTTAAAGGCTAAAGGCGAGGAGTTTTCACATTTTGAATGCCACTCTCTTGCTAATAGCTCTTTATACTGCGACTTCACAGCAATAATGTGCTGTTTCATAGTTACTGCCTCTAGCTGAATTCCATCTTGTTTTTTATTCATCTCAGTTCCCTAGCACTCAGCTAAATAACACCATTAACCCGGAGTATTTTAATTCCAGATGTGAAAATGTAGAGATGGGTGCTTTTAGTCCAGTATTTCCCTTTAAGTGGTATTTTTCAAGGCAACAACATTTAAGGAAAAAAATAATAACTCAGGATAATGCACAACACAGTACTTACATACCACCATATTGTAATATATTTGGAACGCAAAACTCCAAGAGTAGAAGGAAAGAATTTTAGCTGCACTTAACAGGTGCAGCTCCGTAATAGTTATGTGTTAGATATCTCACATCACATGGCTGATGTTAAGCATTCCAAAGTGCTCATGTCTGAATATTACCTACTTTGCCTTTAGAAAATTACATAGATTCAAGAAAACTGGGAACTAAAAATCATGTGCAGCAAGATTTAATCATTAGAGCACAGTCCGAGGCTAATGACTTCTAATCTTGATCCTGACACTGGCTTGTTCAACCTCCTTTTGTTTGTTTCCTGACCTGTAAAACAGAGATAACATTTTACTTAGATATTAAGGTCCTTAGATATAGAACATTGAAGAATGTAAAAAAGAGCACCGTTACATGCAACATCATCTCTTTCTTCAGAGTATTTCTTAATTTTTCCCTGTGGTACATAAACACAAAAAATACAGCTTTTTTTACCTAGACTATAAATTCTCATATACATTCACACAGAACAAACCAAACCAGTCAGATTAACTTTGAGAGGTGGGAAAGAAACTCATTCATTTTTGCTTGAACTGAAAAATAAATTTTACATCAACAACATATTGACTTGAAATCGAGAAATGAAAATTGAATCATGGATTTGAAAAATGTCACAATTTTAATTTAATACATGAATAATTTTTATTAATATTTTTGTGAGCTATTTCTCAGTCTTTTATGTATAAATACCATAGCAAAACCATTCCTATGGGAACAGTTATTGGTTATCTCTCAGTGTTAAACTAACTCTGTATCTTAACAGGGTAATCTTACATTATTCAGATGTGTTAAATCTTCCTATTTGTCCGTGAACTGTATGTCTGGAAACAAAGGACATAATACTTCATTTTTTTAGTAGCATAGTAAATAATCATTGAGAAAGTAAGATAGAATTTACAAAAATGTGTGAAAGAACTTAAGAGCACAAAGTGGTGGCTGTATGCACATATATTCAACTGCTAGTACCAGCTTTGAACAAATAAATAGGATACCAAATCCCAACTGATAAATGAGTCCTCAGATTTTGACTCTGTCCTACGCTCGTTTGACTCTGTCCCACCCTCTGTTCCCACCACCGCCGCAGGGAAGCGATGGCAGCCTGCATGGGGCAGAAATGCTGCTGCTCCCCGAGTTGCAGCCATCAGGAGCCAGGTGGGGGCATATCCTGGCTCAGTACCCAGCCATAATTACACTGCCTTTGCGAGAAGCAGCCCAGAAAATAGCCATTAGACTAAACATTTCAGACACTCCAAGAGGGGACTGCCAAAAAACCTGTCAAGCGTTAACCAGGAGACAATCAGCTTGTGGCCTGGCTTCATCTGTGCTAGGACAGAAATATGATAACCAAGTCTGAGACGTCTGGTGAGGTAAGGGACCTGGGGTGAGGTTCTCTGCCTTGATCAGCTCCGAGTTCAAAATCTTCCTTAGTCTTCTGCAGTGGAGTTGTCTAATTTATGAAATAGGAGTGAAATCCTTATAACTGTTATGACATGAAACTCTGAATGTAAGCAGCTTCCTACATTCATCACATGCTTTATTTCTGATAATTTATGTGGTGATACTGAGGCAAGCATTACGCACTCTAATGTAAGAAACTGATTTGTTAATTCTGGTCTTACTGAGACATATAAACAGACCACACATCGAACTGCAAAACATGAACTGCTGGATGATGTTCAGATACAAAATTAGGAATGTTTTCCAAGTTTTATAAAGTTTTAACAAAACAAGAATTAGGAAATAAAAATGCTATTCAAACTGGTAAAGCGTTTTTTGTACAGGTAGCATTGCTTGTCCAGTAAAACCAGCAGTTTCTCTTGTCTGAAATACAATTCAACTTGTTAGGTTGGTTTACTGCTGGGACCTTCCAATTTTTCTTCTACTTTCAAAGTCAGTTCATACATACAACTATAAAACTTGGCACTTAGAGGTCAAACACGCTCTTCTTTGCATGTGGCTCCAAGAATTCTCCTGGGGGAAAAAAAATAGGCTGCAAAATCTAATGAGTCTTAAGAATGAGGCAGTGCAGCTTCAGGTTGGTGGCCGGAACACAGAAGGGATGTTTAGGGGACACTGATCTTCAGCTGCAGCTGAGGGATTCTTGGAGAACACTCAGAGGTCAAGAGGGAGGTAGGCTTATGGTTGCCTATATTTAGATGACAGCTGTCAATAGCTTCCCTCAGGTAACAATCTTACCTAGAGGGGGTAGAGGAGTGCTGGCAGGCTCCACATTAGTGGAAATCCATGAATTAGGCATTTTGAGAGTCTTAGTTGGCCTTTGGCTCATATGAGGTTATCAAATCCAGCACAAATCTGTTCCTTTGCAACCAATGAAATAAATATTCAGTTGTTCAAAAGATTATAATCTTCTGTGAAAGCTGCATTTCCCCTTATTTTTAGAAAGATCTGTTAGGAAAATATCACCAGAGGTAGAGTGAGAATATATGTCTGGAACTAAGAACATTGTGTTGTGGTAATTAACAAATCTGAATCTAGACAAATTTGCACAAATGTAATAGAGAACATTTTACCTTCCTTTCTGCTCATCTCCTGGTGGCTTTCCCTCTACTGCACAGTGGTCCTGGCATTTTGGAAGCCCTTTCAGTTATTGATTGAGATAAAGCAGTCCAGTTTGCTGACATTAGTGTCATATTCCTAAAACAACCAAAAAAATGTACCACATCTTTGCATTTTAATTTCCTCACTTGCAAGACTTGAGTTGCAGTTTATTTTAGGCATTGCACTTCAGTTTTAGAAACTCAGTTTATTGGACTTGTTGTAAAATAATGAGTAGAGTAATAGGTTTAATGGAGCATAGAATGCCTTTGCGTATGAAGCACGGTCAGAAGTGTTTTTGCGAAATAGATTGCTCAAACAATGCTGTATCTAATATAGACAAGGCCCGAGAGTGGAAGTCATTTATCCTATTGAACTATTCTACAGTTTGTTGTCTTCACTTTTAAATACTCTGCTGACTGGGAGGGCAAGTGAAGTCTAAATCACTTGTTAGAACACTGTCTTCATTTTTCTGCCACATGTTTTTATGTAGATGTGAAATTACCATTGTGGTAACTACTGAACTTTTCATTTTGATAATCTCTGTTACCCTCTCAGCATTTCTTTCCCTGCAGTACCTTCCAGTTGGATTCTTTTTATCTTAATACTCTGGTGGAAAACCATGTTTCAAGGTCTGATTCTTGAATGGCCAGATAACAGTGCCATTTAATATAAGGCTGCAAGTCCGGAGCAGATTTCAGCACAACGCTGTTGGCTGTTGGAGAGCTGGCAGCAATCACAAGGAGGCACTAAGGAGGTCAGGTTTCCCTTATTTAGTGGCTAATATGCCATGAATGATAGCTACAAGACTTGAGTGGAGCATGCACAGCGGACATGCTTCTCTCATGTGCCTAATGTATTGGCTGACATTGCTCACTTCCTCAGAGACTGTAAATCAGAGCAAAGCTCGTTCTACATGGGAGAGGTCATGAACAGAATAATTCTGAACAGCTTTCATTAAAATAGTGTCAGGAGCAGAAAACCTGAGGAGTTTATGCACCTCTAAAAGAATATTAGACTTGTCAGAGATACGTCAGCAACATGGAAGTGTGATGGTTAGTTAAACTGCATTTTTTCTTCACTGAGAAATGAGAATTGCTCATTGGAGAATTAGAAGCAGTAACTGTTTTGAGAGGGGGCAATTTATGTATAGTCAGATGGTTGATCCATCATAGACAAGGTGCTTTAGGAAAGAAGTGGAAGCAAATAGGGTAGAATAAATAGACAGTAGGAACAATCCTGGATAACAAAGGAAAAGAAAGGAAAAATCTAGTAGGATAGAAAGAAAAAGAAAACCGAAGATGGAAGATTAATTAGTCCAAATCAAGGTAGATAACCTACATTATTTGTGTTTTTTCTTAGAATAGAGCATTGACCACCTCTCTAGGAAGCCTCTTCAAGTGTTTGACCACCCTCTCGGTAAAGAAATGCTTCCTAATGTCCACTCTAAACCTCCCCTGGTGCAGCTTGGAACCATTCCCACACGTCCCATCAGTGGATACCAAGCAGAAGAGATCAGCACCTCCCTCTCCACTTCCCCTCCTCAGGAAGCTGTAGAGAGCAATGAGGCCGCCCATCAGCCTCCTACTCTCCAAACTAGACAAGTCCTTAGCCGCTGCTCATAGGACATTCCTTCCAGCCCTTTCACCAGCTTTGTTGCCCTCCTCTGGATGTGTTCAAGGACCTTCACATCCTTCTTAAATTGCGGGGCCCAGAACTGCACACAGCACTCAAGGTGAGGCTGCACCAACACTGAATACAGCGGGATGATCACCTCTTTTGACCGGCCAGTTATGCTGTGTTTGATGCACCCCAGGATGCGGTTCCCCCCTTGGCTGCCAGGGCACACTGCCGGCTCATGGTGAGCCTGCTGTTGACCAGCACCCCCAGATCCCTTTCTGCAGGGCTGCTCTCCAGCCACTCCTCTCCCAGTTTATACTTGTGCCCAGTGTTACTCTGTCCTAGGTGCAGAACATGGCTACATAAAGGACCTTAAGCCTTCCTTTTTCATCAGTACATGGCACTTCCAAATACCTAATCATATTTGCAGTGTTACAATATGGGAGTTTAAATGAATTAGATTGACTTCATACATCCCATACTGTGCTTTCTCTGATCTTGTCAGCCTCAAAAGTGATCTCATCAAAGCATAAATATTACTTAGGAAGCCCTTTAGCTCTGCCAGCCTGGTCTTCCTCCTGAAGAATTTCTACAATTACTAAACTCTGAAAAAAAAAAGTTTTTTATTTAAGAGGAATAAAAATAAATGCAGGTTTTCAACTGTTGCTGAATGTGTTTGAGGAACTTGTTCCATGAAGAATCTGGAGAAAAGACAATGTAAAGTACATGAGGTCACTCATGCTTTCCTAGAGGAAATGAAACAAATTGAAGAAAAATGAAAAACACTGTGTTTCCTGGGTTTTAGATGTAAGTAGGATGGTTTAAGACTTCTAATAAAGTGATTCATCAAAATAAAAAAACCTGGTCTGATGTAACTGACTGCTAATACTAGACAGTCCTGGGTCACACCTTCCCAAAATGCCAGAAAACTGGATGACCTTATCTCTGACTTAGGTCTAGTGTTCAGCTCTGACACAGAAATATCTGACACAAGAAGTATAGCTGTTTAGTCCTTTATGAAATAAAAATCCCTGCAACATCAAAAGGAAAAGAAAAACTGTTTTAGGGACTATATTAACACACTGAAGAAGAGAATTTTCTCACTATTTTTGCTTCTGTTTGACTTCACACTCCTGCAACGAAAAGATCTTGAGGCTTTAAAGGTAATGTTTTCTAGGAAGACAAACTATGTGCACAAAGGTCAGGTGTTCATTACTGTGAGTTACTTCTGCCTAGAAAAAGCATAAGAAATGAGACAGTGTGCAGTTTCCACAATATATAGTACCTATACTTCAGAAAGCCTGAAAAGAATGTGCAAATTATGCGTATATCTAGTCCTTTCAGAATTGATAGTAGTGAATAATATTGTGGGAAAAGTCATACAAAATTACATACAATCTATGAAATACATTTTCATATACAAGAAAAAAATATTGTCATTTGAGCAGGATAAAAATGAGCTTCACAAGAGGTACTGCTGACTTTAACCACCTGTTCAGTGAACTTGCACTGTTACACATCGTGAAGGGCCAGTGGTTACAACCCTAGCATATATGCACTGTAAAACAGACCTAATTCATATAACTCCCTGCTGGAAATCATCAACCATTACTCCAGAATACAGCAGACTCACCCACTTGATCTGGATACGCAAGAACAGATGTTTCCTAATTAGAATCTAATAGAAACTCATCAGCATTATGTATCTATTAGATTTGCAACAGAAGACAAATCCCTCTTTGATATCTCGTAATGTTATCAGCGAAATATATTAGCAATTAGAGCACAGAAAATTTTCAGAAGACTTGGTGGTAAAAATAAAATACTTCTGTTTCACAATGGTAGTAGAAAGGGAAAGCTTTATGATTTCTTACCCAATGTTACTTAGGCCATATAGACCTACAAGAAACATTAGAAAGAGAGACTGTGATTTCTTAGTAAACATATGAACTATTACAATATATTAAATACAACAACTCCAACTCATCAACATACATCATCAAGGGGAAATATATATTTTTTTTAACCTAACCTGGAAACGTGTAGTTTTATAAAACAAAAGTTTATGCATGATGAACTGAGTGACGATGATTGTGTGGAAATGTAAGTAAACACGTGCTCACTGGTGAATTAGAGGAACATCCTCTGTGTACATGGATGCCCAAGAGGCAGGTGGAGTGCCTACTTGTGCTACTAAGGGTATGCATTATGCACTTAAATGTCTGTTTTTCTTGCTCTCTCTGTGTTGCATTCATTGGACTCGCACTTCTGAAAACCATTTGATTTAACATATCTTTTGACACTTGTACATAATGGGAGGAATACAGCCTGAAGGACCCAGAGATATTTCAGTGTGATTTGATCAGGCTGCATATTAAACCCGTCTTACTGCTGCTGGTTCTTTCCTTGAAGCCCATGCACTGGAAATCACCATCATTATGTGCCTCTGGATAGATCCTTAATGTCTACCCAAGCTATGGTTTATGGGCTTGAAGGTAAAAGTTATGTTGAATAATGGTGGGTATGATCTGAGCTAATAAATATTTCCAACTTGAATCTAGTATTGTATATACGTGACAGATTCATAATCCATGATGAATTTAAGGTCCAACAGACATTTTAAAATTAGTCAGTAACGGTCAGATTGAATAACCTGCTCTACAGTTTGCAATGTATATTAATACTTTTGGCAGATCTACAGGCTAAAATATTAAACATTTCCTCACCAAAATCTCAATATATATAGTACAGAAAGTAACATTTTAAAAGTAGAACATACATGTATCTTTTTAGTCTGTTTATTAAGAGGCAACATGAAAATAGTAATGCCACTTAAATGAAAAATTATTGTAATAATAAAAAGCACATTCTTAAGAATATTTCAGAATGAAATTTCTTTTTTTTAGTGTTCTTTACATGCAACTTATAAAGTAACTTCATATTTTGATAAAGAAAATGTCACCTAAGTCAACATTACACAGATGAAATCAAAGTAACAGACACCTCCAAGCAAATATCTCGGTCTTTCTCTCAGACTGCTTTAGAGACCTTCCCTTTAAGGACAGGTTTTAAGATGTTTTAGCTGTTGCCCTAATTCTGAGCAGTTGATAATTTCCTCATTAATTTGGCTCTACAGTCTGCTTAAGATGACAAAAGATGAAGGCTGTCTACAGGAAGATAAGACTTTTCAAAGCAGGATGACATTCACAGTAAATACTGTATTCCTGGATGCCACCCAAAAAACTGGGGATCAGAAATCAGTAGTGATTAAAGACCATTTTCCACTAAACTCAATGTATCAAGCAGTTGCCACCATTTGCCCAGATTTCTGTTTCAAAGCTTTGTAAGGCTGCACTGCAGTGACTCACTCTTGAGGTGAAAAAAGCTTGGATCACAAAAAAAGTGGTGTATGAACAAAGTGTTTATATGTCAGAGTGGAGAAGTGAAAAACAACATTCTTTACCGGTGCTGCCCTGCAACTATCTATCCTCCACAGAAAATACAGCTACTATCGTGAACTCAAGCTAGAAAGGAAAGGCATGTGCTTTCAACCTCTCAGTGACATGAGATTTGTTGTGCAAGGTGGCCTCAGTCTTATCTGGACCAACTCCCTTTCAGTACCCCTTATCCATGCCCAAGCACCAGACCAGGTGTTTAGTATCATGCAGATCATGCAAAAGCTGTTAACTTGCCTTCCAAGTACACTGGTGAGGCACTGGTGCCACTTCAGCAGTGTTCACAGAAGATTTCTGGGTGCAGTTGTGTTGCAGCAGGATAAGACACTACTGCACGTGCCTGCATTGCACCCTCCTTCTTGTCACTAGTGGTCCCTGTGTCCTCGTATCCATCAGCAAAACTGGACGTGACAGTTACCCCACCTTCAGTCTGTCAAAGAGTGTTTTCAAGAGGGAGGTTGCTGCTTGCTTTTGGTTGGTTTTCTTTTTCCTTTCCCACCAAATTTGTTTGACAGAGCAGGTTACAGAAGGGAACATGTGTGATGATGCCAGCAGATCTGACAGGGCAATAATCTCCACTGGGGAAGTGGTGATAATTTCCTTAGGGAGGTAGCATTTTATCTTCTCAAACAAAACCTTAGACACCTTAAGATAGTGCACCGGCTCCTGCCTTTTACTAGTTATGCTACTTGCAGATTGATATGTTTATTTCTGTCAACCCTTCCTCTTGCCCCCTCCCCCAGAAACACCCAGTATTATAGCCACATGTAATTGTCCTGCATTATGGTTTTATGTTTTGTAACAATTTTAGGAAGAATTACACTTTTGAGTCCCTCTAGTAGTAGTTTTTTTGGTTTTCCTATCAATTACAAGCTATCCTCAAACAGTTCATCTACTTCTTTCCTTATTTAAAAAACAAACCAGACAATAATGTTCAATTTTAGTTTTGCTTGCTAACTTGCCTATTATTTCACATTCAAAAGTTTGTTTGTAGAACATAATGTATAGAAATTAGTGATTTTTAATCTAAGAGGTCTTGTGCCCGTGGTTTTACCATGTAGAAGAGAATGCGAGGTTAGGAAAGGATGGCTGTCTGGGATTCTTGGCAGCTTGACGATTTGAGGAAGGACACTCAAGGTGAGTTCTTTATGATTTTGAGGAAGGTGCTCAAGCATTACAGAGGCTTACCCTTCTCTTCCCCCTATCTCTTCTTAGCACAAACTGCTTCACTGACTTCCATATCTATAATTTAGCCCTGAGCATCTAAAGATGGATGAACTCATCTTGGAAACAAACAAGAAGTGAGAGAGAGAAAAATCCATGTGAGGATGTTTTACATTCCCTCAAGCCTCTGGTATTCAGCCCTCAAATTCCCTACTTATTTGAGGGGGTGATAATATTAAAAACTGAGAAGAATTACAAGCTAAACCTAGGCTTTTAGTGCTGTCACTTCTGCACTGCATTCTCTACTGTGTCTGTTGGAAATATGCCTTAACTTCTAGTATCTGATACTTAAATGATATCAGAAGCACAGGAGATCAAGCCAGAGTAGAGCCATTGAGGGGTTTGCTTTCCAGTTTGGAAGTCTGTAGGAAGTTTGTTAGGATTTTTTTTTTTTTTTTTGACATGCAGTTCTGATATCTAGCTGCACTGCAGACAGCCTGAATCAATATGACGGTCAAACCACAGAAGACACCACCCACCCACTCATGGTCCTCAAAGCAGAAAGGAGGGCACTTTAATAAGAGTGAAAAAGCTTTCTTGATGTGTCAAGTATGTCAGTTTTCTGTGCAAAGTGAGAGCTGAGGCTTCGCAGGGTAAATCAGTCTGAGAAATAACAAAGAGCTCTTATCCACTTTGGAGTGAAAAGAAAAAGCAGGCAATCTTTTTAAAGCATAGCTTTGATTCAAGTGAATCAATTAGTAGTTAATCACATGCTTAATCTTAAAAGATTGAAATGCAAATAATTGCGTAATGTTACTTGAATTGTTTTTAAATATACTAATCAAAATTCCTGTCTTGGATAAGAGTGTTAGCTGATACTTCACTCATGCCCACATGCATTTCCTTACTTACAGTCATTT
The DNA here is from genome assembly GCF_034638445.1 of Ciconia boyciana. Taxonomy (NCBI): domain Eukaryota; kingdom Metazoa; phylum Chordata; class Aves; order Ciconiiformes; family Ciconiidae; genus Ciconia; species Ciconia boyciana. Next base: position 86,424,529 of record NC_132936.1, read on the forward strand.
GTACTGCCTCTGATCGTCTTTGAGCAGGCTCTGACTAGCAAGGTTGCATGTGCTAGTGAAAAAAAAGAGCACAAAGGACAAGTTCATCTGGCAGTCCTTAACAGACTCTTGTAACAAAAAGGAGAATTTCCTCTTCCTAAATCCAGTGAGCATGCAAGACAGCTAAAAGAGGATGATGTGTTTGATAGGACCATTTCTCCCTCCTTTATTCACTATGCAGTGGCAAAATTGGACAATAACATTGCATGGGTCCTTCACATTCAAGGTGTCAGGAAAGCATCTGAAAAGCAATCTGCTGTGATCTCATCTGTGCCTCATCCTGAGCTGTATCGACATGACTCCTTCAGAACTCACCCTCCTCAAAAAGCATTACTTAGCAGTGGCTCAATAAATCACCCTCTGGAAGGGCATCCCCACTGACTGTATAATATCCTGATAGACACTGTGCTCCCAACCTGAGTTTTTTAGGCTACACAGAGCTGTAGGCTACACAGAGTAGTTAGGCTACAGTGCAGTTAGGCTACACAGAGTTGTTTGAAACTCCCTTCTTAAGATGTTACAGTTACCTCACTTTAGATTTGGAGTAACTCCACATAACGTCAGTCTTCTAGCAAAGGTAAATTTGATGCTCTGTTTATGACTAAGGTATATCTACAGAGTATTGAAAAAAGGAGACTTTCCGGTCTGGAAGAACTACAGGTTGTTTCCACTTCTATGATAACTTTCAGTTCCTGCTCAAGACTGGCCTCTGAGAGAGACCAGTTTAAGAAACTGTATTGGTGCCACTAAACTACTCAGTTGCTGTTTTTCCAAGTAGTCAATGATTTGGTAGTTTAAGATACATATGAATCTGCAATAAAGAGTTGTTCCAACTTGATGTTAGTTTTACTGATAACCTGCAGATTATGTTCACTAAAATGCTATTTGAGTTGTGTTATTTTACTGTCATAAGAAACAAATGCACTATAAATACAGCTTCAAGCAAAGCATAGTATATTGAGGATATGTTCTCTTAATTCACTTGTTAAATATCCACTCAAACTATAAACAAATAGCTACTTGAAAGCTTCTGCATTATCTGCATTTCTATTTGAATTTAGTGACAATGACCTTCTGTTGTCAGTGACATTTCTTTTAACTTATTTTATTGTCTAGTTTTGTTTGTCTTTTTGTTTCCCCTTAACTGACATGCTTTCAAAATTTATGGTGTTTTTAATTTTTTAGAAATGTTGCTAAAGAGAAGCTTTAATTTAAAAATATAAACAGTGTTTCCCTGGCAGGCATAGACAGTCATGTGAAGGGCAAGACAGATATAGCTCCTGTAAGAAAGCTGGACAGCACTGGTTTTAAATCCAAAATAACAAGAGAGTTTTTGCTTTCCTCAACATCTTTGAAAGGGGAGGAAACCTCTACTACCTCTTTCTTTTGCAGCAATCAGGAGGAAAATTCTTTAGGTGAACCCCAGAGCTTTGTGGTGTTTGCTGCCTGAGTGGGCTGAATATCAGGTGCATTAATATACTGCAACATAACGTGTTGGTGATATTTAGAACTAGAGGAAAATAAGGTGCTTTGCATGAAATAATTCACAACATTAATTTATCACAGGACAAAGTGTATTAGGATGGACACAGAGTCAAGATGTTTAACCTTGCAAGAAAACATCTCTCCAATACTGGTGGACTCAGCCTCCTGAATCATAAAAAGCCCTGGTTATTTCTTTCCACTTAACTTCAGAAACAATGTTGAACATCTAAAAAATATTTTAACAGAGACTCATTTTTTCTGCTGAAATGTGGATGTGTGAAGAGAAGGTTCTGCTAGGTTTTTTTAATAAATAAATTTTAAAAAAATGCAAATTGGAATAATTTTGCTTAATTTAGGCCAAAAATTTAGAGAATATATACTGGCCAAAGCAGCAGAACGCCTTGCCGCAGAATATAACCTCTTTCATACCATTAACATTAACTCTGGAGTTTACCTGAAACAACTCTGTCTGTTTTGACGGGCCTTTGGAACTGTTTTGAACCTGCTGTTCAGGAGCCATAGAGCACCTAAAGAGAATTTAGGAAAAAGTAAATGTACCATAGCTATTTGGATTGCATGCAACAGAAAAAAAATATATAAATTATTAAAACTTTTGGTGTTCTGCAGACCATATATTAACAAAACACCCAACATTCTCCAAAACCTGTGGCATACAATAATTGAAACTTCAGACAAATATGCAGGAAGGTACAGTTCATTATGCCCTCCCAAAATCAGATTATCTAAAACATGTAGCTTTTTGTTATTTTTGGAATTGTTGGTCCCTTTATGTGTCATAGCAGAAGACTCAACATGCATGTTATAAATAAAATAAAAACCCAGAACTGTGGGGGTTTTTTTCATTTTATAGGAAAATTTATTAACTTTGTTAGGTGTATATATGTGTGTAATTATATATCACACACAGGCAGGCTAATTATTCCAATAATAATTCCAATAATAATTATTCCAATAATAAAGATAATTCCAGAAGCCAACTATTCCACAAACAGTGCCTTAGCTTTACAATGATCACCTTAGTTGTACTTTCAGGCATTTCCGGAATTTACCTCATTCTAAAAAGAGTCAACAAGAAGAAGACTCAGAGAATCTTTTTGGTATTTTTGACTTTCGTTAGTAAAGAAAACTCTTCTCTATCCATATTGATACTTTACCCAAATTCATATAATAGCTTGAGAGCACTGCATGTAGCAGGAAGCACACTCATGGTCTGAAGTGCACCAACTTTCCAGTTACTACATCTAGTCTCTGTATGACACTTGCTCAGAGTCTGTCTGTATACATATATAATAAGATAATCTGGTTTGCAGATCTGAAACAGCTGATTCCTGGGGCAGGGTGGGTTTTCTGCAAAATAGTCAGCCTTTATTGGCAAAGACAAAGAAACCCGATGCACTTCTTAATTGTTTCTTGTCAAATGAGCTTGACTTGCAACTTCTTTACTGTCATGGGATGGACAGTAGAGATCTTTCGACCCCTAAAAAGTTTTCCAACAGCATATGCAATAATTAGATAGAAAAGAGCTGATGTTCACTGGGTCAAAAGCTGAACTTCTGCCAACAATGTTGTGTTACTGCAGAAAAGAAACTCACATGTGTAGACATGAGAGCTGCCAGTAAGACCCACGGATAACCCTGCAGCTCTGGCCAGGACTGGTAGGACTCAGTGGGAATATTGTGTCTAAGTTTAGGTAGCACACCTCAAGAGAGGTGTTGACAAAGTGAGAAAGACCAGGGGAGAGCCAGAATAAAAAAAATCAAAGGTGTTGGAAGCACAAAATGGAAAAAAAGAAAAAGGAAAAAAACCCCACCATTATTTAAGACTACAGAAGAGAATCTTAAGAGGAGACAAGATAAAGCTCTCCAGTTACACTAAAGCTCTTGCAAAAAGCAAGGAAACAAGTTGTCTGTTGACGAGAGAAGTGGCTTAATCATTGGTTTAGACAGCAGCAAGCAAAGACTCAATTACATGCAGGAAAAGCTAAAGCTTTCTGAAAAAGCAAGTCTGTGGTTACTCAGGTGGGCTGAGGACCCTCCTTTGCTGGATGGAGTATGCTAGGGAACACCTCACAGGAGCGGTGTAGATAGCTGATCCTGTATTATGGGAGAGGAGAATAGCAAGTAACTCCCTGAAGTCCTCTCTAAACCTCGTTCACTGTGATCCTCTGAATCTATGTCTTAGTAAGAAAAGAGTAGAGAGGGAATGAACCACAGTAGTGTTAGTTCTGATCAGAGGAAAGACTCAGGGTGTCACAGCCAATATTTCTGGCATTTGGCAATGCAGAAATCAGAAGAAAGAGAAAGAATTGCCAGGTAATTGTAGCCCAGAGTCTGAGAAAAATAAGCTGCTTATGTGGCAGTTATGTACCTAGCCATTTTATCAGTAACTGGATTGTCTGTACTACAGGGCTCATTCTTAAAATGTCATCATTACCCCAAAGAGAAAACTAGAATCATACTTCTGCATGTCATTGCAATTAATTCCCTTGCTATGCTGCTTACTCATGCCATCAGTTACGACTTGCTGCTAAAGCTCACAAACACGTTTCTACAGAGCAAATTTATGTCATGTAACATCCTCTCTCTAAAAAATATGCCTTAAACTGTCAATGGCTGAATATCTTCATCAAAAACAAACAAACACTCAGCACGTGTGCTTCAAAACTCATCTACTGTGGTTGTAATTGTAGAGAAAGTGTTATCACCTAAATGAATAAATAAATTGAAAGATTTGGCAGTGTCTGCCGTTGTTGCTCCTTTTGGTAACTTTTCCTTGTCCAGTGCTACCAGCAACGGAGGAGGCTTTGTGGCACAGGTCTGTGCAAGAGCACTGGTTTGACAGTGAGAATACCTTTGACAAGTTGGCTGCAGCAGATGGGACGTGGCCGGGCAGTGGCGTTGCCCTTTCCTGTGGGGGGTGGTTGGTGAAACTGCAGGAAGGGGCAGGTGTAGCCTGCTAGTTCTAGGCTCGTACTTCTCATGGGAAAAAACAGAGACTTTTGAATATTGGGAAAGAGTGAAGTGTATTGTCTGACAGACAGCTACTGACCTCCCAACTTTCAAAGAGTAAGCAGCCTCTCGGAGGAGGGGAGAGGTCTATGATAGCCTTTCCTCATAATCTGGGGGATGGAAATTGTGTTTACCCAAGCATTGCTTCTTTTTCCTTTTGCAGGCAAGCAAGAAGTGCATTGTTTTGCTGGTGTTCATATGCAGGACAGTGAGCTCTCACCTGGATTTCCTAAATTGAGCACTAGGTGGTTTCCTACATGCTCTTGGCTAAAATTATGTCCTAATCTTTTAAATTCTCGCATGATAGGGAGCAACAGAAATTTCTGCCAAGCAATAAGTCTGTGTTAAAATGAAGGATAATGCCATAACAATTATATAACTTTACGCATATTTTTTACAGAGAAATAAAATTTCTGAATAAAAGAGATTTTCAACAAACCACAAAGTAAGAGTCAGCTGTGTCTGCCCATTTGAAGACAAAAGTATGACAGAAAGGAGACAGTCACTTAGGACTTTCTTTTTGTTGTGTTGACACTTAAATTTTGAATGGATAATTGAGTCTGTATATAAATATATGCATATTCAACAACATTATGCCATGAGGTTTACACACTTGCAATTTATTAGAGTATTTTTTAAGTTGCTTTAGTCACTTTACCTCAGTCGTGTCCTAAGAACATGTGAATTGAGGACAGCTGTGTGAAAATCAACACCTTCAATAAAAAGTTCATGAGTTCACAACTGACAGGAGGACTGGAGTTCACAGACTGATTCAGTAACTACTTAACAGCTTGCCCTCAAGGTACAAGAGAAAAGTGAAGTAGATTGAGTTAACACTTTCTTTTATATTGCCTACAAATCTCTTGAAGCAATTTAATATGTTATAATGAGCTAGAAATTGGAAGCTGAAGTGAAGAACATGAAGTGTCATGCACTAGTGTATGGCTTAAAAAAGCTTCTGGATTTCTTTTTCTCTCATTTTTTGATAAATAAATATATTTAATTTATTAATTGTTTTACATGTGGCTACTTTATATCTATTTAATAGTTAGAGCAGGGGCCAGATTTCCTAGAAAACTCAGGGATAGTTATGGTGTTGTCTGTTATTTTAATTTTTTTAATTCATTTGGCACAGTATTTAAATTATTTCTTCCTCTTATTTAGAGATGTGTGATGCATCTTGGGGGAAAAATCATAATCATATTGTTCTACCTTTCTTCTTCATAAACTTTACTGTCTTTGCCAAAAGATATTTATGTTGCATGAAAATCATTCCTTGTATAAGTTAATATCAGCTGCTGAATTTCTTTTGACAGATCAGTAACTACTTCAAAAACAAAACATGAGTGAAGGATGCATTATCCAAAAACCTATTCAGAAAAAGATGTTTCCTCAACTGAAAGTTAAGCCCCATGTGTTAAATAACATTAATGATATAATAATATGCTTCCCCTTTCCACTTCTCAGTAATTTTTCTAATTTTAGTATTTAGTAGTTTTATTTTAATTTTTTTCAAGACTAAGTGCTTAATACCTAGTTAGCTGTATGTTTGGTCTGACCCTTGTCACCAGCTGTGCCATGTCTTCCATAGCTCTCGCTGAACTCTGTAAACTCCCATGCTTTTACCTATGCTGAAAGTCATGGCCCTTTAATTTGTGTTTTATCAAACTTTAAGCACAGCTTTAGTCTCTTAACATCAGTCAAAGAAAAAAGTGAAGCTATGTAAGAAAGTGTGTGACTTGCTCCATAGTCTGTTATTTCCCCGCTCTAGACTTACTGTGATAGTTTGATAGTTACAGTCAAATAAAAGGATGAAAGCACATGAAACTGTATATAAAATAACAGCTTGACTTTTTAACTTTTTAGTTTTTATTTTGTTTCTCGTTTCCAAATATGACCTGTCTGAACTTCACTAGCTGTAGTGCTAAGTTGAAGAGTGGGCTGGTGAGACTGATATCATGGAAATGTATTCATTAAGATTCCTTTTTGTTGTTGCTGTTTTATATCTGAAATCAAAGTAGTTCTAGTGTGTGTGGGGGTGACATGTAGGAAGGATGTGATTTTGATATTGCGGACCACTAAAGGAGAAAAGTCTAATAGTCACGGAAGCTGATTGAAGGATCCCTTCAATCTGATGGTCCTAGACTTTATATTGGAAGTTTTGTTGTTGTATTTAAACTGTATGAAGCTACAAACCAGTTTAACAGCTTATGACTGAATATGACACACAAGCTGTGGAACTTAATTGGTTACACAGAATTTCACATACAATTCTGTTTCCTGGAACTGGAAGAAAACCAGGCAAATGAAGAATTAGAGATGCTACTGAAGGTAATACATGCAGGCTTACTGGATCTGTCCTTGCCCAGCTCATTGTATGTGGTGGGGTTTTTTGTTTGGTTGATTTGTTTGGGTTTTTTTTTTATTTGAATGGAGTAAAAAGATTCCACTCTTTACTCTGTTTTCTGTTTGGACTGAAAATTGGTCTCACAAATGATCTTGTTAAATCTTTACTTTTTTTTTTCCTAGCATTGGAAATAATAAGGAAAGTTTTGTTGTAGTAGTTGTAATTCATGTATTCTCAGTTTATCAATACACTATATAGTGTATGTTTTTCAGTAGGCTTCAAAAAAGTGAGCTCTAATTTATAAAAAATCATAGATATTTGACTAAAATACTTATAATGTTTCAGCCTCTGTAGTTTGCATCTATACGTTATACTCTAACTGATCTTGAATTCCATTTCATTAAAAAAAAATAATCTGGAATACAATCTAACATAGCAAAAACAGCACTCAGAAAATTACTTATTTACCCACTTATGGCTGGAATACAGCATTTGAATTCTCCACAGGCTAGTAGCAACTGTGAAATCAGTATCCTTGGTGGTAAAGTTGATGACCTTATATGAAATGTTGTGCTTTGAGCAGCACTAAGCTGTGCTTCTAAGTCTCCGTCTTGTATGTGTGCCTACAGCTGAGACGGTCCCTGTAGATATGCTGCAGTCACCACCTGCTCTGCCAAACAGAGCCCAAGGCTCACACAGCAGCAACTGGAAATTTTACATACAGCTGAATTGCAAGAGAGTTCAGGAAAATACATCCTCATATATGTTTGCTGGATGCAGCTGTGTTTCTGTGACAGACAAAATCAAAATAGCTATGGATTTCATAGTCAAAATTCACCCAGATCCTTTAGTCCAGATCTCTTGCTTGTTCTCCACTGCCAGCTGTAATTATTTTCTATAAAGGTAACATACTCCAAAGCAGAAGGACCAAAAATTTGTCCTTTTTGGCAAATATTTTGTTTCATGTGCAAAACATAATATTTATATTATTTGAGGAAGAACAAGCCTGTAAGCTCATCATCCTAATCAGTATTAGCACAGTTCAGTTATCTGAGTTACCTATGCATGAGAAGAACAGATTGTCAGGTGAAGGGCATGAGCTGGAGCTGCAGATATTAGACCCACATGCTATTAACATCACCAGAGCTCTACAATTTCTAGTCATATGGCTCTCTGTCATTCCATTGCAAAGGTTTTTATTTTGTATGTTTGAAAAACAGTTGCTGGGAAGACCACAAACCCCCTATGTTCAGTAAAGCATGCTTTCTATATTTTCTATATTTAGCACCTACGTTGTGCATTCTTGCAGAAAACCCTAAGAAGTGTTTTGACATTATAGTTTCAACCTCTAGTTAAAGAAATTTTTCATGTCCAAAGGAAATGCATGGTCCTGGGAAGATAAAAATGTCACTGTGCACTGGGTGTGGCAGACTCCACTGACAGAGACCTTGCTGCTTGTTAAGAATGTGATGGCAGCTACACCAGAGTGGAGGTTGGCAAAATTGGGCATGAAAGAGCTCAATACCTTTCTTGAGGTCACGCCTGACTTTCTCTATCATTTTGGACACATTTCCCTTGTGCCCTTTTATTTGTGATTGTAGTACTCTTACTGGATTACAGAATGTATTCACAAACAAGGATGTTTGGCAGAGTGTACGGTGCTATGCAGTTCTGTTATGTGCCAGTTCAGAGAGATGTCCAATTAGATTATTTCAGACCAACTCATGCGAAAGAACTATACAAGGCATGTGTGAATGATATTGCTTGAACCAGAACTAACCTGATGAAAAGCTGTTATTTATTTCTAGCTAAATGGAGATCTATTATGGTAAAAGCTAAAATTACCGTGTGGTGGTCTTCAAATCAGATGCAAGCAGTGTAATTGCCATTGCAAAAGCAGAGTAAACAAGAAAACAATCTGTGCATCTTGTAAACATTCAGCATCCCCATTTCGTTCTGTAATTCAAAGTAATGATTCCAATTTGACCTCTTTAGTTATAGTTACGCACAAGAACACAAATTCTTCAGAATTCAGAACATACCAGTTTGTTCCAGCAAAGAATTTGGCTCATGGCATTTTCAAGAGACTTTTTTTAGCACCAAGAAAAGCACGAAAGCTTAGGCTGCACAATTCTGAAAGGATGTAGAAAGTTGAGTCCTGCTCAACCTCTCTATACCTGTGCCTGCCTATAGCGTGAAAAATATTACCTTTGTCTTTTAAATGAATCTCTTAAACCATTTTTATTGCTTCTCATTGTATAAAGATATCTGGCAGTTTTGGGGTTGGGTTTTTTTGTGGTGTCCCCTCCCCCTGTGCCCTGCAGGAGGATCCCCATGGGTGGACTTAGAGAATTGAGAAATATGGTATCCTGTAATGTAACAATTTACCAAAATAGGTATTTCCAATTGCCATTAGGAAGAACATCATGTCTGATCTTTCATATACATGTAGATCCAGGAGAGCTTAATAAAGCATTTTTGTTTGACAGCCATCCATCACCACACAATGAAGGAGTGGTGCTGGATTTGTGAGCAATACGAGGTTTAGGATAGGGATTTGAAGGGTGCATGTCAACCAACACTGCTTTCCTGACAAATGCAGATAATAGGTTTTGTAGCTCAGGAGTTGCTTCTAGGGTGATATTAAACTTTACTGATTGAAATCTTTTAATTAATCTTTTTTGTTTTTTTTTTCTGGAGGATAATGGCATGAACTTTCACAGACCTGTCTAAATTCCATTCATTTTAGAGAGTCCTTTAAGTGGGGGGACACCAAGGTATCATGAAAACTTCTTATTCCAATGAAAAAAGGAAACTGGTCCAGAAGTAAAGGCTCAGCTCTCTGTTAAATAGAGCACTGAGTACTACTTACACCCTGTATACTAGTTTAAGATAGTAGTTTACTTCAAAACAGCACATGTAAATGTTGGTGACCTCTGATTTTTAATGCATCATAATCCCTCTCATTTCTAGCTTGAGCTCACCCAACTTTCTTCACAAGCCCATTAAATCAAATGTGAAGAGATCTTGTCAGGCATATGGGTAAGGAAACACAAGGCTTGACACTTTTCATGAACATAACAAAACACCTGTAATAAATATGGGAATTTTTTTCACATGACTTTTCACTGGGACCATTGCAAACAGCCTTTGCCATCTCATACTAGCTTAACACAATAAATAATTAATTTGACCGAGTTTTTTTTTGTTCTGGGTGGGTTTTTTTTTCCCTTCTCTAAGAAAACTCTCTAGCAGTAATCTGAAATAGCTAATCTTGACCAATAAACTTTGGACTCCATAAGTCTAAGAAGCATTAAAGGAGAATAACATTGTGCATGTATACATACGTGTATGGAGATATGAATCGGTGAAAATAGATATGCCTAGTCCTAATAGACATGCAGAACACTCGCTTGTGTCTAATTTTAAAGATATAAGTCATCTAGTAGAGTTAATTGGCAGGATTCATACTGAAAGTAGGTGCACGTGTGAGGAAAGCAGTTATCTGATGCATAACTTGTCCAGGTGAGCTGACAGTCATGTCCAGGTTGTGAAGGAGGAATGTCAGAATATATGGGCTCAGCAATCCCTTTAAGACCACAAAAAGACTTAGGTGAGCCTCTGAAAAACATGTGCCATATGTGGTAGTACATATGTACAAAATGTCCTACTGAGCCACTCCATTGTCCTCCCAAAGAAATATTGCATATCAAATGTATCTGAATTGGTCAAAAGTTGTTACCAGCTACTGAGGTGTGTAAATCCAAGGAGCTGTTCAGGAGCTTTTAAAACATGCATTTAAACTCAGTTCCCTGATGCAGGTTTAGTTTCGTGTTGTGATACCTTGGGGGAAAATACATATGCTATCTTTCCTGTTCAGCCTCATTAACAAGGAAGATAAAATATTTCCTGCTATCTTCTTGGCTTTTTTTTTTTTTTTTTCCTTCTTCTTACTGTGAAAATAGGTTTTCTAGCAAAGCAAGTAAAGTTTCCTCAACATGGGCTTGAATGTATGGGACCTGCCTGAAAAAGCTTGTACCTATATTTCCTCCACTGTTTTAATCTTGCGACTTCAGTGGAGAACCATCACCGGTACAGATTTTGTCACATGGAAGTTTAAAGCCATAAATTGTTATTTAAAAATATAATTTAATAGAAACTAAGAGTAAAATTGTAATACTGACTGTTTGTTAAACTTAATGAAATTTCAAGGGTAATTATTTACATACTTTTCAGTTTTGCTGATGGGAGGAAATCCTTTAATAGAAAACCAGACAGCGTCCCATGAAGAAAAAGTTAAAGCAGCTATCTTTTGAAGGAAATTGTCTAGCAGAGCAGTCCTAAAGTTAGTTAAAATTAATTCTCACTTAGCTAGAGAGAGAAAACTGGCAGCAAGCATGAAAAAATCTTTTCTGTCTTTAACTTTCTGGCTCCAAAACTGAAAACCCTGATATGAAATGCAAAGATATGAGGTGAATTACTAGATTATAGAGTCTTCATACCTCAAGTGCTCAACACACTTACTCAAATTTTGACAGTAGGGGAATGGGGAAATATTCAAAAGTGGGGTTTTTCTATGCTGAGATAATTTGGAATACCTTCCTAGTTATTAGGTGCCTTTGTTGAGCTGAGATCTTCAAGAAACTTAACTTGAAGTAGATATCTACATAATATAAAAAGATAGCATAGACTAAAGTGTAGATCTCCTTTAAAAAAAAAAAATTAAAAACCTAAGAATGCCAAGTAAAGTGTATCTAAATTTATCTTCAGAGAAGTCCCCTGAAATTAGTACCTAAGCTCAAACTCTACTCAAGTGAAGCTATTGGAATTATGTTCCGATTTAAAAACATAAGCAAAAAACCCTAATACTTGAACAGCCACTGAAATCCTTGTTCTGTTTTAGATAATGGGAAGATTTAAAGAACTGTCTATATGCTTTAATTTACATATATATGAGTATTTTATAATAATTTGTACAGCCTTTTTATTCCTGGTTTAAAATTTATATACAGATAAAGTTGAAGGAAGGAATGAAGAACTTCTTTAATGCAAAGCAAACAGTATTTATTTACATAAATCATTCATTGTCTGACATCACAAAAATTGGTAATGATGCACACTGTAACTCTTGCTTCTCCTGACTGAAGTCCTTGAGTTTAGTGTTAGGATGTTCCTAGGACTTTGAATATTTTGCAGCCTAACTTAATGTTCTGAGTATGGTAAAGCTGATAATTATTCAACACATGGCTGAAAGTTTTGTTTTGGGTGTGTTTTGAGCTTTCCTTATTGATGACATGTCAGTAACTGATGATAAAAAAAGTACTGTTGCAACAACTGTGATGTGCTTAAAGTGCAGGTGTTTTACACTTTTATAAATCAACTAGACAAATAAATTAACATAAAATTGAAAAGAATAGAATAGAAAATATCAGAGGTTTTTGCTGGTCACACAGTAAGTCCCGCAAGTGCTACCAGCAGTTTTTTCAGTGAGATGACTGGATCCGTAGAGCATTCATGGCCATGTGGTTTTGAATGCCACCATCTGCCCTAGGCTGGGGCTTCCCTCCTCTGTCTCTCACTGTTCCCCACCAAGGTTTAGACAGGGGGGGAAATACATACTTCTGGTGGAACTACAAGAGCATTTCAGCATTTCACAGGTCTAAGACCACTTAAGAAGCACACCATATCTCAGAAAAATACTTTTTTTACTCCACCATCCCTCACCAATCTAGGGTTTATCATGGTGTCTACTACTGTGTTTTGCTAGTGTTTTGAAAAACACTTCTTCAGTCTTTCCAAGAAAAGGTTTTTACCTCCCTCCATCCTCTGGAATTTATGCTGTATTTGAATGTGGTTTTTTTTTCTCCTGATGATGATGATCCCTTTCTCTATTTCATTCTTATGTTCTTTGCCTTCACCCTTTTAAATACTAAAAGTACATTTTTAACCTCCTTATTTAGTACATGTTTAACTCTCATAGTCCTCCCATGTTAACTCCCATTCTCTTGTCTCTTTCTGAGCACTTGAAGTAATCTGTGACAGCTCTCCATTTTTGTCTTCACCTTATGCTAAGAATGACACAATCTGTATGGAGTAGAAATGTTGAATCCCAGCTTTATCTTATGACAGCTCTCTGCAGAAAGTCATGTTGACCTTTTTTGCTTGCTTATCACAAGCTCTCACAGCTTTATACTGCCAGCCTACATTGGTCATGGATCATGTCATGGCAGAAAAGGAGATATCCGCAAGGCTCTATATGCTTTTAGAGGGGAGGATGATAGAAACACTATTTGACAATGTTAAATATTATGTTAACCTGTTTTGGATTTCTTGATATGCGCAAAGCTATATTATTCTGTTGTTATTCCTTTTAGTACCATGGTTTTGACTTTTAGAGCAAGTGATTTCTGATTCTTATATGTCCATACATCTTGCCTGAGGTATGTTCCCATTCTGTATTGCTTCCATGGGAATAACTTGTACCATATTTATTTCTAGAATAAAAGAAAATACCATAGAAATGCCAAATGCCCTTTTTCCCTTGACCTTTCTGTTACAGCTTTGAAGAGCAAGTTTATTACTTATTAGGAAGGAGAAAAAATCAACAGTCATTAAAGCAAAGAAATATGTCTTGGTGAATGAATTATGCCCACAGCAAAAGACAATAGCTGCTGTTACCCACAAGAAGTTCAGAAAATCAATTACTGTTGTGTTTCTGTCTTACTCGATGATAAATGTATCTGTACCAGCTAGTCATGTAGGGCCAGATTCAAACGTGAGATTTTGTTGCATTTAGGAATAGCAGCCTTGGAAATCCTCCTTTCAGATGCTGCCCAGCTCTGTTACTGCCTAGATTTGAAGGCTGAGAGAGCTGTTCCTATTTATGTGCCTTCCCCAGTTGCTGTAGTTGGGACAACACTGGAAGGCTTGGCGTGTGTTTCACATTCAGAATAGCTGGGGTTTCAAAAACAGGCATTCTCCAGACAGGCCAAGCCTGTACTTATTTTTAAGAACATGTCTAGAACATGTTAGGGATCTGGACAAAAAATAATTGCATTGTTTGCTATCGCTGACATCTGTGAGCTGCTCCTAGGAGAGTGTATGAATCATCAGACTATTAAGGATATTTTCTTTTTGTTGAAACTGTTTTGTTGCAGCAAAGATTAGTTGCACTGCCTAGAAACAGATAACATAACTCTCTATCAAAGTGAACTCTTCCCTGAGTTTTGATCCCTGCTTTAAAGAGTATATGTGTTTCAGTTTTAGAAATGAAAAAAGAAAATTTGATTCAGAAAGATCCTCTTTGTTCTTCCTAATTTACAGAATGTTACTGTTAACAACTCAGAAAACACCAAATGGATGTGGAACTATTACTGTTTGTGCAAAAGGTAAATCATGATGCAGCTTCTAAACTATTCTATTATTAACAAGCATATATCTTACATGCATCTTTCCTCCTTTAAGCCAAAGGTGAGTTACTACTGAAACAAATTCTGTCCATATAGTTTTTCAATACAGTTCATTCAACATTTATTATCTAAACATTGAAAAGACCTTTGACAAAGCAGGACCATGCCCTTCTATTCACAGAAAGCTGAGCTCCCTTAGGGAGCTGTATTGGCTATCACCTGTGCCAGTAGGTACTTCATTAATGAGTTCAATTTCCTGTATTAAGTGTAGCACCTCTGAAATTAAATTAAAAGAAAAAATACAGTAATTTTATTCTTCAGAGCAGCCGCCATATCTTATTTTCACAGTAAAAGATGCACTGTCAGTATGACTAATAGTGGATTTGTCAGTCCCTGGGTGGTAGCTGAAACTGAATTTTCTTTAGCCAGATTGTGTGAGTTTTCTTCCTACATTTCATAATTTTTCTTTACAAGAAATGGGGTTTTAACAGGAATAAGATGGAAGTAAGAGGAAGAGTTCTATTTGTTTTCTTAGTAGTGTTTATTAGGTTCAGCACTGAAGATTTATCTATAAGCTACATTCTGTCAGAAATCCTCAGGGAAGAATGGGGTGAGATCAGAGACAGAAAATGACACTGACTGCTTAAGTGGAATGTGATACAGTCTGCTACAGAGCAAGATGAATTGGTAAAGTTGTGTTGTCTTGTCTTGTCTGCTATTAAAACCACTCTTGATTCTGTGGGCTAGCCTGTACTGAATCCGGGTTTCCACATAAGTGGCGTGAGCAAATGGTACAAACCAGAGAATGGGACTGAGTTTAGTCAGAAATTCTGTACTGCTGTTTTGGATTGCATTCCTCTGAATGCACTCAAGAACAAACTGACTAGTTCATCTATTAAAAATTATTACTTATTGTAAATGGAAAAGCTCAAGTACAGAAAGATAGGAACCGTCTGCACAAGCACTATTTCAGGGGAAATATTTTAATCATCATGCATCCAGGGAGATGAAGGTGCTGCAATATCACTACAGTGGTGAAGACTATATCAATAAAGTGGTAATATCACTTTAATTAAAAGTTGCGGTCTAGCACATATTTTACTAATCATTTAAAATCCTAGTGCATACTTTATTTCTTGGTCCAAAAGGCAAAAAAAAGGGGGGGGGGTGTCATTCTCGACATTTGAACTCTCAAAAATTCATTTAGTAAGTGTACAAAAACACATCAGAGAGCATTCTGGAGACTTAAGTGCCTGGTATTTGCAGAAGAGCAGTATGATTTTTAACTTTATAAGCAAGCATGTGTCAGAATCCCGGCTTTACTATCCAGCCTTGAGCCCAGTATTCTCTGAATTGAACAGTGAATTTGCCATTCCTGAATTTGCAAATACTCTTCCATCAGGTGTGCTTTGGTCCCAGTGTGGGAAAAGAACAAACAAACCTACCTTCTTTTTAAGTGGAATGATAATTTGTTTTCTCCAACTTGTTTATTTCTTGCTAACTGTAAGGCTGACAATATCAAGAGTAATTAAGGTTCTAATATATAGCCTCAGCCACCAGAGATTTGATGTAGACTAGGGTCAGTTTTCATACAGTTTAACAAATAGCAATTGACTTCAAGCTGTTCTAAATGTTACTGAGACAGTGATTGTCTTCGGTGACCTAGTGTAGAGCAGTCTGTATTTCTGAGATCTGAAAGGCAGAAGTGACAAGGATACTGAGGCTACCAAATTTTTCTGTTCCCTTCATTACTTGCTCAGGTGCTATGACAAAGTACAAAGGAATGGCAAGATTATGAATGATGGAAATAATGACACCAATAGTGATGGGAATAATTGCATTGAGGTTTATCATCACCAGGGAGAAAAACGAAAATGAAAGAAAAATTAAAGAAAAACAAGGGGAATAGAACAGCAAATGCAATAGGCAAGATGAGAAAAGAAAATTACAAACATGAACATTTTATGTGGGTGTGGGACAGAAAAAGGTGAAATACTTTTCAGAGATAAAAGAGGTAAAGATAGTGGACAATGAATATTATTTCTCCTTTTTTCTTTCTAATTCCAGCTGCTACCTCTCTGACTTCTGTATGTTCTGTGACTATTTCATGCTGGTTTTTCTACTACCTTTGCCTTTTTGCCACTCTATTATTTGTAAGTGAATGAAATGCCCCTTAGTGCATGAACCCGTTTTGCCTATAGCAATATTTGAAAGAAGTGTGCAGTGCAGCAAATTAAAATCAAAACTAACTGCAGCACTGCCTCTGCTCTACTCATTTTTTTTGTTGGCTTTGTGATTACAAAACATCATTCAGTCTCCAGATGAAAAACAGGAAAACAGGCTTAGAATAATATGGGCAATATGCAGAATAGCAAATTCTGTTGAAACTTGTGACACCAGCTGAAATAATAATGAATAAAATTCTGCAGCTAATATTTGGATGGAAATAGGTGCAGTCGAATTATCCACTGCAGATGAATAAGAATGAATCATCAGAATGTTCTAATTCTGCCACAAGAGTAAAAGGGTGAGATAAATATTTTAAAGATATTAGCTGTTTTAAATAACTAGTAGTCATTAAAGGAGTTATTAAATAGTCAATTTTGTTTTAAAGGTCTTGCCTAGATCTACAGTTCTTTCAGGGCAGAAATATTTTGGAGGAAAAACCTTCAAACTCCTAAATACGTCACAATTTTGCCATGTACAATTTGTTTTATTAACAATAGAACATAGGTAAGATAAAAGAAACCCCAACACATAGGTATGGTTGGGGTTGAAAAACAAAGTTGACTTGCATTGTTTTAGCTATGCATCTGAAAGCCAGAAAATACCTGAATAGGTTTCAGCTGCTACAGACAGGGTTCTTCAAGGTGTGTGGAAGCTCCCAGAGACTGGCTGGAGCAGAAGGATATGAATGCACTATCACTTTGAAAACAAGTACAGTATTTTGTGACATTACCTCAGAATGTTGTGTTCACCAAAGAGTTTGTGGACCAGTGTGTATACATGTTCCTTAGCCACTGCAAGGCAACATGAAGTGCCTTAATTCTGGTGAAGATTAAGAGACCTCATGTAACTGTCTTCCTTCTTCTGTGAAGATAAAAACCTCTGTACGCAAGATTTTCTTCTTTAAACATGTCATAGGATAGATTCTGCAGTCATTACCCATGCTGAGCAGTAGATTACCATGTGAACAGGTTCACTGAATTCAACAGCTGCATTGAAACACAGTTTGTGATGGGAATGCCTTTCAGTAAACGATACAAAATTAAGTATCCACAGGATGGGGTCCAGGGATGGCTTAAGGGAATAAGATAATTATCTGCAAGTGTATTGGTGGAAAAAAGCAAATCAACTCTTTGCTGCTGTCAGCCCTGGAAAGTACATAATTTAGAAATCTCCTACTTGTCTAATATGTGTGCTAGTATAAATTGGATCAGTGAGGTGTTAAATGTTCGAGATGAAGGTGATGCAGGTCAACAATGTAGCTTGATCCCACCCACACCTGAAAATGCAGAACTGTCATTCAGCATCTCACTTTCCTGCAGTACAAAAAAAGTTTGTAAAATTAAAGAAACTGACAAACAGAACACTTTGAAAAATTAACATTATCATGCTGATGGCTGCTTGAAATATTAGATGAAAATTATGTGCATTGATAGGCAGCATATTCTTCTTCAAAATACTTTTTAGGACAATTTGATTTGAACAAATGAACAAATTAAGGAAAGTGAACAAATTAAGGAAAACATTTTGTTAAGAAAATCCGCCATTGGCATAACACATGGAGCTGCACTATGTTGGTGAACCCCCAAATCTGCACAAAATGTGTGGATGAGATTTGAGAATGAATAGGAATAACACATGCTTTTGCACAAACACCTTTATTTGACCTCTGTCTTATGAAATTGCACCACTAGTAAAAGATCTTTTCTCTATACTTGAAGCAGATGTCCACCAAAAATGTGTGGAGAGGAGGACTTGTCTAAGCTCATTTTTAGGGTTTTGCACTGAGCAAAGTGGGTTTTGTTTGGTTGGTTTTTTAACTGGAATCATGCTGTCTCAGGTCAGCGTAGCACTGATATGGGGCTTAGTAAAGTGCAACACCTATGCTAGGTTCAAATAGGGGTTATTGATTTTTAGTTTCAGAGTAAGACCTGGAATTTAAAATCCATGTGTGCAAAACCAAAATTCAATGCTAGTATAAAATTTAGCAAAGAGTAAAATGCCGAGTGTGTAACAGCTATTTCTCAGTTCATGTAGACAGTTGGGGCAGAAGGTGGTGTAAAAGTTCTCGTTATCCTCCTAGGAAATCAGCAAGAAGCATTGTCTGCCACTAATTTTCAAATAAGCTACAAAATGAAAGCTAATCAGTGTCTGCCAATGACAAGTATAGTTTTGAAGAGCAATTACAATCAGTGACTATTTTCTTCAAGATTTTAGTTTGCAAATAGTTGTGGTCTGGTGCGCATTCAGGGTAATGATTGTGGCTGCTTGCTAGATGTGATGAGTTCACCCTTGTCAACAGCAAGCTGCAGCAAAGCTCTCCCATCACTGCAGGGTTTAGCTGCGTGACAGGACTTTTCCATAGAGCCAGAGATGCACTTTTACCATCTGAAATGTCTGCGTGGGTGTTTGTCTCGTGGTTCATTGCTTCACCAGCCACTGTGTCTAATTTGGAATTACTTTTGCTTCTACATGTTCTTCCCTCCTTGCCTTTCTATAAACTCAAGGCTGCAAGCAGAAGCTCCTGAAATCACCTAAGCTAAGCCCATGTCCTATGCTAGCAGTGCAGGAGCACTGCCTCTTTGCTGTTACCGTCAGAGTAAAGATTCCTAGATGTTTGTTGTTTGTCATATTTGGATTTCTTTGATCAATGGTAATATTGTATATATGCAACATACATTACATGAAGCAAGTATTCCCAATTTTATCAGGCAACAGTTGGAGTTCGCTGGTATTTGACTGTTTGGTGTTTTTTTTTTTCTTGTTGTCTTAAAATTTTACACTGTTTTCCAGATTTTTTTTCCTGTCAGTCAGAGTGACCCCGGACTGCATCAATATCCAATATAACCAGACTTACAGAAGCTGAATTGTGACAGAATAGTGTGGTGCTGGGGAAGAAAAGAATGTGATAATGGAAGTAAACCACTAGAAATTTTATATTTAGAAATATTACTTATATTTTAAGTTTTTAATGAAGGGAGAATGTAGGGGGAAAGTGCTGCCTAAATGGATATCATCTATAGATCACACAGTGCAAAAAAAATTAATATCAATAGTTGTGAACCTGCAAAATAAGGTTGTTTGACTATTTTAATAACAAATCAACAGTGGAGCTATGGCAGAAGGACTATATTGGTAATGTGCAAAATGCCTGTGAATAGAGAAGGACTAAAGAAGCTACAACGTGCTGGGTATATTTGGGGTATTTTTGTTGTTTGTTTTGGTTTGGCTTTTTTAATATGTAGTATCTCATCCCAATTCCTGAGAAAACAGATCCATCCCATCATTGCATAGCAGCATTTGGAGCTGGAAACTCATGCAGCAGAAGCAGGCTGGGATTTCACAGCAAACAACATACGACCTGTGCTGTTTGACAACAGCAACCTCAACAAAGCGCCTGTTGCCAGACCCAGCCTTCAAGGATCTGTGTCTGAAGGCTGTTGTAGCAGTGTGTTTCAACAGAAATGAATGTGAAATGTGTTGCCACGTCAGTGTGACCAGCTGTCTCCCTGCAGTGACTCAGAGAGGTGTTTAGGTTGTGTTCCAGGGTGTTTTCGTTACAAAGCTTTTCACTCTTTCCCCAGGACTGAGCCGTGATACTAGCATGTGTGTGTTTACTAGTCTGTTCTTCCAAGGCTGGCTGAAGATTTTTCAGTACTTTAAGGACTATTTTTCAGTGAGTGGGTGCCTAAAGCTATCAGAAACGTGAGCGCACAAGCAGAGATAAAAGTTGCCCAAATTTTGCAGTGAATTTTGGGAAATTGTTGACATGTATTTTGTCAGCCCCCTGAATCCAGAGGTGATAAGTTAAGGCCAGCTTGCACACAGTCTAGATCAGTCTCTAGCTGCTCCTACACATGCATACTTGTATGCAAGGGAGAATGCTATCCAGCTCGAGATTTCTGATTATCTGAATAATCTGAGTTCAGATAGTCTGAAAAAACTCTTTCCTAAGGTTGTCAGCTGCATTTTTAAAGGGCCCACCTTCTGACCATGCTATGTCATGGAGCTGCAAAGGATTTCAAGCTCGGGTGCCATGTAGTCACACTGCTTTCAGATCCAGAGCTTACTCACTGTGAGACAAGTGCCAGCTGTCTTGCACAATGCAGACGTCTTCTGCTCAGCTGGATTTAGCGTGGTCATCCAGAAAATTAAAAATGCACACTTAAATGAAATCTTTCCAAGGTGGTTGGCTGGGATCTCTCTTCTTGGAAACCATGCTTTATTTTTATTTCTCTGTGATGCAGCTCCAATTGCTCAGTAAGGATAACAGTAAGTCTTCACATCACATGGGTGCTGTGAAATATAGCTCTGTGTGTGAATCCCATCATCAGTTGCTCTGAGTGCCATAAAATCCCATTGTATAAATGACAGAATTTAGGTGGTGCATATTAAAGGACATATGTTGAATGAGAAACCAGAATAGAATAATGAATTTCTGATCACGTAATAAGTGCCAGTGATTTTAGGCAGTGCTTATTATAGGAATTTGTGACACAATGGAATATGTATGTGGAATAATGAAAAAAGTTATTGAAATACTTAAAGATGTTGTCATAGCAGCTTTTCAAATGGAAACTGATTTAAACGTGTGTTGTTGGCTTTAATTCTGACATTTAAAAATTCCTCAATGTTTTCTTTATGAAATTTTTATAAAACACCAAAGTAAAACAAATTTTTAAATATGTTCTTATTTCCTTTGCCTGTTATATTTTCTATTTCTACTGAAACATGCTTTATTAATTAATATATGCAGATATGTGTGTGAGTGGGAGGAGTGTTCAAAATTATCCTCTAATCTGCGTGATCTCAGAAATCACTGAATCACACCAGTGCATTCATAAACAATTTCCTGGGTCTCAGAAATATCAAATACACATGATCTCTCATGCTTCCTTTCCTTTACCTACCACCTTCATGCCACTGAAGGCAAAAGGAAGTTCCATACAGGTTCCAGGCCAGGGTGCACGTGACGGTTCCATGTTATGGGCTACAGTCTCATTTTAGAAGCACAGAGAGTATTCTTACCTTTACAAAAATGGTTGATGCTTACAGTAGCTTTAATTTTACTAAAGGTTGATGTGATTTCTTGGGCAGATTTCAGGGTAACCTTGTCCACTCTGTATCCAACAGGAAAAAAAAAATTCATGGATCATTTTTCAAAACAAAGGTGTGGGGGAGAGATGAGTATTCACCTCTCCTGAACTATACACCATTTGTTTGTAACTTAGCTACAAGTTTCTACTAAAATCATACATTTAAGGTGTAACAGATACTCCTGTATACTGTGCTTGGGTTTGTTATGTTTACCATCTGCTATTTCAGCCGTGGAATAATAAATGTTTGTCTGACATGGAAATATTCATTTGCAGAGCTCAAGCACTGTTGCAAAGGTAAGACATTGTTATTGCACATTACAAATGAAAAAAATGGAGTTAAAGAGATGAGATGACCTGACAAGAAACACTGACAAAAAAAATGTGATAAGGTTTGTAGATCTCTTCTGCAGTGCCATGACCCCTCCGTTGCATCTGTCCAGAAATCACTGAATAAAGAACAACAGGATAAGAAGGAATATTCTGTGTTTCTTTCTCTAAAATACAGCAAGGAAAGGCAACAAATAGATACTGTTCATAAGTGAAATAAGCAGATGTCTAGACACTGTCATTTTTTTCTAGGCATCTTGGAAGGAAAAATGCATTTTAGAAGGGATTATGAAGAGGATAAACACCTTACTTTGCAGGTGTTTCAGAAAACCAACCTTCCCAGCCATGTACTGTATCATCAGGGGAAGAACAGACACCTGTTTGAAAACATAACAAAGATGAAGGCTGGTGTCATGGGATGAACAGAGGTAGGAATGAATCTCAAAGAGTGAATAAAAGATGAGAAGCAGTGAAGGGCTTTGATTATTCTTTTTGCACAGAAACAGCTGAATATTTTAAGTTTATTTGAATATCTTCTGTTGTCAGACAAAAAGGAATTGGCTCTCAGAATGATGTTTCCAAAACCACATCCAGGGGCTTTTGTTGAGGGGTCAAGCTGACAATGAAGGAGACCTGCCAGAGGTTGGTGGCTTTGCCCTCCTTCTGTTGGCATTCCAGAAGAGAAGTCATGCCATTCCCACCATTGCAACATCCTTCTGTCCTTTGTAATGAAAATAATTCATTGGTACAAAAAATTTGATACAGTCCTCCACTTGGAAAGCTTAGGCAGGGGACAAGTCACAGACTTACTACAAATTGAGTGCAATAGTCAATATAATATCTTGTATAACTTAAGTCCAGTCAGATGGTCAAAATATTTGCTACTGGGTCCTACATCCTAATCATTCTCACCTGTATATTCCAATTTTCTGTGTTTGAAGCTGAGAACAAGGAAAGAGCTAATTGGGAAAGAAGCTACAGATTGGAGATTATAACTACAACATGATAAAACTTACTGTTATTTGTCAGAAAAAAGTAAAAAAAATCTCCCCAAGAGGAGTCCAGATACAGCTGTTCGAAATAGAAATGTTGATTTAAAAAAAAAAAATTAATAAAACCTGAATGATTAAAGGGTTGATCTGGTGCTATTTTATTTATAAATTAGCAAATTTGGAACATATTCATGTTTCTGTATTCCATGTTAGGTCTTCTCAGACCAGACTTGATCCCTAAAACCTCATCACAACAGAAGCTAAACAAATTATTTTGAATAATCTTAATGACTTTAAAACCAATTAAACTATAAGAAAAAAAAAATTTCATTTTAGAAAAATCTCATACTATGAAACAGAAGAATTTGATTCCCATATTTTAGGACTCATAGGTCTATACTGCTAAAGGCAAAAACCAATTTTCCCTTTGTTTCTTTTCCCGTATTGAGACTATCCTGTCAACCTAGAGGTTAGCATCATCCTACCCTTTTCCAAAATCATTTTCTTATTAGCTACAGATGTATGGCTAACTAAATTAAGAAGTTACTGCAAAAGGATACACTAAAATAAATTAAATTCATTAAGAAGATGTGACGAATGCTTGCATATGCTTAATGCTCAACCAGCTTACCATAGCATTAGTATTCTTACTAATTTTAAAAAGGATGCTAGTTTCAGGATATCAAAACCGTAATATTTCACAAACACACCTGATTTCACAGATTTCCAGGTGGGAGAGCACTGAATTCGAGTCACCTGTGTATTACACTCTCTTTCTTCTTGGCTTCTGTTGCTAATTCTGCCAACAGTTTGTCTGGATTCATCTCTCTCTCACACCAGCCTATAAAGAGTAATGTCCTAATAGTAAGGATTCAAGTCTTTGTTCTCTTATCTTTTGTAACTTGAAACTATCACCTTCAATAATATGTGCTTTTTTTTCTCCTTTTATTTTAAATGCAGACAGATTATTTATATTCTGTAACATTAAGCATATACATTAATTTATTTTGAAATTAATGTTTAAACTTTTTGCTTTTTTACAGTGCTGAAACAATATTAACAAATCAAAGTAAATAAATAAAATAAATTCTCCATATTTTCTATGTCTGGAAAACTGATTGGATTTTATGGAAATCTGTTTCACATGGATGTACACTTTCTTTAAAAAAAAAAAAAACTATATTAAAATAAATATCATGCTAATAAATTTCAAAAGAAGACAATCAATCTTCTCAGCCTGAATCTGTAGCTGTGAATGTATTAAAAGACTGTACTAGAATTGAACAACCCAGACAAATTTTTTTATCACATGCAAAAAGTCTCATGAGTCTCAAAGAAAATGGCATTACTCCTTACCTTCAAAGACGTAATGGATAGAGATTAGCTTTCAGTTTATGATTAAAAGGAATCTTTCTGAATGTAAAACACATCTTTCAAACCTTTTAAAAAGTGTGGTAAGGGAATTAGTTCCAGAAATATTGTTCCAGATGTTTCAGGTCAGGATGACAACTATGATGGTAATAGTAGGAGTCTGTCTTTTTCAAGCATATATCAGAAATGAAACTGAAGCTATGTGCCTTTATAAAAGAGAAAAGAAAAAAAAGGAAGTTGCAGTCAACCAGTCAACAAGATGCAATGGCTTTGTGTAATTTGCCTACACTTCTGAAGTTTGATATAATGCACTTTTGTGGAAGATTTATTTTGACAATAACCTATCAAGGCACACAAGATACCATTTATAGGAACAAAAACTAGTAGGTCTGGTTGAGGGTTCATCAAGCCCAATATTGCATCTGAAATACCTAGGGAAGAGCAAACACAAGGAAAAGGAAATATTATACACCCTCTGTCCCCTTCTCCAAGTCTACAGGTATCTTTTGGGGGTTTCCTGGGACTGGTATGGTTGGCTAGTAGCCCACTGTGTATCTCTCTTCCAAGTATGTGTTTAGTTTCTCCTTGAGCTCCACTAAACATATTGCAGCCTCAGAAGTGAGTTCCTAACTTACAGCATGATAATCTGGTGTAATACTGCAAATTAGCTTAGGAGAAACTTCTCCGTAAAATTATCTCCTTGTGTTTCTGCATTGCTCACTCTCCTCAGAAAAGCGCTCAGCCTTCCTGCCACCAAGGGCTTATGGTAACAACTCCCTTGGTCTCTATCTTATCTTGGGGTATCAGCTTTCTCACAGTTTCTTTGAGAAATGACGGTAACTTGAAGGGGAAAATGCATCCGAGTACATGCATCATTGCAGCAGCCTCCTCCTTGTGTCCCAGCGCTAATCCAAGCTTCAATTCTATTCCTGGCTTCAGCACAGCTGTCTTTTCCCTTTCCCTATGCACAGCTGTGAGAATGGATCCATAATTTACAGAACTGCTATCCTCAAATTAATCTTGCAAAATAATTTCCAGTGAATCCATATCTTTCCTCTTATGCAGCTAATAATTGTCTTTCCTCAACTTCACCTCCTGCCCCATGCTATTCATGTCATATCTCAAATTATCTCATAAACTAATTATACGCAGTGCCACATAAGGATGGAACTAAGTTCTGTTGCTAATTTTTGTAAAGAAATGACAGACGTGGACTGAGAAAAGACAATATCCTCATGATCAGGCACAATATATCGTTCATTTTGGGCATGGAAGACACAGATAAACTTCAGTGTGGATTTTCTACAATCTAGCTTCTATGTTTATTCTTTCCTTAAAAAGTTCTACCAACAGTGAATAGCAAAACTGAATTCAGAAATGATAAAAACATGTTAACAAAAATCCTATGAAGCTATAGCTGAAAATTTGGAAGCAAGAAAAATATTTTTTTGTTCTTTAAATCCCTTTTAAAGTTTTGGTTATATCTTTAGGATAATAAAAAATAAATATTAGGATAATTGGCAAGTAGATACCAATCTCCTCCTTCGAGATTGTTCAAGAACAGTAACTCTTAAGATATTTATATTTTAAAAAGTATGAAGTACAGTTACGTGCAAAAGGTGAAGAAGACGAAATGCATGGACTTCTATAGAACCCTGTAATTGTATTTCTTGAAAAAAATGATTAAAATGTTTATAATTGGCTCTGAAGTTATTTGTTTTATGTATACATATCTTGGACTGTCAGATTAAAATAGTAAAAAATGTCTACGTGGACAACAGAGGCTCTTAGTTTTTTCTTCAAAATGCAGGCCAAACCTCTGTGTCCAAATTTAATAATATACATCATGGTTTTGATGCAAAACTAAGGAGTACCTGGACATGGTCTCCAAAATTTGGCTTATTGTGTTTGGAAAGTCAATTTACTATTGCTAACAAAAAAAAGGTTTTTAGGCTCATCGTTTTATTGTGTGGTACTATAACTATATATACGGTGCAAAATAGTCATAGAATGAGCCTACAAAAATACAGTAACATTTGAATTTCTAGACTAAACCATTCCAAACATAAGATATTCCAAAGATAAAAGATAACATTTTTTCCAGGATGAAAAAAAAGAAGCATATGCATCTTGAAAATGACTTGTTTTATTTCCTGATCAACAGAAAACACATGAAAGATATGTAAACAGATGTTATTTTGCAACAGTTACATTATGGATGTGTATGTGTGAAAGAAATATATGGAAAACCAAATTTGTCAGGGAGAAATGAACTAAGATTGCAACTGTGTTAAAAGTAAATCCTGTTTTTCAACTTATTTTTCTTCATATGAGTTGATACATCCACTGCTGTCTACAGATACATGGACAAGACATATGGTAAATGATCTATACACACTACAGATACATATTTTATATTTTCATTTCACTGCCATATTGTATAGCACTTTTTTCTGACTCAGAGATAGCCAAACCCTTTGACTAGATCTCTTCTGGGCCACTGTCAAAAGTACTGACAAGCCTTACATGTATATTTACATGTATATACATTACCCTCAAATTCATTGTAATTTTATTCAGGACATATGTTCTGCAGAAACATGAAAAATGAATAAAAACATCTAAAAATATACTATAACTTTAAGGGGGGGGGTGTACATAAAGGAGATAAGGAACATACAATACTGAAATTCAAGATTTGGAAGAGAGTAGCATGCTAACAGCATTTTACAGGAAAAGAATATTTAATTTCCTGGTAGAATGCAGGAAAAGTATATCTAAGTTTCAAGTGAGAATGAATGACTGAATAATGCAAATATTAACCTATACCTGAAGGTTCAGAACCCTGAGAAAAACATATTCTGACTCTGTACTTTCCCCTCTTCTACCTCCTTTTGCCTCCTCCTTTGTCAGAAATGAACCTGGGCTATCACTGTAAGGAAAAAGTAGAAATTAGAGATATGAAAGACAAATATTTACTTGTTAGGGCCATAGGTGAGTAGTTAAGCCATTGCTCTTCAGGTTCTTATTAAAACACTTACAGAGTCATAATTCAAAACGGTTCATAGTCGCACCTTGACAGGGCTATGGGGAAACTTAGAGGTCTTAGACTGACTTAATATGCACTGAGGGCAAGGTCTTCCCAAGGCTTAAGCTGAAAGGTTTTCAAAGGTGCTGCTTTACAAGTGGTCTGGGGATACAGGGTGTTTTAAAATCATATCTGAAAAGAATTTCAAATCAAAAAGAGCACTGTGTTAAAACGTGAATTATGTATCATCCTCCTATGTCCTTCAGGCACTCCTAAGCTTGTCTTCCCCTCCCTTGCTCCCTCCATCTCCCAGCCCAGACAAAACTATAGTGTGACTCTCAGATTTCAGAAACATGCCGAGACAAGTTATACTTCTGTCATCTCATATTTCTGGCATCCTGTTTGTGAAAAGACACTAAATTGATCCATTAAACTGGTAATAATGGGAATGAGAGTTAGGAACTGCTGTGTGGATGCAGTTCAGGACCAGGAAGTGCCCTGATGAGAAAGGCTTGCCTGACCTTGGAAGAGAATTTGAATTAAAGAAGGGTGTGTGAATTTTACTGTGAGTGTGAATGCAGGCTAGAATGAAGCAAATTTACTCATGAGCAAGAATATCTGTTATCACAATTGCTCCAGAATAGCTGTTCTTTACCAAGTCCTATTCAATATCTGAAAAATAGTACTGCCAATATGTGAGTGTTTTTAAAGGTTGAAGGCTGTTGGTCATTCAGGACTAAGACTGACTTAAAGTGAACTTTTTCACACTTTATGCTAGTGCAAAATTTTTAGATCAGTGTGGCTCACTGGAGTTATTCCTAATTTAAACAAGCGTACCAAAAAAGTAATCATACCTTACAATTCTAAATCCTTTCTAAAACGTAAATGTACAACTGTAGAAATGTCATAGAAATGTCACACAAGTCATTTTGGAGTGTGTTCATAGAATGTCATTTCTTTAGTAAAGATGGCAAAATTAAACCATGCCTAGAGCTATATATAGAAAGTTAATTTTGTGTTTTCAGATTTCATTATTTTGATGTTTACTTTCAGATCAATCCCTCATTATTTTTAAATAGCCCATAAAAGGGAATGGAAGCCAGGCTCTGGGCCAATGGCACAAATGGGGTAAAACAGAGCCAGAAAATCTGGACCATCAAGAAGTTGGACAGATATATTCATGAATCTTACCAGACGTCATCATGTCACCTGGAACCCAGGGAGCTCTACTTGGTTCCACCTTGTTAGGAGACCTACAGAGGACATTGGTGCTCAGGACAGATATGCTGTCAAAAGAGAAATATCAAGAGACAAGAGCTGGCTTAATCAAAGCTTTTTCTGGATTTCATTTCTATTTGATTCAGATACATGAAACCTTTTTTTTTTTTAAATTACCTTGGCATTTTCTATTAAAAAGTTGATTTCTTAAAGAATCTCTACCTCATGTACTATGCACAATGATCTAGTTCTTTCACTGCTTCCTGTCAAAACTGGTTACAAGTCTAAAGCTTAGAAGTCACTTGATATTTTTTACTGCATTATGTTTTGCAATGAGATCCTATTAGTTTTTCTGGAGAACTATTTCTAGGTGTGAAAGAGCAATAAACTCTTGTTGTAGCAGACCAACTGCACACTCTAATATCAAGCATTCTGATGGTTTTGGTGCTGTAGATACCTATCCACAAGCAAACTTCTAACAGAAATCAGATCTTAATTTTGCAGAAATGGTGGAAAACAGGACTGGGCTTTAGAAACATAAAGGTCTCTACTGGTGTTGAACATACAGGTTTTAAGAGATAATAAGTAGAATGGAAGGAACCCAATTTCCAGATCAATTCTGACCCTTTCTAAGTGGAAATGCCATGTAGTATTAATAATGTATCATTATTTCAAATGCCCATCTGCTTGAAGGCAATTGTAAGTTTATCATTTAGCTGTTCAAATTGATGCCTGGTTGGTTTAATTTCTACTTAACATTGTAAATCAGTTCCCTGAGAAACTACTGTTTATTAGACATTTCTCAGTTCTTATACCGGCTTTCTTGCTAATTCATTTTGTAAGCTTGGACAGGTGACTAATTTTCTCAAGAGGTTAGTCTATAGAGGTTAGTCTATGTCAGCAAACTGACAGTATAGTGCACAGATACACAGGGGTTTTTTAATAGAGTTAGTTCAGGTGTGAAGAAGAGTCTATGCATGGCAGTCCAGTGCTCTTCTGTGTGGACTGATTCACCTTGCAAGACAGTTAGTATGTAGGCATACCCCAACTTCATTTGTTTCTTGATCCAGACAAGTGGACTGATAACGCACACTCAACTACCTCAGAGGGTCCAGAGACAGTGTTACATTGTGAAACAGAGGGGGACAGCAGGCACATTTTCTTATTTCTATAGTCCTTTAGGAGTACTTGGTACTCAGTCCACAGCAAATGGAATATTTTACATTTGGGGACATTTCCAACTGATTTGGGCCAAGTTTTTTTAATGTACTCAGATTACATCCTTCCTGTATCTATTATTTTTCTTTTGTGTTGTAACCCTCAGGCTCCTGCATCCCTGAAAGTACACCATTGCCTCCAGAAATAAGGCAGCAATTTTTATCTGTTCCCTACTACCCTACTTGAGAACACAGTATCTTTTGAGTATGATATTAGGTTTTCTTTACTAGCTCTATAATCAACAGTGTTGCCACTGCTTATTAGTGCTCTTGATTTATAGAAAAAATGTGATAATGGAATAAGCCTTTTTAAATTTTGATTGTCTGATTTTATGCTTCACTGTTCTCATATTGCCTTGAGACTCAAATGTATTTCAATGTGCAACTTAATACCAAATGATACTAATAACTGTGAGGTTATCTATTCATCTGTCTCCTCTGGAAAATTTCATGTTATGATCTTTTATACTACTTAGTCAATAAAAATTTCATATGCCATAAAAGATACAGGTGTGGGCTATGGGAGTAGCATAATCAATTGTTCTGGAGTAGAGCGGGACTAAGAATTAGGTTGAAAGTTTGCTGGTCAAACAAAAAAGTCTGTGTTTTTTGGTACCTGACCCTTATGCATTCTATCCTGTTTTTCTTCTTTCACGGACAGTTTCATAGGAATCTGATGTGACTGAGAGAAACAACTTTTGCTTTGCTCCAGGTGCCAGAGAGCACCGATTCCCTGCTATTACAGGGGTGACCCTGTGGAGGTGTTACACTTTCTTCATCCCAGGCTACCCATAAAGCAGGTAGAATAATGCAATTTTTCTTTCTCAAACATTTTGATTAAACCTTGAGGATGTTAGAATTTATATTCAAAGCCACGGTAGAGTTCAGATTTTTCTAAATGATGACTGATTCTCCTCCCTGTTCACTGCTTTCTGCAGTGTTCAGAAAGTATGAACACCTGATTTTCAGAAAAAGTGCCAAGGCCCCCAGAAGTAGATCTCAGACATACATTATGAAACTATTATTATTATTATTATTATTATTATTATTATTATTATTATTATTAATATTATTATCATTATCATTATCATTATTATTAATTTTTATTGTAAAATATTAATTTTTAATTAGCTTTTTAATAGATATTCACTTCTGGCTTCTCAGGTGCTTCTTCCCCATTCAAAGTAGAGCATCTCCCACTAGCACAGTGGTAAAATTGGTTTTGAAAACAAAGAACCTGATCTTGGGATATTCTGAGTGTAGAACAGAGAAGGAGGACTATAAACAAAAATAAGCCTCTTTTAAGAATTCTGGCATGAAACTGTAATTTTCACATATTACTATTTTTTATTAAAGCTCTGTTCAGAAAGACATCTTCCTATACTTTCCTTGGGTGTACTGTAAATTTATATTTATATAACCAATTATAACAACACTCCATCAGAGGTAGCTTTTTTTCATTTGATAGCATAGCTTTAAATTATATGCTAGTTTCTGCGGCAGCTCACCAACAGAAGTGTGATTCATACTGGAAAAGCAGAGGTAGCAGAAGGAGAAGATTAAGAGCACATCTAAACTACTAGCTGCCCTGGATGGTTGGTTTTTTTGTAGGGTAAGATCCCAGAGGGCTTTGGGAGCGTCCTTTTCCTCCATGACTCTTGCATAAGAGATGTACAGATACACATGTTCTAATTTGTTTTTAAATGTATAAGCAAATCCCACATAGTATGCTCTTTTTTCTTTAGCAAATTAAAACTGGGTGAGCAGAGTAGAAGCAGATGAGAAGCAATCAGCTGAGGGCCAGGCCAGTTGGTGGGGACAATCTTTGCTGTACAGTTAGAACTTAGTTAAATCTATTGGGATTCTGTAAGCTTCTTTCAATAAAAATCTGTGGAAAGTGGTTAAAATCTTACAGAATTGTCCATTTCTGTGTGTGCCTACACTTAAGAGGAGATAAGCTTTTTTGGTTTTGGGCAAAATTCTGAAACAAAAAGCTGTCCAGGGCAAAGGTTTTGTTAACCTTCTTAAATAGGTGCTATGTATAAAAACACATGCCACAAATATATATGTAAAATATATACATACAGACATGTAAAATATGTAGTAAGAAAAATAAATTTGCCTAAATTATTATGGATAGTAACCTGTATTCCCTTGCATTTATACACAGTCCTACAACTTAGCTATGCAGATTGTGGTGACTTTTTGCTGGGCTGCGGCTTCTTGAGGAAGAT
Source organism: Ciconia boyciana (assembly GCF_034638445.1). NCBI lineage: Eukaryota > Metazoa > Chordata > Aves > Ciconiiformes > Ciconiidae > Ciconia > Ciconia boyciana. Next base: position 86,456,550 of record NC_132936.1, read on the forward strand.
CCAACCTTTTATTAGTTTTCTTCAGGGATGTTATATACATTTGCAAAATTAGTAACTATCTACCCACACCCTGAGCTTGACTATCTTTTTTGTCTAATAATTGGCAAGTAATTTTTGTTGTTGTTGCTCTAGGCATTTGTTTTAAACTTGGAAGAGAGGTAAGGAAATGTCATGTAAGAGAGACAATTTGTGCAAAGATTGATTAATGGCTAAGTGGCAAATGCTCATTTCATCTCATTGTTAGCATGCTGTACTGCAATTATTCTGACAGTGAACTGGGCACAGTAGAGCCAGCCTGAAAGTACAGTAGTAAGCCAGCTCTTCCCAGCACATCCTGAGGGAAGTTTCTCTAGAGAGATCTTATCAAATAGCATAGGAGGACATACTGCATTGCAGCACTGGTGGGGTTTGTATCGTTCAGTAGAACAGTATGGCTTGATAAACCCTGCCTGTTCAAATAAAAACCTGTAATACACCCAAATGAGGAGTTTTAGACAATTGAGGAAAAAAAAAAGAATACAAGCATACAAACAGAGCAGGAAAATAGGTCTCCTGGAAAAGGATGTCTCAGAGAAAATGATGTGGGATTCACAGTGGATAGACAACTCAATTGGAGCTACCATTGTAATGCTGGGTCAAAAAGGCCTAATGCAATCCTTAAATAAATACAGAGAAAAAGAGTGAATAGAAGGAAAGCAGTGATTTTGCTTCTGTACTGGAACGTCATGTAGGATTTTTGTCTAACATTTATAAAAAGGTTGTTGAAAATGTGAAGAGATGCCAAAGAGAGATGTAAAAATGAGTTGAGAGGTATAGAAAGTCCCTTTCAGGAAGGTACTTAGAGCTTAGTCTGTTTAAACTATCAAAAAGGAGCCTGAGAAGTGAGTTGAATGCTGGCCATAAGTACCTTTAAAGGGAGAAAACACTGGAAAGTGAAGGGCGTTCTAATCCAGGAGAGAGAGGTGCAGCAAGGACCAGTAGCAGCAGACCAAACCCAGGGCAACTGAAGCTTCAAACAAGCCACATCTTTTTAAACAATGAGTATGGTTAATCACTGGACAAATGGCAAAAGGGAGTAGATTTGCCATGCCCTAAGGTCTTCATATCCAAAATAGGAGCCTTTCTGGGTAGAGGGAGAAAAGCAGCAGATGAACTGACTGAATCTGAGTAACCTGAGACCTTGCCCGGAGCATCCCCTGCATAAGTCAGAAGTTCATAAAGCTTATTTCAGAAAGTAAGAGCAGCAGACATCGGGGAAAACGACAGTCTGAAGCTTTGCTCTGGCCACTTTCACATAACCCGACCCCTAAACACCACCCTGGGTTTAGGAAGCATGGCAAGAGCTTGATGTAGGAAAGGTGAAAGAGGGACGAGCTGGGAATAGTGTGGGTTTAGGTACCTGCTTTTGCCATAAAGCTGTGGTGCCCTGGGCAGAAAGAGGGGACAAAACATCTTGTGAAATGCAGAGACAACAGCCTGAAAGGAAGCGTGGGCACCGTCAGCCCTTGGCAGTGCCTGTGCCAGCAGCCCGGTGAGACTCCAGGCCCCTGCTACGTGCCAGTTTGTTTCTATGAGTCACTGTCACACGCATGCTCATATGTATATACTCCTCCATTCACTAAAAAACCCACAAAGCTATTTATTATTCATGGAAAGTCCAATTTCAGAGTCATTCTTCCTACCTTTAGTCATAGTCTCTCTAAGTTGTTTTTTTTTTCCTAATGGGCTAGTCACAACTTTCATAAAAAATAATTGCTAGGGGACTATTCTAAATATTTTCGCATGTCTATCCTAAGCTAATTTTCCCTAAATATACATACAGTTGCATACAGTTCAATTTAACTTGACTATGCAATCTTTTTTTCTTCATTTTCACCTTGCTGAATGATAACCTGGAAGGATTTCTGCTTAACCAAACATTTTGTGTTGGGGTATTCATAATGAAAGAAGTGGAAACAAATATCTAAGGCCTCTGATATAGTGGTGGCATCCCCTGCCTTCATTTTGGAAAGTAGAATATGGAAAAAATTAATCTGAGACCTACTGTATTCCAAGTGGATTTCTTCTGCTGCTGAGTAACCTATACCTGGCTTGTATTTTTTCCTTTTCTCTTAACTGCTTCTCTAATTCTTAACTGATTTCAAGATGGATAGATACACATTTCTGGAAAACATAACTGTTTACAGGAAGGAAGGGGAAAAGCCTCGTGGTTCTAGCTGGAAGGTTTTTTCCTCTGAAAATGTCATTAGAAATATAAAAAGATGTGACTCAAACTCCAGCATTCAAACTTTAGCCATGGATAATTTTTTTCCAACTATTTTCTAGTTGCTTATGGTTTTCTTTTTTTCCTGTGGGACCTGTATAAAATATATAGAGAGAAAGTCCCACACAACTGAAGATTTTATTTCTTCTTAGAGAAACTTTCACTAACTATAAATTATGGAAAACTGCTGTTGATGAGACTGGTACATGTTCTACAGGTTAAGAATATGATTAAGCCACTCTTCTTTGACATTCAGATAGATACTACCACCTTATTTTGGTATTGTTAAATCCTGAAAATACATTCCCTATATACGTCTGCTCTGAAAAAAAGATTTTAACACAAGCACTCATATATGTCATCATATAGAAGGTGCTTTCATGGCTTCGTGCACTTACTGCACGAAGGAAAATCCTGCTTGGCACTCTGGATTAACATTTTGGCTGTCTGTGTTCCTGAATTTTTGCTGCTATTTTTACTCATGCTACCTAAATGCAAATGTAACTACTTCTGCTTTTAGATTGAAAGCTCATTTCACATGTGTCAATGCACAGCTTTCAGAAGGTAGCAGCACATTTTACTTTTTTCTCATGCTATTTAGATTTGAACTGAAAAACTGGAAGCAGATATCATGTATCCATTTACAGTGCAAACGTTAATCACCCATGCATTAGGGTTTTCATCATTCTTTTAAAAATTAGTTCCTTTCGATAAGAAAATTATTCTGCTTCAAAATAAAATTAATAAATCCCATAGTCAGTGTTATAAAAATATTAGTTTAACATTTGTTTCTCCTGTCCCAAGAAAGGAGAACAGTTTCAAAGATCTATAAATCTTAATCCTTACAATATTATCTACCACATTTCACCTTGGTACTTGCGTCAAAATACGATACATCTGTAACTTAGTGGAGTGAATCCAACAACAAAACAAACAGTCATTTTCAAAGACACCTGAGCCTTTACTGCCCACCTGCTGTTTAATGACAACAACAAAGTTAGGCAAGAAAGATACCTCATAGCCAACAGCATCGGTGCCAGCCGCTGCCAGGCAAGTGGGTAAAAGTATGGAGACAGGACTGGAAACTCAAGGTAATTCCCTCTAGGAAGTGGCAGGGCAATGGAGAGGAGATGTTAAAACAGTCATTGGCATTGTGAGAGAGGGGCAGGTGTCAGAGAAAGAAGGGTGCTTAATAGAGTCTCAGGGGCCCAGCCAGGGGTGTGATTCATGTCTGCAAGTTACAGAGGTTGAGTTTAGTGCAGATGACCGCCTGGCAGTTGTGGCTTCTGCTCTCGGTGGCACAGAGATGTCGGAGGTAGCTCGGGTTCAGACACAGGACCTCAACAAAAGGGTGAGAAAAAAACTTTTCCTCCCTACTGTAAACTTACGTTTCAACATGTCATCATATCTTACCAAAGTCAGAGGGTGAGCAGTGCTTTCTGCCTCACCACGTCTGCCACAAAGTCTGAAGGACTTTGGTGGGAACTAGCACAGATTTACTGGAGGAGTGCCTTCTCTCTCACTTTGGCTCAAGGGACAGAACTGTCAGGGGAAAGGATTGGCTTGCTCTTTTCAGAAAACTAAATTTTATAGGCAAATGCAGGCTAACAGGCAGGTGAGAGGCATTACCTTACATGGTACTAGAATAGTTTTACAGTAGAATAGTTTTACTAGAATAACTAGAATGGTTTTACAGTTCCTGAGACTGGGCCAGCTTAAATAAGCCTGAAGAGGGATTAGTAAATTTAAGAAAGAGGGACAACAACCAGATTTTCAAACTGGAAAAAAACCTCCCCCTGGAGTTGCAGCTCTAACTAGGCAATTAGACTCCAAGGAACTGCCAATGACTACCTTGTCTGTTATCTCAGGGATGAAGACTTATGTGCTGACATAGCACATAGCATAGACTGCTGACACTAAGTAGTCACAGCAAGTCTGTAAATGCATTTTTCCCATTGCAGAGAGGTGAGGAGAACCCAGCTCTGCAGGGGTTCACCCAATGAAGAAGAATTTACACCTGTGGCTGTCTGACTAGAGCCAATAGTAAAGGATTTGTCTTCATCATGTCCCTGCATCCTTCCCAGGATGAGAAATACAGGGACAGCTTAATGCTTTTCCTTCTCAAAGCTGAGGCAAAGGAACGTTATCTCAGATAGATCAGAGATCAGATAGATCTCAGAAGGGATCTGCAAGGAGCCTTCATTCAGCCAAAGTGCAGTTAGAGCTGTAGCAGCAGTGTTTGATTCACAGGGTAAAGGCTGAGCTTGTAAAATTCTTAATTTTAAGGCACTGATAGTTCTTTGCAAGCATCTATGCATATTAGACCATTATTTCTTAACATCCTCAGAGGGAATGCCCTGGTTAACCAGGATGGCTGTTCAGCATATTGATGGGTGAATTTATTCATCAGGGTGACAAATTTTCAAGTGGGGGCATGAGATAAGCCTAATGGCTAACAGAAGCCCCTCCCAGAGATCTCTGCAGGGTTGGGAATTCAGGAGAGACTACGGATGATCTCTTTGCTTTCTGCAGCAGAGAACTGAATAAGCACAACCAGCAGTCCGGCTTCAGACATATTCCAGTTATCTGTATGTATTACCACATTTAGGGGTAAACCAAACAAACAACACATATGTCATGAAATTGAGGAGATTATATGCTTGCTAGAAAGTGTTTATTCTCTGGGCTAATCAATTGTGCTTAATCATGATTGGTGACTTAGTAGCTTGCAGACCTGGAGCAGCTGAAGTAGGCAGCGTCCATTTATGAAGATTCACGTGGGTGGCAAGGACATGATCCGGTGTACAGTGATGACCTTACTCCCTAACGTGAATCTACTAGAGTGCCTAGATGAAGTGTTGAGGCAAGAGGAGCATCTAGCAGCCTGCTGGTAAAGGGTGCAGCTAAGAGACTGCCTGGCTGATGGGAGAGCAAACAGGCATGCCCAGCCTGTGCTGCAGGGTCAGCTGTAGCTTTTATGTTCAGCCTAAATTATGGTGCATAAAGGGGGTCTGGGATTTCACACCAAAAAACTGTGACTAAGGCATTACTAGAATATGGGATATTAGTCATATCTAGATGTTTCCTTACCAAGAAAAGAAAAGGGAAAAGCTTCATTATTTAAGAAAAGTTTATCCTACTTTCTCACCTTTTTTCTATTTCTCTCCCTTCAACGCCGTGCTTTTTGTGAACCATTTGACTCTTCTTTGACATTTTCTACTTAGGAGGAACAGGAGTTCTACTTAGGTTCCGCTTAGGAGTTCACTGTGCATCCAGGCAGTGTTGGTATAGCTGGAGGTTTATTAATGGTCCCTAAGCTGAACGTGCAGAAAGTTTTTTCACACTGGAGCTAGTGATGAAACCGTATCACAGATAGTAATTAGTTTGTGCAGATTACAGGGAGATAAGCTTGGCTGCTGTCTCAGTCCTTTGGGACTTTCCCCCATCAGGGACAGCCATCAGCCTTCCCCCTGATGGGGCTGATGGCTAGAAAATTATTTCAACTTTGGTTCCTGTCCCATTGCAACTTAATAATCATTGTAAAGTTCATATTAGTGGTATCTCAGCAAAGACCAGATAGATCTTGAGGGAAGCTGTAGGGGATTTTTACCTCCCCTTCCCCCCTCCACCCCCCCGAAAAAATAATCAGTTTCAGATTGTTAAAAAAATTGACTAGAAACCAGATGGCCAACCTGAAGGCTGGCAGGTACCTACTGATGAGCCTATATTATCCAGACTTGATGAACAGTGGAGACTCTGAAAATACAACCTTCACCACCTTTCTTAAACTTCTGGTAACATGTTTAGAAATACATTATTTTATCTCTCTAAGCAAGTCTGACATCTGTCAAAAGTGACAGATTTCTGGCTCCATAATAAAATGACAGTATCCTAATCAAAATGGGAAGATAGATATATTACAAAAACATACGTTGTTTCACAGAGTGATTAGTTCCTCCCTACAAATTTATATAATGCATTAGGTTCAGAATGTGTCATTACTTGCTTATTCTGACATTAACGTGTTTGGAAAGTCAAGATCATTTTCATATACTATAATCCTTTGTCCTTTTCTTTGCTTTTCTACCCAAAAGCTGAAACATGAGAAATACTGTCCTTTTGGAGTAATGTTCATTGCTTTCACCTGCCTGCAGTCCTTACTGTAGTTGTCTTTATAGAAGAAATACTTCCTAGCAGTGATGGAGGCCATTGCAGAAAAGTGTGGGGCAAGCTGATGAAAGAATTGCAGAAAGCACAGAGTGCTTTACATTCTCTGAAAAGTGGTATGATGTTGTATTTCCACTTATCTTGCTGAGCAAATAATAAGTCACTCACTTTTCTCTGCAATACCTTTTAACAAGCTCTCCTAGGTGTGCAGTTACAGTGCAATAGTATCCAGGATAGTAAAGATCTTTTTCAAGTGGAAAAGGGGAGCTTGTGTTATAAAATAAAAGTGTTCCTTTTTTCAAGATCTGAAAAACGTTGCCTTCAGAAAGGTGTATTTTCTATATTAATCTGGTCCTTGTATTGTGATATATATCAGTGGGTGACTAGTTCTAAATCTGAAAAGAACAGAGTTAGCTTTCCTAGGAATTAAAGATACTCAGATACATTTCCTTTCAAAAAGAAATATCAAAAAGAGATTCTCACATCTTCCAGAAAAACCATTATCAGTCAGGTAAATGTGCGTTTATGCAAAGTTGATTAGTGTTAATAGAAAAAGTGAAAAGAAACTTGACATGAGATAAACAAGGAACCTGATGCTGTGGTAGACTTAAGAGGCTAACCAAAGGATGGTTAGCTATTTTTGAATAAGCTGTTTTTGAACTAAAGGTCCTTACTTTTCTCTCATGTTTTGTGCTTTATCAAAAACATCAGTCTTGATGTAACTCAAAGGGAGAGGGTGGCGGGAAGAGCTGAAATGTCAGGCTCTTATGGGAAGGAAAAATAATCTTTAACATTTCCCTAACTGCTTAATTCACAGACTTTATTCTGCAGCAAGCCCCTTTTATTCCTACATATTGCAGCATTTTGTTATCAGTCAGCAACCTGTCATGTTTTCTATAGTTTAACTAACCTACAGGAGCCAGAGGTGCCATGTCATGTTGTGTGATATTTATATACGAGGGAGTAGAAGGTGAGCAATTGATTGTTGGCCATTCATACAAATAATGTAGTTGATCCTTTGTTGACTGAGGAAGGCTATGAAGACTAAGTAGGCTACCTGCGCAGGTACTTCAGCCACCAAGAAGACAAAGGCATGTAATTCAAGGGAAAAGGCGTTTCTATACAGAGGACTTCTAAGCTAAAAGACAAAGCTTATGACTTGGAGAGTAAAGGATGTTGAAGGGCCTCAGAAGGATTTCAGGCACATGTGTGGATAAGAAAGAGTTATTTGCAGGTTTTATTTGGCATTTTAAGCTTTCTGAATTAAAATCTCTAGATTTGACCTTTTGAAAGAGGACTTAACTGTGTGACACTGCCAGCGAGTGTGAAGGCTATGTCACTTTTGTCCAGAACAACAAGATAGGCATAATAACAAAATCTTTGTTGTGCTCCAAACCCAGCTCAGGCAAAGTGAAGTGCAGGAGAGTAGAGGATATCTCTTATACCATCAGATGGTCTGATGTCTGATAGAGTAGTGGGCCAGCTCTGTTATCTATAAAATGAAGACAAAACACTAGCAAAGAGTTTAGTGAAGGAAACCTATTCATTATTATGTCTTTCTCTATTCTGTGTATCTTCTCCATTGTTTTAGAGGGAGAAGGTGGTAGAAGGAAGGGAGAGCAGGAAATATGTCAGAATTATCCAGCAAGGATTTTTCCATGCAGGAATACATATAATTATTGGATGACATTGTCTTTGAGACATAAATTATAATTGTATGTTAATCAACAGGATGTGAATTGTGCCTTGATAGTTACATTTGATTTCAATTATAAGATTTGGTTTGGATCAGAAACAAAATTTATTGGCATGAGTATTGAGTAACTACAATAAGAATCTGAATTTCATTTTCTCTGGCAGCCCCTTTTTTGCAAGAAGTGAACCTGCATTTCCGTTTTTGTCGTGGCCCATAGCGAGAACTGCAAAGTGATTGCCCGGTGCTCTGCCTCAGAGATGCATTAATGGAATTTCATGTGGTCAGATCCAGTCTGAAAACATGACAGGAAGGTCGTAGCAACTCTAATTTAGCAAGTTCTTATAAAATGCATAAGTAAATGTTGTCTCAACTGTTAGAAAGGGAAAAGGTAAATTGATCTTGGTGAGGCATCCTTTGAAAAATTGTCAGCACTTGGTGCATCAGTGTTCAGTTATGTTGAGGACAACTTCTGAAATAATTTCTGACAGAAATGCTGCTAGACATTTCAGCAGGGGCAAGGGTGCACCATTAAACCCCCTGCCATTGAAATACAAGTGAACTGTGCATGAGAGGAGACGTGGCAGAGACAGAAAAGCCCAAATGCCTGCAGCTGCCCATAAGAAGGGTAAATATGTCTAAGGGGGCATTTGAATGGAGGTGTTTACAAAGTCTCTGTCTCAGAGCTTTTCTGACCCCACACCAAGTTACCTGGAGGGAGCTCTGTAGCTGGTACTTATTTATAGCATAGGAGAAAATTCAGGAAAATAAATCCTTCCTGATAGATTTAGCCTGCAAGATCATTTTAATCCAGGTGAATTTAGCCGGCAATGTATAAGGTGTTGCAAAGACCTCTACTTTCAGGTATAGTTTTTTGTAAGCTACTGTCGTATTTAAAACATCCTCTCCCTTTGTATTACCAAAGTCTGCAATGCCTTACTGTGCTAGACACAATGAAAAAGCTGATTACAAGAAAATATAACACAAAATGAGATTATACCGAATATTAATTTTCTTTTATGCAGGTGACAAGTATCTGTCCTGCATTGAGTATGCTGTACAGTCCTTTCAGAGACAGACTGACAAGGATCATTTGTACCTGGAATTATGATGTCTGTGCCCTTTGAAATCCACTTCACAGAAAATCAGTAATACAAGTGTGAATTAATGAGTTTCCTCCCTTGACGGTTACAGTTCCTGGAGATTTCCCTTCAGCCTTTGTTTTTCTATAGAGGTCCACAGTGGCCAGCCCAGACATTTTCCCTTCTGTGCTCCTTAGGCACAACACCCTCTTTACTAGGTCTCAGCTAAATTAGGAGCAACTTTGAAAGCAATCTCCAGACCTCCCTCTTCCACTTCCTATTAGCCATAGAGACTGTCTAAATATCACCACCATCTGAAGGCCTGACTTTTAGTCAAAGTTGGATGAGATAGGCCTTACCCTTGGACAAAAAGGTGGCAACACAAGAGAAATGGTGAGGTGGGAGAAATGCATTTAATTTTAGCAGATAATAACTTTTTAATTTACTTTAGTAAAAGAGGCTTCATATATCATAACTTTTCAACTGATAAAACTTCAATGGGATATAAGATGACCTCTACAGTTTTTGCCCTAAAAATATTCTTGGGGCGGGGGGGTTAACTAAAAATACTGAATGAGCATATCTATAAGACCGTGCTTACTTTCCCCTATGAACTGGAATGTATTTACTGAATGGGACACTACATCCAAAGTACGCTCATCCAAATATTGCTGTCCTGGAGAAATACAGTGCACTCATTCTCCCCCTGCTACATCAGGGTACAGCATTAGTCCTGCATTTGTCATTAATTAGCAAGAATAACAGTGATACAGATGAAAGTGAAAAATACACTGAGATGGTATCAATATGATGTTACTAGGGCAGCAACATTGCACAGAAAAGACAAGAAAGAATCAAAATCAAAATAAAGAGTTTATTTTTTAGGCTTATAAATGCCATTGATGAACGTGGTGCCCTCATTAACGCTGGTGGAAGGCAATAGCATTAGATACTATTATTTACCAAGACAGTTTTCATTTAGAATGAATAGCACAAAAGTAAACTTGTATTAAAATTATGCATGGGTGAAGTTAAAGCAGCACTGCATGGCACAGTTAAGTCAGAAAAAGTACTGTCATTAACTAAAACATATTTTTAATATTTATACGTGGTGAAGCTTGTTTCATCATTTCTAAGTATGTGTATCAAATAGGGTAAAATTTACAAGCACCTTCTCCATCTCATTGTTTAAAGAGTGACAAAATGCAGTATTCTCATTCTAAAAGGCATCGCTTGCTATTCAGTTTTGTCTGCTTTATTCACAGCATAATGAAGTTTCAGTCCAGCTATTAAACAGAGCCGATGGGATGACAAAGACATATTCTGCTAGGGCAGAATTACGTCCAGTGAAACTGGGATCATTGCTGGTGGACACCCTTCCAGGCAACTAGGGGGTGAGAACACAGACAGGAGCAGTGCCTGTCTGCTCCACCACCACCTCCTGGGAGCTTCCAACTGCACATGACATCGGGCCCAAAATCGATTCAAGAGGGGTCATCAATAGTTATCTGGTTTCTAAACCTGGAGCAAAGGCCTCAGAGCACCAGGCTGGAAACTGAACTCTGCCACTTAAGCAAAGAAACAGAGAAACTTGAATTGAGCGAGTTCTTATCTGTCTTGCACCATGGCGCCTGACAAAATATGAGATTCTTCTTCTGTTGAATTTCTAAGCCATGTTTCATTCTGGCTGTTATTTTATATGAGCTTCTTCACTTCTTTCTATCAATCATCAGCTTTGTTTTCTAGGTTTTGAAAGCCAAAAAAAAAAACCCAAACGGTTTATCTGACCCTATAGATAAAGAGACAAAACTACATGAACTAAGACTGCTGAAGCAAAGAGCATAATAAATTGGTTTAAGAGGAAAGTAAATGTCTTTATGGAGACAGAGTTGATAGGAGAGATGGCGACAAAATAGGAAAGCCAATTAGCAACAAACTATAGGAAATTCAGTAGCTTTTCTCAACAACTTCTTGTGCCCTTATGTTAACCTACTATGCAGAAATTAACATAGAAATGCATTCTTTTCTGCTATTTATTTCTTTGTTTTCCAGTTCAAATAGTATTTTGATTCCTCTTAATGAAATAGGAATTGATAAATACCCTGCAAAGCATTTCACAGGGACAGCATTGAAACTTGAAGACAGAAAAGCAAAGCAATCTTACTTGAAGCTGCTCAAAGCTGAAATCACCTCTAAATGACTGATGTTCACTGGAAAGAGGTTCAGAAACAAGATGTTCTCTGGCCTTGAATCTTTGCTGAACAATGACACCAAAATCAACAGTCTATACTATAAATCAAATGTTTTGTGGTTCACAAAAACAAGGAATAAATAAGCATTGACCATTCTGATTTTCTGCTATTTTTAGCAGAACAAGCTGCTTTCTCTCCGTGACGAACTATGGAGCAAAATGCTAGCATTATGGCTTTCCAACAAGGCTTGTAAGGCTGGAGAAAAAGAAAATGGTATACCACAATGATTGATTGCTACACAGTAATTTTCCTATTGGTAGAAGGAGGGACAATCTTTACTGCAAGAACAAATTTCATAATTCTAATCCCTTCTTACTACTGTCCTTTACTGACCAAACCAAAAGGGGAAAAAATGAAGTGGTTCTATGAGAATGTTAGAGTAGGAAAAGAGGAGATTTGGGCAAAGCAAGCAAGGAGATTAATTTTCTGAAAGACAGACACTTCAAAAATGTATTCTCGGTAAAAGGATCCCGTACTCACTTGATCTAAGACCAAAACATATTTGGAAATGTTGAGGAATCTAAGACAGGAAAATGAGAGTCAATGTCTATTCTTTCTAGCTGCATACAGGCTTTTCCTCTGCTAAGTAGGTGATCGATTACAAGAGCTCCAAACAAGAGGATATTTGTATTTCCACTATTAGGTGCTTCTGAAATGGAGGAAAAGTATATTCCCAGAGTGCTTGTAAAGCTGCCACATGGGGAAAGGTTTTGAAATTGTTTGAAAGTCTGGGTCTGATCCTCTAGGGAAGCCATGCTGCAAAATCCCCTTTTCATGATGAGGGTACAGAGATTGTGTCTGCACCTGGCATACATTCAGATCAAGGAAAATGTAAGAACATATGGGCCTAATATCATGGGATTCAAAAGAGCAGCTCTGCGGGTATCCACCTGGGGTATACAATATGTTTGTTATATAAGATAATTACATGAAAATAAATCATTAAAAAAACATGATTAAAGTTGCAAACTAAAAATCAGAGTTACTAATTTCTCTGTGATTTTGCTATTGGGCTCATGATTGTTCTATAGAAGTGGATGCTTCTATTTTGTACATTCTCTTCGTCAACACAGAAAAGAACTTAAGGACACAGTTTAAAGGACACAGACTAAAGCACCTGTCAAGAGGGAAGAGCAAAATGAATTAGGATGCTGTATAGGTATTCTTGATGTTTTTCCCTAGGTAGGAACACTCTCCACAAGAGACATTGTAAATGGCACGTCAGAGTTGAAGATGTCTAAATTGGTGTGAGCTCCTGAGTGAAGGCTGCATATATTTTTATTGACTTTTTATTTTTATTTTTATTTTATTTTTATTGCCTCAAAGGATTTTCAGCCTCCTTGTACTTTCCACGTGGAGGTGCAGATTTTTAGAAATGTCATCTGTGTAGATGATTTTTAGATGTGGGTTTTTAGTTATCTTTCTCAAAGATGTTACTCTGTGGTAGAAGTAACAAGAGAGAAGACACCAGATGATTAAGCAGAAGTCCACACTTCTGCGCCATTCTGGTAGGGTTTTTCAGAGGATGTCTATAATCATCTCCAACATAAACTGTAGGGTCAGTACTACCTTCGGAGATATGTACATGATGTCCCATATGACAAGAAAACAGCCAAGAGTCCTTGAGGTAAAAGACTCTCAAAGGCAGATATACAAAGAGAAGCTGAAGACTCAGTGAATTTAAAGACAATGGAAGGTAAAGGTGTTAGTCCTGAGCACTGGCCTGCCAAGTGAAAAAATTGGCTTGATTTGTTACTCTTTGTTACACAAATGTGAAACTGAGACAATAAATGACTTATCCTAGGTCCCATTTCAGTCTCTGTCTTTCCCTTCTGGGGTCAAAGACAGCTTGCTTCCCCTTCCGCTGGATATCCCATCTGAGTCTTCCCTGAAGTAAGACAAGTCACTCAACACTGAAGGATTTAAATCTAAACTACCATTGTCTCTTCACTTTTTTCAAGTGTTTTCTCATCATACTACTTTCTATTACTTATCCCATGGATCTAATCTATCCAAAATCTACAGCCACAGTCAGTTCTTTGACTGTAATAAGTCACTTAAGCAAAAATAGGTTTGAGTGGAGAATTCATTGTTTCGCAGAAGTGAATTTATACTAACATGTAGATTTTTCCAAGAATGAAACTGAACCTGCACCATAAACTCACACTGTAGGTGATTATTTCTAGCTTTCAGAATAATTTTAAAAACATGCTACTTTTACTACAATTGGAAGTAATGAAACCTCACAAGAAAGGCCAAATTTTCTGGAAGCATTGGCTGATTTTTGAGTTTTGAGCATAAGAGAGGCCAGTTATGTTGTCAGATGAAAATCATGTGAAAATGGATGGTTTGTTTTGTGGGGAGAGAAAATTTCCCCAAATTAGACAGTTTTTCACAGACTTTTTCTGATTATTTTCCTGTTTTTCATTAGTGAGCTACTGATTTATTCAAGTCAGAAATTAAAAGCAAAACTCAATGAGTTAAATCCTGGCTTCATTGAAGACAGTGGGACTTCTATTCTTGAAATGAATATCACAGTGAACCATGCCTCACCCTTAGTTAATTGCATTAACAGTTGGAAAAAAAAGATGGAAGTTTTGCCTCTGTCCTCCCAAGCAAACCAGAATGTTGCATGTTTAAATATGCTTGTTCCTATGAAGTACTGAAAAACTGTTTTGGAAACATTCCCATCAAAGCAGCTGTGTCCTTTTAACATGGATCTGACTAAGGACCCTGTTTTTCATTCACATTGCAAGAACTGCTGAATGTAAAGCCATTAAAAGGAGTTTTCAAAATCATTTGGGCAAACTTAACATTTTTTAAATGTTAAAGCATTAGCTTTTTGGTAAAAATACCTTATTTAAAAATGAATTTCATCTATAAAGTATTTTGATAGTCAATGATAAAACTCTTTTCAGCCCTTTAGTCTTAACAAATACCTCTTAATAATTCCCATGTATTCTTCTGTCACTGCTTTATTTTCTGTTTTGCTTTGTCATTTGTTTTAGTGAGAGTTAAATAAAATATCATATAAAAATGAGTTATATATATCCTTGTTATGATAAAGGCAAAAACATTATATAGTACTGGAAAGTCACTAGCAAGACTTTACAAGGAAATGTTATTTTATAAAAACAGAAAAAATCTAACAAAACGTATGGGACATTAATAGAATTTTTGAAGCATCTTGGGTTTTTGCCATCAGATAATGAAGTGTGAATGTCTTGAGTCACCAAGGAAAAAGGTGTATTCTGAGTACTGGTAATTCCAGTCCATATATGAACTTCAGTATTTATTCTAGCTAGACTCTGCTGGGTCATTCACTCAAAGGGGATGATTGTATAAATCAAGTCACAAGTTTCTGGCCTCATTAGAACTGCAGGGTTAAATATGAGGACCAAGGTTAAGAAAAGAAGTCAGGCTGAGTGATCATATAAGGTCTTGCTATGACTAACTTTCAATAAACCAGCATTTTTCTTATGAACTTTCTTATTCCAAAGAAAACCAAGTAAATAGTGCTGTGAGAATATGAAGCTGCTGTGCTAATAAAGTAACTTATTCTTCAGTGATATTTAAGAATTTGGTGTTCCAGCAGGAGTAGCTAGATACAAAAATTTCCATATGCTTGACTCATTGTCCTATTCAAATCAAATTAATTAGCCATAGCGGCTAAAGCAAGATGGAACAGAACAGAAAAATGCTTTCCTTTTTAGTGATGGAAAAATAAAATACCATATTGATAATATGGAAATGACAAAAAGAATATCCCATTGAGGTATTATCTATGAAGCTAACTATGAAGCTCTTGTTCCAGTGGACTGACTCCAGGAAATTAGAAAAACAGTCAAAATGCTATTGGTTCCTATTTCATTACTTTGCCTCATACATATCAATTATGAACATTAGCCCTTTGGTAGGGCTGACTCACTTGAAAAACAGTGGCTTTCTCGCATCTGACTTCTCAGCACCTGAAAAACTGCTATCCATGAGGTTATAAATACTGCAAAATGTGGATGTGAGTTCATTACCTTTTAATTACAAAGAGAGAACATTAAAAAAAAAAGAACCTGTTAGAAATTCTGTTTTTCTGTGGATAATCTATTCCAATAAATATATTTATTGTTGCAGTACATAAAGAGTGAACTTTAAGGCAAGAGGAGAGTATGAGTTTGTCAGAGGAAAATATTTCTCAAATTTAATTGTGCTGCAATAGATATTCAAGAAGAATTATTAAATGTTTTTCATTTATATTTTACAAAACTCTCTTTTTGCATTTTTTTGACTTTTTCCTACTCAGAAATCAAGATGTATGGAAAATTAATTCCAAAGAATAGTTATTTTGGTTTTTTATGAGTCTGTATTTTGTCATAATGAATGCCTAGGTGGCTATTTCACATTTAAAGTAGTTCTATAATGGTTTTCCTTTATTGCTCTATAATGTGCATGTCAGCAGTTTTCACATGTGACTGCCTTATATCCCCTGATGCAAAGACTAAATTCTAGCTTGTTTCTTATCTAGATAACTACACACTGCGAAAATGGAAAAAGCAGCTTTTACTTTCAGAGGAGTTCTGTGCAAGATTAGTCAGTGCTATTGCTAATGTTGTTTTTGGAAAACTAGTCACTGGAGCTGACAGAAAATTTTCATTTGAAGCACTTTGTCTTTAAACAGATTTTTTCAAAGGTAGGGATCACTCCAGCTACCTCAAATAGGTGGATTAGGACACTTAAAAGGTTGTGTTCACTTAAATGTTGTATTCAAATGTTCAACCGCTACTCCACGAGATCATATGTTTCTTGCAGGTCTTACGTTAGTTATACCTGTTATCTGAACAAATGTCCTGGTTACCTCAAGTATAATCAATATCTTGCACCAGAAAACTGCCTCAATGGCTGCTGTTTGTTTGGGGGGCTGCTATTTTTATTAACAAAGTTTTATGGACTTCATGTTTTCATTTTCCCACTGAAATTTCTCAGAATCACTGTAGTAAAACAGGAAAAAGTGCAGATATGAGTAATAAGATTACCACAATCTTACGGTGTGGGAATGCTTCTATACTAAAGATAATTCACTTGAAACTTCCGGTTGGAAAAAATGTCAGCTGAAGGAAGACCTAAGAAATGATACAATTGTGAATGGTATGGAAAATGTAGATGAAGAATGATTGTTTATTGTTTTTCTTAAACTGAGCTTTATGATAGGGTACCAGACTGAAAACAAAAGGGAAACCTTTTTTTTTCCCCACAAGAGAGCCTGTTTTCACAGGAATTTTTTAGACACCACAAATGTAAGTAAGATCAAAAGAAGAATTACTTAAATTCACTGAGGGTAGATTCAGCTGTGGCTATTATCTACAACAACTTTAATTCAAATTCTGGGTCAGGAAATTTCTAGATCGCTGCTTGCTGGGAAGATAAAATAAGCCAAATATCTCTTTATTATTTGTTCTATACTCTAATCTTACATTTCCAGACATTCCCAGACAGATGGCTTGCTACACCTATGGTCTGACCTGGTTTTCTTGGTGGAGTGGCCTGTCAACCAGGAAGCATGCTAAGAGGTAAATTATGATCCTTATGGGAAATAGGGGGGTAGTGGTGGAGATTACACTAATTGGCTGGGTGGGGTATATAAACAAGTCTCCCTCACTTGCCATGTGTATTCTACCTGATAGTGTGTGATGGCTGGTGAACACACGACACATTATGGCTCCTTGTGTATGTATTCCACTTATGTCAGATCATTGTTTGAAGTGATAAATATATCTCACCTCAAAATTGAGCATGGACTCATCTTCTTGAACATTGCTTTGCCTCTTACTTTCTGCACCACAGCTGAAGTTGTAAATGATCTGGCTCATTTCCATTGCCTGACAGACTGAAACTGGAGTGGCAATGCCATTAGCCACTAACCATATGCAAGACTGAAAGCAGTAATAATCCGCAGCAAAACAGATGAAAATCAATAACAAATATTTTCAAGGTATGTTCTGCATGAATTTCTAACTATTCCCATTGAAACTTAAATTTCAAAGAACAAGTTCTGGTAGTAAAGATTAAGAGAAATAGGAAAAAAAGTAGCATAGATACAGATTGTCTCTGTATCTACTGTTATTCTAGATTTTTTGTTTTTCAGTCAACTATTTCTGTGAACATAGTTACAGAGAGCTGTCAAGAAGTGTTCTTCCCTGAAACACAGATATGAGGAACCCTTGCCAATGACTCCAAGTGATTAATACTCATGGGACTATTTCATAAGCAAATGCAAAATATGAACTATTTTGCTGGTTTACCACAGTTGATTTACTCAAAGTGCTCTTTTCAGATCTTAGCCTTCTGTCTTTGTAGAAGAAAAGTCTATTCTTTGAAGGAAACTGACTCCAAATGCTGTAAGTTCAGGCCTTCTCAGCTGTGCTATACTGGCAAGTACGATTAGCCTTATTTTTCATATAGACTTTTGATAAGTAGCCTTACTGCTCTTATCCATTGATTTAGGGATTATAAAGATCAATTACTTACAGTGCAAATGTTGTAAAATTGCATAGCATGCTTTATTCTCTAAAACTTTCCATTTATTTTTGCTATATTTATAAAACAATCTTGAGGTTTAAATATTTGAACCCAGATTGAGTAAGAGGTTAAGGGTTAAATGTTAAACTCATTGCAGTAAAAAGGACAAAAATTCCCTAATTTCAGAGAGAGAGTTTTGACCCAAAACGTTTGTATACTTTGGTCAGGATTCATTAAGGCTCTACAAGTTAGGCAAGATAGGCCAAATGAGTCATCTCCTCTGTGCTTCCTACATGAACAACAGGGAAGAACAACTCTTGAGATGATTGATCTGACACTGAGAGTTTCCCAGATAAGGAAGAGGACACCAGTCTAGAAATGCCTCCCTCTCTCCTCTAACAATGCAGGGTTTCTAGACAACAGCCTTAAACTAGATGCCTATCTTTAGATGTTTAAATTCAGAAGAAATTAATTCAGAAGAAATAAATACCACTCAATGTTAAACATTTCATATCTTTAAATTTAAGCAAAATTAGTCCTCCTTAAGGTCAGGGAACTCATGGAATCAAACCTTTCTTAATCTCTTATGTATATTTACCTCTTGAATTTTAGGCTGAAGGGGAAGGAGAGTTGGCATTTTTTTTACCTTCCAGGATTATCAATAGACAGACTCATTCATTCATTAAAGGACCAACAATTATACCATCTAGCAAACACTAGTTACTAAATGACTTGAAGGAAAACTGCTATGAGAATATGCGTATAGAGCTATAAGGCACCTTCAGACAAAAAAGCACCACTTGGGTCACTGAAAGCTTGCAGGTAAGTGAGGCAAAAAGGCAAGAAGCAAAGACAGAAGAAGACAAAAGAAGACAGAAAAGAGGGCATGGATGAGGAAAGTTACAGCAAAGAAAGCCTGTGTGGTAATTTACAGCACACCTGTTATTTCAAGAATCAGCCAGAGGATTTCACATGCCTGCCCTACGAAAATGCAGATAGGCTGCTTCTCACAGCAAGGGGCAAACTACCTTGCATTTACCAGAGCTAGAAAACGTGCAGAAACATAAACTCCTACTATCCTAAGGCTCTGAAGCTGTTTATGCACTAAAATACTCCTGCTTGCTTTTCCTTATAACACAGGAGAAAAGAAGAAACCTAACAATCATTTCTTTGGAGCTGAAGTCCATCCATCTAGCTTAAAAAAGGACACTGTGCAAGGACACTGTTGACAGTATATCATTGAAAAAGTAGTTTAAAGTGTTTCGTCTTGGGTTTGTAATGGTGGGATGTCTTCTGGGACACACTTTCCTTCCAGGAAAGTCATGGGCAGGAGGCAATCAATTGATTGGAAGCTGAGTCTAAGGAAAAACCAAAAAAGAGGTGAGAACTGACTACGGGAAAGGAAAAGCAAACAGCAGAGATCCTGCCCGGAGCTCAGCATGGCTCAGTGAGCTTCCCCATGCTGCAGTAATTACTGACCTTGCTCCTGACCATGCAGTTGCCTCCAGTGAAGAGGAATAAAACAGAGGAGCTTGAGCCAGGCATGTGCTCTCGCTTAAGTGAGGTGAAGGGGGCCAGACACAGGTCTCACAGCAAAGAGGCCCTGCAGCTCCTCTCAGAGCCTCTCTCTGTCACCAGAGTGTGGCCAGATGCTTGGGCGATGACTGTTTTAGGATACGCAGCCAGTGAGATTGCTGCTGCTCCAAAGGTGGTGGTTAAAACCTCAGCAACAAACAGCAGATTATTGCTTTCTTGAATATGGCAGTATGAAGCTTGAAATATAAAAGCTTCAATTTGCTTTGAGGTTGCTGATGTTGATTTAAATCACTTGTTACCACACTGGATGGACTGCAAACCCCTTAAGAAGAGACAGAGGTTATTTTCCCTGTATATAAATCTTATAAATCTTAGGAAGCAGTATAGACTCTACATTAAAAAGCAAAACCAAAATTAACCTCTAAAATTAAGAAAGAAAAATGAATATTCTGTATAATTTGCAGAACGGGATTCTACATTTTTTTTTGAAACATATTTTTCAGGTTTCTTTTCCTAGAGACTACACAGGTGCTATAGAAAATGCTAAGGTAGATGGGTAGCTTCTCAGTATCTTTCTTCTGCATAATGAATAGTGGTTATAGTGTTTTTATGCAGATTTCAATTAATTTTATAAAGAGCCATTGTTCTGTTGGCATTAAAAAGGAAAAATAAGCTGTCTGATCTCATCCTGTGTAAGGAAATTACTTTTATTTTACTAAATTGCATGCATGTACAATATGTTTAACTCAGAAAAAGAGATGTCTTAATAGTATAATACATGTTCCATTTGGATTAATGCAACCAGCTGCCAGAGGAGTAGCAATGATTGAGAGACTAATAGAATAGAGAGGATAATACTCTTTAATGCCTTTCTTACAGATTCCACAAATCCTCCTGATATCTTTATGTGAGAAGAAGTGTACATGATGTTCCAGGCTCTAACAGAAATTGCTGTACAAACTGAGTGTTGGCCTGTGCCTGACTTCTGAATGGCAGGAAGGCCATAGTTCATTTCCCTACTTGAAAAATATTTATCGTGTTTATAATCTTAGATGGGTTGGAAGGACTTGGTCATCCTTAATAAACAGCAAGTTTCAGTTCTACCTCTAATGTTTTATTCATAGAAATTAAAGTAAATAAGATGTCCCCCCAAATCCTGATAAAGATAGATACATTTTGCTTTTGACGTTCTATGATATTCTAAGAAGAGCATGGTAGAAATGATATAGAATTCTATACATCTTTTCTTATCTGTATTTCAGCAGACTCATTGTAAGAGACATATGTTCTGTCTTAGTCCTTATCCACCATTTTGGTACATCCACAATCAAGCTAGTCTGTATTTCTTTAGACATGATGACTCCATCATCACAGAATCACAGAATGGTTAAGGTTGGATGGAACCCCTGAAGTTCATCTTTTCCAACCCCCTTGCTTCAAGCGGGGTCACCTAGAGCTGTTTGCCCATGACCATGTCCAGACAACTTTTTAATATCTCCAAGGATGGAGACTCCACAACCTCTACGGACAACCTGTGCCAGTGCTCAGTCACCCTCAAAGTAAAAAAGTGTTTTCTGATGGTCAGATGGAGCCTCCTGTCTTTCAGTTTGTGCCCATTGCCTCTTGTCCCCAGTGGGCACCACTGGGAAGAGCCTGGCTCCATCCTTTTTACACCCTTCCTCCTTCAGGTATTTGTATACATTGATGAGATCCTCTTGAGCCTTTTCTTCTCCAGGCTGAAAAGTCCCAGCTCTCTCACCCTTTCCTCATAGAAGAGATGCTCCAGTACCTTAATCATCTTCATGGCCCTTCGTTTCACTCTCTCCAGTAGCTCCATATCTCTCATGCTGAGGAGTCCAGACCTGGGCACAGCACTCCAGGTGTGGCCTCACCAAAGCTAAGTAGAGGGGAAGGATCACCTCCCTTGACTGGGTGACAACACTCCTCCTAATGCAGCCCAGGATACCATTAGCCTTCTTTGCCACTTAACACAAAGCTAATCGAGAGCCCTACTTATAGCTGTTTGATCATCCCTTGATAAATGCTTGGATTATGCTGCTTTTACTTTTATTCTTTTGTTTATGTTTCATGGAAAGGGAAGTTATGGCATTGCAAATTACTTAAAGCAGGGATTTAAATTGTTTTAAGATTCCTTGGATGAGAATGGATATCACTCAAGTAATTTTCCTGTCCCCTTTGTGTTTCTTTCCAGTATTTCACCCCAGGAGTGAAGCACTAAATAGGCAAAGAAGGGCTTTTATAAAGTCTTCAGTTATTGTTTGCTGCTGGATGCATGTAGATAAATGAAATGCAAAGCAGATAAAGCACATCCACAAAACCTGTCACTCTTCTGCGGATCTGGGATTTGCAATGATGTCTCAACAGTTCAGTTGCTGTCATGTTGTTTGTAGAAGTTAAAAGCCACTGTAAATTCCCATGGTAGAAGGCTGTAGCTTGTATATGAATGAAATGTCAATTGGTAGTCAAGATTCATTAGAAGAGTTGGTAACTACATGTTTTTAAATACCTCCAGTGCATTTTCAATTATAAAAGTGTGTTATCTGCTTATTCCGTTAATGCAATAAAATTATAAGTAATTTGTACAGGCACCTCACATATAGGTTTTAATAAGGTAATTTATTAAGGAATATTTTTTAAATATTAGAGCTCTAAAGGTGCAACAGAACAATGAGAAACAAAGCTTTTGGCTTTTTCTAAAGCGGGGCTGTTATGCTTTGTTACAAAGGAATTGCCATCAAATGATGTACTATGCGTTCATTCTACTCCTCACTATAATTATGATCACAATTAAACCTCAAAAATTGTTACTGTCAGTTTAGGACATATGAAGCTGAAAAGACAGTTTACACTGCAATGAAATTTATTATTATTAAAGACTGGGTAATCATAGCCAGCTGCAGTTGATCAATCTGAAAATCTCACACATTTAGGAACATGTCACTGAGCTGATTCTCTTAACTTTGGTTTTTTTTTTTTTCAGTTAAATTCTAACCATCTCTGTGGAAAGAGCAATCTTAAATGTCTTTCCTCCTTCACTGCCCTTGTCCAAACCATCATGAGCAGATTAAGTCCTTCCTCAAGCATTTTTTTAATGCAATTGGGAATTCTTTGTGATCAGATCTGGACTCCTGTATTGTTATAATTAAAAAGATACTTCTATGAATGTGGAAGTAAGGTATGAGATGTTAACTTTACATTCTCAAATCAGACCCTGGACTCAGAAAATTTTCATGTTAAACTCTCTCTTGTAGTATTATGAGATAAAGTTCTGAATTTATAGGATTAAAGCATTTTTCCCTAGATTTTCAGATTCATAGCCTTTGAGTTTGATATACAAAACTTTAGTGCTTTAGTTGATACCACAGTGTACTGCTTGGCTATATATCAAAATATATAGATTATATTCTAGCCACAAATCTTTATGAAATAATAGATTAAATTTTGCTCTTTGGTTTTTTGGTCCAACTGGAATTTTGAATCGAGTGCTTGAATTACTGGAGATTTATGCTTAGGTGAAAGAGCGTAAAGTTAAGTATTTCAAACAATCTTCATATGTTTTGGTGTTATTGGATTTGTTTTTAACTTCAGTAAGTGCATAAATTTTCATACCACAATTAATTCTGATCTCAGAGAGCAGGAGTATTTAAATTGTCATGTTTTACCTGTCTTATAGATTCCGGACTGGTTAGCAGTTAGAGGACTTGAGCCCTCGATACATACCAAGAACTACTAATGCTTCTTTCTCTACTGGACTTAACTCTGAAAGGTTTGAGTTTGTAATGTTTGACTTTTGTTATAATAGTAAAAGCTCTGGCATGTTTTCCAACCTTCAGTTACTCATTCCTTAAATTGTAACCTAACTATAGGTTTTTGTGTCTGGGAGAGTGAGAAAAATACAGGTTAGAACTATCAGAAATCATGAGAAATATTCTCTCAAAAAGTAATCATTTAAAAAAAATGTCATGAAAATTTAGTTGTTGTAAGGTATGAAAGGGGAGTACAGTTTTCAAATTGATTTCTATTATTATTTGAAAGCTTATTTAAATAGACCATTGCAATAAACACTATGTCACTGCTATTGCGATATGCATTTCTAAATGTAAGAGAAATTAAATATCATTTTTTCACACCCACCTTATAGACAAAATCAGTGACTTTAGAAAATAACATCCATTTGCCAACTACAAAACTTCATTTGAGTTTCTTGTGTCATACTCAGTATAGCTGTGGACTATCCATATGTGAGAATATATAAGAAAGTGAGGGTCTAAAGTACATGAGAATAGGAGATGATAGAGAAAGGAAATAGAGGCAGAGTAGTGTCAGGAAAAGAGGCACTTGGGCATAGCCCGTATGTCTGTGAGTACTTAAGATGGAAAAACTGACCCTGACGAGCCTGCATGGGAGTATGAATAGTTCCTCAAAGCAGTCTGTTGTAATGAAATTTAGACTTAAGACAAAATTTAGGTTTTTACGTCTATCCCTGAGCAATTGCTTCAGGAAGGTATTTAAAAAAAAAAAAAAATTTTGTGAAATTCTAATTGCATTATAAAAATGGAATTTCTTAGATGATTTTGCCTGGTAAATCGCAGTATCTAAGTACTCCAGCATTCAGCAATATTCAGAATCTCAAAGTTTTATGTCACTCTGTATCTATGTTAAACAGCTGGACTCAACAATTTCACCCGAAGTGATAATTAAATTGGGAGTTTTTCCTTTCTCACAAAGCTTGTTGCCAGAGTCTCCAGTGGTAGGCTTGTGCCTGAAGACACACATGATATCTCTCACTGATTTCATTTTAAAAGTGGGCTGTCTTTTTGCATTTGACTCTTTGTTCTTTTCTCTTTCAATTCATTTCAAATTGACAACTGTACCTGCTTATAGCTATGGCAACAACCACAAGCTTGCTCTCTTGGTTTTCTTTCTCACTGTATGCATCAAATATTATGCCAGTTTTAGTAACACGGCAGACATTAATAAAGACTTTGTCTTCAGTGTACTTCATTTGGTGGTTAGCTTTTCCACTTCTGTTGAAATAAACTCACCTGGTAGTTTTGAAGTTCAGAGCGTTATTAGTTGTTGTTCAATATTTTAAATACAAGCCTATGCTTACGTCCTACAGAAGAAAATATCCACAGCCCCGAAGTGATGTGCAGTTAGTATCACAGGGATGGAGGAGGACTCCATGTCGCACTCCCTTAAAAAGAAAAAGAGCTAGGTTTCTATGTCAGTAACAAAGTTAATTTCAAAGTACATTTATAAGTCATTTTTAGCTCCTATATATTTATCAGTTTTCATGAGAATATGCTGTGTTATCAGCTGCAAAACACAACAGCAAAAGTATCCTCACCCCAAAGCGTCAAGCCCAGAAATTTGCAAGTTCATTCAAAATTTGAATCTAAGACATAATCCAAAGTTTTAAACTAGGAGTACTCCATATTCTGCATAGTCATAGCATAGTCATAGCATAGACATAGCATAGTCATTACACTTCATTCCACCTCATGCAACAAGCCCAGTAACATCTCTGACTGAAATATAAATTGTACTGCTGATGGCTATGTACATGCTCCTTATCCAACTGCAATTTTGTAGTCAAACATCATACTTCAAACCTGGCGATAAACATCTTTGTGTGTAATTCCTGTAAGTGATAGTAGCTCAAATACTATCTTCCTGAAGGAGAATTAAAGAAGAGAGTATGAAAAGCATGCATGAGGGTAAACAGTAATAGGCATGAAAAGAAAATCCACTATACTTCATTATTCAGTGGTCTTCAGATGTAATAATTATTTTCATACTCAGATATTAGAGAATAAAACTTTTTAAAATACACCTTAGATACACCTGACTCTTTTTTAACTTTGCATAATGGTTATAGTTATCAGACCTACCTCTAGAGTTCACAGCTTTCAATTTCATATCAGTATGTTTACTCTGTTCACTAATAAATGAATTAGAAATGCCTACGACTTCATTATTGCGGATGATACTCGGATTTCCAGGCACATCTGAGCTGTGTCCTTAACAGCAAAAATCAGAATCCAACTACAAGAATTCTTATTAAACCTGCTTTTATTTGTACCTTTTGTAATTTCACATGCTATAAAGACAACAGTTTTCCAGTAAAAAGAATGGCCCTGGGAATTATGAAAGTTTTATTGTAAACTTGACTGTTGTAATGCTAACCCACTTTCTGAAAAAAAGTGAAAAAATGAATTAACTTATTGGTATTTTCTCTCTTCCTTTGTTCTGCATGTTGCTAGCCAGAAGAATACATCAAAGATAATACCAGTGTTGAGTGGCCATTGCTTTGCAGATGAAAGCCTTTGGGGAAGTCCTGTATCCGTGCTGGCCACCCAAGCTGCAGACGCAGGAGCAGGAGGGAGATGTTTGATGCCAGGTGTCCCCAACATGACCCCACGCCAGCTCCTTCTCCTGCAGAAGAGCAACATTTCCTGACCGGCAACAGCAAATGACACTCTTGCTGGGGGTGAGATTTCCAGTTCATTCCTGCTGATCGCATTATTGCATGCTCTTGTCTTGTTACTGCTGTTTGAGTGGGGATATCTTGCACTTGCAGGTTTCCATTACCCTTGCTGATGCTGTAAACTGGTATCCACCGATGCCCATGAAAGTCAGGAATGCAGTCGTGTAGGATTAGGAGCAGGCAAGCTAGTGTCAAAGACTGATCAAACAAGTTACCCAGTGTAAGCTTTCTGCCACTTAAAAACATATTCTAGTATAACATTTTTATATACAATTACAAACATAATGTGCTGTAGCTTTTTATAATTTTCTAGTTCCCCGTTTGCAAACTCAAACTGTTTTTAACTCTCAAACTCTTCCCCATGCAATTAATTTTTCTCATGGATGAGTAGTTTAAAAATAACCTATTTGGAAAAAAATATATAAAATTTCCTCAGTTACTGCAGTGAATGGTTTTGATATTATAGAAATACTTATAGTAACAAAGATACTGAGGATATCTCACAGAATTATTCATACATAACTGGCATGTTTTAGAGAAAACAAAAAGGGTGTATCCAAAGCACACCCTTTATTAATACATCTCCAGTCCACACTTTCTCTCACACTGAAGATCATACTTGAAATTATGGGATCTATATATGTTGATAGAGGTTATTCTTTCTCAGAGGAAAAGCACTGTTGCCTTTAAAAGCAATTAGTTTTACCATGGAGTTGACTGAACAAATGAAGCCATCTGTCTGCATACACCACTGTCAAACCAAGGCAGAGCCCCGCTGTTAATTTCTGGTAGACATCGGCAGAGCTCCACAAGCAGAACAACAGCAGACTGTCTTTTCAGCTGGTGTCTAAATTAATCCTCTGCTCTGTTTTTGGGCATAACCCGAAGGTGGATGGCCCTCCTTCCCTGTGCAAGCTTGCTCCTCATGGGCATCCACGCACGCCTTCCTACTGCCCCACCAGGCTGGGACAAGGCACTTTCTGCTCCCCTTACAGAAGTCCTATAAGTAACATAATGGCAGAAGCTTGTAAGTGACATGATGGCAGTTATTCGCTATCATTTTTTTAAGCTAGTTTCAGACCAAAGACAGAACTTGCATCCATCTTAAAGGTGTGCATTTATATTGGGTGAAGCAGCAAGCCGAGCATGGGAGGCAGCCAAGAAGCCCAACCTCTATAGTCTGTGTATTTGCTTGTTTGAGAGGCAAGTTTTATGCTCCTTTTGTAAGAGAAATTATTTTCAATCTCCATCACATACTGTAATTTTAACTTTTGTTTGGTTGTTGAGAATATAATGAGCTTGAAAAATTAGTTTTCTCTGGAGAAAAATTGGAGTTGTTCAGTGTGAGAATACTGTGAGAAATAACTGGACTGTTACTATTATTGTATGCATCTCTCTGTTCAAGGGATAAATTTTATAAATTACCCATAATATCAATGGAAACAACTAATTACCACCTTGATATGTAAATAATCCCATTTTGTTTCAAATAACAGAAAAGTTAAACCTTACAAAAAGCAACGCTACTATGACAGCAAGGTCATAAATACGTTATGAAAAAGTACATTTGAAAATTCAGTTTTCTTTGCAGGTTGGATGAGTTTTAGCTTTTCTAGTACATGCGTTGATAATAGAAAAATCAGAAAATGAAATCACAAATCCTAAAAAGAAGTTTTTATATTCTACTTTATGCTTACTTGAAAATAACCCAATTCATTAAAAAAGCAAACAAATAAACAAAGAAAACCCCAGACACTCACAACTTTCAACCTGAGGCTTTATTTTTATAATTTCCATATTATATATCATTGTGAAGAACCCCAGTTTGCATGATGTGTACTTGCAGCTCGATGCTACCAACACTGAATCTTTGGGATTTTCAGAAAACTTTTTATGTAATTCCCAGAAAACAATAGTTTAATCACAAGGTGACATCTGGGGTAAGGAGAATTCTTCAGTAGACCTTATATTGAGCTGAGGCTGAGGTACAAGAGATCATTATATGCTTTGTTTTGTTATATGGAAAAAAATAAAATAAAAAATTATTATAAACTTTCTTCTTGCTTTAGAAAGGCCATTTTCAATAAGGGATAAATCCAGAGCCAAATCATCTGGGGGATGTAATTAAAGATTAAAATTTTTAATTGAGTTGTTTCAGAACGTTTTAATAGGCATCCAAAAATGTCACACTGATTAAATAAAACAAGCTATAGACTTAAAACAATAAACCAAGATTAAATCGGAAGCAAAAATAGCTATAATAAAATCTAAAAAAGAAATACAAACAAAAGAAAGAGGATGTTTATAGCAATAAAGATAAACTAATGTTAGGAGCTCAGAAAATTGATAAACTTTATAGAAAAACATAAGGACATCTATAGACAGATTTAAGGATAAAGAATGTTTCAAAGAGCATGAAGAAAAAAAGAAACTTAAGTGAGTTGTATTGATTGACTTTGCTTGATTGGGGGGGTTCATCTTTTGACTGATAAATCATATCTAACTGATCAATGAGACTTGACAAGCTCTACCTTTTCATTTCAATTATGTGACAGGTGAAAGCATTCAGAAATAGATATTTTGATAGATGTCAGATGACTACTTCATTCATACCATATGATGAACTATTTTCTATTGCATCAGTAACTATGGGAGGTTTTAACAACAGTTACCGGAGCTAGACATTTTAAAATGAGGATTATCAGGTAGCTTGAAAACTTGCACTTAAATAGTGCAGGAAAAATCCCTCATTAACAGTAGTTAATGTTGATTTTCAATAACTCATGGAACAGCCAATATTTAAAAAAGACAAATGAGATGATCAAATTAATTATGTCTGTCAGCCTGTCATAAAGACTGAAGAAAAGAGTGGACTAACTGATAAAAGACTTTATTAATAAAGATTTAAAGGAAAGTAATTTAATTAATGCCAATCAGCATGAGTTTATGGAAAACAGATCTTGTCGGACTAGCTTTATAAGTTCCTATTGCTGAAAATAAAACCAATCTACAGAGAAAAAGGACAAGAAACAAGCTATGGATACAGGACCAAGGCTGAGGCCTCAGATCGGTCGTAGGAAGCTGTTACCCTGATGCGTGCAGGATGCCTACCTGAACAGGAGATCCCACTGGAGTAGTCAGACCAAAGGAGCAACTCTTAAAATATTAGAGCCATATGGGATCTCAAAGTGATATATCCGGTTTGCCTCTATTTCCCTCAACCTTCCCAGGTCAAGGAGTTGGGAAGTAGGCTGGACATATTCTCAGTAGGTTTCTTGGAATGGTCACATTTGGAGGGGGAGGGGGAAGGGGTCATTGATAAGATGTTTTAATAGTATGAATGCAGACTGCTCTTTGCCAGATAGAGTCAGCACCAGGAAATAATCCTGGGCATATATAATTTGTGGGGTAGAGGCAGTCAGAGTGCCTGTATTTGTCACTCTTGCCATCTCACACAGGAATTCTCTGTGTAGCCCAGAAGCTACCAATTGAGGAGGTTGCTAGCAGCCTGGCAAGATGTCATGGAAAAGCCATGAGAACCGCTGGCAGACTGGAAAGATGCTTTAGAGTCCAAGAAGTCATCCACTGTGTCTGAAAGCTTAGCAAAGATTTGATAACCTCTTATAAGTGCCTACAGAGGAAACAGGAGTTTGAGAGCGGAGAATAGATGTCCCATGGTTACAAATTGATGTTAAATAGTTCAGGCTAAAGAAAAAAAAGGCACAATTTTTCAACTACAAGAGTTATAATAATAACCACTTAGCAAGGACTATAGTGTTTTTTCCATTACTTGCTTTAAAGGACGTGATTATATATTTTCATTCAAGATACATTTCATACAAAAGGGAATTAAGCCAATATAACTATAGAGAAAGTCAGAACAAATGTGTTAGAGCTGCTGATTGTGATTCAGCTCACAGATGTGATACAGAGGCTGTTACTATCACCACAGGTTATATGCCATAAACAGCTGTACAAATATTGCCGAGAACAATCTATTATTTTGAGAGACCACTAGCTGCCCAGACTTTTGGAACTACTCACCAGCTGGGAGGCATAAGAACTTGCTTGGCGATGAGATTCAGAACATGCTATTGCTAATTTCAAAGATGGGATTTCAATAAGAGACAACAATCTGGGAGCAAGTAGAAGGATACAATTACCCCATACCTTCAGGTATCTAACTGAGGGATTGTACCATGGCAGGCACTGACTGTATGTTGTGCTCCTGTCATCTAGCTGAGGGAAACATCTGACAGAGCTACCTTAATTATTCCACTGACAGCCTACGAAGCAGAGACTTCTAACTTTATGTGCTCTAAACTGCACCAAATGTAGGTGCCTACAGTAGGCGGCATGAATATCTTCCACTGTGGGCAGCTGTTTGCACCAAGTGAAAAGGAAAAGGAAAAAAAGACATGTATCACCACAGCTTGTCCAAGGAACATGCATATGCAATGTGTTTAACTCACACGGAAAGTCAACAATGAGTAGATAGCTAAAAGTACAAATGGCACTAAGCTCTTAAATACCTTTGACTTACAGAGGGAGTCAAGAAAGGATGCACGGCTTGACTCTCTGGAATTCTGCACTCCAGGTACCTCACTTCTCTGCAAAACCCAAATTTAGGACTAGGACTACTGTGCAGGCCACATAAGTAGCTGCATTTCTGGCCACAACTGGTTTGTGCCCTACAGACCCTTAGGCTGTTTAGAGCTGTTAGTATCTCTCAGGAGAGTTGAGCTACGCTAGCATATATATATATGCTTTTTAATCTATTCCTCTGAATTAGAGCCTTTACAATGCATCTGTGCTACAAGTATATAAGACCAAACATTTAAAGCTGAAATTTCAAATCCCCTTAAATATGAAAAAGGCAAAAAGTAAGGGAAGTCTTATAGTCCTATTGAGGATAGTGAGAAACCATCAAGACACACTCCTAAGCTTATGTTTCTAAACAGCTTTTCTAATCTTGTTAGGCAAATAAAAGTTTTATTCCTTTGATGTACAGAGGTAATTCCCACTGGTGATAATGAGAATTATGTGTACAATTCAACAGAATAAACCCTATAATTTAAGGGGTATTTGGAGGTGGACTTCAAAGAAAACAGCTAATTTCTGTGATAAATAGTCTGTGAAAAATTTGAACATTTGAATAGCAATCAATATTTTTAATGATCTTGAATTTTTTTATACATGCCAAGAATTCTAGTGTACAGAAGTCCAATGCATAGATGACCAATCAAACTACAGTAATCTAAAAAGACAAAAAATAAGTACATGAACACATTTCAGACTTATTGAAGTACAGCCATAAAAATTGAAGTTATTTGATTCTTATTATTTGTAGAAAACTGCAAAAGACAAAAACTGTGAGGTTTTGATCTGAGTCTTCTTTGATATAAAAGGAATCCCTATTAAGCCCTGGGTGAACTGAAAAGAAAAAAAGCAAGTCAGACAGGTAGACAGAGACTAAAGTTTAGATTTCCACTGCATTTCTAAATCTCCTTTTAGGTGTTTGATTTATTGTGGGCTCAGTAATATATGTGTAATGATTATGCAAGAAGTAATTTCAAAACTTGGACTGTACATCAGAACAAAAGCTGAGCAAAGGTGCTGTGCTCTCCCCTATTGCTGCAGTGATGATCCATGCTGGGATTATACCCTATCCTACAAAACAGAACTACAGTATGCCTGGTACCCAACCTGTAGGATTACTACTTCATTAATATTGCTAGTACCTGTGTGGACCTGGTTGGTGGGTGTACCAGAGCCACTCAAACTGACAAGCCTGGTAACGACTTGAGGAGGTGAATTCCCCAGCTTTAGATATCTGGAGTACAGATGTCTGCATCTGTCTCGTCTACAATCTCCTAAGTGTTAGTAGAACAATCCTGGACAGAAATTAATCTCATCCCACAGTAAATGTCTACAACAGACCAGACTAATTGGTCATTAAATTTGTCCATTTTATTTTGTTGAGTGTACAGAGTAGGAGCTAAATAGCTCAGACATGCACCTAAAGCTAGGCGAGAAGACTCCCACGCCTAGTTTATCCACTGATGTAGAATTTGGTTATGGAGACTGTAACAACCACTTTAATCCATCTATTCCTGTGTTCATTATAATTTGAAAGGCATTTGTTAATGATAACCTGTAAATTAAGCCAAATATTTTAATACAGTCTGTCATAGACAAATACAACAGAAAGTCATTTTCCTATTCTGAATCTTTTTTTTTTACATACTTGAAGAAAGGTACATCACTTTTGTCTTCTTCACGTTAAACAAATCCAGTATTTTCTATACTTATCTGCAGGTCAGGTTTTCTACATCTGTACTCATCCCAAACAATATCCATTTGATCAAAGATCTTTTTTGCTGTAGCATCTAAGCATGGCTGTAATATTCCAGCTAAGACCTTATAACAGTAATGCAGAGACCAGAGAAAATCTACTTCAAATGTCGTAGGCACAATTTTTCTGTATGGAATTTGCTTTTTTTTTTTCTGGGTGGTTTTTTTTGTTTGTTGTTTTGTTTTTTTTTTTTCCCCCAACAGGATAAGATTACTCATCCTTGTTGTCTTTGTGATTCAGGTTATTTTCCAGGACTTTTTCAGCCAATGACCTAGCTTGCTTATTCCTGTCTATATACAATAACTTGCCCTAGAAAAATAGCATCTTTTTTTTTTTTCCTGACTCTATCTAAAATCTGACAAGATTTCTTTGAATTTCATGCTAATAATTACAATCTTCTTGCCTTGGTGACCCTTCATGCATAATAAGCACACTTTCTCTTTGCTTCTCTGGGTCATTCATGCAAACATTTAATAGTTTTCTACCCTGCAGAGACCCTTTGGAGAGTGGAAACTGCTCAGCTTTCCATTTACCTGTGGCATTTTCACCTAAACCAAGCTTTTCCAGTTTCCTTCCAGGAAAGGCACACAAGCCTGTGTTGAAAACCATACTGGAACTGTGATATGACATCTGCTGTTTCTCCTCCATCCACAAGGCCTTTGCCTCTTGTAGGAGGAAAAGAAGCTGGTTTAGCATGATTCATTCCTGACACACAAAGGTTGGTGGTTATTCATCCTTCTGCTTTACTCAATGTGTTCACAGATTGCTTGCTTATTGGCTCCATGTGTTTTTCAGAAGCAGAAGTTAGGATAGATGCAATTTGCTAGCACCTCCTTTATAAAGCAGTGTACCACTTTTGCCTTTTGCTATTTTTTCATATCCATCTGTCACAACTTCTCAGAGGAAACTTAACACTGAGCTTTTATTAATGAATTCTCTCAGTGCTCTGAAAAAAAAAGTCATCAGATGAAGGCAGTTTGAAAACATCTCATTAAGTCAAGTATCAATTTGTTCCTTGCTATGCCAGGCTGAAGTCTTGATCTTTCATGCCTGATATTAATTATGATAGTGTCTGATAGCAAATGAGCTTTTTAGAGAGAGTGGAAAAAGTCATTAAGTGTTTAGAAATTCTCAGCATCATATGTCAATCACTTTCAATCTCTGCAGGGGAAACTAACCATCTCTCTTGTTTTCATCTTACCTCTGGAATACTTACTTATAAGTGGTTTCCTGTTGCACTTCATTTCCTCCACGAGTTCCCTTTTGTGACTTTGTTTTTCTAACCCAAACTTTAATTGCACTGCTGTGTTTTTGCACCCATCCTCAGTAGTTTGATCTGGTGTCCATTTTCTATGCAGTTCTTTTTTGTGCTTAAAATGCCAATGAGATATTTCATCGTAGTTACAGTTTTTCAGCTGTGTGCCCTTAATATTCTTTTTAATTGCTAATCTCTTTCACACCTTCTCCTCATACAAGCCATTTGAAATGATCTTTCCTTCCAATTCTCTGATTTCATTGAAGTCTGACTTTCTGAAAGCCGTTGGTTTCATCCTGCTCTTATTTGTGCACTCTGTTTGAAGGGTCATGAAACTACAATGTCATGTTCACTCATACCCAAGTTATCTTTCAATTTGATGGCCTCACAGTACTTTCCTCTTGGTTGAAATAATATGTAGCATTTCTCCCTTATAAATGTCCTACACTTTTGCTACTAATTGGAAGAACTTGCAGGGCAGTCAGTGTCTCACTATGTCCGTTTTTCATAAGTAGTTTCTGTTATTAAACATTTCTACTGATGACTGCTCATTTAAGCATTTTAAAGGGTCAGAATGACATCACCTACTCTGGTTTACAATTGCAACAAATGTTTCTGCTCGAGGTTGCCCACTGGCTAATTCTGTATTTTGTGAGACTTTGCCACTTAAATATCTTCTATTTCTATAGCTCTTTATTTGCATTTTAGTCCCAGTTATGAGTCTCAGCTATGGCTGAGGACTCAATCTTTTGAGACACTCTGCACGCATCTGTAAAGTTAATAATAATAAACCCCCCTGTAATTCTCATATGCTTTCACTATAAACTTAATCCTACTCAATTCCTTTGCTTTGCTTGTGTTGCCATTTTGTCTCTAACTACTTGTTCAGCACAGTGAACATGTGTGTGTGCATACATGTGTGTATGCCTGTACTTACCTAAATACTAAACTTAGAGGGTTATTTTGCAGCCTAAGGAGGCTAAATATTAACAGATAAAGGAGTGTTTGTCTGATTCCTACAACTACAAGTGACAACTAAGATGCCTATAATGTGTGGATTTAAAAACTTCTGGACACAGCAGGCAGATCCACGAGAACAGTTTAGTGACTGCAGCAACTTCAAAAATACTTCAAATATGCCCTGTCATGGAAATAAAGAAAAAGTTATCTTAGCCACATATAAGCAGAGACATCTTTGTAAAAAAACATGAGATGAATAATCTTAATAAAACCTGTTCAAAATTTAATTTTAAAAAGCATTTAATTTTTCTCCTGCCTTACCATACATCTCTTTGATCATGTCTTTCCATTACTTTAGAGACCTTGGAATATGAACTAGACTGGCTGAGTTACTTTGGCTCATGTTTCATATAAGTCCGCATTTAAGCATCTTATCCATGAAAGACAAATAGAAAGAAAACATATCAAGGATTCAGAGGCCTGAGAAAAGGGAGTTGGTTTTCTATCCTGGAATTAAAGTACCAAGGAATTATATTTTCAATCTGCATTACAAGCAAACTATAATTTTTAACCCTGTGTGTCCTTAAAATCCTGATTCAATGAGGCTTTTAAACACCTGCTCTACTTCAAAGTATGCTCACAATTGCTTTATTGGATCAGGTCCTAATTTGCTCAAAAACATAAATGGACCTTATTAAAAGTCAACAAGCTTGTGCTCTGTGACTTACTTTCAAGTTATTTCATTTGAAGCACAGGGATCCAATTAATTCCAATGGAGCTGTTTTACAGATATTAAATTTACATATTAAGTATTAAATTGAGGCCAAATTGAGGATTACTGATGGTCTAAAGGCTTCCGATTCTATAGCTGTCTGCAGTGCAAAATTATTTTTGCAGAATAGTTTCCTGTTATTAGACAATTTTATAAACTACAGACATACCACTCTTTTCACCTAGCATTCACTTCATAAATACATGCATCTTTCTTAAACTACCAGCACATAGTCATGGCATGGTTTTCAAAGATCATAAAATAAGTTGGCGTAAACAAATGATAATGTTTATCCACTGGAAATATTACGTACTGAAATCCTCAGAATTAATTTTCGGAACACTTTAGCTGTATCTTGTTAAGATGAAGGTTGGTTCTGATTTATAGGATCATTGTGGAGCTCCTTATTAAACTGTCACTCAGAGAGTATAAGAGTGGAAAACCCATTACCGTGTTAATTAGGTCTGTGGTAGTTTTCAGACTGGTGGTAACAGCTGCCCACATGTGGCCTAGCATATATATTATCCAAGTGGCAACTACCTCTGTTGGGGTAGAAGACGTTGCACAGTCATGACAAAAGGGAAATGGATGCTCCTTTGCCCCTTAGAGGGTAGTATCACAATCCAGGAAAAAGCTTCACAGGTTAGATTTAATTTCTTGCAAAATATGTGTAATGACAAAACATGCTGCAGCTTCATTTCATTTTACTCTTCTTTTATTTCTTTCTTACCCAGGGATAGCTGCCTTGCACAAACACCCAGTTATGTTCCTCTATGTACAAATGCTACTGAGAAAAAAATTAAATAAATTAATACCAGAGGACTATATTGTTCAAAAACTTTGTGTTTCTTCTATGACCTCAGCCACAGGATTTCAGGAAATAATTCCATGATAAAATAGGTGTTTGGATTTCTGGGCTATACCAGGCTGGGCTTAGGTGATAGGTAGGCCTCCACATCTCTTGGTATCTTTCAGTTCTTAACTACTTTCAGTTTCAGAAAATGGGGGTGAGACAGAACTTCCTAACTTGCCCTTGTGACATGGAGACTAATCAAATTTTCAAAAGTGATCTTGAAAGTTATGTCCCTGGTCTTTCAGACTTAGGCTGCACTATACACATCTGTTACTGTGAAGCAAACTAAGGTACAATATCTGGATGTTTAGCCACTCTAGAGCAAATTCATGTAGGCCTACACTTACCTGTGGTAAATCTGTAGTAGCAAACCCCACCTCCATTGACAGGAACATGTTTGGAAAGGTTGATGAATTCCTTCCAACTGGCTCAAATTTACTCAAAGCTGTTATCATTTAGTAGCTAATACTCCTTATAAACCCTAAAACCCCATATCCTCACTAGTAAAGCATTCACTTGTTCATGTAGCCAGCGTGCTAAGCCACATTTGAAAAGCAGCATATTCTTTGCTAAGTCAGTAAAGCATGTCTTAAACAGTGTCTCAAAACTAGATACCCTGACTCAGGTCAGGCCCACCAAAAATGATACTATCGCTTCCTGAACTCAAAGCGATTTTTCTTTTCTTCTACTTTCAGAAGAAAAGTACTTTCTCTTTTTGCTCCAGCATTGCACTGGGAGATGCTGTTCAGCACTGTGGCAAGCAGATATGGTACACAAACTGAATCATTCATTAAGCGAGTATTTGTGGGCTGACACTAACACCTATACTTGGGGACCATGCTAAATATCTATTCCTACACACATCGCTGTTTCTGCTCTTTAAAAAGTAGACTAATCCAAACAAGAACCTGCTGTGAATCCGTTGAAGTCAGTGAGTGGTTCCCCCCTGCACTGGATAGGCTTTGTGCCTGCGTCTCATGCTGTGCCCTGCTGAGAAAAATGACCTAATGCATTTTTTCCCCATCTCTGACTTCTATGACTTCCTGATGCTATTTTCCCCATGTTTCCACTCCAATCTCACTGTCTTCTACACACCTCATTTCATCATATTTTCTGTCACATTTTTTAAATTCATCATTTAATACTGGAAATTATGTAGAACTTTTTGACATTTAAAAGATCATGGACTGCTCAGCAGAAATAAGCAAAGTCTGCCAGTCAGAAGACAGGCCACAATTAGTGTGCAGTCAAAACTTCTCCCATGCATACAAATCACTCCATCTCCCAAAGTCAGAAAGAACAGGTGGATGAGACACTAGTATCACAAAGTGCTGTTGACTAAAACAAGAAGCAGTAATCGGGAGATAAAAAATCCTTCCGCTCTTCACTCCTCTGTTTGCAAACAGGGAAAGACTTGTGGGTGATGTGGTGGTTGGAGGCCATCTTGGGCATAATGTTATGATAGAGTTTTCGATTCTTGGAGAAGTAAGGAGGGTGATCAGCAGAACTGCCACCTTGGACTTCCGGAGGGCAGACTTTGGCCTCTTTAGGAGACTGGTTGACAGAGTCCCTTGGGAAGCACTCCTGAAGGGCAAAGGAGTCCAGGAAGGCTGGACATTCTTCAAGAAGGAAATCTTAAAAGCGCAGGAGGAGGCCGTCCCTGTGTACTGAAAGACGAAACGGCGGGGAAGAAGACCAACCTGGCTGAACAGAGAGCTTTGGCTAGAACTCAGGAAAAAAAGGAGAGTTTATGGAAGAAGGACCTGTCCCTTTGGAAGAAGGGACAGGCAACTCAGGAGGACTACAAGGATGTCATGAGGTTATGCAGGGAGAAAATTAGAAGGCCTGAAGCCCAACTAGAACTTAATCTGGCTACTGCCATAAAAGACAATAAATAATGTTTCTATAAATACATTAGCAACAAAAGGAGGGCTAAGGAGAATCTTCATCCTTTATTGGATGCAGGGGGAAATACAGTGACAAAGGATGAGGAAAAGGCTGAGGTACTTAATGCCTTCTTTCCTCAGTCTTTAATAGTAAGACCAGTTGTTCTCTGGGTACCCAGCCCCCTGAGCTGGAAGACAGGGACAGGAAGCAGAATGAAGCCCCCATAATCCAAGAGGAAATGGTTAGTGACCTGCTACATCACTTAGACACACACAAGTCTATGGGGACGGATGGGATCCACCCAAGAGTACTGAGGGAGCTGGCGGAAGTGCTCACCAAGCTGCTTTCAATCCTTTATCAGCAGTCCTGGCTAACTGAGGAGGTCCCGGTTGACTGGAGGTTAGCAAATGTGATGCCCATCTACAAGAAGGGCCAGAAGGAGGATCCAGGGAACTAGAGGCCTGTCAGCCTGACCTCGGTGCTGGGGAAGGTTATGGAGCAGATCATCTTGAGTGCCATCACACCAAACATACAGGACAAACAGGTGATCGGGCCCAGTTAGCATGGGTTTATGAAAGGCAGATCCTGCTTTACTAACCTGATCTCCTTCTATGACAAGGTGACCTGCTTAGTGGATGAGAGAAAGGATGTGGATGTTGTCTACCTAGACTTTAGTAAAGCCTTTGACATGGTTTCGCACAGCATTCTCCTGGAGAAACTGGCTGCTCATGGCTTGGATGGACACACTCTTTGTGGGGTAAAAAACTGTCTGAATGGCCTAGCCCAAAGAGTTGTGGTGAATGGAGTTAAATTCAGTTGGTGGCCGGTCACAAGTGGTGTTCCCACTACTGGGGCCAGTTCTGCTTAATAACTTTATCAACAATCTGGACGAGGGGATGGAGTATGCCCTCACTAAGTTAGAAGATGACACCAAGCTGGGCAGGAGTGTTGATCTGCTTGAGGATAGGAAGATTCCACAGAGGGATCTGGACAGGCTGGATCAATGGGCTGGGGCCAAATGTATGAGGTTCAACAAGGCTAAGTGCCGGGTCCTGCACTTGGGTCACAACAACCCCATGCAACGCTACAGGCTTGGGGAAGAGTGGCTGGAAAGCTGCTTGGTGGAAAAGGACCTGGGGGTGTTGGTCGACAGCCGACTGAATATGAGCCCACGTGCCCAGGTGGCCAAGAAGGCCAATGGCATCCTGGCTTGTATCAGAAATAGCGTGACCAGGACTAGGGAAGTGATCGT
The DNA here is from genome assembly GCF_034638445.1 of Ciconia boyciana. Lineage (NCBI taxonomy): Eukaryota > Metazoa > Chordata > Aves > Ciconiiformes > Ciconiidae > Ciconia > Ciconia boyciana. The sequence goes on from NC_132936.1 coordinate 86,495,898, forward strand.
CCCCCTGTACTCGGCACTAGTGAGGCCGCACCTCAAATACTGTGTTCAGTTTTGGGCCCCTCACTACAAGGGAGACATTGAGGTGCTGGAGCACATCCAAAGAAGAGCAAGGAAGCTGGTGAAGGGTCTAGAGCACAAGTCTTATGAGGAGCAGCTGAGGGAAATGGAGTTGTTTAGCCTGGAGAAAAGGTGGCTGAGGGGAGACCTTATCGCTCTCTACAACTGCCTGAAAGGAGGTTGTAGCGAGGTGAGTGTCACTGTCTTCTCCCACGTAACAAGTGACAGATGAGAGAAAACGGCCTCAAGTTGCACCAAGGGAGGTTTAGACTGGATATTAGGTAAAATTTCTCCACTGAAAGTGTTGCCAAGCATTGGAAGAGGCTGCCCAGGGAAGTGGTTGAGTCGCCATCCCTGGAGGTATTTAAAAGAGGTGTAGATGTGGTGGTTAGGGACATGGTTTAGTGGTGGACTTAGCAGTGATAGGTAAATGTTTGGACTTGATGATCTTAAAGGTCTTTTCCAACCTATACAATTCTATGATTCTATGATTTACTATTTAGGCTGAACTCACGGACTTGCTTTTAGTCAAAGGACAGAATCCAGAGCCATTTGTCTGGAAAAATACAATTGCAGACAGCTAGCAAATAAACTAATTTAGCCAGAATATTTACAAGACAGAAAAAAATGTTAACTACATTTGTCTGAGATCTTTGTGATCACTTAAGGGGATGTTGGACTGAGCTACTAAATTCCAAGCAATGGCAGCTAGACTATGAGAGAAAAAAAAGAAAGTTGTCCCAAGATTACCTGCTCAGTGTTCATGGTCCACCCTTCACATGATGGAAGAATATGATTATTTGATGGTACATGATGGTAGGTTAATTTTTTTCCTCTCTGAATTAAGGAGTCTCTGCCCATGGAACTCACATGTCATCTTGCCTCCATCACGACCTCCTTTGGAAGTCTCTACTGGTCAAAGGTTTAAAAAAGTGGTGGGTAATCCATGTTAGAACAAGGAAATCAGAAACATATCGTCCTTTTGCCAACAAAAGGCAATTTACATTACTAGCTTTCCTTGAATTACCTTTCTGATGATATGGGTAAGACCTTCCAGACAGACAGTGGATGAAGAATCACACTTCAGAGCTGTCTCCACTAAAGCAGGGATGCTAAGAAACAGTGGATTTTCAGAGGAAGGTACAAGAAATCTGGAGCTGCTATGAACATTTCAAGCTTTCTGCTGATTTTATCAAACTCATTTTAATGTCTGACATAAAAGAGAGTTCAAACATGGGATCACAATCAGTTTCCTTGACTGTGTTCTCAGAAGCAGTATCTGTCCCCCCAAAAAGGGTTTGGATTTTTTTGTTCACCTTCATATCTCAAAACTTGTTTGGAAAACAAATTATCAGAAGTAGCAACATGTGACTTCATGTGGGGGTGAAAACTGGTAGGGGTGTAGTACATGAGCTTTAGGTATTTGACAATTATATTTCTATACCAGGAATACTCAGCTTATTTTGTGTATCTAATGGAGAAATAAAGTGACATATCATTTGTGATTTTGATATAGAGGAGTCTATGCTTCAGAAGTCAGTCAAATTCTCTTCTTGTTTACACTTGACCAAAAACAAAACCAAAAACTTCATTGTCAAATGAAGATTGCTACAGCCACAGGTGTATGCTGCACTTCAGCATGCAGATTGTTGAATGGGTGTTAGTGAAGGCAATGTGATTTAAATTATGAAAGATTTCTAAAGATGTAATAATTCAGTAGTCCATTCATAGCAGAATTCAGTCCAGCAGCTCTAACGAAATTGGTAAGATGCATCAGCTGAAGTTAGCATGAATTGCAATGTATGCAACAGCACTAGAGTTAATCGCTATTAGACACTCCTGAACTAGTTACTTTCATGCTTATAACGATGCTTATTCCAATAAACACTCTGTATAACCCCCAGACTATTTTGTTTCTGACAACAATAATTTGACAAAGGAGGTGAAGTATACACCTTTATTGCATATTCTAAGACAAAAATACGAAAAACTTTTTTTTTTAAAACTTGGATTTGCCTTTCTACCTTAACTGATCTCTCGCTACCAGAAATTTAAATCTTACAGTATAACGTAGCAACACAAACCACCGGTCTCTCATGCCAATATGTTTATTTCCATGTGGGAGGTTAGAAGCGTATTAGATTTGTAACAGCAATCCTGTAAGAAAACACTCGGTCTCCTAGCTGCCATAATTAATATTAGCTGCAAACTTACTGGGTTTCCTTTTATTAATGTTATCACTTGGCACAGAATTATAATGCAGATTTAGCCAGTTATTTAGCCATCTGTGAAGTGGCTTAACTCTGTAAAGCATGGTATTAAACAAAATTCATATTAGTTTTGAGGAATACACAGTTCATGGCATTGTCTGCAATTCAGTTAAGTAAGAATGAAGTCAGTTGGGAAATTGCTATAGTTGGACTAATTACATATAATAGCATAGGAAAATATGGGGATTATAGATAAAACTAAATCCTTTAATAAAGCCTCCTTATGCTAGATGTTTTTTGGATTCCCTTCCTCTCCTTGCCCTGCAATAAGCTATGAAAAAATTGAACCTCTTGCTAAATTATTTTCCTTTAATTAATCAGATTTCAAATAGAATATTTTTCATCCCTTGTCTTCATTTCCTGGCAGAGAGCAGAACAAATAAATTAATTTCATTAAGAGCCATTAGAGGAACAATATGGAATACTAAATCTGGTCAATAATAAACTGACCTATTGAATCACCTTGTAGTAAATTAAAAATCGTTTTAACAGCCCACAGGCTAAAGTATTAAAAACAACGTCAAACCCCTTTTGGTTTCATGTGTAAGAATTAAAGGAACCAAAGGGCTGGAGTCTAAACACTGAGTTCTCTGCTCATTTATTCCCACGTGATCCCACCAGCAACTTCAGGCTTTATATCAACCACTGATACACACAAATGATGCCAAGACTTACATTCCTATAAAGCCGCATAATGCCATCAGTGTATCTATCTGCACCAGTCTACATTGCTGGAGGTGCAACTTTCTAAGTAATACGCTAGAAAGATCAGGATGTTCAGAAACCCAGTGCTAACACTGGTATGGTTAGTTAGTTTGCCACTCTTCCTCCCTGAGAAGCCAGCATATTATCTTCATCATGTCTGATGGGGGCTAGATCAGATTTAAAAAAAAACAAAAAACAACAACTTCTTTTTATACAAAAATCAAGTATGCTTTTTCTTAATAAAAATATGTCCCTCAATGGAAAACTTGTTAAAAAATGGTATCCAAAATTAAGAGCAGTTTCTTATGAACACAGCAAGGAATCATAGAACCTTGCTGATGATTGATATATAACTAAAATTTAGGACACATAATTATTTTATCAAGGGATAAAAGAATTCCCATTTTCCACATCTTTGCTTGTTTACTGGATGGATGGGAGTGTTCACAAATTTTTTGTTCCTTGTTTGAGCTTTATATAGGTGAGTATATATACACATGTATACATACTTATCCATACATATATACAAATAAAATTCCCTCCAGGCAAGTATAGTCTTCAAGGATACTGAAGGTTATTGCAAAAAGGAACAGAATGATCTGTTTGTGTCCATGGTGGATGGGATGAGAAGCAGTGGATTTAACAGCATGGAGAAAGATTCAGATTAATGTTTATTAGAAGCATTTGTAAAGTGAAGCAATAACCAAGAGGGAACAAACTAGAATAGATTATGTGGGAGGTGATAGAGTCTCCATTTTTGGAGGTCTTTACAAGCATGCTGGAAAATACCAGAAAAAATACAGTTAATCCTACATTAGGGGAAGAAGATCAGATGGTCTCTTGAGATCCCTAGACACCCAAAGCAGAGTTGTGTATATCTTTCTGGAGGCCAAAGACTTGAACTTAAGCTTAAGTGTTTAAGAGTGCATCCGCATGATTGTTATAGTTTGGCTCAGGAAGATGCTTTCCAAGGGAATTTTGCAATTGTTCTCACTCATTGCACCTTGATTTGTGTAGCAGAGAGGTCTCAGGAGGCATGAACACTGTTCCCTTTAGGTAAAAATGAACTGGAAGATGCACTCTGGGATCACACTGTATAAATTTTAGCTGCTAATTGGCAATCAGCTTATGGGGTCAAACTAAATTTGTCTGGAGGAATGTGACTATAGTGCAGACAAAGGTTCTTACACCATCTGTTTTGATCTACAGAGCCTCTCCTGTTAGACCATTCTTCTTGCTAGTGTAGACATGACTTAAGGCTTTTACTGGTTATGACCATAAGTTCCTGAGGAACTGATGCAGCCAGGATCTGTTGTACTTCTGAGTCCTCTACCACAGATACAAGGAAAATCAAGCAGAGGAAAATAAAAGGAGAGACAGAACTTAAGATAAGCCCTTTTTAGTCCCTTTTAAAAGCAGGAATAATTTTATTAGACCATATTTATACTATATATTAGATCATCTATATACATCTCTATTCATATATATGAAAATGCATTCATAACACTGAGCTTCAGTCAGTTGAAGGCAAGTCAACAGACACCAGGATTCTGCTCAGGCATCACTATTCTTCATCGTTCTTGAATGTACTTTCCAAAGTAAACATTTCTAATACAGATTGCAAAGGAAATACAAAGCTTTTTGCTAAAAGATGATGCCTTATATGCTTTTTCCTGATTCATATCTGACATATTATCTTAGAAAAAAACAATCTTTTGAAAATAGTAAGTCACTGACAGAATATAAATTACTACATCACCTCACAATATGATGGTCTCTCTGCTCTCCTGGCCCCCCCATGCTTTCAGCCATCATCCAGCTGCCAACATGTAAGTGCAATAGACTGGGTTATAAAAAAATGTGAAGACCTGGAGAATAGGCCTAGGACTGAATTCTGATTTCTCAGTCATTATAAGCTCTCTCTATTAGACCTCAGGCTTGTTTCCAAATGCTTGAATGTGTCTTGTCTCTCTTGGCGGTTCCACAGAGCATTTCACACCATACTGTAATCCACAGAGAAGCACAGTCATGGCCAAACACTTTTCTCCTCCACAAAAATGTATGCAATAGATGGTTTCTAGCTAGGAGAACTTGTTTATAACAGGGAAAAGGAGTCTGTGGTCAGGAGCAGACCTAGACAGAGAAACTGGGACATTAAAAGGACAGGAATGGGTCTACTTTCAGAACGTTTTCCTGATGGTTGCAAACTGCAGAGAGCGGCTGGAGGTACTGCATGAGAGAGGGCAATGTGCTAAATATCAGTAAGCAAAGATTAGCCAGGGAGTGTTGCGCTCTGGTTGGTTGCTATATTCAAAATTGAGCTATCCTTTTATGTTTCATCACTTAAGCAAAAGATAAAGTTAAAAGAAGTTTGGCAAAGCTTATGTCTAATTACTTTTGAAATTGAATGTCCCTGGAAAGAGCTAAATGGTAAACCACAATATCTGCTCCTTGGCTGAAATGTTAAGGGTGTGTGCAAGAGTGATTGTGGAGGTTTGGGGACAGCTTTATTCATTTTGACATAAAAAATTTTGGCATACAGATCACCTGACTCCTAGGAATCCTTCTCACAAAGGTGTGAAATTCTCCTCTGAAATGGTCACATTAAGGCTGGAGGATAAATTCAGAGCCAAAATACTGTAATACCCTGAGATGATGACAAAATGGGAATTTCTGTATATATGTGCAGCAAATATGCATCTTTGAGACATATACACACACACATATATACACACATATATACACACATATGTAGTAATTGCTAGTAAGTTAGCAACAAGCTCTGATAATAATTTGTCAGAAAAATTGACCAAAAAATTGACCAAAAAATGAAATGGTGAGTTGTCTAAAATGCAAACAGTGGCTCTTCTGACCAATTGCATACTGATGAGGTAAGATTCACAACTTGCAGTCTGCAGGCTTTTTATGATCCAGCTACAAGGCGCTGCAGATCTGTCCTCCCCTAGATCCTCTCATTTGGGAGGAATTTCAAAGTAACCTAGGCACCCGAAAGAAGAGGAGGGTGGACTATTATTGAGGATGCATATGTTTAGGAAATTCTGAACTCTTAAAAACCTGCCAATAATTGCCTCTTTGTCTTACAAAACCATTTTTCTTTCTCCTAACAGAGTGCTGCTTCTACTAGGTTTGATTACAGAAAAGCACAACCACCTATTCAAATAATGAAGGACTGTCTTCTCTTTTAAACACACACTGAGAGCTGGTAGGCTGCGGTATTTCACTAAAGACTGAGGCTAGTCTGAAGATAGCACACCCAGCAAGGAAGAAGATAAAAACAGCAGCGCATTCCTGTGTGAAATGTTATATTCAGGTTGTCTCAGAATCAGACACCGACTTCCACCCTGTGCACACGTGCAAGCAGGTGCCTGACGGCACCACAGGGTATCGTTTCCTCCTGCCCAAAGTCACCACGGCAAGATTTTGAAATTGCACCTGAGTTTAACTCTCCCACTGACACACAGTCCAATCTCACCAGCTTCTTACAAGCACCTGTACTGCTGAACTGCGGTAAATGCTGAGGAAATAGTAACTCCTGGTGCCTCCCTGCAGAGCTGTCCATGCCCAGCGCTACCTTTTGTCTCCCTACAGGCTCTGACCTTGAGGTCCATATACCCAAAGTTTAAGAAGGTTCAGCATCCAGCCAGCTTTCTTCCACAGAAAATGTTAGGCTTTGGGACTGACATTTTTGGGGAGGAACAGATTTCTAGCTCTGACCATTGGATAATAAAACCCACTTTCTACAAACAACAAAGAAACCTTTATTAAGGCATAAGTCAGTGATCTTCACTGGGTTGCATGAGATGGCATTAGTTTCATAATCGGTGTCCTTTTTCTGCAGAAAGAACAAATGATTCTTCATCAGAAACTTATCTTAAAGATACAGAACCTTGTTCTTTTTACAGACCATATCCAAAACAATCTTTGAAACTAAATAATAATTTATTTTGCTCTCATATTTCACACTAGTATTGACTGAAATGCAAACTTACTTTGACACATGCTGTTTTACTCATTTATTTAGGGAAATGTCAGTACAGTATTTAAAGCAAATATTGCAAAGAAATGATCCCTTATTGTCTGCTTAGGCCTTTCGAGGTTTCACATCTGAATTTTTTAGGGAGACGACACAAGAAAAATGAGTGTTGTGCAGCTGGCATATAAATATTCCTTTGGATATTGTCCGTGACAGCTGGCTCTCCTACAAGAACAGGTGAATTCCTCACAGCCATGTAAGTGTTTGAGGAAGTTGCCAATTGCTGCAATAACTAGTGAATACATAGTTTAGGTTAGAAATGTGTGCCAGGAGACAAGGTTACAGATGGTTTCCAGAAGGTAGAAAACAAAAGGCCAGTTATTTAACTGCTCCAAACTGCAGAGGACAGGAGAGTCAGTCAGTTTTGTGTCTGTGAATGATCCTATGTGGCTTCTCAAGGGAGCACTTTTTTAACATACAAAAGCTCAAATCAGCTCACTAACAGCAATCCAGAATTCAAGAAAGATTTCTCCTGCTCCTACAGTAAACTGAAGCAGTTTTTCTCCTGCTGAGGTGAATTTTCTATTAGTCTTATTGGCATAGTCTCTAACAACAGCAGTCTCTATGGCTTCACGTAAACCATGAAGTTCTCCATGCAAATGTACTTGATAGCTTCTTGTGAGCAGAGACTGTGTGAGGGCTGGTTTTTTTTTAACAAGGTAATTACTGCATGTCACTCTTGAGGTCATTGGAGACTGCCGCACAGCAGGACTTTGTTCTCTGCCTTGCTGGGCGATTCTGGCAACAGAGCTACTTATACAACAGCACAGTTGCAGTCCTCCCTTTAGAAAATAACCATGAGAGAAGTTTTTATTTTTAAATATATTGGATAGTCTTACAAAAAATACATGTGGCTTGTATTATGTTGTACTGTTACAAAGTTACACTCTCTAAAGTAAATTCTCTTTGATTGCCAAAAAAAAAGGAAATGAGGTGACAAGTAAAACCAATCTAAATAATGAATCAAATGCCCAGAACTGATTGGCTTAAAAATATTTTTTCTTTTTTCCTTTTTTTCCTTCATGTAATAGAATTGTCTTTATCACATTGTTTTGAAACCTGTAAGGTTCACTCAGGTTACATTTTTAAGCTTTTCACTGCAACTACAGAGAAATTTTCCTCTTAGCTGAAAGTTAGGATTGGCATGGACCCAGGATTTGTGGCTAAAAGGAAAACATCAAATATCACAAGAGTCGTGATGATATCATACTAATGTCAGCTCGAAGACCCTGGTAGTGAGTCCCGAGTTGGTGCCAGGAATGGCTGGCATGAGAAGATGACTGAGAAACCGAGGTGCCAGACTCAGGTTTCCTATCATGAAACAGGGATCGGGGACAATATACTTCTACCCTCACAAAGATAGTAGGGTATGTGCTCAGGCACGAAGATACTTCACTATGTCTGTAGCCCTTGTAAGGCAAAGAACCCGTGGTGAGAGTACACCCTTGCCGGAGTGCAAATCACAGCTCGGGTCCTTTGGCACCCATTTTTTTCCAGAAATCATCCCAACAGATATATTTTTTAAAATCTTATTTATTGAGGAAAAATGTATATTTTGTTTACTTTGCTATGGGTCATGTTTTGCATGTCTCTTCTCCTTCCACCCTTGCCCGCTCCCGGTCCTCAAACCCAGGTGTTGTGTAATGCTGCGAGTACATAGCCTGTGCTAGAACTGGAATATCAGCTTCACTGAGAGAGCAGTGACAAATAACATGAAAAGGTCACCTCTGTGGTAAAGTGCCCCTGCACCTTTCTGATGGGGGAATACAAGGCTTTTGCTGACTTTGCAGAATGAATCAGAAACAGAGCGATTCGGATCCAGACTTCCCCTTTCCTTAAGATGCAAAAGACTGATCCCCTTACGTAAACTAAAATGTAAGAAAGTCAACATACCACCTCACCTGCGGTAAGGGAACTGTCTGCAGACTATGATATCCTCAGTTGTGGAGTGACCATGCTTGGAAAGGGTAATTTTTAATCATTGTCAGCCTGGTCTTCATGAATCCAGATTCTGTTTTGCTACATAACCATGCATCCAGAGCAGCTCCATCAATTTATCTGCATTGTTATTGGGCTTACTGAGAATAAAATCAGGACAAGACTTCCAGATTTTTATTGTCTGATTTCTGAATGGAGATGTATGCCCTTCAACACATAAAAGCACTATTTGTTCATTTCCATTTTAATGGAGTTTCTTGCAGGTTGCTAATATGTTACTTGGGAATCACTTCAAAATACAAAAGGAGAGGCAAATTCCCGCTGCTGGGAATAAAAAGAGAGAAGTGATGGTTTGAGATTTATTCTACCAAAATATGCCAAAAGATTCTGTTGGAAGTGGCTTTGATTAAAGAATGCATTAAAGTACTTTTAAATAACATTAATTAAGAAAGTGAGAATATCATGAGGATAGATTTTTAGTGGACAGGTTAATATTTACCCTGAAAAACAACTTCATGGCTTGAGTGAGTCAGCAAGATGTGTGGGAGAAGATCTGGTGGAAGGCCTCGCAGCTGTAGAAATAAAACTGAATTATTCGGCCTCAATGAGAATGGTAAAATAAGGTAGCTCTTGCTGGCAAGGTGTCTGTTCTCCTTTTTCCTTCTTTTCCCTTCATCTCTGTCTCCTCACCTCCCATTGCAGTAGCTGCTTCCCAGACTCTTTGGCCCATTTCTGGGAAAGGGGGGTTTCATACTCTGCAGCTTTGTGTTGCAGGGTAAAGTGGACAAGACAGCCTACTGCAGTCTCTTTTTGGGACACCTGCTGTCCTCTAGCCCTCAGCCTGGCTACGAAAATGCCTGTTTTGCCCACACCTACAGTGACAAGAGTCAGATCTTACAACTAGATGCACCTCATTGATTTAAATAGCTTTCCTCCCATATACTGAAGAGCAAGACGAGGCAAAGTCCCTATGCTAGGCTGCTCTAGAGTAACCTGTCTCTTCATTAGCTATCTAGAAAAACTGACCTCCCTAGACATCTAGTGCAGGCGTCTAGAATTAAATTTCCTATATTGTTGCATTATTATGTAAACACACTGTTATTCAAATTTCCTTTCTGCAGGAACTGTCCTGCTCACAAGAAAAGAGTTAGCGCTACAGAAGACTGGTCATTTGTACTAGTTATTCCTGCATATTTTGGTCTTATTTAGGCTGAAATTTAAATTTTAAATCCAGTTTTAGTGATTAAGAGAAGAACCTGTTGAACTGCTGGAAAATTTCATGTGAGATCTAAAGATGTGACTGAAGCAGCAACTTTTGCAAGTACCTTCAAGTGATCTAGAGAAATAATAGGTATTGATTTTTCTTTATTGAGGATGAAAGCTCATGTGTAGTCTTGTGTAGTTACAAGAATGTGTTAGTAGTAGAAGTACAGGGATGTTGAGAATTGTATGTTCAAAGACAAAATCTTGGATTAACTTCAGAGGAAGCTTAAATGCTCAATTTGTTCTTCAATAATATATTTTATGTAATTTGATTTATTTTTCAGTCAAATCCAAATAAGCAGAGGCTAAAAAATACACCATATTTCATGTCTCTGGTAGCTCAAGTCACCTCTTTCAATCCCTAAGACACTGACTATCTGGGTCTCAATATGCGTATTAGAAATGACCTTGTATCTTTAGCCTGGAGTTCAAACCTCCACTCATATCTGAGTCTGTCATACTTTTTTTTCCCTTAAGACCTTAAATCCTGAAATTGCCAAACTTAATTCAGCTACAAAATAATTACATGATTTTTAACCTTGTAAAAATCAATTGTAGGATATTTGAGTGAATACAGAATTCAAAGTTAAAATGAAACTTATGTAGCTAGATCTGGCCTGCATTGCTATTTGTACTCATCATCAGGCATTGTGTATTAAGGGAAAGTGGAAAAAAATAAATAAATCTGTGACTTGTGAAGTCTGTAGCGGTGAGTATGAAAACTGAAAACAAGACAAAATATTTCATATCTCATTTTAAGTACTTTTATATCTGAACCTTCCTCTTTTGGTGACCTTGCAGTACACCTAGAATACAGCTAAAACCAAAGTTAAATCAAAGTGATGCTGATTTGAATAAGCTTCAACAAAAGTACACAAAACCCCTCATTCCCCCTACAGAAAAATCAGAGCATCTCACTCTAATTTAAGTAAAAGCTGTCTTTGTTGAAGGAAAAGAAGTTGCTTTACCAAAATAACAGAGACTGATGTGATCTTTCAATAGAATAAGGTCCTGCATTGTAACTGGACACATTTGGAGTTTAAAATACCGCTGTTAACCAAAGTCATAATCTTTATGTTTTGGAACAAAATGGGCACACCGTATGAAATATTATAGCATATGTTTTACAACATAAAAGAAAAAAATGTATATGTGAAAGTTTTCCTTATACCTACAAAAAACCTGATGATAAATTTTCTGCCTGTTAAATGGCTGCCTTCCAAAGAGTTTTTGCTATCAAATCAAGCTTCATAAGTTCTTCAAATATGTTTCTATTGAGAACTCAGTGATGTATGAGGATTATGTAGGTTTTCCTTTTGTTTTGAAGGAGTTATCCTGGTCATCCTTATATTCTTTGGAGATTAACACTCATTGGAAAACATGAGCATTAATTTCTGCAGGACATCATCCTAGCCATAGCAATAATGGAGAAATTGATTTCTGAAGCTTTAAGAGGCTATTCACATTACTATGGCAAATTCCTGTCTGACGAGTCTAAACATCATCTGATCTTCACAACTCTGTAATATAAAAAAAATTAAGTAGAGCTTTAAAAAAAGAGTTTGTGGACATGCTTTTCTGGTAATTGCATATAGAATACTCCTACCATAAGCATATTTTGGATAACAAGGGCTGCAAGGACCAGAAGGCAGCATCAGTCTCCCTTCCAAAGTATAGAGTTTATTGCCCTACCTGTCAGAGCTGAATGGATTTAGCATGTGGTGCTTATAACAACTCATTAGCTGTTACATGCTTGACATGTGGCAACAGCTTAAAACCATTTGGAAGCAGAGGTTAAAGCAGGCTTCTGCACATTGAGGGATGATGTTGCTGGAGCAAACTGCACCTATGAGGACAGCCTACAGCCGCTGCCTTTCAGATGCTGGTTCCCATCCTACTGTGAGAAACCTGCCTGCATGGTGTGAGCCTGCATTTTGGAAAGGCTGCCTGTTCATCTGCAGGGCAGCTGAGGGAAAACTAGCCGGTGCTTTCCTGGGCCCCATCAGTCTGAAAACAGGTGCCTTTGAAAGGAAAGGAGTCAAGTTCACTCTCACCTGAGATTGTCACCGCTGGCTGCATCAGAAAATTATTCAGACATAAATTATGGTAATACAGAGCAAAAACAGCAAGAGATTTGGCACTCTGTTCACTTGGACTAAGATGTCAAGCACCAGGACTCTGCTTTGGAAATAGCAAAGCAGTGCACTTACCATGGCAGTCAAGCTGTCTTTTCTTCTATGTAGTTGCAGGTTTGAAGCAAGAATTATGGGTCCCGTAGTGCACATAGGGCAAAAGACCAAAAAGATTAATTTGATGGCCTTCTCTGGCCTTAAAGTCTATAAATACCAGGCATAAATGCAAAGCCAACAGCCATAAAATTAGCGCTAAGCTCATCTTTCCTTTCCTACAGTTACTACTGCCCAAATTCTTCCCCAGTTTTTTTAAAATGACTGAGGAAAATTGTGCACTGTTACCAACAGAATTGGGCTGCTCCGGACCAAGGAGGGAAATTAATTCCAGGCCCTCAGCAATCTCTCAGATAATTTCCTTCTGGTTTCCTCTTGTGTTGTACCAGCTCCGCACCTGCTCACTCGCCTCCTGTGCTCTCAGCTGGGGAAAATAACACAAGGTGGGAGCGATTCTCTTGTGGTCTTCAGATATCTTTGCAAAGACAGCAGAGCTAGACAGGAGCACATTTATCCACACTCTGTACTGTTTTAAAGGAAGCTTTATCCTGTAATTGTTATACAATACCTATGTAATAAATATGATCTAATCTAAGACTAGCCACCTGGATGGCTGATGATTCTTGTATGGATTTGTCCAGAAACTAGCAGACTGATACAACTATGGCATTCAACAAGCAGCTCATGTGCTAAGGCTGTTTGCCAGCACTATGAGACAAATGCCATTATTATATATCACTTAAAAAAAATGGTACATAGCTTCTGGGGTTTTTTTGGTTTTTGGTTTTTTTCATTCTAGAAGGAACTTTACTGGGCATCAGTTTTCCTGTAACTATAGAAGATAATAAATGAACTAAAATATAAAGAAAATAATATTGTAAGTGGAATGAAGCTGTGATGCCTTGTGACTTCTATACAACTTCTCATGTTGAGTACAAACAAGGTGTAGAAAGTTAAACTCTACATCACAGTTCTGCAGAGTAAACAGCTTCTCGCTCTTAAGAAAAATTTTATGAATATTGGAGATTGTTTCCCCTCTATAAAAAAAGCCAAGTATTTGGGAATAAAGAAACCCAAACACACAGCACCAAAGTACATAGTTTTTGCCAGAACCACTGGGCTTGACATAAAATACATGAAGAATCAACTTTGGTTAATGAAATACAGCACAAACTGTGCTCAATTCAGCAGTTAGGATCTGCTCCTATGAAAACATGCTGCCAATTTTATGCTGAGATCCCCCCCAGTAAACCAGGCTTCCTGAATCTCAGGGGAAACTGCATGGTGATCAGCAGAGATGAGTTTCAGGTAATCTAGTAGTTCACCCTGTCATAAATCCTCAAACAAAGCCTGCTGATAAAAAACAAAGTATTTTCACAAGAGCTGTTGATTATACTCTTATACTAAATCAAGTATCGCATTTCAATTAGATCATGGTGTGCTCAGCCCTGCAAGTCAGCAGGAAGGTTAGAAAAGTCATCTTGTTCCTGAATTAATCTATTAGCATAAATGTTTGCAATGTTGTATGTCAAGCCGATCTAAACATAAACTGATACAACATAGTTACTTAAAAAAAAGCTGTAAAGAGGATATAAATTAAGGCAATCTTTTGGCTCACTTAAATTGCAACCTGAAGTTTTTCCTTGTGCTTTTGTCTTAACACTTTCTCCAAGCCATTGCAAAAACCTCTGCTTCACTTTGTTCCTGTCTGATGAGACAGAAGACTACCAAATTGTGTTTGTTTTGTATGAACAACAACAAAAAAAAGTACTGTAAACCAAGCTGAAGTTGTTAGGCAGGTTTCTACTTTTACAGACATTATTATTCTTTTATAAGCTGCAGCTTACTAATGGCAAATACTAAAACTTTCTTTTACTAAGAATTTTGTGGGTTTTTGTTATAATGTACCAGGTAAGGCATAGTTATAACTACCACTTGACTGACAAAGCTTCTTAATGAGATCCAGCACGGATGAGAATTCCCATATCCCATTAACGATTTACAATTGTCACAAAACATGCAAGAAAAAGAAACATTTTAGCAATAGACGGGGAACAATCTCAGGCCTAAATGAATAAATACCATGTTATTTATTTCTTGCCTCTTGAACCAGGAGGAAAGGAGCAAATATACCAAGACAATATCCATATGAACAGGTCTTAACTGTATTTGGCCCAAAAGTTTTCAGATTTTGAAGATATCTAAAGATATCCAGCAAAAAAAGGATGGGACTATCAATAAGGCCTCACAGCTCTATGGAGGCTGCTGGTATGTTTCTGGTTAAAATTACCAGCAGCAGACCAAATCCTCACAGCCTTCACTCAGGGTCTGGGGCTGAGGCTTTTGCACTTGCACCAGGACAAAGCTCTTGTCCCTGTATGTAAGCTTCTACTGCAGGAAAAGAGTAGCTCCTTAGCTCTTCATACAAATGTACCCCACAAAGACTTTAAGTTAGGCCAGGTTTTGGATACCTGATGTATGAACGCTATCACCTTTCATTTTCATGAATGCTGTCTCCTTACCACTTTACATACCTTTGCCTGCATTGACTCTTTTCTCCTCAATTCTTGAGGTGCCATTAGGAATGGGAAAAGAAAAACAAAAGGAGAACATTTATGTTCCGTTGGTAAATGTGGTTGATGTAGGGGGTTCTGGTTACTAAGGGGCAAAGAAAAATCTCAAATTTGTGAGGAAGCTGCAAGGAGAAGTGACTTTGAAAAATCTGTGTTTATAAAACTTAAGATACATTAAAATAGTGAAGCATTTAATGATCTATCTCTATTTTTCAGTCTTAGGTGCTTTGAAAATGGGTGGTTTAGGAGTAATTTGTCCAGTAATTCTGGGTATGCCTACACTAGCATTGCCAGAGAACATCGCTGGGGCAGTGAGAATTAATAGTCTGTATTGTCAAACTGTGGGGGTGTCCCTGGCCTGGTGTAGACCCAGGCTAACAAGCAGTCCCCCTGTCTGTCCCCGGAGCTGTCTGGCTGTCAGCCTGGACCAAGGACAGAGGCTGGAGGTGGCTGCCCTTTTCTGGAGAAAAAAGGGATTTCATAGGAGAGACATGGGCTGTCTTGTACCTGTTGGTCCCAGCCACGTGAATTTTTAATACAGTTGTAGTGTAACCCTCCTAAAAACCTGAAAAGAAGATGGTGATTTCTTACTTTCACTTTGAGTTTCATTTCTCTCACTTGTAACTGGTAGATTTTTAGGGACACTTCAGGTCTGTAGCAGCACAAACTTCCATATAATAAATATAATAGGTAAATAAATAAATCTCAGCAGGCTAAACCAGCCTGGTACAGACTTCTGGTTGTATGTTATGATTATCCACATATTTCATCAACTAATGTAGTGTTTCTCCCTCTACGAATAGCCTCTGATAAAAAATATCCATTTCCAAAGCATAAAAGCAATATTTATCTGTTCTGTTATAGTTGACTACATAGTTCTTGTTCACTAGCAAATTGCAGTGTCAACTTTATTGGCACGATTTAATTTTATTTACCAGGAAACAAAATTCTTCAACCAGAATAACTGGTTATGGCTTTTATTTTTCAAAGTTACAATGAAGTGAGCTTTCAGAGAACAAAGTAAATATTTAATTAGTAGCAAGTTATATAAAGCAATTACCTCTATAGGAAGTGCACTTTCCCCTTCTTTGTGTAAGAGACTTATTGTTTCAAAAGAGGAATTTTGCCAGAATAATGACTGTATGACACACTTACATAAAAGGAGAGAATGTCATCCACCAGTAGTGATCATAAGTAATACATAGCCGTTATTGCTTTCTCTTTTGGTGAATGTTGCCCAGAGTATCCAATGCATATTAAAGAGGCCTCCTTTGCATACCACATAAGGCTGTCTGTGTTATAAGTGTTCATTACATTGAAATCTCAGAAAAATGTGTGTATTTGTGTAAACTGGCACTTTTACTAGCTGATGCATTCAGAAAGTGCCGACACCTTATTGCTCTAAATCACTGTCCTTAAGGCTGGCATTATAGAACAGGCAAATATCTTTAAAAGCATGTAAAATTGAAATAAGAGACCTGTCCCAGTTTCTCGTTTTGCCTGGATAATTTTTCTGCTGCCCGCTGTACCCCTCTGTCTTCCCTGGGAGTCCCTGTCCCCCAGCACAGCTCACAGCATCCTCTTCCGACAGTCACAAAAGCTACCACAGCCTTGTCTTCCCTCTGTGGCTTCTCCCAGGAGCAATGCAGAGCAATTAAAGGTAATTACGAGCGATTAACTACTGAGATAGCCTCACTGGGCTAGAGTTACTCTTTGTGAAGCTCTGCTTAGTCAATGACCCATCACAGATAGATAACTTCATTGTCCCGAGATTGCAACAGTCAGGAAGGGCCTTCTTACATGGATGTCACAAGCACTGGGAAAAGAGGACAGAGTCACGTAAAGGACCCTAAAAGCTCAATATTTACAGAAGAGAAGTGCTCCCATTCCACTAGCTGAGGAAAACAGTGAGAAATGGCCTCCCGAGGTTATTTGCAAACCTGGCTGGGGACCTCTGACATGGGATGTTTCTCAGAGAGGACAACTGGAGTGGCACTGTGTCTCAGGGTTGACACAGAGGCTCACAGGGCAAATAGGGCCGAGGTGATGTAATGCAGGCAGCTGTCGAGGCTGGCTGTGCCATAGGCCCAGGATGTTGCCCATGAAGTGGCTTCTCCTCGTCTCCGGTCACTTTGGGCACGAGTTCTGCACATTGACTCTCAAAGGTGCAGGCCACAACTCCATGACAGCTTCCATGAGGAAGCGAGCCCCAGCATTTATTGTGTCTAGAGTCATGGCTACACAGAGTCAAGGAAGTGAGTGCTGGATCCTTGTTTGTCTACTTTCATTTGTCTTCACTGTTAGGGGACACTGAAAGTACAAAATGTAAACCTAAACTGGGATGCTCTTACCCATGTAAACTCTTCCACTGAGTGCTGTTTTCTTAGCAACCTGCAGGACACTGACTTCCCCCGAAGAATCAGATACGACATGGGCTCTTTTCAGCAACCGTTACTTTAACAGTCTTGAGTGGGTTAGGCAAAATACGGAAACTTTCTTCATGATAACATGAGATAAAGTCATCTGAAGAGCAATCCTGTAAGTGCTGAATCCACAGCTGATTTACAGAGAGTTATCCATGCTTAAAATTAAGCACTAACTGAAGAGGTTGGATGGCTGGGTACCAAAATTCGTGGTGCCTTGGAGTATCAGACCCTTTGTCAGTGTATGTGGCATTGATAAGCATGGTCAAATGGAGGAACTATTACACTACAGATGAATGCCATTATCTTTATTAAAGTTTTGGTTTTAATTATTAAAATATTTCACTGTTTTATCCTAATAGTTACCCTAACTATATAGATGACTCTATAACGTTATGCTATAAACTCTCTTTAGTCCTTTCAGTCTCAAAAATGTGTAAAATTATATAGTCAGATTTTGAAGTTAAAAAGTGCACTTGAGTTATCTGAAAAAGGGAAAGCCCATTAGGTTTTTTCCCTTTTGTCTACTGAAGCATTCTATTTTTTAATTGAAATATCTTAGGTTTGTGAATGTCAGGAGGGATTTACTGGAAACGCAATGACGGCTGTGATGCTGGAACTCAGAGTAAAATTAAATGCATACAGAAGATCTGTTCTGTGATTCCGTAGAAATATTGTTCATTTGTTTAATTGGCCATAGGGCTCAGTAACAGGGATAATAGTTGTCCCTGCTGGCAGTGTTGCTCTTTGCCTTTACAGGACTAGTCTCACGGTTAATGTATCTCTTACAATACGGAGCACTCTGGAAGGGTGAAAGCACTCTCATTTACACTGGGGCTGAGTGATAGCACCATAGTTCATTTTTTGTAGTCTTTCATTAACAAGGAATGACAAAAGTTATGCCTTTGTATGACTGAATTCCCACCTAAAGTATAAAATATTGTATCCATTTTCTGCTTCAGAAGTTCTGTCAAACTACATAAGATGGGTAAACTGATTAGCTGTGAGGATTGTTATCTGATACAGAATAGACAAAAGCTCAAATCCTGCTTTTGGAAGTAAATAAAATCAAAGTTACAGATACCATAATTTTAATCTATCTTGATCACAAAACATGTTATAAAAAACTTCTCTGTACGTTGGAACTCATTCATCATTTTGAAATGAGCACACAGAGAGGATTAACTTTTAAACTCCCTTCTGTTTTCAAACCATAAAAATCAAGAGACAAAAATATTTATGACAAATGGAAGCTACACACATGATTTCTATTATGAAAGTGTTTATTTTCTGTAGAAAGATGGTAAGAACAAGGAGTTGCATTTTTATCACTTATAATTCAAGTAAAAAAAAATCACTTAAAATATAATTGAAATCACACTTTGAAGCCTTCTAGTAAGTTTCTGTGAAGTTTCTGGACACTACACATAAATCTTATTTTTAGAGAAGTCACGGCATGTGACAATATTATATTATATTAATATTGAACCTTTAGGATTTTATATATATATATATATCCTATTTTATTCCTATTGTCTAAATTCTATGTTTTACATATAAGTTTACATTTTAAAAATATGCATGTAATAGTAGGTTCTTTTTAATAAAGATAACAGTACTAGAAATGTCAGAGTTGTGATCAATACATTGTTTGACCATAACAAACCTATTTAGATTACCACAAACATTTGGCACTTGTCATTTGTAAATAAAAAGCAAATTTACAAAGGTGGAAAATTGTTATTGTATTTTTTTATGATTAGAAGTAGGAACTCAGAGCTGTAATTACTTAAATTTTGAATAAGAAGTTCTTGCCAGAGCTGGGAATAAGCTAGAGGTGAAATTTGGTCTTTCTTGAAGTTGGAGAGAGTTTACTATTGAAATTTCCCACATTTGTTTCACACTTCTTGGCTACACATGAGTAGCTCCTGCCTACTGCTTCAAATGCAGTTGTTTGGGGCATGATCATTCTGGTACTCAGTGGATACCCAGCTTCATCTCACAGGTGTTTTGCAGCATCTTTTAAGTTTACAATAAGGCTTTTAAGTTTACAATCAGAAAGTGTACTGATTGTTTCTTGCTTTTGGCTTGGCTTGTACAGTGTGTCTTATTGCAGAGATGCATTCCTTTGATTGCATCTATTTGTTATGTAAGCCCCAGGATAAGTTATTCTAGGAATTTTGATGGTGCCAGTTACAAGACCAAATCTTTTTTAAAAAGTTGCTCTAAGAGGTTGATAGGGCATCACAACAGACTTATTGTCTATAGGAGCTGACAATTCAGTAGAATATTTATTTTCTGAATTACATTTGCTAAATTTTACATTTAACTTGTCAAATACATACTGTTGCCTATCACAGAAATGTCAGTGATCCAAATCAGCGAGGATGTTGAGTCTGTTTATAGTGGAAATTGCAACATTTTGCTCAGAAACAGGAAGGCAGTAAAAATCTTGAAATTACTTAATTGACATTCCCTCTGAAGAACAGAAAAAGGTCTGGACAACTACTTCTATGAAGCAGCCCTAAGAAGTGCAGTACAGAGTCTCACTCAAAAAGGCAGACACGGAAATAGAATACAGGATTTTTAGTGGAGTCTTCAATGAGAGAAGAGTAGCACAAGTTGAATACAACCAAATGCTAAAGAGCTATCAAGAGACACAACAAAACACTGCTTAGGAAATACTTGTATAAAAATTGAGCTGACAAAATAGTAGGTCTAGTTCAATGCTCCAAGTTTCATATTCTCACAGACAAGAGGAGACAAAAATTGCCCTTGATTCACCCCATTCCCATTCAGATTTGACTGAGATTAGTCACAACAGTATATGTTTTAGTGTAAACTGTTCAATATCCTAACCTGTTCTGCTTCCAAGCCTATTGAAGAAGGCCGTGTCTCAACCCAATGCCTAACTGTCAGGAGATTTTCCTCAGCGCTAAAGGTACACTTTGCCGCCTTAAATTTCTCAAGATGCCCACTGCTGATTCTTCCAGCTTGAACATCTCTTTCTTCTGTTTTTGTCAGACATTTAATTCTCAGGCAAGTTACACAAAATGCAGCTCTCGGTGTTCCACTTCAAACAATCTCTCCAGATACTTTATTCTCTGATCTCTCAGACTACAAATAGTGTGTTTGGGTTTTTTTATCTGTTATGTTCAGAACAGAAAACAATAATCTATGTGTTTACTGAACTGATCTCATACAGTGATTCCCCACATGACCCTCAAATTAAATACGTCTCCATACCAGTTTGCAGTAAAATGTGCCCTGAATGGCAACCTGCACTTCATTCTCACTTGTATTATCATAGAATTACTTTTGTATCTTTTCTTCACTTTTCACTTCACCTTCCACTGAAAAATTTTTGAAGTTTTGTTCCATAATGCAATAACATTCTTCAAGACTTATCAAGATATAATATTTGTCTGTATTTCTAATCTCCCCAAACCTTTTCTGTTCTGTCTGTGTCCTTTTGTATTTCTAACTCTGTGGTGGGTTGGCCCTGTGTGGGTGGATGCCAGGTGCCCACCAAAGCTGCTCTATCACTCAGCTGGACAAGGGAGAGAAAGCATAACGAAAGGCAAGATAATGGACAGGGAGAGATCACTGACCAATTACCATCATGGGCAAAACAGATTTGACTTGGGGAAATTAGTTTAATTTATTACCAATCAAAATCAGAGTAGGATAATGAGAAAATAAAAACTAGATCTTAAACCACCTTCACCCCACCCCTCCCTTCTTCCTGGCCTTAACTTTACTCCCGAATTCTCTACCTCCTCCCCCTACAGCAGTGCAGGGGGACGGGGAATGGGGGTTGTGGTCAATTCATCACACGTTGTCTCTGCCGATCCTTCCTCCTCAGGGGAAGGACTCCTCACACTCTTCCCCTGCTCCAGCGTGGGGTCCCTCCCATGGGAGACAGTCCTCCACGAACTTCTCCAACATGAGTCCTTCCCATGGGCTGCAGTTCTTCACAAACTGCTCCAGTGTGGGTCCCTTCCACAGGGTGCAGTCCTTCAGGAACAGACTGCTCCAGCATGGGTCCCCCGCGGGGTCACAAGTCCTGCCAGCAAATCTGCTCCAGCGTGGGCTCCTCTCCCCATGGGTTCACAGGTCCTGCCAGGAGCCTGCTCCAGAGCCAGCTTCCCACGGGGTCATGGCTCCCTTTGGTGCTTCCACCTGCTCCAGTATGGGGTATTCCATGGGCTGCAGGTGGACATCTGCTCCACCACTAACCTCCATGGGCTGCAGGGGGACAACCTACTTCACCATGGTCTCCACCACAGGCTGCAGGGGAATCTCTGCTTCGGCGCCTGGAGCACCTCTTCCCCCTCCTTCTTCACTGACCTTGGTGTCTGCAGAGTTGTGTCTCCCACATATTCTCACTCCTGTCTCCCAGCTGCTGTTGTGCAGCAGTTTTTTTCCCCCCTTCTCAAATATGTGATCACAGAGGCGCTACCACCATCGCTGATGGGCTCAGCCTTGGACAGCAGCAGGTCCGTCTTGGAGCCAGCTGGCATTGGCTCTGTCGGACATAGGGGAAGCTTCTAGCAGCTTATCACAGAAGCCACCCCTATAGCCCCCCCCGCTACCAAAACCTTGCCATGCAAACTCAATACAAACTCTCAATTTAAATTAATTTATAAATGTTATTGAAGATTTCTAATCCCCTTTTTTCAGAACAATAATGGACGTGTTAAAATTACAAGAAGTATTTATCACTGTAATATCTCTCCACAATTCAATAGGTCATCTTTTATTATCTTTTCAGTATGTACTCTTTAGCAAGATGTATCCTTTCTTGTTTAGGGCAACATGAATTGATAGTGAGAACAAACAAACTATATTGTTATAAAGCTTGACTATTTTACATACTTTATAACTGCAATGTCTTGTTTAATTAGTTAATATTTAATATAACTATAAAAGGGTGCTTTACCGTAAAATACTTTCTAAAAAATATTCACAACTTGCTGTTTATGGCTTTTTTAATATGAAACAAGTGTGGATGTGCAATGTGCCTATGCACATTTACTCCTTTGTTTTTGAGCCATATATAAAGTACATTAAGTAATCAACTTCTGGTTTTGAATTTTGGTGTTGCATTTACTTTTCTAAAATCCCTCATAGCATCATCAGTTTTCTTCATAACTTGTAAAAATGCTGCTTAGTGGTACAGTAAAGCGATGTGTTAGCTAGCCTTCCTAATGACCGAGAAGGATCAGGTAACTTGCACATGTTCCATTTTAAGTACTTTTTTTCCTCTTAGCAAGTTATTTCTACCATCTTATTTTGATACCTCATTTATTTTTTCAGTAATTTAATTTAGTTACCCTCACCTGGTAAACAATCTAAGTTATATTTTGCAATATTTTTCTCTTATACATTTATGAAAAACCTTTCTTATTTTTTTTCTACCATCTCATTAGGTCCTAGTGGACTGTATGTATTAGATATTAATCATATTAAATTTCTCTGAAGTGTTATTTCCTAATTGTTGGAACTTCTGTTTCAGTCATTAGGCTGGGAGCTGCATGCATTGTTACAGCTGGAACAAACCTGTCTAAGCGGCACCAGGAAAATGGCATGTAGAGCAGCAACTAAGACAGGAGGTTGCAGCTCCCAGGAAGTCTCCTTGAACGCTTTAATGACGCTTGGAACAAAAGCAATGTCTGCATGAATATGCAGGTAGCACAAAAAAAAAAAAAAAGGTTGTGAGCCTACCACTAACTAGGTACACAGCTTTGCTCCAAACAGAAGACAGAATTTAGATTTCAGCAGAAGTTCACATTTAATAAGGAAGAATAAATAATGTCTCAGCTGTAGGAAAGATTCAAAATACAACTTGAAACCATAAAACTTGTCTGGTTCTGCATATGAACATAATATATTGCATGTGCTGCTTTTGGATTTGTCAAATATTACAAAACTAGTGAGCATAAGAAGGACTAATGTTGACTTGTTTTTAATGAACAGAAATTGGGCATTAAAAAATAAATGAGTGCTGCTTTTTGAAAAAGAAAAAAACACACTCTTTTTTTTTACAATTTTGGTATTGTAATTGATTGAAAATTCCAGTTCTCTAAATACCAAGCTCTGGAATAATATTCTTGTGTACCTACATGGTTTCATAGCTTGCTTCCACCCACTTTTTATATGCAGGTGAAGGCACAGGTAGTCACTAGAAATAGAATGCCTGTGTCAGCTGAACCTGGGCTTCACAGCTGGGCTTCAGCACAGGAATGGAAATGAGGAGACACCACTTGCAGTATAGTGACGAGGGAAGAGCCAAATGTTGAAATATTCTCTACCATAATTGGGTGGTTCACACCAGATGGAACTGAAGAAGAGGCTTCTACAACCTGATCATATCACTCAAATCTGCATTTCTATTGCTGTGGGGTGAACTGATCTGTGGTGTGTCCTTAACGTCTTACCAGCCATGAAACAGACTGGAAGCTGCTGTTGTTACTCATGCTTTGCACTGAAACTCTCTTACACGTCGCAGTCAAGATGATAATCACATTCTGGGCCTCACTGGAATACAAAAATAAATGCAGCTAATGAGTAGCAGTAAAACCTAAAGGCTTTAATGCTGGGAATAATTTACAGCATAAGCCAATTAATGTTGCCAAACGCCATAGGACTTCCCCAGGGTGTATACCTGAGGAACTGCGGTAGCTCCCGTATTTTTGCATACTCCTCCTCTGCCTGAATAATTCCAGTCTATTCCATACGTTTTCTTCAAAGGTGACCATTTTTACTCTGAATTGCCTGTTGTTCATAATAGGTAGATCTCATGCCCTGTCTAGGGTTTCAGATGATGTTGAAGGACGGCTTCTGATTTCACTGGAGGTATGCGTGCATGCGGTTATATAATTAGTGTCAATGTAAATACCCCCTAAAGATCAAGGCCATTATATGTTTCCAAAACTCTAGACCTGAGGCCTTACTTAGACCCTTTAGGATGTGATTTTTTCAGCCTGTTCTAGTGTTAAGTGCTGAGTATAGTGTCAGAAAAATAAAGATTTTTGCAGTGCTGTGCAGGGAGTGAAAGTTCAAACTTGGACTTCTACTGAAAGATGTCCCCACATGTGATGTCCAAGCCAGGGGGTACCTAACCTTTCACTCTGCAGACTCAGGGCAACTGGACGAAATCTTAGCCATACCACTGCCTTGTTACTTTATCGAAATAAAGCAGTGTGCACTTTGCAGGCTTCAAAACTCCCTTTTGAACCATCTATATCCATTCTGAGGTTATTTTTACTGTAAAGGACTTATTTACATTCCTGACAAAAATTAGTGAAACCCATTTAGTCAGCAGCAGAACAGTGAATCTCTACAACCTCGCACCCTCCACCCCATAACTGAATACCCACCCCATAACTTGATACCTGATCACACACTTACGTGTACTTACTTGCCCTCCCAAGGAGTTTGTGTAATAGTGCTATCTTGGGCCAGATTTCACTTTACAAGCTTCACATTTCCAGGTTCAATCATTTCATGGTTTTCCCCATTCCTTTCATAGCTGTAGGCAGCTATCCTTTAAACGGCACTCTTCGAGGGCCATTTGCTCCTAATGCTGAAAACTGCTGGCCTGTGGCAACATGATATCTATCTGGGAGGGGGATCTGGATCCATACCCTCTTCCCAGGACAATTCATGTGTTTCACATTAAAGAGCATAAGGGCCCTTGAAGCGAATCTCTCATCCAGCAAGTAGTGTATGCTCATTTCAGATGGCGTACAATGCCGGACAAGCGCTGCATTCAGCTTGCTAATTAGGCTGTTCGTTTTGTCCTCTCACCTTGCTTCTGGCCCTTTGGAGAAGCAGTTTTTAAAAACAGACTGGTAAGAACTAAATTACTGTTTGGAAAACTTTCCCTAAAAATATTCTTTGCTTCTTTCTGCTTGGAGACACTTGGTTAAAGATATGTGTTAAGTAAAGATTCAAAAGCTAATGATATACGAACTTGACTCTGAGGCAGCCAGAGTATTTGGATTGGAATTGGTGTTAACCTCCAGCAAATCTCTACAGAGGTTCTGTGTAGTGTCTTCCCTCCCTTTTTTCTTTGTTAGAACGTGCTTTCTTCAGTTACCTTCTTTCCTGAAATAATATTTTTCTGAAAGTATGCTGAAGAAGTAATGTGGGTAGCAAAGAAGCATGAAAAAGGGTTGGAAGGTGGGGAAAAAAATGTAAGAAATCTGTCTGGTTTACCCCACCCAATTAAGAGTCTGATACGCAATCTGCATACACTGCCTGTGGCATTTCCCAATCCTCTCTCAAAGATTTTGAAGCAAATGACTTTTGAGAAGAGGCTGGGAGAGTGTGGTTTGGTAAGTGTGGAAAAGGGATGAGGGAGGGGAGGGTCTTTTTGCTTTCTCCTATTACTTAACGAGTAGTTATAGAGAAAGTTGGAAAGAGGCATTTATTGGAGGTGCACCCTGAAAGTCTGAGAGGCAGCAGGGACATATTTCAGCAAAGAACATTTCAATTAGATGTTAGAAAAAAAATTTCTCCTTGTTGGTCAAACCATTTGCCCAGAGATTTTTCTGGAATCTCCCACTTTGAAGAGTTTGTAAACTCAACTGGAAAAGGACATGACTAACCCCAACTAACTTTTACTTCGGCCCTGCTTTGGGCAGGCGGTTGGACCAGATGACCTCCACAGGTCCCTTCCAAACTCAATTACCTTATTTTTCCAATAATTTAGCAGTAGAACCTGTGTCTGAGATATGATTAGAAACAAGGAATATATTTATCGTCATGTTCCCATTTCATACTTTCTATCTGATTTTTAGCTTTCTTTTTATTCTCCACCTCTGACATTTGTGGTACAGCACTGTTGGAAAGAACACCTTTCTTGACCTTTTAAAATGATTTCCATGATTGCTTAAAACTTCCTTTATCTCCATAAGAATCATGGGTGTTTTTTAAAGGTATGACATTCCCTATGAAAGTACCCGTTATAAGGTAAAATAAAAATATTTACAAGAATCAGGAGAAACAATTAGGAAAAAAACTGCCCAAAACTCAAAAAGTTTTGAAAGGTCACCTCACCTGAATGGTTTGCTTCAATATAAATTTTTTATCATTCTCAGATCACACTGACATGCTCTCCATGCTGTTAAGAAAGCCTCCTTCCTTACTGCAAGACTCCAGTGGTACGAAGATCAAAGAGCTGATGTTCATTATCATACCCAGCCGTGGTTACAGTACTTCCAGAGAACAGTAGGTAGTACCCAATCAGGTAGAGCACGGGGCGTTTGTTGTGGTTCTCAGATATTTCCCACTATGACACTCAGTGCTCAAGTGCACCTTAATTTCACCGGGACTTTAAGAAATATTTGTGTTATTTTTTCTATATTGGAGCAAGTGTAACGTATTTTGGACAATTTCAAGTGTAACGTAATTTGGACAATTTCAGATAAAATTCTTTGTCTATTTTACAGAATGAAAGTAGGCCAAAAATTGTTGTTCTTTGTCCTGTAATGAAAAACCCTGGTTAACTTTTTCATGTGCAAAAACTGTACAAACACTGCCCTCTGGAAGAGGGACTTGCATCCCATGCCATAATCTGCATAAATCTGTATGAATTTCATGCCTTAAAAGCTAATCTTTGCTTTCACATGCTTAGAGAAAGTAAAATTCCCCAAAGCTCCCATCAGCTTTGGCCAAATCAGGTCCTCATCCGCCATGAGACCTTTGCACAGCAGTTTTGGGTGGGGGTCAGGCTGGTTGGGCAGGGTCCCTGCCAGCACTGTGGCTTTTTGCCCAGCCTGGGCAGCACAAAGGAAATCCCACATCTCAGACGTTCTTGCAGAGAAGAAAAACTCAATCCAATGATGAGGGGAAAGATATAAATATGTCTTCTCAGAGAAAAGACAGATGTTAAACTATAACTTCTGCAATTAAACATAATGCAAGAAGCAAATGCCTATGAATAAAAGGCCCTCACTGACCACCGAGCTGGCCTCCCTTAACGGTGCTCATCAATTTTCCCTTGACATAAAATCTAAATTTTATGAGCCTAGATGAACTGCCTCTATATCCTATCTGTGTGACTTATAACATTTTCATCATCAAATTAATTGGGACTCCTAAAAACTATTTTGAGGTACAGAGTCCTGAATTTATTTTTTTAACTGGAACTATGCAGCTTTATGTTAGCTAATTGCCATAGCTTGGCCACCCAGACCTTCACTTGGTCTTTACTTACATACATTTTAGGATCTTAAAATATTTATCTAACCTAAAATATACCTATATCTATGATATCTAATATTAAAAGAAATGTCAATGTCCCATGTTTTTGTTTTTACTACAAGCACTTTTCTGTAGCCATTACATGTTTTTCCCAGTTCACAAAAATTTCTATTGTATACATTCTGGTCCATGCTTGTTTGCTACAAATGAATTTTCTAACCTGCTGAACCCCAGTACCTTATTTGCAAGTGGTTGCCAACTCACAGGACTGCGGTGATGTTGTTTTATGCAGTAGATTGGAGGAGTATAAGAATATGAAAGTTTGCTAACTTTTTTACAGTCTCAAAGCTTTCTATAAGCAGTTGCAAGTGAAAATAAGAATAGCTCTGAAATTGTTAAACCAAAAAATGAGCTGCAGAAAAAGGTCAAGATTTGTTGCTGAAGTACAAGCGCTTCCTTCTAGAAAACAAGCCAGTTTTGCTCTTGTTAGCAAGGTCATGCAGTCAATTCATTTCATCTAACTTTAAGAAACCATTTTTAAAGCATCCAATTTATTAGATTTAGGGCTTTGGGCTGATACAGATTGTTGTGGCACCAGCAAACCTCTGGAGTTACGTCAGCTTGGGATCTGGTGCTTAAATTTTTATTCTGTGTCTTGCCACATAAATAAAAGTGGTTATGACAAGATTTCTCCTCCCAGGATTTTACAGGTCATGGATAAGGTCACCATCAACAGGAATTCACTGGAATTGTTTGCAGGTTCTTGTGTAACAGGATATGCTGTTATGTTCTTCCCCCCCAAAAAAGGCAACAGAACAGTCCCAAAGACCACAGATGTGCTACGCGTGGCTCTTGAAGGGATCCTGCCTGCCACAGAGATGCAGTGTGGACTGGTAAGACATATACGTACTCCCCTGACCACCTACACCTCCTCCCAAGGGTGCCTCCTCCCTCCAGGAGGTTCGAAAGCAGTCTGAATGTCCTGTAGCAAAGGATCAATCCTAAAACTTAATTTGGCTTCCAAATTTTTGGAAACAGGTCATATAAGATAAGAAGGCCAAGTCATGGTGCATGTGTGTTGGGCCCAAAGGTGCAGCCATTCTAGCTCAAAGCCTGGTGTCGGTGCAGCACCACCATGGGACCTGGGCTCAGTTTGACTGCGAAAGTGGGCAAGGTGTGAGAAGGTGCTGGAGCTAGAGCTGCCTAACTGCAAGTAAGAAGCCCCACGGCTGCAGCTGCTGGGGCTATAACAGCTAACAAGTGAAGGATTCAAGACCCCTGACATGAAGAAGTCAAAAAATAAAAAACAAAGGTAAAAAGGGGTTAAAGGGAACCTATAGAGGGTAACTCAGCAAGACCAAGGCTCAGCCTGCTCCAGGCTGCAGCAAAGACTCACCTGTCCATCCCTGATTGACAGCTGCCTGCAGAAGTGTTTCATCAGGCCTGAGGAGCGCATTAGTGCCTAGCCCAGCACTGTGTTGGTCCTGGCCATCTATTGCATGTGTTACCCAATAAATAACTGCTGTGCTCTCTCTGCGCTGTGTACAGACTGCTTGCAAAGTCTCTTTGCATGTGGTAAAAGATGCCTGAACCAAGGTGACTCATGAGGGAGAGTAATGTGTGCTATTGGCATAAAGATTCCTGTTGACTTAACTTCAGTGTTTGCACTTCACTATCAATATTTTAATTATTGATAAAAGCATGATAAGGAGGGAATGGAAAGGGACAATTAATGGGAAGGGACAGAGGAATGGGGACAAAGGGAGAAAAGCAAAGCAGAAATATTGTCTCTGAACTTTGCTTGAAGCACAGGTCATTAATATAATAATGTACTCAAGCCAAGAGTGTTTCCATGCACGAGCAGAGATCTCCATCACGAGCAGGAGGAGGTTGCTGAGACCTCCACAGTGCTCCACAGACTGCTCTGCACCCCTACGGATGTGGGGTGGCAATTTGGCCCCAACAGCGTGGGGGGCACGCTGACTCCTTCAAATCCATTCTCTCCTCAGGTTCACACCAGGGTTGAGAACGGAGGAGGGAAAACAGGAAATGAGCAGGGCGTAGGACAGAGAAGGAAAAGGGCAGAGGAAAGAAAAGCAACCTGCCTGAAAAAGTGAAATAGTTATCCTACAGTGGAACGGAGGTATGGTAATTTGAATGTTCTCACATTTTTCTTCATCTAAGTATACCTAGACACAGATACATACTGCAGATGAGCTGACCATCAGGTAAAATGTTAACCTTTAGTATTCTGTACTCTTAGATGTTAAAATTGGCTTGAAGTATAAAGTTTCTTTTGTTTCTTAAAACTGTGTCATAGATGAAACATTTAATTATACACCGACCAAAACAAATTCCCCATGTAATAAATTTGAGTGTATTTTCTTTTACTGCTGAGGGAAATTCTGTGTGCAATGTGGCACAAAACAGATCATTCAGTTTCTTCTACTACAAGCCTCCACGGAGCATGGAAAATCTCAGATACATCTCATTAGCTTTTCTGCATGTGTCTCTAATTATGAAGTGCTATAATTGATCATTTTCCTTTTCAAATTAATTTATAACATAAGAAGATTTGATTGAGGAAATGTACAAAAGGAATACTTTGGTTTGACCTTACGGCTTGTTCCAACTCTTTGGCTGGTGTCCATCAGGATCATTAAAATCAATTAAGGAGTTAAGTACAGAACATCTATTGTTCTGCCATAGAATCAATAGACCCTTTCAAATCTCCTGTAATTTTAGGGATGACAGCAGACAGTTGAAAGAATTACTCTTTTATAGAATCATAGGTTCTAATCCTGCATACAATGACTTTGTTAGGTTTATTTGCCTCTTTAAAGGCAAACACATATGCTTTTGGGGATTGGAAATATAACGTGATGTATAAGAGAGGAATTCAATCCACATTTCATCTCTGATACCATGGACACACTGCATGAAAACTAAAGTATAGCTGATTTCTTTGTTCCAATCAATTTAATTGAAATTGCTAAATATTCAGTCCACTAATGGTTGGTCATTTCTAACTGCAGCTATATTTAGAAAAAGGAAAAAAGAGATATTTGTATCCAAGTAACAAAGATGTGGCCCACGTCATAGCTACGTGGTTGGATCAGCCAGTGGCAGTCATTGCAGCAACTAAAATAAGAAGTGTGGGGAAGGACAGACTAACACAGTCCTTAAGGCCCAGAAGCTACACTATTGCAATAATAACTTGGAGCCAGAAATAAGCTTAACCTTTTTGGTGAAATAGGATTATTTCATGTGAAGCATGGCTCCATTCAGAAACTGTAAACTCAGAGTTGGAGCAGTGTTCACTCATATTTGTGTAGCACCTCACAAATGGGACCAATAGTGCCTAGGGGTGTCAGTGCTAATGCTGGGTAAATGTTAAATGACTCTTGTGCTTTTTATTATTTAGCAGCTATTGCTGGGCTGTGGAGGAGCTGGTGCTAAATATAATCAGTTTCAATCACAGTGAAATATTACAGACCAGATAGTCATGCTGGAAACTAAGTATGAATGGAGAATAATACCAAATACCTTATTTATGACCAAGTTTAATACATATGAAGGAGAAATGAATGAAGAGAGGAAATTCCCTAAAGTCAGTGCCCACAGTTACACTCAAATCTTATTTATGGGCAAAGAGGAAGCACACCTTACATAAATGAAGCCAAGAGTTTATTGCTCATATAATCGAAATTGAAAAAGTCTGTTCGCTTTTAGTTCACAACTAATTGCTACAGAAAAGGAAAGAAGAATAATAGAATTAGCAATGGTATACGCACACATCTTAGTTTCTACCCATTTTCCTGGGGTTATGCTCTCCTTTTCCCTGCTGCGGCAGTGGAGGGGTGTTATGGCGAGACGTCAGCAACTGGAGTCCCTCAACGGGAGGAACACCATGTTCTTATTGATCATTTCACCTCACTTGGCATCCTTCTTATATGTTTGCTACCATGCTCTTTCTTCATTGGTCTGCAGCTCCATGTTATGTCCAAACTTATTACATGTGGTGTCTTTTTTCTGTGCTGGATACTATTTCTTTGTTCTCTTTTCCACCCCCAGTTTTTCCATCTCCAGGTCTGCATGTCTTCGACTGACCATGGCTGAGCAGTTTATAGCTCTGGGGCCTCCAGTGCCAGCCTCTGCCCCATCTCATCATTCAGCTGTGTTTGGTGCCTCCACTTCTCAGGGTTGCTATCTCACCAGCCTGTGTTTCTGTACATGACATCATTATGGTAGAGTCATCAAATCAAGGTGGTATCATACAAAGACAAACCAAAGGAAAACAAATTAGCTGTAGACACCTGGCAATTAGGAAAAATGTTGTTACAGCTAAACCACATTAAAGTAAAGCTGCTGACAGATCAAGAAAAGTTCAGACGGAGCAAGCCTGACAAACCTCAGATTGTCAAGCTCAGTTGACAGGCCTTGCAAACTCGGTACAATGCTTATGGTCACTTGCTACTAATGGCAATACCGTATTGCAGAGCTACAGGGTAACACTGTTAGCTATGTGTAAGTTCAGCAGTAAATCCTATAAAATTAATATTTTCTTCATCTGACAAGATGCTTAGTTCAACATTAATATGCTGTCTGCCTGCAGTGAGAAAGAGTCACTCATTTTTTCCCACTGAAAAGCCAAATTAAATGTGTTTGTATATCCAGTGGGAGGACTCCTAAGCACTGATTACTGCATAATCTGTAATAAACTGTCATAGAAGGTGTCTACATGAGTAAATGATGAGTAAAATATCAGTGATGTAACTTCACTTTATACTGTGGTTTCCAGCTTCTGTGAGAATAAGACTAAACATAAGCATAATACCTCTCATAGTCCGTAATACCATATATATTTGTTATCATCCACAATATAAGGGTAATTCAAAGCCCTTTCTTTCTTAATTTGGGAAGAAGCTCTCAATTTCTACAATGGCAATGTGAAGACATTAAAAATTATGTTGGTTTTTTTAGCAGGCAATCCCTGTTCCTCTTTGCTCCTCAAATTCTCAAGCAAATGCCCCATCAGGTTGCAATTATCTCTTTTGCCATCTGAGCAGTAGTGGAAGGGAATGTCCCTTCTGCCTGGGGAAGCCTGGCCAAGCAGGGGCAGGAGGGAGACCCAGGAGGGGGCGGTGGGAAGGGATGATGGCAGGGGAACCCCCTCCACAGCCACCAGTCTCTGGGGGTGGCAGGGAGAGCTCCCCTCTCTGTTGGTCACAGATGAAGGTGCAAGTGCTACCTGCATGACAGGCTCAGAGAGAGGACCACAGGGGACCTCAGAGGATCCCCACTGCTCCCTGGTGAAGAAGCAGGGCCAGAGACTCAGCATCCCCTCGCACCATGCCTCCAGGCCTGCCTGCCGGCATGCTCTCTGAGGGCTTCTCCATCCTGTTCTGACAAGCAGCTTTAACCATCTCTCTTGCATAGGTGGGTACCAGGTACCTTTCTAAAAATGGAGTGTGACTGTCAAAGCGAGAAGCAGGAGTTAAGCGCCCTGCATCTCCTTGGCTTGCCCTATCAGCTAGCTGGGAAGCCGCAAAATGCTGACAGCTGAAAATTCATCATTAAAATCTTCAACGTCAGTCTTTCTTTCTCCTATCACCAGCAAACCCCCAACATCAGGACAAACAGAGTGACCCTGACAAAGAGCTGACTATTGGCTTGTGTGTGCCAGCTATCATGTTTTACTACTGCTGTTTTCTGTTTTAGCAGGGGCATTCTTAATCGTGTCAAGAACATTTCCTGCCTCAGAAGGCCATAATCTCTATCGGTAAAGGAATAAACAACCTGAGGCATCTCCATGAGCCAGAGTGTCTTTCGTCCCTAGCAGTACTTTGAGGGCTCAGCACCCTACTTTGGGTGGTGTCTGGGCAAGCCCCAAATCCCCACATAGCAGAGAATAAAGAAAAGGGAAAATGGCCTTTGCCAAAGTGTTTAAAGACTTCACACTCATCAGCAACTGCAGCGTTCCCCATGTAGCCTTTGCTTGAAACACTTGAAACTAGAAGGTGCAGGATATAAGCAAGCATACCTGGGGAACAGAGGAGCTTTGCAAGAAAATGTTCTGTTAATACTCATCAATTTAGACTATTTATTTGGCATGTGCAATGCAGCACTATGGAAAAATAAAATGCTGAATATATTTCTTTTTTTTCTATGGATCAAATATTATAAGGACTGGTCTGCAATCTATAATAAACTGCCTGGTGTTCCTTCAACTCTAACATTTTGATGTTTCAGATTGTACCATATTTCCACTATGGAACCCAAGGGAAGAACACTTGCAACTCGTAACCCATGTTGAGAAAAACACCTGTGTACCTATCATATTGATGTATTCCTAACAAAAGCAAAGGGGTGCTTCTGAATGCCATCAGAATTTATACATCTTTTTTGGACCAGATTGTCATTTTCTAGGAAAGCCTGAGATCCTGGTTTTCTGTAGTGCAATTGCCACACCTGAACTGTTTATTCTGAATTTTTTCTTTGGCAACTGTTAGCTATTTATACCTGGAAGATATGACCTTTTGTAGATATAAGAAAGCGGCCACTATGTATTTCAGACTGTCTTTTTCTGCTTCCTCATTATGTTTTTAAACTTAAATTCTGTTCAGCCCTTTTTCTTTTTCTTGAGAAATTAAACATATAGCATCTTATGTTACTACTATAGATTAAGAATTTTGTCCTTACAATTTTATTTCATGCAGTTTGCACTACGTTATTCTATGCAAACCATTGAGTACTCCAATTTGTACATATATCTTAACTCTCAGAAATATATACCATCATATTTTATTTTCAATGTTTATTCCCTTTGAAAAAAAAAAAAGCTGTTTATTGTTTTAATTAAACATCAGCTGGCACAATCATTTTCATGTTTCTTTTATATTACACAGATTACAAGCCCTGGAAAAAAATCTATTAGGTAGTAAAATGTCTTTTAAAGAACTGAACCATACAAATTTAATGTAGTACACATACATTTCTAAGTGGCATATATTGTAGATAAAAGGGATAATGTACAAGTCCCTTATTTTTCAATTACTATTGTTACATTCAGAAAAAAAAAAATCATTAAACTTAGCAGAATTCAAAGCAGAATTAAAATTCTCCCATTTAAGTCCAGTTCCTCTGCTGATATATTTTTCTGAAAAGCACCTCAACAAAGGCTCGCCAGAATATTTTATAGCAAAAATTCAATACCCAAAAGATAATGATATATGATAACAAACTTACACATTGGGTTTGACTACTCTGCAATAAATAGGGCAAAAATTTATATAACCCCAATGGAGAACATCTCTCTCTTCCGTGAGATTTCTATTTGCTGGATTGAAAAAAATCTTACTGTAGCTACATAGAAAGAATAGTTAAATTTTTCTTTTTTCCCTTTTGTATATGTAACTGTCTCCTAAATGAAATCTGGAGATCTGCTTATTACAGCCTCTCAACCTATTCAGTAAGAAAAGGTACATCATATATTTAGTTCTGTATAGGAGGAAAACCTGACTTTCAAATGATCTTGAACTGGAACTTTAAATGCACCTTCCCACACAAATTAAAAAGAAGAAGAAAAAAAAAATCATAAGTGCTTGTTTAGCTCAAAGTCAAAAAGAATAAGTAATTTTTCAGAATTTTTACCCAAATCCCTTATCAACAAAAGCTTTGTTTACAGAAATTTATATAATAATTTAAATCCAGGTCTACCTCCTCACCCTTTTTTCATAACAATGTTTAGCCAATACAATAGACTGAGTCACTGAATGGAACAAAGCCAAAATGCAACAGGCTTTACCAATGGAAGCAACTCTCTTGCACTTTGTCAGTGTGCTTGTATTTTCACTTTCTTACGGCAGCTCCTTATCCATGGGAACAGTTAATTTATGTTTCAGCCATATCCCATTTTCTTATTCTACTCTTCCATTAGTACAGGATCTGAGTGCAGACAAGCCTTATAGATAGCCCAGGCAGTGCAAACAGATGGTTTGTTTGCATTATGCTGTCATCACTATGATTTATCGCAACCATTCCAAGAGTAAGACATTAAATTTACCTTATCGTCCCTCAAGGACCAAGATTTAGAGCTTATAGTGGAGAGGAGAGGAGAGGAGAGGAGAGGAGAGGAGAGGAGAGGAGAGGAGAGGAGAGGAGAGGAGAGGAGAGGAGAGGAGAGGAGAGGAGAGGAGAGGAGAGGAGAGGAGAGGAGAGGAAGGCTGTAAGGCTTCCCACAGTCACCAAACTGATTTTTTATGTCCCTGTGGTGCTGAACCACAGATTCATAAAGTTAGGTCGAAAGCAAGGTTTTCATGAGAACATTTCAAAAGTGTTGGTACACAGTGATGTGTCCTCCTTTGTAAAACATGAACATGCCAAATGCTAAGTACTTGCTACCCCAAGACTCTGGCACCCTGCCGATACAGTAACACAAGAGCTCTGTTAACTATTTTCCTTGCCATGTATACCACAATGGTGAATTAATTCAGAGTCAGAATATTAGCACAGTGGTCACGGCACCAAGAACAACTGCAGGTCTTCCTTCACCTGCACAAAGAAAACAGCTGGAGGAAATGCTTATTTTAAATATTTTTGTGTTACTTTTACTTTCTTTCAAAAATTTCTTACAGAAAAGGTTTCCATTTATCCTGCCGTGTAACCATGTGTCTGTCATCTGCTTCAGGAAAGTGCAGTCTGCTGTCATGGGAGATGAAGAGACTGAGTCAGAAGGAGGCAGCCACTCACATCTGCACCTAAGACAGGATCGTTCTTAAGAAAACAACACAAGATGATCCAAACAAACAAACTGATCATTCACCAACTTTACTAAAGGAGACATGACAGTCCACTGTTTACTCACTTGTAACGTTTTGGATTGTGTGTCCATTTCATCACAGTTTAAGACTTTTTGCACACGGAGGTATGCAGTAAAGATGTGAAGTAGCACAGGTTGTTATGCACAGCGCACAAAACCTCTGCAGAAGTAGGCAAATGCAACACGAAAGTACTTAGAACAATATAAAGCTCTGTGTTTTTGCCTTTCTTTTGTATTGCCCATGCCCTCAGCTGAATGTCTCTCTTCCACCAGAGAAGCCAAACGCAATTTGCTGTGCTGTGCTTACCTTTTTAATGATATTTTCCATCTACCTGCAGTCCCAGACCACTGGACCTACAGGTTAAATATGTTTTGGAGTTAGATACACCTGACCCAGTAAACCTGCAAACCAAGCCAAACTTCAGCATGTAGTGCATGTTAAAGGAATCAAAAAATGCACTTTCTACTGTGGGTGGGTTT
Organism: Ciconia boyciana; assembly: GCF_034638445.1. Taxonomy (NCBI): domain Eukaryota; kingdom Metazoa; phylum Chordata; class Aves; order Ciconiiformes; family Ciconiidae; genus Ciconia; species Ciconia boyciana. The sequence continues at coordinate 86,532,880 of NC_132936.1, forward strand.
TTCTGACACAATTGTGTTGCTGTGAGTAATGATAGCCCCTTATGGATTTAAGAAACACTAAACTAAAATTTCTTGCCATCTCCAGTTTTAAAATATTTTTTTTTAATACCAGTAAAATTAAAATGTAAGCAAGTAACTTAGATGAAGAGTCGTGCTTTAGAGCATTACACTTGAGTTTTGGTTGGCTTATCATATAAAGGTACTTAAGAGGTACTTCATATTGAAATTGGAAAACATAGAAGAGCAAAATAGAAGGATGTGCTGGAGGTTTTGGCAAAGAGGAAAGACTGTAGGAGCAGATAACTAACTTGTATTTGTAGCCACAAAAGGCTATGAACATGAACTAAGATTGAAAAAAGAAGATAAAGACATCAAGCATGGAGCACAATGGTACAAAGTAATGCAGAGCAGCAGCTACTCCCATGCAAAGATTTGATGAAATCTGTAGTCTGAGAAAGTCAGTTTACAAAGACAGTCACACAATGTTAGCCCATTCCTATGCTCTCCTCTTTGGCATACGTAAGAACAAACTTTCTGCAGCACCTTGTGCAAGAGCTCTTAGATTACCGAGTCTATCAGCGGCCTATTAGATGCTAACATTGCACAGACATACAGTGGATTCCTTTCACTGTTAAAAAAGATGCATCCTCCTGCAAAGGAGCAGAAACACTCTGTCTCCATCAGTCATCTAACTGCAAGTATCAAGCCATGAAACACAGAGCATGAAACTTTGGGATGAAGATCTAATCTGTATTTGCTCGATCAGGTCCTAACCTAGGGACAGACTGTTCCTGCTCTGAGACACAGGACGCATCCTGGACACAATTCCTTTGGTCACATCATCTGAAAACAGCATCTTGGCCACACAGAATGTGCCACCTGAGGCAAGGTGTCCTCCTTTGTCAGCTCCAAGGGTGGGGCTTTGTTGCCCCCACTCTCTTGTGTCAGGAAGTACCTTCGCTTGTTGGTCAGCTCCAATAGGAGGGTGTCTGGAGCTGGCATAGGATGCTCCAGAGAAAAGTTCCTGTGGAGCAAGCTTCTGCCATGCTGCTAAGGAGCCTAGGAGGATAGAAAGCTGGGGACATGGGTAATTCAGAGGTTATCAGGAGCAAATGAAAACAGTGGTAGAATGGCCTGCCCTGGTTCTGGGGAGTTTGAAGGGGAGATTCTAGGAAACCCATGATGGAGAAGAATTTAAATAAGGCAGAGAAACACCAAACCAATAACTGAAAGGAACTAAGCAGGGAAATGTGTTCCATATGGGTAATGTTAAGGCTAACAAGTCTCCAGTTTGATATGCAGCATGCACATGCTCTGTGTGATGCTGGGCAATCACTTGAAAGAGAAAAGCTGATCACAAAGTCGGTAGACCAGGGCACATAGCATTGCAAACAACACAGACATACAAACATAATTTAGCATCACTGCTGGAGATATATACAGGTGGATTCAAGGTACCTTCTATTTATTTAAGAGTTGCCTGTATTCTTCATCCCATAAATAGCAGGATAACTTCCAAAAATATGTTCAGAGTTCTGGAAAACAGGCATTTCAAAAGAAATAGATAAAGTCCCTCTTAAGTGTTAATAATCATATGAACTTGGCCATGTGTCCATGACCATGAGAATATGATAATGTTATCTGCCTTATGAACTCCTGATTTCCTCCAGCATGTGTCTGGATATCATGTACTAATTTCAACATTTTTATTACCCAGAAAACTTCTGCTTAAAAAAAGAAATAAGAATGCTTACTCCTGAAAGGTTGTATACTTATAATAGGAAAGCCTTTCTGACTCATGTACTGAAACTGAATAAGGGAAAACTTATTCCTTCCCCACGGGACTCTCTGTATTAAATTTTGTGTGTTCAATGGCTACACTGAAAATGGCAAGTCAGTTAAAATAGAGAATTATCACCCTTAGCCATTTTTTGTACATTTTTCAATTGTTTTTGTACTTCTGCTTTCTTCCATACCTGTATAATGTATGAAAATAAGCCTTTTGATGCTCTCAAGCTAATTTTGCAGTTTCTCATTTACTGGCTTTTACATCAAGATGAGAAATATTTTTCAAGGTATATCTTTACCTTGTTTCAGAACATCATATTTCCTTTACCAATTATGATGATTAAAATCATATCTAATACTAGTGTGGAAAAATAATTTAAAAAATCAAATAAGATGACAGTATGGATTGTCTAAGAGGTTTTATGGCTTAACTCATCAACAATATTTGAGTTCAAAGCTACACATCATGATGAAGAAAAAAACAAACTAGAGCCTACATGTGCGTTCATAACTGCACTGATAGCCTTTGAAAAACGGACATGGAAACAGACAATACAGAAAAAGCATCAGAATCCTGTAAGCATCTAAATCTGTGGTGCTAAATATAAAGAAAAATATTTATACTTCAAATGAAACATAAGCAAATTAGTCCCAAAGAATAATGCTCAAAAACCCCTCTACACCTTCAACCTAAATTTTTTAGATGCTGTACTCTTATAGTATAATGCTATAACTGTTCTTAAGAATATCTGCTAGTAGCAGTCTGACTGGTGTTACTCTGAAGTAAATTCCCCCGATTGAGTGAGAGGATACAAAAATTCATTTTGAAATATTTTTCTATCTAAATATTTAGATAATGCCCATTTCTCATGGGGTTAGGCTGTTCCCTGTTCAATACCACTTCTAAAAAAGGTTAATAAATTCAGTAAGTGCCATAAATGTCTTGTTGATGTTCTTTGTTTTCATATTTCAAAAGCTTGCAGCATCCAGTCAGGAAATATAAACAGCACCATGTGCCGGTGGAAGCATTCATATCCTGCACCTCACAAATTTTGAATTCTCCACTTCACCAGTGTGTTTGTACTGTTCGCTAACCCAACCATAAACTGTGAAAGTGGTTTACATACATGACTTGAGCCTTGAAATCTATAGGCTTCTTCCTACTCATCGTAACATTTAAACTGATCCTAGTATTACACGTGCACACATGTTATTTGCTTACTCAAAGTGGACTCAAGCAAATACCTACACTCTTTGCCAAACTCAGGTCTTTGCTAGTGTTAATGGATTCATGCATATGTTAGCTCAGATGAAGGCCATATAACTACATAAGTAGATGATTGCATGAACATAAGAATGATTAAAATCCTAGATAACGCTTACAGAGTGCTGCCAAAGAAAAGTCTTCAGGAAGACTGAAATAATTAATCAAGACTGTACTGTTAACAACCCACATATATTCCAGTGCTCAGATATTTCACTTTAGGACTTTCTGTCCCCATGCTTGTCATGCAGCACTCATGAGGAACAACAAAAAAGCACTTGCTTCTAGATTTAGCAATTTGTGACTTACATAAAGACACACTGATAGATGGATGTCTGGACTCATTAAATGAACTGGACACTGTTTTGTAGGAAGTGGTAGCTGGTCTTAAATAGCTGCTTTGAAAAAGGTCTCTGTGCTGCCTTTGCTAGCAAGCAGCTAATACATTACTGTAGGCAGGAACCATGCTCACATTAACATATTAGGCAAGATACAGCTCTACCAGTGGTTGCCATATTCGTGTTTGCTTATGTTATAATAAATTACTATTTAGTTCAGGATAAGACTGAACACCAAAGCCCCTTTATGAGTCTATCTATTTGACACTGGCAGGCAACCCTCAAGTAGCTGCACAGTATCTCCACGGAAGGGGACCAGTGACCTGGAAACTCCTAGTGAAGAACCTCATGTCAGTGTTTTCACAGTGATACCAACTGAGGCAAAACAAAAGGCAGCTGATTCTTTGAAAACCAAATATAGGGATCATGGAGAGAGAAGAATATTCAGGGAAACGCGTCTTTCATCAAAATTCTGCAAGTCAGAATTTGTAGCTGACTTGAATTTACTCGTTACTGTTCCATTTTACCCTTGTGCCCTGGCAGAGATGCAACAAAAAGCATCTACCATGGCACAGAGCCTCACTTTGCAGGGGAAATGGTGAAGAGGCCACTCTGCCCAGAACAAATTTACAGACTTTAAATCAGGGACAGAGGTAAAATTTGGTTACAATGTATAAACAGGTCACTAGCACTTTCAGACAATGTTAATTTTCCTGAATTAATATTAACTTTTAATCAAGCAGAAAAAATAATCTTAACGAAATATTCCTTGTGCAAAAAGAAATAACAGTCCTTTGCTCTTAAATGCTGTGTGCCAAATAATATATTGAAGCATTTAGTGTCACGCCATCAAAAGTATTTAGAGGACCAGCTCTCACTGTGGTTTTAGATTTGAGACAAATTTTCCTGAGAATTGTCAGCAACTGTTCATTTTTAACAGCGAACTTTTGTTACATGGTTTTGTAATGAATTCTATGGAACATGTATACAGATGACAAGTAACAGCTGTTCTAAAAATATTCCCTGATTTTCTCCCTGTCCAAAGAACAATTTTATACTATCTTCAAATATTTAAAATTATTGCTGCTCTCCAAAAAAGAGGAAAAGAAAAAAAAAAAAGCAGCCTGTCACAACAAATTAGGAATGTCATGTCATTTGGACTGAATGTTTCTGATGTGCCGTATATGGTCTACCCATCAGCACTAGGTGTAAGTGTAAAATAAAATGTCTCACATTTCAGGAAAACCTTTTATTTTAAAGCTTCTCAATTCATACAATCAGACTCCAAGTCCTGTTCCTCATTTGTGACACTCTAACAAGCCCTTACAACTATATGAGAATCTCCATTTAATTCCTGAATGTATTTCTAAAGGCTTCTCTGCAGGAGGACTGTGGAGAGAGGCTTAAGAATTTGAACTAATCTTAAACCAAACCCAGAAACCTGAGGAAAACAATACAAAATATTGTACCTACATGTTTTCCTTTTTTTTCAAAGCCAAAACCCAACACTATGCCACTTTTGATGAAACCAGAAAGGTGTGTACATGTCTCTTGACCAAGGTTTTAGTATTACATACATCTAACTGCATAATAAGGACCAGTCGAAATTGTCACATCACAACTACATCGTATACATCCAAGCCCATTCTCAGACATGGGCTTAATAAAACCTTCAAATTGTTAAGAAATGATGCTATATTTTGTGCATTTCTTAGCACAGTTCTCAGTGAATCTGTCTTTCCCACCCGGCTCTAAACATCCTCTTGTAGGTCACATATCTGCAGGGCTTTCTTGGAAGGAAAAGTTGTTGCTTGCCAGCAGAGGAGAGAAGACTAAGCTCAGGCTTCCTGTGAAACAGTAAGGACAAGGTCAGCATAGCTGAGCAGAGCAGGGTCAAGGAGCATTCTGGGGCTGACAGCTCTTGTCTGGGGATGAGAAGAGAAGAACATCATGGTGGCTAAGACCAAAATTGTCTTTGACCTGTCTTACAGTGGTGAATAGCAGATGACTGACGAAGACTATCAGAACAGGACAAATTGTAGTTTAGGGATATGCTGGGCCAGAAGTAGATCTTTGTGTTTAATAGCCTTTGCTTTTTTCTTTTTCCTTTTTTAAAATTTATTTTTATACTATATATATGTAATCACTTTTGAAACTATGCAGACTCTTGACATCCTTGATATTCTGTGGCAAGAAAGTTAAGTTTAACCCTGTGAAAGAAACATCTACATTTGTTTATTTAGAATCAGATTATGCCAGTATGCTGATGAAAGAGGGTGAGAAGTCATTGCCTATTATCTATTCACCTGCCTCATGGCACCAAGGACTGCAGAAATACCTACCACTCACCTTTATCATTTTGAAATGCAGTCATCTTTTAAATATTTCCTTGTGTGAAGACTATTGCATAACTTTGGTTATCTTTGTCACTCTTCTTTTACACTTTTATAATTCTATTATATTCTTTTTGTGATGGGAATCAAGATTGCAAGCAATCCCCAAAACAGAAAGGTGTCTTGTGGATTAGTGTAGTGACAAAGTGATGTTTTTCTTGAAATTTCCTAACATTCCTTTTGTTTTTCAAATTGTTGCTTTTCCTTCAAATCTCATGAGTATTGATGATTGCTCTCCAAAATTCTGTTAAAAAGAAAGAAAAATGTCATGATAATTTCTGTTAATTACTAGGCTTGACAGTGTTATAAAACCACCTTGAGTTCAGGAAAATCACAACTACTATAGCCTGCTGGCTCTACACTGTAGGTGGATTTTAGCATTTGTATGTACTCCCAAATGATCTCTGGAAGACTGTCATCACTTCCTGAATTGTCAGTTAGCATTATAGTAAATTACACATTATAATTATAGTTTGTTCCTGTCTGGTCCCAAATTGGTTATTAGTGTTTCAGGTATGATTGTTACCTTCTTTTTGAAAAGGTAAAAATATTTGTGGTGGCTGAATATTTTTTGTAGAGGATTTTAAAGGCATTTTTACCTTGATATCCAAATGGCATATCGACTGATGAGGTCTAAGGATGACATAAAGAATGACTTGTTTAAATAAGATCCATATTTTCATCATCAGTTAATGACTAGAAATGTTTCTTGCAAGATTCATTTTACGTGTGCCAGAAACTGGCAGCATAAATAAGCAAAAAGGCTTCTTTATCAAGCTGAAACAGATATTCTCTGATTATGATTTCTAAGTTTGATTGCCAACCTAGTCTAAAGATTTCCTACAATGGTGGGAAATACTCTCTGTGGGTAGGGCCTAACAGAGCTTCCCTGAGGACAAAATAATTGTCTATCACTGAAGATTGGTTACATTGCTAATGCATACCGAAAGCTGACCTGGATTACCTGCCTCCCTACTGCGTCTTGCATTTGTAACTGTTCCTACATTTCTTATCAGTAATTGCAGTGCATGCAAAAGATGCCTTGATGCAGGCACAGCACTGCAAAGAGAACCGTAATCAGAAATACGGTTTGCATGTGGAAGAACAGCTGGCACAGATGGCAGCTCTGCGGATGGCACCGCAAACACAACATCTGTCTGGGATCAGAGCTGGATGAATGTAGCATAATGGGATTTCTAAATATTTTTGTGAAACCTGCTGAGTTTCACGCTAGTGTCACTGATGGCCCCCATACCCCTTTGCTCACTGAAGAGCAAAACTGGAAGGTTTTGTTGTTATTCATGTGAAAAGCCTGCACAGTTGCAATAGTTCAGGGATAATCCAAAGGAAATAATGGGGCCTTCCTCTACGAACACATACAGAGTGAACTGATGATCACATAATATGCTATGAATATATAATACTCATTCACAATCAGTCACAGACAATTTACTTGTCTAAATGGATGGTGCTAGCAGTTCCCCAAATAATTATGAATAATAAATGTACAATAATAGTTGTGGTTTGAGAAGAGATTATTCATACACAGATATAGTAACTCTATCTAGTAATTGGGTGAAAGTTCAAATTCAGTTAATTCTCAGATTGGTTACCCCTGGCTTTAGAGCCTATGAACTTGAAGACCACAATTCCTACCTCCTAGACCCTCATAGCCACAAATTTTTAGTCAACTGTAAGAAAAGCCTACAGAGGACAAACCATCAAAAAATCAAATTCTCCCTGTTTGATGGGTACTCTTTGTCATTACATTGACTCACCTTTGAGACCTCTGCAAGGACATATTATATATTTCATTATTATCTGATACTTTTTCCCATGACAGTCTCCAAGGCAAGGTAGAAGCATACAGTGGACAAGAATGCCGGTAGGTGGAAAACAGTGTTAAAGGAGTGGTTACCAGTGGGTCATTATCAAAGTAGAAGTCTGTGCTCTTGGGTGTGGTTACAGTCAAGACTTTAATTCATTGTGTTGGAAGTACAATAATCATATTCTTTTTCACTTTCAAATAAAACGGAGGACCGGAGGTCGTGGAGGACATGACCAACACAATACCTTTAGACATCACTTTCCTAAACCATGTCTCTATATGACTTAGCTTTGTTCAAATCCAGTCATTAATGCTTAGAAGCACCTTCCTGGAAAGGATTTCAATTCAAAGCATATTCAGTTTGGTTTGAAACAGATTTTATTCAATAGAGATGAATACAAGTTATTATATTTTAGGCTAGGGACCTGACCAACGAACTGCAATTTCTGCAAGAGACTATGCAGATGATCGTGGTTCATAAATTAGACATGTATCAACAGTGATGCCTATTCTGAAAAAAAGCAAAGCATCTCACTGGATGTGTAAGCAAGACACATATGAGACATGAAGTAATCATCTGGCTTTACCCAACTGTACTTCAAGGGCCAAATTTGACCCCCACTTTTGAAAAAAGTGCCGAACAGCTGAGACAGCATCCAAAAAGCAAAAGTTGCCAGAAGTTTCGAAAAAAAAACCTTCAAAGAGGGAAATGGGGTTATTCAGTGTACCAAACAAAAAGCCAGAGAAAGACATAGTAAGTGTTTTAACATGAAAAAAATGGCTACAAAGAGGAAGGAAATAAACTCATTTGCCATAGGCAAAGAAGCTGTAGGCTTGAATAACATCAAGTGCAGCTGAGGTTCATCTGGGAAAAACTTTCTAATAGTAAAGGCAATGAAGTATGGAAAGGGAATGTTGTAGAATCTCCTGCTGAGAGGTTTGTAACAGCAAATAAATTAAACAAAAGTCTTGTATAAATGGCTTGGGCACCATCTAGACAATGGAGTAGATGAGTTCTTACTTGAACCTGTTTTCTGTGATCTTACACTCCTTTTGCAGAAGCAAACAAACCTATTCCTTTTGTTAATGTAAAATAAAAAACCAAACCCTGCTGTTGTTTTTCAAAACATATGGAAACATGTATATTGATGTTAGTGGAGTAACATGATGTCAATTATGTTATTCGACTCTATTTCTAGGTATATTGACTTTGAGACAGAACCTGCTTTGGTTCATCCTGATGAGTAGCAGAGTGGAGCAAATTTAAACCTGATGTAAGTTTACTTTCTTGATGTCAATGGATCCAGATTCATGTATATTGGATCTAAATTTGGCACTGAGAGTAGGAGTGCTTTGACTTTCTTAATTTTAGAAAATCATTGCTAGCTCCCTGGGGACAAGCCCACCCATTCATTGTTCTTTGGGTTAACCCACCCATCCATTCTCCTTTCTGATCCCATTTGTTCTATTTTAACTTCCTTATCTTCTATATTTCCTTCTGAATTCTAATATTTATTTTAAACTGTAAAAGCTAATACGATTTGCCAGAAACTTAAAATTCAAAACCAGAGATTACAGGTGATTATAATGTTATCTGAATTTTTATCTAACTGTTGGCAAGTACTCCACTGTTACTACTGAAAACTTCAGTAACTGAATTTATTAAGCCTATAATAAACAAAATCAGTAAGTTTAAAATGAAAACATTAAAAATGTTGACATTTGAAGAATGAATTACTACTGATATTTTAAGAAGATGTAAAATAAAAGTGAACCTTCCGCACTGGAATGTCTTTTCGTTATTACGTAGAAATTGGTTATGCACGTGCTCATGTATTTTTAAATGCAGTAAATGCAAAATGAATGCAACAAAATGCCAGATTAAATACCATTGTTGATAACTGGATCATTGCATATAAAAATAATAAAAGACGCATTCACCAGATTTTAGTTTCATGAACATACTCCGTTTCCTGTGGCTTGAAGACTAACTGTTCCAACTGAGCCACCCTAACTGAATCGGCTGTATTGTGTTACTGCACTTACAGTGCACTATGCCTTTCGTGAGTGAACTGTTTTTCTGATACAAGCAACACATTTTATTCAGCACTTGTAATGTGCTAAGATCATGTGTATGGCCAGCTTTGATGCCTTATCTAGCAAGTAATAGTTTGATTGCTTGCAATCATTCTTTTTATCCTAAAGTAAATACTAGGTATATTGGCTTTTGCATCACTGACTGGCGCTATAGACAATGTTATATTTATGACTAACAAAATTTGATACACACTCACTGAGCTGAAAAAAAATATTTTACTAGTGTAGGACATCAACCAATGAACTTCGAGACACAAGTGATGTGAAACCTCTTGCAAAGACAGTTCTGAACCTCCTTGGGACACTGTCGTTACAGAGATCATCACCATCAGAGGGTGACCAAAATACTGTGTACCACCACAGACATCTGTTCGCTGTTCCTTGGTCAAAGAGCTCTCTCTTTCTTTTGGTGACAAGAGGTTGCTATTTTGGACAATAATAAACAATACCAGCATCTTCTAAAGGAAGTGTCAGCACCACATGAACAAAGCCAACTGGCTGTGATTTAATAACAGATTTTAAAAGAACCCCCATATGTAGCAGTGGAAGGCATTGAGTTTTAAACTTAACTTGTGAATCTACTTTTTCTACTGTGTAAGCCTTCTGCCCTTTGAATCAACATAAATAATATGTAGTATGTTGCATTCCTTATGGTTTTCTATATCGCCCATGGTATCTGAGGAACCATTTACTCTAAATATAGGAAAATGTCATCAACAACTTCCTTTAAGAACAATTAGGAAATTGTTGGATTTCCTAATGGCAACTACTATCTTTTTTGGTACTGACAATTATAGTGTCTTAATATGATCACAGGTTGTTATAAAGTGTGATGCTATAGTTCCTTACCTGAATATAACAGGTACGCAACATGATTTTAAAATAATGCCACTAGAATCCCTCCACACAGCATCAATTGGTCTTGGTCACTAGCGTTCCAGGGCTACAATACCACGTCCCACATAGATTAATGTCTTAATTATGGCCCTTCTCGGAGATTATTTCACAGAGGACTCATACTGCTACTGCAGACTAACTATATATATATGTTTTTATGAATCATCAAATTAGTGTAGGAGACTGAGTCCCAGTTTGAAAAGGGACTTGTGAATTTTGGGCCCAGATTCCACCTACGTGATCTTGGAAAGGATGGGATTTGGAGAAAAAGGAGAGAAATGAGATAGGGAGAAGAGGTAGGGGTCAGAAGATTGCAAGACATGATAGAGGAATTGCTAGAATGTAGTCTACTAAGATGGAGAAAAGAATAGCTTGAAATACTGTGCAAGTAAGTAGATAGTACTGTAACGACTTAGAGATAGCTACCAAGACCCCTGGTAATGCAGTAATGGGAAACAGATAGATTATCTTTTATTTCTCTGTACACCTTTATCCAAAATGTCAGTGTGCATCATGCAAACTTCATTGCTAATATTTTTAATTAATTTTTGTGTATATATGATGTGCTATTAAAAACAATAACTATGCATATTGATTTTGTGCAATTTCAGAACTTTTCTTGGAGGAAGCACCTGAAGTGTGTGTGACAAATTAAGGACTTTCCACCAAATGCTCACGGTTTCTGACACTTACTTAGGCCACAGGAATTGTAATTTGAAATGTATGCTCCAATCAGCATCTAGTTATCCATAGGAAAATAATGAGATAGACAGACAGAGAGATAGACAGAAAGTAACCTATTTCCAACAGCAAATACTGAGAAACTCACTGTGGAGCATACAACAGCTTTCTAACTACACAAGTCACTCGGATGTGAAAGAATTAAATTAAAGCCCCTGGTCTGAATTATTAAGCTAGATTTTCCTTATTTGACTATTCTAAATGAATCCAGAGCCTCCTGTTTTCACAGGAGCAGAGCTTTTGTCAAAATTAACACAGATCCAATGAAATACTGTTTTATCTGAACAGCCATAAAAGTATAAAGGTTAAATCTTATCTTTTCTTCTTCTCAGAACTTGTAAATCCTTTAAGACCAGAACATACAGGTGTCCTTATCCCTGACTGGCTTGATTGGGTACAGAGGATACTGAGTAGCTTTTAATTTAATGAATGTTATTCCCCTGTTTCTTTCAAAATTTCTGAAGCCCATCTCAGACTTCACCTTTTGAAAACGCATTTTCTAATCAGTGCCAACCTGGCCCACTTTACTAAAGCTGGTGATTTTCTTGATTTTCTTACAGCAGCTCCTGGGACTTTGATGAAGTTTAACTTCTTCCATTTTCTATTTTAAATCACTGTAGTGGAATAAATTTACTGCTTTGCTATACTGAAATTTTCTTTGCTGTTCCATCATCTTTGTGCAGAGGAAGACCCTAAATGATTAGTTTGACTGTACTGCAGCAAGTTTTACAATTTTAACAGTGGTCTTACCTGTGGGACAAGCAATATTATTGTTTTATAAAACTGCTAAATTATTAAATATTTTTATGTGTTATAAGATCATACATTCTTAGGCAAACAGTAGTATAGAATAATTAATTTTAATATAACTTTGATTTGTAACATTTGTGCCAATACATACACGTAATTCAGTTGCTCGAAAAGTCCTTTCACTCTTTTATTAAGCAGTCATAATAGATCTGAAATGCACATAAAGCACAAGTGTTGCTCTACTTTATAGTTACTCTCCATTTTATAGTTATGCTCTATTTAGTTCACCGGAATGCCCCTAATTCATGAGCAAAGCAACAAGTGAAGGAGATTGTCTAATAAATTACAGGCCAATTCTCACTGCTTATGGTGGAGAAAGACCTTTATAATCCTGCCATAAACCTCTAGCCAAAGGTTTTACTGTTGGACGGGAATTCTCTGTTTGTGGCATGCTCTGTGCAGTTGTCCCTCAAAGCTGTCAGAAGAGGCTGCTAAGAGGGAAAAAGCATAAGGAAGAAGACATGTACTTGTTCTCCATTGACATGGAGTCCATAAAGACCCTGTAAAAGTTTCTGGACTGCTTCAGTGTATGTCAAAGCCAAGTTCTGGCCCTACGTATAAAGAAATCATAGCAGGCTTCCCAAAATGCATTTATTCCCTACATATTGCCCTAGCTGGAAAATGGAGATAACAAAGACCGTGTTTTGAAATCTTTGTGAGCTGATCTTGATTATTTTATTACACAGAAGCCAGAGAGCATTTGGGACTTTTGTAAAGAGTATTCTTTCCATAGAGTCTTCTTTTGGAATAAAAAAAAAAAAGGTGATGATATGCACAACTTCTAATTATCTCACGGGACCACTGTTAGGAACATCCCATAATATAAGAGAATATGACTAACAGTAAAAATATAAAAATATGAGGTTAGCAAGTGATTGCCTTTTCAGTGGAACTGACTCACAAAGGTGTTATTTCTCAGAAGTGCCCATATCCTATTTCAAAAATGATTGAGGTTCTTGGGAGCCAGCATCTTGCTGCGCATTAAAACTAACTCTCTTTACACCTTGTGAAAATGTTATTCTGTATGTTTGTAGCATATTGCTACCCCTTTCCACCAGACTAGTTCATCAAAATGAATTTCTTTGTGTTCTTTCTGTATGGGAGAACTTGATAGTGGAGCCAGGTATTTCTTTGCACACATTCTTTGTAAATAAAAAGGATTACGTCAAAGTCTGATTCCTCTGAATGCAACAGGAATCAAACAAGAAGGGAAAGTGTTTACTCCTTATTCCAGTATTTTATAATACATATTATTCAAAGACTCTGTCTAAGATTCATTTCAGGTCATACTTTAAGCTCTTTTTTAGCTGTCCACTGCTTTTTGCTTCTTTTTTTGCTGTCTCTGCTGTTTCTCTCAGACACAAACACACTGCTGCAATCCAATCGATATCTTACCCCACCTCTGTTAGCAGAACTTCAGGATCGCCTTATGGCCCATAGCTTAAGTCCTGCTACATACTATCATACATAATCTATTTTGGCAATCCAATCATATGGGTTTGGATTAGTATTCCATGGAAAATACAATTTACTAATTTCTCTGAATGAAAGGCTGCCAAACCCAGTTTGCATTGTTTTCTCATACCTTTACTGTGTTTTTTATGGGTTAATGGTAAGCCTTCTCAGCTAAAAAATTCTGAGGAATGTATCTATCTTTAACTTTTACTCACTGTGGTCAGAAGTAGAGAGAACTGATTGATTGCAAATACCCTACTGCTATTTTCAGGAGGTCCTCAGTAACACATCCCATTAGTGATAGCTCAACCTGCTGGTTGACTGAAATCATCTGCTTCATCTTCCTGAAAGGTTGGCAGTCAGTGCACAGTGGAAGGCAGTGAGAGGGATCCCAGCCACACTGAAAGTCTGTACAGTTCTACTGAAGCAAATGAAGAAGTCTGAGTTTCTGAAAAGGCAGAACAGGGCTGAGGTTTTTGCATTTCCCTAACTGGGTAAGTGATATTCACCCCCAGGAGTATAAGGCATGTTAGGTGTTTCCCTACTCATAATAGTGAAGATATAAAGCCTGATACAATTACCTCTTTCTGAAGCATCTCAGGAATTTCAAACTTGAAAATGACCAAGTTGGGTAAAAGTGTGTGTTCACTAGAATGATACAAAAAAAAAAACCCACACCAAAAAAAACAACAAAAAAAATTCCCTTTAAAGTCAACATCAGCAAAAATGGAGTCTTAACTAATATGGAAATAAATTGACCTTGGAAGAACTTATTGGATGACACATTGAGAAAAGATCAGACAAATATGTGGTGAATGTTATACTGACATTTAGGCTTACACTCCATTTAAGCAATTACTTCAGAAGCGCTGCTTCTAAATAGGTAATTTATATGTGTCAAATGTATCTGCCTGTCTCTGGCTTAGTATAATCAAAAGTATGATTTTTCAAGTCAGAAGAGAAATAACTACGGAACACACATGGTAAGGGAATACCTGTTCCTTCTTCATTTGACTTGGGTTTAGGCAGAGCTAATGTTTATTTTCAGATTATTTCCTAGGGAGAATTGAGCAAATATAAAGCTACATTCTTTTCCTGGTGCAACTGCTCAAGTTCACATCAAAATTAACAGATTCTGTTTAGAACAGCAGATAATTTTACCCCAAATATTTGCTCAAAATCAGTGCATGCCCTGAGTGGTTCATAACGTATCTTATTCTACTGCATCAAATCTGCTGTGAGTCAGTAAGTCTTATCCTGCAAATAAGATGACTCCCACAAAAGTAATTCTCTCTTTTTAAAAAGATGACCTTTTTCAGACTGTTCCTCATCTTGCTGGGAGGAAAGGTACAAATTCCAGCTCATTAAGTCTTCCATTGTCCACATGGATCATCCTGGAATGAATTTATTCCTTCTGTCAACGGTACACTTCAGAAGGATAACTTCCACTGTGCTGCTCCAGCATAACAGGGCATCCACAAAACTGGGGTTTTACTTCAATTCTGTCAGAATCCTCCTGCTCCTCCTCTAACAACACCTTTTTTAAATCATAGTGCTTATGAAAGGATTATGCAGCAATGGAGTTTCCAAGACATGTATGTGGTAATATTAATAAATCAGGGCCCAGGTTTTTATAGTGCTTTTCTAATTCCCAGTTATGAAGTCCCTCCGATGCTTTTAATTTACATTTAAATCTTGCAAGAACTTGTTGCTTAAAAAAAGATGTGAGGCAATTCATATTTTAATTCGCTGTGAACTAATTGCCTTAAAAAGTCATGATGGGAATCGATATTTCACGTACTTAAGATACATATGCTATGTTAAGCACTAAGTACATGTTGCTAGCTTGGTGTTAGTCTTGTCTGGAAGGCTGCCAGTGAAGCTGAAACTAGCATTTTGACACATTCAGAATCACAGGAAACCTCTTAATGAATAATTATTTCTACAGAATTGTTTACATTCAGAAGTTTTAAGCAAATCTAATACTTGCTTTAAGTAGAACCACATTTGTCTTAGCGTGCTGTTAAAGTGCATATAAATCATAATTTACCTTTGCTGCATATCCTGATGCAATCTATTAAGGAAATAGTTCTTTTAATAACAAGACTGCAGGAAACAGAGGGCTCAATCACACATAAAGAGACAATAAGATTAGTGTTAATACACTTTTAACCTTTTAACAACTCATTCTGATTCGCATATAGAGCTGAAGGGTCAGTGGTCATTTTCCTACAAGGCCCCCTTTATGGACTGACAGTTTTGTCACCCCAGAAAACAAACCCAGGGGCCAGAAATGACCTGGTGTCCCACCTCACTCCCTCGTCCCCGGGGGAGCGGGGCTGGGCCCTGAGCATGTCACTCTGGGTAGCTGTCCGTACAGTCGGAGGCACCAAGTGCCATGAGGCTCATTGAGCAGAGGTGTTTACTTTGCAATGGGGCAGCTGTAGACAGTTTGCATGGTTGAATCACTTGGAGGTAACTCAGTAAGCTCCTCTAATTCAACACTTCTGTCTGAAATAATACCACCCTCTAAGATCCCTTTTTCTGCCTTTATCCACACTGCTGGTCTCAATGGAAAATTTATTTAATTCTTCCATGCCCATCTCCACATCAGTCTTTATCAAATGTCTCAACTTTTCTGAGAACTTTGACATTCATAGCCAATATTTTTCTAATCAACAGAAATATTTTTTAAAAGGAAAAAAGGATGCCATTCCAATATTTATCTGTGGTTTAAAACATTCAAGAAAATATAAAATACAAAGCTCAGAAGATAAATGGACACTTTTGTGGATTTCAAAAATTGCAGGATTTTAATATTTTGAAAATATTTAATAAACATGTTTTTATTTTGGAGGCTACTTTCAATAAAACATCTGTTAGTGCAATCAGTGAGACACTAAGCTAACAGAGATAGATAGTGTAATGAGGCTATTCTTATTTGGTCCTAAAGTTGAAAAAAGGCATTGTACTTGACCATGCAAAGAATTCTAACCTTCACACTGAGCTCAAATTGTTTACGCCTGAACAGTTATAAGGAATTGAAAGTATACAGTCAAAATATTGATCTGTTTTACCAGAACAGGTTTATAATATGCTACTGGCAAACAGGAGACTGTTCAAAGTTTAAATGATAGATAAATGTAGAAAAATATTGATAATCTGAAGCGATCAGACCTCTGGCATCCGTAAAACTCAGGAACAAACTTCCTCTTAGGACTGACAGCGCCTTTAACTTCTGGTCTCCGGCCAGTGCCAAACTGGTCCCAGTGCCAAACAAGTGATGTCTCTGAGGATGCCCTCATGAAACCTTAGCTACAGTTGCAAACGCAAGCTGTGTGCATTTATTTCCAACTTTCAGAAAGTTTGGTCTGACCTTTCATGCTAGCAATGTCCATGGGTGGAAGGAAGCTGCTGTTTTTCACAAGAGTTTGTTAGATTCAGGAGTACAAGCCAGTTCTCACTGTATTTTAGTCTTCCACTTTCTTTTTCTTTCTCATTTCAAGTAACTTAGTTAAACCATTGATAGCTCACAGGAAACCTTGAGCTTTGTTTCAGAAGAGCAAACAATTTTCTAATCTCCCTCTTATTTATTATCTGACTGGTTGCTGGCTGCTGAATAGCCTGCAAGCGCACAGATTACTATCTCACTTACAAAATAAAAACAAAAAAAAGACACTTTTGACATCTGAGGAAGGCGTATGCAGATTTTTACAGCTCTTTTTTTTTAAATGTACCTGCACAATTTGGGACTTTGAACTTCCTTCCAGGAAAACGATGCATTCATTAAATGTACCCTGGGACATCTTCAATCATAGACCACATACTGAACAAGGTCACACTTTGTTCTGGCTTATAGTGTGTTCCTCCCATGTTTTGCTGAAGTGTTTTGCATTTAGTCAGCATTGGCTCTACAAGCCACATTTGGCTGGTGGTGTCCTCAGTACGTCTCTCTGTCTTTTAAGCAATAAAGCTCCAAAAGCATTACAGATTGCAGTTAGGTTGGAAATTAGGACTTAACAGACACAATTTCCAGCTTTCTGTTATTATAATCACTACCCCTGAGCTGTAGATTTTGAATTTGCTCATTCAAAATACACCCCGCTTTGCAGCAGGGCATCCTGGCTAGCTCTGTAGGACACTGAGAGCATTTAAGTGCATTTCACAGGACTCTCCATGAATGACCTGCTCCTACCCATACCAGCCCTTCGTGGTGCCTCCTCTGGGCTTTCGTGGCCTCCATACCATGGGCGGGCCCCCAGCACAACCCCAGGCCCATCAGCCCTCACGCGGCCACAGGCACACCCCACACACCCTGGTGTGTCTCCACATGAGGCACTCTGAAATAAGCCACCAAAAACAAGGGACAAGGCTGTGGCTGCTGGGTGTAGGCAGCAGATAGGACTGGGGACCGTCCAGGAAAACTAAACTCTAAGGAAGCCTGTGATTAGCTGAAATATTACAGCATTTTACAAAGAAATTTGGAGGAGGGTAACTGCTTCTTCAACTGATGGACTTCAGTCATTAGCATTCTGCTCTGTAACACTCTCTGCAGCCTCAAGGAACAGCACCAGCAAATTCCTACAACTGAACTTTTCAAGGTTTCATATGGACTCCGGGAGCCTCGTCTTTATGACAAACATTGACTACTTCCATATCCATGACAAACAGCAAAAGCTGATCATGTGCTGTTTGTGCAATCAAACGGATAGATAAGACCAAAAGCACATAGAAAAACAACAAAGTAAAATTAAGCTTTGGTTAAAAATTAAATAGCTATATATACACCTGGTGAAAACATGCAAACAAACACATATATGATAAAAGCTCTAGCTAAGAAGAAAAAGCTTAAAGTTTAAAAAGTAACCAAGAGAACCTTTAGACATGTGTAAGTGTAGAACGCTTCTGTATCACAGGACACTTGCTCCCTGCTTTAACTTCTTCATGGCTGATCCCTTCACCTCACCTCAGGCCATACACTCGAGGAGAACATCTTTACCTTGGCTTTATCTGAACGAATATTCACAGAAGCCACTTGTCACTGTCTTCTCATTGGGGTATTTGAAAAAAAAAAAAAAAGGAGTATGTTTAAAAAATTAAGCAGAAGCATTAATGTTGTAGTGCTCACATACTCTTCCTGTGAAGAGAAGAGAAATGCATGGATATGGTTACCATTATCCAACATCATTTAAATAACAAAATGTTACAAAAATTTTTTCCACTGAATGTTTGCACATTTTTATAAATTTATTTACTAAAGACTAGAAGTAAAGCATATTATCCTCAGGGATATTACACAAGCAGCAAGAATATCTAAGTGAACTGAAAATACTAGTTATAAATTATCTATTCAGCTTTTCTTCTCAAACACTGGCAAGCAGAGCTCTGAACTACTGGATTTAGGCTTCTTTTCCTCGTCAATGGACTATAAAAAACCCCCAACGTTAAGTGGCAGAGCAGAATACTTGTAGTCCTCCCGCATCTTCATCCAACATCAAGCTTGAATATGTATCACACCAGGAAAAAATGCTACTACTGCAGTAGATGGAGAGTTTTTTTCCTTTTTACAGAATTGTTTGGAAATGCCGAATTCTCAAATCTGAAACTTTGTGCAGGAACATATCAGCATAACTTTAACTGAGTCTGCCATGAAATTGCTGACCAACGTGGAAGTGACAGATGCCAGAGAAAAAGGCAAGCAGGTGGTTGGGTTACAGACTTGGAAGGTGATTATATGAGATGTGAAGTTTTTGGGACATTGAAAGTAGGAACTAGCTTATACTGTTGCCCCTCTCCTGTGCAAAGAACACAGGTCTGCTTTTTTCCCGAAAGTGGGCATATTTCTCACTATCTTTGGAGGTCCCCCCCAAATTCTAAAAAGTAGTTGCCATTTTCTGACTATTAAAAAGGAGGAAATAGCTGTTCCTTAACTCTTTTCTTTCATGCTTGGATGAGTAGCCCCTGTACTCATCTGTGTACCACCTGCAGCTTTTTGTTCATTTTTAGATACTCTTATTTTCTAGAATGTCCTTCTTAGAAGAATACATTTCCTTTCTTATGCATTCACTGCATAATAAACTTTTGCCATTCAAAGAGGGTTTTTTCCTTAACAGAGAACACAGTTTCTATATAAATGCTGAGTAATAAAGATCTTTAGATGTAGAGTTTAGGGATTATGAAATGGTTATAAAACCACAATAAAGTTTACTTTCCTGTTGTTGGCCGAAGGGTGCTTTAGAACATTTTTGTTCACTTGTTCTCTCAGTAAAGCTGGTGTCATCTCACTTCAGAGAGGAAGACAATTCCTGTTTTCTCCACTGTCAGCTTGGCTTCTCTGATTTGGTTTATGGCTAAATGAGAAAAGATTATGACCATGCCTGGAGGTCTTTTCCAATTGGTTAAGACGATATACTGAACAGTAGTGTAGTCTTCATTCTCAGTCTATAGACCAGACGTAGCAAACAGAAATAGGCACTTTTTCTGTACTATTGTTTCTGGCTCAGCTAAATTTCATATGGCCATGATTATCCAGTTTGCTATAAAACCAAAGCATCATCAAGCAGAACAGATCAGAGTAATATAGTGATTAATACATAGATAATTTAGATGATATATGATATAACATGACAAGAACAGAAAGAATACTTGTAGGTGGCATAACATGATAACTTTTCCTGGCATGCAAAGCCAGTTGATAGGAAAGAGAAGCCATTACCTTGCCAAGAAGCATTTGGAAATAATGTGAAACACTGACCTAATGCAATGCAATTAATATTATTTTCCAAAGTTAAGAAAATACTCACCAAGTTGCTTGACCTAAGATAATTCTTTAGTTTATGAATGTTTCTGTAACTGAAATTCCAGAATTGTCAAAAGATGTCAATAGTCAAAAGCAAGGAAATTCACGGGATAAAAAAATTTAAAAAAGTAATACAGGGAAGTTTTTGTAGACCACAATATGTTGTATTAATTCCATATCACTAAAAATATGGTAGAGAAAATATCTGGTAGAGAAATTACATATGGATTTCTGAATGGCTTTTTGCTGAGACTGGATATATGAGTGATAGCAATTGGGAATGGCTGCTATGGTCTGTGTCACTTAGAAAGCTGCCTGTACAAATGGTGTGTCCTCCCCTGTCCCAGCAATTCATTGTGATGCACAGTCAAGGTCTGCAGTTTCTTCCAAAGAAACCAGCCAAGAATCAGAAAGACTTCTGCTCCTGTGTCCTCTCTGTATCTTCTGTGCATAAAGCAGAATGTCCATGCATTCACCTATGAGATTCCTCACTATGTGGTTACTTTTCTAGGCTTCTTTTAAGGTGTTCCACAGTTTTCCCATGGTCTATGTTGGCCACAAGCCATGTGTTTTTATTAATATGGTGCTGAGCCAATGCTAATATTCTTTTCCTCTCCAGCAGGTTTTATTAGATTGGGCTAACCTTAGTTACACAGCTTCTGATTCAAATCTGGCTCACGCTTAGGTGCTTTAGAAAGAGGATAAAGTTCTTACATAGCTATATGTGCAAAATTTCATTTAACTGTAGTCTCCATTGAAGTACAATGTAACAGTACTTTACTGGCTCTAGTGTTGAAATTTTTTAACTGAAATCAAGTACTTACCATTTAAAAGCAGAGAATTTTCACAGTTATCTATCATTTTAAGTAAGAGATCTAAACTCTATTTTGAGAGTTTTTGAGGCAGAGGTGGCTGACTATTCACAAAAGAGAATGCGAATGTCATAAAACATGATATCCCACTCAGAATAGAATTAAAGTTCCATGTACCCATACTCTTCTTCCTTATACCAAAAATGTGTCCTTTCCTGAGCTACCATATATCCTATACTTTTTATGCATATACTTTATGCATAGACTTTATATTCGTAACTGCAGCTGCTTACTAGCTGCTTCTGGTGCTTCTGCTTTGCCTGCATACACTCTGTAGGAAACATCTATAGGAAATGCTCTTGAATTCAAAGTAAAAATAATTTATCTAAGAGCAGTTGAATATGTATATAAAAGTTTACTGAACTGCACTTAGGTCACAACCTTGAAAGTGACTTTGAGTGAAGGAAGAGCTTTGATAGTTCTTTGAAAGCCCATTTCCTAGGGATTTCATCATGAAACCTGATCAACTTGAAGGTTCCCCTAGTGACTGCAGTAAATATCTACCCACAGGCAGTGATTTAAATACAATTTCAGTTCATTAACTTGGTGTTTGTATTGAAAAACAAGTTATTATTTTCCACCTGTCATCCTCTTTTTTTCTCACATTTTTAGTTCTAATTTTCTAAACTCTTCTTATCTCATCATCAGAGTTTAGTGAGTATGCTAAAACTGATCATTTTTTTCCCACACTTACTGGAATCCATATCTCCTAAACCTGTTTTTGGCTTCCCTCTCTCCAAGTACTTAAATTGACTTGACTTGGTTTATTAATTCCCTGCTATATTATGCCTATTAAATTGTCCTTTCCAAATTCATCCAAATATATAATTATCTTCAACATGTATCCACTCAACAAATATCTTAGTACATTCATCAGGTTTTTTAGGTCTATAATTTCCATAGCACTTTTTAGGATTTTATCTTTTTTAATAATGGAAGTTTATTTGTGTTTTCTCCAGACAACGTGAAACTTCTGCTACATTAAAAGATTATTTTAAATTACTGGCAGCAGGATGCTTTCTTCTCCAATCCTGTTAAGGTTAAATTCTCTCACATGCAGAGTCTGTGAGTCACTCAGAATGAATTCTGAAGATTTAAACGTTGAATAGCCTTGGCTAAGAAACCCCTCAGAATACAAAACATCAGAAAAATTAGCCAAGTTCTGGTCACATTAATTTAGTCCAGCACCTCCTAAGGTAGTGAAAAATTACTGTTGACCTCAAAAGATCAAGTTCTCTTTGCGTGCAGACTGATTACAGTTAATTGAGAATAGGACACCAGGGCAAAATCTGACACTGAGTCTATTAAAGTTGATGTAACTTGAATTCATCTAGTTCTCAAAGACCTACTTACATCCTTACTAACAGATAAACAAGGGAAAAGCAGTATGCATTGACATTTTGTGTAGGAGCAGTCTATTTTCGTGTATAAACTCTAACACCCATCAGAGCAGGTGAGGGATATCAGACTGACTTCATAGTGCTTTTTATACTGCAGTGAGGTGATGTGCAGAAAGGTATGTAAATAACATAACACTGTGTGGGACTGAGTTTATCTGACTAGTTTGTAGAGATTAATATAAAGATACATACACATGGATATTCACTAAAGCAACATGGCATAGTTGTCTTCAAACTGCTTAATTGGTACTGGGCAAATGATAGTAGAGTTTTCCCTTGTTAGCAAAGAAATTACATGTATTTGTATATCTCTAAGGACATCTGACAGAAAGGAATGTTAAATGTTTGAATTTCACTTCCAAAGGATAAAGTTGTTCATCCATGAGGGAAAGGCAGTTACATGCAGAGGCAAAGAAGCTCCTGTTGGCTAAGTCTTTCAATTAACATTTCAGTTTTTGAATTAGTAAACAATTCATCCTGATCCATGAAAACCTTTCAAGTCTCAATATTGCCTACAGTATACAAGGTGTAACCGAAACTCCATTTGTCTGAGATCAGACCCAAGGGAAATTGCCTGAAGTTGAGTGCACTAGTCAGTTCAATTTAAAATAGCCTTCTGAAGACAGCATGGGCTTTGTTTGTTTGCTCATTTATTTTGTAACCTGGCGTCTTTCTACCAATTGTTTGGTAAAAGTCCTTAATTAAAGGTGGGTGTTATTGTGAGCAGCCAGATTGGTTTTATGAAGAAGCAGAGTTTCTAGGAAAGCTCTATTATGATCAACGCAGAAGGAAGCGGCACATTTGTCTTGTTTTGTGTCAACCTTATTTTTTCCTTACCAGTAAAGTAGTGGAGTTTCAAAGCCAAACACTGCAGCTTGGGGAAAGAAATGTCAGACACATTTTGCATCACAAATGCAAGGCAAGTAATTGCAACTGCCTTCAGAAAAATCCTAACAGGACATCTGCCTGTGCGTGAAGCGTAGGCGTGTATCTAACAGCACACAGACATACTGTTTGCAACTTTGCAGGACACTTTATGTAACTTTCATATGTTGCAGAAAGTCAAGAAAAGCATTAAATGACACTGGGAACAATTCTGTAACATTTTCACTCCCCTGCACAGGACAAAGGACTCCACAAGCTGGAAACCAGTTGACCTGATGCCTGCTTATCCAATAGCAGGAACAACAATGCCCAGAAAATTATCTTAATGGTTTTTCTTCCTTGTGTTTGGGTCACTACAATTCTATCCTAGCTACATTTACTGGCAAACTTACTAAACAAACAAGGCTGTCCAAACTCTCCATCTTGTATGCTGGCTGCGAGTGGAAGTTTGATTATACACGCCCTTGTTATGGACTGATCATTATCTCTTTGTATATGATTTGTGGGGTGCTATTTTTGTGAGACAAACAGAGCCAACAGGACTGCACAGAAGTACAGTCTGTAGGTTTTCTATCTTCTGCCAACTAATTGTTAGCAATATATCTAGTGAAGGATCTATTGCTTCACTTTAATTGTTGGGAAAACAATGCTTACACCATGTGCACCTTTCAGTGGAAAGAAGCAAAAGAAGCCAGAAGCAGACAAAGAAATAGGTCTTCCACTTCTTTTAGCCATCCGCAAGAAATGTGTATGGAACCATATATAAAACTTCACTCGAGCTGAATTCTCCGAAGCTGAGATGTAGCAATACTGGTCAGCATGACTGGGAATACCTATGTGCTTTAGATACACCTTCACAATTCAGTCACTTATTTCAAATTAATGGTAATACATGAACAGAACTCCTGCTTGACGCAGAAGAGTGAAAATACAGAATATGGAGAGCATCACTCTTGCTCTACAATGCAACTCCTAAGAGAGAATTCTTTCACGTTCTTTACCATAAAGCATATTTTTAAACTAGGATATTAATTTAGATGATTTGTTGTCACTCTGTGAAAATTTGCCATCATGAAACTGCAGATAGGATTGCAGGATGAAAAGCAATACAAAAGTAGAATCACTGACCGTGATTGACAGGTCTGATGCAGAACCATGAAAAACAGACACAGTTACCACAGAGGTCAAAGGCTTCTCAGAAACTTCTTTAAACACTTATAAAAATATACTGGTGCCTTGGGCCAGATCTTAAAATTATACCATGTATTAATCTGTGTACCTCAAATTTTAGATGAGATTTGTCATGCTCATCACAAATGCAGCATTGATTTTTTTTTTTTTGCTACCACAATACTATGTCTTATCCTGATCTTTGTAGTTTCCCAGGAAGTCATTCCTGTGAGACTAGACTCAGGGAAAGCTAAAGGAGAGCTCTGCCTGCTTCTTCATATACATAGGTAGGTCTCAAAGAGCAAATAATCTGAGGGATAATCTGTGGATGGGATTCAAAACCACTCTAATACCAGCCGCAGCAGTTCTGACGAAGCAGCTATATTGTGCCCATATTTAGTGAGAAAAGCAAACAGGGCTGAGAGCTGTTCTCCTACATTTTGCATCTGACAGAGCTGTTTCATGTCAACATGGCCAAAAAGACCATGGTTTTGGGAAAAACTCATTGGTGAACTCAGTCCAGAAAAACAACTTGAGAACCATTTCCCAAGCAGAGAATGGCTCAGGGGCAATTTCAAATGGGGACAAAACTCCAGGCTGGACTGGGAGTTCAGCTGCGTTTTGAGTTTGTTTGCCCCTGGGCCACAAACAGATGCTTAAAAAGCCAGAGCTGCATCCTTGTAGCCATTGCTGCGACCTGGACCAGTGGGGAGGAGGCTGAGCTCCCTCCTGTTTCTGGACCTTGACTCTGCTGGGTGACACCTGGGCTGTGGTCCCCAGCCTACGAACCTGGCTTGCTCTGGGCATGTGTTGCAAGGCAGCAAGACTGTCACCCTCGGGGCTTGCTCCTCCATCTTACAGTTTGTTCCATTCAGTTTCTTATACAGTCAGGCCCTCTTCTAGCATGTTTCCCAATGGAAATAATTTTAACCCCCAGTACCATTCTCTTAGCAATTTTACACTATTTATCACAGGAAGATAATATTGTTGGGTAGGCATCCCAACTTATACACACCAATGCAGTTGAACTGTTGTGATTAGAGTCTGTCCTGAAAAGAGTATTATATGTCTTTGATTACAAACAGCAATTTTAATGTTAAAATGACAAGCATAGCCCCAAATGAAAACCTGAAAAATAAGGCATAAGGCAACAAGCGCTATGAAAATAAGATATGAAAAGTATAATTTATTATTCAACAACTACTGATTAGCAGAATATTAAAAAGACAGTGCAATCATAAAGTATAATCATAAAAAAATAAAATACAAAAAAATCATAGAAAAGCAGCAGTGGCTAATCCATGTAACCAGATACTTTCTGTTTTGTGCAATGAATTGGTAGAAAATGGAGAGAGGAAAATATTAAACTTCACACTGAACTGTACTGCTCAACTATTAACTGGAGCTATCATTCTATTTTTATACACTTTCAGAGAATGTTAAACTTACTACAGTTGCAGATGACTAGTTTGGAAGGGAGGATGCTGTGGGCAACAATTTTGTGTAGAATAATTGCACTTCAAAACTTTGTAATGGAAGTTCCCCATGCATTTATAAGCGTACCAGCAGAGCAAAAATATGTATGCTTTCCACTTTCCACTTTATGTGTTCACACAGAAAGCTGAAATTTTACATGCACAACCTATTTACATTTCAAAATCAGTCTTACATGCTGAAATGGTACTTTGAAGGCATATTTTAAAAAGTAGATTGATGGCCCTCCTGCTGAAGAGAGTAACACTGGAATTCAAACATTGTTGTGTAAGAATAACCAAAAATTTCCTGGCTATAATTTTCAGTTCACATGAGTGGAATTGATTGGACCTTAAGCTTTGAGTTGCCACCGATGGGCTACACAGCCTCTGTCTGCAGTCTGGTGAGGAGAGAAGTTGATTGCAATAGTTACAACAGTATTACTGAAAATATTACTGTAATTATGGCAAAGTAATAGTGATCCCAGTAAAAATATGATTGTGCTTTTGCAACAGTAAGCAGTCACAAAAGAAAAATGCTCACGGGTTGGTCTATAAAAATACTTTGTATGGTTGCTGTAAAATGCCCTCTAGCCCTTCCTAAATCTGCCCGATGTTTGGGTAATTTCCTGAGCTGCCTATGTCATTTGTGGCGAAAGGGTGTCCCTGCTCAGAGGACCAGAGGTGCAAAGGCACTCAGGGCTCACGGGGGAGGCTTGGGAGGTACTGTCCTTGGAGGAGGGAGCGTGGGGCTCAGGGACTCAGGACTTGTCCTCCCATCGCTGGGGCTGGGAGACTGTGAGCTTTGGGAATACGCACCCCAAACAGCTGGTGGATCCTGCAGCACAGCTGGTCAGGAGAAGACTGTTGTTTCAGAAAGATCTGGTCTTGTTTTTCCAAAGAAACTCTTTTAATAAATTCCCTTTTTGTGGAAAATGTAAATATTTTCAGTCCTTATTCCCACTCATAACAAAAGCTTCAGCGTATTGGAATTTTAACCGGAATGAAAAGTCCAAGCTTTAGCAAGCAGGTCCTTTTGTTTGTCTTGTCTTTTGTTTAATCTCTCCTTTGTTTTGGATGTCTTTTTTGTACTGTTTCATATAACATCATGAGCTGGACAGTTGTTTCTTGGGCAGCTTGGCAGAGAGGTTCTGCAGAGGAATTTCTTTATTTTTGGATTTTCAAAGTACTAGATGTTATTGGATTGACCCAGAAATTACGATCATAAAATGAAAAATATATTTTAAGCTATTAAATTTATTCTAAAATACTAGCTAGGGGAAAAAAAAAAGTTATTTTCAGTTTAACAATATCTTGTCCCAAATTTACATTTTCTCATTTCTCATTACTCATGTTTGATTAAACATGAACATGAGGCTCTTCAGACATCAAGACCGATCCAGGTGATGGGAGACAGGCATGTCCCTTGCATGTTCCTTACCCAAAATGAGCAGCTGTCACCTTAGCATCAGTTAGACCTATCTCTGACATGCAAAGGTGTTGGGAAACAATATATATACACATTTTAAGTTCTTGAGTTTTCTCTAGCTGCCTCATTGCTGCTGTCAGTGAATGCATCCATGGTGACAGTGTGGTCAAACAGGCTAACTAGCCCTCCCTGGGAATTAGGCCGCAGTATTAGCCATGGTCTCTTTCTCGTACACAAATATTTCCATCCCTACTGCAAAACAACAGTGCAAAACCAACAATGTGAAAGCTGGGTTAGCAGCAAGCACAAGCTCTGGTACTGTGACATTTAAATCTTCATCAAAGCCACCACAGACCAAGCTGACCTTTTGTTAACAAGACCTAGCCCTTCATGTTGTTCAAACAGAAGTTTGCTTTAACAATTTACTCTTCAAAAGTGTAAAACACTTCATGTTTGCTTCTTAAAAATTACTTTCTTGTTACATTTCAAAGTTACTACTGATAACAAAACCTACAAACCTCAAAGTAAACAAAAGGCAAAGAGAAAGAAAACAGAGCATTTCTGAAAAGGTTATACAAATAACCGTAAGAATTGTTAAAGCATTTTTTTTTACTTTTTGATAGAAAGTATTACATTTGCTTTGCATTCTTAGGCCAATAAAACACAACACACAGAAGGATTTTAAAACAAGTTTTAAAGTAGGTAACTGCAATAGCCTGCATTACAAGGCTTATACATGGCTGGCTCTTCCATAGCCCACACCACTTGTTACGTGCAGGCAAGAAGGCTTTGAACCTCAACGCTATGGCTTTGGAGAACAAGTAATACCCAGCTATTTGTCCTTTGCACATCCACATATGTCCACATCCCAGTACCCCAAGGTTTCCTTGGCCGTGGCTTCTCGTTCCAAATGTTTGTGGGGCTTCTCTGTCTCCCCTTCTGCCACTGTGGATTGTGCCCTCACCTGTCCCTGCCCTGAGCCTTGCGGGGGCCAGGTGGGGGGTGACCCATCCCCAGGGGTCACTGACACAGTATGAGCAAGCAGGAGACCCCCAGCCTCCTCTTCATCCTCCCATGTAGAACTGTGCCCCCACATCTGCCTCTCCCTCCCCTTTTCCTTTGCTCAGGTTAAAGGCAGAAGTCCCATCCTGAGACAGCATCTATGTTAAGAGGACAAGGAAGTGGCTAAGCCCAATATGGAACAAGATGTTGATGACAAGTGTTTATACTACAGTTCTGTGCTTTGTAACTTCTCTCTTCTCTTCACATTTTTAATTTGCCTTCAAAGCCACCTGAACACTCAGAGTTTCATATCAGTTCCTTTCATGCTGATTAGATTTTCCTCTTTCCTTTTCATTCTTGCAGTTTAACCCATCTTTCTCTGCTAATAAAATCACTCTGGCAACCTCATCTTGTGCTCTCATTTAATTTGTGACAATCCCAGCTGTCATTTGTTTGCTTATTTTTAATTCCATTATTAGGTTTAAATAATGCCTTCCAAAGAGTCCATCTTTTACTTTAAATGTCCTTTAGCTGCCCATGACCTTGGATTGCATTCTGATACTCTCATTCCCTCTTTTCCAAGTCCAAAGGCTAAATTCTCTTTCTTTCTCATTCTCCTTTTTCAACACAGTCATCTGAGGACCCAGGTTAATACACTCTGAATTTCTTTTGGCCAATCCCCTGTATGCTTCTCTCAAAATTTCCTTCATAAAAGCCAACTCCTTATCCTTTTCTCATAATCTCCTTCCTAGTTCTCCCTGTAATGTTGCGACACTTCCCTTGGACTTAAGAGTTTCACTTCAACACATGGCCCAGCTGCTGAAACAATACCCTGTGACCGACTGTTGTGCTTTAAACCAATAAAGCAGGTACGAGTTGCCAGCACTGAATAAACAGCACGCTGAGGTTTCTGTTTTGCACTGCCTGGATTATTTTTTTTTTTAAATTCCCACACTTCTTTACAACTGAATCACTGATTTCTAACTTTCTCTTACAGCAGAAATATCTTCCAAAGAGCATGCTGTCCTGCAGCACGCTTACAAACACAGTGCAGGGGGGAAGATGCAAGTAAGGAAGGACTCTACCTACAAATTTAGGCTCTGTTTAGGCTATCTTTCATATCTTTTGCTCTTTGACTAGGACCATGTGTTTGGTGCTTAGGCTACTTCCACACCAAACAGACACAGTGGGTTATCACAGGGTAGGTCCAGAGGTAGCCAGGGTGGGGGGAGCACGGCCAGGAGCCATCCCACTCCGGATGTTGTGCTGACCACAAGCCAGTAGGGAAAAGCTTCAGCCCTTCCCTTTAGGAGGCTTATTCTCATCCAAAGAAAGTAGTGAAGGAGGCACGTTATAGCCTTTCTTTCAAATGCCTGGCTGGGCACCCTTGTTTCGAGCCAGGGTGAAGCAGTGGGGATGCCCAGGGTGCCCAGTGTTGCCTCGGCAGTGCCACCAGAGCACCAGAGCTACCAGAGCAGCTGCCTGTGGTGGACATTTCAGCTCTGAAGTCCTGGCTTCCCCACGAGCCACCTGGGGCTCCTAAATACTTTTTTACAGCTGGCTCTGTGAGTCCCAGTCCTTAAGGCTCTGTCACAAGAAAAGAGTCATAGCAGAATCAAAATCCTTTAAAACGAAGGTGGCGTGCAATCCATCGCTGGTTTGAAGCCCTAGAGGTACATCAGAGTGAGGAGTAACTGTTCATTATCCTGGAGAGCTGAAAAGTCAGAGCTGAGGGGACGGGGCTGTGAGTTTTCTTCCCCCCCCCTTTTTTTTTTTTTAGGTTTTGGCATTTTCTTGGCATTTTCCTGCTGTGTTTTGCCTCTCTGGAAAATATTTTCCCTCAATAAAAAGTACAGCCCTTACTACCTACAACAGTCCAAACACAGAAAAAGGAAAAAAAGCCTCCAACGACAAATATTAAAAAGAACCTTAAGCAACAAAGAAAATGAATAGCTGCAAGAAGATAAGAAAGATATGAAAACCTATGTCATCAACAGAGTAGTACTACAAATCAGAGATGTCTGAAACATGGTCAGAATAAATCCCTATGGTATTGCAGCAATAAGCCAGTTACTTCTTCTATAAATCAAATTATTTGTTAACAAACCCTTGGGTTTTTTCCAAACCAAGTTTGAAAAGTAATACTCATTCTCAAAAGTACAAGATCTCCAGGACGTGTGTTAACCTCAGGGCTCCTGGCTGGTCTATCAAATTTTGCTGTGTTCATTTTAATGTAATAAAAGACACCTAGGTGGCTAGAGATTGATAATTGTGTTGCTGCACATCATTCAGCAAGTTCTTGGAGGTGTGAGTGCACATACCTCCACTCACTGCCTGTGGCTGTGACAGCTATTAACAATCTTGCTCTCTTATTTAAACATACAGAGAAATAAAGGGGAAAACTAAGTGTAAACATCCGTTATTGGTGCAATCCACCTTTTTGTTACCTTTTGAAAACTGGGAAAAAGTTGGTGGGCTGCCCTGAAATGCGGGCAAGGCTGCCCTGGGCACTGCAGAGTCCCATCCCCTCCTGGAGGGCACCTGGCAGGTGACTGCTGTCACCCTGCCTGTGTGACCGTGTCCCCCTGGTCCTCTGGCCCAGCCATGCAGAGATGCTGTACTCTCTTGGGGATGTGTGACCAAACTGCTGTGGATTCTCCTTTTAATTATCTCTTGCCCTTCCAGCCTGCACAATAGGCTCATCACAATTTTTAAAAGTTGTCTCAGAAACCACAAGTAACAAATTCCTTATTGCAAATAAAACCAAAAGCTGACATTTTCTGGAAACATGATTCTGTGAGTTTAGGTTTTAGAGAAATAATGAATATTGCAAAGCTTTATGACAACTGTGTGAAATTTGTTAGAGGAGGTGGTTAGGTAGTTGTCCAAAGATTTTACACGCTTGTAATAGAGCTTGTTCTCAGCTACCGTCCAGTACAGCCACCGACACTGGTGGCAGATAGAGGGGGTGGTGGAGGGAGTGAGGTTTCTCCAGATGTGACAGGAGTTGCTCTCACTGAAAATCACAGCTGCTGTGGGGATACAGCACACAAGACATCTTGCTGCCTGCGATTGCTTTCAGAGGATGATAAACTCTGTCCATCTTCACCATGTTGGAAGGCTCTTTATGAAATCGCCTCATCAACTCTGACACAGTCACAGCGTAAGGTCCTCACGTGATGTTTTTCCTATGCAGATCCACAAGCACTTAACAGGGTTAGCTCTACAGTTCTTAGGAACCAGTTGAAAACATTTTTCTTCAGTCCAAGAGGATCAAAATAAAAATAAACAATGCTGGAATATTTGGCTGGTCTGACCATTTAATGAAAATGCAGGTTTGCACCAAAATCCTTCCTCTCCTTCACTCTACCCAGGCATTTGCACTGGGCTACTGATTGTTCTCTAGTGTATTGATCTTCGTGTGCTTCTTCATAAAAATTAAAAATAAAAACATTTAAGAACTTTGATTTAATCTCTGAGGCAATTTTGCAAAACAACCTAAACCTTTTGTTTGAAATCTCTTTGACACGGTGTTAGCAGGCGGCAGTACCCCTATTTGCTGTAAGCAGAAGCCAGCAGGGGAAGTGGTTCACCCAGCAAGCCAAGGGCAGACCTTGAACCTGAGTCCCTCAAAATTTGCTCGGTGCCTTGGCACATTGCCTCCCACCGGCCTCCTCTATTTGCCTTTCACAGGGTGAAAGCCCAGCCCTTTGTGCCCGTGGGTACGGCTCCGCTTTGGCCTTGATGGGTACGCACAGTCCTGCCTGCCTGCACTCCTTGGGCAGGGGTGAACAGGAACAGGATAACACAGAGAGTAAGGTCGATTTCATCAAACACGAGACTTCAAAGGGAATTTTCTGTTCACAAAGCCAGAACTCTGCTGGCAATAGTGTCACAGAAGTGGTGAGAAATTCAATTTTCTTGCCCTTTTTCTACTTCCATGGTCATAGTCCAGCAAAGAGATAGAAAAGTCATAAGGTTGTCTTATTTTCTTTTGATGAGTATAAATGGCAGTGAAAGAGAACTGGCAATGATTCCTGTGTGCTAATATTCATATTTATGAGCAAGAAAAGGCTCCTAGAGAAAAATGAAATTTAGTGTGTTTGTAATAGACAAAGATAATTTCATTGTATTCTCTTTTTTGGCCAAGAAAAGAGTTTTTGGTATTTTGAAAATTTAAAGTGGTGGCATTTTGCACACTTTGAACACCTGCATGCTAACATTACCACCTTTAGTTAAGAAATAAATAAAGCACCTCCACATTTCAGAGGCAAAACTGACAATATAAGATTTTATTTTAATGGCAGTAGGCCTCTCGTATAGATAACAAGAAGAACTGACAGATCACGATTATACTGCTACAGTTCCTTGAAAAGGCGTTGGGGTGGGGGAACCTCAAATTCCTGGTTAGCATTCATGTGGCATGTTGACAGTCCCTGTTGGGCTAGCCTTTAGGCCCACATATGGCACTTCAAAAACAGGGGCTTTCTCTGGCTAGCTGCCTTCTGCTCTGCCTGCACTTTCCCGTACCGAGTCAGCCCTCTTCCACCTCGCGCAGCCTTGCCTACGGGTGCGTGGGGCACTCTCACAGCTTTTTCACCTTCTGGTACATTATTGCTTCTTAGCTTTACACTATTTCATGACAACTGTAAGCGTGAAAGTAAAACCTGCCTCCTGACCCGGCTCTGTGAATCTTAAACACATTTTTCTATGAACTCAAGCCAGATATTTTTATCACAACAAGCGTTTTGAAAGGGTGTTCCTGTGCCGCTTGCGATGTACAGCTCAGCCAGGCGGCAAGTCCAGGGGTTTCTACTCTTCTTTTAGCCCCAGCACGTGCCTTCTCAGCATGGCGTTTTATACATATCCTACTGCTATCTATATGAAGATAATTTTTAAAAAATGCCGTGTGTATAATATATGGTATATGGTATAATTATCAGAAGTGACTCTTGGTATATGCTATGGTATATGGTATAATTATCAGAAGTTACTCTTTTCCAAAGCACCCGCTTTGGAAATACCTCTGCTGGAACACAGCTGTATAAATAAGTGAGTCTTCAGACAATTTGGGTGTAGAAAAGCAGGAAAATAACTTTTTGGAGTCGACAACATACAGTTTGTTCAGTCCAAAGAAGCCACCTTAAACACAATATTTCAGTTTTATTTAAAAGAGTCCTAATAAAATAACTAGATTTCTAGACAGAATATTGTGCTAAGGTTTTTAGCACAGAAAGAATTCAGGTTATTTTGACAAAATAAATCTGAAATATTTTACTTTTTATTAGTTATTTTTGTGGTGAAAAATTATATCTAACAAATTCATTTGGTTTTATTCATGAGCTTATCTCTTGGATTATGATTTTAAAAAAATCTAAGTTTTTTTGAAATAAATCTGTATTACAATTTTCATTTCAAGACAATGCTAAAAATGGCATTGAGGTAAAAGACCAAGGGTCTTTGTAAAGGTATTGTAAAACAGTTACATTGTTATTATAATGTGAAGATTAAAGAGATTTAAAACTGTAAAAAGACCATGTAACTCTTCATTGCAGAACTAATAAAGCATTCTGGTTACCCTAAAACATTTTACCTGTGTAGCCACTGAACTGAAAACGTAGTGATTGCAAAGTGTAATAACAATAACGGCTATATCTTGCAAAGCATTTCTCATCCATTGACATAAAATGCTTTACAAAGAACATAAGCACCTGAAACCAAAGTTGCAGGCAGG
Organism: Ciconia boyciana; assembly: GCF_034638445.1. NCBI lineage: Eukaryota > Metazoa > Chordata > Aves > Ciconiiformes > Ciconiidae > Ciconia > Ciconia boyciana. The sequence goes on from NC_132936.1 coordinate 86,567,254, forward strand.
AATAATAATAAAAGCTCCATTTTACTGCCTGAGGGACTCTGTGCAGGGGAAGGGACGTGACATGACGTGACGTGACATGATGTGACGTGACTTGATGGGAAGGCAAGGCAAGGCAAGGCAAGGCAAGGCAAGGCAGGGGCAGTGGGGAGCATGCTGGAGGTCTGCACTGCCAAAAGGGCAGTGCACAAAGGGAGAAAAATCTACCTTTGTCTTTCTGTCTCTTTACCCTCCCCTGTCTCTGCTACCTAAATCCCTGTTGAAAATCTAAGGTGTATTTGACATTTGGGCCTGTTTCTGCAAAAAGCCAAATTTTTCTAGGTGTTAGAGAAGTGACTAGATTCAAAAGAGCTTATCTCCTTGGGGAGGCCTTACAGATTACTTTCTTTTTCAACATATACACTGACTTAGCATACAGGGGCCAATACAGAAGCTTTGTATGTTTACTTGCTTATTGTAATAATAAAATGTGTCAGTGAGATCACTGTTCTGTGTCCCAAAATTAGGGATAAGATAGCACAAATACATCCTTCCATTGACATATCTAGAAGAATGATAATAACATTGGGCTGCCGTGCATGGAGAAACAAACATCTTAATGGACAAATCTAACGGCAGTCCACTGTTTGACAGGGACCTAGGTGGGAATCTATAAGCATAATCATTGGAGTTGATGGCTCTTGTCCCTCTCCTGAACTTTAACTAGGACTGGAAAACAAATCTCAGTTCTTTACTGGATCTTCTTTGTGTTATACACACGTGTACACACATGCAATACTGTAAGGGATGCCAGTATTACACACAAGCATGCACACACGCGCACACACACACACAAGTTGCATATACTTTGCTACTATTCATTCATTCGCTATGGAGCATAACAGTGAATGTTCAGGAACATGGTTTCCAACTATTCAAAGATATGAAGTTCCTGGAACAGCAGGTTTAGTCAAATTCTCCAGTAAAATATTTTCAAACTAGCAGACAACATGTTTCTCAGTACCCATGGTAATAGAATTAGCAGCATTTGAAATTGCACCCAGAAACATACTTTTTTACCTCTGGAAGGAAAGTCATCTTAAATGTATAAACATAAAATACTTATACAAGTATTATTTTAAAAATAATACATTTTGTTAGTATTCCAAGCCAAAATGCTTTACATATTGCATTCAAATGACAATATAATCGTAAGATATAAGATTAAGATTTATTAACCCACACTTGCCTTGGTATGCATACTTCACATTGTTTTTACGGTTGTTTTGCATTAAGTGTTTAAGAACTATGCAGTTAATTCCTAGCAGGCTGCTATCTGAGGCGATCAAACTGAGGGGATAATACATATATAAACTATCCTTCTGAAAAAGACTGTCTTTATTTTCATCTGTCATTGAGTGGAATGAACAGGGTATGTTTCTCCAATATGGTGACAATTTACATTTTTAAACTAATTTGTTGTGTCTGAAACATGCTACACATTTGCATGATTGGTATTCTAGAGGACTTTATGATATTGCAGAAAAAGTTATTTACTTGAAATCCACATTTATTTCTTTTTCAGAGGGACTAAGGCACTGAATGTTTCCATGTCTGACATGTATGCACTGGAACCCGTTATGTACCCAGAGTCCTCAGGCTTCCTACAGACACCTTGGAGTAGGAGCCACAGAAGTCCGCTTGCTTAACAGGATGCTATGCTGGAAACCAACAAGTTGAGCTGTCATTTTTCTAAATACAGGCTCAGGTGACTCATCACCCACACCTTCAAGCTCCCAGAAGCACATCCCATGAGCCATCTTTGCAGCTTGGCTTTTGCTGACCAAGTAGCAGAAAGGTTGGTGTAGCTGAGAAGCCCTGCACTTCAGCCAGGTGAGCAAAGCATCCAGGGAGACCTCAGCACAGTCATGGCGTTTGTAACCATAGCCGGATGCCTCAGCCTTTGCTTTTTGTCTAGAGGAAGAGGATAGGTGTTTTGGTCTTTCATCTTGAAAACCCCTATGTAGTAAAAGATGACATTTATTTGGGTCACCACAGGAAAACAGGGAATGCTAAAGATACTTATGGACTTTTAAAATTACACCTTCTTCATGTTCCTAAAATAAATATTAAGAAACAAAATTATTTCCTTCCTAAAACCAAAGTTTTCTTTTATAGTTGTATTGTAATTTACATTGTCTATAATCTAATACTTTCAGGGACCATCTTCCAGGAATACTGTCACAGATGAAAGTATTTGCTCTCCCATTCTGCTAAATAAGAGAAGCAGGGGCTAGTGTCTGCCTTTTAAGAGACACACACTGTTTAAGGTTAGCTCCATCCAGAACAGACTGCTCCTTCCACTTGCTCCTGGATTTCTTCTGGTGCTCTGTGGTCCTAAAAGACAATTTTTTTTTTTTTTTGGCAAGGTGTATGAAGTGATGTTGAAGCCCACCAAAGTGTTGTTCCTAGAGGAGGAACCAGAGGCTTTGTGTTGCATGCCCTGAGGTCTGGCATGAAGGCATGGGAGGCTCCAAAGATTTATGGAGAAGTGTTGCAGGACTCTAGGGAGTCAAACCTAGTTCAGCCTTGGGAACACTGCCTTTTGGGATCTATCTTTGGAATGAACTATCTCCAGACTGTCGTTGGAGAAAGCTAGCTGATGTGACCCCACAGCAGAATTGGTGAATAAGCTAATATTGAGGTCGGACAAGCAGGGGTCCAGTACAAAAGGTCTCCCCAGCCTTCTTTTATTTTGCAGCACAAACATGCTCTGGAGTAACTTAAAAGAATAACTTCATCATATTGCCCATGACAGCCCATGAAATACACAGCCATTGCTGCACTCAGGAGTCATGGTCGCATTGAAACATGATACATAGGGTAAAAAATCCCCCCCTTGCAAAAAGCAAGCACAACACCTACATACGGTTTATATCCCAGTGTTGTGGTTTAGCCCCAGCCGGCAACTGAGCACCACGCAGCCGCTCGCTCACTCCCCCCTGGTGGGATCGGGGAGAGAATTGGAAGAGCAAAAGTAAGAAAACTCGTGGGTTGAGATAAAGACAGTTCAATAGGGAAAGCAAAAGCCGCGCACGCAAGCAAAGCAAAGCAAGGAATGCATTCACTACTTCCCATGGGCAAGCAGGTGTTCAGCCATCTCCAGGAAAGCAGGGCTCCATCACGCGTAGTGGTTACTTGGGAAGACAAACGCCATCACTCCAAATGTCCCCCCCTTCCTTCTTCTTCCCCAGCTTTATATACTGAGCATGGCGTCATGTGGTAGGGAATAGCCCTTTGGTCAGTTTGGATCAACTATCCTGGCTGTGTCCCCTCCCAGCTTCTTCTGCACCTGGCAGAGCACGGGAAGCTGAAAAGTCCTTGACTAGTGCAGCAACAACTAAAACATTTCTGTATTATCAACACTGTTTTCAGCACAAATCCAAAACATAGCCCCATACCAGCCACCACAAAGAAAATTAACTCTATCTCAGCTGAAACCAGGACACCAAGTCACATTTTACTCTGACCTGAATGCAAGTGAGATATAGATCTTGTGTTACAAGGGCAAGTTTTCGGCTCAATAATTAAATTAAATTGAAGGAGGAGACAAACTGTATCATACGGTTGAGAAATTCTGAGGCTTCTGATAAGGATCTATCCAACACCCGGCAGGTGTAGCATGACCTCTTAATCTGACCCTCTCCTCTACTCATCAATGGCACTAAATGCTGATCTGGAAATGATGGCTCTTACACTCCTTGCTGCTGAAGTCAGACCTGTGACCCCTCACCAGTAGCACAGCTCCTGAGAGTTAACTGCAGTGTCTCAAGGAATACCTCTGCTGCAGTGTTGCCTGTCACGGCTTTAACAGTGGCTAATGGTTTTGCTATTACTTATTTTATTTTGGGATGACAATGATAGATCTTTGTTTTAAATATAGATGTACTCATTCCAGTTAGCTGAAATGTAATGTCTAAACTACTTGGAAGTATCTCTTTAAACACATATGCAAGGACAAAAGACTTCTGCATTGTAAAGCAGCAAAGTTTAGTAAGTGAAGAGAAACACAGGGCAAAGAAAATATATTTAATCAGTTCTAGAAATGCAAAAGGATTCTGAAATTGCACAAGATCAATATTTTTTACTCCTTCTCTATAAATTACAGTTAATTATCTCTTAAAACAGGAACATGATTCCAGATTTTGGATGATGAGCGCATTCATTCTTGGTCCTTGTTTGGCCAACATCAGTCAAAGTCCATCCCCATGTTACCATCCACATGTGCCTTTCCAACCATCGTCCCCTCCCTGAGGCTTGAGAGTGACATTCAGTGGAAAAGGGGTCAGGGGAAGTCTGGTGCTACAGTACCCTACCCTTACTGTCCTCCCTGCTCACCCTCCCATGTTACTGAAGTCACCCCAGCACGGCTCTGTGGGGTTTCTAAGCCTCTTTCATAGAGAGCTTTATGTGCCACGCTTTGGCCTTGAGGGACACATTGGTGGTTGGGCACAGTGCAGATATGCTCAGCAGTATGTGTAGGGCCAAAGGCTGCTTTCTGCCATTGCACTGTTAATTTATACAGGACGTGGAGAAAGAGACTGCTTTACAAAACACATTTTTATTAAAATCTCTGGGATGAAGAATTGCCATCAGTGTGAACAGATGCAGAATAATTGGGTACTAAATGTACAACATAACTGACTTCCGCTAAAAATGGGGCTTTGAAGGATAATTGCTGATATCTTTTTCTTATATAAAAATGGTTTGCAGATTATGAATAAATAAAATGGAGGGGATTGAACCTTTTCTTTTAAAAAAGTTCACTAGCATAAAAGGTCTTTGAGAATAGTAAGTAACTACATGAATAAAGACCATGATTTAAGAAGACAATTTCTTGTAAGGATATGTTAAATTATACACTAAATGACGTGTTACTATACCTAACACTTAAAGTCAGGGCCATGCTATCCTAGACACTGCAATAAGACAGCCGCAGGAAATGCAGCAGAAAATATCCTGGAGATGGTGAAAACCGCTGTGGGTAACTCTTTCTTTGAGTGTGCCGCTGTCAGTCACCCTGCTGATAGCAAGGAGAGTTGTGGGGAGACCCCAACCCATCTCCCTGCTCTCCAGTCTGGCCAGGCACAGGCCAGCTCTGGTCCAAAAGCTGCAGAGCTGAGGCAGGGTGATGCTGAGCATGGGCTTCGCTCACCTGGGCAGCTGGATCAAGTCCAAGCAATTTAAAGCGCAGAAGCAAAGTAAGTTAATGTCCATCTTCTGACATCTGCACAGAAATGCCCACAGTGTCCCAGCACTTCCCTGCTCTGACTGGAGAGTAAAATCCTTTTGATGCCTGTTTTTCACTGCAGGGTGTGGTGTAAATCAGCTCCTGTTTCTCTGTATTCTGGAGCTGCTGAAATAAAAACATGTGACAGGTCCCTCAGATTGTATTTTCTTGCACAACACAATTACCCACATTGTTTGGGGTCTTTGGACTCTAAAAGAAGGAGCATATAAAGATAACACAAGTCTCCACCATGTAAGCAGCAAGCAGATCACTTAAGGGAGCAGAATGGCATACATTCTTTAGTTGATCCTACAAGTAGCTACAAATTTCACTCTGATAAGACAAAAAAGGGTGATAGGAAAATGAAAATTCAATTAGTGTAAACCCAACATAGCCCTTTAAATTTTTTATTTAAATTTTTCATATTTTATTAATTTTTTGCTTCACAAAATGAAGAAATTACTAACATCATTTAAACTGGAATAATACTGCCAATATTTTCAGTGCACATAATACCGAGATTTTGTGTTTTACAGTTAATTTGACATTTAGAGCTGTATTGAAGGTCAAATCCAAATGACCTGTGTTACTTTGCCAAACCTGTCCAGTAAAGTTTGTTAGGAATTTTTCAGTTAAGCAATTTTTAATTCAAAACATTTCCTGGAAAAGGTTCAGTCTGGAATTCCAATCAAACGAAAAAGAAAATTAGTGAACAAGATGTATAGAAAACAGCCAAGGAGTAAGCAGTCACAGCACTCATCAGGACAAGGGAAACCCTGGTTCATGTCCTTCCTGCACTCCTGAGCTCATTTCTGAATAATGTTGCCCATCATAATTTCTAAAAATTTTGAATAGGAATTTAAAAAGTATTTTAAACATCACCATTGTGCAGGACAGAGAAATTACCTACTCTTCAGCCTCAGTGGCCATGACCATCTGAAACACCCACATTTCTTTTTACAGAATAAGAGTAAACGTCAGGCTTGCAGAAGAAATCCGCGTCAATTAGATCTGTGTCCCTCAACTTCATTTCTTTCAAGAGCTGCCTTTATGCAGCAGACAAACAATAATGTTGTCATTTCATACTGGTAGCTAATACTCATTTGAGTTGTATAAGTTCAGATAGAAATATATAGCAGCAGCAAAGCAAATTATGGTGGCAAAGCAGTGGCAGAGTGGTTAATCTTTCTTTTTCCACTGTGCCCTTAGAAGATTATATGCAGTAAAAGATGACTTTTTTTATTGGTGGTTTCCAAAGGAGCTACAACATAAATACTCAGCTATCTCCAAAGTGTTACATACTTAATTTAGGGTCAAATCCTTCTCTAGAAAGCAGGAACTTAGTATTTACCTAATTGGAATAGTAGATAGGAAACAAAATGTGTCTGATGATTAGATATAATGTTTATCAGCATGACCAGAACTTGTATGATTATGTGACTTCAAGAAAAAAAACATTCAACGGAAATATTTATTTTCACAATCTTCAGTGGTTTGAAAAATAGCACCCTTACCTGTGAGAAGCAGGCTTTGCCATAGCAACTCAGCTTTTTTTCCCCAGCTTAAATCATTCCTCGAGATAAATTACTCTAAGCTGACTGCAAACGCCACCGAGAATGACCAGAGAATGTCTCTCGCCACTTCCAATGCAGCATAAAAGGGCAAGAGCAAGCCATGCCTGTGAGTCAGGGAGCGCTGCTCACAGGAGTCGTTTGAGATGTAAATAATTTGGGCAAGAGATATTCCAGAGACCTCATCCTCTCCAGCTGCTACTGCCAAGAGGCCACATTCTTAAAAATTCAAAGCTGCTATTCATTTGTTTCGGCTCAATCATATCAGAGGACAAGGTAGACAACACAATACATTTCAGAAGCTTAGCAGGAGAAAAGAAATTTTAAAAGCCTGAGACGCTTTCAGTGACATGATGTAGGACGGAGTATCTCATCACCCGCTGCTGTTGACAAATGAACTGAGGAGGCTGCCTCTATTCTCTGAGCAGTATGACAGTGGGGATGTTTCCCAGAAACAAAAATTACAGAAAATACAGGGGTGGGTGTAGCCCATTACACCCCCCTCCCTGCTGCAGGGAAGGATAAACTATACCTAAACCATTCCTAGTAGAGAAATATCTATCAAATCAAAGCCAGATGGTTTCCCCCTTCAATGCCCATCTCATAGGCTTCCTGGCCAGCCTGCCTTGTGCCCTGCTCAGGGCATACCCGCCAGCAGCCAGGATGGGAAGCTGCCAGCTTTCTCTGTGCCCGAGCACAGGGAGAGGGATAGGGCCATTCTGCAAGGTGTTTCTTCTCAGTGCTGAAGGACAAGCCAGGATGGAGGGGCAGAAACAGCTCCTGCCGTGCAGGCAGCCTCGCCGGCAGCAATGGCAGAAATCCCTTTGCAGCCCCCTCCTGTTTCCTTCATCCCAACTTTTTCTCTTCCCACAGTAGTAGAATGAGACTCTGACTCTGGTTTTGGTGTTGTGGCACCCACAAACGGTACCAGGAGCCAGGATAGGCTCAGCTGGGGGGGGGGGGGCTTGGAGGGGCTACTCCAGCTCTCCAGCATCTCCTACAGCACCTCCAAACACCCTTGAGCTCCTCCACCCTCAGGACACCCCCACAAAACTGCTTCATCCTTCTTTGTCACTTGCAGCCCTCCAGTGATGTCCTTCCCCACTGCAAGCTCCCGCACATGAGCTCCAGCCCGGCACCCTTGTCCATCCAGGAAGGCCCCGTGCCCCCTCGCACCTTCCCAGCACCCTTCCTTCCCCCTGCATCCCATCTGCTTCGCCTTCCGGCCGCTGCGATGGCTGATCCTCACCCAGCAAGGTCTTTTGTCCAACCATGTCTCCTATTTGTACCAGGACTTCACTGTGAGCACGGCACATTTATTTCCCTATCAGACTCATACAAAAAGCCCATTAACAGAGACATATGTCTGCACTTCTATAACACCTTATCTAACACAGACAATCTTTTCTCTTAACAAAGTGCACATGGCACAGCCATTAATAGTGAAGGTACTGCTGCACCACTATTTGTTTTCAGAATGAGGTAACACTTACTTCTACATTTTCAGTGTTTGCTTCTCCATCCACTCTACCTTGTGTTTGAGCTTTGGCTGAGCACAGGAAACAGTTCAAATAATTATTCATCTATTTGGACAATAATGGGTAACTTCTCCACAGTTACAACCGAAATCAGTCTGTCTTATTTTACACTTCTATAATTTTGATTCCACAAAATGGGTTTGACGTGGAATTTTAATCCAATATTACCTCCAGATTCAGACAGAAATAATTAAACTGTCTTTAAGCTAAATTTAAATAGCACAAAAGAAAAGGCAGTAAAAACTGGTTCAAGGTTTGCATTTTCTGTAACATTCCTTTGTCTACCTCGAGCTTCTTAAAAATTCATGCTCAAGGTATACTTGGCAGCAGTTTTATAATTACAAAGCTATTATTCCCTACAAAGCTTTTGTAGGGAAAAAGTGAAACCGGTTTTTCCCTAATTAGCTAATCATAAATTTTTCAGGGAAATAGTCTTCTGCTAGAAAATGATGATTTGAAGAGGCGAAGTCTTCAGCAGAAGTATGTTGATTACAATATATTTTCTTACAAAAATCAGTACATCTCCCCAGTTAATTATGTCTGTCCTTTGGTAGCAAGTCCACTTCTCTGTCTGGATAACTTATATTCTTCCTCCCACTGCTGCCTTTAAAGATGCTGCACAGTGAGGTGCCAGGAAATCAAGCAGCTAAAAATGCTGATGGCCCCATCAATTCCATTCTGAAAAGCTGAGAGAAACTTCTGTATCATTATTTCTCAATGGAATTTCTGAATTCTGTGGGAAATATTTAGGTTTATAAGGGAATTTTTAGCAATTTGGAGAAATTCTTATGCAACAGATTTCTGACGTCTCCAGGTAATGCAATATAATTGTAGCTTAGATTTGTAGTGCATTTTTCCAAAGACCATATAGATCTTGTCAATAATAGCCATCTATTACAGACATGAGAAGGCCAAACTGAGCATACGTTTATAACAATAATAGCTTTTCACCGCAAAAGAGGTACTCATACCTGGACCCATGATTATACTGCTGCATTTGGAAAAACAAAGGTTCACAAACAGACTGTCAAAGTAACTTGTTGGGTGTATTTTCCTCAATCCACGCAAGCCCTTCCTTCTGCTCACAGAACCCATCTTAAAGATATAAAAAGATTTTTCTCAAGCCAGTTTTTAATTCAACATGAGATGCATATGTTCCAGGTGGGGTTTAGACATTAAAGGAAAAAAGGGCTTAGCAAAAACAACAAAGCGGCTGTATTCAATGTACAGAACAAACAAAAACCTTTCCACACCCATTCAGTCACACACACCCATACACACATGCACCAACAGTAACCAAATTTCCTGTCACAAGGAGTTTCTACCTGCTTTTGTAAGCTGTTATGAGAACTCTTACTTAAAACTCATATTTGATATCTGATATCAAGCTGGCAAAAGGCTTCTCCAGTTTTTAGGCTCAAAGCAAAATCCTTTGTGCAGCCACAAGGGTGAAAGCAGAGTACACATCTGCATTATCTAAACTGACTTAGGGAGCTTGTTAGGAAGAACTTGAGTGATTCTTGAATACCTAAAGCGCAGCAATAGCTATCTTTCTCCCTGACCTCTAAAACCAAAGTTAAGTGTGACAGGCAGGGAGAGAAAAGGGAATAAGACAAGAAATGGGTGAATCTCCAGTGGGAAAGGTTTTTATTGCTAAGTAGAGTGAGAAACTAGCAACTGGGAAGTGAAGACAGGAGATTTATAAGATAAGATGATCTTCTTCCATCTCTCCAATGAGCAGAGGACTTTTTCTAGAGTTCCCTATCCCCAGAACAGACGACTTATCCCACTTCTCAGGGGTTATAGTGCAAGTTGCTCTCAATCCTTTCCCCATGTTCCTGAAATAAAAAACTAAGAGAGAGGACCCATTTCCTTTGCTTCGTGGTACTCAGAAAGAAGCTGTTTCCAAAAAAGAAAGTGTTTCATTGAAGAGGTCCCTTGTTCCCCCATCCTAATTCTGTATTTTCCATTGCCTTTCAGTCACTCTGTCTGGAGAGTGTGACAATAACCTTGGTAGTGTAAAATAAAAAAATAAAAAAATGCATGTTAAAAACACTATTCATTTAGTGTCAGACTCTGAGGATATTTTTGGGCACCTGAGCTGCTGGTAAATCTGCCCCTTTACTCTACCCCATTACTCCACCACCGTACCTCTGGACTCTGAGGGCCAGAGACAGACAGGAGTTGCAGTCTTGAATTTTTACTTCAGGGCAGTATTAGGGGGAAGCACAAGCGTATCACGACAAAATACAGGAAAGCAAGAGAGAAAGGAGTCTTTGCAGCACATTCCCATCTTTCCCTCTGCCTTTTAGGCATCCGTTGCCTTAAGAGCACAGTTGTCTTGAGCTCCCAGTGAAGTCAACAGAGCATGAGGGGCACCCCTGAATAGGGACACCCCATATCTGAGCTGCCCCTTTTGAGCTGCTGCATCTCTCTTCTTCAACAACACGTGCTGTGCCTATGTTAGCAGTTTCGTTCAGAGCAGTGTGTGGCTGTGAAATAAATCCTCTGGTCTTATTTATCCTGTGTGGTTTGGTTCTCAGAGCAGTTTTGGTGTATGTGAGCTGGGTTCCCTTTGGAAACTCAACCCTGACAGCACTCCCCAAAGCTTTTAACTGAAGCACTGCTCCAGCTCCCACTTTGTCTGCCTTTGCCCCTCTCCCCAGCATCTTCCTTCCAAAGGCCACACGGGCATCTTGTGTTGCCGAGATCCTTCATGATATGGGAAGGACACGTTCAGTGGGAATGGCAATCTTTGACTTTGAAGGGGGAACAGTCCTCTGCCTGCTATACTGTGCGGGAGAGTGGGAGTCATTTCTGCAGCTGAAGGTGTGTCTCGTGGAGAGATGACAGGCTGCAGCGTGCTGGTGGCCTGCTGTGAGGCTGGAAGAAGGCAGAATTTTTTAATAGTGTTTCAGCGTGGGATAGATGGGTGATTTCTTCCAAGGGCTGAAAAGAGGTACGAGGCGGATGGGACTTGTAGGAGGGCACAAAGCAAGCCAGCTGCTCAGGAGACTCATTCCCTTCTCCCAGAGCCTGAACAGCTTTGCACCACCCTCTGTCTTTCTATTCCTTGCCAGGTTTCCCATTGCCAGCCGTTTCTCCCAACACCTCCATGCAGCCCAGCAAGCAAGTACACTCTTATGTCCCACACATGGGCTCACCTAAGCAGTCCCTTAGCAATTGCATTCCCCTAAATGATCCATTTTACTGTGGCTTGGAAAGGGTAGCACAGGACAGAGCATAAAGATGCAGGCTTGCAAATAGGAGGAGTAGGTAATGTGGGTTTAATGAGGTGGTTCCTCTAAAACAGATGAGAAATACTTGGGGATGTAGTTCAGCCCTCTCACATCTTTATGTGAGAAAGCCTGGGAATGTGCATTCACAAGTTGCAAACAGATGCCTTCAGGTTCAAGTGAAAATGTGAGGTGTGAAGATTCTGCAACTATGAAAGTTTTTTTCTGCAATTATTTTTGCGAAATTCTGCAACTATGACAAGGAAAAAGCTGCTGCCTAAGGAAAAATAGCCACAGGATGGATAAGATTATGTCAGGTTCTGTCATTTTCCTTAGGAAGAATCTTACTCTGTGAAAGATGTGAGGGTTATGGGAAAATCAGGTTGGATGAGTAAGTTCAAGGTTGTGAAAAGATGACTTCTCCAGTGAAGCAGCAAAAAATTAGTTTCCTTAGTTATGAGGAGACTAAAATCAAGTGGACCCAAAGATTCCTTTCCTTGGAGAATAATAAGAGAAAAAAAAAACAGTTCTGCAGGAAAATATTTGGCAGTCCTATGTCTAGATTGTTAATATTCCAGATTATATAAATAATTTATTATGTAAACAGCTATTTAAACTAAATGACGAATCATTGTAATTTATTATGAACACTGTATGTGTAACCATAGATACACTGCCAGTTTGACTCTGATAGAATAATCAAGGCCTGAATTAATAAATGATGGTGAGAGATATTGTTGACTGACATGGCTTCCATTTTGGAGGCCAGCGTTAGCCAATTTGGCCTTAAATGAAAGAGAAATCATTTTCAATCTACGTATACGTTCTGTTTTGTTAGCAGATTGTCTACTTTTGTTTGCAGATCAGCATGAGTTCCTGATGACAGCTGACTCACACATACTGTAAACCAAGAAATATCAAGTAAAATGATGTTTGGCAGCAAAGTAACTAAAACATATAACCATTTAAATATTGACACTTGACTTTTGTTATATGAGCAGCAGCATATTTTTTATAGGTCTTTTTCTTTTAGTGATGAATCTAGAATGCTTAAGATCTTGTTGGTGCGCAGTATTTTGTCTACTGTGGAGATATCTTCAACGCTCTAGATGTCAAAAGTGGCACGGAAGCGATACAGACTTTTTTTTGCCAAACTTGTTAAAAGTGAAGCAGAACCAAGGAGTCCCCCGCTGCCTGCACAGCAGTGATACTGCTGGGCTTCTGCAAGCTCTGTTAGAGGCTACAGGCTTCTGCTGTGGGCAGAAGCAGGGCTACAAGGTGGGGCTCTGTGAGCATTTGCTGAAGAAGCTGCCCCACAGTGGGGCATCCTGACAGCGGCAAAGGAGATGCAGAGGGGTGAACTCTCTGATTTCTGTCAGGCTCTGTGCCAGCTTACCAGAGCTGCCCGGTGTCACAAAGCTGCTCAGGTTTTCCTTTGCTTGCCCTTGCTGAGCACCCTGTGATGGGCTTTCCAGAAGTAGAGCACCAGTGCTCAGCCCCCGTTTTGCAAAGCTTGATCATGCAACGGGCACAACAGCATCCAAGTTTGGGGGAAATTGAGGGGAGCCTGCAGCTGCTCGGACTGGCCACCAAATCGTTGGGGTTCTCTTAACAAAAGATCCGGTATCACTCCAGAGATGGAAAAGATATGCAGAAAGAACAAAGTATAACAAACCCAGTGTCTCCTGGTTCGATACGACCTGCTATTTAGATACAGCGAATGTATGTAAGAACATGTTTCCAAAGCACTGAGGAGAATAAAGATGAGACCCATGAGCTTTCTCATCTGTATAAGGAAAGGAAGATGCATTATGCCTTATGTGTCATTTTTAACAGGAAAAATGCCCTTAAATACCTCTTACCAGCATTATGCTTTTACAGATTGTATTTATTCTTAAACTTTGTTATCTTATTAACATTATTACACAGAAATTATTAAAGAGAGTTTTATACAGAAAGAAGTTTCATACTTGGTTAAACACAAAGGTTTTCTGAACTCTTTTCAGTTCATGAGCAGGGAAAGTGGGCATGAAAGTTCGAACTGAGGATCCAAGCCTCTTAATATGCCTAAGAAATTATTTCTCACTTGGAGCTGTTATAGGAAAATTATTTTAACTAAACCATTTTTTGATGGCAGTTAGATTCAGTGACACGGAAAATTAGTTAATTTATTTTAGTTTTACCAGATTATTCATTTTGGTATTATAACGTTTTCTTCTGATGTTTCAAAGAAATTGAAGTTTCTTTCAATTTGAATCTAAAGACTTTTAATAGAACTAATGCCCAAATCCAAAATAATATTTGTGACTTGTCAAAAAGTTGACTTTTCTGTTTGTTTTTGAGTTTATTAGAGTTGAAATTTTGCCAGCCAACCAACCAGTCAACCAACTAAAAACACCAATTATTTTCACATGCTTAACATGGAAGTGTAGCAGGAAAACGATTTGGTATATAGCTCAATGGTATAGTAAGGAATAAATGCTAATGAATGTAGTAAAGTTTACTCTCTTCTCATATGCTTCACACATGCTTGTTGACTTTTTTCTTTTCTGTTACATCACTGACATATCTCTCCATTACAGAAATCATACGATATATATCATACTCCATTAAAACTGTATATCAATTGGGCATCCCAGGAATCCTCTTCCAGATTTTTTTCCTGTACAATATCACTGTGTGGGTGTAACTGTGTAACGACAATGGCCAAAACGATGTCAGATTAAGTCTTGAGTCTAAGTCCTTCAATACTGTATTAGGATAAACGTCTCTACTGTTCTTTCATTTCCTTATATGGCCCAATAGTAACTCTCCTGATTAAATGGATCTTAATAAACAGAACTTTATTGATGATAGCTCAAATGGCATTACTGGGAGTGGAGGTCAACCAGTGATAATAACTTACAGAAAAAAAACTGTATTCAACTATTTTCCTAACTGCTGTAGATTCTAGGCTACTGTAGCTTAAAGGATACTAGGGTACTCTATCTTACTGTAAGTTAAAAACTTATTTTCAAGTACACTATTGACTTTCAAAACACTAAAAAGTGTGCTTTGTATGTTCTGATAATTTTTGTTGTTCTTAGTCTGTGTAAGGGGTTTATATAGAAGGATTTTGTTTAAGTTTAAAAATCTCAGGCAATTCTAAAATATCTGGTGGGGATATCAAGCTTTTCTGGTTGTCATAAATGCTGACCCACACAGATTTTATCACATTTAAGAGCTATACTTTGGGCTATACTGTGCTTCTGGCCTCCTACGAGAAGCAGAGTAGAAGTAAATGTCCTTGAGGAAGAACACTGGCATGTCTCAAAGAAGTGCTATTTTTCATCTCACTCCTTGTTTATGCTTGGAGATACAAAATCACAGCGCCCCTTTGTAAGGCAGCACCGTTCTGCCTACACTGTGAACAGGCAGGCTACTAGCTGCTCTGCAGTGCAAAAGCTGCCACGACTGCACAGGCTCTTCAGTCTCTGTTGTCCTTGGGTATCACACAGCCTGGGTACGCCAGGAACAGAAACAGGAGCAAGAGACTGGAAATCATAATTCCTAATACATGGTCAAGTTTGCCAAAGTTAGGCTCATCTTTAAATGCCACTTTTTCTGAGAATGCATTTATAGTGTATATAGTGTATAGTTAAATGAAATATAAGGGTTTAGTCATTGCTTCTGCTATCGTTGTTTCTTGCCTAGCTGCAAAGGAAACTAAACTTTGCTGCAACTGCTTTTTGTTTC
The DNA here is from genome assembly GCF_034638445.1 of Ciconia boyciana. NCBI lineage: Eukaryota > Metazoa > Chordata > Aves > Ciconiiformes > Ciconiidae > Ciconia > Ciconia boyciana. The sequence goes on from NC_132936.1 coordinate 86,582,600, forward strand.
TGTGAAAACTATGGCACGTTCATCTTCACACGGTTTAGGAATATATGATAAGAGATGCATATAAAAACATCTTTTCTCTTTCTCTTGCCTCTAATGTCAATATTCTGTGCAAGGGAGGAAGCTGGGAGGAAATTGAAGTTTTCCTCTGAAACATCATAAATCTAGATCTGTTACTCATTAATGAATTCCACATAGCTCTTAATTGCCAGTAGATTTGTTGCATAGAAAAAGTGTGTGGTAGGGAGTCAGGAAGGCATGCAGGCAGCACGCGATCACAGATGTGACCAGTGCACTCTCTCCTTTAGCTTGCTAAGTTGCCTGATAGCCACATTTAAAAAGTAGAAAAATTTTGATGGAACCAAGCATACTTGGTCTGCATTCATGATGAAATTTGTAGCAAAACCGGAAGTATTTTCCACTTAGGACATTTCCTCAAAGGAAAAAAACCCTCTGCCTGTTAGAATCGGTTTGGTGATGAAGCTTGCCACCTCATTGCTCTATCAGCTGCTGGATTTGCGAGAGCTGGCACTTAGCCTGTGGTCTTTTTTGTGGAAGCTGCTGAAAGAAATTGTAAAACCAAAGCGGTTTTGTAGAGACTCACACAACTCAGCCAAAAAACAGAGTTTCAGGCCATAAATAACTATTTAAATAAGCTGTATAATATCTACAATTGTAAAGCCCCAGTATGTCCTATCACTGGGAATTACAGCCTTGGTGCCTGTGAGAAATCTGTTTGGAATGGCTAAAAGGTGATAGGATGATCTTACCTGTGATGTAGATGGAGAAGCTGCATTTTTGCATTTTGGTAAGAGGTACTGAAATAACTTGGACAGAAACAAACAAACAGGAGGGTATGAACTGCAGAATGACACAAGGTAACACAGTTTTTTTGTTTAAGTTACCATTTGAATCTAACAGAGCTGTTATTTGGAAAAACAGATTTTTACCAAATGTCTTATCTCGTCCAAAGGGTACAGGCTGCAACAACTAAAATTTCTAACCCAAACAAACATGGTCTGTTCTTGAAGGCAGCCCAGTTAATTAGTTTTCACATGAGTACTCTTCAGCAATGACAGTGAGAACTCTGCTGTATCACACTTGGTTTTATACCCAACAGCAGGGGAGGCAGAGCTATGGGAAAACCCTTTATCTCGTATACTTGATGATACCCAGTTTATCTGAACGAACTATTCTATAAGCAGCTGGGAGAAGCCTCACGATCGCTAGCCCTTGTTCTTGTGGGGGACTTCAACCTACCGGATGTCTTCTGGAAATAGAATACAGCAGAGAGGAAACAGTCTAGGAGGTTCCTGGAGTGTGTGGCAGATAACTTCCTGACACAGCTGGTGAGTGAGCCAACTAGGGAAGGTGCCCTGCCGGACCTCTTGTTCACGAACACAGAAGGACTTGTGAGCCATGTGATGGTTGGAGGCCGTCTTGGGCAGAGTGATCATGAAATGATAGGGTTTAGGGTTTAGGATTCTTGAAGAAGTGAGGAGTGGGGTGAGCAGAACTGCCACCTTGGACTTCTGGAGGGCAGACTTTGGCCTGTTTAGGAGACTGGTCAACAGAGTCCCCTGGGAGGCAGCTCTAATGGGCAAAGGAGTCCAGGAAGGCTGGACATTCTTCAGGAAGGAAGTCCGAAAGGCACAAGAGTGGGCTGTCCCCAAGTGCCGAAAGATGAGCCGGCGGGGAAGAAGACTGGCCTGTCTGAATAGAGAGCTTTGGCTAGAACTCAGAAAAAAGAGGAGAGTCTACGACCTCTGGAAGAAGGGGCAGTCAACTCAGGAGGACTACAAAGGTGTAGCGAGGTTGTGCAAGGAGAAAATTAGAAGGGCCAAAGCCGAGCTAGAGCTCAATCTGGCTGCTGCTGTAAAAGACAACAAAAAATACTTCTTCAAATACATTAGCAGCAAAAGGAGAGCTAAGGAGAATGTCCAGCCCCTAGTAGACAGGGGAGGGAACACAGTGACCAAGGATGAGGAAAAGGCTGAGGTACTGAAGAAGTTAACACCTTCTTTGCCTCAGTCTTTAATAGTAAGACCAATTGTCCTCCGGGTACCCAGCCCCCTGAGTCGGAAGATAGGGACAGCGACAAGAATGGAGTCCCCGTAATCCAGAGGGAAATGGTTAGTGACCTGCTGCACCACTTAGACACTCACAAGTCTATGGGGCCTGATGAGATCCACCCAAGAGTACTGAAGGAACTGCCAGAAGTGCTCACCAAGCCCCTTTCCATCATTTACCAGCAGTCCTGGCTAACTGGGGAGGTCCCAGTTGACTGGAGGTTAGCAAATGTGACACCCATCTTCAAGAAGGGCCAGAAGGAGGACCCGGGGAACTACAGGACTGCCAGCCTGACCTCGGTACTGGGGAAGCTGATGGAGCAGATCATCTTGAGTGCCATCACACGGCATGTAGAGGATAACCAAGGGATCAAGCCCAGCCAGCACGGGTTTAGGAAAGGCAGGTCCTGCTTAACCAACCTGATGTCCTTCTACAACAAGGTGACCTGCTTAGTGGATGAGGGAAAGGCTGTGGATATTGTCTATCTAGACTTCAGTAAAGCCTTTGACACTGTTTCCCACAGCATTCTCCTGGAGAAACTGGCTGCTCGTGGCTTGGACGGGTGTACTCTTCACTGGGTAAAGAACTGGCTGGATGGCTGGGCCCAAAGAGTGGTGGTGAATGGAGTTTACTCCAGTTGATGGCTGGTCACAAGCAGTGTTCCCCAGGGCTCTGCGTTGGGGCCAGTTCTGTTTAATATCTTTATCAATGATCTGGACGAAGGGATTGAATGCACCCTCAGTAAGTTTGCAGACGACACCAAGCTGGGTGAGACTGTTGATCTGCTTGAGGGTAGGAAGGCTCTACAGAGGGACCTGGACAGGCTGGATTGATCGGCTGGGGCCAATTGTGTGAGATTCAACAAGGCTAAGTGCAAGGTCCTGCACTTGGGCCACAACAACCTCATGCAACACTACCAGCTTGGGGAAGCTGGTGAAGGGTCTAGAGCACAAGTCTTATGAGGAGCGGCTGAGGGAACTGGGGTTGTTTAGCTTGGAGAAAAGGAGCCTGAGGGGAGACCTTATTGCTCTCTACAACTGCCTGAAAGGAGGTTGTAGAGACGTGGGGGTCAGTCTTTTCTCCCAGGTAACAAGTGATAGGACGAGAGGAAATGGCCTCAAGTTGTGCCAGGGGAGGTTTAGATTGGATATTAGGAAATTTTACTTCACTGAAAGGGTTGTCAAGCATTGGACCAGGCTGCCCAGGGAAGTGGTTGAGTCGCCATCCCTGGAGGTATTTAAAAGACGTTTGGATGAGATGCTTATGGACATGGTGTAGTGATGGTCTTGGTAGTGTTAGGTTTATGGTTGGACTTGATAATCTTAAAGGTCTTTTCCAACCTATACAATTCTGTGATGCTGTGATTCTGTGATTCTGTGCTGCTAGGCACTGGATGATGGAGGCATGTATGAAACGGCACTCTGCAATGTGTATGCTCCCTGCCTGAGGTCAGTGGGTGCTGGCTAACCTTCAATGTGCAACAGCCATGGGTGAGTAGAAAGATGCAAGCAGAATTCACCTAGTGCCTCATCTGGAAAATAACAAACTCTGTGCTCTGTTTTAATTGGGCTTAATGTTAAGTCATACAATGACTATTTGAATGCCTAAAGCACACATTTTTTTGATGAAGAGAGCCATATAGAAAAGATGAAAGTCAAATACTGTGAAGGATCTTACAACCTGGACAGCTGGGGGCTCCCTGCTCTCTCCTGCTGTGCAGGGATGGTCTTAGTTTTTCTGGAGGAACCAAATGAGCAGGCTGCCTTGGAATGTCAACATTTTGTTACTTCCATTTCTTTTGTCCATACTGAAAACACATTATATTGACTCAACTGATAAATTAACTTAAGAAGTTGGAGCTGTAGCAACAATCGACATGACCACCTCTTCAGGACAAAGAACCGTGTCTGGTTTATCTGAACAAAATCAATTTAATTGCTTAGTAGCAGGACAGAACATACAGGTGTTACAAGGAAGTGGACATCTTGAACGTATAGTGTGCCTCATGTTTGCTTTTCCCCTGCAGTGTAGATTTAGCCTTTGATTTCTGCTTGTAGCTCAGCTGTGATCATATCGGTTTCATCCTCTTATTCCCATTCACCATCCTGCTTTCCTTTTGTTTCCACCATCAGTCTGCAGACAGAAAGCTGAGCTGAAGTATTGTTTTAGTGTTGATTTACAGTTTTAGTCTTTGCTTCTGCTTCTTCATTCTGTGACTTCCAGAACTTTATACTCTCTTTTGTAATTTCTAATTAATCTTGATTTTTCTTTTTCTCACTTGACCCTTACACGTCTTGACCTCTAAGTCCCAGTCATTTGCCAGCAATAGTTTTTCTGCTCCTTAGGCTGTCTTCTTAGATCTCAGATCTGCTTTAGGGGAGAACAGGATGAAGGGGACAGGAATGAAGGCAGAGGAGAGGAAAAGCTCAGGCTTTACCAAAACTTTTTTTCCGTTTGCTTCACATACAGGTTAATTCTGATCAGTGTAGGTAGTTGTAATGTAGGTAGATCAATGTAACCCCCTGATCAATGTAGGTAGTTGACTAAAATGGATTAAAACTGAAAACAAACAAAAGAAACCAACCAACCCAAACAAAAAAAACCTGTGGGAATAGCACAATGTGTGATTATTGGTTGCTCAGTTCTGATTTACCCCTGGTTACAATAGTGCATCTACATTTAAAATGCCTTTACATGTTATCAGTCACACTTTTTAAACTGTACATGTCTTGCATTTAGTGATCTTAGATACATTCTTTATCAGAATTATTCCTCAAATATATCTCTTTTCCTTTGGGGATTTTTACAGTCTTTCCAGATCTGTCCTAATTTAAAAAAAAATGAAAAATGAAAAAAAAAAAAATCTGAACTTTCATTGTTAGATAGTTAAGCTATCTGGAAACAAACTTCCTTGCAAGGACTACCTTCAGACAGTTAAATACTGTTGTCTGTTGGAATTGTCCAATAAATTTTAGTTGCTCCAACTGACCTTATCAACAGGCTGTTTTACTTACATATCAAAGATGGTTAGGGCTATTATATTTAAATGGTCCTGCTACAAAATGGGATGGTATAATTAATGATGTGTGAAAAACAACCTTGCCACTTTTATTGAAATACTCAACTGTCCAAAATACTAGCTGAATAAAATCAGAAACTTGTACTAATTTGTGTAGCTTCTGTACATTGACTAGTCTGTCATGCAAACCGCTGTTCTGAATCGCAGTCGGCAAAGCAGCAGACTTATTTTTCCGTAGATTAAAACCAGGTGATGTCTGATGAAATTCATAATTAGCTTGGAAGTATCTCATCCATGCTGAATAACCAAAGGCATAACATCTTAAGCCATGCATGTGTGAGTGTGAACAGTACTTTATTGCTCAGCCCTGTTAGTTCCTCATAAGACGCTAAGATCAAGTTTGCTCCACTGTGGTTGAGTTGCGCATAGATTTTTAAGCTTTTTCATTTACTTGGGTTCCATGCCATTCTTTCTCTTTTCTTTGGGTAGAATTCATTCTAGTAAATTTGATCAACAGGCCTCATCCTACCCCTTTTCTCAAGAGTTTTTACTGTGTCATCTGAACATCGTAAAGTGAATAGTCATATTTCACTCCAGTAACAGGTAACACGCTGGAAAGTGTTCAAACACCTCAGAAAAAATGCCTCTGACTCCACTCACTTTTAGGAGGAGAAAACCACAGAGGGAACCCTGGCAAAGATCACTGTAGAAAGTGTGTAAGTTTTTCAGCTGGGGAAATTGTGACACAAAAAAGATTAAAGTGACTGCACAGCAAGGATGTGGTATGTATAGAACAAAATGGAAATTCTACTATTGTTAATCTAATTTTAATTTATTACTGGTTCCACTTCTCTCTGTAGTTCCTTCTCTCTTAAGGCTGACAAAATGGGGGTTAAAAATTAACTTTCCATTAAGATGAGTAAGAGAGGATCATTTACCATCTCATACTGGTTTTGTTCTATTTGAGGATTTAGTAAGACAACACAAGAAAATTCCTTTTCCCCTGCTGTAAAATTATATAGTACACAATACAGTTGACTACAGAGCAACATCACATCTAACCCAGAACATAAATGTTAAAAATACTTTTTTGTTTACAGGTTCTTAACACTGTTTTCTAACTCACTGTTCTTCCTTAAGCTTTCTTAAACCATTTCATCCTCAGCTCCTCCTCTTGCCAACATCATTGATAAACTTGTAGGTTTGTTTTTTTTCACAGCTCTTTATTGAGCTATGTGGAAGAACTGAAAAATTGGGATAGAAATCTCAGCCATCTTAGCTTGTTGAGGACTAAGATTTATATTCAGATTGATTTTCAGTTATAATGGATCTACAAGTCAATATTGAGGCCGATAAAGTATGGTTTCAAAACAGCAGGATATTAAGAAGTCTGCGTTAGACAGAGAGCAATTTGGATCCAAGCATCAGACCGTTATTTTGAAAAGAGAAGGGAGATTCAATACGATCAAGTGAACCAAAGCTTTTACAATTGTTACTCTTTTAATTACCATAGAATTCATTAGCAATGACTAACTGGTTTATTAGTTTGGTTTTCTCATTTGGAAGCAAACACATGAACTCAGTTGCAGTTTGTGAAATTTTATTTGTGCTGGTATATGAAAGAAATTTTAAACTTTGTCTTTGCAAAGTGTATAGTCCTTTAGATGAAGTCATCTAAGCTTTGTAAGCGAAATTCCTGCAAAATTAAACTCCGGTAAAATGCAACACATGAAAAATGCCTGAGTGACATCTGGTTAAATTAGCAAATCGATACTGGATTCTGAACACACTTCTGGATCAGGCAGAAATGAGCATGGCGATTGTTTGCTGCACAGTTACGCATTTCGGATCCATCTGGAAAAACTGAAGCACTTGATGTCAGGCTCTTGTGAGCAGTGTCTACCTCCCTATACGTATATCCTATATAGGCCAGCCTGGCAGGTTGGTCCTTCCCATCCCCCTTCCATTTCTTAGTCGGATGCCAGTGATCCTCACAGACAATAATCATGATATCTGTAGGTAAAAACCTTTCCTGCTTGATCTGAAAAAATACTTTTTAATAGTTTATCTCCTATATACCACTTAAATATGGAAATTTTAAAGTGGACTAAGAGAGGCCTTCAAAAGACTATAGAATCCAGACCCTTTTTTTGTAATATGGGATCAAATATTTACATATTGCCCTGGTCAGGAGTCTGTCTAACTTCAGTGTAGGAGGAGAAATGAAGAGAAAACGGGCAGTATGCATACCCAAATTCCTGTGAACGTGTTGTTGACACAGTTACACATAGCCACTGCCCAGAAGTAACTGCTGTCCTCCTGTACCTGATAACGGATTTCAGCATTTTACATCTTATGCAGCTTGAACATACATTTTAAAAATACTAATTAAAGTGTTACTTTTTTTTTTTATAATGGTATGCAAGTAAATATAGCACTTTAAAATACAAGCATTCGTTTTCTTTCACCACACTTATATATGGACTTTAGTTACAGAACTTTGAACAGGTTTTCTTACTTCTGAAGAAATGCAGCCTCTTTCTGTCTTTTTCAGTATATAAACAGATACTACATTCATCAGCCAGCCATGCAGTCTTCAGAATAAAACTCATAAACTTTGATTGCACAGTCGTCACTCATATACTGAGGCAAAAAAGCAATAGCATCTGTCTGGGTAAGCCAGTGAAATGAAGGCCTGAAAAGAGCACTGAAAAACAGTCACTTGTTAGTCTCCCTGCTAGCGATCCCAACTTATTTACCTGGGTTTTTTCCTTATGTAGCTCAATTTTCCTAGGCCCTTTCATCAAGGGCTGATATATCTCCTCATTCTAAAGCTTTCTTTTAGAGTATCATTTAACTCCATGGTTACAAAAACCCCACAAGTATATTCCTTGTTTTAAGATTTATCTTAAATTGTCAAATAATGTAAATTAATTTTCACAGGTCATGAAGCTACTAAATCAAACTTCACCTGCATTAATTTCTGAATGTACACTCTACAATGTACACTGGTGGGGATTAAATCTTTTTTTTCTTTCTAAAACTCATACATTCTGGCTGTTCTGAATATATAAATAGCAAAATACAAAGAAGGAAACAAAGTTAATAAAAATACTATCAGAAGGCTGAATGCTTGCTGCTTTCCTAGAGTCTATAGAAGACACATGCTGTTCAGCATTTCCCAGGAGAGGGCCATCAGCAACGACCACAGGTAACTCCTGCAGTGGTAACAACCCCAACAGAGCCCTTGTGCACGGGCTACAATGTTCTTCATCAAATTAAACGTTACCTGTGCTGTCATGTCGGGGAAACCGAGTGATAAGATACTGGGTCTTTTTCAGGGTCACCCAACAGTTACAGGCTAAGCTGAGAACACATTCAGCATAGATGTGTGCCTAAACATCTTGCTAACAGTTCAAGTACACAAGACTATTTATGTGTTCCAGTACCTTATTGGGAAGTGATCCTAGTGCACTTCCTGCAGAATTACACAAATGCCACAACAGAAATCTACAAAAACACATTATGAGATTAATTGGTCATAGGCATTATGTAGTTTTCTGGGTGAAATAATTATTGAGATATTGGATAGTGAAGAAAGTGATTAATTCCTAGAGGATCTCCACGTTTTCCATATACTAGCTACTATGAAGAAAATTAACTCTACCTTGGCCAAAACCAGAACAAATAGCTGTCATTATTGTGTAGTAACAGCACAGACAGTTTTTCCTTTTGTGTCTAGTAGTAACTTAATTTCATGGTCTACTGTGTAACTAGACTCTATGGACTACTAGAAAGCATGTGAAAGATTGATGACAGCATGTTCCTCATGCAGATATTTACAGAGAAAGAATTACTTGAGAAAACAATTATTCCCTTCCAATACCATGAAGGCAAATTTATTCTCTAAGGCATAACTTTGGAAACACAATAATCCTGAAGTTCCATCAGAACGATGTACCCTCATTTTTTCACTTGCTTGAAAGAAAGAATGGCTGTCACTTGCCTTAGTCAGGGACCTTCTGATCTACAAATGGGATCCCAGAATCACAGAAAAGTTGAGGTTGGAAGGGACCTCTGGAGGTCATCTGGTCCAATTCCACTGCTCAAGCAAGGCCACTTAAAGCAGGTTGCCCAGGACCATGTCCAGCTTTTTAATATCTCCAAGGACAGACACTCCACAACTTCTCTGGGCAACGTGCTAATGCTTGGTCACCCTCACATTTAAAAAGTGTTTCCTAATATTCAGACGAAACCTCCTGTGTCTCAGTTTGTGCCCATTGCCTCTTGGTCTGTCACTGAGCACCACTGGAAAGAGCCTGACTCCGTCCTTTCTGCACCCTCCCTTCAGGTATTTATACACTTTGATGAGATCCCTTCAGAAGAGTCTTCTCTTCTGATGAGATCCCCTCTGAGCCTTCTCTTCTCCAAGCTGAACAGTCCCAGCTCTCTCAGCTTTTCTTCATAGGAGAGATGCTCTAGTCCCTTCATCAACTTGGTGGCCCTTCGTTGGACTCTCTCTAGTATGTCCACACCTCTCTTGTACTGGGGAGCCCGGAACTAGACACAGCACTCCAGATGTGGTCCCACCAGTGCTGAGTAGAGGGGAAGAATCACCACTTTGACCTGGCGGCAACATTCCTCCTAAGGCAGCCCAGGATACTATTAGCCTTTTTTGGTGCAAGGGCACATTGCTGTGGCAAAGAAGGCATCCAGTACTTCAGCCTTTTCTGTGTCCCGTGTAACCAGGTCCCACATCTTGTTGAGCAATGGGCCCACATTTTCCCTAGTCTCCCTTTTGTCACCTATGTACTCGTAGAAGCCCTGTGTGGGATGTGAGCTAAAACACACTAGATTCCTTCTGCAGTATTTTGGGCCTTACTGTATTTTAAAAACAAATCTAAGTTCTGCTGCCTTTTTATTGCATGCTGCCAACAGGAGATGTAATAAACCCCAGGGCAAAACTCATGCCCTCTGTATCTCCTACTGTGTAAATATAGAGACTGGGAAAACCTGCATCTATGTATATAAAAATGCTTTCAAATCTTTCTTTATGGTTTATGCAGAGGTCCTCAAAAGGCCACTGAAGAAAGTAAAGGTATCTTGCTAGAAAACTTTCATTCAGCTGATATCTGCTGGCTTTTTAATTCAGCTCTGCCTAGGACTCTTATTTTGCCAGGTCATGATCAAGTGAGTTAAGGAAGTCCTAGCTGAACGGAGATGACCATGTTGTTGTTAGCTACCATTTAGCAGGATGGCTCCAGCTAAAGTGTCCTTGGCTTCCTCCTTCCAAGTCCAGGAGAACAGTTTCTGTTATCCATGTTGCAAGTTTTTAGCAATGTTTGGTACATAGTGGAAATGTGTGAAAAGAGATGCATCCTAGTTAACTAAGAAATTGATTTCAGTAACTGGAATAAATGTTTGCTAAAAAAAATTAATAAATATTTATTTGCTGGCAGGTATTTTTGGTGTTTGCTAAGAAGGTAGGGAACTTTCTGTCTCATTAACTTTGTGTGTAAGAAGATCACGAATAAAATTGCATAAGCTTTGACTTTCTAACTGAAATGTGAGTTCTCAGTGGAAGATCTCTATCTGAAGTAAGAGTCAAAAGATAAACTTAATCTTTATCTACTAGAACTCCCCCACCTTTCAGTCTTACTGGGGAAGATGGGGGATTGCTGGCCTGCCTGTTTTTCATGGCAAGGTTTCTGAAATCTGGGGTCCATAGGTCTCTGTTCCTAGGTAGGACTAAGCTGCATCTGGAGTTGTATTTGGTAGAATAAGAGCCTTGAATAGGTAGCAGCTGTAGGGATCCACCTCCCATGATCTTTGAACTGAAAAATCAAAAACAAATTATCTAGCAATGGACCATGACAGAAAATCTGGACCAATAGCAGACAAGCTGGATCCCACCCACTGCTTTTTCTCATTGTGATAACTGCCAGCATCAGAGGAATGAAGAGACCATTACAAAAAAAGTCTGTTGGGTGTAAAAGAGACCTTACTATGCTTAACAAGAAGCAAAGAAGAATAAAATGACCTATTTAGTCATATGCATAGAGAAGAATGTTGGACTTTAAGGTGGGAACAATCCTGCACTGTTTTATAATGTTTGACATCTAATGACCTGAGAGCCAAAGACAGCTGGCTGGTTGTAGAGAGACTTTACAGACATTAACTCTCATAATACCATGGTATCAGTTGATATCAATAACAATTAATTCTAAGATTAAAGTACAGAACAATGTAAATGCAATGTCCCATCCAGTCATTATGGAAATACTGTATTGAATATACAATGTAATGAATGTAATCACATCTGGATACTGCTTAATTACACCACAACAGCTTTAAACTTCTGTGTGCTATATGGTGACTTTTTCTTTTCTACTTCTTTTTTTTTTTTTTTCCTGAAGTGTCTGTCAAACTCCGAATGAACGTTAAGGAAGATCCAGCACCTATGTGCTGCCTTTGGTATCTGTTCCCTGACCCTGTCATGGCTTTTGCAGAGCCTAAATTGGATGAGGCAAACACAAGAGAAGACATCTGTCACAGGTAAGCCATTTTTACCTTTTTTCCCTATCATAATTTCCTTTAAAAAAACCCCAAAACTATTCTTTTTCCTTTCTCTGTTATTCTGAAATAATGGTTCAAATCCCAGCTAGAAGCATTGAGCTAACTTTAGCCTAAATATCAGATAAGACTTTTTTTCTTTTTAACTCCCTGAATTTACAGTGAGTTTGTTCTTACTCCATGGAATAATTGAGGATCATGCAGTCTGTTGTTTTGTGGATTTTCATATGCCATCCTAAAAAATGACATCCCCTGCAATTACTGTGTGAAAATACTATGGTATTTCCTGTAAGTGGAGGATTTGTTCCAGAGTCTTTGTGGAAAGTTTCTCTGTTCCTGCTAGGAGCTCTAAACTGGCTGGTTTTTTACTCTAGAATTGACTGCCTCACAACTGTGTGATAAATGTTTCCCTACACCCAAGGAACCAGACTACTGAACTGTCTAGACACCTATTGACAATACTTGCTATAAGAGCATGTTTTAATTATCACAACATTTACTGCATTTCTAAAGATACTAAAGATTTAAAATCTGGACATGTTCTGAACATATAATACAACATATTACAAAACTACTAATTTGAAAACATAAAGAACAGGTTTATCATATAGTAAGTCTAACGTCATGCTGTTCTCCAGCCAGATCTCACTTATCAAGAAAACCTAAGTGAAAAGTGATGTCAAATATTATCAAATATGAGCTCTGGTAAAATGCAGGTGGCAGTTAGTCACAATGCCTGCCTTGCTATTTCAGCTGGTCAGAAATGTCCCAGCAGAAAGCTTTTCATTTAAAAATACAGAATCAGCAAACCCAAAACTTTCTGCAAACATGCATGCTTTTTATGTAACTATGTGTTTACAAATATACCAGTTTTCAATATAGTCAGTTTTTAATAATAAGGAGGATTTCTTGCTGTCAGAATGCAATCTGCAGGGATAATATCTCTTCTTTCACAGCAGATACCCACTGGCAGTCAGAGCACTCACCCAGGATGTAAGAGAGCTAGATTTCTTGAACACGGACTAGACACCTTAGCTCATCAATAATGGAGTTAATAATTCCATTAATTAGTCATCTCAGGGTTATTTTGGCAGAAGTTTTATCTCAGTTTCTTTTATTGAAGCTAATTTACTTTATAGGTATAAAATAAATAATCATTGGTCTAAAGAGAGAAAGTGTGATTTACTCTGCTATCTAGCAGTTACATCACTCACCAGCAATACAGGAAACCAAAGTTCTTGCTCTGGTTAACGCATATGTGACAACTGGGTTTGGACAAAAAGTGGGACCTGCCATCCTTAAAAGACATAGTAGATTTTAATGGAGACACTGTCAAGTCCATTGCTGGTTTTACATCATATGGTGTTCTAAATCCTCAGAACAATCCCTTGGCCAAAGGAAAAAGGGCACACTATAAACTTCACCTCGCTGAGTCTGCCGTGAGCTGCAGTAGTCCATGCTGCACTTACTGAATACTGCCTTTCTCTCTGAAAGTTAAACTGTTAATTTATCACCTACCTCCAGCACTTTCTGCAATGAAACAGGTTTTTTCCCAGTGTTAAATATGAGGACTTAGACCAGTGTGGTGCTCGTAGCAATGAACTAACAAAAAGTTTTCTGACAAATTTAATAAGACTTACAACCAGAATTTGCTCCTTTCCTTGAACATAAACAAACAAACAAAAAAAAGAGACAATTTGAAATGTTCAGATTTCATATTTTGAGATATTCAGATTTGCATTCAAATCATGACAGTGACTTTAGAACCATGTACTTAATAATTTGTTTTGATTTTGATTCTCTAGAGTTCAGAATGGAAGTCTTGCCTCTGAAAAAAACAGACTTAGAAAAGAAAAGGAGGGATGTAGGAAAGGTAAGACTTACAAACAGACAAGTTTTTCCAGCAACTGGGACTTCTTGAAAATCATCAGATGTTGCCAGGTTTATGGTAAAGTTATTAGACTTCATCAATTTCATGGATTCCAAGTGACAGAATTTTGAGGTCAAACAAAACAAAAATCTTACAGTTTATCACAAACACTCATGACTTAAGAATTCACCTGAGGGTTTGTTGAATGTTTTCTTACTGGAACTGAATGAGTCTCAAACTAGAGGTGCTGGGGGAAAAAAAACCTGAAATAATATGGAGATTAAACATTATTCACGCTTTCACAAATAAAACAGTTAAAGTTTACATAGGTCATACTTTCAAGATTAGGCACAGCAAAACTTTCTTGGTTTGCAGAACTCAGGTATAGATGTATCATTGCACATGTATCACTATGTTACAGTACCTTTTCAAATATATCTGTATAATCTCCTGTTTTTCTAATACTGAGATGGAGCTTAAGTCTGATAGGCTCTGTTTTTCCTGGCCTAAAGGGATGGCATAAAAATGCCAAGTAAGAGATGACTGAAAACTTGCTTGTATGTAAGTGAATTCTTATGCAATACTTTTTAAGAATAACAAGGTAACAAATGTTGGGACGCAAATATTTGTGGGAGCTCAGGTGTGCTGCAGAAACCTTCTTCTGAAGTAACAGCTCCAGCATATTACAGGTCCAGAAAGGTCCAAAATCAAGAGGTTGCAGCACAACCTTGTAAAGCACATGTAAAGTTAATGTCTGCTGCAAACTTTGTTTCAGGCCTTTCAGAAACTGTAGTGTGCTGGAACAGATCCTACTCTTCTTTCCCCTTCCCTTGCTGGTCTAACGCCTATAAGAAGATGGCAGCACCCAGAACTGCAACTCCAAAAGCCCTTTTACAAATAGAAACTCTGGAAACAAAGTTGAGGCAGAACCAGCCTAGAGAAACCACCAGTATCCTAGGAAACACACAGAACATAAACCAACAGTAGCTTCCCCCGATAATTATTGGTTTTATTCTTTTACTACAAGTTTGGGTGAAATTATGAGCAGGTCAAAGTCTAAAATATTTAAGAACATTTCCCTAAGAGAGGATTATACCTATCTGTTATGAATGAAAAATTTAATGTTCACTTTTGCTTTTTCCTGAGCGAATTGCAATTTCTGAAAATCAGGGTTTGATCAAACATGCAAACTGAGAAAATAGCCTTTGCAAGTCCCTTTGCTCTTTCTGAAAAAGAATTCAAAGCACTGAAATAATGATGTGCTAAGCAATAGAAGTGTCATTTTTCTCAACCACTACACCTTGCAGGCTGTAATTTTCAGCCTGCTCAGGGACTCTTGATCATGCAAACTAAATTGAACCATTGCATGAACAATTTAAAAGGTATGGATGCTTTTATCCAGGACTGAGTACTCCAGCGGAAACACACCAAATTAGATCACGTTGCTGTCACCATCCTGTCTACCTGCAAAACTCTACATGGGTATTTGCGTTCCCAAGTAAAACAGGGATTATACTGGAAAGAGTCTGAGGCAAAAGATGGAAACAAAAGAGATTCTGCACTATTTTAAAAAGTACCAAAAATATATCTGAAAGTAGGTCTCCCTCCCTGGCCAAAAGTGTGGAATATACCAAGTACTACCAGAGGATGTCTGAGTGCACAGCGGCTCACTCACTGAACCAAGAGCCTCCTCTTACATCCCAATTGGATGACAAAATCCAGCAAGATAATCTTACTGATAATAAATTTCCTTCATTACAGTTTCCATTCACCACATACAATACAGCTAGGAAAAAAAAAAAAAAAAAAAAAACACAAAAAACAAACCACAACCCACATTTGTCAATTGTCAATCACCTATACTTGGACATAAGGAAACTAAAGGGTTGGGTGTTTGTTAGCTTGTACCTTTTTACCTTTGCTGCCTTTCTTTCTGTTTATTAATGCTATGCTGGTTTCACCAATGCTACTGTACTTAGAAATCGGGAGAGCTTGTACATGTTTGTGTCCATGGACTGCCAACACAACGCCCCAGCCTGGGAGGATGCTTGCTTGATGTGTGAGCAAAACAACAGTAACCAAGTGATGGGAAGTATGCAGCAGACTACCTGTGTAACTGGTCATAAACAATCACCTAAAAGACAAAAACTTTAATTTACCAGCAGAAAGTAATCTCTATCAAAGGTCAGAAAAAAGCATGTCAGAAACAATAGGAGTACATCAAAGACCCTGAGCAACACAGAGCCTCCTAAGAAGATGAAACTCTTCACATCTTGCAATATTTTTGATGCAAATAAACAATATTTGGTAATTTTAATAATGTATGGACCCTTATTGCCCATGAATATTTTGGCAATGCAACAATGAGAACTAAACTAAAGCTATATAATTTATCCCTATAAAGGAGAAGGAAGGAGGAAATCCATCCACCTGGGAGCATGTACTGCACTGACTCATATTAATGGAGACTGGTGCATATCTCACCAGTATGTAAAAGAAAAGAATGATTCTCTGCCCGGTACGAATTTTTATTTTCCCTCAATTCCACTGCTGAACTGAAAAATTAGTTTGCAGAGTTCTGGCCAGCAATACTGTATTACACTAGCAAAAGGTTTTCTTACTACAAAGTTAGCCTTGCTCCTATAAAACAGCTTGGTGATATGTGAGCTGCTTTGAACATCTTTCTAAGTCTGTCTGTTACTCAGTTAAAGGCAATGGCGTACTAAATCCAGAGTCCACGAAACTTGTGCACTGTCCTGTCTGTATGTCATCCATGCCACTCTCTCCAACAATTTATAAGTGCATTTATTTGGTGCATTTCTTATTTCAGAATCAAAGCCTAAATTACATCTCAGTAGGTGAAAGACTTATACATTTAATCTACTAGATAATTTGGCACTGGGTTTACCTTTTCAGTCATTCCCAGAAGGTGTGATTTAGTCAAAACGAATTACCGAGCTCGAGCCAGAGCCAGCATGGGGAGATTCTGTGGTCTGTGGCAGGCAATCAGGAGGAGACCAAATGGCACCTGCCATTAGTGAATCTGCATTTCTGAAAAATGTATTATGTTTTGACTACGCCTGTTGATATGAGGGAGAATCCAGAGTTAAAAACAAAACAAAGCAAAATAAACTAGCTTTAGTAAGCTAATTAAAACAGCTATAGCTCATGCACCAATGCGTTCTTGAATCATAAATTAAAAGTCCTAAGCAGACCTTTTGGCTGGAAAATAACCCCAGTTTGTAAGGAATTTGATTGATACAGTTGTGGGAATTAAATGTGCTGCAAAGTAACACATAGTGGAGCACGTCATGGCTTGGAGCGAAAGGTAAACACTATAATGTTTACATTGCCAGAGCACCAATTTATGCCTAAATTCAGCAGAATATTCCATGCAAATCTGAAACTTTGGATGTTGCTAAATGCGTAAGTAATAGAAAATAGTCATCTCTTCCCTTGCTGCTTTTTAGAGCGTAGTTTGCTTCAACACATTTGCATTCTGCTTGGATCTCCCAAGTCAGCCCCAAGGTAGCCTGAAGGATCATGCCTTCAGGGATTCAGGGGCAGGGGAGGAGTCCTCTTCTCCGTTGCCGCCATGGCACCTGGAAAATAATTGGCACACTATCACCAATGGTGGTTTTCAGCAGCTATGGCATGTGAGGATTATAGCCTTAGCAGAAATATCTGTTCCACAGCTGAAATTTTCCAGAGGGCTTCACAGTGCATGAGCAATATTGAAATGTGGGCTCAGGGATAACAGAGAATCCTCATGTTTTCATCTGGAGTGACAAAACTACTTCTGATGTGTAAGAGAGCAGGGAGAGAGCTCTCAGACCGCTTCTTTTTCCTGAACTAGGATACCCAGTGGTCACCACTGACACCTTCCATGAGTTCAGTTGTTCAAGTGAACACAAAATCTATTAGTGGACCTGCTTTGTAAAGGAATATTTTGCTGCCTGTTCCACAGTTGTTCTCAATAAACTGTTTTGTGTGAACTGGCTGCTTCAGCTTGACCATCTGTGTAGGAACTGTACCGAAGACTTCTCTACCAGGGAGGGAGGATCCTGAAACAGTTACTACTTCGATCCAATTTGGGTAATTATTCAAAACTCAGTTATCAATGTAAAATTAACATAGGCTTCTTGGAACTAATAAATTTCATTTGAACAAATTTTCACTATGGAAAATCATGAAACAGTAAGCTCTCTAGCTAAAGCCTGGATAAGACCATAATGCAAATAATCATTCAACTCATATGTCCATGGTATTCCCCAGTCATTTAGTTTAGGTTTGGGGTGGGTTTTTTCATTATAAATTCTTTGGAACTAGGGTCATGTTATGTGTGTGCATATTCTGACATTATTTTCATAGTAACTAAACCTGAATTTTAGTCTTGGCTAGATTTTCAGGAAAACCTATCAGCCCCAATGTCTCTGTTAGAGAGTTCTGCTTCCCCATTAGAAGAGCAATCAAGACTGTAATAACTATGTAGTCTGAAGCACATTAGAGATCACACATCAAAATGTAATTTCATATCTTCCCACCTTGCTGTCTCAGTTCTCAAGCTCTGAGCAGAGGAACTGCAGAGGAATGGAAGGGAAGTGGGAGGGAATTAATCAACTCTCGTCTGCCTCTTGTGCCATTTTAATGACATGTTCACCTTCTGTGTTCCTCTGGTAAATAGAGCAAGATGTCAGAGGATCAAGTGAAATAAAGTGGTAGTGGAAGTGCAAAGTAAGTTAGAATAAGGTAGACCATGGACAACAGCTAGAATAGACTAAATGAGGGGGAAGCGGAAAGGTGGAATTGGAGGGAAAATAGAAAAGTGGACCATATAAAACAGTGCAACCTGAGAAAGTGAACAGCAATTTTAAATTGGGATGAAAGAAGCAATCATTAAAAAGGAGAAGACTGTCTTCTCAGAGCACAGAAGCAGAAAATGAAATGATGTCTAAGAAGATGTAGGAGAAAGATTCAACAAACAAGGGCATGGGGTGGGGAAGAACGCAGGAGTAAGAAAAGTAACAACAAAAAGAGTGGGAAGGAAGAACATCATTGAAGAAATGGAAAGTAGAACAAAAGATGCCAAAGAACTGGAGATGGGAAACAAGGTCATGTCAAGAAACAAATGAGAGTATAGGCAATGAAGAAGAAAAAATTTCATAGATAGGAAAAAAAGTATGGAATAAATAAAAGATATAAGCACACATATAAAGAATGACCACAAAAGGTGATGACCTTGTGCCATGTGAGTATGGCTTAAGTTTGCCCTAAGAACAGCCAGTAGTTTTCCCACTGCTGGTCTTGCATTTCTAGAATATAAATATTAATATATTATACTAGGGCAAACATATTTCACAGTGAAAAGCTGTGTATACATTATAGAAATGGACTTAATGTCAAGACAGTCTGAGGAGAGAGGTTCAGATAGTTTGTTTTCTATGCTTCATTGTACTCCCTTATGTAAAAAAGGGACCTACAGCTTTATTGTATCATTCTGATACATGCTGAGTAGTACCATGACCTGCAAGTGATTTGAGTGAAATCAGTAGGACTGCTTGCTGTGCAAAGACTTGATTGCTGCTTTGCCTAGGGTCAACAGCAGAATTCCCATTGCTTCCAGTAGAAAAAGATCAAGCAGTAAGATAATAGTTGTGAGAAAGGATGACAGAATCACATACTATACATAATAAGGACATGCACTGGGATGGGTGCACGACAACATACTATGTTACATATTAATGTAAAATATGAACAGCTCTTAGGAATATTTCCCATCTCCACCACCAGGAGCAGATGAAAACCACTACAAAACAAAGGGATATCAAATGAATCCCTTAATTTTCAAAAATATTGCATTGATAGACACTAGCTAGACATTGTGTCCAAAGGTATAATGGGGGCTTTTGCACATCCTGTTTATAATCCAATGTTAGATAAGTTAAACTCATTTTGAAAATTATGACGACTTTTTATGAAAAACATATATTACATAGCCAGTAGACTTTGGATGGATAGCAAACATGCTCCATTTGTTTTAATACAGCGTAAATAGATAGAATGGGTACTGAGGATCGGCAGCTGTAATGTGTTTAATTACATTCTCTTCCATATCTAGCTAATATGCGTCCACCACCTTGAAATTCTTAATGACCAAATGTCCATACAATAATGCACGGACCTTTTTTCACCAAATCAGCAAAACTTGTAAAGATGTTTGCGGTGTAAACAATAATCTATTGCCAAACTTTTTACAACTTTGACTGTTCTGGACTTTGGGTAACTTCTGTTTTATACAGATAAAAAGGAAATAGTCTCTGACTTAATGCCCTTTTAAAAAAAAATCTGGAAATTTTCTCAGAACTGGTTTCACTGCCCTGGACTGAGTGAGAATATTCATTTGATTCATCTGTAACTTTCTCTCCACTTGATTCAATAAGTTCAATATCAAGAGAGGAGAGGGATTTTTTCTTTTTTAACTGAAGCTCTCTTTTTATTATACTTAAGCATCTGTCTCTTAATATTTTAGAGGCTCATTTCTGAGCACACAAAATCACTAAGGGCTTGAAGTTTTGATAGCAAATTATCAAATTACATTTGTACCCAAAAGATATGTTTGTTAAACCTAACTTTCAGAGTACACCTCTAGGGGAAAAAAAACCCTGTAGGTCACTCAAGAAACAAAGCAAATAGATACATAATGGTGAAACCAGATAGTTCAAATGGCACAATTAAACAATGAAAAGAGACTGAGAAGAGTAGATGAAGATGTGTGTAGGCTTATAATAGCTGGTATTTTTCTGACTATTCAAATGAATTGTCTTTCAGTAGCCACAGTATTAAATACTGAAACTTATGTTTTTAGTTAGCATGAGTAGAAAATTGCACAAAAGGGAACATTTGGAACGATGAAACGAGGGGAGGAAAATGAGAACCAGTAACAAGAAGATAAATTCTATTATCATATTACCCATTCCTTTCACAAAATGCCTCCTACTGAACTCCATGTTATTGGAAATCCATCCAAGCTCATTTTTGCTAACTGACAAAAAATATCACACAAGGATCCTCTTTCCAGACAGATCTTTGCTAAATGGGTCTTCTATATCTATGAATAATTTCATTTTACAGTTGTTTTGCTTGCAATGAGCCAGCACACTATGGAGACATTTCCATGAGTGAAAATAACTTCATATATCTTCATATATGACTACAGTCATGCAGAAAATAGCAATCAGTCACAATAAATCTAATAAAAGAAATAATGCCAGAAATGAATGTAGTGCTATGAATTTTGTCACACTGTCTGGGTTTGTGATTCAGTAGGATTTCACAAATTAAATAAGCTGGGGCCTAGTATAATAAAGTTGCATGCTTACAGACAGATTCATTTACCAGATCCGTCATGCAGGCGTCTCATGAGCCAGGTCTGGACTCCAGCCCTGCCATCCCAAAGCCACCAACCTCTTGAGGATACAGGGAGCTAGCTAGCTGCCTACAGCTGGTGATAAGCTCTTGTCTTCTCTGTAATCCACCTACTGTCAGAAAAGATGAAGCAAAAGCTTCAACCAAGTCTTCATTCAATTCTGAATAAATACTATTATTATTTTTTAAGAAGGGGTGTAAGTGGAGGTGAGGCTGTTTTCAGTTTATCAGAAAAGTGCTGGTGTTGCACTGGCTGCAAGAGAGGGCGGTTGCAGTGGTGACGTCCTGGCTAATCAGGGCACCAGATCCCCAGAGCACTCCCACCGCAGTCACCGGGGCTTAACCCAAACCCTCTCTTCAGTATCCACCGGGGAAACAACATCGGGTCTCCCTAAATTTTGCAGCAGCAATTAGATAATTCATTCTCGAGGACAAACTTGCTTCATGCCAAGTATTCGATGCAGTATCCCAATGCCGAATAGATGCATGAACTCCCTCAACTGTATTTTGCATGAAATCAAAACAGACAGCCTTTCATTTGTTCAGAAAACTGTCCTTCCATTTACCCACTGCCAGTTTTCATCTGTATCTCGAAATTCTTCCAGCGTCATCAATTGAGAAAGCATATAGCTCTCATCTTCTGCCGCTTCGCAACAACAGAGGCCATGCTCAATTTTATTCTCTGTAAGAGAAATGGGAACAAGCATCTTTAGTAGTTAGTCACCATCTTTTCAACTTTGGGATCTCTAATGAAATATTTTCTACAAGACTCTCTCATTTTTTGTAGCTCTGCAGTATGTCACACATGGCCCTGAAGCTGTGTAAGTTCTGTAGACTGTTCTGTGTTATAAATAAAATATCTGTGGTGGGATTATAGAAGAAAAGAAATGCCAGTATTTATCAACACCTCTTCCACAATGTCCTCAAAGATACTTAAGTATTTAAGTCCTGTTATAAACACACTAAATCTAATACAAAGACTAGAAAAGCTACAAAGCAAATATGAAGGTCAAAAAATCAGAGTATATTTAAGACAAACGGTCATTTAAGTTGATGCATTTGCACTGTGTTGGCTTAGTGCCCACAGTGGGATTGCACAAAGGACAGAGCATGCTGAGGAGGGTTTTTAAAAAGTTGACTTTCCAAATGCATCTCCAGCCCTTCCCAGCTTATTCCAAAACTCAGACATACAAGCCTGTTACTAGCAAAACTGGTGCCCTTTGTGACCAGGGCCATTCCTAATACTAACTCTATATAGCTATCAAATATTTTCTGTTAGACATGCTTTACCTAAAGAGAAGAGCCATTCTGGGGAGAAAAAAAAACTTTAGGAACCAACTTTATAAAGCAAACCCAACCCCAAACCTTCATAGGATATTTTATAAATCACACCAAAATGTTCAAATCACAGTGTATATTTTTAGAAATTAAAGACAATTTTGTGGTAAAAGTTAATTATCTTTTGCAGTAACACCAGCTGGCTTCCTTTAAAACAATTATGTCTAATAGTTGCCATTCACTGTGCAGGGATGGAATTCAATATATCGTGAGATACCCTGATGAGTTACCTGAACCATTGGAGGCTATTATTTATATCTTTTTTTCCAAGGCCTGATACCTCTGTAAATACACATCTCTGCATTTTGTCATGCATGTTGGATCAATGTGCGGATGGGCTGCCTCTAAAAAAAAGTCCATTTGCTTCTGGAAGAGATTCAGAAAGTGTCATTAATTCGCACTCTGCACTACAATAACGTGGTGCTCCATTATGGCACTAAAGCTACTATGCTTCAAAGAAACAGCAAAAATTAAGGTTGTTATCAATTGAGACTATTACAAGTCACAGAGTGGAAGTTCTTTTTAGCATGCTGTGCTATCCACAGATTCTCCCAGATTTCATATACTCTACCATCCGTTATTTCTACATGATATAATATTATTCATTGTCCTAGATCTTTGTTCTAGACGTCCTAGAACAAACCATAAGAGTAGGAGACTGGTCTCATTGAATTCAGTGGAAATATTTACATTGTTTGGTTTAAGACTGCCTGGGTTTGTTGCTACCTGTTTAGTAGCACTGAAGCATTTTGCTGCCACACAACAGACATATTTAACTTCTAAATGTCTAATTTTTAGGACTAAGATGTTTCCAATACTGAAAGGAATTTATGATTTGATTCCCTGATTTTCATACATATGTTGCAGCCATTCTTATTTAGATATTGTAATAAGATGAACATAATTTCTTTCCTTGTGTGATGCTTTCAATCACTCTATTACATCACTTCACATTGTAAAGGGATTTAAAAAAAAAAAAAAAAGAAAACCCTGAGGAACTTATCTTCAAAAGATGTTTCAAATGTTTCAGTGTTTCAAAATTCAGTAAATAACAATAATCCAATCAGGGATATTAGCCAACTGGCAAAGCAGTATCCCTCATTGTTTTTAATGACAACCTTGCAGCAACTTGACTAGCTCATTAAAAAATCTTATTGTCCTCTTGGAACAATTTCATGTACCTTTAACAGGAGGTCTGGATCTATCTGCAGCTTTTCTAACCAGAGCTGGCCTTTGATATTTCAGTCCCCCGAAGAATGGAAATGCATCCACCCTCTCCTCTGTATCCCTATAATTTACTGTGCTCACCAATTAGAAACCTCTGAATGAAATTATGAAAGGGGAGACACACAGTCTATATGTAGATGGAAAACCTAATAATGTAAACTTGAGTGTATTCCAAGAACAGAACAAGCAAATAAAAAATTCACTCTCCAAGTGAAGAGTTCAATTTTTTATAGTTTTGGTGTGGCATCCTCACATCAGCACGGACACACATATTTTGCGTGTGCCTCTTCAAGCAGGCAGTGCCACCAGGGGTTACTCCACACCCATCCTGGGGGAAAACAGGTTACTGAAAGACAAGAAATTGCCTTTATGTTGCTTTGCTTTTTTATTTTGCTAATACTAAAAGGCAGCTAAAAGGGGAGGTTCGTCCAGCAGCTCAGCTGTAATTCAGACAGCGGACACCCTGCCCCAGCCCAAACCGAGTCCCCTTTGTGGCTGGGGACCCAGTCCTTCCAGAGACTCCAGTACTGAACACCTCCCTCAAAGGCAGCACAAGCTTCCTCACGCCTGCAGGCGGCCTCAATAACCAAAGGGGCTTTCGCATTTAAGAACAGAGTTTCCCATTGATTAGGGTTATCAAACGAAGCCCCAAATGAATGAAAGTAATGGCAGTCATGCAAGGTACCATATGAGCTTAGACACACATTGTCTCTTAGACCTATCTGCCCACGCTCACGTCCTCTGTATTGCTATTTCTGCCCTTGGGGTGCAAGGTAGAGGCTAACTCCTGTTTTCACAGGAAAAGGATTAGAGTTACATTTTGGTTAGATATTACCTTTTTTTTATCTTCAGAGAAACAAAGACAGCTGAACTGATCATACACCAACTTTATCTTGCTTTGCATTCTGTACCGTGGTCTTCTGTAAAGTTACTCCTGAACAGGACTTTGTAAGTGAAGAGAAAATTGAGACAACTGTCTTTAGGGAAATAATATATTGTAAGCAGGGATTTATTAGAGCATCTTATGATACAGACAACCTGTATATATGTACTGGTTTTTGCTGCAACAGAGTTCATTTTCTTCATAGTAGCTCATGTGGTGCTGTTCTGGATTTGTGACCAAACCAGTGTTGATAAAACACTGATGTTTTAGTTATTGGTGAGCAGTGCTTGCACAGTGTCAAGGCCTTTTATTTCTGTTTCTCACCCTGCCCCACCAGCAAGTTGACTGGGAGTGCACAAGAAGTTGGGAGGGGACACAGCTGGGACAGCTGACCCCAACTGACCAAAGGGCTATTCCACATCATATGGCATCCTACTCAGCAATAAAACTAGGGAGGGAGGCTGGCCAGGGCTGACATTGATCGAGGATTGGCTGGGCATCAGTTGGCTGGTGGTGAGCAATTGGGGTTTCTTTCATCACTTGTTTTTCTTGGTTTTGTTTCTTTTCATCTGTATTGGGTTTTTGTTTGTTTGTTTGTTCTTTTTTACTTTTTATTAAACTGTCTTTATCTCAACCCACAAGTTTTCTCACTTTCACCTTTCTGATTCTCTCCCCCATCCCACTGGGTGGAGGAGTGAGTGAGCAGCTGTGTGGGGCTGAGCTGCCTACTGGAGTTAAAACCCGACACCACTATATTAGCTATGTACATGGAATCAAGTCTTTTTCAAAGTATTTTTAGGATGGGGGCTTGAAAATAGGAATCAAAATGCTGGAAATTTGAATTTTCATTAGCTTCTGAATCTAAAAGTGTCAGAACTGTGCTAATTACTTTTAACGGTAAAGGATTGTCTTACACTCATTTTGTACGCTAATGGGAGCTATTTATCACTGTTGAACAATTTTGTTACGTGACATCATATTGAAAAAAAACATAACTGATCATGTTGGACTTTTCACTGTATTTTTTTTTCCTTTTTATATGCACTTAAATTGCTGTATCTTAGGTTAATGAAGATATCTTCTTTTTTCCTAGATACATTATTGATGAGAAATTCAGCAGTTATGCCTGCTAAAGATCATGGTAATATTGTGGGATTTTTCATTCTTGATCCAATCTTTAAGCCAACAAGGACTGCAACAAATTTTGTAAGACCATTAGCAAGTTGAGAAACAAAGCAATAGCTGCACTTCCATTTAATTGGCATTCAGTTCTTTCTAGATTAAAAAGAATGCCTTGGAGCCCAAATGTATTACTTACATGTATTTCACGATTTTTATACTGCTGATTCTAAGAACAAAATAACAATTGCTGTCACCTCCCACAGGATGTGTGCATGCACTCTGCATCATACATGTGTCCCGAGTGGAAGACAGAATAGTAAGGAAAATAAATTTGTTTAAAAACAAAGCTTGTCTCTTCTTTCAGCCTTCAGTCTAGTGCAAGGTTGCAGACAATAATGCCTGACAAAGACCTCTCCTTTGTGATCCATTTGAAAACGCACATACTTTTGTTTTCTTTTAAATTGAAGTTAAATACTACAAATTTTCAAAACTGAATATCATTTGAAGCAGAGGCCTTAGGTTTTCTAACTGAAAATCAAAGAGGTTGATGGAGGAGAAAAGAAGGAAAGGATGCAGAGTGGGAAGAAAGGATTGAGTTTTTCAATAAAACAATGTTCTTGCCTGAGATTTTTCTGTGACTCATTTGTTTGGAGGCACAACAATAAAGGAGGACAGTGGGATGCTGAGATGCTAATCAGGAATAGAGACTGTTCTTCCTCACATACTGCAGTCTCACTGCAGTTCTCCTCTCATCTCTGAAATTCAGTCCTCAAAACATACATTCATTTGGGTGATATAAAAACAAGTCTTAAATTACAGCCATTACCATGGTAATTGTCTTTTTTTTTTCTTCCTAAGTTTTACACCTTGATGCTTTTCTTCCTTCTGTGTATCTGCCACTGTCTTTGTTCTCTCTGCAATGTGGGGGGCAGCATTATCCCCAGATAAGGCAGCAGTCAAATGGTCCCAGTTGTCCTAGTCTTTTTTTTTTTCCAAGCCTCTTATTCTCAGACCTGATAACGTCTCTTCAATCACTGCTGTGTTATAATGGGATGTGACCCAGGATCGATCTCATATCTGTTGTCTTGGAACTGATGAAGTGTTATAGAGGTATTCAATATCACACAGGCTTTATAACGCCCAAATTTGTCCAGCTTTTCCTATCCTATTTGTAGTGATTTTGGTACCAGTGTCTCTTCTAGTATCTCTTTATTCATTCGTTTTTAATTTAGTTTTAAATATTTTGCTCCAAAAGCTGCACTGAATCTTTCTCATTTTGCCTTCCATCTTATTATTTTATGTCACAGGTCTTTTTTCCATTATGTGTTTTTACTTACACAGATTATGGGAACTTAAATAATAAACACATTTGTGTAATCCTTCAATGACTGTAACTAGAGTGGCTTGAGTGATGACTGACATAAAATAATATACAGTAAAGGATCAAAGGAAAATAAGCATGCAGAATGAATTGAGCAGAATTTGTTTGTATTTCCACACAAATAATTCCTTATACCAGCTGCCTGTCTGGCAAACTTATAAGCCTGTATAAGGGAAAATCAAACTGAGTAGGTGTCAGAAATCACACAATAGAAATAGCTGTTCTGATTTTAAAGTTGATCTCCTAATGATCTTTCTCTGTCACAGCTTAGCTGCAGTACTTTCTTTCCCCTATTGTATTGGCAACCATGCAGAAGATCTGCTTTCTGTTCACCTGCAAAAAATACAATCCCAGCAACTAGTGGAGGTCAAAACCAGAAGATTTCCACAAAATTCGGCATGTGCACTGCTTAACTAGAAAACACATGTTTGTCAGGTACAGCAAGGAATACGTTGAAGGAGAAGTAAAAGGTCCAAATTGTCCTGGATGTAGAAGTTCACATCTATCATTCACTGATCTTCCATTCTGGCTGTTCCCTTGAATAGCAGACTGCATTTCCTTTTTGCACAGAAACCAAAGCCTGGCAGAGGCAGGCTGAGAAGGGCAATAACTGCAGGTGAACACTGCGCCAGGCACTGCCCCCTGAGCATGGGTAGCTGACCGGGCACTCGGTGTGAAAAGGGCTTGGGAGAAGACTGGGAAGCTGCTGTGCTCTGAGCTCCCAAATATTTTGCTAAGTATTACAGCTTTGTTCTAGGAAAAAGAACTACGGATTTGAGGGAAAACAGGAAACTAGCTGTGGCTCTCTGATCATAACTTTTTGGTGCTGGTCCTGTTAAATTTTCCCAGGTCAGGTTTATGGTTTGGGACTCCAGTCTAAGGGTTTATCTGGACATTCCCAGTATCTCAGACATCGGGTTTCTCCCCAAGATCCATATTTCTGACTGCTTCCTACAATCTGGGGCAGCAGCTGCACCATGCTGCCACAGTCTCATCGCAAGGTCTGAAGTCATGAAAAGGAAAAGCAGGTGCCATGAGGTGTTTCCCACCAAACAGATCTCAGTTAAAATTATTTCAGTAGTCTTGCTCTACCTGAAATTAATATTGTATGGGCCCTGAGGAGCAGCAGATGATGTGACACCTTCTTTCTGGTTACGTAACAGGAGACCCTGAGCATTTGATGCCTCCTGGCTTGCACAAGGGACCTCAGGACTGGGGAACTTAGCCATCAGTAAGAATGAGATCTCTCAGACGAAGTCAACAATGAAGTTATGAAGCAGGATAAATCACTATTTCACTGAAACTTGTAGGATTTTTGGAGCTTGACTTTAACAGCCCACAGTTGCCATTTGAAGGAGCGGACAAACAGTGGGGCAGGAAGGATGCTGTTGTTATTACTGCGAAGGACACCGCAGTGGTTCTGCACACAAGAAATGTCACTGTTGTTTCCTTGTCAACCATTAAAGTAGGGACAATGAGTCGGTTGGTGCTCCTAAAAACTTCCTTCATCACTGCATCTTTAGTTTCCAGCATGACCAAATGTGTGCTATGGGATTCTGCAGCTGAGACTTGTTCCACAGCCACATGGTGCATCACACTGGCAGCTGTGGGAGGAGATCCTCATGGTGTTGGTGGAGGTACTGTCTCTCATTCATAATACGACATTTTTGGCAGCCCAGACAGAGCCAGTTATGGGGATCTCTGAGACCAAGAACCACAATTAAAATTTGTGGATGCGATATCTATACTAACATCCCTAGGACATTTTTTCGGAGGTTATTTTCAGAAGTGCAGTTAACACGCATTAGGAAATCAGGTCAGTGGGAAAAGATGCTTCCTGAAGGTGCAGAAAGAGATTGAACAGCACTGATTTTCCCACTGCTAATGCAAAGCTTCTTCATTGTTCACGTTGGTATCTAGCAGTTAACCTAGCAACTATATAACAGGAAGCAGCGTGGAGACAATCAATTAACATTGATTCTTATGCAGCATAAGCCTAGCAAATAGTACATTTTGTATTTGCTGTTGTATTTGTGACTATTTGTCTACTGCAGAGGAAACACTTAATCAAGGCTGTAAATAATAATATTTTTCAATTATTTCTTTTATCTAGGAAAAAAAATCATTGAAAAAATATTAACAAATTCTCCAAGTATTCTAGATATCTGACATTTCACATACTAGTCAGTTGAGAGGAAGTGCTTACATGATATTAAGTTAAAAAAGCTACAAGTCTAGACATTGCTATTATAAATTATGCAATAAATAATGTTACTACATTGTCATGTTTCCTGTCAAAATTTTTCTATCAACCCTCTTCTTTTTAATAGAAATTTTTGACGAAGTGAAACATTTTATGGAATACTTCATAGAAAAATATGGATGTATCAGTAAGAGAGCAAACCACTCCAAATGGAAAACTTCCTGGATCAGAAAAAGAAATTCTGCCAGCTTTCTTTTTGTGACAAATAAACAACAGGGAGAAGAATAAGCCTTTCTTTCTGGGCTAGACAATTTAGACTTTCATTACCCCTCTTTCATTTGGGAAGCAATCTGTCCAAATGTGGTCTGGAAATCCTATTTGCATATGTGTCATAAAAATATATTTGATTTCCAAAGCTGCAGCTGTCTATTATTAAATATTTGAAGTTTGTAATCAGTAGATCCCACGCAAAATCTTTTTTCCCATTTCTCCCAACAGAATAGAGAGTGTATCTAGAAAACCCATCTCCTTTTTCGGGAAATGTCCAAAGATTTTTCATTTTAGAACACTCTATTTATATTCCTAGCAAGGAAACTTTTCCTTTCATTTTACTGTCTTCAGTAGGAAGGCAGTAGTTGTAAGTCTGAAGCAAATTCAGTGTTGAACAGACTATCACGGACTAGCTGAAATATAAAGAACAAGAGCTTTGGTGCTTCTAATAAAATAATTGTCTAACTAATAACTACATATGCTCCCTGTAACAACACTAATTACTTCTGCTTTCAGAAGTAAAATTAAAATGCATCCATGCAATAAATGGCTGTGCAGAGGCAGCCTCAGGTGTGAAATTTTAGAATCTGCTTACTTCATTTAAGTCATAAACATGGTTTTTAGTTTTATTTTTTAAATTTTTGTGCATTTATATGTAGTTTAGTGTATAAGTACATGCATAATGATGCTGAGATGAAATGATTCTTTTTTTGTCCCTGCTTCAAGTTATCTTGAAGAGAATAACTATAAAATACTTCAGCCCAAATGGTATTTTATTTTTCAAAAGTTGCTAAACTTCCCAAGTAAGATCTAGGATAAAATATATGTATTTATCTCTTCAACAAGAGCAGCACTGCCCTAGCATTGCACTAGCATTGCTGGGATGCTACTACATCTGAGAGGGTCATTTATCTTTCCCTGCCATAATTTGCAGGTTTGATGTTTCTTCTGTGCAACCACAACTGAGCTTTCCCATCTGTTCTGCAAAGCAAAAGCTTGGAAGTTGACTCTTAACTTTCATGAGCACTCTCTGCAGTTACTGAGTTACAGTTCCACTGAAATCCCTATTTTATCCACGAAAAATCTGGAATGGAAAGTTTGCTTCACTTTGGTTTTTTTTCCCCCTCTTCTTTCCTCACATGGCCCAGAGTTTTGCCTGGGCACTGAGTCAGGGCTACCCCCTCGGTCTGTCTCCGTCAGGCCAGCCCCACAGAGCCAGGTCGTGGTCCAGCCTCCCCCTCCATACACGGGACACAGCGGCTCTGCCAGTCTTGCTTTCCTGCTGTGCCTCTGCAGCTGCGTCCAGCTTCTTGACTGTTATTTTTTTTTCAAGACCAATTCCAACATTAAATGGTGCAAAGTTCAAACAAGTAGGTAGTGTTCATGCTGGCCTGTGCTAAACCTGAATTTTACAATGGTAGCAAGGCAAAATTAATCCAAATAGTGTTCAGTGCATCAGGCTTTTACAGGTTGGTAGCTGTCGAAGTCTAAAGACAAAATTAATATTGACCTGATTGCAAAGTGGATTGAATATTGACAAAAACCCCTGTGGAGTCAGTGGAATTTCAGCAGTGTTAAAGACCAAAACATGACATGGTGTTCTGATCAAGACAATATCTCACCATAAAAATTCCTAAAATTAAATATTTTTATGACAAAAAGACAAAGAAATCACTGTTCTGACCAGCTTAGTTATGTCAAAGCTGTGAGCATAGCCAATCTATTCCTATACATTTTTTCCACACATAATATTTATTATTGATTGCTAATTAAAGTGGAATTAATTTAAAACATGACTCAGAGCACTCACTGAAGGCTTGTAACAGCAATGCCTAGTAGTAGGCTTTCCTCATTTTTCCTGTCTTTGAAAGTCGGCTTTCAGTTGCTTTAAATTTTTCACAAAGCACAATTTATTGGACAGACAGGTGGAAGCACCAAATATAGGCAATTTTTGCACCTTGAGAGCTCCAAAAAATGTGGAGCTCTCTTGGTTAAAAAGGAACGAAGCTCGTCTGGAAAATAGCTTTTAGTTGTCTGCCCTGAGTACTTCAAAATGGGCCATGAATTCTAAAAAATCTTTGGTTTCTATTCGCTGGAAGCCTGCGAGCCTTTCCTTGGTGTGCGATCTGGGCTATGTCGTGATTCCTAGTGCCTGAGTTTTACTTTCTTTTTTTTATTTTTTTAAGGTCTGCTTGACAAACATAAGACTAGTATGTTATGAGAAAGAAAAACTGGATGTCAAAGATTAATCCACAGGCTGAAGAGTTCTTGGAAATGTATATAACAATAAGACTGTTTTCTTAATATCACAGTGATATGTTTGTTAAAAGACTTCATTTTTTTTTTAACTGGGAGTATGTTGGTCAAAGGTTTGGGGGATTTTTTAAAATGTTTAAACATGACATTGATAAAGAGTTGTTTCTAGCACTTAACTCCAGCCAGCAGGAGCTGGGTCCATACCCCTGCTGCACGGTTTTACCCTACCTAACGTAACTGAGGAGCTGAATCATAACATCATACTTTGAGACACGTCAAAGTAAGGACATCTGTTCAGAAAATTCAAAATATTGTAAGGCAAGAAGGGTAAGACAGACTAGTGATTTGTTCAGGGCAGTGGCACCAAAGAAGGACCTGAAATATCACTGAGCCCAGCTCAGCCATAGAGATGTTGGGAAAGAACTGAATTTTAGATTTTATGTAGAAGGTAAGTCTCAGGATACTAGTAGTTGGATATCAGTGGACCCATAGGGGTGATGGGATGGATTCATTTTGTTATATGATATTTTGAAGGCAAAACACTACTGAAAAGATATGCAGTAAATAAGGCATTCGTATTTTAAATAGGCTACATGTAGACAAATTGGAAGATTAAATACTAAGGAGATTTTTTAAGTGAAACATGACATTGCTTGTACGTATAAGTGCTAGACCAGCTATAGAGAGAATAAATCCAATGGGGATGTGCCCTCTCTTGACTACTGTGTTCTATGTAGTCGAAAGGTTTTTTTTTACTTTTCGAGTGTTTACTACTGGTCAGTTGTGGACCTTGACCACAAACACTTCAAAAGTTTATGAGTCATGCATTTAAAATAACTGTGCAAATGGATTTTGTGCTGAAAAGTCTTTTCATTGATGACAGATTATCAATGGAAATTTTGTAGTTTCAATTGAATATCTGCTGCTTTGGTGACTGAGTGGCTGTAGTTCATAGCTTGCAATAAACATTTATTGTTTCCTACATCCATTTGACTTTTTGCTCTGTTTTTCTAATTAAAAAAGTTAATAGATATCAAATGAAAATGCAGCTAATAAAATGAGGCAAATATCAATAATTTATGCATCTACACATTTGCATTGTGCATATCCAAACGAAGGAAAGGTCTCAAAATTGTTCAAATTGTTATATGACATTTTCTGGAATTTGATACCCTTGTGAACACACCTGAATGGGCTGCACATGCTGAGGAGGGCACTGAGGGGCTGTCTCCAGCCGCATCAGAGGGGACTGCTGGAGATGGACCGCCTCAGATGGACACCTGCTGCATAGCATGTGTGTAATCGATGGAAAGTCTTGCTCTACTCTTCCTTCACTTGAGCGCTATGTGATTTCACCATCATGAGCCACCTTGCAATAAGCTGGTGCTCTTATTGTGTTATTTATGAGGGATGACATGCCCTTTGACCAAGAAACAGAGATAGCAGAAGTATCCCACATAATTCCTCTCATTTCACAGCCCTTCAGGGACTCCTAGGGATTCACTATGGCTAGTTGGGCTCATGGGGTTTAGTGCCATCTCTAGTTAAATTTAAACAAGTTAAAACTCAGCCTTTCATGTCCCCTCACATGAATCCATCTAATTCTGTTCTGGGATTTTCTAACAGTTTTGTGAATTAAATTAATTTTTACTTTTCCTATTCATCTGCATAGTTACATAGATAAGTTTAAAGTGAATTAGTGCTGTGAGCTGGGTTAGATTTATTTATCTTCAATTTATTTTCATACAATTTCTGGAACTAGACTGGAAAATGCTCAGCACCTCCAGAACCAGGTTTTCAAAACTTAACGGAATCAAAAGAACTTGCTTTACTGTTGTGACCAATCCCTCTGCTGTTACAAGCAGAGATAGGTGTGGCATCTTTTCCTATTTAGCCAAAACAACTGGTCAGATTTGCAAAATAAAATAGTGTTTTGGGAGCCATTCAGCACAGGTTTGCCTCTCATAGCAGAGGAATCAGTGAGCCCAGGTTTTTAACTCCATGAGACATAGGCCTGAGACAGAAAATAATAACCAATATTTAGAGAACTTGGAGTGAGAACCAGGTCTTTCAGGCAAACGCAGAGACTGAAAAT
This sequence comes from Ciconia boyciana, assembly GCF_034638445.1. NCBI lineage: Eukaryota > Metazoa > Chordata > Aves > Ciconiiformes > Ciconiidae > Ciconia > Ciconia boyciana. The sequence continues at coordinate 86,616,329 of NC_132936.1, forward strand.
GTTATGAAAAGGAATCAGGACAGTGGCTGAAGAGACCTGGATGTACTTGGAGCTGGAAAGGACAAAGGATTTATTTTTTTTACACAGAATCATTGAAAAGAGATTTATTGTACTTTTCCTTTTGTGTGGCTTAAAATTCCTGCAAACTTACACCAGTATCATGTACTTTTCAGTAGTCACTGCATTCATTAAGGACCAACTGTCAAGTAGAACTGTAGCAGCTCTGGGCATGTAGTTGTCAGGCTCCAGGCGGCTGTTGTACAAGTTATGATGAAGAGCCTTTACCAGGACTGAAATGAGGGTGTTGTTTTTGTTATACATATCAAATTGTCCCTGCCTGAAATACCTCTAGTGAATGTCATAATCCCTTAGTTTAACCCAGAGCTTAGGGTCAAAACACATAAATCATTGAAGGGATACTTTTAGGTTGTTTTGGAATCTAAATTCCCTCCTAGTTTACTTAACTGTTTGGTAGAAAAATGTTTCTTATTTATTGTCTTTTGCATTTGATGTAGAGAAGTAAGTTGTGTGAAAGTGACTTGACTTTGAAATCCTGATAGTTTGGGGGGGTATCCAACATTATCAGATTTTTCCCTTGTTCCAGCCTCTCTAGCACTCTCAGTGAAAGCAGTGGAAAATCTGACTTTACTAGGAAAGAAAGAGAGATCAATATTTCAAATTATTTATTTATATATTTGACTATCTTGGAATAAATCAAGCTGTAGTTCCAAAAAGCTTTATATTTCTTACTGACAGCTGATCAGATACTTGCAGTGAAAATCATTAGCAAATCCCATGTGCAGTATTCACCATTTGTGTGGTATATTTACAGTTCTTTGCAAAGGAAGTGGTGGAAGGGTAAATAATTTGCCTTACGGAGCAATCTGAGAGACTGTTTTTCATTAAATGTAGAGTTACACGAGCTGCTTACAGAAGGAAGACAAGTTGGAAATGGAGTTAAATCTCCAGGGAGAAAGTAATTGCTCTGATGAGACAGACATTTTGAAAACATTTCTAAAATGCAAACATGAAAACCTCAATGCCCCAGATGCATCAACTTGCAATTGCCATATGGATTGCTTATTGAGTTCACCATAGTCTGGATCTTTTAGAGGTGTGAACAAGTGTGGCACAATGGTTGGACCATAAGATGCTGCTAAAGGCTGCCACCACCAACCCAAACTCTCTCGCTGAGCTAAAGCTAAAAGGTCCCCTGTGTCAGAGTAAGTGCCATATATAGCAAGTGGGAAACGTGTTCTGCCCAAGTTAAATGCACCTCCTCAACCAGCTGAACTCTGCGTATCCCCCATCAGTACAAGATCAAGAGTGCAGTGTTATCTGAGTAGAAAAGCGTCCTTCTAGATTCTTTTCTTCTTTTTACAGTGAGCCTCTGGCTGTCCCCTAATGGAGATTAGGTGACAGCTTTCATCTAATAGTGGCACTGTGAAAATCTAAGGTGTGGGTGAGGTGTCCCAGGTCACCAGTAGGAAATAATGTGAAGAAAGGTTACATCTAACTCCTCTTGAAGAGAGACTTAAAGGACAGAGACCCATTTGGACCAATTAGGGAGAAGACTGTTCAATATGTAGGAAACATCCTGGAAGAAAGCACAAAAAGGTTTACAAGGCAGAGAGAGAGGGTCTGAAGGACACTGTCCCTGGCACGGAAACATTGACTTTTCAACTCTGTATAGGAATGCAAAGTTTGATTCCTATGTGGAGCAATCAGTGAAACATTACTGAAGAAAGCGTCACAGCTACCACCCAAGTTGTAGGCTTTGGGCTTGCACAGATAAGAAAACCCCAAAACATGAGGTATATTTGCAGATCTGTGTACCTGCTGGCTTTAGGGCACAGAAGCAGCACACAGTCTGTGAGCTCAGTGACCCTCCCTTACAGAGTCCCATGCAGCTCCAGCTGGGACATGGGGTCCCTGCCCTCTTCACTGAGAAGGGACATCCACACAGATGGCACTGAACTGTTGCCTGTCTGATCATTGTCTATCGCACAGGACAAAGCAGAACTGGCTGCACCAGTTTATTTTGCCAGAGGGAGGATCTGCAAAATTATTAGGTGCAGAAAACAAAGCAATATCTTTGAGTATAGCCATCCAAGCATGCAACCCTAGAAATAAATTACCAAGTTCTCCCTGGATAAATTAACAGTGAGGTCTACCTAATTGCTAAGTGCTTGGTCAAGAGTCAGAAGAACTCAACTTACGCTGAGTTCTGAAGACGACTTGATTCAGTCCATATGATCAAGCAAATGATGAAATAGAAATATATATATTTTTAAGAGTTTATGAACAATATTGTGGCAAATAAACCAAGAGCCAGAATGTATTCTGGTGATGCTGAAAGACATATATATATATGGAGTGTGTTCATTTACATGAAAGAAAAATTGCTGCAAAAATGTTACCAATGATCTCTGTGTACAGACTGAAGTTTCAACAAGAAAAATTTTGATCACTTGTGACATTTGAATACATCTACTATCCGTGTTTTCAGATTTGTGTCTGCAACTCAAATGGTGAGGCAAAGTTGAAAATGTGGTAGGAGCAGAAAGCAAAATGCCTCTTTAGTCTTGGGATTCATCTGCAGGAATGCCTCCTCTAACAGTAAAATCCCTGGAGGGAAAAGAGAAGGGGGAGAGGAGGGTAAGCAGCAATTGTTTCATTTATCAATTCAAAATAAATAGTGACATTTATGCAGCATATAATTATTAATATTTTAACATTTATTATGTATTCCTCATCAAAACAAGTTATGAAGTATTTTTGCTGTGATCATGAGCTTTTCCTGACTCTTGTCCTTTATTTGGATGAACAGTCTCATTTCCCAATGAAGGTAGCTGGAAAAATGGGAACAAGAAAGTGTGAACTTTTTCATATGAAAGACTAGGAATCTTCAAAAGAAAGGAAACAGCAAATTATTACAACACACAGGAGCTGAAACTAAGAATGTCTACAACTGATTTTAGAAAAAAATTTCTAAAGAATTTAAAAGAAACTAGGTGGAAGAAAATTGTCATGTAAATCTTGCTGAACTGCTGATACGGAGTTCTACAGCTGAACTGATCTTTAGATTTGTTAGCAAAGTGTATTTATTTTGTTGCTTAACTAGATTTAGTTGCTTAGTTGCTTTCCTGCTCAGGGTGAGAGCAATATAACATTTGCCCCTCTTGTATTACTTGTCCCCCCCTACATTTGCTTTATAGCGTATCTTTATAGGATATCTCCTCTTATTCATTTTCTCTCTAAATGAAACAGTATTTCAATTTCCTTCCACAGATTAGCCTTTCTGTAATTCTAATAACACCGCTTGTCTGTTTGTGAAGCTCTTTTATTGCTGTCATATCCTTTTCTGAGACAGAATGATAAGAATTGAGCCAAATATTCCAAAGAAGAGCCTATAATTGATCCTTGTAATGACAGTATAATATTTTTTGTGCTGCTTTCTAGCTAATTTTTCACATCTCATTCTTTCCAGCAATGCTTTGGACTTGAACAATTATTAGAGCAGAAGACGTGAGAGGCTCAAATACCCTTTCAATTGTACAACAGCCTGATTTTTTTCAATAATTCAATTAACCTACAGCTGTATTCCCTTCCTTCAAGCATTCTGACCTCTCTGAGGGTGCTCAGAGCTTTCTCTAGTTATTTACAGCTCAAATATTTGCTCCTCAAATATCCATGCTGAAGTTGTCCATGCTGCATCACAAGATGCGTGCGAATCTCCTCTTTCCCAGCAGCTCCCATACAGTCAGCTGCTTCTCATAACTTTCCAAGAATAATCAAAAATAAAAACTGAGAACAAAAACAAGGGCTTGTGAGATCTCAGGTTGACTTTCCATTATAGTTCTCTGAGGGGTTGCAAATGCATCAGATTAACTTCTTCTTACTAACTTCTTTCACCGGCTGTGAGGAGGAGACAAAAGTTCCCACCAAATGTTCTGAAAGACATGAAATATTATTTATACAAAATAATAAAAGATAGTTTTTGAAAGCAAATGTCCCAAACACATCCTCCTCCTCCTTAAGCTGGAAACCAGTACCCAGAGACTGACAGTATCTACGCCAAGGGACAACCTATGTGCCTGTCTTGCACGTGCCTTCCCACCTCCCAGCCAGCGACAGCTTTCCCTGGCCCCTAACCAAGTCCTCTCATGAGGTGTCAGTGCTTGTATACCACGATGTTGCTCCTCTCTTTTCCCCTCTTATTTCCCTTGTCATTTCCACACTCTTTCCCCCTCAGTAGCCCTCAGCAGCCCTCAGCTCCTCGTCCCCGCCTCTCTCCTCCCACCACAGGGGGATTGTGCCCTGTCCCCTCTGTCACTCCTGCTGACCTTGGTCCGGACTATGTCCCGATCTTGGCATAAGCCCACCTGCAGATGTCCCCCCCAGAAGAGTTTAGCTATTTTATTCGTGCAATCTCTTTACCCTTTTGTTCCCCCAAGACTTTCTCATTCAGAGAGCGCACACACCTAACACAATTAGCAATGCTTTGCTGTAGCCTTTTGCAATTCATTGCATCCACTGCCTTTTCAAAAGTCTTGTGCTATAATACTTACTGTTCTTCCTTCAGGTAGGATTTTTATAATTCTTTTACAAGCAATCAGGACAAATTTATGCTGTTTATTGCTTATAACTTTATCATTTTCTGTGTATATTTTAAGGGCTTTTCTCTTGCCATTTTCCTTACAGAGTGGAATTCTGTAGATACATAAATATATTAAACATGTTTGTTGTAAAATGTTGCATAAAATGCTACATTTCCTCACATGCTGGTGCACCTCTCGATTAAATGACTCATACAGATCAATGACTCAAAGGCACTTTATATGCAGATAAATTCTATGTTTATCCTGCAGACCACCCACTGCCAGCAAATACAATTATTTTATAATTGGAGGAAAGCTGGAGGGATACAGGAGTGTGTGTGTGTGCATGTGCGTGCACGTGTGTGTGTCTCTCTTGCTATACCTATGTGTATGTATGCATATGTGTATGCATGTAGAAAATGCACATGCGCATACTCACAGAGGGTGGGGAAAAAAAGGAATTCAAGTGAATTAAAAAGTCCTGGGTAATGTGATTGCAGCACATTAAAAACGTAGCATACTGGCACCAAGTGCGCTGCAAATTAATATTAAGGTCTGCATTAAATGCAAGGCTAATGGTATTCCAAACCTCCTGCCCAGGCTGGCTTTGGGAGAGCATTTAAAACACAGCAGTCAAGGAATAGGATGGGGGGAGAATGGTGCAATGGCCAGGCTCATCGTTTCCTCCTCATCCACAATCACATCTTTCTGGCACTTCATATCTTTTATGCAATTAGGATTAATTAAGGAAATAATTGCAGGAGATTAAATAATAAGATTGTATTCTAGGGGAATGTGTTTTATCCAGGCTTTAAAAACAAAAGGCAATACAAGAGCAGCAAAACCTGGAAATAGTTTTGAAAGAAGACACCTTGCTGTGATGTGATTTGTAGCAACAGCTATGATACAGTCACAATGACTAAGTGTTTGCAGTGCTAATAGGTGTTTACTCCCATACCGAGATGGCTGGGAATTTTTCATCAAAACATGTTTTGAACTAATCATGCTGGTTTTGTCTGAATTCTCAAATTTAATTTTCTTGAAAAAAAAAAAGGCATAATTTTTTTGTCCTTTGTGAAAGGTCAAAGTAATCTTTTCTATTTTGGTTTCTTACTTTTTAAAATACAAAAGTATTTCTTGTTTGCATTGCAATTAAAACTGAACACTAGGTTTTATAAGAACACAGAAAGCATGCGTTTGGTCTGAAAAATAAGGTGAAATGTTTCAGTGAGGTAGCAGCTCTCTTTAGCCATGTTAAGAATAAAATGAAAGTAGGACATCTCAACAGTGTTAACATGCACTAGTGTTGTGCTAGTGATGGCCATTTCTGACAGTGAAAAACAATGAAATAAAGGATGTAACTTGGAAGCTTGGAAACAATTTTGAATTTTTCCAAACAATTTAAAATCCAAATGTCAAGTTTCTTTGTAAAAGAATGCTTTTGTAGTGCCAGAAGAGGAAAGATATTTGAAGAGAGTGGAAATGAAAACTACAATGATTAATTACATTGTTTATTTTACATATATATTTTTAGACAGGCATTACACAATGAAGACCAACGTATTGCATAAAGTAGGTAACTACCGTTCCCATGTGAGCAGAATAGACTGGAATACTTTTCCAGGCTTCACAGCAAAGCTATCACAGGGAAGAGGAATGGATCACATGGAGCTGGGAGGCGGAAAACAGTTTTGACAACCAAGACCTCAAGTGCCTGGGCAGAGCAGAGGGGCAGCCCTGGGGCTCTCTCCTTCCACGGGGAAGGCACGGGTGTGGGTGCAAAATCCCGGCCAGCCAGCATAGCACCAAGGGGCTGAGAAGGGCAGTAAGGCAGTGAGTTAATGCATGAGATGTGACAGCTCTGAAAATGTAAAACTCCAGGTGTGTGCATGTGAGTGTGTGTGTATGTATCTCTGCCCTTCTCTTTTATAGAAGGATTTTTCAGTGACCTTTCAAAAATTGTTAGTAAGCCAGAGGAATTTCAGTCAACTGATTGGTACCCATGACATTTAAATAAGTCTCCTGTGTAGCTGCTGACACATGTACTTCAGGCCGTATATTAAAGGTGTTAGGTTTAGACAGCAGTATTTTTTTAATGCACCTATCCTTCAGCCATCTCACCAGATTATTCCAGTGGCAGCAGCTGGTCCCTCTCACTGTCCCATGTGGTTTCTAGAGGTAGACATTTAGCAAGTAAATGTCTTTTGAATTTATTCTCCTATGAGCTTTAGGCAATGAATTTTCAGTTCATGTAATTTGGATAATTATTTTCCCTTTTTTGTAACTAATCACTTACTTTTTAAGTTAGAGGTCTGCTCTGGACCTACATGGTGATGTGTCCAGGAGAGGACATTGTGACCTGCACGTGCCCACACCAGTGCAGAGTCTCACTCGGGGTCTGGGTCTGGAGTTTTTGTTTCCTTCTCATGGGCCTTTCCATTTTCATCTAGCTTCCCATTTAAATCAGGTGCTGAGGCTACAAAATAAGCCCAAGCATTTCTTTTCCTACCAAAAGGTCCCCTAACAAAGAATAGCTAATGGAGTGCATGCAATGGATTTTATATGATAGGATTTTTTGGTCACTCTTCATTCCTTTTCAGCTACTTGAAAATGCAATGCAGAGATCATGACCATGGTTTTAGAACAACAGATCTGATTTTTTTAAGAGGAAGAAAAAGTGAGCGCATGTGCTTTTATATTCATGAAGACTACTGTCTTAATTTCATGAAACTCAGAATAACTATCCAAGACTGAGATTTTGGACAAATGTGGTTAAAACAAACTTTCCAAACTACTTAAGATAGTTTAAATTTAAATATTCAGTGAAAAAACGCACAGTTTCTGCAAACAGCCTGTTAACATGGAAGTTCTAGTGCCTGCCAAACTCCAACAGCTTCTTTTTTTCCTTTTTAAAGTAAAGATAGAACACCATTTGCTCATTTAAGTCATTTATGTCAGTTCTTGGAGAAGGTGAGATGCAGCGATTCCAGTGAAATCCTGTGTGTTGTGTCAAATCTACTGCCTGCTGCTGCTCATCAGCCATAGCATTCATCTCACATCTCATGCATTGTGTGATCGGAAAAGGAAAATATTTTCTCGTCTGTTCCCCCAGTTTATAGTGCCAGTGCATCACTGTATCACTCAGAGTATGACACAGACTCCTCTCCAGCAAAGGTAATGAAGTGAGATCACCCACATCATAATATTCGTGAGTTTAAATCTGTATGCCTTACTAATAAGCCAAGCATGCCAGCTATTTGCCTGCAGCATTATTTAAACATTATTTAACATGTTACAAGGGTAACATGTTGCCAACAGGGTAGCCAAAATATAAATGAGCGTCTTGAACAGAGAGACTTCCTGGGGATGGGCAATTAAAGACCTGCAGTCTTTATAAAAGGAACAACATAGGTGGTGGTGGCAAAACATTCACCCCGCTATGTTGAATTGGTGTGTTTCAGCCTCGGACTGCACGGATCACTGGCAGGGGTGCAAGGAGAAGTAATTTTTCATGCTTATCTTGCAAGTCCTGACTGTGACCATGGGTCTCAATTAATGTAGGGCATTGGAAAAAGTTTATTTACACAGATGTCCCTTCTGATAACCTATCTCCATCTTTTTCATCTTTGTTGCATCACATTGAGGCAAAACGTTGGAAAGTCTAAACGGAATTAGTTGCTGTAGAAATACCTCTTGACAATGACCTAGCTGGGAAAATGTATTCATGCTGAAATTCACAAGCAAAGGACTAATTTGCCCCATTAATACTGATTATTCCTCCATTTCCTCTTACTTTTGGGAAGCCTGTGTCTTTAAGCCTTGCTGGAACATAGCAAAACCCTCGCTGATCAGTCATGGTCATGCATGACGCCTTTCAAAGAGCTTTCTTTCACTCCTGACTAGCTTCATCTAGACTTAAACTGGATGCTGCAAGCAGAAAATTACAGACTATATTTAATCAGTCTCCTGAAACATCTAGTCCTGATCAAGAACTTCTTTCACATGCAGTTATTAGAACATGGTGGGGAGTAAAAATCTCCCCTTCCTACGTGACAGCCCACACCATGAGGCTACTGTGTAATTTTCTGAATGTTTTCCCTCCACACAGAGCCACCTTTCACTTCAGCAAGAGCTACTGAGAGCTTCACCCAGAACAATCTGTAGCCCAAAAAACTTGACGGCTGCTGCTTGCTCTTTTGCAAGAAAAGATCATCATTTTCCAGACTAAGAGTAAACAATAAAGCTCATAGGTGAACCAAGCAGCTCCTTCCCCCCCTTAAATTATTTTTACTTAGTTGAGCTTACCTGCGTTGCAACCCCACAGCCAGGTTCTTCACTTCTATCAGCCTTATTTTAAACATTTTTCTCTCTTCTATTCCTCTGATGTCCCGATCAAGATTGCAATGAAGAAAACAGATAAATTATTTTAACTAGATGTTGGTTTGTGTTTACCTCCTTTCTGCTTTGTGCTCTTTGCTCCAGTCATCCTTGGTGCAGGCATCCTTGGCCTGGAAAAATAAATCAAAATAAAATTTTTCACTGATTAACCTGTTGGGTTTTTTTACAGTGAAGTAGAGGGGGGGGGAAAGAAGCTTGCAATTGCATTGATTTCTTTTGACCTTCTGGGCAATTTATGTTTGCCCAGTCTTGACTTCCAGCTTTCCTATATCTGCAAGAGCTTCCTCCAACACATTCCTGCATTGTACTGAAGGACTTCCCATCATTCCCCCAGCCAGGCTCCTTTGTTGTACAGTGCTGTGTTTGATTGTACTTGCCTTCAAATTTTCAATTTGCATCCTCCAGTTAAGTTTTAGATCCACTGAAGGGTTAGAACAACTCTCTTTAATTAAAGCTTTTCTTCTGCCTTCTTTGTAGATAATTAGTGACGACAATAATACAGGAACATTAATAGAAATCAGATAATGGTGGCTATGATGATTCTAAGTGCTTCTTAAACCAGCTACATTTTAAGTTAAAAACACAAAACAAATCTTTATTTATGGCGTTAAGCAGTCTTGAACTGTCCCCAAGATGAAATGCACTTTTCATTTTGGATGTATAGTTTCTTCCAAAGCATTAGTGCTTTTGGCTGGCTAACCACTACATTCCTCCTACCAAATTATTAATTACACAATCTATCAAAGCAAGTAGTCAGATAAATGGTTTGCTCTGCCTTCTTTGCCTTTTTGCTGTCTCAAATCTTCTTCCCACTCACGTGGAAAGATGAACACCACAACATATCCTCCTTCACCCTTAACCTGAAAGAATTTGGGGTTTGGTGCTCGTGACCGAAGGGTGGAAGGAAAGAGGGAGCTTTTGGGGCAGGCGAGAGCACTGCTCTCCCCTTCGGCCCTGGGCTGACTCTGCAGCCTCTACATGGAAAGGTAATGCAGGCTACAGTGCTGTTAACTATCCTAAACCTAAATTTTCTGATAGGAGGAAAGCCTGTAGGGAGTCTGGGACGGAGGCATACTTGATCACAATTTTTTCTGTACTGTCGTGATAGTAATTTCTCTAACATTGCCAACTCATTTGACCCCACTGAACTGGTGGAATAAGCTTTTCAGTAATTAAGGTATTAACAATTTAAAAATAAGAATTTAAACTCCTGTTCTAATTCAGCAGTTAGAAAATCACCCTTCTTCTAAAATGAAGGAATCTAGTGTCTGGCAATTCATATTTCATACTTCTTGCTTGAATAGCACAGCCTTGGCCCCTAGGACTCTGCAGAACTCCTTCTAGTCTCCATTACTAATAACACTCTTCCAGAATCTGTTCTGTCTTAAATTCTTCTGTTACTTTTTCAAAATCATGCAAATCTTACACAACTCAAAGGTAAGTTTAAATCTTTGCTTGGCTTCTCATGTACAGCCTCCAGCTACCCAATTTGATCAACTTTGATAGAGGAAATAAAGAATTATTCATTTTATTTGCTATTCTTATTTTCAGTATTCTCCTTAGAAAAATAATAATTTCCCTGTGGCTTCCAAAGAACTTCAGAAAATAGTTTAATTCCATGATTTCTGCAGAAATTTGACTCTTAATAGTTCCTTCAGGGCCAAGGAATAAGTAATGAGTTTACTCCCGCTACATGTCTTAGTTATTAAGAGTGTTGTTTGGAAAATGGAAAATATAGCATGTCTTGCTTGAAATACTCTGATTCCACATCAGCTCATAGTTTTAACTTTGATCATCTGAATACTATAAAAAATGTATCTGAGTAAGTGAGGAATTTTGCAAATGCTTTCTCTTCTTACAGTGGAACGAGCCCAGAGTAACCCTTTTCCAGCCCTGCGTCCTGCTGTGCCTGAAGCTCAGCCCTGATGAGGTGACCACCTCCACTTACCCAACACGTAGACTTCACCTAATGAATCTGGCCCCTCAGTCCTGACAATAAAGGTGATATAACTGTGTGTCTTGTCAATCCCTAACTCTTCTCTGTCAAAGTGATTTGGACTAGAAAAGACTTACTGGTGGAAGTGTCTAAGCTAGCCATGTATCCTTGGCAGGCACCTGGATGCTAACTTCTGCCATTGAGAAGTACAGCTCCGGATTTTTATGTTTCTTTTGCTTTGATGCCCTTCTGGCACATGAACTGTATCAATCTAGCATTGTCACTTAAAATTTCAGAAGTGAGAAAATGAAGCACTTGCTGTGTCTCCAAAAGCTGCAATGAGATGTGATAATGGTGTTTCTACATAACAGCTGATGATTTTCCCCTGCTGCAGTGAAAATTGCGACAATATATGAAATCATCTCTGTAGCTGACAGTTCAAAACATATCCGAAAATGCTAGTATGGACACAGAAAGGTGTTCATTGTGATCAAATATTTCTACGTGGAGAGTTTTCAATGTAATTTTTCATGAAAAAGTCAACTAAGGAGCAGGAATAACCTGGATTGTGTTAGAATAAATCTTACAGACTATTACAGACATCAAGACTTCTTGATGACCAAAATTTTACGAAAGAATTTTTTTTAAAATTAATATGGTTGTGTTGATTGCAATGAGATGATACAGGCAGCTTATATTTTACTTGTATACCTTTTTTACCAGTTAACCCTACATTAGGACCACATTTTTGTGTACTGATGACATCAAAGAGAAAAGAAATAGCTTCTAAGGGGAGCAAATTTAGGTTTCAAAGCCTTGAAAAGGTCTGTAAAGCTGTCTCTACCCTATAAAGAAGTAGTATTTCAGTCACACTCCCCTCATCAGTGTTTCCTACTGGCTAATGGAAGCTGTTCAACATGAAAACTGATGTGAGTCTTTCTTCTGTGTAGAAGATCACTATGCATTTTCTAGAGAAGTAGTACGTCTAACATAGGACAGTGGGTTCCAGTTCGGGCCACAGACACATAAAAGTAGGTGTGATGACATTTGCTATACATCTCCAGATAAGCAGTACTCAAGTCTGCATAGCCTTTTCTGAGCTATTTTAAGAGGGAAGTGTTGGCTTTCAAGTGGAAGAGTTATAGTCCGTATGGTATCTGCTTTCTGTCTTTGGAGACAGTGTGTGTGCACAGACTCAGAAAAAAAGTACGCTCACATAATGATTTTATCAGGTTAGTTTGATCCATCCCAACATGAGATTTCTTATTTCAGTTTAGATTCTATTATTTTGACAAAGATGCTGCATATGTGGGGCAAAAATAATAACTACATTATACTACCCACCAGACTGAAATGGTGGAAGTGATGGATTCTGAGTTCGAAGCCACTATAACCTTAATTAAAGTTAGGAACTCTGATTCTCTGTCTGGCCACATTACTAAATTCACTGTCTTATTGTTAAATGATTTTTGCTATTAAAAGATAAGGAAGTTGCCATATGTATTTGTTGCATTTTAGTACACTTTCAAATCTGTGGGTAGCATTCAAGTGTTGTCCTTAAATATGTAAGTTGTTTTAAAGTTGAGTTAATTTAAATTTTAAAAATCTGTACTCACTATTACTCATTTTAATATTTTCTTGCTACTGCTGGAAGAACTGATTGCTTTCTTCAGTCAAATATTGACCAGAAGAGTATCTGCAATTATAATCAACTAATATGCTTTCCCCTGAATGAATATTTATAGATTAAAAAAAAAAATCCTATTCCTGTTACACAGTTGGTCTAACTTCATGGACTCATCTACAGCCCTTTTCATTCCTTCATTGTCACGATGGGAGCCTACTGGACCATGCCTAGTAATAGCATTTTACATTGTTCCTGTACTGTGTCTTTTGGTTCAGGCAGGTGAGTAAACTCCTACTGCCACCAATAGGTATTGCCTAAAAAAGAGTGCTGGTACAGTGTAGAGGGACACTAAAAGATTTGGTTTCTTCCAGTACAAGGCCTTTAGAAGTATTTTGATGTATTGCCCCTTGGAAATGGAGTGGTGGCAGCTTTTGGTTTATTTGGAAGGGAATACAACAGGATCAGAAGCTGCTCAGGATCAGAAGCAGCCTTAATTCCTCTTTTTCCTTTCTAATCTTTACCTTCATACAGTACTCCCTGGAGAGCCTGGGTTCAGGTCTTCCTTGCTGAGCAGGTGGGGATGCTCAGAGCTGTCAGGGGCTTTTCAGAGCTCAAGGGGAAGGTGGATGTTCATGTGTACATAGCTGGTGCCACAGATTTCTGGCGAATCATGTCAACCTGCAGGTCACATTTAGACGCTACAGTTGTCCCAGTTCTCCACAATATACCACAGCTCCTGGAATAGGCCATGGCCAATAAATCATAAAGCAAAAGCAAACAGAAAGCTACCCACCAGTTTTTTTTTCCACCCAATCCTGTTTGGTTCAGTGTAAATACTTCACAGAGTTCAATTTCTATGAAGGTTAGAAAGAAAACAAGCAGGTCTCTGACCTAGCAGGCAGATAAAGCTTTGAGAGAAGTAAGGACCTACTCACCAAGTGCCTGTTTCCCCTGACCCTGAGCTGCCAGGGTCTGGTGTTCTGGGATTGGGATCTGAGACCTCAGGCTTTCACAACAAATCCTGAAACACAGGGCACAGGAGGGACCTCTCCAAAACCCCCATGAAACTACCTCTTCAATGGTTTTGTTCTCTGTGGAAACAGAACTACATTGCTCTACTGTGAAGTGGGTTTAATTCCTCTCCTTCCTGAGTTTTCGAAATCTGCTTTTGTTGTGCTCACTTCTGTGGGCTTGCTTGCTTGATAGAGAAAGGTATTGGCCTTTCATTGGGAAAAATGAAAGGATGGAGTGAAACAAAAGAAAAAGTCCTAAATGTGTATGCCTGGATTAACAGATGGCTGGGGAGAGTGGGATGGCAAAAGCATGATGGTCTATAAATAGTTGAAGGATGGAGTTAAAAGACAGTGTTGGGCTAACAGAAGACATCTTTTTTGAAATACCAATATTTTATCATAAAAAGTATCAAGATATGTTATAGATTATTAAAACAATAAACATTTAAAAAGAATGGTCTATTGGAAGACTCTCTCTCTCCCCTCCCCGCCTTTATCTTCTATATTTCTAAAATGCAACAAAAGGAATAAGTTATCCTTTTCTGTGGATGACATAATTACATGCTAAAGTAGCATTTGAAAATATTACAGTTAATACCCAAAGCTGCTCTTAAATTAAAAATTTGTCCAGATAATGAAGGCGATCGGGATCAGAACTAACGTGGCCAAAGTCATGATCAGTCATCCTGCCACTGTTGATAACAAGATGTCCATTGATCTCAAAAAAAAAAGTAAAGAAAAAGCAGTGTATTTAAGCATTAAATGCCTTCTTTTTATTCATTGTTTGTTTCTGTTTGGAGTACGTCTGATTAAGGATTTTGATTTATCTATTTCAGGGAAAAATGTCCAAAACAACACCATGGATTTACCATGGATTATACAGACCAAACTCTTCAAATGTTAAATTCCATGAGGGATGATAATCCTAAGAGAAACAGTAATAGCCTGTTTTGTTAAGGGAAGATAATAAAATATGCTGCAGATTTGCCACATGCCACTTTCCTTTTTTTTCTTTTTTTTTTTCTGTTTTGTGTCTTAAATCCTTCTGATGCCATATGACTGACCACCATTTGTTGTAACCTGTTGTCTCCTCAAAATTTGTCTGTAAGCTCACTGTGGCCAGCTCTGTGGATTTAAACACTACTAAAGCTGTTACCTGTATAAAGTTGAAGGCAAGAGCTAAAAAAGGACATAATTTGCACAAACTGAAGTAAAATTCAGATGCCTAAATTCAAAATTGCAATCTGAACTAATTTGCTACTAATTTTAAAAATGTCTGAATTTTATTTACATCTCTCACATGAAGAAATTAGCTAAGCATCTTAACTTCTGCTCCTCTGAATACGCGCTGCAATTTGAACATCTCTAGCTTCCAGCTAACACTTGGGCCAATTTAGAAGCAAGCATGTCTATACTTAAGGTATATTGACATTCACATGTTAGTTCAGATCAAGAAAAGTGAATTTCCTGATTGCCTCCACTTACCAAGGTTTGGACTGCCATGATAGAGCAGTCCGAGAGCATGTGAACTGGTGGGGTTTTTGGGGATGAAACTAAATTGGAAGATGTGCCCATTAGTGGGCTTTCATCTCAGACTCTCATAAAATGTAGACACAGCTTCTGTTAGTGGTTAGAAAACTCATGCAGACCTGTATATTAAATGCCCTTCTCAGCAAGGGGTGGGACGCAATCACTGCCCCTCCTAGAAGGGATGGCTCAAGAGGGAACATGGATCCGTGAATTTGCATTTAGGGTGCGCTCCTTGGAAGAAGTTCACAGAAGTTAACTATGAGTTTTTAAATAATTTCTAGAGAAAAACCAGTCTTGGCAGCTGCTCCCAGAACTAATTCTGATCTGCAACCAATGAAGCCAAGCCTATCAACTGGGCTCGCACAGCCATATTCCTTCTTATGCTTTCAGGTTTTAGTGCTGCGAATATTTCATTGCTTTCTGAATCTTTCATCGCTTTTTACACAGTGTCGTAGTCCAAGCAGGAGAGACTGATAAGACCCACTACAAAGCCTGTGACTTGGACTGAGAGCCTGGCGCTGGTTACAGCACAGTCAATAAGCTCCTTGAAGATGTCCTCTGGCTTAGTTTTGCCCAAAAGAACACCAGTTTGTGTGCTCCCAGGCTGTTCCACACTGCAAGACAAAGCGTAGCAAAGAGCGATGAGGACATTTGCTTTGAAGGTGCACTCTTGGCCCAAATGAAGCCTTTAACACAGATGTACCTGTAGAAATCCTCTTAAAAATGGGTTTCATTGCTTGGGCACCCTGAGGATGAAAACAGTATCAAACTTCAGACCCTAGCATCCTGCACAAATGTTTTAGCCTTTGCGCTCTGCATAAAAAGGGATACAATAATCACCTCTTCTAGGTGGCTGCAGGTTTGGGGGCACTTCTCTGTCCATTGCAATAGCAGCTCTGAGGGCAGGAGTCCCTGCTGTGGCTCAGTGCCCACGGGCAGCAGTGCCTCCATGAATCCCTGATCCAGGGGGCTTTAATGTCCTTTCTGGGTAGTTCTGCATGTTGCCTCACTGAACTGAAGAAAGTTTTTTGGATCAGAGTTTGGCATTGCGCATGGAGGTCAACAACCTGCTTTGGGGATTGGGTGTCTGGAAGTTGGGCACTACAGCATCCAACAAATAGAGAAAGAAAAAAAAAAAACCAAAACCAAAAACATTAGGACTGTCTCCTACAAAACAGAATTTCATAGAAGCTAAGTTTCAGAATCAGAATATACAGATTTCATAGTTCAGGTTCAGGTTCAGGCAGTACATTCTTAAAAGAAACATCTTTTTCATGATGTTTCTTGCTGATTTACTGGGCATCACTGACTCCTGTCTGCTGGTGGCAGTGCTTAATTGGCTACTTCTGCCTCTTGTGCCTGTTCTCCAACTCTCATAAAACACAGCAAATCCCTAGCAGTAGCCTTTTGCAGATAATTTCAAATGCTTATTATTTTGGCCAAGAGCAGGTGAAACTCATGTATTCACTTCTCCACAGTTTAGCAGGCTGTCATATTAAAAAATAAATTAAAAAAACCCCAAAAAACAACAACTACAGAAATTTAAGCACCAAAATTACATTCCTGAAATAAATAAGTACAATACACCCAACTCTGCAAAAATAAATAAAATGAAAACAGCTCACCATATGGGACTCTGTCAAGCTCTATGCCTGTGGGTGTAGGCTAATCATCATAAAACACCTCTTTGTATCTGAATGTTTTTATTTTTAAAATATATAAAGGCAAAACAACAACAATAATAATAATAAAAGGAATATCTCGGTATTTTTCACACTTAGTGCTTCCTATGCAGCAGATACATATGAATCCAGAATAATATGGGCAAGAGTGCATACACCCTCCTGTCCACCCACATACACAAGGGCAATTATAGCCCAAATGACAAGATGAGTTTAAAAGATTTTTCTCCCAGCTTTTGTGATTTTTATTGCAGAACATCATCTAGTCTGAATAATAAGGGCCAGAGATCCCTGATAATTTACACATATAGTCCATAACTTCTGTTTAAGCGGCAGCGTATGTTTTAGACAGACTACCCTTTGGATAGAAAGCTTTAAAGGATGGAGAATCCTCTATTTTTCTAGGTAAATCGGTACAGTGTTTTTTACTCTTGCTACTAAATTGCAGATCATTTCTACTCTGAATTTGTCTGAATTCAATTTCCAGGCATTGGATTTCATTATCCTTATTTTACTAAATTAAAGAAGTCATTATAGGAAGTCTTCTCCCCACAGAGGTACTTCTGAAGGCTATGATCACATCACGTGTTAGACTAATTAACTACCCTGAGTCTCTTAATTCTCTCTAGACCTCAAATCAAGTTTGTAGCTCTTTCCTGAACTTTTCTAATCTTTCAGCATCCTTTTCCAAAGTGTGGGTAGAATCAGACATGTCCCCACCCCGTCGGAGCCTCACCATGACAGCAGAGGACTGTCACATCCCTATCCCTTCCTGGCAATCCTCAGCTCAAACATCCAAGGACTATGTTCACCTTTGTGGTTTCAACACTGCAATGGGAATTTGTATGCAAATTATTTGGCTCCCAGATGTCTGACTTCTTATTTAGATATGCCAAAAGGCATTTCTCTCTGATAAATCTGTATAATTGCTTTGTCCTCAGCAACATATAGCATTTTACCAGGTTTTGTGTAATCTATTATTTTTTCTGATAAGGACATTTTATATTTTCTCCAGATTACGCTTAGGGTTACTGAAAAGCACTAATCTAAGGAGCTCAATAAATATATATGCATAAAAGGATTATGCTAATTGAACATAAAGAAGCAATTTTAAGTCATACAGTGAAGACTGTCAGCTTATTTGCTTTGTGAAACAAAATAACATACAAGACGAAACTATTTGAAGATGTTTAAAGTTGATATGATACACTGTTATTAAAAAAACTTCTCGTTTTAACTGAAAACAGATCTAATTTGTTTGGCAAGAATAAGTTCCCTACTCAAACCCATGTGAATTTGCATGAGCTGTACTTCCACCCTTCGGG
This sequence comes from Ciconia boyciana, assembly GCF_034638445.1. Lineage (NCBI taxonomy): Eukaryota > Metazoa > Chordata > Aves > Ciconiiformes > Ciconiidae > Ciconia > Ciconia boyciana. Next base: position 86,634,441 of record NC_132936.1, read on the forward strand.
TTACCTCAAGGAACACTCCCACGGAGCACATACACAGCTCAGCTTGCACACCATGCCATATAGTCAAGGTTGAGTCCTGACTAGTCTTCTTTCTTGCCAAATTTCTACTGTTTTCCTGCAAATCTTTCTTCACCAGTGAGCCTGAAATGTTTAAACACTTTCAATTCCCTGCCTGTGCCTGGATTTTACTTGCGATGTTTATTTCACTGCCGTATTTTAACTTCCTGTACCTTTAAAATGAGGTATCCTGCAAATGTTATCAGGAAACCTAACTCCTGCACAAACAGCAAATGCAAAGCTTACAAAGGACCCCACTTTGCTCTGGTTTTGACTCACTTTTCCAGTCCTAAATACATTAAATGTTCACTCCAAAATGACAACTTGAGTGGATGAAAACCATTATTTCAAAATTGGTTTAGTCTGAAAGTGTCCCTGTAAATTTGTTTGATTCCTGCTCAGAAGACCTAGTGCCTAAAAGCAGTCAGTTAAATATCAGACACCTAACAGGGACGGCGTTTCGTCTCCTTTTGGAAGGGCAGTGTACTAAAAGTGCCAGCAAACATATCTGGGTCTGGGCTGCACCCCAGCTGCCGCATCAGTCCTTCCTCCAGGGTCTCGTCGCAGAAGTTGGGGCCGGAGATCAGGGAGCCAGAAAGAGCCCAGCCTGATTTCAGTATTCATCTGGGGCTTGTTGAACAGGACATTTGGAAAGTAGATTACTTTCTCCTTGTAAATGGAACATGCATTTTATCTCCGAATCTCAGAGAGAAAATTATAGTGGAATTTGCAATGCCACTTCCACAGTCATTTCTTGGAATACAGTTGTGCTTTAAGAGCATTTAAGAGGGTACCTTGACTGCTAATTTGAGGATTGAACATAGTTACTTCAACTATAAAGACAATGCATTTGAAAAATACGTGACAGATTTTCTGTAGATTAATGAATATAATCACGAAGAACAAATTAAATGAAGAAGACTTCCAGAGAGAGTAAATTCACTTAACAATCTGGAGAAAGGGTAATTTATATCTAAATATAGCTCTGCTAAGGATGAACATCCATGAACCCACAGCTTTTTTCATATTCTAGGAGAGAGTTTCCTCCCATTCACATTTCTTTGAGGTTTTGTTTTTCCTTTACAGAATAGCAAACTGACAAAAAATATTACAAAAGGAGTTTTTAAGACTGTCAGGATGACAGGTTTCCTCCTTCACTATAGTGACCTGATTCATTCCTGGCTGAGAAATAAGCACTCTCAATCACACTTAACAGGTTTCCGTGAGAGGGAAGGTACAATTGCTTTATCCAATACAATAAAAGTTAAACTGGCTCCTGGTCTCAGCAAATTAGGATTGTATACACTGAGGAAGCAGCTGAATGCTCTGTCAGAGCAAATAGATTATTTTCTCATACTCACAGTGCATAACTGGAGGGACAACGTGCTCAGATATTACTCTGTACACACATGTAGCCCAGATTTCAGGACTGTTCTTTCTAATAGGGAAATGCTACTGCTTCTTGATTCCTGACTAATCAAGGGGCAGGCTGAAAGATCTCTCATGCAAAACCTTTTCTTTTTTTTTTCTTCTTTTTTTTGTTTAACAAATATTTCTTCTCAGGTAGACTAGAAAAAATCTTGAGATAATTTGAAAATTTCCCAGGCTAGGGACACAGTCTCCTGTCCTAAGCCTTATTAGAAACATAAGTCATAATTTCCTTTGACTTTAATGAAAGCAGTGTAGTTAAATCCAGAGTAATCACTTTATGAGGCAGAGCTACATCTCTCCAGCATACTTGCATAATAATCAACTGAAGCAAATTTTCAGTAACGTCAGGGCAGCAGAAGCAGAGCTGCAGAACTTACCAAAGCCATAGTAGATAGGTTGGTACACTTATTTGTCACATGGTTATCTAGCTAACTAGCTCAATTGCTTCTGTTGAAGGTGTCTGAAACAGAGAAAAATCACTTGAGTTTTAGAAAATAGTTATTCTTACAGCTGTTACTCTAAGTACTGTTTGACTAATTATATATCAATATCATATGATAAATATGAACTTAGTCCTGCAACAGTTACCAGGAAAGCACTCCTTATTTACTCAGCTGTGAAAATAAATTCAGATATTCCCTTGATAATTGTTACAAATATATGGTTATGTTAATGACATCCATTGAGGATGAGCTATAAAAATGAAGTTTACTTGGGAATATTTCCAGCAACACATATAATTGCAGATTTCAGAAAATGTTTTCTTTGAACAACGTGCACTCCTTCTGTGATGCTATCATCAGTCTTGTGCGTAATTCGCTTTTTAATAGTCCCTTTAGAAAGCTGATAGGTCTAATCAAAGCTTGCATAATTTCTGTTTATCATTTAGGAAAGTTAGCAAGTCTCCACCAAAGGAAAACATCTCTGGCAAATAGTACACCTCAGCTCATTACTGAAAGGTGTGGGCTGGTTCTCTGATGCGATTACTAATAATATTCATGGTAACTAGAAAGTTATTTGTATCCATAAACAAATATTAAAGGTCTTCAGATTTATATTTATGAAAATTTCACCTGGTTTTATAGCAATAGTAACATTACTATTACTAAAGTAATTGATTTATGAATTAGTAATTATTATTCCTACTAACACTGCAGACAGTAACTACTGAAGCATTTTTGCACTTTGGTGAGACAAGGCAACCAAAAATATGAATTGACAAAAACTGACAGTTTTCCTTTTCTCATAAAATTCAAGTTTTGTTAAATCAAGCTAAATTTGACTATGGGAATTTTGGAGATTTGCAAAATTCTTAAAGAAATATAAATATTCCTAAAGATGAAACATGCAGGAACCAGTGTTCTCGCCAGCAGACAGATATAATCGTCTGTCTAATCGGCAAGAACATTGGTTAAAAATAAACAGTCTTTGCTTAGTGGCTCCACTGCACTGCCCTGCGGCTGGTGCAGGTCCAGAGGGAATCCTGCACAGGGACAGCCACAGACCTGTACTCTCTTACCAAAATGTAGCCGGGCACTCGAGCTGGGGCGGCAGCAGCCTTCTGGTTTTGCCATTGTCTGTGAGTTTTACAGAATGGTGGACTTCCTCTTTTGTTGTTACGAAAATTACTCCTTAGAAATACTTTTGTTATATTCAGCTGACTTTAGCTTTATAGAGGCAAAAGTGCCTTTCTCCACTAAATGCAAAGCCTGCACCTCTCTTGCTCCATGTCTGCTATTGCTCTCACTATCACAACTTCCAATGCTATACGGTATTCACACAGTCTATGGGTTGACTAGATTTCTTTCCTGAATCTTTTCATGCACAAGGAGATAACCTAGCCCACTAGTATATGCGAATACAGATTATTTTATTACTTGTGCTTTTTTTAATTGTATCAAAATGCTGCTAAGACTAATATGCAGATGGATATTTACTGAATTTAGTTCCAGCATCTTGAACAAACACATGTTTTCAAAGAATTCTGGTGAGTGAAAGAGTATAACCAAACAAATGTTATGTGTGCAGTAGTGGGTGAGAGACTGTTTCATGTGCACTCACTTTTTTTTTTAATTCAAATTTAATTTGAAATGCTATCTGTATATGAGATTTTATTGCAGACTAGATTGTTGAGGAACTGTGGAAAACAAGACTGAATAGAGTTAAGAAGCAAGGTACAGGACTATTCAGCTTCTTGTGGTGTGGTGGGGGCTTTGAGCGTTTTCTTGATCATCCAATCTTTAAAATACAGCAGAACTTTACAGATCTCCAAGTTATAACTAAAAACACTTCTAAATGATAATGCACCTGATTTTAGCAAGAACTAGAATGCAGAATACATTTTTTCTGGTTAATACAGAAAAAAAGATGTTTTTCTGGTTAGGATGGAGTAGTGAAAGTCACAAAACCCAGGACATATCCTCCTTGGTACCGCGTTCCAGTGCATTGCTTATGCTCATGTAAAAGCTACCATCAAAACCATCCCATTTGAAAGCTACTGTTTTCAGGGAGAAAATAACTGCGTTATAAACTAATATTTATCCCTACAGTCATGCCCATCGTGAATTCCTGTGAGTTCACAGGAAATCACGCAATGTCTCTGTCTCTTCCTTGAAGTGTGAATTCGCGTAATACCTGTTGATCCGCCTGACAGGTGGATTTGAGACAAACATACAGATACCTGGGAAGAAGATGCTTCAAAACGACAAATCCAGATAAGCTATCCCCAACCTTAAATTCTGTCTGGATGATGTATGTGCCTCTTCCTGACTCATCAGACCAACTAGACTCCGCTCACCATACCTTTCACACTGGACTTGTACCACCACCTTAGCTGTGACTTTTTCTGGGTTTGTTTGGTTTTTTTCCCCCAGCTTCTCAATGCTGTTATTTCTTTTCAGGAGGCAGACATTACTTCTGCATTGTGTTACTACTTAAAGCTACTACCTAATTATTTTAAAATCTATTTTTTCAGCAGATTCTTAAAATTTATTGAGAAGAAGAGCAATGAAAGTTGAAGTCTTCTATGTTATTTCCATGTCCTACAAACATATACAAAAGATAGGGAAAGCATTGTCTTTCTGAGTGTGTCAGTTTAAAATACTATCTTCAACTATAGTGTAATCTGGAGATTATTCATAAATAAAATTCTAGAATTTCTATTTTTGAAAAAAATGCGACTTCTCAGATACTTCAGGATAATTTAAATAAAATATCCTTGGGAATGCCAAGTATACATTTGTACGTCAAAAATTCCTAATCAGAATAGGATTAACAAAAACTCCCTATAAGAGATAAATAGATCAGCCAAGTGAGATTTTAATCACTAAAGATGTAAAAAATACATCATGAGATATGTAGCTCATACTCAAAAGATACATAACCTCAAGGCTTCCAATACAATGTCCTGGATCGCTAAATTTGCTTATAAGGAATTGATAGGTGCCTGCCTGAAACAAGGTGGTCAGCCCTGGGCTGATAGATTCCCTTCAACCCTCTACTTAATTTTTCTGAATATATGGCTTAACCATCAAGTCAAGGGACTGATTCCAGGTCTAAGCCAGACAAATGACTGCCTAATTTTGTGATGTGGCTGCCTGCCTTGAACTTTAGCTTTTGCAGTGACAGCTTTTGAACTGTAGTTTAGCAATATGGACTAGGCAGCATAAACTGTCATGCCCAAGTATCATCCAGAGCTTCCCAGCCAGGGCTGCAAGGCCTCACAGTTCCCAAGAAAAAATTGCTTTTTGTTTCCTGTTCTTTTTTTCCTCAGATCAAAAAATTAATGGTACAGAAGAAGTAAGGAGCTGGCGTCTTAATTTAGCACTGTCTTACTCAGCAATTTTTAGAAGCTTTACTGGAATAGGCAGGATACAAAATAGTCACTGGTTGAAAGTAATATTTTTCTTCTCTTGTGATCAAATGGTCAGACTGGGTGGTGCACCAGTCCTGGACAGTGGTCTGGCTTTCCCCATGCCACCATCCTGGCACCTGTATTTCAGAGAACTCTGGAAGACTGGGACAATTTCCCTATACGCCCTATTAAGTGCAGTGTTGGTAAAATACAATTGCAGCACTGGTATACTATAACTTCATATATGGTCTGCATATAATGTATACAATATACATGTATACATGTGCACCTGTGAGCATGTGTGTCTGTGTGTGCACCTGTGAAGAGAAAAACTGTATATAACCGTACTGTGCTCAGCACAATTTGTGCAACAAACATTATCTGTTCAGCTGTGTCTGTCTGTACAACAGACACTGTCTGAGCAAAGACATTCTCTGAGCATGAATTAAGTTACCCTCAGTATGAAAAGCAATTTATTGATCCAGTTCCTGATAGATTTCCTTTTCACTCAATTTTTACCTACTGTTAGCAAACCATAGAGCTTTAAAGGGAAAATTCAATAACTGCTGTTCCTATTGGGTACTGTGTATCTGGAAGACCTAGAGCTTTAAAAGCATCTGAACTTGTAAGAGGACTCCTATTCTGCACCAGGAAAAAAAAAAAAAAAGGAAAAAAAAAAAAAGGAAAAAAAGAAACAGAGAGAAAGCTGTAGCTTGCTTCTTTGGGGAGATCAGGAGAGCTAGGCTTAAAGCCTTACTTTTTCAGAGCCAAATCAGAGAGATGAATTTAAGTATCATCCCAATTCTTTGCCATCAGGCTGTAAGCCATTTATTTCCCACACTTCATAAAAAAGGACCTGCTTCAGTCTCTGGACAAAACACAAAAAAAGCTGAAATCTCAGAAATATTTCCAGCTGTAGTACTTTGAGATGTACAACTACTATTGGCATTTTTTCTTTGGAAGAAGTATTCTTCAAAAGAAGAATGTATTCTTCAAATGAACAATGCCCTCATTTATTATGACAACCTATTTATGAAGTTTTTGTTACACCAGGAAGATTCCTGCTTTTCTGTTTGCTTTTAAAATGAAGCTAATACACTTTTGAAAGCTTTTGTGTCATCCAAGTGCAGCGTATTAGCTGGGGTTTGGGAGGAGAGTCACTTTTTCTGTATACTACTTCCTTTTTCCTCCTCTCCCCCATGTCCAGGTGTAATTTTTTTCGGCATTACTTAGGTGTTTTCCTGTTCTTTCTTGATTTTTATTCTAACATGGGCAAGTCGGACAAGTGGTTAGAACTCCTAACCTTTGCCTAATATGTGTGACAGGTTAGACTTGGGCCCTGGTTTTGCAACTGGATCTGACAGCATGCATGCCCCTCTGCAGGGACTTGTTTTGGCATGGTGCTGTCGGTGTTGAGCAGTTCACACGCTGCCTACTGTATTACTTGTGAGTAACCATTTGGCCTCCCTCTGTGTAGCTTGCTTTGCTTTCATGCCAGTAAAACATACAATAACAACTTTCTTTTCCCTCTTCTTTATTGCTTTATTGTATTATTGCTGCCTTAGTAATATTAGGTGAGTGATATTGGCAGCTGTCTTCCCGCAAATGCCAAAATACTAATTGCTTGCTGCCACAGGACAGTATAGTGTTCAGATTCCCAGGACTCATTGGTCTCACACCAAATATGAGAACCTCTGTTAAGACCAATACAACCTATTAATAAAAAAGACCAGTCATTAATGATAAATGGCTCCAAGTGTACAATAAGCATTGTATAACCATACAGAGAGATATGCAGGGTTTTGTGACCTCGAATACTCAGATGCACTCAACTTAATATTTACAATGTATTACATTCTTCCACAATAGCAGTAATACAAGGAAGTTTATTTTGTCATGCTCAGATTTCATAAAATAATATCTTCAACTATAACTTCCCTATCCTCAGCAAAACAAGCAAGCTTTTGTGTGTTCCAGTACTAACACAGAATTCAGATCCTGAAGAGCATTTTAAATATATTGAGAGCAATAAATGATTGTATGGTTTTAATATGATTTAACACAGGACACAGCAAAAGATATAGGGCAGCTTTTCCTGGAATTTCTTCAGCGAAGTCAGAGTTGCCAGAGGACACACTTACTATGAAAATTATACTATAACCTTTGACGACTGGTAAAGGTAAATTATGTGAGTTAACAAAAAACTGGGAACAGAGTATGTTTGATGGATTCAGAACAGGAGTTCAAGTTAAAGAATGATACATAGACAGAAGGGAAGATTTCAGAGTACCTGGAAATCAAAAGCTCATATTTAAAGGAATAGACTAATAGGTAGGAATTTTATTCCCAGTTCCGCCCTTGACTTGCAACATGACCTTGAGTTAGTCTCTTGGCTTTTCTGTCAGGTTTAGCATAACAGTGTGCTAGTTTTCTTGCAGAAAATGCCAATAAAAAAGATTCCTTCCACTGAATTTTTTTTCCATTGGAAACACACACTGAACCATCAAATATTTTAAGTAAAAAAATACTGAAAACTTAAAAAAAGTTAAAAATTCCAAATGGAGTTCTTCCTTTGCATTTCCCATCAAGGATTTTCAAGGAATATTTTCAATGAATGCAAACACTTTCCACAAAAATGTTTGTCAGAAACACATTTTCCCATCAAAATTAAGTTTTACTAGAAAAACAGCAAATTTGTCCAACCAACATCATTGCATGTCTACTAATCTGTATATCATGAAACAAGAGTTTTCAGTGCCCAGATGGATGTGGCTTTCAGCTGACCAGGTGGGCTGAATGACACGGACCTCGCAGTTTTGGATTCTGTGACATACTCCCTGCTGAGGGTCCTCTACATCTCTCTGCAGTCTCTTCTCAGCAGCATGGCATACCCTCGGACGCATCCATGACATAGCTTCTAAGAATATACAGTGCTAAAACAATTTCCTCTTAGCAAGTCAATCCATGATTCCTTCCATAACTTTCATTTACCTTAATCCCTTTCCTTTTAATTAGTCTAAATGATTGTTCATTGCTTTCTCACCCAGCTCCTACTACCTCTTGTATAAACTGGCAAGGTAGTGACAGATTATGTCTGCTCAGCTGACAAGATGGAATTATTTCTGGACTCATGCAGACTGTAGCATGTATAATGACATATACCTGACAGGGATGTGATGAACACTCCACAGTATCCATAGGGTTAACTGACAAGCTTGGAACAAAATGCATACAAGGCTTAGACAGTAGATCTCCAGAGCCTGAGATGGAGTCCTTTACCATAAAGAACATAAAACTGGGTAAGATGTCATAGTCACAGGGTAAGTAAGGAGGAAACACTGAAGACTGGTGAACAGAATTAGCTTTATCTAACACATAGTTCATAGGATCTCCAAAGAGTGTCTCTGAAATGCCTTTCTTACTACCTCATTTCCTGATGAAGCCAACGAAATGTTAATAACTTCTCAGTTTCATCACACATTTGTTTCCCTTTCAAAGCTAAGTCTTTGGTTCTTTTACTTTCCAGCTTCCTGGAAGTTCACATGGCAAGGGATTAGTTTAATTTTATTAATGCAGGACTGGGTTTTGGTGCTAGTTGCTCACCCATCCCTCCTGAGGGCATCTGTAGTTTTCAAACAGCTGGTTTGGCTTTGACTGAGCCAAAATTGCGGTTGCCTTAATATTTTCCCAGCTTCACTGAGACTGATGTTAGTTCTTGAGAAAGAGAAGACAGATAGGGATTGTTCCCAGCTTTTACTCTGCTTTTACACCCTTGGTATATAAAAAAAACATGGACAGTAATTTATAACGCCTCTAAAGTCATTCTGCTTGTTGTCTCATTGTGCTCGCTATTGCTTCTACTGGATCCAGCCTAGACAAACTCTTATTTCATGGCCACAGCTACACAATTACACCTTTCTCATGCAGGTGAGAGGTAATCCTAGACGATAGTGAGCTTGATTCCTGCCTGTCTTGTGCAGTCATGTACAGGTAAGTGGATATGAATTGTTGCTTTTCTGATTTAATATTTTGCACTTTGGGAAGATATAAACAGAAGAAAGCACAAAGCAGTGAAGAAAGATTAATCATCGGAGAAGAGGATAAATCTTTAACAGCTCTATGTAAACTATGTAAATTAGCTAATCTAGAGCAATTATATTTATTAGAAATAGCACAGGTTTGTGCTGATAGCTTCTTAAATAATTTTTCTTTATTTGCCATTAAATATTACCTTTGATTACTGGATAATAGACTTTTAAAGCCATTACTGAAAGGGTACAAGCCCAGTCAGGGATCTGTGATCCCACCAATTATCCCTGCACATTGAAATAGTATGTCTCTTCCCCAAGTTGCTACTTTAAAAACCCTGCATGACAAATAGATCAAGAGCTCCATATTCTGTGATATACAAACAAAATGAATCATGTGTTCTTTAAAAAAATTATTATAAAGATTACTAGCCTTTCAGTTACGCTTTTTCTGAACGATCTTGACTGTTTCAGAATATTACTTGGCCATTTCTATGCACAAGAGATTAAGGTTTGGCACACTTTAGATTAATTTTCTTATTATTATTATAGTTATGATGATGCATAGCATTTAAGTCATTATTTAGATAATAGAAAAAATAGATTTTTTAGGCAAAGGCATTCTTTAAAAGATAAAAGAAAGACTGTTACATACATGCGATTGGATACTCAAGTTATTTGAATACATAAGAATTTTTCAGCATGAGGAGTCTAGCCCTGAAATGGATGATACCGAGTTTTCAGAAGTAGCCCTTCATAATGCTTGTTAACCTGTTAGCAAAATCGAACACCTCATTTCAACGCTGGATGCCTTCCTTATGAGTTGTAAACTGATGTCCATAGAAAGTGTTGTCTGGAGGCTTTCCTAGTATCTCTTTACAGGTAGTCATGTAATGGCTGTCCAAGAATCTTAAAAGCTGCCATGACATCTCTGAACTTTCTTGACTGCTCGCTAACCAACAAATGTGCTCCATCATCTCCTCTCAGGCCCAACAAATGTGCTCCATCATCGCCTCCCTGGCCCATGCCCAGCACCGACAAGACTGAGTGACAACGTGTGAATTCCCAGCCACACCAGCTCTTGCACTTATAGCAATTCCTTGGTATATACTGATGTGAAAAATTACGGTATATTTCAAGGCCAAACTCAAGGGGGTTTTTGGGTTGTTTGGTTTGGGTTTGGGTTTGGTTTTTCTATATCTGTCTCTCTGTCTATCTATCCATCCATTTTGGTGTACTATAAAGTTAAGAAATTGAAGGCAAGCACTACTGATGATCTTTCTGAGCTTTTATTTCTGTTCTGAGAGCAGAGCTTGATCCTAAGATTCAGTCTATCACTACTGATACTTCTCTTTAATTTCAGTAAGAGATTGTAAAGTAGCATTTCTGAAAAAAGTAAACAACTGCTTTATGATACATTCTTTGTCCTGTATTAGACACTCTGATCCATTTTAAAAGGGTTAACTCATGTAATATGGCTTCTACTGGGTCCTGGGATACAAGTCAGGAGCAAAAACCAAGAATATTTTCCCAGTAAAGTCAGAAAAATCTCTGCTTTTATATGAGATGGGTAGTGCTGAACATCAGCTGGATACATGACTTAAAATTATTATATGACTTAAAAATATAATATAGTAAATAAAGAACAGCATAACAAGAACAGACATGCTATAGGCAATTTTCAAAATTTATGAGTATGCAAATCATAGATGAGAAGGAGAATATATGTAAAAAACTTTTACATTTAAAATTAGAATCGTTCTCCAAATAATATAAAAAATATGACTAACCTATGAAGGAAGAAAACCTTACCTAAGTTCGGAGGGTAGATTTCAAAGGTCTGGGGGTATGCACAGACAGAAAACCTCAGTTAGAACATAGCTTCAAGGCCAGAGAGACACCATATTGGAAGAAACTTTTCGTTGCTACTAACATAAAATTAATATTTTTAGAATAAATAAATCCCTATCTTTAATATAAAAAGATATGTATATATGTATATGTACATATATATGTATATAAAGATAAGATCCTCAAACTACCTTTGTGGTTTCTATCCTGGCTCTTTTCTTACTTCTGAAACATTTCATGTCTGATGTTTCCCTATCACGTAATTTACTATTACCATAACTAAAAAGAAGTCAAACGTATGCTGCCTATAATGGCTTCTCACATTTGCTGAGCTTTTACTTATTTTATATTCTCACTGAAGGATATTTTATACTAGTTTTATACAATCTTATACCATTTAACACCTATAGGCTGACTAAATGAATGAACATCAAATAATAGGGTAGTAGCAGAAGCATAGCAGGAACAAATGCAGTGAGTGCAGCTTGCTCTGAACATCTGGTCAGGAAGCTCTGCATTAAGGCAGTCGATATAAAAACGCTGCCCTTCATAGGCTCATCCTTTTGTAGTTGCTTTCTTTATGTTTTCTATGGTATTTGCAACTTGATTTCTAGCAGGTTTACAGTTTTTCAGAAGTACTTTCATAGACCTAAGGAACTACACAGTGTGTGATGTACAGCACTAATTATTGCTCTCAAATCATATTAATTTGGGTGTGTTTGCATGGTATAACTTGTACTGACAGAAGTTCTTTGGATGTGCTGCAAAGTCAGAGGTTTTCCAGTCATTTTTCACTCAGGCGAATACACAATATTCTTGCTGTGCCAAAAGATAACAGACCGTATTACACTAAATCATAATGTCTGCATTTACAGTTAAGGCTGTAATATTGCAGTGGCACAACTAAAGGCGGCAAGGTACAGAGTTCTTGAAAAAACTCTTTCTACAGACTGTAAAATTTTACTACTCCTGCTACTACCTCAGGATCCAAGATTTGCTTTCCTGAGGGCTTCCTCAAATGCTTCTGAAAGGGTTTCTCTTTCCTTTTTTATAAAAATTCTGAACACAATACAGAAGGAAGTTAATCAGAGCAGTTAATCCAATACCTCTATGTTTTGTCTTTTTCTATTAGCATTCCATATCTAGCAGTCACTGTCTACCAACATGTAAATTTGGAGTAGTTAATTTCCTACTCTTTAACTGACCATGATCTCTATGAACATATGCATGCTTATCAGTATAAATATGTACATTTTAGGCCTTGGCTTCACACAACAATGAAACCAAATATTTACAAAATAGACACAACAGAATCCTCCATTTGTTAGTGCAATTCAAGTTTAACACTAGTGTGTAATAAATTCATGTCAGTGTTGGCATAACCATTTGCTTGCACTTTTAAAATGCTCAGGATTAAAAAAAAAAGGAAAATCATCACTCTTCTCTCATAGATGTATTACCTTGCTAATAAATTGTCTCTAGAAAAAGTTGTGCACCCAACTTTGAGAAGAGGTCACCATGAGCAAAAGTGAAATGTGTGGGAAGGTGGAATCAGTCAGAATCAGAGCATGCACAGTAAACTACAAAAAAAATTGAGAGAAAAATCCGGCTTAATTCGTTTTTTTAATATAAACTGTGCTGCACTCTGTACCTGAATCTTATCCTGCATTAGTGCAAAGTGCTTTTCAAATTTGTGAGTTTCTTGATCAATTATCCTAACTGATTAAAGTATCTGCTGGAATGCTGCAGAAGAATATATTATTTAGTGGGCATGACTTTTGCATATGGATATTAATACGAACATAGAAAAAGTATGAAAAATCCACTGCTGACTCTGAAGCAGATAATTAGCCTCATATTGAAAGCTGTTTAAAAAAAAAACAACTTGATTTGTGAACCTTTTGACTGCATAATTCCCATAAAATTAATTATACTGCAAATTCAGAAGAGTAGAACTTCAGCACTTACAGGTTGTTCACGTTGCCTTTTTTATTCAGAGCCCTCAAAATAGATCACAAATATTAATTTATTACAACCCAGGATCTCAGGAAAAAAAAAATGGTCTCCCTGCTCCTGCCTCTTTCCATCTTACCTTTCAAGAGACTGCTGTTTCTCCTGGCAGCCCCAGCCCAGAAGCGAGCATTTTGCAGGGGCCCTTGGAAACAACTTCAGCCATACAGATCAACCTTTCCCTATGGATAATTTCCACTCGAATGTAAGGATCTTAGGGAAGCCACCAAATCCTTTTCCTACACTGCTGAAGTGCAGGGATTTTGCTGCAGAGATGACACCTAACTATACCTCAGGGGACTTCTATGAGAATTTAAGACTCCTGATGATGAACGCCAACCATTATTGTCTTTATTTTTTTTCAGATCTCAACAGGCCTGTACTTACTGCTCTCTAGTGTGCAGCATGACATGCTCTATTGAAGTGATATGGCACAGAAATACACATTTTCCTGTATTGAGTGAATTGGAAAATCATGTGTTTTTAATTAGCTGTAAAAGAACACTACAGCAGCTGCTACTACAAAGCATATGAAAAGACTTGCCTTGCTTTGGCTTTGCACTTGGAGAATCAAACAGTTAAGTGCCTGCTTTTCTACAGCGAGTGATGAATGTGTATTATGTGGATTGGAGAAGGCGTGGGGTTTTAAACACAGGCTCTTCCCATTTCACTTTGGTGCTGCTGGGTGGCTGCTAATTTACTCTTGCTCTATTGCCTGTTTCTGGATCATTACTGAAACTGTGTTAGTCATAGACTCCCTGAGATGTTTTACAACATTTCTTGAATAACAGACAGCTGGTGTACAGCAAGAGCACACACTACAGGCTCCAGTCCTCCTTATACTCGCTTGTACGGTCCTGGGCAGGGGAGGGCAAAACACAGAAGCCTGCAGAAAATCTCTAGGGGGAAAGAAGGAGGCATCCCCAGAATGGGATTTCCCCCTCCCTGTTGTTCTGTAAACTGCTCTACTCTGAAAGAAAGAGAGCAGGCATTGCAGGTGGCCAGGTGGCAATTTTCCCTCCCCTGAGTCTCTGCTTTGGCTTCTGTGATGGAGAAGCTAAGAAGCAGTGCCAATTATGCTCAGTTAATATTTTTGAAGCTGTATGAATTTGTCTCACATGTTCCATGGTACTCATTTTAGGAGGGCACAACTTCCACTCAGGCTTCAGCTTCCCAGCAATCAACGATAGCCTCACTCAGATGAAAGGGATACTGCACAAGAGTGTTGAAGATTGGGATGGGCAAGTAATGAACATTAACAGCAAATTAATATTTTCTGTGTTTTGCCACAGTTTGGCCTCAGCCTTTGGAAGTATATACAAGCAATTTTCCCATCGCCCTCTACTTAATTCATGGATACACAGATTAAAACAGGTTCAAACTTTTCCGTGTTTTTTTCCCCTCCTCACTATCACTCTCAGATTCGCATCTATTCAAAACTTGTAGCATTTACTAAAGCTTGTCAGACTTGAGTTCCCTTCTGTGTCCAGCATCACTACTCACAGTTAGCACTACCATGCTATCATGATATCATGGAAATGGAAGGTGTATATAAGTGCTAAATAGCCACTATTCTTTATTGTTATCAAAATCATATACCCTCCAAGATCTGTGCATATCAACCTTAAGGCTCTAGAAATGAGTCACATTTTTTATCATATGTATATAGTTTCATGTACTGTGTTCTGGGTACTTATGTGAAGGGTTTCCATGTTTTGATAACTAATCTGATGTTATTACAGAACTCTTTGCCGAAGTGCTGAAATCCTGACTAACGTTGCAGCCGCATAACCACAGACTGGCTACGTGTATACTTACTTTGGTACAGCTCCCAGGCTGATTCCTCTAAAGCCTTTTCTCCTCGTCCCAATTTCTGTGCAAGTCTCTACGCTTTCAAAACACTCTTATAGGTTTTTTCATTGTTTCTAACAAACATAATGGAAAGTGAATTATTTAGTATAAGGAGTAGCAAACACATACTCTTTGAAAAATTTCCAGGTCAATGATCAAAAAATATTGCCTGCATCCTAAAGGTGGAGTTGCATGAATTGGCACAGTGTTGATTTGTCTCTGTTGCAATGTGAAGAAGTATCTTTTCCAGATCATTTGATACTCCTCTGAAGAATTTCCTCAGTGTGTTCTCTATATGAGAACTGGACTCAATCAATTTCCATTAGTGAGAAAGCTATCTCTAGAAAAAAAACTTTTTAACTCACCATAGCAGAAACATGTTTCTTTTTTTTAAACCTGTCAAAAATGATATTCATGTTGGCTTAAGCAGAATAAGTAACTCAGGTGTGGAGATACTAAGGATAGGTGAATGGGTATTTGTCTCTACTCACGGTTAGACCATTCCAAACGCAACTTTTGGTCCCCCAAAACTACTGAACTTAATTCTTCTGGGTGTTTTCCAAAACAGCATCAAATAAGCCAGTAGATGTGCTGGCTTTTCCCCATATAGTACATACACAACACCACAGGTGGCTGTCCACATAGATCCCCCAGCAGCACTTGCAAATTCACCTATAGAGATATGGTGGGTTGACCGTGGCCAGCTTCCAGACACCCATCCAGCTGCTCTCTCAATCTCCTTCCTCAACAGGAAAGGAGGAGAAAATAAAATTAAAAGCTTGAGGGTCAGGACAAAGAGATCACTCACCAATTACCCTCATGGGCAAAACAGACTTGATTTGGCAAAATGAATTTAATTTATTGCCAATAAATAGAAGAGTTGGATGGTGAGAAATAAAGACAAAAACTAAAACACTTTCCCCCCACACTTCACTCTTTTTTCCCAGGCTCAAGTTCACTCCTTCACTACCAGCTCCTCTACCTTCCTCCCCAACCCTGGGCAGCGCAGGGGGACAGGGACAGGGGTTGTGGACAGTCCGTGGCAGCTCCTCTCTGTAGCTCCTTCCTCCTTGCGCTGCTCCCTGCTCTAGCATGGGGCCTCCATGGGCTGCTGTCCTTCAGGATAAACCTGCTCCAGCCTGGGCTCTTTGTGGGCTGTAGTTTCTTCAGGACATGTCCACCTGCTGTGGTGTGATCCTCTCCAGGGGCTGCAGGGAAACCCTGCTCCTGTGCCTGGAGCACCTCCTCCCCCTCCTGCTCTCACCTTGCTGTTCACACTGTTGTTTCCCACAATTTTAAAAAATGTTAAAGTTCTTTGGCCTTTCTGAAAAAGGCTGTCCTGGTTTCGGCTGGGATAGAGTTAATTTTCTCCCTAGTAGCTGGTATAGTGCTGTGTTTGGATTTAGTCTGAGAATAATGTTGATAACACACTGATGGTTTAGTTGTCACAGTACTTACACTAAGTCAAGGACTTTTCAGCTTCTCATACTGCCCTGCCAGCGAGGAGGTTGGAGGTGCACAAGAAGCTGGGAGGGGACACAACCAGGACAGCTGACCCCAACTGGCCACAGGGCTATTCCACACCATAGAACGTCATGCTGAACAAAAACTGGGGGGAGTTGGCCGGGGGGCAGCAAACGCTGCTCGGGAACTGGCTGGGCATCAGTCAGCGGGTGGTGAGCAATGGCATTGTGCATCACTTGTTTTGTATATTCTTTTATCATTATTATTATTTTCCCTTCCTTTTCTGTCCTATTAAATTGTCTTTATCTCAACCCACGAGTTTTACCTTTTTTCCAACTCTCTCCCCCATCCCACTGTGGAGGAGTGAGCGAACGGCTGCATGGTGTTTAGCTGCCTGCCAGGTTAAACTATGACAGTCCTTTTTAATGCCCAATGTGGGGCTCGAAGGGTTGAGATAATGACAGATCTGACCAGAGCGCATGAAAACAAATTTTTTATAAGCGTTCACTATATTAGGGTAATAGTCACTGGTCGCAATGTTGATTTATTTGCTCTCAGAGTTGTTGTGCTTGTTCTCAGAGTTGTGTTATGTAACACCTTATTTGCTGTATATGTTCCCTGTTGTGCTGTTTATCACCATTGGAGGTTGGATTAAGGTCATCATTTTGCTGTACTGTGTAACACTGGCTTATGATATGATAAAATTACTGGTCGTGAGACTAATCTGGTATTTGTACTCAGCATTGCTGTCATCTCCGTACTTCAGGAACCATTTCTCAGAAACTATTAATAATTACACTATTTACCTTTTCTCCTCAGAGAGCCAATCTATGGGGGAGACAAGGGTGGACACTTTTCCCCGCTCCTTCACCTTCCCCTTCTCCTCCAGGCTATTTACAAGAGCTCTTGACAATTTTTAATATCCTTGGGATGTTCAAACCAGCATGTTCCTATTGCTATGTCTCCTCAATGTGTTTCAGGTCTTGTTTAAGGTTAAACAACTATTTAAGAATACCACCCAGAGATCTGCACCAAGGCTGGATAGTTATGAGTGGCAGGGTGAGTGGGATAGTATGGGCAAGTACCTAGGACAGTGGGCACCTCCAATGTTTTGGAACTTCACCTCTGAACGAGTGCAGAATCCTGAAAAACTAGTAAAATATTTGGAAAAAGTATGCTGTCACCCTAGCAATTCCAGAGAGACACAAATCCCCACAATGTGCTGGGGCCTGGCCCATGCCTACCAAGCCCTGTTCAACACTATTCAGTACCCTTAAGGGGAAGAGAAAGTCTCTGGATCTGACGACAAAACGACAGGCACTGCGGCTACTCCAACCCTGGCCACAGGCACTGCGGTTACTCCAACCCTCACGACAGGCACTGCAGCTGAACCAGAAAACGAACCCGTGCTGGTATCAGTCGCCCCTATACACAAGAAGAAATACTGGATGTGAAAGTCAGCCTGTTTAGTAAGGGAAGAAACTCCTACTAAGAAAGGGAAGGAGGAAGAAATGGATGAGGCAGGCTACTCTGAAGCAGGGCCATCATGAGAAGAGGAGAAGGAAGAGGCAGAACTCATAAACGAGATGGTAACCACCCAGTCCCTATCCCTGAGTGAGCTGCAAGATACGTGAAAAGATTTCAGCCATCACCCAGGCGAGCACGTTGTCACCTGGCTGCTCTGACGCTGGGATAATGGGGCCAGTAGCCTGGAATTAGAAGGTAGAAAAGCCAAACAGCTGGGATCCCTTTCTAGGGAAGGGGGCATTGACAAAGCAATTGGAAAAGGGGCACAGGCCCTCTGGAGGTGACTCCTGTCAGGCGTGAAGGAAAGGTATCCCTTCAAGGAAGATGTTATATGTCACCCAGGCAAGTGGACCACCATGGAGAGAGGTATCCAGTACCTGAGGGAATTAGCCATGCTGGAGGTGATTTATGATGACCTGGACAACAAGCAGTTATCCAAAGATCCAGATGAAGTCAAGTGCACGTGACCCATGTGGTGGAAGTTCGTACGGAGTGCACCAGCGTCTTATGCCAACTCATCGGGATTAATGACCTGGAAAGACAGAGAGGGACAAACGGTAGATGAATTGGCTGGCCAACTCTGGCAATACGAAGAAAGTCTCTCTTCCTCCCTATGGGCCTGCATCTCAGCTGTGGAGAAACTGTCCCAGGAGTTCCAGCAACTCAAAGAGGATAGGCCCTACTCTCCACCTGTACAGACTAGTATCTCAGCTATTAGGTATAAGCATTCCTCTGCTCAAGAGACAGGATATAGTGGGTACACACCATGGGCTACCCCGTGGTTTTACCTTGTGTGACTATGGAGAGGGAATGAGGAAGTGGGATGGAAAATCTACCTCAACCCTAGAGGCACGGGTACGTGAGCTACAAGGAAAAACAATCACACAAGGGGGCTCCTCCAGGAAAATTGCTGCTCCAGTTTCCAGTGGGCAGTTCCCCAGACAGAGTAGAAGGGCTGATCTTACTCCTGACTTTAATGAAGGAGCTCCTGACTTGTATTTACAAGAAGTGGGTAATGAATACTATGACCAGGACTAGAGGGGCCCTGCCTCCAGCCAGATGGAGGGAGCGGGCAACCGGGTTTATTGGACTGTGTGGATTTGAGGGCCTGGCACATCAGACCCACAGGAGTACAAGGCTCAAATAGACATCTGTGCACAGTGTACCCTAATGCCATCAAGCTATACAGGGGCAGAACCCATCTGTATTTCTGGAGTGACAGGGGGATCCCAACAGCTGACTGTATTGGAGGCCGAAGTGAGCCTAAGTGGAAATGAGTGGCAAAAGCACCCCATTGTGACTGGGCCAGAGGCTCCGTACATCCTTGGCATAGACTACCTCAGGAGAGGGTGTTTCAAGGACCCAAAAGGGTACCGATGGGCTTTTGGTATAGCTGCCTTGGAGACAAAGGAAATTAAACAGCTGTCCACCTTGCCCGGTCTCTCGGAGGACCCTTCTGTTGTGGGGTTGCTGAGAGTCGAAGAACAACAGGTGCCAATCACTACCACAACGGTGCACCAACGGCAATATCGCATCAACTGAGACTCCCTGATACCCATCCGTAAGCTGATTCATCGACTGGAGAGCCAAGAAGTGATCAGCAAGACTCGCTCACCCTTTAACAGTGCCATATGGCCAGTGCAAAAGTCTAACGGAGAGTGGAGACTAACAGTAGACTATCTTGGCCTGAATGAAGCCATGCCGCCGCTGAGTGCTGCCATGCTGGACATGCTGGAACTTCAGTAAGAACTGGAGTCTAAAGCAGCCAAATGGTATGCCACAACTGATATCGCTAATGAGTTTTTCTCAGTCCCTTTGGCAGCAGAGTGCAGGCCACAGTTTGCTTTCACTTGGAAGGGCGTTCTATACACTTGGAATCGACTGCCCCAGGGGTGGAAACACAGCCCTACCATTTGCCATGGACTGATCCAGACTGCACGGGAACAGGGTGAAGCTCCGGGACACCTGCAATATGTTGATGACATCATCATGTGGGGCAACACAGCAGCAGAAGTTTTTGAGAAAGGGAAGAAAATAGTCCAAATCCTTCTGAAAGCCAGTTTTGCCATAAAACAAAGTAAGGTCAAGGGACCTGCACAGGAGATCCAGTTTTTAGGAATAAAATGGCAAGACGGATGTCATCAGATCCCAATGGATGTGATCAACAAAACAACAGCCATGTCTCCACCAACTAGCAAAAAAGAAACACAAGCTTTCTTAGGCATTGTGGGATTTTAGAGAAGGCATATTCCAAATTACAGTCTGATTCTAAGCCCTCTCTATCAAGTGACCCAGAAGAACAACGATTTCAAATGTGGCCCTGAGCAACAACAAGCCTTTGAACAAATTAAACGGGAAATAGTTCATGCAGTAGCCCTTGGGCCAGTCCGGGCAGGGCAAGATGTAAAAAATGTGCTCTACACCACAGCCAGGGAGAATGGCCCTACCTGGAGCCTCCAGCAGAAAGCACCAAGGCAGACTCAAGGTCAGCCCCTAGGGTTTTGGAGTTGGGGATACAGAGGATCCGAGGCCCACTATACTCCAACTGAGAAAGAGATATTGGCAGCATATGAAGGGGTTCGAGCTGCTTTGGAAGTGGTTGGTACTGAAGCACAGCTCCTCCTGGCACCCCGACTGCTGGTGCTGGGCTGGATGTTCAAAGGGAGGGTCCCCTCTACACATCATGCAACTGATCCTCTGTGGAGTAAGTGGGTTGCACTGATCACACAACGGGCTCGAAGGAAACCCCAGTCGCCCAGGAATCGGTTGCACTGATCACACAACGGGCTCGAAGGAAACCCCAGTCGCCCAGGAATCTTGGAAGTGATCATGGACTAGCCAGAAGGCACAGATTTCAGAATATCGCAAGAGGAGGAGGTGACACTTGCTGAAGAGGCCCCACTGTATAATAAACTACCAGAAAATTAGAAGCAATATGCCCAGTTCACTGATGGGTCCTGTCATCTTGTGGAAAAACATCGGAGGTGGAAGGCTGCTGTATGGAGTCCTACAAGACAAGTCGCAGAAACTGCTGAAGGAGAAGGTGAATCAAGTCAGTTTGCAAAGGTGAAAGCCATTCAGCTGGCTTTAGATATTGCTGAATGAGAAAAATGGCCAGTGCTCTATCTCTATACTGACACATGGATGGTGGCAAATGCCCTGTGGGGGAGGTTGCAGCAATGGAAGCAGAACAACTGGCAGCGCAGAGGCAAACCCATCTGGGCTGCCGCACTGTGGCAAGATATTGCTGCCCGGGTAGAGAAAGTACGTCACGTAGATGCTCATGTACCCAAGAGTAGGGCCACTGAGGAATATCAAAACAACCAGCAGGTGGATCAGGCTGCTAAGATTGAAGTGGCTCAGGTGGATCTGGACTGGCAACATAAGGGTGAATTATTTATAGCTCGGTGGGCCTGTGATACCTCAGGCCATCAAGGAAGAGATGCAACATATAGATGGGCTCGTGATCAAGGGGTGGACTTGACCATGAACACTACTGCACAGGTTATCCATGAATGTGAAGCGT
The DNA here is from genome assembly GCF_034638445.1 of Ciconia boyciana. Lineage (NCBI taxonomy): Eukaryota > Metazoa > Chordata > Aves > Ciconiiformes > Ciconiidae > Ciconia > Ciconia boyciana. The sequence goes on from NC_132936.1 coordinate 86,656,039, forward strand.
GCTGCAACTAAACAAGCCAAGCAGTTAAAGCCTCTATGGTACGGAGGGCAATGGCTGAAATATAAATATGGGGAGGCCTGACAGATTGGTTATATCACACTCCCACAAACCCACCAATGCAAGTGCTATATGCTCACCATGGTGGAAGCAACCACCGGATGGCTGGAAACATATACTGTGCCCCATGCCACTGCCCAGAACACTATCCTGGGCCTTGAAAAGCAAGTCTTATGGCAACATGGCACCCCAGAAAGAATTGAGTCAGACAACGGGACCCATTTTCGAAACAACCTCATAGACACCTGGGCCAAAGAGCATGGCATTGAGTGTGTATATCACACCCCCTTATCATGCACAAGCCTCTGGGAAAATCAAATGATACAATCGACTGTTAAAGACTACACTGAGAGCAATGCATGGTGGGACATTCAAACACTGGGATACAAATTTAGCAAAAGTGGTTAGTCAACACTAGGGGATCTGCCAATCGAGCTGGCCCTGCCCAATCAAAACTTTTACGCACTGTAGAAGGGGATAAAGTCCCTGTAGTGCACATAAAAAATACGCTGGGGAAGACAGTCGGGGTTATTCCTGCCTCAGGCAAAGGCAAACCCATTTGTGGGATTGCTTTTGCTCAAGGACCTGGGTGCACTTGACGGATGATGTGGAAGGATGGGGAATTCTGACATGTACCTCAAGGGGATTTGATTTTGGGTGAGAATAGCCAATGATTTGACTTGTATGATGTTAATTGCTATATAATACTGTATGCCATCATGACTATGGTTGCTATATGCCATATCAATGGTATTTCAGTGAGAATCACCCAAACTAATGAAGAACAAATTTTGATGAAACTGAGCAAAGTGCAGCGATGATAGAACCAGACAAGCGCAGTGGTGATGGAACCAGAACTGGCTTCAGCATGCAACAATCCAACACCACACACCACCTCTCCCGCCCTGAAGGACTGTTACGACAGATGGAGCCCAAAGTCATGGACCAAATGAAATCAACGGACTTTTTAGAGGGATGGCCCATAGACTTAGGGAATGATATCTGTGTGTATATATCAAAAGACAGGAAAGGTGGTGGTGATTAATTGGGATGTGTTGGAAAGTGTGGGACTTGGGCATGACATAGATGGTATAGAATAAGGGGTGGATATTGTCCTGGTTTTGGCTGGGATAGAGTTAATTTTCTCCCTAGTAGCTGGTCTAGTGCTGTGTTTTGGATTTAGTCTGAGAATAATGTTGATAAGACACTGATGTTTTAGTCGTTGCTAAGCAGTGCTTACACTAGTCAAGGCCTTTTCAGCTCCCCATGCTCTGCCAGGTGCACAAGAAGCTGGGAGGGGGCACAGCCAGGACAGCTGACCCCAGCTGGCCACAGGGCTATTCCACACCATATGGCGTCATGTTCCGTATAGAAACTGGGGGACTTGGCCGGGGAGCAGCAATTGCTGCTCGGGAACTGGCTGGGCATCAGTCAGCGGGTGGTGAGCAATCGCATTGTGCATCACTTGTTTTGTATATTCTTTTATCATTATTATTATTTTCCCTTCCTTTTCTGTCCTATTAAATTGTCTTTATCTCAACCCACGAGTTTTACCTTTTCTCCGATTCTCTCCCCCATCCCACTGGGGGGTTAGCGAATGGCTGTCTGGTGTTCAGCTGCCTGCCGGGTTAAACCGCGACACAGGCTTTCCCCGAGGCACCCCCGTCATGGCTGCGGGGCTCAGCCGTGCCCTGCGGTGGGGCCGCTGAAGCCGGCTGGAACCGGCTGTGCCCGGCACGGGGCAGCCCCGGCTTCTCCTCACAGAGGCCGCCCTGCAGCTCCCCCCGCCAGCACCTCACCAACACCTGACACAAGAGGTACACAGATCCCTAAACGCCTAGTCTGACACATCCTGCAAGTGCATGACCTATTCTTAAAAGCATCTGAAGTACATTAAACAGATTTTAAAGGGATGCAGCTATGTAGATACTCTGAGGTAATGGAGCTTGGCCTACACATTTCCGCTGTGCACTGGATGTTCATACAATGCACTGGAATAATACTTACCTAAAGTTTATTTTTACAACTTAGAATCGATTAAAATATGTGCTTCGCGACCTGAACCTTACCAGCCTGAATAAACGGAAAGATTTTTATCAGTTTAAAGTATTTGGTTATAAATTCTTGGAAATTTGTGCCGAGCAACACGATCTGCCTCTGATTTCTGCCCAGCCGACCCTCTCCCAACTTCTCCGTTACTGTGTCACCATCGACACCTGATTGATGGTGCTTCGGTACTTCAAAGTCTGAGATTAACGATCAAGTTCCCACGTCTTGGTCACCTGATTTTGAAGGAAGGAGTGTAATTTGAATTGTGGAGGTTAAAAAAGGAAAATATTTTTCTTGTCTTGCGATGGCTGAAAGGTCATTCTTGAGCACAAGTGGTTTAAATAATTTATCGTGAGCTACTGAGTCATAACAGAGTTACTGATCTGTCTTTTACTACAGTGACATTCTATTTTTTCAACTGTGTATTTTTTTATTCTGCAGTAGGATTAAATAGGTCTCAATCTGCAGTAACCAGAAATGTTTAAGCGTGCTGCAGCTGCATAAGGATGCATGAGATCTGTACCTTTCATAGTCTGACTAACAGAGAAGTGTCTTGATGGAACTACATGCTAAAAAGAAGTGTTTTGCTTGGGAACAGCATGCCTCTATCAGCTTCGAGTGCATCGTTTATTTTCTAAGTAGCCTGTTCATACTCACTTTGCAACAGGAGACGATTTGAGAGTCAAATGCTGATCTACTTTTTGCATTTCTGCATTGGCACTGAAAGTCTTCATACCTCGTTAAACTTGTCTTCTTTATTTTGTGTGCTTCATTGTTCTGTGCAGTCTAGGGCGATTGATATATCCCTTACTATATCTTTTAGTAACTCTGAAAAGCTGCCTAGGAGTTAAAATAGTTCTCACAGCTGCTAGTATTTCACAAATTTCATTTTATCTTCAAGGCAAATATGAAATATCAAAATATTTTTGTTTTCCCCACCTAACTTAAAATATTTATATGTACTTAAGACATTATGGATCGTATTTCCTGAGAGAATATGGAAGTTTGGCCCCTTAAAAAGTGTATCTACCAAAATGTCTTTCCAGTTTCTGACTACTTTGATTGCAAAATCTTCCTTCACCATAACTGCAAATGCTTCTGGCTGCTGTGTAAAACAGCCAGAACACTTTTCCTCAGAAAGACCACACAATCTTCCTCTTCCCTCTGCTTCTTTTTCCTTGTCTTTTCTTTTGACCCCAAACAATGATTACGTACAGGAGCTAAGGCCTCTGCAGGGATCATTGTGAGAAAAAGGTCCACTTGGCAGAATTTCTGTAGTTCAAGAAATGAGGAGTAGAGTAAAACTGTCATGGAAAATAAAAAGTAGAGGAGAAGAAAACCACATAAAAAAGGAAAGGGAACACCGGATCCTGTCATGAAGCTGGCTCAATGCAGAGCTAGCCCCTATGTTGGTTGTGTTTTGGCAACATAGCCTGGTTGAGGACAGCAGTTCTTGTGGGTCCCTCTGTGTGGGCAAGGGGCCCGTGGGCTGCCACAGGTTTCCACCTTTCCAGCTCTGCAGCCCAACCGCCCCTTCGAGCCCACTGGAGTCTCTCCTCATGCAGTTTTCCCTCACCTGTCCTGTGCAGCATGTCCTGCCCAGGAGGAGCTGGGGCATCCCTAGGAGGCGGTTCCCTCAGCACGGAAAGAGGTGGAAGCTAAAAACAAGCAAGGTAAAAGAATATGGGAAATCATAACACTGAAAATGAGCTATGAAAAATCTGGTTTTAAAAGGGAAGAGCTGCTGTTACAGGGAGTGTACACTCAATTTATACTTCTGCTGGGCATTAACAGGTGCCGGAGAAGGAAGGTGGTGTATGTATGTTTTTGTTGTATTACATTAAGAAAGACAACTTCATTTCTACTTACCTCATTGTTAGATCTGCTATTGCTATTGCATCCATTTCAAAATTTGGGAATAATGATATTAAGCTTACAAAGGTCTTGAAAGGATTAATTAATTGTTTTGGAAGTGTTCCCCATTATGTGAAATCAAAGTGTTATAAAAATAAAATTATTATGTTACCAAATAATAGGCCTAGAACTTGAATATCAGTCTTGACTAGACCAGTTTTATGTAGACAAGGCTCCATCTGAACACACTTTTCTGCTCATGTATGTTTTTGTCACAAACAAACTGTCAGTTGTTATATCCAATGATGTTTGAAATAATCTATCAATTTGGAAAATTGTGAACCACTGTCACCCTCATTGGACATTCTCTGAAACTGTTATGAAACATGAATGAAACCGTATTCTTTAGATGTATTAAACAGTAGAAAAGTCCACAAATTGTGTCTCATTTTTTTCAGATGTGCTTAGCGGTTGGCTTTAGTGCAACCTTGATCATCAGCCATTAACATGATTTTGATTTTGCTTGGACTACAAGGATCACTGTAGTCCACACTGGTGTGTGGTTTGCACTGATTTACACGCTGGAAAATCAGATAAAATGCAGTGTGACTAGATTGTGCCAGACTATCTTGATCGCTTTTTTTAGACAAGATAAATAATTTTCTTGACAAGGGTAATTCTGCAGACTTGATCTATTTGGAGCTCAGTAAAGCTTTTGGCACAGTGACACTTGGGAATTATTAGTTAAGCTGGAGAGGATGAGGATTAGTACAAGAATGTCAATACAGTAAGACACGGGCCAAAGGGGAGACAATGAGGTGTGTTGTGCTGACAAACCATCGGGCTAGATGCATACTGCTGGTGAAATTCCTCAGGGAGCAGCAGTTGCTCAGCCTTGGCCAAAGGGAGGGATCTGCCAGCTGAGGCTGTTGGTGAGACAATGTTCAGAGGCACTGCCAATGCTGACTGATGAGTATCTGGTGACCGGATGAAAAAAATGGAGTGACCATAAGGTCACAGTAAGGCATAAAGTGAGAAATACGGCAAGGCAAAATAGGATAATACATGTAGGAGCTAAATACAGGAATTTCTGCCATGAGCTGAGGGTTATCACCTGGAAACAAAAGAAGCAAAAGAAATACTTGTTGGTACTATTTGGCCAGAGGGTAATGTGACGGAGTGGTGTGGAGGGTAATGTGATGGAGCAATGTCGTGGAGTGGTGAAAACAGCAAGGTGAACCCCAGCTTACAGTCCAGGGCACCCTCACCACTTCTGAGCTCTTTCTAACTGGTCGTATTTAGCACCTTGTCTAAAACTGGTATATCATTTCACCCATATTGAAGGAAACTCAACTCAAAAATAGAGATGATACACAAATGCAGCTTGCATAAGCAGAAGAGAGGAGGACCCACGTTACAAAACAAGACTAGGAAAGCACAGGTTTAGCCTAGCAAAACTATGGAGGGGCATTATAAAGATCTTAAAACGCAGGAGAACGGTGAGCTCGCTCAAGTCAAGGGCAGTATTGTCAGGCAAGACAAATGGGTATAAAGTATTCAGAAATAAATTGAAGCTTAAAATTAGAAGTTCCTAACTATTACAGACATTAGGTTCTGCTGTTCCAGAGGAGCAAGAAGGGAAGCAGCAAAAAATAAAAGATGATCTTAATTATCTGAACTTCTGAATGAAACTATGTGATTCCTAATTCCATGTGATGAATGACGCCATGGACGAGGAAGTGGTGTTGCCCAAGAAGGTCCTTCAAGGATAACTTCAAGGAGTGCTCAACAGAGATAACTCAGTTGGTTTCTTAATGAGCTTGTCTGGACCTTAGCTGCAAATACACAACCACAGAGCATCCAGAGGATGACTGCACAGACTCCGGGAACAGCAGTGGCATGCACACAGGCACGAAAAGCGCAGGAGGCCAAGGATGCAGAATCAGCATCAACAAAGACAAGGCTGCAAAGTCAGTGATCCTCTGTAACAAAAAGCATGGGTTGTGCATCAGCTTGTCCAGTCGTCCAAGTGCACGGTGCTCACTTGTACGTCCCCACCTTTCTTGCAGTGCTGTTCTCTGCGAGGGCTGGCACGCTCATAGTGACTTCATCTTGATCCTCCAGGGTGTCCCACATGGCAGGTAAGTTCTATGTTGTTCAGTGAGAGAAGAAATAAATCAAGATGTTGAGAGATGTGCAACTTCTGATGCCCGATTTGCTTCTTATTCCTACAGATACCTCATGAAAGATAATCAAGTAATATTTCCTAGTTAAAGAAAACAAAACCAAAACAAAACAGTCTTCTAATTAATCTTCACCTCTGTCCCTTCTTAAGAATATATTGTAAAGACCCGTATTATACCTAGGAGCTGTACTATGCAGGTTTGAACCTCTGGTCTCTGCTCAGCCAAAGATCTTGTTAAAGTCAATGGATTTTTTCCGTAGAGGGCATTATTTAGCACTGTCGCTGCAAAATTTATTCCCCTACCTTAGGCTTCTCTAAACAGTTCCTTGACTGTCTTGACACTTACTTCCTTATACAAGACATTATCCAGTATGTGTTTTCTAGGATCATTGATTTTAGTGTGTATACGCTTGCTTTAAAGGCTCATTTTGCATGACTCAAGGTTATATATATTTATGGTACACAATTCTACTAGGCAACTGGGCCCTGATTTATAAAGTATTGATATTTGTCTTAAAGCAAGGGAAATTCAAAGCCAAGCTGATCTCAGCTTGCTTTGAATCTTAAAAAAAAAGTATTTTCTAAAATACATTCTGCATTATATACTTAGATGATTTTTGCCACAACCTCAGAAATGAATGAGGTTATGGTAGATGCAAAGCTGTGTACTTTTTCACCCTGGTCTAATCATACTGTGATTTACCATTTGGGATTCTGCCCCCCCCCCCCGCCCCGGAACGGTCCATGTGTTAATATATTATCTACCTCAACCTGAGATCATCTTAGCTGTATTTTGTGTGCTCACAACTGGGAAGCCCTTAAGCAAATGTAACAGCTAATACAAGAGACAAAGGGGAAAAGGCGATCAAATTATCTAGGATTATTTTTCAGCTACAGCTTCAATGGCATAAAAATAAACACACTATTTCTAATACAATCTTAAAAAACAGGGGTGCATCCTGTGACCTCATCTCCAACACGCAGGGGTGCTGAGCCCTCGGCAGCCGAGGTGCAGAAACTCCAAGGACAACCCAAGCTCTGAAGGGTCACCTGCGACAACTCAGCCACGGGGCTCTCAGCTTCTCTGAAACCCCAGCCTAGGGTTACAGGGTATGCTGCTATTCCTGGCGCTATTTTTAGATGCAAGGTAAAAGGAAAAGCATAGATGGGCAGCAAAGCAAACGTATGCAGAGCTCAAGAACAGGGGAACCTGCACACCTAAAAGTCTTGATTTTTTAGGTGTAAGAACTTCTTTTTTTTTTTTTTGCTTTTTCACCCCACAGGTATCTTTTAGGGAGTTATGAATTACTCATTGAATTAATTGAAAAACAGCAGGTTCCCAATTTATTTTTTAAGTGTTGAAAATTTAGGACCCCAAATTTTATATATTCTTTCACAGGCTCTGGTCACGACTACCTGTCACTAAAGATCCTACAGCAGGTTCTGTGAAAATCCTGGCATCAGGCCGTGGGACGCAGCCCCTCGGGTGAGTGACTGTAGCGCGAGGCTGGCAGCGGGGCAGTGCGAAGGGTAAAGCAGAGCCGCCGCCCAGGGCTGGCTGCGTTTTAGTAGCAGAGCAAGGGACCTCTAACAAGCAGGTAGTCCTTCTTCACTGAACGCATCTGGGGCAAGACGGACCCCAAGTTTTTAAAATTTCTTTCTGAAGGCAGTGGATAATTGAAATAACATTATTTATAAAATTAACAGAGAATTAGAACCCTCCAAAGTACATACCGCTGGTTTATTTGTATTTTCCAGAGCACCAGTTTGTAAACTTTTCTCTTACAGGCAACCAAGAAATACACTAGCAGGCAAGCAGAACACACCCTGCTCCCGCAGGCCATAGCAACTCTGCGGCAAGCGATGTGGACCGCAAAAACAAGTGCTAAGTTCTGAACTTCCTTTGTGTTGAAAGATTTCAAGCTAAATGTATTAATCTTTTACGACAGAAGAAAGATGGAAGCGTGAGGCACCTCAGTTTGCTGTAATAATTTATCACGTACATTTACAGGATCTTTTAAAATGCAAAGGATTTCCTATGTTCTTCTGGTTCAACATGTTTTAATTGTGCATAAGCAGACATTAATACGTTATTTGGCTTTCTGTGAGTTTGTAGCATGCCCTGATTAGCTGAAAGGGGCGCATATTTTAAGCAGGTCTTTTGAAAGATTGCTCGGAGTGAATCGATACCGTATTAATATATATTGCGGAGCTATATGATGATATGTGACTTGGTTGATGTTACATGCTCCATTAAGAGGCATATTTAATATGCAACCGAAAATTATTTACTTTCCACAAGCAGGACCACAATCTTCAAGCAATAGCTGCTCATATGTCTCAAGACCAACACAAATAGATACCGGAAAAAAAAGGAAAAGAAGGGAAGAGACCCTCGCAGACTAATGGAGGACTTCCCCTCTAATCTCATTTTCCGTGAGTCCCTTCTACGTCGCAGGCACTTTGCAAGGGCAGGGGATGGCTTTTGCAACCCTGTTTTGAACTCCCTGCTCCCCGAGGCAGGGGCCGCGGGCAGACCCCCGCCCGCCCGCCCGCACACCGCCAGCCCCCGCAGTGTCCCGCCGGCTCAGGGACGCTGCGGGGCCGCCGAGCCACCCGGCATCGCGCCTCGGGGGTGCCGCCCGGTGGCCGCAGCCCGCCCGCCCCGCCGCCGCCGGGCTCCCCGCGGACCGGCCCCGGGGCACCCGCCCGGGCCGTGCCGGGCCGTGCCGGGGGCGGCGGGCGGGAGGGGCGGGGCGGCGCCGGGCCCCGTGAGGTCAGCGGCGGGCGGGCCAATGAGCGGCGCGGCGGGCGGCGGGGGCAGGCTGCCCCTCGTGCGGCGGCTGCATGGGGAGGGCGGCGGCGGCGGGCGCGGGGCGAGGGGTGGCGGCGCGCCCCCGCCCACCCAGGGGCCGAGACTGAAGGAGGCGGCGCGGCTGCCCGGGCACAGGTGCGGCGGCGGCGGCGGCGCGGGCGGGTGCGGAGCGCCCTCCTCCCGGCGGCGCCCGGCGGGGGATGTGCCGGCCGCCGGGGGCGCGCCGCCCGTGGGAAGCGCGCTCCTAACGCCACCTGGGCGCCGCGGGGAGCGCTCGGCGCGGAGCGGGCGGCGCGGGGTCGCCGGGAACCGGGCAGGTAGGGAGCGAAACGCCGGTTCGGGAGGGTCTGAGGGGCTTTTGTTTGTTTTTCCTTTCTTGCCTGCGGGGGTGCCGGTGGCGGGGAGCGGCGTGCGGGGCCGCCCGGGCCGGCGGCGCAGCGGGGAAAGTTGCGGGGACGGTCCCTGCGGCGGGGCGGCTTGAGGAGCCGCGGGACCCCCTGCCTGCTGCTCCCTGTCCGCCCGGGGCGGGGGGCTGCGCTTGGGGCGGCGGCAGCGGCGCCGGCCGCGGGGGGGCTCCGCGGACCGCGACGGGGCTGCCCCCCTCCCCGCGGGGCTCGGGGGAGCGGCCGCTCCCAGGGACCGCCGCGCCCCTCGAGCAGCGAGGCGAGGGGCCGGCCGCCCCGCCGGGCACGCACGGGGCTCGCCCCTCCGGCGGGGCCGGTGGGAGCGGGGACCGCGGCCGCCCGGCACGGCCGTCGTCCTGCGGCGGCTCGCTCCGGGAGCCCCGGGGCACGGCTCGTCGTGCCGCCGGCGGCCGGGCTTGTCCCGCTGGGGCGGTGCGGGAGTGCGCAGTGGTGCGCGGCCCCCCCGGCGGTCGGTGCCCCCGCAGCGTCCCCGCGCACTGTGCGCGGTGTCTCCTCCGTTCTGGATCACCGAGGTTCCTCGGGGCTGTACCGGAGTGCGGGCTGTCGTGCAGCTGGAGTTTGGGGAGGCATCAGTGGGCAGGGTGCGCTGCCAACGCACCCGCAGGAGCGTCTGAGCAGAGCCCAAGGATTTACCGAAAAGCAGAGCTAGCCGTATTCCCTTCGCTGTGTAAGTCTCGGGGCAGAGGAACCCAAATGTGCTCGTGTGTGCAGGGCTCTGGATCTGCTCGCGTGGGTTTTCTTACTGATAAACAGGCTTCTGATTGTCTGGGATTACTTTTGGAAAAATGCAAATCCCAGCAAATATCTGTGCTGGCCGTATATAGAAGCAGCCACAGACAGAAGAACTGTAACTTCAATATTGCTGACACACGTCGAGAAACTTTAAAAAAAAAAAAGGCAAAGAAAAGCCGGGATATGTTCTGAGGATGTTTTTGCCCAAGCAGTATATTTTCCGTGTTTGCAGCCGACATTGACTGAAATGTTCATGCCTTTTTTTTTTTTTATTTACATACCTATACACCTCAAAGTCAGTGAATGATATATTGATTTTATTTCATCTGCTTCTCTGTGTTTAATCTGACAGTGTTTGGTTTGCTTACTTGTGTTGGACCAGGACTGCAGCAGGTAACGCTGCTTTTTCCAGAATGGAAGCCCGGTTTGGTGACTTTCAGAAATGTGCCTCAGCGTGGAAGCAAGCTGATCACTTGTATGGTAGACGTTCTCTGTGGCATGGAAGAAGTATTGCAGGGTTTTCTGATGTTGTGTGTCCTAAAAAATTTTCATGTTTTGCTCTCTCACCCCCCGCGCCCACCCCCCCCTTTATTTTTTAATGGTTCTGTTATTACCAGAAGCTTTTACATGGACATTATTGCCCTGTAGAGCAATATGAGGATTACATTTTATAGTGCTGTATCTCATTCAAAGTAACATGTTTTTACTTCGGTGCTGTGTGCATGTTAACAGGGTAACTTCAGCTTTAGGGAAGAAGAATCGGTTGACTTGAACTGAAACGCTGAAAACCATTGGACTATTTTGGATGTAGCAGTTTTGCTGGATTTTAGTAGCAAAGCAGTGAAATACTCCAGGGATAATCCAGTATGAAATTCATCTGACTTGCTGCCAGCTATATCAAAACAGGTTGCAAGTTTTCTTTTTTTCTAGCAGCTGCATTCTGCCACCAAACCCAGAAATTCAGTTTTGTATTCTTTCAAGTTTCATTTGAAAGAAATGGAGCCTAATTTATTACAGAAACTGTTGTGAGGTGCAAGTTAATGTAGTTTTAAAGTAGATGAATAGTAACTTTCCGGAGGGAGCCGATTGCATACTTTATATTGTATATCTGTATATTTTAAGTGCAATCCATTTTTATTTCTGTTACTGAAAGAAATTGAAATTTCATCTTACTCATAGTAATATAGTCTTAATCCAACAACTTATCAATGTATTTTAGAGTAGCAGTCCCAGAAGTAGGTTTTCATGGTGAAAACCAACCGAGACCATACAAAAGAAACATCACAAACACAGTGCTCAATGGTGTCTTGAATTGCAGTTCTAAGTATTAGTGTTAAGGATTAAAATGTCTTGATTAATTTGTAAGCTGGTCTAAAAAATTGTCACACTTATGACGCTCTTCATTCTAAAGCTATAGTTGCTGCTTCAAAACTATCTGACCTCCCTTTTTTGTGTTAGTATTTGGATTTTAGTCTTAGTGCTATGAATGTTTTCAGGACCAAATCCTGAAATGCTAAAGAAAAATCTTGTGATGACTAAGGTGGAAATTTCTCCTACATAAATACTACAACATTGTAGTTCTTATGTTCATACCTTCCCTCCTCCCTCAGTTTTGATTTTAGCAGACAGAAAGCCTAAACACATACTTTTTGTTCTGGCAATTACTGTGCTTACGCAGTGTTATGTGACTCAGAAAGGAAGGGGAAGGGGTGCAAAAGGTGCTTGACACTAGAAGTTTGAAGAGATCTGGATGACCTCCATTGATTTGGGCCATAATCATATTATAGCTTGTTTGTCATTAAGAAGAGGTTGTACTGTGAGCAGATGTGGTACTCTGAGGATGAGACAAAGTATCTGTGAGGTATTTGAAGGCAAAGAAAGCTCTGCTGGGTGCATGTAAATGCATGGTTGCTGAGTTTAGTACATAATATGATAGAACAGTTTACTAATGTTATTAGTATCCCTTACTGTACTGGCAGTTTTTCGTTTAATGAAGATGTATAATTAGGCTTTAAAATAAGGAGCAGTATGGATAAGAATATGTGGGGGAGGAATGCCACGCTATCAGGATCCTCAGCTATATTTAAGTACCTTAGTTTGTGAATATGTAACAAATCCTTAAATGGATCTGTAAGTTTGGAATGAAAAGAAAGAGCCTGGTAACACCAGAAGTAGTGTGTTTTGCAAATTCATTCAACAGCATTGCTACATCCTCCATGACTTCATTCTGTGTCTTTCTTCAGTAGAAGAACATCAATTCTGCTAGACTGCACAGCTGCTGTAACGTGTGAAACTCTGTCGGAGGTGCTGGGAGTGTGTGTATTGACTACACCTCTAGACACACAAACTGTGCCTCTCAGTCCATCCAACGAAGAGTGTTGTAGAATATACACTGTGGTATGTTCCTGACGGTGTTAGGGTGCAAAACAGAATAAATACATTTAGTGTAAGCCTGGTGTGCCATATTAGGATTGGGTCTTCATGCTCAGGAGTTGTTTATGTCTTATTTTTGTTTTAAGAGAGAATAGGAGCATGCTGTGACACTTTCTACTCCTTGTGCCTTGGTTGAGTGCCATTGGAACACAACCTTCTGTGTGTAAGCCTGGCTAGGAGATTCAGTGATTGCAAGGAAAAGCCGTTCTGAATACAAATTGTTGAAATTACTGTGTGTAAAATAGGAGAGGATGGAAGATTAACCCTTTCACCCATTCTGAGTATGTGGTTTCATGGTGGAAGCATCAATTAGTGTAAAGGAAGGTAGGCTTAAGTGTATTTCTTCATTAAATGTTTACAGACTAAAGGCAAGGTCTTTTCTATGGTTGGAAGATTTTTGGAAAAACAAAACCAAAAGATGTAATTTATATTACAAATGATAAATATTCATTTGCTGAAATGAGAGCTAGAGGGAGTTTGATACTTCTGTAAATTAATCTTGATGGATATAGCTACAGAGAAATATTTAATGATACAGCTACAGTATGGATTATGGGAAAATGTTTTCCTGGATATGATTTGAAAGTGCAGCCACTTGTCAATGCCATTACCTTTCCTCCTCTGTTTTCTGTGCTTTCGTTCTTAAGTTGGAGTAAACAAAACCCTGACTGTTTAATTTAGAAAACTTTCCTGCAAGCAAATTCAGGGTTTTGTTCATTTATCCAGATGCAATACAGCAGTGTAGCCACAGTATCGCAGAGCTCTATGCAGACCAGCCATCTGATAATTTGCCCGGTCTCTGTTGTGAGCGTTATGCCTGGTATCGATCTCCAGGAGGTTGTGGCTGCTCTGCTAGTTTGTAGCAAGTTCTTGTCGGGGTAGTGAATGTGATTGGGGGATTCAGGGCTGTCCACTTACATTCAACAGTTGATGGAATTGTGCTCAATAATGATTATTTCTGATTTTTTTTCTTTCCCCCCAAATGAGAAGGCAGTGTGATGACATGTAAGGATAATCTCCCAGTGTGTGTAGATGATAATGTGTCCTTCTGCATTCCCAGTATATCCCCGTGGAAAAAGATTAATTGTGACACGCAAAAGCTTCTAATACAAAAAGTCAGAGGCTTCCCTCTTATTTATAAATTCATAGAGGATTGAGAAATTTGGGGAGAATGGGATTAAAAAAAAATGCTTGGAATTTCTGTGACATGCCTCTGTCAATATGCCTCACTTCTGTTAAAGAAAATGATCTAATCTCAATGCCTGTGGTTGGCTAAGGTGTTTTGTGCAATGTTGTTTGCCTGCTTAGCTCTAGCTGTGTTCATGAGTACCATTCTGTCCATTACTACCTTACTTGGCAGCAGTAGGTGTACTGGAGCCAGATGCCGAGGGCTCTGCATGGGTCTTAGAGCTCCACGTGAGGCATAAAGGGATCTCATTCCAGGTCAAGTCTACAGAGTCATGACAACATGCATTGTCCTTCAGCCTCTTTACTCCTGCCTGTCCTTCTTCTAAGCAGGAGAAGGCACCTCCAGCGTCTAGGATTAACGGTTTTCGAGAAATCTTCCCAACATTCCTGCATGAAGGTCTTGGGTATCATCTGTAACATCTAAAGGAAATAAGCCTGACAGTCATGAAGGGAAACAAATGCTATATATCATCCACAGGGATTTTATAAAATAGCTCTGAGGGGCAGTCTGCCACTAGCCTACAACTCCATCATTTCATTATGAAATAAGTAAATGTATTGAGTTCAGTAATTATGTTGGTTTCTAGTAGGAGAAAATACATTATTAAGGCAGTTAAATAATACTTTTAAAACATCTTACTAAATACATACTAAAGAAGCAAAGCATCACTTCCTTCAGCCTTGCATTATAAGCAGTTATGTACAGCCACACTATTCTTCATAGGATTGAAATAGCAAGTCAAGCCTAAAAAAACAATGACAATTCTCTTTAAAACCTTAAATACCTTGTAGAAGGTACTGGGCTGCAACAAAAACAAATAATTTGGTGAGATAGTAGCAGTCTTAGTGTAGAATATTAATTACTTCTTTTGGTTTCATACAACCTGGAGAACACTGGCTGCATGGCTATTACTCAGAAATGAGAGCAACCAGGTCATTATCTTGAAGCAACATACTTGCATTCACTAAAAATGCAAAAGAAAGGTCTCTGCAAAACACTGAAAGAACAGTATCAGATCTGTAGAGAAGAGTGTTGAATTACCCTTCCTTATACTGATGTAGAGGAGCTTGTCCCACAGGGTGCCATTATGTATGAAAGCAGACACCTCCTGGTGCTCCTGTAGGACTTCCTGAACCTACAGAGGCTGGGTCCGTCTCAGGGTATTGAGGCAGCAACATTCATGCTGCACATACTGAAGCATGAAATATCCATTATGTATATAGAATTTGATGACAGGAAAGGCTTGGTTTTCTAGCTGCAAGCTCTACGTTGGTTACCTATGCAAAATCTTACTGTTTTTTTTGGCCAGAAGCCTTTCAGTGCACTCTCATGTTTCTCTAGTAAAAATTGATAGTACTAATTGCCACTTTTTATCATTAATTTCTGAATCAACATGAAGTATTGCTATAGCAACAAATCCTTTCGAACTTCACTGCAGACAATTAGTAGGAGAATTCAATCTCAATATGTAATAATCACAATAGTAAGAACTATTCAAAGGATTAAGGAACTTTCTTTTGAAAAGAAGGGGAGTAACGTAGACACTTAAAACTGTCATGGAAGAACAGAACTTGAACATTTTCAGAATTATCTTTTTATTAATCATCTTCAATTGCTGTACAAAGGTGCATACTTGCTTCTAACAAAATAATTACAGCACACTCTGTCTCCTCGGAGATAAAATACATCACCCTGTGGTATACTCTGCAGATTTTTATCTCTGATAATGATGTTTCACCATAAACTGCTGCATCTTCTCTGAAAGGATGGCTGTTCTTCAGCCCTGACAGTGAATGTGCAGGTAACCCCTAAGCAGGTTTCAGGGTTAGCTGGACATCAAACAATCCAAATTTATGAAGTCAGAATTAGATAGTGCTTTATCTTCTCTTTTTCACCATCTGAAGCATCCTTCTCTCTTTCATTGAAATGGATTGCTATTTGCATTTCACCCTGTCATCTCCCTTGATAACAGGCAGACAGGGGAATTTATCCATATACACACACACACACACAAATCAGGAGGCATAAGGGGTGTGGAAGTGCCAAATACCTGAGGAACAGTAGAATAAAATGGAACTGTCTCGGACTGCGAGTCCATGATTGGTGTTATTGTCTGTGATAGATTTTTGAGGTAGTGAAAGCTTATACAGTTTTAGGGGCAGCTGAGTTCCTGAGGATGTTGATTGCAGTGGAAGAAGGCTATCTGAGAAGGGAGCATAAGGACAGGTGAAGGGTAAGAACGAGAAAACTGTAAATTAAGGAAACGAAGAGGATAGTGAAAGGAGTAGTAGTACTTGTAGGAGGGAAGTTTGAAGGGAGTATCCCAGGAGTCTGTGACTCTTGCATATATACAGGACAGGGAAAAGAAGGGGGAGGGTAAAAGACCCAGAAAAATGGAACAACGCGACTCCAGGTGCTGAGGGAAGAGCATGCGTATGGCAGAGATCCTGGGAAGGATGTGGCAGGTTCCTGCAGAGGAGGGGTTGCTGTGTGGACTCTGGCTTCACCTCATCCAGTGGGTGCCTTTTTCATAATAGTGCCTCACTGGATGTCAAGGCTGGCTCTTCTGTATATTATTAATGTAGTAGTATAGATAGTGCCCCTGCCACCCTCCAGACCTTCTCTCGTTACCCTGGCCAGACTGTTAACCTTGCAAGTAATAATTGGTAGAAGGCAAATATTGAAAATGCAATTGCATGCAAGGCCACAGCTCTGCAGCTTTCTCTTGTCAGAACACCTCTTCTTGGAGGGCCCTCCGGAGCCCTTTGCATAATGTCAAAGTTACCATTTTCAAGCAGTCAAAGCTTGAAATCTCTCTTCGAGTTGTATCTCTTGGTTGTTCCTTTTATTAGCATGGTGATCTGGCTTTGTTAACTGGGAAATCTTAAAGAAAATTCTGTAATAAAAGCTAAAAGAGCATTACAAAAGCCTATAGTGAAGAAGTGCTGAGTGTGTTTTACTTCCAAGATTCTTGGAAGACAAATGATCCCTGGAATATTTATATATGTAAATATCTTTCTAAAATACCTATTGCAGAAAGCATCTCCCAATAAATAAGAGAATGAGCAAAGTCACTTTAACAAAGTGTCTCTTAAGGAGGACTGAAAAAAAAGAAGAATTGGAGTCCCGTCTTGGGTCTGGAGCTGCTGAGGTAAATTCAGGGAGATTTAAATCTAGTAAGGAGGCTTGGTGGGCGATAGTTGTTTATTTCAAATTTCTTTGTTCGTATTCTTTTTCTAGTTATTGTTTTGTATAAAATTATCTTGGATGTCCTGTGGAAAGAGATGGAAAAGTTCACCCTTAAGAGAAAGGACGTAGATTTTTCTCTGGAAGACAGAAAAAGATTAGTGTCTGGATGCAGCATAAAGAAGCTAACAAAGAATGACATTAGAACAAATGCTGTTGAAAGAAAGGAAAAAATCTACGTTGAAGCAGAAAGTTGAATGGGCTAACCTTCAAAAGTGTGTGAAAGAGAAGCTTACAGGGCTACAACTCCAGGGGTAAAGCGTTGCGCTGTAGAAAATAGTTGCTAAAAATAATGCTGTACAATGCAAAAGGAACTAATATAAATAGAAAAGCAAGGAGAATAATTTGTAGCTTCATTGCTAGAAACTGCAATTCAGTAGCTACTGGCTAGTGATGATGTGGTAGGCAAACGTATTGGTTCTCCTTTTCCTTGGTCTTAAACTGCAGTGTGATAAGGGAATATATCAACAAAACTGAAGACAGTGTTTGACTTTCCTGTTGATAGACAGTCATAGATATGTACCTCAGATTGTCAGATTTTTCCTTTTCAGTCATACATGCAGTTTTCACTGAAGAAGCATAATGCCTACTAAGACTTCCAAATAAAAATATGAGTGACTATTACTTTTTTGCCTGTTCCATATCTCCATTCAAAAAATTCAGTTGTTTTGGGAAAGCAAGTACATGGAAGGTGCAGATACTTGTGAAGATGAACTGTACTTTTCAGAAGAAGCAGACGGTGTTTATACTGTTCACTACTGAGTCAGTAATTTTCATTCTCGCTCAACTCAATGAAAGCTGTGTTTGTTTGCTAAAGGGAATGCTAAAGAGGCAAAAACGTGCAAGCAAGATTGAAAAAAGGTTTATAAAAATAACAGTAGGTTTGTTCGTCCTTGAAAAATGGTAGGAGATTAAAAAAAAGCAAAGTGGGTTTAATACATAGAAACCTTACAGTTAGTCTTTAGTCTTTAAAGACTGCCTAAGATGTGATCACTTTCTGCTGCAGTCTATCTAGAAATTTCTGATTTTCTTCTGCAATTATGTTAGCTTGGACACTTCCAGCTTGAGCTGGATCTCATGGATAGAACTTTAAGTTACAAAATTGTATGAATTTGGAGACAAAACTGTTGTGATTCTCTTTCTTTAATGTCTAAACTCTTTGGGAACTGATGACTTTTTTTTTTGTGCTCATATCAAAGTTTTGGATTCATACCCAGTGATCAGAGATATCAGATGTTTATTTTATTGGTAAAAATGTCATTAAAGTATTAATTCAAATCTAACTTTCATTACTATGATTCTGAAGATCATATTTTATATGACTTATGTTTCTTGTAAGCACGACCCAAGTGATCCATAGTTAAAAAGCACATTCTTACAAGCTGCGAATAAGAGAATTTTAAAGCTATTTACCTTTCCACAAACTTTTGGGAAGAAAAATGTCATTTGTCATATTCACTTCTGCATTCAGTGGGATGTATTGACATCCATGAATAAAGTATTGAAGCTGAATAGATAGCATGATTCTTACTAGTGTACTAGTGTCTGCTCCCCTGCCTCCTCCCCAAATAATAATGCTAAGTTGTAAAATGAAAATCATGATTCTGGAAAGACTTTCTCTTCAGGAATGCTAAACCAGCATGGATTTAGTTTTATAGATTTGTAGTAAACACTTTCTTGAATTAGGTTGGAAAAAACCAATAGATGTAGGACTCTCAGCCGCTCATTTAAGTAAGTGTATGTTGAGTCTGCCATCCAGAAATGTGGTTCAGTAAATAGGTACTCGGAGTGCAGAACCTTTGTGAAGCATTACATGCTGAAGCTTTTCAGGGCACTTGTGAGCAAATCTGCTGCTGACATAAGCTGCCAGGAGCAGCTCTTGAATTATGGGTATGGTAAAATCAGACTTTTAAATGCCTGAAACAGAAGAATGAGGATTATGTGACTCTTGTAGACTGACAGGAATGATCAGAAGATCCATTAAGATCCAGGATATAGCTGAAGGTGTTGAGGCCTAAAAAAGCAGATATGATCTCAACTGAACTTCATTTGCAAGAAAATAATACACAAAAAAGCATATCTTGCCTACTTTTTTCCCCCCAACATCAGCACATGATTCTAACTTGCTGTCATGTTTGCCAGTTAAGAAAATGGAGGTTCAAAGGTAAATATGGTCAGATATGTTGTTTCCAAGATGAAAATATTGAAATTGAAACAATTTGTAACATACTGATTACTTTTTAATGTAGCTAAATGTCTTATGTCTAGCAACCTGCCAATGTTAGCATGAAGAGGTCTTACCCTTGTTATATCAGTTTGAAACTTTGCATGATACAGTGAGTCATATGGGTGACCACAGTATCTTTCTCTGTGTCAGATCTCATCAACTTATTTCACTTGATATGTTGGTTGGTTGGTTTGTTTCTAGGAATAATGCATTCATTCTACAGCAGCTGTACAGTTTTGCTTCTGCTTCTCCTAAATTTCATTGTAGTTGCTGTTTTTATAGGTGTTATGGAGAGCAAAGGTTCCTTTAAAAAAAACCCAAACCTCATCCTTCTGTTTTTATAAGGTGGGAACACTTCCTTGATATGGCTTATGTAATGGGATGGGTAAGAATTTATTTGCATTGTTTATTGATTTATATGACAAGAACAGTTGAATACTGAGAAAGCTTGTGTTGTAGCCTTTTTTGGTTGTGTGACTTGCATGACTGTGATCCTGCTTTCTGTATTGTAGTTGGAATCAGGCATTGCAATGTCATAAGGAGAGTGTTTCTGAATCTTAACATTGGACATACCAAAAAACCTGAATTTTGAGATTGTGCCTTTCAATTACTCAGAATTTTTTATTGACCATGTATTTGAAACTGTGGTGGTGTTTGTTTTTTGGTTTAGCAGCTATTTTCCTTCATTATGGATTTATTTTTTACTATATTAAAAATAACTTTTGATGGCCTTTCACTGGGTTTTTCAATTGGTAATGCTGCTGCTCCTGATCTTGGTGTAAACAAATGCAAGGCTTTGTGGATTCATTGGCAACTGGGTTGAATCTACAATATTAAATTATTAATTTAATTTCTGAGTGGATCGTCAAAAGCCTTGCACCTAATTCATAGCCAGTTCCAGGTTAGTATTGGCAGCTTAGGGAATGCAAGACAGTTACCATACTGTTTTTGACAGAAGTCCTAAAAAGAAACATTTCTGTAAGAGATTTGTGAATTCTAGTGGTTAAGATGGTAACTTATGTTTGGGCCTGAACCTGTGGTTACCAGGTGGTAAACCAAATACACCCTTTGGCTGTGTTTCTGTCTTACTAAAGATATGGGGTGACACCTAGCACCATTAAGCTAAAGGTTGGGGTTTTTTGTTTTGGATTTGGACAAATTGAGGTTTAACTTCAGCATGTATTTCACTTTCCTTTTCTTTCCTTTTTTAAACTTGGACAATGAAAAGTATATTTTTTTTCTGCTTGGTTTTACTTGTGCATTTTCTTTATAACTTTTTTTTTAGTTTTCCAGTAGCAGTGGTTCAAAAATCATCCTTTTTTTTTGTACCAAAGATATTACCCTCTCCTAGTTAAAATGAAACACAAATGCAAATTCTAGAAATACGTGGCCAATCAGTCGCATTTTGGCCAATGATATGTGTGGAGTGTACGTGTGCAAAACATACTTCAAGGCCTGTCCTAATCAACTTAAGCAAAATAAATTAAAATAAATATCCCCAAACTATTTGCAGCAGTTAAATTATATTAATTTAAATGAGATTAAAGCTGTAATACGTGTAGCTATTTTCATGTGAAGATAAGCTTAAGCAATATTCTTCCTCTGATCTTAGTTCAGAGTAACAACCAGGCCAGAACCCTTCATTTGAGGATTATTATTTCCCTTCTGAATTTCTAGTCTCCTCTTTTTTTCCTCTGATGGTTAGCGCTCTCATTTTTCCAAATATTCTTGTTTGTATGTTACTTACAAATTTGGTTCTGATGCAGTGATCTGTATATATGTTAAGACTTTTAGTTGTGAGAATCGTGGAACTGGAACAAATATTCTAAAATACCTAATTAAGCACAAAATCATAAGAATAGAAGTTGTTACCCAAAATGTCAGGTAGGAATTTTTGGTTTTGATTGTGCTTGTTAATGGATCTCAAGTGTGGAAAAAACATGAATCATTGGGGAAACTTGAGTGAAACAGCACACAATAGAGTTGAAGTTCTACAGATTAAACCCCACTTGCATTGTGCATGTGAAGGTAAGAAAGTCGTATTCTGAATCAGCCTGGAAGAGTGAAAGGTCCTTGATATAGTATTGCTGGAATAGGATTAATTATGGATTTGTGATGTTTTGGCATTGTATCTTTTCAGCAATTTGGCTGAATACATACCTATATTTGTAATCAAAATACATACCTGTATTTGTTAATCAGCTGAACTTTACTTAAATTGATGGTCATGTAAAGTTAACTAAAATCTCTGATTTGGGCAAAGAAGAAGTCATTAAAATATGAAATTTATTCATGAGTCTGTACTGTCACCAGAAGATATAAAGTTGCATGTGCAAAGTATGTTTGACTGAAAGACTAGTTTTACTTTTGTAATTGCAAATATGGTGTGCAAACAGCTATAGAAGTGATACGTTGCAACATTTTATCCCGAAGAGCTTAATGTAAACAAATGTGGGCTAGCGTCTGGGTGGGTATGAATTAGCCACGTCCCATTAGCTCGCATTTACTTATGTCAATTTGTAGCTCCTCTAAAGTCATCTTCAGCTTTACACAGAACACCTACTGTGTGCAGTCAGGTTCTGCCAGCCCTGAGAATTTTAAATACCTGTAGCTGAGGCTTTTTAGGCCTCTTGGGGAGGGGGGGGGGGGGAATATAAAGGCACTATGTACACAGACTGTGTAGCACGTGCTTTGTTTTCCTTTTGCACACCTGTGGTGTCCTACACTTCTGTGTTCCTTCTACATTGTTTGATCTTTCTGAGATGAAAGTTACTGAAAATGTCAGCTGAGTGTTGCAGTTTCCATATTGGAAAAGCAAGTGCGTAAGTATTGAGTGGTGAATTCCCATGTTGATATTTAGAAGCTTTGACTGCCAATCCTATATTTCAGGAGTTCCTTGAAATTGTTGTAATGAGAGTTGAGCTTAAATGCACAAAACTTCATATGCTACAAAGCAACTTTATTGCATAATAACTTCAGTACAGAAACCTGAGAGAAATAACTCTGGACTGAGGAATTTGTTTACTCTTCTGACGAAGCCTGTGAAAATTAGTCAACTAGCTAGTGTCAAGGGAACTTACTTGATTTTTCAGGGATGACCGATGGATCTCTGCAGTTCTGTAACAGCTATATTACCACCTCAGAAAACTTTTAAACTCTTTAGTGTAGATAGCAGATGGACACAATACTGTCTAATTTTCACTGAGTTAGTGCTATGGGATTTCCCCTTTGCTGTTCCTATTAATCCTCTCTGTTTAGTTAAAATTCAGATAAAGGAGACGAGGACAGTTATCTGACTGCAGAGACAGGCTGGCCACCCAAGAGAGTTTAAAGCTTATAATAACTCTAGTCAATGGGAAGGAATTGGGACAGTTTAGGTTTCTGTCATTCACGGATTTGAAGCGGTGGTGCTTTAAACTTCGCAATTACCATTATACCTTGAAAATCTAGATAGATATTTTCAGTTTCCATGAGACAATAGAGGTTGTCTGATAGTGAGGGACTGGGAGCCTGGAGGCAATGGAAGACGTGAGATAATGGGCAGTGGTGTTGAAGTAGTTCATTAGCATGTATTCCTGACTTGGACATATGTAAGCATTCACACAGGCACCTCTCAATGAGGGAGAAATATTAAGATTTGGGTCCTGGAAGTCTTTGTATATAATCTTAACACGACTTCATCATGGTAGGACGCAGCTGTAGCTCAATACGCTTAGGAGTTTGTAAACCGCTGGCTACTAATGAGTTGTTTATGCAAAGGATTTCATTTTTTGCCCTCTGAAAAATGGAGCTGCTAATCTGCTTCAACAAAAAACCCCCCGCCCAAGAATTTGCTTTATTCTGTGGCAGTTAATTCCATGGGATGTTGACCACGAGGTGGGTCAAGTGATGATGTTTTTTCCGGGTGTTCAGCTAGAGGAAGTAGTTTGGAAGTGGGTTTCCAGTTTCCCAGCCATCTGTTAAAGCTTTTTTTCTTGAAGCTGTTTGTTATTTCTGAGGCTGCAGTATATTTCTCACTCAACTGTAAGGCTGCAGTAGTCAAAGATTTCCCCAAGCTGGGTTGCTGAAAAATCCTTCAATGACAAATTTAAGTCAGTACTGCTATGTGTCAGTATAGCAGGTGTTTCACCATTAATGTGAACTGCAATCAGTACCATAAGTTTGTCACAGGCAAGAAGTGAGTTGTGTATGTTAGAGAAAAAAATGAGTGAGTATGGGTGACTGTGGACTAAGGTGCCTGGAAGCTCTTGTACAGGGGAAGAAAGGCAGAATTAGGGTTGATATTGGAAGATTATAGACTTTCTTTATACAAAGACATGGTATTTTAAATTACATAACAGATCAGAAGTGAAACGTTTTCTCCCTTACAGTCAGGGATAGTACATTAGCAGGCAGTTTTCTAGCTCAAGTTGATCATAGTGACAGGGCAGCCTTGAATTAGGTAGATTTGCCAGGGCTCTTCTGCCCAATAGCTGTTGCTGTAATCAGGGTGGAAAGAATTCCTCTGTATGCTCACACAAATTGAGTCCATTTTTTTGGTCTGTTTATGAGTCTGTTCTGTGCAAAAGGGATTCCTGTGCTCTGCCTCAGTTGCAGACCACTTCTCCACCAGAAGCACAGTAGTCTGGCAAGCCAGCAGAATGGGTGAGAACATGGACAGCAATTGCCAGACCATCACAGTCCATTAATTTTACCTTAATTATACTTTGGCCCATGATTAATCCAGGTCATTGCTGCCTGGTCACATTGTAGATCATGCTGAATATTGTACAATGACAAGTACAACTCCTCTGAGCCATTTTGACTCCATGGCTTAAACAATCATTGTTTAAACAGGGTAAGGAAACTGTTTATTTTAAAAATGTTTCCAAGAAGTCCTAATCCCCTTTTGGGATAAATGGAAGGGTTTCTGCTATGAGATTACTTTTAACTGTAGAAATCAGTCAGGTTGAATACTGAAAAGGAAACAGAAAAGATAATTTAAGAGCTGTTCTGCTTTCTCAGCAAGTAAAGTGACAAAATTTCTTTGGATTGGGTAGATTTGCTGTTTAGTCCAAGGGCTGGGTGAAACGTCTTTGCAGGTCAAGAGATGAGTTGGTCAGCCAAAAAAACGTGTTCTCAGGAGAAGCCTTTGGAGCAGGAGTGCTTAGAAGCAGTCTAGTTTAATGCCTTCACATCCACAAAACTCATCACTGTGGTAGGAGCATCACTGGATGAGAAGGGGGAAATCATTATCTTAGGATAGATCATTCATTCACCATACAAGGTAGCGTCACACAATTTGTTCTAAGGAGTTTTGAATGTTGTTGTGGTCATTTCCCTGGAGACTGCCCCAAACATCTAGCTCTTCTGGTTTGCATTTCTTGCAGGTCATGGTTACACCTTGTGTAACCAGCTAGCATCCACCTGAGCCAGAACTGCAGCCTTGCAGTCACATCCCTCTTCCTTCCTTAGCAAGCATCCCTCTTTCTGTCCTAATTGCAAGTCAGATGTTTTCTTTCTCCATATGTTTCATATAACATGGTATAGCTTGAATGGGAGGCTCCAGTGCCTGTGCCTCATGAATGGAAGAGTTGCATGTGAGTGACTTGGGAGATGGCTGTCCTGTAGCTGTGCCCCCTGCTTTCACCACGCAGACCACTGAGCAGCCCTCCAAATGTCACACTTTGTCCTAGTATTTTGGGGGGAACTGAAGTTACCACTGCTTTGCCTGAAAGCATTTGGCTATAAAACGCAGAAATCCTGGAGCCGCCTCAGGCGTAGCTGGGCTGTCTGTTCAGCAAGGGCAGGAACACAGCTGGGACTGACAATCTCTGTGTACCTTGTTCCTGTTCATCATTCAAAGCTTTTGGAAAAAGCCCTGCCAAGGAAAACATTATAGTCTCAAACTTAAATGTGTTCTGGGGAAGTTAGAAATGTTTGCTTGAACCCACAGGTTAAATTCCCAGCTGCCTCTGAGGATACCGTTTGGCCCGAGTGACAGTTGTAAACCCTGTGCATGGGCTTTTCTTTCAAACTGAAGTCTGTATTTACATGCCTTTTCCTAGTTGGTTGAGTATAATGTATTTGTTTGACAGAATATGATTCAGTTTGGTCTCTGTTTTGCCAGAAAAAAATTCTTGAACAATAGTAATTCAGGTTGAACCCCCCCAAATTAATTAAATCTATTGGCTTCACACTTTTATTTAAAAGACAAAAGATTTATAATTCTGAGTTTCTTTTGTGTTTATATAAGAAACAATGCGAGGGGATTAAAAGTTGAGTCACTTCAAGACATAAAGCAAATTAAATTCTTTGCTGACAAAATCACAGCAAAAAATATTAAACAAAAACAAAACCAAAAAACCAACCCAAAACTGTTCATGTGTAATCTTAGTAGAGGTTATATTCTTGGGAGTTGTTTGTTTACTGGCACCCTCTTTCAGGAGTAATGACTAAATACATAAATGTATGTGAATGCAAGTACAGTTCTGCAACCCCTACTTCTTATTCCAGGATTGCAGGAGTCTGGCAGGAGCTTCCATAAATGGTGACTGCTTTTCTCTTCAGTTTTAATTACATGTGCATAGATGTAGTATGTCTTCAGAAGCTCAAAATTCCCTTCTTGTCATCATGTACATTTATGTGAGAGGTTTTTTGCTCATAGGACCAGATGATGGCTTTCTTGCAGTGATAAGCAAGTGGGAGTAGGAGGAAAAGAGCTCTTTTCACTGTGAGTCCTACAGAATTACATTTAAAATGATGGAATGAGTCAAGGCTAAGTTGTCTGGGCTTATATGCGTGCTTTTAGGTTAATATAGGTACAGTAGTTGCATTTCTTGGATCATTTTCTTATTCTTTTTATATAAGTATTTGCAAGAATATGAAAATTGCATTCATTCATTTGCCAATAATTACTTTCTACCATTAGGCAAAAAAGTAACAACAGAAAGCTCTCCTCACTATACCTAATTCTATATACAAAGTACTTGAATAATTTGACCACAGAAGCAGTTGTGCTCTCTCATGTACATATATTCTTCATTGCCTTGATATTTCAGGGAATTTTGTTCTTGTGTGGAAGTAAACAAAAACGTTCTGTCTTTTGCTATTTTAAGCAACAAGTGGAAACTTTCATGGGTGAAACAGTTGAAATGTAAACTGAAACAGCTTTCAAGGTGAAGTTCAATTTTGGGGTTATAAACTGCTTTTGTAAGACTTCACTGTAGCTTCATTGCTTCTTTCAGATACAAGTATTATTGCAAAACACCGTTAGCGTTTCCCTGAGGTAACAGGAGGGGGTGAATGCTTGTCTAAGACTGAGGAGCTGGAAATCTTCACTCTTTCATTCAGAGTCTCTGTTGGCTTCTGTGGTGGGGAACCAAATGATGAGAAAAGCATTTGACTAAAAATTGTAACTGCCTACTGTGTTTTGCCTCATCTTTCCTTCACCTGCTTTTTGGTCTCTTCTAGATGCTGTGTGCATCTAGAGTCTAGAAAAACTGTGGTCTCACCCAAACCTCTCTTTAGGTGCTGTTATGTTATAAATGTATCCTTTTGTTTATATTTTCAAATTTTTTGCAGGATGTTGGCTTTTTACCCACTGTCAAAATATAAATTGTAACTACTGGTATGCCTCTTCTCAACTCCTATTTTTGATTTGCAGATAAGGTGCTTGCAATTGCATGTCAAGTTGGGTATGCTGCTGTGCCACAGAGATAACAGCCAACTAGAGATACTAATCAGTGGTAGGAGAGTCGTAAAATAATCATACGAAGCTCATAATGATCCCGATTTGTCACTTTGGATACTGAACAGCCTTTTCTGGGGTGTCAGTGTGAATCTGTGAGAAATAAGTTGAACATCCTTTTGATCATCAGGTATTTAACTGAGATGAATGAAGCTGGAATCGATTCAAATGTGCCCAGTCCTTTCCCGGCAGCATGCTCAAGGAAAATATGTGCTGAATTCCTTCCTATAAAAGCCAATAGAAATTAATGAATTGAACTCTGTAGAAACAGGGTCCAATTAGATTTATTATGTTGGACTGAAATTTCTTCCTTATACCTGTGTAAAAAAGAGGAAAAGCTAGTGGCTCTTACTATCCAGTTATATGAGCATTGTTAGTGCAGCTCCACTGCTTCAGTCTTTCAGGTTTGCAGCATCTGTGCAAGAACTGAGATGGAATGGTGGGGCGTTTGGTGGGGTTTTGGTTGGTTGGTTTTGGGGTTTTTTTTGTTTGGTTTTTTTAGTTCTTTCTTAGCATCATGTTAAATTAGTCTCAGAGAAGTGCTTATCTTTTCTAAAGTTGTATTTTTACGTTCCTGTTTTGAACTCTGAAACCATCATGGACTACAAGGCAAGAACACCTGGATTAAAGTTCCTTTTATTTTGAGCCTAGGGCTATAGTATCAGTACTAGAGGAGCCTGAATCAAAACATTCAATTTTTGGAAGACACTCCAACTTTAACATGGTTTGAATTTTCTGTGGCATGGACCTTTTTCTCTTTAATTCTCTTGTTTCTTCAAGTTCTATTTTAATGAATTACCATTTGGAAAAGTGAAAAGCTGCACCAGGTGAGATAAAGATTTATTGGCTTAAATTATTTTTGTGAACAGTGGAATGATTCTTTTGTCTTGTATAGCTGGTTTAAACAATGTTTTTTATTAGCAGAAATAATTTTGAGTTGGAGCAAATATGAAGTACTATGCAATCTGAGCAAGATACTTACTGTACAAAATGTGTCTCAACAAATATTGACAAATGTTACATTTTCGTAATCCATTCTGATATGTACTTGAGAAATTATTGATACTATTATCATTGCAATAAGGCTTTTCTATGAAACGTGACATGGCTAATTCTGTTTCCATACCTCATTCTAGTTCCCAAACTGGGCTAAATTATACTATAAGCATATTTATGGTAGTCTAGTAATACCCATGTATGTTGAGGAGATGAAATGGTAGCAGGCAGGAGGAATGCTGTTCCTGTAAGCAGACTGGGTATGGTTGAAACATAAAGCTTTCTGCTACAGCTGAACCTTTAAAGACTACGAGGATCACCTCGCTCTTGAAGCATAGCAGTCTCTGAGGCAATACATAGGAAATGTAAAAATGTACACATATGCCAGTTTAGGATAGGAAGTGATGCATTTAAACTGCAGGCATGATACAGTTGTCTAAAATGAAATTTTGCTGCTAGTTCAAGGTTAAGGCTTATGCCTACGAATGACATCAGATATTTGGTTACAAATGAACAAAAAGAACTGTTTTGAAAGTATAACTCAAAGTTTCCACCTGTGTAATGGTTGTCACTAACAGGCTTGTGGGATTTTGGTGCAGTACTGACACCCATGAATGGTGATTTTCATAAAGATACCATTGCATGTACACTGCTCTGTTCTCTTTCTCTCAAATACCTACCTAATACAAACTGTGTTTTGTTGCCCTACCAAAGCTTATGTCTATAACATCTGAGAATTTGTTGCACCTTTTTGCATGGTGTGAAGTACCTAGCTTATTTTTACTGTACAGTGTTTTGCATAATTATGCTTAATATATGAATTTGTTAAACACTCTGGAATGCTATGAAAGCATTCAAGCTTTCATATATCTTAAAAAAAAAAAGCTAGTTTTAAAAAGCAGTTCACAGGTGAGATATTGTAAAGTCAGTGAGATACTTCTGTCCAATTTATGTATGCTGTTCTCTTTCTTAAGACTAGCTGAAACTGGCTTCAGATAGGTGGTATCATTTGTTAATACACGTTAGAAAAGAGCTTGAGATTTTCCCTCAACATTTCCTTACCTGTACACATATCTCTTGTTTTGTTACTGTAGAGTTATATTGATAGTTGTTTGGCTAGAAAATACTTTTACTTGACATGAGTACCATTGTTTTTCCTCTTTGGCTGTGGTAGACTATCTTTGTTTTTTTAATTAAAAGCGTAAACAAAGGTTACATATAGTAATCTTCTCACATGTATGCACATCTATTTTAAAATAAATTGTTAGTGTGTCTTGCTCTTAATTTTCAATGTTTTTTCTTGAAAAGCTGGTTAGTCTCAAGCTGCATATTTCTTTAAAAATATATATACACATTAATAGAAAAGATTAATGTAATTTTTGAGAAATAGACTACAGTAAGTTGAAAAGACAGATATTTTTTATATTTTGGAAAAATATGTCAGAAGAAACTAATTTAAGATTTATTTTTTAGAAATTTATGCTTTTAGCTTATTAGATTAGTTTCCTGTGAAATAATAAATCATTATGCCAGTTTCAGATAGTCATGGGAAAACTTGAAAATACTGATTAGAATCTAAGCCTTCAACTAAGACTATGGCCAACATCTAGAACTACCTCTGAAGGTGCTTGTATCAAAAGATAGCAGGTTTGTTTAGTTTGCTTGAAATTATGTTGAAATTTAGTCCTCTTAGATTTTTAAGATTTTAAAAAATTTTAAAGTGATACTTTTGATTTATGGATGATCTTTAAAAGATACATTTAGATGTTCATTTATTGGATCGAAAGGAAAGGAGATATTTGCAGTTTTTGCTTGCTTCTTTAGTTCCTCCAATTGTGTTCATGGTCTAATATAAGTCTAGTCAACTTTTTTGGTCTGAAATGCTACTTGGAATAAATGAAATTTATAACTTATTCTGAAATTTTGTAGAGGAAGAAGTAGACATGTTTAATGAGGAAAAACTGAAATTAATGAGGTCAGTTTAGTTGAGACTGACATTTTAATCTCTGAATAATTGTGGTATGTTATGAGAGTTGCTGCTCTGCCTCCCCTACTGGCTTTTATCTGTATAACGCATAGCAGTTGTTAGCATGTGTTGTGTCCTGGCTTGTTCAGAAACTAAAGAAGACCCAAAGTAAAATGTCTCTGCCATTTTCTAAAAACTGCTTTATTTTGCAAAAGTTAGTTCTTCTTTATTTGGTTTTAAAATTCATCCTGTAGGTGAATTCAACTGTAACTAGTTCAATTAGTCCACTCTGTGCCTATGTAGAGTACTTAAGGCACACTAATGGAAAGTCTGCAAGATAAGGGGCTTAGCTTTCAGCCTTGGGGGGGGGGGTGCAGACCCCTACTCCTCCCCAATGTATTTTAATGTTACCGTTCCTTTGAATAACTCTCTATTTTCAGTCTCTAGTGAAAGACTGTATGCAACAGAAAAAAAGAGAACCTAAAGTGCAGCTCAGACAGAATTCAGGAATCACTGTCTAAAGAAATGTATACCTTGCTTGTTAAGTGGCAGAGGCTGAAAATGTCTTGATACTCTCATATTTCCACCAATATACAGGAAAAAGTGAAACAGCATGTGGAAGGACGTATACCCACTAGTACTAAGTGGTTTGGGAAGCGAGGGATAAAAAAACCTTGTTGTCTGCAGTGAAGAGTGTGAACTGGAGGGAAAATAAAAGCATTAGGAAGCCTTCTGATTGTTGGCCTTTCTCTACAAATAGAAGGAGAGCATTTCTTCCCTTGAATCCTTCAGGCTTACCAAAGCTTTAGGTGGCCCCAGTCACCCCTGAGATTTCTGGCTGCCCTGGTAAGGGCTTAAAAAGAGCTGGCTGAGACTGGCGCTGGGAAGTCAGCCCAGGTTGCGCAGCCAAGGAGGGAGGGAAGGCCATGCAAAGGGAAACCATGCAAGGAGCCTGAGGATCACATCACCTGCTTGAGGAGAAAAGATGTAAGATCCGTCCTCTGTAACAGCCTGAAACGTTGAAAGCTGTTCCTTTGGCAGGAGGTACCTTACCTGTACTGAATGGAGGGCAGCAGAAGCAGCATGAATTTTGCGGTCCATTGGCCCTCATTGGGAAGGGAGAGAGCAGCTTCTGTTTCTAATACGAAATGCATAAGCAGTCCCGGAAGCAAAGAATGGAAGTTGGGAATGTGCTCATCACTTTACTGCACTAACTACATTATCAATAAAGCATATGCTAAATGGATTAAGAATAGGCTGCCATTTCAAAAGTGGCTCTTCAAAAAGAAGCCTGTCCATCTCTTCAGAGCTTAAAATAATTTTTGGTAATGATCTAGAAACAAAGATTAAATCATTGACAATTATGCTGTCTACGCATTTTATCAAACCAGTAAACAGCTATGACAGTGAAATCAAAGCAGTTATACAGTTGAAGCAGCCAACTTCTAAAATTGAGGAAGGCAGACCCCAGTCATGGGGCTGGGAATCACAGTCTGAAACACTTGGACTTTGAAAGGGCCAGTAACCGAATTCGGGTCCCCTAGGTGGTACTGTAGAAGAAAATTCTAGTGATATTCGTATATTCATTTTTAAAATATAAATATATATATATAAGAATATGTAAATATATATAGGAATATATATACACACCTGTGTGTGTGTATATGTGTGTGTATGTGTATATATATGTGTGTGTATATATATATAAAAATATATATATATATATAAACTGGCGCAGATTGGTGAGGCTGTCCCCAGACAGCATACCCTTTTGGGTATTCGTATTGAAAAGAAGTGTTAGGGGAGGAGGAAGAAATGATTGAAAAGAACACATGAACAAGGATTTAGGAGAAATGCGTCTGAATAGAAAACTGAGGAGCTCAGTTTGCTAACCAAATCAAAGATTGGAAGTTAACACATTAGTGCAGAGGAATTTTGAGGACAGAAAGCCAAGAATTAAAGCATTCTCCCCTCTAGTGCTACAGACAGATGCAGGATGAGTGAGAGCGAGGTCCAGATTTTGGCATCAGCAGTGACGAGTTTCCAGAATCTGTGGAGGTTCTCCAGTCCGCAGCATCCCTCATCACGCCTCTGTGCTGTTCTGGCAGGTCTGCTCTGGCAAGCTAGCACTAGCATAAATAAATACAGCAGAATAAACAATTGAAATGAGATTTGCAACATACAGGAGATCAGAAAAAAATCTTTGTATAAAGATATAGTATCTTCTGGCCTTAAGTCTGATTAAATGTCCTTATACCTCAAAGGAACATTCCTGTTGTTTAACAGTTACATTGACTATTGACTGCTGTTGTGATAGGACAAGGTGTAATAGTTTTAAACTAAAAGAGGGTAGATTCAGACTAGATTTAAGGAAGAAATTTTTTACCATGAAGGTGGTGAAATACTGAAACAGGTTGCCCAGAGAGGTGGTAGGTGCCCCATCCCTGGAAATATTCAAGGTCAGGTTGGATGTGGCTCTAGAGCAACCTGCTCTAGTTGAAGATGTCCCTACTCATTGCAGGGGGGTTGGACTAGATGACCTTTAAAGGTTCCTTCCAACCCCAACTGTTCTAAGATTCTATGATTAATTTGTCTATACAGGAATTGTATGATGGCCTTACTAACAAGGTGGTTTTGGCTAAAATGTAGTTCAGTTGCATTGCATTGCATTTGGCATCTTCCCAAATCTGTGCCCCTTCCCTCCTGCTTTAACAAATTGTGTGGCAGAAATACCTCTCCATAATGTTTGGTTTCTCATTGAAAGGTAATACAAAGGAAGACATAATGAAGACCCTAGTCTAAACGCTTGTTGCCATGGTTCGGAAGAATTGAAGATAATGACACATTAACCTCGGTGTTCTAGTTGTTTTGGAGAACTCTAGGGGAATCATTCTGTCACCTTGCACTAATAATCAGGAGATGTTTAATTTAAGGTTTCCTTCCAAGAAACTATGATTAATTTGTATATTAATGCCTAAATAAGGATTCAAATTGTGTAAGGCTTAAATAATTTGTATTCACTTAAAGAAGATTCAGTCCAGAAAGATCCCCTGTGCTTTAAGACCACAAAAATATTTTTAAAATTTAATGAGATTGAATTAAAAATGCTAATGTTTCAGTTGCTTCTGATATTACCCTAGCGGTAACTACTTACCTAAAGAATCTTTCAATAATGTTAGTTATTAGTGGCAGTTGTGTGGGGTTTTTGGTGGTTTTTCTTAGTTAAACTTCCCAAACCACTGCTGCTCCTTCTCCTCATCACAGCAACCCTAAATGGGAGCAGCAGAGCAGAGGGAGAGCTGTCTTGGTCTGTATCCACAAGCAATGCCTTTTTTCCCCACTGCATGTACACAAATGCTGCCAGGGACGCTTCATTCAACCCTGAGTAGCTGGGAATGGTCCCTTCCTTACAATTTGATGAAAGAGATGGAGTTCTTCAAGAAGAAAGCCTCTGTTTACTTTACCTTCATCACTTCCCATTCAGCATCTCTGAATAGGTGGGTGGCCTCTAGACAATTGAAAAGAAAAAGTCAAAATGCAGCTGTCTGTCAGCTTTGTCTCTGTTATATAATTCAAGTAATTTTTTTAAAAATAAGGAATCAAAAATTAATTCAGGTAACATTAATTCAGTAGCTGTTTTGAATATGTTAGTACAATAGAAAACCTGTTACATTAAGAGGAAGAAGTTTGAGGCTGTTATCTTTCAGCACTGATCACACTGCAATATTGTTAGTACTCTTCTTTTTATACTCTTCCACCCGGTAGAAGGGAGAAAGATAAAGGGAAGGTAAGGCTTGTGTGCTGATGTGCACCTCATGGTTTGTTCTATCACTATGCTATTAATATCTGCTTCTTTTTTTTTTTTGTCCAGGAAACAGTGTTGTATATTTATCGAAAGCAGAATTCCATAGGATTTTGAAATTTATCTTTTTCTCTTCTACCTCACATGCAGTGCATTTCCTGAGGTCAGTACATGTATGTGGACAAAGAACTTATTTTTGCATTATTTTCTGTTCAACAGTTAAATCTTTTCCTGCTGATCATTATCTTAGGTGTTTTATGTGCTTTTCTGTCTGTCTGACTTTCTGTCTGCAGCATCAATTCCTTAAAGTTCTTGCATGGTGAAATGCTGGGAGAAATCTTGTAATACCATGGATTTGGATGGTAGTAAGGCAGAACATCAAAATCTCAGAATTTTCTCCCAAGTACTCTGCGTTGCTCCTAGAAAAAACAGCGCTCAAACTAAAAGTTTCCCCTTGAGTTCTGTGAAGGTGCTTTGAACTGCATAATGCTTCCACCTCCCAAACATTTGCTTCTTCAGTGAACTTCTTAGAACCCGCTTGATCTGTACTTGACTATCTCTGCAAGCCTCCTAAGTATTTGTGGCTTCAAAATCCTTAGGTCTGTGGTGCTGCTGCAGCTGCTATCAACACTTTTTTCTGCTATTTTGTGGTATACCTGCAGTTGGCTATCTCTGTGGTCGCTTTCTCACTTAGTCTGTAGTTGGTTTAAAAAAAAAAAAATCAAAATATTTTTGGCCAGTTGCTAAGCTAAGTGTCACTTACCTATGGTGATATACTGTCACTTAAAAAGGGGGGGAAGGCAATTCACTCCTTCCTCCTTAGCATAAAAGCTTTTAGTAAGTGGAAGGTGGGATAGGCTGGGAGCCAGGACACTGGGTGCTCCTCTCTCTGCTGCAAACTGAGGTTGACGGTTCTGGGCAGGTCACAATCCCTGTGGACCCAAGCCTCTGGTCTCATTTTTAATGTTGATGTAACTAGCATTTTGTATATATTTAACTGATGCTATACTCAATCATTTTAGTGAGTGTTTGAAACAGGGTTCAAATCTCAACTATTTATCACACTTTGATCTCATAATGCTTCTGGCATGGATGTGCAATATATACATTTAGTGGTATCTGTTAACATCTGACTTACTTAGTAGGGCATAGTTTTGCTTCAGAGATGAGCAAGTAACTCAGGAACCACAATACTGGACTTGCCATTGTCCTGTGGCAATACAAACAATGTTACGACTAGCAGCACAGAAAAGTGTGAGCAGAAAGGCTGTCTTAAAGAAAAAAAAAAAATCCTATGTTAGCTGTTAGCTATGAGTGTCTTCAGGAGTCCATGGTGCAGCCAGCCGTGTTGTCTATTCCTCTTGCAGCGTCTCCATTACAATGGGAGGCAGAGAGATCTAAAAGATCATGTGTTCATATCCTCCTGATCCATTATATGAAAGGAATAGTGTGGAAGGGGCACTTATTATGAAAACGATAACAGCATATGCAGTACTCCTGCCCCTGTGCATTATGCATTTTCTTATTAGAGCTTTGTAAGCACGTCTCCCTTCTTGTCATGCTACTTGCTATATTAAAGATTTCATAGTAATGGAAGTGCTGTGGAAATAGAAAGCTGTATCTATAAACAGATTAGTAATGGATTTTAGTAAAAAAAATTTTTTTTTTAAACTTTAGTTCTACTCCTTGATCACTTAGTGCTTTCTGCCATATGCTGCTGCGTAAAGACAAGTAGAATTACTGAAAGGGAAGATCTGCAGGAAGGGGGTACCTATTTGTGTTTTGCTGAGCCAATAGTTGTTTGCTTGCGTGCAGTTAAGGAAAGAACAAATCAGACGTCAGTTTATTACAGACATATGAGTAATATGGCACTCAAGATATTTTTGCCATTAGCTTCATATAAAAGCTCAAAGATCTGCTTCATTTTGTTTATATCTTTGAGACTGACGGAAAATGGGATTGCAAAGCATGTGAGTACAACCTCTGTAGTGATGCCTGAACATGATGGTGTCTGAGAACCAGTCTGAAAAAAGGAAGTCCCAGTTTCCATTTAGGGGGCGGAAAAAGTACAGTAAGAATATTCTAGATTTCTGACAACAATAATAGATTTCTGACATAATGGCATTATCTAACTTTCAATCGAAAAAACGCATAGCATCTAACCCAAAGAAACAAACAGAAGCAAGGCAAAGGAAAAAGTCTTCGGAGGAATCTCCAAAATGCAAACAGTTTGCTTGAAAGGAGCAGTGTGAAGCATGGGGCAGAGAGGCACGCATATTGGCATAAGCAGTATTTTCTCTTTGGACAGAGAGCCTGGATTTGTAGGATGGTTATGCTCACAAAACTGAGCAGGAAAGAACATAATGTACCTAAAAAAAGAAAAAGAAGTATACATATCCTGCAAAATGATTTGTTTAATAAACTACATCCCCTCATTGGAATAATTTCCTTGAACATGATGGAACATGGGTGTTGCTTATATATTTGACACTGAAACATGAATTGTTAGAAGTTGAAGCAGTTGAAGGTAAAATCTAATCGTATGTGAGCATAAATAAAAGTTAGGTGGTATAGTAGCTAAATCGAATTTGTAGTTGACAGAGAAAGCAGTACACTTGACAGCTGAAAGCAGGTGGAGTCTACAACAGTGTGAGTATATACAGCAGTTTAAGTATAATGCTGGAGAGGACATCAGGAGCCTACTTAGTTCCTCCTCTATTTTCTGGTGACATCTGATTCTATAAGTAGGGATGTTTTATATCAAGGTAAATTTAAAAACAAACAAACCAAAACCAAATGAATGCAAGGACATTGCACCACAGAGAAAAATCAAACAGTAAATATACCATGACTGAAGATCACATCAGTTAAACCCTCGTAGCTACAAATGACATGCACATAATGGTGAAAGAGGGCCATTTCAAAAGCCAGCAGTCTTAGACCTTGAGAAGGGGCTGGAGGATGAAAGGGCAGCCAAGCGGAAAAAGTATTAAATATCATCAGCTTCACTGTAGAGGTAAATGTGAATGCTTTAGGATGGTGCCCTGATCAGGAAGAGTTGCACATAAGGTCACATTGTTTTGTGACCAGAGATTTTCCAGAGTTGGTCCCTACTGTGCTGCTGCGGTGAGGCTGTCCTGGAGGCTGGGTCCTCAGCAGCACACACGGACCCTTTCCCTGCTTCCCAAGGTCGGTGGTCTTGTGTGTGTTGGTTTGACAGCTGCATTACAGTTTCATCTCAGGGGGTCCATCTCTGCATTGCTCTGTCACCACTTACTCAAAGTACTGTCTGAGAGTTGTGGATATAAGACACCAAGCCATGAATACAATTGCAGAGTCATAAACAATGTGTATATCAACTATCCGGTAAAGGTTGATGTACAGCTCCACTGATGCGAATCACAGAAGAACCAGTTATGTTAAACTGAGAATACTTTTTCTCCTACTGGAGAGCTGGAAACTTTGCCAAATCGTGAGACTTTTGCAAGTTCACATTTGTGTTACCTGGGAAAAGGGCGATGGGCAAACTGAAGTTCCTTCTGCTCTCCTAAAGGAGCAGGTAAGATATTGGCTATGTTCCAAAGACCACTGGCAGAAGTAAATAGAAAAATGAAGTATTGATCAATTTCCTTACTACTTATTTACTGAAATTTCACTCTCAGTTATCTAGGGTATGAGGAAAGGAGGATGCACTTACTATTTGTTTTCTAGAAAAGGCCAAACCAAAGCAGTAGCGAGACTGTCTCATAAGGACTGCAGCAGGCAAACAGGGTAGGAATCGGTGGTATTATGTGCCCAGAAATTTTTACTGCAAGGGAACTCTGCAGTTGATCTGCGCCTCTTGACAGTAAGTAAACATAATAATTCAATGTAGCTTTCTCTTGGCTTCTTACTGAGTTTTGTGAAGAGGGGTTCTGATCTACATTTGCATTAAATAATTTTGAAATAACAGCTATTATCTCGCAATAGTAGAAACTGAAATTGATTAAAAAATCCAGATGTTTTGTATTATGGCTTAATCATTTGTTATTTCTTATTGATGATAAATCGGAATTCTTAACATGGGTCTTATTTTAGCCTTCGTAAAGGACAGGGAAATAAAATGTTTTGACCTCAGTTTGTGCATGGTAACTGTTGGGGCTTCTGGGAAGGTTCCTAGCTTTTGGATGTGTGTACATGTCCTGCTTTCCAGAGGATCACAAAACCAAGCAGTTGCTTAAGAGAAACACTCTTGAGTGTGTATTTCTGGGTGTCTGGTGAGAGAAGCCTGATGGTCATCTGTTGGTGTTTTGTAGAAGGATCCATGCTTCTTCTCTAGGAATACGTAGCAAGGTCTATTTGGATGTTTGGGGGGAACCTTACCCCCCAAAACCAACAACAACAACAAAACCCAA
Source organism: Ciconia boyciana (assembly GCF_034638445.1). NCBI lineage: Eukaryota > Metazoa > Chordata > Aves > Ciconiiformes > Ciconiidae > Ciconia > Ciconia boyciana. Next base: position 86,694,138 of record NC_132936.1, read on the forward strand.
CAAACTCTGGATTGTTGTGTTAAAAACATGACTTATGTGTTTAATATTGATTTTAAAAAATACCTTGAAGGATATGGATTAATTTATTAGTGTTGGTGATAACATCTCCCTAAACCTTTCCAGCCAGTCATGCTTCCTGGCTAGAGTGAGGAACTTTATTTTCTTGTTGGTCTTCTGATCTAATTGAGCAGATGGCAAAATAACAATGTTGATTAAACAAACAATTCAGTGTTTATAAACTAGGTTTTGCTAAACTTCCTTTGTAGGACCGAAACATTTGGCCCAAGTACTGTGCCTTAATGAGTTACTATAGTTCAGCTGAGCTGTGTTTCAGGATATTTGAAGGCTGCTGCTTTCAACCTATGTACCTGAATTTCTTTTAGTCCATTCGTTGATCTGGGCCTAACTACCTCATAGGACCGAGCATAAAAATCTTTCCTAAATGATAGGAAAAAAAGATTGGTTTAAGCATCTTGCTTAAAACAGGTATCCCCTGTGGAGGAACTCTAATGCAAACCAATCTATCATGACACTTTTTAAGTGTGTTTCAGGGTGTGATAATCATGCTTATGTCAGTAAAAAAATATGATGGGTTGCAGAAGTATGAGGTAATAACTCTATATAACTTTTTAAGGACTTCTTAGGCCTGCACTGTTTCTCCTCCTTACCTCCAGTTCAGTTTGTAACCGTAGATAAAATTAACTGAGGGGAAAAAAAACAAACAGTAAGACTTACTATAGTAGTGATTTTTCTGAGGGATGTTTTTCATATATATTCGCTGAAAAGAAAAATTAAAGCTCTATAGAGGCAGAAAAAATAAAATATTTAGTGTGAATTCAGGTTGCGTAGTATTTTTAGAAAGAATGTAAAATAAAAAACCCAACTCTCTAACCTGGGGAACAGGGCTTAATTCACCGTCAAGTTCTTTGGATTAATCAGTGTGTTAAATTTCATGAATAATTTCTTCAATACAAAAAAAATTTGGTTTTAAAACCTGTTAAGAATAGTTTTAATTAAATGTAAAGATACAGACCAACTTTACAAGAGTCATATCAAGGTGTGGCAGCATGTAATTGAAAATTTTGTTGTTAACACTGAAACTGAAGATTAAGTTTTTCATATATTCAGATTACAAAGAACTTTATTCAAAAGTCAATTTGGAAAATAATAAAATATTTTAAAGCAAAGTTAAAAGTTTTTGACTTAAAATTTCCAAAGTGTTCAATGCATATCAGTATTTTAAAAATAAAATTATTGAAATAAATGCCACTTTATGGAGCACTTTAAAAATTTTTTTTATTCCAATTACAAATGAACCCCCACACACACTTCAAAAACTGTCAAAAAAAGAAATCTTTTGAAATTAAATGCCAGCACAGTGAATGTGATTTTTTTTGTGAAGCATTTTGGTTTCAATAAAGTAGCATTTTCTGGTGGATAATTATTCGATTGTAGTTTTTTTCCAAATAGCTCCAGTATAAAGTGGCTTATTTATGCACTTTTTATTTTTGCATGTTTTATTTTGTATGGCACATTTCCATTTCATCTTAGGAGCTTTATAAAGATTAAGCTTTATAGAGGCCTTTTCTGCAGATATTATCCCCATTACACAGGAAGGTAAGCAAATACAGAGGAAGGTTAATTGAATTGCCCTGCTGCAGTATGTGAGTATTGGAGCTGGAACTACAATTTGGGAATGATCGTTCCCAAGTCAGTACTTTAATCTAATATAGCACAGGAGTCTCTCCTCTGGTATTGTAACCATAGAAAAAAGAAGGGCAGAAAACACAAAGTTAATAAGATCTTAAAATTAAGCTCTAAGGTATTGCTTTTCATCCTGTTAAGACTGTGTTTTCCTCTTTATATCTTATTTCCAATAACGGCCGCCTTTTCTTCATGCCATAGTGGGTAAGGTATTCCCATGCCAAATGGGATCCCATGCCAAATGGGATCCCATGCCAAATGGGATCAACTGTGGCCAATAGGGACCTTGCTGTTCATTTTAGGGACCAGAGTTTTAGTTGATCGTGCATCTTGATTATGTTTTTCTATGTATTTGAATAAGTGGTAAGGCACAGATTTTTAAGGGCCTTTAGAAACAGCCTCACAATGAAGATCACTTTAAAACTGTGTGACTAACGAAGGAGATTGCCTTGTACTCATAGCAATGACTTTGTGGTATTGACTGTTTGAGCAAAATATGTGCAGTCACTATCCTGATAAAAGTAAATCCCCGACACTCTGAAAAGCTGTACAAATGGTCTGTGACATGTATGGGTGGTTGACTTCTACCAAACTAGTTTATGTATTTGTTATAGCTTTAACTCCTGTTTGGCGTTCTTGTTTCACTTAAATGAAGATTGAAAGTTGAGATCTGGTCATGAAGTATACTGCATGATTTTCTGACTTTGGAAGAATTATTTACTTAAATCCTTTACTTTCTTACTTGAACTTGAGTTTCTGTGAATCGCTTAGTTTGGCGATCCTGTTGGACTTGTATTGCTTACCTCAGTCTCCACTACTGGCATGGGGGTCATTTAATGCCAGATCCCTCAAATACAAGGTTGTGCAAGGAGAGAGGGGGGAGCACAGCAGGGAGGGGGGTTTTGACCCTTTCCTGGAAGAGATCCTCATGCATGCAGCCACAGGTGCAGCACTCCCTTTCACGGAGCCTGTTTAAGGACAGCCTTTGGGCTTTCAGGGAGGGAGGGGAAAGCTCTAAAGTGGTTGGGAAAAGGATGTGCTCAAGACCTGCTTTCTCCCTGTGCTCTTGGAGCTGCACAGCACTCTCTCTGTGGGGAAGCAAGGCTATGGGTACGTTGCACCCTTTGCAGCAGTGATTCCTTTGTAATTCTGTATTTCAGCTGCTCATCCTGAGCATTTAGCACAAATGTGTTTATGGAAAATGTAAGACTTTTTATGTGGTAGTGGAGGGGCAACAAACTCTCTTTCTTCAGGAGGGTGTTTTAACAAGAAGCTTTTTTTTTTTCTTGTCAAAGCAAATGTCCAAATCCTTTATTACTTTTCTGGGACTGTTTTTAGGTTGTTATAGCTTGGTTTTAAACTCCATGTCAAAAAATGATTTACCACAGCATTTGTAAAATGTTCTGGGAAGCTTGGCAAATACCTGATAGTTTAGGTCCATGTCCAGATACTGCATCCTATCCCAAAAAATAGTTTTGTGATAAATGGATGAAAACTGCTGGCAGGTAAGCATGCAAAGAAAAAAGAATTCAAGATTAATTGGTTTTGTTATTTTTGAGAAGTGTCTTTTTAGTAGATTTCTTTTATGAAAGATGTTGCCAGAGCTCCTGTTGCAGATAAACTTGCTTACTTGGGATGACAGTTTTAATGCAGGAGCCAAATTTGTGTGCTTTCTTTTTCTTGCTGAAACTTTTAGAAATATAACAAAGCTGTAATAATTTTGTCCTTTCTCTGAAGAGACAACTGAAGAGACAACAGAGTCCAAATGCATTTGATTACTGTATGGGGGTGATAAAGTAGGCTAACTTCTCTCCATGAGAGGGAGGTATCCAGGGCTCTTTGCCTTGCCTCCTAGGGAAAAATAAGGAAAACATCTTTCTATGCAAACATGGTGACTATGTACTAGGGAATAAGGGAATGTACTTTGCCATTGACAAGCTGCAAATTCAGGATCTTATTTACACTATGGTAGGGTGTTTCTATCTATAATTCCCCTCTAGTCCCAGTGTCTCTTGAAAGTTTGACTTTTTTGTGCAAAGATTTGCAATGTCTGCAACCAGGAGCAGTTCTGTTATTCCCTGGCAATGGGTATACGAGACCTCTATGAATTTTTTTCTAGTTTTGCCTGCATCTGTGGCAGCAATTCTACAATACCAGTTGAATGTTAATTGTTAAGGATACAGAAAGACAAAAGTGTATTGAGATACTATGAAACACTCTGGGAAGTATTAACTTTTAAAGTCAGTTTATTCAAACTCCACAGATTATTCCTAACAACTGCTGTTGAACTGTGTTTTGAGGGCTGTGGTAGAGCTGGGCCACAACTATTAGGCCCTTCTCTTATGTTGTAATATAGGTAACTTTTTATGCTCTTCTGGTCTTAGCTGTACTTCTCTGGTTTTTGAGAAGCTTCAAGTAAAGGATTGCTGTGACAATTCCCTACTCTCCTGCAGTATGAGTTTTATTGACCCACACTGGAGGAGGAGTGGTAAGCAACCTGGCTGTTTCTTACAAAGCATTTCTGGAGTAAAGGCAGGCACTACTGTTGGTTCTCCTGGGCACTTCAAGCTGAAGTCGTACCACAACACCTGCTGTACATTGATCTCTCTGTAGCAGCTGGTGAACTTTTCTGTTTCAAAGTTCCAGAGAAGAATTGAGAGACCTACAAAATTCTTTTTACCATTAAGCTCAATAGGGCCTAGCCGATTTTCTAAGAGTCCAAGGCCCGCATTCATGTTTGAGGTAAACTTTTCCCTTGCCTCTGCTTTTCTCCTGCAGTGATTCCAGTAGCTGGTGTAAATGCCTTCAAAGGGAGGGAGAGCACTGCACTGAGCAGTGTAGGGACCATTTGTGTCCTGGGCTGTTTCCCCACAAAAACACAGACCTATCTGTCCTGTACATACTGTACAATAGAGAGAAACAGGATTGGTGTTACAACCATCTTTGAGTTACTGGTCAGCACTTCCCATAAATATGCAATATAAAGTTAGGAAAGGTGTATAAGTTTCCTCTTTATGAGAAAGAGATCACTAGCAACTTGCTATTTTTGTCCGATCTTTGACTAAAATTTTGCAGTTCTTCCTGAAGAAACATATTGTGGGGAAAAAACAGGAATGGAAAACTCCAAAACAAACCTGTCTGACTTTAAAGAACAACGCACAAAGACCGGACTATGTGCAATAGCTAAGTGTGCACAAACCATACATTCTCTCTATCCAAAAGGAGTTATTTGCTGTCAAGAGGGCCATCATATTTTGAGAATGAAATTGTGAAGTAGTTTAAAAACACAAGACAAATATAAACAAGATAAGTGACTCCATTAGGCTATTTGTGAAATAATACTTGGGAGGTATGCTGCTGTGCAGTTAAAACTGTGTCCTCATAGTTCTGGAAAAGATGTAAATGTTGGAGGGGGGAAGCTTTCCTTTCCTTCTGCAAGCCCCAGGAGAGGGCTGAGGCACTGATCTCTCTTGTGGTTACCTGTCTTGTCTGGTCCTTGGGCTCAGCCCTGGTTGCAAACTGCTGCAGGGTGCCTGGGCAGCCGGGAGAGGCTGGAGTACAGGGAAACCCAGCAGGCAGATGGTCCTCTTCTCCATCTGCCCACCTCTGCTGCAACCATGGTCTTTACTGTCCAGGCATTCCCGTGGTTTTGGTTAGTTGACTGTCTCTCCTGTAACCAAGAGAGCTGTAGTTGCTCCCCACTTTTTGGGCAGTCTGCTTTTTCCTCCCCACCCCAAGCTGCTATCAGTGGTGCTAGGATCTCCTGGAAGCACCTTCAGGCACATCCAGAGTAGGATGAGACCAGCCTGGGGAGGGGAAAGGGCCTTGAAAAGCTCTGTCGACTCTGATGGGAAGGGTGGGAGGGAGAGTAACACCAACACACGAGACCCTGCCGGGGGCTGTGTTGCTGCTTCTTGGTCTCCAAGGCTGGAAATTGGGAAGTAATACCTAAAGTTGAAGGGTTTGGGTGTTTTCATTCACACCAGGGTCTGTTGGGCTGCAACAGAAAGCTCCCTTTTGGCTGAGCCTGTCCCGAAATATGGACCTGTTGCCTTTGTTGGGGGGTGGCTGGGTGGGGTGCGCACAGGAGCAGAGCTGCGCCATGCTGATCAGTGATCTCACCTGAGACGTGTTTACTAAGCAGGCTGGGCATGGCAGGTGGCTAGTGGTCCCTCTCCTGCTCATGACAGCCGGCAGCAGATGGCAAGGCAGCTGCTTGGCCCCTCGGGGTGCCCGGCTGCAGCCCCTCCCCGTCGGCTCAGCCTTCCCCTCCCAGGCAGTGTCTGTGTCCCCCCACGGCGGCTGCCTTTCTTGGTGTGATGGCTGACATTGCTGTTTGCTTCTTCACTTTTCCTGCCCACCCCGGATTAATCTAGCCGGTCCGAGCTGAGGTCTCAGTGTCCTGAACAGGGCTGGGCCCGCAGCAATGCAGGAGAAAGTCCTCTGACCCGCAGGTACCCCCAGTAGGATAAGGGGAAAAACCCCCAACAGTTTTGAATCCTCTTTGTACTGGATAGCATTCCCCCCTCGCCCCGTTGTTCTGTGTCTTCAGGTTACCGCACGTCCGGCAGCTTGTCCTCTGTGCCAGAGCAGGGACCACGGGCCATGACCGATCCCTTTACAGGCAGCGGAGCTGACCCAGAACGAGCTCTGCAGCTCTTCTGTTTCAGAGCTGAAGTCTGACATGTCTGAATAATAAATTGCAAGAAGAGTCTCATGTACTTGAATGGAAAACACCTGGACATCTTCCCCCCCCTTACATTATAATCCCTTTGGCTGTGTGCTTTTTCTTTCTCTCTCTCATCTTTTTTCCCCTCTCTCTTTTCCTGTTTTTTCTTTTGCATACTGGCAGCAAAACTACCTTTTTTTTAACTTATTTTAAAACTGTTTCTTAAATGACTGGTTGTGGACTCTGTGCACAGGCCAGCAGGGAGCCCTTTGGAGGAGCCTGGCCCTGTTGGTTTAGGGTGGGAGGAGACGCCTGTGCCTGGTGTGGAGGCAGAGCCCAGTGAAGAGGCTGTGAGCCAGCCGTCCTCTCGCACCAATGCCCCTCAGCTTTGGCTACCTTGGAGGTGTCTCCTCCAGGCAGAATCACAGAATTGTATAGGTTGGAAAAGACCTTTAAGATCATCAAGTCCAACTGTAAACGTAACACTAGCAAGACCACCACTACACCATGTCCCTAAGCACCTCATCCAAACGTCTTTTAAATACCTCCAGGGATGGTGACTCAACTGCTTCCCTGGGCAGCCTGGTCCAATGCTTGATAACGCTTTCAGTGAAGTAAAATTTCCTAATATCCAGTCTAAACCTCCCCTGGCGCAACTTGAGGCCATTTCCTCTCGTCCTAGAGAGGCAGGAGCTGGGGCTGATCTAGGAAGAAGCAGGCTGGGGTCCCTGCAGCACCTGCGAGTGAGCTGGTGTGTCCAAGAGCTAGGGCAGGTGTGGGTGCTATGGGCTTTCTCTGCTTGCTCTGCTCTTGCTCTGGGAGGTGAGGAACAAGCAACACCATGTCCTTACACCTTCCCTTCTGTAGCCTTTTTCCTCCTACCCTGTGTCATCAATTTAATCTGCACCTGTAGGGTGTTTCAAAAAACTTGTGGTAATATATTTCTTGTTTTGAGGGAAGAAGGAAACATTTTTTTTTTCCTTCAGTTGTGCATAGAGAACCTAAGCATATATACCTGCTAATTTTGGAGTCTCAGACTCCAAAATTCAGGGGTTCAGGGTGCCAGGAGGGTCTCTAATTATAACTGAAGCTGTGCACTCATTATTGTACCAGCTGCTCCAATATCCTGAATACTTGGAGCTAGTCTAACATCAGCTAGCATTACCAACTCTCTCACAGTTCTTACCTGAGAATTTAGCTACTTTTATTTTCTACTTTTTTTTCAAAGGATCACAAATTGAGCTTCTGCAGGCTGATAGGTTTCTTCAGTGGCTCCTTCCGTTGTTCCAGTATTAGAAATGAGGACCTGAAGCACAAAATGATAAACATCCACAATTTTTACTGTTCAAATGCGTAGTTACCTTGGTGCTTCTAGTGCTGAATACTCTACGTGGGCTTTATTTAAAGGACCTATTTTACCTGCTGTTGAGTGTTGTATGTGTCTGGAAATCCAACAACATAAGGTTTTCAGGGATTATTTTTCCTTTGCTAATTTGTAGAATACAACAGTATCAGAATCAAGCTTAACTTTAGAATGCCTGGACATACATTGAGCATTATTGTTTTCTAGGTTTCGGATAGAGATATAACTATTTTTCTATTATTTTTCTATAGGTTTCACAACCTGTAGAGGTGGTCAAATTTAACTAAATTTACAGCTAATCCATGTTCAAGAGTAAGAATTAAATTGAAACTTTGGATTACTGATTTTTTTTTAAGTAATTGAACTAGATTATTACTATAGGTAAACTAAACTATTATTTTCAGTAACTGAACTAATTTTAATTTTAGTAACCAAAACTAGAAAGAGAAGAGTAAAGAGCTCAACAATATGTAAGGTTTGAAAAAGATCAGTGTTGCTACTTTTGTATTGGACTTTAACACAAGGGTTCTGTTTATTATAACAGTTTGTTACCATAGAAGTATAAACTGAAAGGTAGCAATGATGACTTAGTGTAATACGTTATATTAAATAAACTTGTCCTGTTAGCGCTGCATGCAAGGCTTTATTTACATTACAGTAAGCTGTTTTCTGCTGCATTTACAATTGTCCTATACAAATAAATTAAGGGATCTCATGACAGTATGATTTACTTTCTCCCTGCAAACTGAAAGACGTTAATATTTTTAAACATATTTGCTTGGAAGTGGTTACATTAAATTTTCTGTTGGGGCACCATCAAACCTACCATCTAAGAAAGGAAATAGATAATAGTCAGTCTTATCTTCTTGTTCCTATACTTAAAGGATGGGCAAATATTAAATATTGTATTTAGAATTCAGTGCTATTGCAAACGATATTGGGTAACCTTTTAAAATATATTCCTGTCCTGCAATAACAGATGAACAGCCACAAAATGAAATAAATTAAAAGAGCCAGTACAATCACACACAAAGCTTTGACTGTTTGATCTTCTATGTTGTACAAATGTACTCTTTCGCAAATCAGTGAATTTATGCTTCAGCTTTGGTCGAGCTGAACAGGTGCGGCTGAGTGAATGATTTGGCCAGTGGTGGTGGTGGTGATAGATAAGCTGTGAGGGAAAAACTGAGCCTGAACTTCCAGTCCCAGGATAATGTGCAGGGCTGATAAACTGGGGGGCGAGGGCAGGGAAGAAGTATTTCTGTTTAGATAAAGGAGCAGATTTTGTCTGCGTTCCAGGTACAAAGGCTGTGGAATATCACAGTCCAGTCTGGTTTTATATAATATTTTCATTAAGATACATACTTCTGACATGATACAGGTATAATTCCTTCTGTGAACATCTGTTCCTTTAAAAAAAAAGAAAGTGTCAAGTATAATTTCATTTCATGTAAGGATAGAGCTGGTAGAATTAATTTGAAATACCTTGATATAAGTATTTGGAGTTAAGCTCTTCCTCTTTCTACCCTTTTTCACTAAAAGCTGTTTGACAAAACACAGGGTAACCTATTCTTTTTGTAAACATTGCCTCCTTTGGTTGCTCAGCCTGATGCAGTTCCCATTCATTAGGAGCTGTCAGCCCGGGTCCCGGAGGAGAGGGGAGCTACTGCCTTCCTGCACAGGACATACAGCAACGTCCCCCCCAATGAGGGCACATGCCGTAAAGCATTCTGAGGCACCAAATTCAACATCATTTGAAGCTATAAACTGTCTAGCTAAAATATTTACAGGATTTCTAGTTACTTCTCTGACAAATTAAAATATTTGTAGGTAATTCAGCCCTTTTATCTGCAGAAGCTCCCTCACAGAAAGTGGTATGTACAGGGTGTCCACGATAGTATTATGCATTCATACTTTTATTTTCAGTATACATAGGAGCACAAGAGAAATGCCAGCTCTGCTGTGCTCAGCTGATTGTGCAGCGATGCTGCCTACATCCACACTTAGCTTTTTGTGTTCTTCCCAGCTGGACACGCTTCTCGGTTACAACTCTGTTTTGTGCATCCGTGGTGTGATTCGTCGGGTTTGAGGTCCTGTGTGCTGTTCAGTCTGTTTTCAAAGAATTTCCTCCAGTGTTCAGGTTTGGTTTAGTGCTTGTAGAAGGCAGCAAAGCAGGTGGGACTAATGCCCATGGAAACTAAGTGTTGGTATTTGGAAAAACTCTAGATATTACCATAGTTTCAAATAATTGGGGGAGGAGGAGGAGGAGGGGGCACTACTCTTATGCCCTCTAGCAGATCACTGTGAAAATGTTACTTTCTTATTAACTATTTGCTTACATTTTTCCTTCTCTTATTTTTCATATTTTTCCTGTTCTTTTCCTGGAGCTGTGGGGTGGGGGAATAAAAATAGTTTACAGAATTGCAAGTTTATCAATTGTATACCCTACTTAAATGCTGATCCTATGTTTTCTTTTTCCAGAATGAGCCTCCCATTGTGTTTCAATGGAACAAAAACTTGCAAAGAATACTGATAACTAAACAAATATCACAGGAAAACTTAGAAATTACTGAAATGTGATTTAAACGTTCCTAACCTAGTGTATCTGCTTTGTCTGAAAGCATGTTAGAAGTATGATATTGTTTTGATTACTGTAGCAAAGTTATAGTACTGTGAAGTGTTTTTAAAAGAAATATTTTCTAGTTTATGTAAAGGCTCTTATGTAAATAAAAATGGACTGTTTGCCTATGGTAACACATTTTCTCATTTGATAGATCGATTTAGCAGCCGTCATTAATATTATATTGAGAATTTTTTGCATGAAACAAGTCATGCAAAATTCCTAGGGCTGAATATCAGGTGATAATCAGGTAAGCCAACCCACCAAAGAAAAAGTAAGCAATGATGTGTAATTGAGAAAGAAGCTACTTTTCAGCATTCTGAGCTGGACACAATGATGACTTATCTGGGAAATTACAAGTTATCTGAGAGCAATTGCTGCTGATTTGAAGTTTCACTAGAAAATACTATTATTTGCCATTTCTGGTGAAGGTGAGCTAAAATGATTTGTGTAATGTGTCTGCAGCTCTGTAAACTGTAATTCGAATATAAATTGATACTACCTGACCTCTCTTTGTAGTTTCTCTGTCACTAGAAAACCTAACTGAAAGCAGAACTTGATACTTTATTGCTATTTGGCAAAAGGCAAGTGATACTTTATTACTATTTGGCAAAATATTAATGAACATTGTAGGAAAGCTTTATGCATTTATCAGATAATGCTTACAAAAAGCTCTGAATCTGACAAACATAGAAGAGTAGAAGACTTTGGAAGAGTAATGTAGACAAATTGGCTCTCTGGTATTGAGTCTGTCTGTCTTAAGTCTGTCTGTGTGTCCATGGATTTCTAGGAGGTGTGGGGCTGCCGGTGGTCTGGGCCATCTCTGAAAGCCCTGGGAGGTGTCTCACTTGCCTTAGGATGTCTTAGGTTACACCAGCCACCTACGCTTAGGCAACAGAAATGGCACTTAGATGTCAGTCTTATTTAACAAACCTATAGACACCTAAATATAGCTGTGGGAATCTCAAAGTGGACCTTGCACTAAGAGCTTGAAATTTTTCATTGCAGCATAAAGCAAGAATATCTTGCTTTTTCTTCTCCTTAAAAACCATTGCACAGGGTCAAGTTTGCTGTCAGTGAATGTGAATACATTTGTATAGATTTATCACTTACATTTTTTTCTTGATTTTTTTTTTTTTCCCCCCTTGTTACGAGAAAAATTTGGGCTGCAGTTTATCATCAATATGAAAACACTGAGAAACTGACCCAGGGCATCTTCCACCTAGTTCAGAATCCTCCTTATGTACTTTACTTTGACATCTACGTGTGTAAAGCTTTTTCTTTCACTGCTTAGCTTATGATTTTATCCTTTCAGAAGAAATAAAGGGAAAAAAACCCATTATTTTTCATTACTTCATTTAATCTCATTATCATCACTATTAAACCATCAGTACTTACATGAAGAGTTTTCTTCTTGCACTGGGATGACTTTAGAATATGCTTTCCTTTATCCAAGTTGGGCATATTTCTGAGCATGCATATTCATTTTTTTCCAAAGTCAATTCTTCCATTATCTTGCTTGTTTCTGTTGCTCTGACCTATCTGTAGCAGTTTTCAATCCATGTCTCTAATGGAGACAAGCTTCAGCTATCCTAGTATGGGTGTGATTGAAATAGATGAAGGGTTCCATTTTTGTACTTTATGACGTTTTTATGTGGTTTAAAATTATACTGGCTGTTCTGTAGTCCTGTTGCATACCATTCAGGTTTCATTTCGAATTAATTTCCTCCAGGGCTCTTATTATTGTTGCTTTTCAACTTTTCCCTGTATACTAAATTATTATGAGGACCCTCAGGCTAGAAAGGCCTGGTAGTGCTAGAAAACAAAAGAGCAGTGAAACAGAGGTCATTCCTATCTGGGGAGCAAGAAAAGGTTTATGTCACTGGGGAGCTGTTGAAATCTCTAAGACAGGGAGAGCAAGGTTTTTTGCCATTGCTGTAGTTTCTTTCATATCTAAATCGCTATTAATTTAAAGACTTTATTGTTAAGAAATAGTCTGGGTTTGTAACATTGCCTTTAAGTGTTGCGTAAGTACTGAACATGTAAGTATTCCATTGAATTGATTTTTTTTTTTTTTCCCCCCCCTGGAAAAGGCCAAATACAAATACTAGGAAATGTAATAATGTATTTTTTTGGTAAATATTAGCCAATGGACTTTTTCAGTCCAAACAGTATGAATTAAAAAAAAAAAAATGTTATTGCTACATAGCTTATTGACATGGTAAATACATTGTCAGCACCTGGACAACTACCTATAAAAGTTTTATGGTGTCTATAGATAAAGTTAAGATGAAGTGAGGTGATGAAGAATTTACCAGACTTTCATTTCACCGTATGAAGGAAATACAGGCTATTTTTATTGGGTTTGGTTTGGGTTTGGGGTTTTTTGTGTGGTGTTTGGGGTTAGGGGTTTGGGTTTTTTTTTTTACTTTTTAGAAAGTCTACCCATTTATTTGTAATATTTTATCAATATTTTGTTAAACAAAATTTTTAACAAAATTTTACAAAAGAGAATTTTTGAGAATTCCCTAGGGAGATGCTTACTATCTGCATTCTTCTTCTAACTTTTCAGCCCTTTTCCCTAACTTATTAATTCTTGTAGAATAGCAGTACCTAATGAAAAGGTAAGACAGCCAGTTAATCTATGTAAAGCTATAAAACTGTATTTCTGTCGAAATATCTGAGGTAATACCTGTCCAGAAGTGATTTTAATTTATAAATGTGGTTTTTACTTTGTTATTTACCATTGAGTTCAGTGTTGCAGCTGGTGGCAGAAGACTCCATGGAGTTCTGCCTGTTTGTCACTTTCAGTTAATGTTTTGGTTACACTTGGAAAATATCCCTGGATTTGGGTTTGGCCCTATGGGGCACGCTGATAGCCCAGGATGCTCCTTTTCTGTGCAGAGAGTGGAAGCAGGGGTTATAAGGACTCAAAGAAGAGTGCATGATCTAAACTGGGAATTAGGCAGGGAGAAAACAAAAATAGCAAAAAATGTGTTAATCTGTAAAATACCTTGATAGATACTGCAGAGGTTTTCACATGACTGACTTAAAAATTGCTCCTGTGGTGGCAGCTCAGCAGAGACGGCCTCTGTGCATTGCATGTCTGCTGGGAGGGGGCTGGGGCATGCTTTTACCCTCCTGCTTATCACTGCTGTCAGGGAAAGTTGTCTTGTGGACTGCATTTGAATCATGTACAGGTACCGGAGGAAGAAATTTCCTTTGTCGCTTAAGCAGCCTTTTAGATGCTTTGTATATCGCCACTGTCAACATCAGTGAGACGGTTCCTCTAGATTTTTTTACTTGTTCTTAAAAAGTCACCTTTCCCATTTCTCCTCAACTGACCATGTGAAACAGTTTTCAGGAAGGTGCTGCCTGTGGGTGCGATCATCCACAAAGTGCTGGGAGGAACTGTGGGTGGCTGCACCGCTGGCGTCCCACTTCTCACCGCCCCTGAGGGCATGGGGCTGCTGCCGTCCCTGCGGTTACAGATGGGATGCTTCAGAGTAATGTGGCAAATGCCTGTAAATTTTAATGGGATTTGGCTGCCAGACTCTTAGGCCACTTTTAAAATTTTAAGGTGTGATTGAATGTTTCTTGGGAAGAGGCTTTCTCTAAATCCTTATTTCTTGTCGGCTGAAGGAAAGTGGGTTTTCATTATGCCGGTTTTCGAAGCTGAAAGAATTGGACTTGACTGGAAGTACTTGTTCTACATAAAATATGTAATCATATAATTCTGAAGGATGGTGCTGTCTGTATACTATATACCAGTCTTTTTGAAATTGTTTCTATTGACGTATCTGGTCTGTTCATAATGCCTTTATTTTTTAATCATATCAAGTGCCCTGCTGTATTATTTTTGTACCTCATACTTCATGTAATATTAGGCTGAAGCATTTACCATAAAGGTCTGATCTGATACAGCAACATATACTCCTATTATTTTCTATATATATTCTTTTTTCTTTACATATACATTCTAGGAAATTGCAGGTTGTATGGAAGAAAGCTCTCCTGTTCATCGCCATGACCTATGTAAACAGCTAGCAGATAAGCTTCGATATCTGGGTGCAAGTCTAACCTTGCAACAACAGGATCAATCAGCCTTAATCCAAGGTTTCAGGCAGGATGGGGAGGCTCTGCAGGAAAAGGTGTGTTTCGGACACATGAGCTAGTGGGAGGCAGGGTAGTGTTCAGGAAGGACAGGTCCCTTCTGTTCATCCTTTCTCTTAAGTCCACTGATGATTCAACAGAATGAATAAGTAAATACCAAAGCCTATATAATGACACTCTTTTTATTAGTAAACCAAACCCACTCAGTTCAGAGGAAGTAAAATTTCAAAATTACTGCTGGGAAAATTATGTCAAATATGACATTCATCTGAAGCAGAACAATTAGGGTGAGTGGTTTGGGTTTTTTTTAATAATTATATAGATAATGTATATTATAAAAGTGGTGAAACAGGGAAAGAACAAAGTGGCTGGGTTCTGCTTTTGATGATGCACTAAACTATTAGCCCAATGATGAGGGTGGTTGTGCTAGACATAGTAGACTTAGATTCAACTCGCTTTTTTGTCTAAGGATACTTGAACACACAACTCCCCTCTCTGAAGAAAGTGCTCTGTTAACCAGGCTAGAAATAACTCAGAAATAAGGTCTGTTGTGCTGCTCTGTATACAAGATTAAACATTCAGGGGAGCAGGGACTGGAAGCAGATGTCTCATTTCCCAAGTGACTAATCTAGCCACCAGGCTAGAGAGTTGCATTTTCTCATTACTCCTCCCTTCCTCCATCTCCATACCGTTTATACATGGGAGACCGTTCCAATTGGCCTGTAGCATTAGAAGTTATCACACTGGCATATGATTTTCCACAGGGTATAATTGGACCATGCCTAGTTCAAGTGCAGGAGGGAGTGGTTAGCTAAAAGATATTTTGGTAAGTCAAGCACCAAGATCTGCATGGTTCATCGTAGAGACAAAGTGTTGTTATTTTTATTTGCCTTATCTGAGGAATTTCTGTGCCCTTGGGGTTGCCTCAAGGAGCCAAGAGACCTTCAATTCCAGTCTGAACTGAAAAGAATATGAGGAAATGGCCTCCTGAGCTGCATTAGGAGGAGTGTTGCCTGCAGGTTGAGGGAGGTGATCCTTCCCCTCTGCTCGGTGCTGGTGAGGCCACATCAGCAGTGCTGGGTTCAGTTCTGGGCTCCTCCATACAAGAGAGGTGTGGACATACTGGAGCAAGTCCAGCACAGGGCCACAAAGATGATTAGGGGACCGGAGCATCTCCTCTATGAGGATAGGCTGAGAGAGCTGGGACTCTTCAGCCTGGAGAAGAGAAGGCTCAGGAGGATCTCATCAATGTATACAAATACCTGAAAGGAGGGAATGAAGAGGAGGGAGCCAGACTCTTTTCAGTGGTTCCCAGTGACAGGACAAGAGCCAGTGGGCACAAACTAAAGCATAGGAGTTCTTGTCTGAACAACAAGAAACATCTTATTACTGTGAGGCTGACCGAGCACTGGCACAGGTTGCCCAGAGACATTGTGGACCTCCATCCTTGGAGGTATTCAAAACCTTACTGGACAGACATGGTCCTGGACTACTTGCTTTAGCTGACCTTGCTTGAGCAGGGGGGTTGGACTAGACAATCCCCAGAGGCCTCTTCTGACTTCAGTTTTTCTGTGAAAAATGTGTAGTTCTGTTATCGTCATTTTACTCACAGATACTCATTGACCATATAAACATCATGTACCTAGGTTTCTTATTCTGTCAGATTAAGATATGAAATCTATTAGAAAAAAAAAAAAAACCCCAAACCCAAAAAAACCAAAACCCTGAAAAAAGTTAAAACAAAAATTAAGTCTTCCTTTAAATTCATAGGTGACAGAAGCCAATTAGACTGATTATATTAGTATGATTCCATAAAGCACAAGAAACTTTTGGAGTTTAAATAAACTCTGAGGAGTTGTTTGAAATGAAGTTTCCTGAACAAATACTTTTTTAACCTTGTGTTGACTTATACTTGCTTTTGGGATAGGGGATTAGATGGCAGAAGAATCTATCCTTTGAGTCTGAAAACCATATGTGGGTGACTTGAAACATTGTTTTCCTTATCTAGACAGAATAATTCTTGGGGAAAAAAAAATAAAAAATAAATCTTTGTGAGAAAAGGTAGAAAAAATGTGAAATCAGTAGGTTCACGTCAGAGTTAACCTGATGACTTTTGGGTCCCAGAATACTGCAGCAGTAAGGAGCAGCACATGCAGATGTGGTCTTTGCTCCCAGCACACAATCACTGGGAATTTTGGTATCAAGTTTGAAGAAGGAAAGCTGTAGTGACTCTTTTTTTTATTCCCCTGAATCCACTTATCTCTCTGGTGTTGGGTGCCATTAAAGCTGCAGTTATAAACAAGGCTTCAACAGAGAAAAATGTAAATTAGTTTTCCTTAATATATTCAAGGAACGAGAAGACTTTAATAGATTGTCTTCAAAAATTTAAATGTAAAGTGCATCTTGCTAAAATTCTGAGCCTCCTTGTTCCAGTGTGATGTTGGGAACCCACTTCTGTTTTGGAGGGTCTTTGGTACGTTCAGGTCTCCATGATCTGGCCTTCCATGGCTAATTTAAAATGCAACTGGTATCAATGGAAAGGTCCTTGTTTACTTTCAGTTGGAGCTGGGTAGTGTCCCTAATGATCCCAGGGTTTGCCTGGAAAATGGTAGTACACATGGTATTTCCATGTGCTTCTATCTGTTTGAAGCGGCTTGACCCCTCTGACACTGCAGGTTTTATCTCTATGTTCAAAACCAGGCAGGCTGGGGCTGTGCATGGGTTAAAGCTTTGGGGGTCATTCCTCTCAGCGGTTCCTTGATGGCTCACCCAGCGCTTCCCACATACTGCTTGTCCCTCCACGCCGTTGCCTCGGTTGTGGTGCAGAATGGCTCGCGGGACTGTGCAATGGACTATAATAAGGCATGGCTGGAGGCTAAGAATAGACGTTTTTACAGAGCTGTTTTCAACCTTCGTCACTTCCTTGCCCTGGATCACTGCCTGCCCCCCCGGCCCCGGACGCTTGAATTGGTGCGAGTGCTGAACGCGGTGAATGTGGCGGCCGAGCGGCAGGCAGGCAGGGCTGGCTCGTGCCCACGCTGCTGCCGCGCTGGGGGAAAGGGCTCGCAGCCCCCAGGGGGAAATGCAGACACTAGGCGCTGTATGCCTTAGGGAATCAAGTGAAGAAATATTGCTGTATTTCTGAATGCAGTTTGCAAGCTGCGTGTGTATACTAACCCTGTATGATCAACAAACGTATTTCTGAACGTTGTCATTTTAGTCATTTGTACGAAAGGTAAATGTCACGCTGTGGAGCCTTGGGTTTTCTGTGACTCTGAATATGTTCTAACACTTTCCTGTGTAACCGAGTGATTATTTTTGCCTTTCACGGTTGTATTTTCCATTCTTCCAGTGAAGATGTCTGTACTTCATAAAACAGCAGGCCATGGGATTCAGGCCAACAGCAGAGCGAGGTGTGAGTCCTGAACATCATCTTTCAAATTACGTTCTTTTAAAATCTCCTCTTCCTCCTCCCATTTTATTAAACTGAATCCTTTGCAATTATTAGGTATTACAGTCTGGGTAAACTTGACATCGTAACTTGCAGACTGAGAAGTCAGTCATGAAGACATACCTTGGTGGGGGTTGGTTAATACTGGATTATAGTAGACAGTGCTTGTACATTTATTGACTGAATCTGTTTGCCAGTTTATTGGTAAATGAGATAGCACATACTGAAGACCAGAGTGGCAAGTTCTGTCACTTTAAAGTTTTTTATGATGTTTAATATTAATTGTCAAAAGAAAAAGCTAAATCCTCACTTATACTACATTCCAAAAGAGGAATATCCTTATGGCTTTTCTTTTTACCTCTTTTCAATGAATCTGTTTCTTCATTTATCTTGACTGAAGGAAACCAATTGTGTCATTTTAGTAGCTATCAACAAGCAGGCTGGGACAGCATAATTGCTGGTTATTTATGCTTGGTGCTTTCATTTCAGTCCTTTATGGTGATTTTTTTTTTCCTTAAGTTCATTAAGGATAAACCTAACGAAAAGTTGATTTTTTTTAAGATGAACTGAGAAAGGGAATAATTATGCATTATATATTTTTATTATAAGAAGCTTAGATACAAGCAGAAGACGTGCATGCATATATGGGGAAGAAAGGGAGCACAGGTGCTAAACTGAAGAAAATTACTATTTTCATCTATTAATTTTGGACTACTACTTAGGCTACCCAGAAGCTGGGTACAGAGGGACTCCTAAGCTTTTGAAGTACCAGAATAAGCAATTTTGATTGCCAACAAAGATTTTTTTTTTTCCAATCTTTTTTAATACCTGTATAAAACAAACAAAAAAGGGAACATTCAAGAGCTGGAATACGTTAGATAAGTTAGTTAATTTATATTGCCTCAATATGTATCATAATTTTACTTTGAGTAATAGAAGATAGTGGGCAACAGCTGAACAAGCAGCATAAGCAAAGAGGAGAGCTTCTCTATGCCTATATTATGTTAGCTGCATATTGTAATAGAAAGAACGAAATCAGTAAAATAGCAACATTTGAATTACTGAAGTTTCTCTTTGTAGATTCAGGGAATTGAAAGTGATGGCCCTGGTTGACATCAGTTTGAGTCAATCTCAGCTAATTTCACTTCAGTGGTTGAAAATAGTTTTAAGACAATTCCGTTTTCCTTGAAGTATTTTTTCCTTTTGTTGTTGATTTTCCTGCCTCTGTGCTCTTGGAAGTTGTTTAATTTTTTCCACTGAAATAATTTATGGCTAAACATTCTGTTTCTTCAATTTTTTTTTTTTGATTGAGATGTTTCAACTTTGCTGGAAAGTGTAGATGCAAAAATGAAAATTAGTTTCAGCCTAACCTAATTCAAGATAGTTCCTTCTTTGAATATGTCCACATAATTTTATTATAGTTCAACAAAATGTTTGATGGTTTCCTGAGATTCATTTCAACTTCCTTGAACTGCATAAGAGAATGTAGCTTGATATTTTAGTTAATTTTCAGCAGCAGCTACTTTTGAACTTAATTTTCAGTTAGTTTAACAAATGGAAATGAAACAATCTGTTATCTGGAATATCAAGGAATATTTATTATTTCAATCAAAGAATTCAGGTTATTTAAATATTTCTAAACTGTCTTATTTCTGTTGTACAAAATTTTTTTCAACGTATAGAAATGTTACCACATTAGAAACAGGAATAGTAACGATTTATTCTGCAACCTTGAATAATTTTACAATGGCATTCTGGCTAATTTCCTTTCTAACATTTATTTTCCTGGTAAGCTGCTTTTAATATGTTTCTTCAGTGATTTTAATCTTCTCTTAGCAATTGGTAATACCTTAATTCTTCAAGTTGTTCACATGTATGTTTTACTGTCCCTAAGGAGAAAAAGCTGTGCAAGAAGTATCCATTGTTAGCAAATCTTGGGTTTGATGTATCCTGAAAAATACAGAAAATTAGTGTCTGCAGCTCATTGGTCCTTCCAACGGAAGGATTCTCAGAGTTCCTTAACAACTCCTCTCTCCAGCTGTTCCTCTTCAAACCTCTGCTGCTGTTTATCCCTCAGCGAGGCTGCTTGGACCATTTGTTAGGTGATACTGGAAGTGATCATCGCACTGATGGGGTTCATTGCTTAGCTGACAACAGGGAAGCCAGGCAGCAGCAAACTTCTTAAATCTGCTTCTTTTCTGGAATGGGGGCTCGTGGAGCTTCTCCTCAATACAAGGTGCAGCCTGAGCCCCTGAAATGCTTTGCCTTACTTTTTCTCCCTGAAGTCATTTTCAGTCTCTCTTTTGGCATCGTCTATGAGTATACAGATAATTTTTTAAATGAGTAATTCCATTAGCTTTGGTGGATAACTTGAATATGTAAAGCTAGACATACTTGAATACTTTATTGAATCAGGGACCAGATTTTTCATAATCTTCTCTTTATTTTTAATCTGAGTGAGTGGGTCAGTCTCAGGAACCAGATGTCTTACTTTCAGAGCTCTGCACTTTGTCAGTTGTGATCAGCCCATACTCTTTTTTTACCAACATTTATTTGATGTTTTTTTCTTCCAGTCCACAGAAAATAATGTGACTCGTACTGTGTTAGCAGCTCTTTTAAAGCAAGTGTAAGTAACAAACCCATTGAATGAACAATAGCTGTATCTCGGTAGTACAGCTCTGGGAAGATGCAAAGTAACTCTTAAATTTCCTTTGAGATAAAAACGACTAATTCTGAGGCTCTTCTTTGTAGGTGCATCTTGCATAGTGAGGTTAAATTACAATACGTGAGCAAGGTATGTAACATGACTTCTCTATGTTGTGCATGCCAGGGCTCCTGGCGTTACTGGAAAATATCAGGCTGAGTTAAGTGTTGTATAAAGTATTGAAGAAACTCTTTTTAAGCTTGGAGAGTGGAAGATTGTTAGTGTAGGTATTTCCTTGACCTAAGAGGTATCTAAATTGTAATTATAGGGAAATGTCCTCCAAATGGCATTATTTCCAATTATATGCAAATTTTATTTTCTTTTGGACTTCTCCAGAAATTTTTAGAAGCTTTACTATTAGCTTGTTAGCATTTTCAGGAGGCATAAGTGTATCCTGGAATAAAGTACATGTTTTCACGCAATTGGTGTTACATGCAGCCTATACAATGTTAACATTCAGAATCCAACCAATCATTTAAAATTATTTGTAATATTTACAGTTTTTGCTATCAGAAAAGGTTGGTTAGAAGTTCTTAAGAGTGAAGTAATTGCCTGATTTCTATAACGTTAGGTTCCATTAAGGCTGCCACAGTAAGTTGGTCAATATTGCGTAGACACAATATTTGTATTTAGAAAAGGAAGCACCACTCCTCTTAAAGTGAGAACAGAAGTTGATTAATCTGAAGTGATGCAGTAGCCAGTGGTCCACTTCTAGTCTTTAATGCATTTATTTTCACAATGTTACTGGGAGATTACAAATCCTAGTAGGACTCCAGCTGTAACATGGATATGAGGTACAGAGACCATGGTAAAAATTTAAAGATTAATAGGTGCTTAAAACCTATTTCAAGAGATGAATACTTTTGAAATCAAGAACTACCTCATCAAGAACTACCATTTTATAACACCTTATTTTTTTCCTCCTTCAGTTGTTAAGCAAGTGGTAAAAACCTGGCTTGTTATTGTCTTAAATTGACAGAGCAAGTTGGAGAAGAAAGAACAAAGAAATGGAAACTTCTGAATACCTACTAGGACTAATTGCAGGGTATTTTCTGAACACAAGTTTGTAAGCAATTCAGTGAAAGTTGTGATGCTTTTTATTTTGTATTAGTTCCTTAATCAAGATACTGTGTTGTATCAGGTCTTACTAAAAACGTTACAGTGGTAATATACTTAGCCAAGTCTATAAACTTATAAATATAAGTTCAACAAAAGTAATGTTCAAAAAACTCATATTGAGTAAGCGTTAATTGTATTCACTTCCGTTACCACTTTGATTAATTTATCACTGTTTCTGTTGTTGTCTGGCAAATTCATAACACCTGTAGTGTTTTGGTTTACTCATTAACCTTGCTAAATATTTGTACCATAGCTTGCTTTCAGTCTTCTGGAAGTGTTGCTGAATTCCAACTAGCAGTCCAAGTGGTAGAGTACTTCTTGGCCAGATCTTGTAAAGTTTTTGAAAGGTAATAGTTTGAATTTGCGGATCAAAAGTACCAATTTGTAGCTGCTGCTTAGCATTCTTCTTGCATATTATCATACTAGCAAATACATATTAAATATATATTGCCTGACGTTGAGCTACATATTGCTAACTTTTGCCATGTCTATTACTGCTTGTTAAAGTACTAATATCTTATAAAAAAGTAGTTTTACTTTTCTTCCATCATTGTAAAGAATGCTGGATCATATGTTGTCAGTCAAAGGTTTCTCAGTATGTATGTATTGTATGTACAGCAACCTGTATGTACTTCCTGAA
Source organism: Ciconia boyciana (assembly GCF_034638445.1). Taxonomy (NCBI): domain Eukaryota; kingdom Metazoa; phylum Chordata; class Aves; order Ciconiiformes; family Ciconiidae; genus Ciconia; species Ciconia boyciana. The sequence continues at coordinate 86,716,521 of NC_132936.1, forward strand.
GAAGTAGCCCATCATTGGAAAGATTTTTTCATTTCTAAATAAAATATTTGATTAAATTTGGTCCTTTTTAGTAGAAATAGTTTTACTCTTAGAATCAGACATCAAATTGATCACATTCTCAAAGATAAAAATATCCACAAGCACATCCTCTTTCACATCTGCATGAAAGCAACTAGACGATAACTATTATTTTATTGTTTTAATGTATTCTTTATATAGCATTTCACAGATTTTTCTGGAACAAGTTATAACGGACAGTTTTCCGAGTGTATTTCATTAACACACCACCTTATCTTTATCTCTTTTCTTCTTAACTAGTTAAAGTTCACATCTAAATTTTGGGAAAGAATGGAAAAAATCTATTTTCTGTGCAACTTTATTTCTTACATTGATTCTTGCATGAGATTTCTCATAAGAAGAGCCAGGGTTTTATCCATATAACCAGATATTCACATACCTTTTAAAAAGTGTGTTCTAAGAAATAGGCCTGATGTTCAACCTAATCTTTCTTTTGCTATTCCTATAAAGCACCTCTGAGTGTTTCTTGAGCTTAATGTTTGTTCCCATGTGCTCTCCTTTTTCTCTCCTTTCTGTATCTTTTCAGGGTTTCTGATGTCTTTGGGTGTTAATGTATCTTTCCATGCATTTCTTCATTTTCCTTCTTCAGATATGAATATAGTTCTTTCCTATATCTCTAGTTCATGCCCTTCCTTCATGCTTTCCTTGCCACTTTAGTATGGATTTCTCCTAGATTCTTCTTTTCATTAGATTTGTTTTAAGGCACTGTGATCAATCAATAATTACATTAAATCTCTTTTACAAAACTCTTTTCCCTTTCTGAGCACCTGTCATTAATTCACAAAATGTTCTAAGATAGTCTTGCTTATGTATAAACTATACAGCTCTTATTTGTATTTGCAATTCTAATAACCTTGTCATTGTCCCTTTTGTCATCTGGGAGTTTTGCTGAAAGAGTATATTCATGTACAGAACCTTCTGTCTTTAAAATCTGCATTCAAGTCGATTATGAGGCAGAATTAAAATAATTTTGGCAGTCTTAGTCTAGTCTTTTCCTGAATTTCTGTCCCATAATAAAGCTTAATGCAGAATAATCATCCTTTTCTGCTTCAGTTGGTTTGAGCATCAGGGATACTGCAGGTCAAGGCTGAAGTACATAAAAGCTTGCTCAGCACATCACTACTGTTTGTCTTACCACATTAAATTTGTCTTAATATATTTCTTGAGATCGTTTAAAGTAAAAAGGAAACATTAAGCTAAACTCTTCATGAGGAGAAATACAGGCACAAATCATCCCACTTTTATGCCATCATATAAATCCCCGAAACCATGAAAAACAGCATTTTCATTGACCTTTCCTCAGTTTCCGCTATGTATTCATCTTTTTGGACTGGATCCTTAAACTATAACACTAAACTTGGTAATGCATTTTGGTCATTGCATGGCCTGTTAATGATTGCATTGTTTCACATTTGCTCATGTTATTCAGGTCTTATATTGTAAGTAAAAGATATAGATACATTATAATAATATTAAATAGAATACTTAACATTAATTACTAAATCTGCTTTGCAATGCAGTAGTCTTGTCTGAATGCCATCATCTTGGGTAAGTATAAAAGGATTAGTCTGTATTGGCAATTCATTTAGTTTTACAGCTTTATTATGTACTTCTATGTAATGAACCAGTTAAGCGTGGCTTGTGTTAGCTGAACTCACAAAGCAAACAGATCAACCTTTTATTTGTTGGTGACTAATCCTGATGCTTTCTCACCATTATACTGTACTTACAACATTGTTTTCTAAGGATGCAAAGTATAATTATAGATATCGGAAAATGTTGAAGCCTGCTGCAGTTGTTAGTGATGGAGACATCAAAGTCTTGATAACATTCATGTAACACAGACAAGTATCTACTAATCTACAAAGAGAGAAAATAAAAAGCCAAGAGGGTAGATGGCATCTTCCAGGTCCTTTCTGTAAGAATAGCTGATTCTCGCTCTCACATGTGCTGCTGAGCTGATTACTAAAGGAGGAAATGTTATAAACAGTGTGACAGTGTGAATTGCACCAGTTGTCTTCCAGTTAAAGTACACAGGAAGGAAGTGACACCTGTGCGGAGGACACACTTTTTAAAAGCTTCTCTGTTTTATCTCAGGTGGCAGCATCTAATCGGGGGGGTCATTCTTGGATGTATGTTCTCTTTAGCTTCTGTGCCCTGCCTTTTTTCAGCCCACCTGATATACCCCTCTTGCTCCTATAGGCTAGAATCCTTGACTTTTCATGCCATTCCCTCTCTTCTGTTTGAAGTGTGGATTTGGGATTTTTTGGGGGGGAGGGGTTGGATTTGGATCATCATCTCCCCCCCCCCCCCCCCCCCAGTGAATTCCAGAGACTGCCCATGCAATTCAGAAATTTCAGTAGCTGAAAAGTAAAGGACTGTTTTATTTTCTTCTGTGTTATAAGCCACTAAAAATTTTTGTTACCATTATGTCCCAAACTATCCTTTTGTTACTCCAAACAGTTATATTTATATGAGTAAATAGAAATTAAGTGTGGGTTTTTTTCCTCCACAATGAGATCTGCTTGGTGACAAATACATTTCTCTGACAAACGTCCAGCGCCATCAAAAGAATGATCTAAACGGATGACTGTAGGTGGTTATGAATGTTATGGTCATTATTAAAGTATTACTCAAGAAGAGTAGTGTTAAATGGGTTTCTAGTCATAAACTTTATTTTCTGGATATATTTTTCTCTTATCACTAAATGAGGTATTTGAAAGTGCCTACACCATGGCTGGCAACCTTAACCTTTAATTAACAAGACTTTTAACAGTTTCTTTCCTTGCTGATTTTCCTTTTAATCAGAAAGAAAAATATTCATATTAGTAGTCAAGTTGGCAGCTATGATTATTATTTTAACTTACTGTGTCTAAGAACAAGTAAAGGGTAACCTGTGACTAAGTAACTCTATTCCTTTATTTATAGTAAAAGGGGTTTTATGGTCATTCATGGAAGTATGGGGAATATTTTATGATAGAGCTGATCAGAAAACAAATCACAGATGTGGACCGTATTTTAAATGCACATTGATTATTCTAAAGTTAAGCAAAGCAGGAAGGCCTGGTATGTGCCATGCAGTTGACCCCTTTCCTCTCCCCCATCTGCAGCCAAGCTCTTGTCTCTTTAAGGAAGCCATTGATATTTTAGAAGAGCTTTTATAAAGCTAATGTGAATAACTGTCTTTTTGGTTACAAAAAAAGCAACAGAAAAGGAAGGATGTGCTAAGAAGACTGCCGCAGACTAAGTAATTGTCATCTTTTTATAAAATAATTCTGTATCTTGGGCTCGGTTCCTTCCTCTGCCTGAAAGGTATTTCCTCCCTGGGACGATGCGGTGACTGCGAGGCTATAGGAAATTTAGGTGTTTTTAAAGGCTGATTACAGTTGGCAGTCCTCTTAATTTCTGCAGGTGATACTCTTCCTGTTATCGCACTCTTTGCAAAGGGGGGAAAAAAAAAACCCAACCTGCTTTTTTTGGGTACGCAAGTGGGAGAGGCAGTTCCAGGAGCATTTGGGCAGGTGTCTCTTGTCTCCCACGATGGTGAGTGGAGCCTGGATGCTCACAGAGAGCCGATTCCTCATCCCTCTTCCCCGACAGCAGTGCACATGTTACAGCAGAGGTGCGCGGGGGGGTGGCAGGCAGCCCCTCTCCGGTTCCTTCCACTGCATGACCACATTGCATGGCCCCCCCACCCCCCTTTTTTTTTTCTCTCACTGCCTCCAGCCCTTTAATCTTTGCTTCTTATCTGCCTGAGTTTGCCATTTTCCTTTTTGGCTTTTATTGGAATTATTTTTTCCCATTCAGAGGGCTTCTTGGTTTTAATTCTAGCCTGGCTTAGGTTCAGCCAGACCCTCGTTGGTTTTGCTTTTTTTAAATTTTTTTTGGCTGCTAGGGGTTCCTGACAACCCCTAGTATAGATAGGGCTGACAGCATGCCTGTTCCCTATCCTGTCTGCATGCCTGCGGGTGGGCTCTGTGGCCGGGGGATCAGCCCTGCCTGGAGAAAGCCAGTGCTTTTCAGATCCCAGGGGTTCTATATTGAGTCTGCTTTAAAGGTGTTCAAAGGCAAGACTGCATTCCAGAGTTTGTGCATTTCAAAGACATTAACTGGATTTGTCAATCTTAAGAAATACCACTTAGTTTGCGGGGCTACGTCTTGGTAATAAACAACCTCATACATGAAACAAGGCAGCTCCCTTGCATTCCGGTGAGGCAGGATAGCTGTCACTGCAGCGTGGCTGAATATTGTGGGGTTTGGAGCACTTAAGAGTCCATTGTTACTTATGGCAGGGATTTGCTGGAAACCACGTAGAGGAATTCATCTTGCATTCAAAGTTGAGAAAAATTATCCTTAGTTGGCCAAGTACCCTAAATTATTATTATTATTATGTTTGAAATAAATTATTATACATTCTCAGTTCAAACCTGCAGTTTCAGAATTGTGGTAGCAACATCACTGCAGTAGATAATGCCTAGGAAAAAATGGCCCCAGTGATTAAAGGCAAACGATTGTCAGAAACTTATAAAGAAGGGAAGAAAAAAAAAGGAAGCATACTATTTGGACTACAATAATATAAATTTGGACTGCAGCGTGTGGATACATTCCTTCAGACAGCTGGGGCGGACACAATTTTTTATTCTGAAAGAGATACCACAGCCAAAAATGGGAACAGTTACTTTTCTTTTCCCCAGAAAAAGAGAAAACTAATTTTATTTTTTTTTTTTGCTATCCTGGTCAAATTGTTTTCTTTTACTTACTCCAAACTGTATTTTTAACATACGAATGATGCCAGAATGCATACGATATTTGTGAATAATACCAGGACTGATTGCATCATTATGAAGAATTATCACCAGTAAAAGATGTGCATGATAATCCAACATGGCCTTAAATGCATGATTCTGTGCCATTCTGTAAGTGTGCATACTATGTGAAACCGGGTGCAAATATGGTAATGCATCTAACCATTTGTGGCTGTTACGATGCTGTATAGACATATGTGAAAACGAAGTTAGGTCAGAAGTATTATGGTATTAGTAGAAACTGACTGTGAGCTTAAGTCTGAATGTAGACACATTAATCATTTGCGGCTTCTTATTCTGTGTACATTGCATATGAAGAGACTGGGCTTGAAGTTATGTTTCACATATGCTATTACAGACAGCAGTATTTTGCAGTCTCTTTATGAATGGACTTATTTCAGAAAATGTTAATTCTTAGATGTTCTTCCAACACGAGCTGATCATTCTTTGTTGTTCTCTGAAAATACAAATGGAGCAGGAAGCCATACATGGTGCTTATGTAGATGTTGCATTTTCCCTTAAAAGATACAAATTTTAGCCACAGATCATTAGTTGTTTGTTTTAATGTTTAAGATAAGAAAGTGAAAGTGTCACTCGTATAAAAACAACAGTTCTTTGTGGTTTTTCCATCCACAACAATAAACACTAAGTATTAAAAGGTACTGCAGCTCTTATTTAGAGTCTTAGCAGCTACTGTAAACATTCTCTTTGCTGCCCATGTATTTTTTTGTTCTCAAATGTGTGAAGTTTCCTTTTGCAGGAAGAGGGATAATGGCTATCTCATTTTACCCTAGGACCATCCATACCCTTATCTCTTTGAACTGTTTTCCACAGCATCATGTCTAAAAAAAACTTTTCATTTTGAATAGTTTGGGGTTTTGTGTTTTGTTTTGTTTCTTTCTCCAAAAAATTTCTTCCTTTATTCTTAAGGAAATCTAGGTGATCTAGAGTAACTCTTTTCAGTGAACTAGCAATGCACAAGAAATCTGGTGTCAAGTGGTACCCACACTCTTGCCTGTTTCCGCTCTCCTAGAGCGTGCTTTAGCAGTGATGATGAGGCGGGTACTTTTGGGGGGGCATGTATACCCATTATTATGCTTCTGGCAGGTGTTTTAGTCTCTTGTTCTGGTCACCAAAGGGATTGGAGTTTATGCAGTATCTGAGAAACATACCTTGGAGAAGGTCTTGTCAAAATGGAAACATTCTTGCCAAATACCCATGCCAACAAACAGATATTTCTGATTAGAAAGACTTTGACTAGTTATGATTGACAGCTGTCTTTTTTTCTTGTAGTTCTGTGTCTTTGAGCACTGTAGAAAGGGGTGGCACAATGCTAAAAGGAGTTGGTTTACCTTTTGTTTCCCTCCTGTGATCACAGTCAGTATCTTCTTAGCACATAAATCTAGCTGAATTTCATTTTCAAGATGGGCATATGTGCGAGGAAAGATGTGGACAAGCGTGTGATACATTCTGTAAAATATGTGATGTAACTTTCAGTCTTACTATGCATCTACTTCTTCATTTCCAAAGGTTTTATCTTCCAGATAAATTTTTGAAAGAGGTTTTTCTGACTCAACTATGTTTATCTCCAAACTTGACTAAGTTATGTAATTATTCAGATGATACTCAAATCTGCTGAGGTTTCTGACTTTCTTGTAGAAGTTACCTTTATCTTCATTTTTTAAATTAAATGCCAAGAAAAAACCAAATCTCTGGGCAAAATGGTTTCCAAACTCAGTTTGGTACTTTCACTTCAAATTCTTAGTTAAGATTCTCTCTGTCTCTTGTTTTAGTATGTTGCCACTTTTCTTTAGGAAAAAAAAGCTTGCCTCATTGCAGTTTTCTAGCACACCCCTATCAGCTGTGAAACTGTGGGCTATTTGAAAGAAAATTTGTGTGAAGTGGTGCTCTGTGCTGAATGAGGAGCTGAGCAAGCTCTGGCCCATCTCCATCTGGAGAAGCTCCATCCTGCTACCCAGCCAGTGCCTGTAAACTGGCTGTCTCTCAGGGAGATGGCCTGAAGTCAGCTACCTTGTATTCTGCTGGGAGCTGGGGAAGTGGGAAGGAGCTGGTGGCCTGGCTGCGTTTCCTTCCTTAGCAGCTTCCTGCAAGGGTTCAAAACTTTCTGTTCCAGTATGTGCAAAATGTAATGTAGTTGCCAGCCCTCTCCTGTGGAGCACCAATGTGCAAACAGTAATCCTGAAAATAGTACTTCTGCTTCTGCATAGCAGGGTTCTTTTGGTTTGTTTTGAGTTAAGAAACTTTTTTTCCTCTGCTTTCTTTTTGTGCTTCTCTGTATTTCTGTTCACAGTGGCATATACTTCTGCAAGTTAAAATGGGGAATGTCCCCCTCCATTCTACTTCATTTGTACGTAATGCCTCATGAATTTAATTTCATAGTAACGTTTCTTTCCAAATATGACTCAAACACACTTCTTCTTTGCCCTTCTTCTTAATACTTCTTCCTAGCTCTGTATTATTTAATTTTGTAATTTCATTATTTAACCTCAGATCATGCTGCAGTACCATTTCTGAGAAGCCCACTGTATAGACATGCACACTGCTTAAAGCTGGTTAGAAATTTTCTGAAAACAGACAAACAGCAAATATCTTTTGAAAGTGGAAATTGATTGAGCCTAAATATTTCATTTTAAATACCTGGGTTGAGAAAACTTTGCCAGTTTGAAGGGAGGAGTCTGAGAACCCAGCAGTGTCATGAGCTGTGGCTTTCTTCAGATAGACAAAAGCAAAGTTTGGGGAAAAAATAAAACAAGGAAAAAAAAAAGCATAATTTTATTATTGAAAAGTGAATAATGGTAAAGAGAAGAAGAAGTCACCATTTCTAGCTCCTTGTTCCCAGTTCCTCAGAAATACCATAAAAGAAATGAGGAATCCACTCACGGTTCTGATTCCATGGGCATGGGGATCACAGCAAATAGCTTCACAGCTCAAGTGACTCAAAGTTTAATTTTGTATATGCAAAGCCACTCACACATGAAACGGAAGAGAGACATGAACACTGTTAAATAAAGATTAGTATTTGGCATTGAGCCCATACTCCTGAAAGCACCATTTGCCTGATCCCTCTGGGATCAATGGTGAGTACCATCCTAAAGCAGTGGCAAAATACCAGTTTAGTCCTAAGATTCTCCAAGCCACGGCAAGGTCTCCAGGAGGAGCTATGGCTTACAGCTGGCTGCATTTCATTCTTAGAGTTACTGTGTATCAGAACAGATCAGTGTTCATTGCAAATGGGTCCCTTGCTTCTGGAAAATGCCAGCAAATGGTAATTTTTCTATTTATCCAGGATATCTTTTGTCTTGATTGTCTACTAAACATCAAGACTAAAGAAAAAACTAATTTACAATACCTGCTTAGAGTATAGTTATAGGAAGTGACACCTGACTTTCTCCAAGGCAGGTAGTAAAAATACTATTGGTATGGTAGTCCCTGAGAGATGACTTTTCTTCAACACTCCTGGTACATCTTTATGCCCAGTGTTCTGCCATGTGAAAACAGAGTTAACCTTGAATAACCATGTAGCCTTGTCAGATGTGTGTTCTGCTCAGGTTAAATGCCGCTTCTTGGCAGTGGTAATTGGTGTGTTGCACTAATATTAACTAAACTGCTGCCTTCACATTAGTGACCTGGCACCAAACCGTGAGTTTGGACCTTTGGATTTCTGTACAGTTCAGGATATTTTCCAGTTACCATTCTGTGAGGAAATAATTAAACAGTCAAAATTATGTTCTCTGTATTTTTTTGTATTGTTAAGAGTGTGCGCATGTACATCAGTGGGTTTTTGAAAGATGCAACAGTATGGCATGCCTGAAAGTAAAAACACCAAAACCCCCTTAGTAATTATACCTTTCCTAGTTTTCTTCTTTTGTCTTTTTTGCTATCTACTTCAAATCCTGCTTTAAAATGTACCTTTTTGACCAGTATGAGAAACAGCTGAGGGGCGGTCAGCCAAATAAGACTTCTTCATCTGATAAAAGAGATTAACAAGGGAAATTCAAATATGTAGTTCTACATATTACATCTTCTAGGAAATGTGTAAGTGTATATTTGACTGGATAAAGCTACAACATTTTTTGACATTATATGGAATTTTTAATATATTTACATTGTGTTAATCCTGGATTTATAATCTAGAGCCTGAGCCAAGAGACCAAAGACTAAAACTATCCTCCTCAAAAAGATCCACAACACTGTGAAAACGTAACTTATATTTTATGTGGCTTTGGGCCAACTTCCTTAGAAAAGTAGACTAAAAAGTTGAGCTTTTTTTTCTTTTAAATTGTGGATTTGTTTTAATGTTTCAGTAACTTGCTATAGCTGTAAATATTTCTGTACACATGCAAAGTCAATTCTTTCAAGATTCTTATTCATGATTTGGGTTTAATCAGATTTGCCTTCTAGCCATAACATCAGATGAGAAACCCATCTTTCCTTTCTCAAAATTTACATTTCATTTTAGCCCTTAACATTTAGAAAAGTTGCTAGACAGTTCCAGCTGGCAGGATTTGATGTCATGGTGCAGCTCAGGAAAATACATTCAGGACTTATCTACCTGATAATCTGCTGTTTAGGTACTGAAAAAGTTCCCTACTTAACTAAGCCACATGCAAATGTTTATGTACTATGTGACACCCTTGTGGTGCCATAAAGTGGCATTCTACACATGGCAATTGGCAGCATATCCCTTGTGACTGGTGTGTGGTTGAGGCAGTGTAGGCTGCCTGATGCTCACTTGCCAATGTGCCAGCTGGGGGAATTGTGATCAGGTGCCCTGATAATCTTCATGTGTTGTCAAATGGCAGGGTCAGAGAAGACTTTCTCAGAATTTCCTTCTCTGTCATGGTCCAAAGTTGTTCAGGGACAGCCTCTCTGGAGGAACAGAGGAAATCTGCTGATTGTTCATATTATGGCATTGCAATGGGCAAAGGACACCCTCTGAATGTGAAGCAAAACGTACTTTGGGTAAATGGGAGATATTAGGAAAAGATGTTTTAGGTGCCGCCTCAATGTACTGAGGAGCGAGCGAGAGCTGTATATTCTAGCTTGACAGCAACTAGAAGTAAAAGAAAGACTTAAAGCAAGATAATTATTTTCCTAAAACTAGTAGAAAGGCTTGATATCACACCCATGCCCATACCAAAGAATCCTTCATCCTAAAGATTGTCTTGGAGAAACGTTGATAACTGTCGTGCTATGTATGCAGGGACCCAATGGCAGTACTCCGTGTTCATCCTCTGGGAAGGTATATGATGAAGACCCTAATAGCTTAAGCCAGGCCGTAAAAAGGGTGGTAGAACATAAGTCTGTCTTTCCAAATGCTGTATTAAGGGCACACTAATTTATGGCACGTAGCATTATCTAATGGTTCTGCTCATAAATGCAAATCTTTATTATGGTTTCAGTAGCTTCATCATTTTAGACACTAGCTGCTGCCTCTCTTTGATGCGGCCAGATAATTTGAATTATACCATTAGCAGGAGAAAATGTTTTCATGCCAAAACCTCTTGCCGATCAGCATCTCTTATATCACCCTTCTACTTTACTGCTGTTCTGCGTGACATTTCTGTATGTATTTCTGCTGAATCTCTTTAACTTTCTACCTTTGTAATGGCTTACCACTTAATTAAGCTAGCTGGTGGAGTATAAACAGAACCAGTGATGATGGATAGCATCTATACATAAGTTAAAAATATTTTTACCATAACTCATTAAAGCAGCTACTTAAGTTCATGTTAAGTGTAAGGGGAATGTGGGTGGGAAGGGCTGTGGAAACTGGGTTGGCTTACAGGATGGAATGAAATTATTATCCCTCTTCAGAGAAGAGCAGTTCCTGTCAAGACTACCATTTTGGGCAATTTAGGGAATTTTTGTAATGAATTGCTTTTGGAGGGGAGGGGAAAATTCTTGAAATACATCTGCATCTTCAGTAAATGAAGTATATTAAAAGGTCCAAAGCTGCTGAAGTACTCGACTTAATTAGGAAAAAGTGATGTTTAAAATCAGGCTTGGCATTGCCCAGTGAATGTACTTTAGCAAGCTTCACCTTCTTGAGGTCAGTTCTGGTAAAGTTAAATTTAGCTTTAGTGCTGCCTTTGTCACATAGAGCTTCCCTTGATCAATACAGTGAGAGCTGGACCAGTGTGGGAGTGCCTATTCAAAATAAAATTCACAGTTCCTTTGGGTACTTGTGCTATGGAACATTCTTTTTTTTTTTTTTTTTCTTTTGTGAACACTTGACTTAAAAATTATGTGATGCTTATTTCATCTAGTCTTAGGTCATTACTGATCTGACTTAATTTTGGTACTAATGAGTTTAGCAGAGAATACAATATTTCATAGTTGATCTCTAAAGCTATTAGATGTCAAAGTTTTGGTTGGTTTTTTGTTTTTGCTTTAATATATGGCAATTAACATTTATCAGAAAACTGAAAGAGAAAAGTTCTCACGTGGAAGGTTCTTCAGTTACTGTGGTATGGTGAATAGCAGGATCTGTGTTATGTGCCCCCCTGAGAGAGAATTAAATTCCTAAGGATCATCAGATGGTGGTAAAATTATTTTAATGAGAGGAAAAGAAAAACAGGAAAAAAATATTACTTGTAGTGTTTCTATCAATTTGCCCAAAGCAGCAGTACTTTCTTATTCTCACATAACTACTTTTAAGAGGCTCTTCTGTGTTTAAAATAACATTTATTTTTAAAAGAATGTTAAGTATTAGACTTTTTAACATGTGACATATTTTCCATCTTCTTGCTATAGTAAACTACTGTAGTAATACTGTTTAGTGTTTAGCCTTTACTCTGCTTGAATTAATATAACTACTTTGAAGGGCTTGATAATTATGAGTCCTTTCTTTCAAATTGCAGTTCAAAGATGGTTCATAAATCTTAATGTGTCCTGAATGGTAGAAGGATGGCAATTGTTCATGTGCCAGGACAATTAGGAATAATTTATTTTCCAAGACTCTACCCCCATGTATTCAGTTAAACCCATTCTCTATGAAACTTAAACTGTAAAGCTTCTAGAAGACCTGTATACCAAAAGAAGACAATCCTTCTTTAATTGTCAGAGGGGAAACAGAGACATCATTGAATCACAAACATAAGCGTTGTGGAGATTTAAAGGAGTGCTTTGCTCTGATTAGTAAAGTGTCAAGTTGAACACTAGTTGCAATGTTATCAATTTCATGAAATGGCAATTATAGCACGTTGACAAAGCTGAAAAGACATAATAAAGTTAGCAAAGTTAAGAAAAAACAAGTTCAAAGGATGGGGCAAACTCATCTACACACGACTGATGTTTGATGCTATTTCCCTGTGGGAGTGTTCAAAGTCAGTAGCCTTGGACTGACTTGCTTGAGCCTCACTCTTTGTCAGCTCTGCTTTTCCTTCTTTTGTTGTTGGTTTGTGTTTTTTTTTCCACATGGAACAATATTTTGGCTTTGTAAAATAAGTTGGCTTAAAAGAATTGGTTATATTTTAAAACTTGTTTAGTAACTAGCAACTTTGCTGAGGATCAAGGCAGCTCTAAGGAGTCCAGCTATCTTAGAAATCTGGCTGCTTAGGTGGATTGACAAATAGTAATTTTTAGATGCTGTGCTTCATTTACAGTAGGCAGATTCTTTATTTACATAATTCTATGTTGATAAAATCTAGTAACAGGTAAAAAGCTAAAACCTGCCCTTATCCAGGTTATATATTTGAATTTCTATGAATTTTTATCTGAATAAAATAAAAATTGAATTGCTAATGATTCTTGGATATTATTTCTGTCATTAAGAGATCTGCTTTTGGTCCCATGCCTTTCCCTGTTCCACAAAAGCAGTCATGCAGCAGGATTTGTGGCATGGTATTTTCAGTTTTTCTCCTCTGCGCAGAGAAGTAGTTTATAGTTAGAAGGCAATGAACACAGTGCCAGGCATCTAGCTCCTCTGCAAATGTAACTAAAAGAAAATAAACAAAGCTAATTTGATTCTATGTAAATCAGTTTCTTTAAAGAACAAAAGAACATCTATTGCTTCTTGCATGGCTTTAACGTTTGTCTTTTAATGAAAAAATAATTTTGTTCTACTGCAGTATTTCAGTCCTTTTATCCATCACCAGCTGTATACGCATTAGTGATTGTTTCTGATCAGTGCTGTGGTTTTAATGCAAATTCCCTACTGGTCCGTACTTACTGCCTACTTAGTGTATGTTGCTTCATTACCTGGTTTTGACAAGCATGAACTGGCTGCTTCTCAGAGGAAATTAAACCAGAAGTCCCGTTTCAGATCCGCACCAATGGAGTTTATCCTGGTCTTTTTTCTACATAGGGTAATTACATGATTTGGATTATAAAATTGTTTGAAATCTTAAGTCTGGCTTATCATAACTTTTAAGGCAGGTAAAACAGAAAACATAGTGAATTGTGCTTCATAATTTTATTTTTTCCACCCTTGGTAGTTTGCTTTTAAATTAATATTTACATTAATTGCCTTTTTTTCCCTGTTTGGCAGTTTTAACTTTTGATTCTTACAGCATTTTACTAGTGCGGAGTTTGAGATATTCCCTCTACATGGAAAGCACTTCTAAAGAGAATAAAGTTTTCTTTAAAATTCACGGTGGTCCAGGCAACTATTTCTAATTTTGTAGAAGTGTATATATATAATTAGTGGGTTGTTTGAAACTATTCTAAAGGAAAATTATTTTTTTCTGCCTATGTACTTTGAAAAATGGAAACTGAAGTTTCAATTTATACTAGTTCAGAAATGACATACGTATTTAGCCTTTTTTTGTTAGTGTTTGATTAGTTATAAAGCATATGTAAACTTGAAAATTAATTGGTAGGCTAATTGTAGAAGTAAAACGATAACACAGACATAAAGAAATCCTTTAAGGTAGAATAAGCATCTTTCCTTTGATTTATGAAAGCAATTGAAATACGCTGCAGTGTTATTCTCAACAGTTATTATATCTAATGGACAATTAATTTAAGCTTATTTAAGAAAGTGCAGGGAAGAAATGAAAGGGTTGCACTACCATTAAGAGAGGATGTGAACATCAAGCATGGTGGATCAGAAATGAATCAGCAATTTGCCTTTTAAAGGCAAATGTCTGATGTGATCTACAGCTTTCAAACGCTTGGAGTTAATGCTTGATATAAATGTTGTAAGGGATTATTGCTAGCGCTGGTTGAAAACCAAAAAGATTGCTTTTAAGAAAGCACTTTAAAAATTGTGGTTTTGTTCCAACAAGGAAACAAAAAATGGAAACTCTCCATTTCGTCTTGATAAAAGAGAAGATGGATGCACTTTCTCCTTCCTCCTCCTCCCCTTTGTCTGCGCAGTGGGGTGCAGGGTGCTGGTTGGGAAACGCAGCTTCAGTGAAGTCCTCGTTCTGGGCTTTGTGTGGTGGGTCTTGCTCGTCCCTGCTTTGCAAGCCTACGTTCTTGATCATTTGAGAAACATTATTCATGAAAATATGAGTACAGGGATACTTTCCAGTGAAGAATGTAAGAGTTCAAAAATTTCCTCTTAGCCTTAGTGTATTCAGTCATGTGCTTCCTGTCCCAGTCCCTGTTGTGTTGGTGTACCTGGTTGTGGCTTACATGAATTACAGATTTCAGAGTCTTCTCCAAGTTCCTGGCAGACAAATATCTACATCAGGAATAGGAAATGTCATTATAAAGATGTTTCTGCTGGGAATTACTGGGACATGGGGTTTTTTTGTTTTTTTTTTTTTTTTTGTGGGTGTGGTTTTGTGGTGTTTTTTGTTGTTGTTGTTGTTTGGTTTTTTCTGACTTATGCCTCGTTTAATCTTCTATCCCTGCCGCACTTTGGGTGGAAGAAGCAGTTAGAAACCTTCCATGATTACGAAAGTGGGAGGGGGCACGCCTTTAACATATTTGACCGACTGAGCTGGTCTGGTAGTATAAACCAAGCAAACGCAAATGTGTTTTGGGATGACGTGCACATCTAACATGGAATCAAGCGAAAGTAAAATAAAATTAGGTTTTCCAAATAGATTGCAGCAGTGTGTTTGACAGGTGATGTTATTAAAAAAAAAAAAAGAAATTACAGTTGGTTTTGGGAGGAGATGAACGTCCATACCCTTTCTTCAGAAAGGACATGTAAGGTAAGGGTCCCCTTGCCGTCAGCGCAGGTGGGTAGCCTCTCTGCAGCAGCGCTCTGTGCATGCGTTACGCTTCAGGTGCTGTGAACTGA
Organism: Ciconia boyciana; assembly: GCF_034638445.1. NCBI lineage: Eukaryota > Metazoa > Chordata > Aves > Ciconiiformes > Ciconiidae > Ciconia > Ciconia boyciana. Next base: position 86,731,623 of record NC_132936.1, read on the forward strand.
CAGCTGAAATGTCACCGTAAGGAAATCGTTCCAGTTCCAACCTGTCTGCTCTCTGTTGAGCGGTGGTATTTTCTAGAACATGAGTAAGTCTCTGGGCAATGGCTAGTTTATTGGAATATGCTTTTAGGGCTTTTATCTGTTGTGGCTTGTGTTGGAAGGGAGAAAACCCTTTATTTTAATAAGCATCGCATGCTTCTCTCTCTCTGCTTTGCAAATATTTTTAAGCAGGCTTTGCTAATCTTGCTTATGTCTTTGACTGATATGTCCTCTGAGTTATTTCTAATTCACTGCTCTTTTTCTGCAGCTTGTTGGTTCTGTTTTTCCCGTGATAGACTCGGTGTATCAGTGTGCTCTACTAAATGTATTCCATGGCAATATCCCATCTGTATGGCCGGCTGACCTTTCCTGTGACACAGGGGCACCATGTGGCTATTGCTAAAGCAGTCCCCTGCTCAGGCTTCTTCTGTGGCTGCTTCTGCTCCCCCCATCAGGCAGCTTCTCCAGTTTTCTTTCCAAGGCAGCCAACCGTGAGTATTTGTTAGTAACACAGACATGGCCTTATGCTCTAGGACCTGGGAGTTGTTGTTAGCTTTTGGGTCCACGTGTCATCCTAGCTCTATCCTCTCACTTCATGCACCTCTCCTCCTCTTCTCCCTAGGTGCTCAAGCCTAAAGACAAGGACAAAACTTTTTGAGCAGTCCCCTGGCTGGGCAATGAGGTGCCAGGGTGGCCAGGTGTGATGCCGGGGATGCCTTGCAGATCTGGGATGACCAAGGCTGGCAGGGCTCCCTGGATGGCCATGGGCAGGGCATAGTCCTGGGGAAGGCACTACAAACCAAAAGATCCCTCTTTGGATGTTTTTTGGTGCCGGTGCCTTGCCATTGCTGGCAGCGGGGGCTCACCCCCCAAGCTGCTGCTCCAGAACCACAGTTTCTGTTCACAAAGGCCAATGTAAACCTGGAGTGAAATGCATGTTGCAGGTCCAAGATAGGTTATTTCCTACAAAGAGAGTGTGTTCCTAGTGTACTTATTGAAGACTTAGTTTGGGATTGAGTGACATGTAGGGCTTTCTTCCCCTATGAATCCCTCCGCTAATAGTAGTCCTGTTATGTTCTTACCACCTACCACTCTTCTGAATTAGAAAATAAATGTACCAATTTGAGCGGTACAGTAACAGTTAATCACAGTAATCCTGAGGGGTTCTGTGTTTTACATGGAAGCTGCACAGCGTGTTGTGACAATGTCCTTTGTTTAGGTTCGTGGTTACTCCATGCCTCAGTAACAGGTAGTATGACAAGAAAGTACAAGTACGGAAGAATTTAAAACACAGTTTAGTGTAGTCCAGGTGATTGGCACCAGAGTGAGAGAGAAAGCTCTCTGCATCCCTACCTCTGCCACGAGGTGGTAAGGGGATTTCAAGGAAGTTAATTAATATCTGTTCCTCATTCCCTGCCTGAGCTTCACTCCTGAAGATTTTCAGGAAGTGCAATGTAACTTATAGATCTTTTATAGAGGGAAACCCTGCTTTGTAACTTCTAGGGAACAAATAATCTCTATTGTATGAGATATTGACAATGTCTCATTATTGAATGATTAGAGGTTCAAAGAACAAGTTTTGGTGACTGTGGTGTAGCTTGATTTATGCCTGTCATTAGAAAACTTCTGACAAATTTAGATTCTTTTCCTATTACTGATATTCTCATATTGCAGCATGGAGACAAGTCTACTGGCATAAATCTGTGCAGAAAGAATTATAATGTATTACACATAACAAAAAATGGGGGAAAAATAGACAGGGACAAAAAAAGAAAAGCTTTCTGCAAAGCAAGATGATTCAAAATAAAATAGATATGAAATGCAGCATCTAAACAGTAAAAATACAGAAAGCTCCATCTGTTATCCTGTGGTTGTAAGGCTGAACCCCCTGTCTTGTGTACTGCCAATAACTGTACATCAAACTTTATTGATGGCTCTAGATGTTTTCAAGAATGAGTGAAAACTGATTCACTATGTTTAATTGCTACTTTACAAATAGCAGAGTACGAAGTAATAATAAAAAAGCTGGTCAGATAATGCAGCAACGAATATGGTATGTGGGATTTTTTGCAAATGAGAAACGCCTTTGTTTTTTTTATTTTCCTTTGGGACTCAGGAGCCATTCTTATGTTTTAATAAGCATTTTTTAAAAATAATTCTGGATTGTCACATCACTTATATTGGCACAAATCTGGAGGAATATACATGTCTTGGAGCACCTCTCTGCCTTGACAGGCAGAGACCCAGATTCACTGAATAAACTTTTTCCCAAACTCAAATTGTTTTCGATTGCAAAATAAGTATTTTTGCCCTCAGTTTTAGTCTTTGAATTCTTAAGTGCGACTTCAGCTCCTCCAGCATAAATCGCCATGGTTATGCAAAGGCACCTGGAGGTACCGTAAGTTCCTGCACTGGAATGGAGCAGAGCAGTTTTGTGGTTTTTTGGCTTTCTGTCCCTGGAGCTGAGGTCTCCTCCCTGTGTCTTTCTGACAAAAACATGGAAAGTTAAAGGTGATTTGGTATGTGAAGGCTTCCTGTAGCTCTAACAGACATCTGCATGTCTGAGATGAAAGTGCTGGGTCCCTTCACTCCCCTTTGCCCATCCTTTTTGGTTCATTTGCTTCAATTCTTTCTGCTATCCTAAACCCAGTTTATTCCAGTTGGGCATCAAAGTAATAAAGCAGAAATGAATCATCCATGCATCTGATGAGATAAAGACATCTTAACATGAAGTTTTATTTTAATTGCCTTTTATGGAGCACAAGGGAATTCTAAATAGCCAAATGAGCTTTCTGTAGATATCTGTGATTAGTAAAACTGGCCATTCCCAGAAAATGATAAACCAGAGAAAACTTGCATTTGACAATTGAAAAAGGAAAAGGATATAAATGAAATCTCATTTTTCATATTATTTGGCTACATGCCAAAGCATTTTAAGTGCTTCAGAATTGATCAACATGTTTACAGCAGGAAGCAATAATAAACATTTAAAAATATTAATTTAAATTTCCACCTTTTTCAGAAGCCAAAATACATGTTTAAAAAGTGGGAATCCCTTTTAGGGAGATCTGATGAATCTGAATTCAGGTGCAACCTGATTAAACTGGGTTCTTGATATAATTCCTATAACTTGATAGGCTCTGACACACCTGAATGCTCTTCAAAGGTGGAGTATGAAGTAGTTAAGGGACTTTCTCAAGGCCTTGCAGGAATGGTATGTTGAAGCAAGGAATGGATCATCTTCCTGGTGAAAGTCAGTCTGGTACCATAATCACCAGAGCATCTGCTGACACTGCTGTCTTTGAAAGTAGATCTCTTCCTGACACTCTCCTGGTATACACAGGTGACTCCAAGGACATGACATGTCCAGATTTAATTTAGGTATCTCTAGCCAAGCAATGAACTGAAAAATAGGTAAGTTATACCTGTGAAAGGTTAGGAGATTTCAGAGAAAATTGTATAGCTACAGCTCCCTACCTGGCACAAATTGTAAGGAAAATTTTGTCCTTTAATTATTCATAGGGAAAAATCACCCTTTAAAATACTCACTTTCTCACGTGGTAGTGAAGGTGGCTGTGTATGTGGATACCTGGTAGGTCCTTTTCACATCTTAAAATCAAAGTTCAAAGGATTTTATATGTCTCTCTGATTCTTTGCCTTTAGGAAACACAGATGACTTTTTTTTTAATTGTTGATACATGGGTATGTACAACTGGAGTTGTCTGTCCAGCCATAACTTCATAAAGCCCTTTACGATATGCAGGGTCATCTGGAAACCCAGAATAGTTGTAATAATTGAAGATGATGTTTTTTCAGTGCTCACTACGTAGCTATACTTTAGAGAGTACTTATCTTTTAGGGAAGAAAGACTGTAAAAGCTCTACAATAGAGAAGACAGACATTACTTGTTCAGGCCTAAGAATGATGGGCAATGCTTAAGCTGAAAATACATCTGAGAGAGTCTCTCTTAGGAGGGCATTATTCTTCCTGCCTGGAGCTGCGTCTTAGGTTTGTTTCTCTTCTCCCTGACCCTTTCCTTTACCCTTTTCCATACGTGATATTCATGCAAAACTGCTGTGCTCGTACCACTCCCGCCTTCCCTCTGCCTGTATCCTCTCAGAGCCAGCATTTCAGAGAAAAGAAATATACAAACCATTTATGCATTCATTCATCCTTTTCCTGCCTCTTCCTTGTTTGCAAAACAAGCAGGAAGCTATTTGTGCCTGGTGACTCACCATCAGATTTTACGAGGGGATTATGCTGAACATCACTGATTCACATGCTCTCGGCTTTGTCGGAGGTCAATGTGTTGGCAGCATTCCCCTTTAAATACCATACCGAGCTGTTGATCTCGAGACCTTTAAGTCTTTTCTGCCTTCCATGGTAGCGGCTGCGTGTCTTGTTCAGAACAGTTGCCAACAGGGGGACGAGGTGACAAACTCTTGTCTCTGTACCGAAGAGAGACATTTCCTGACTTTCAGTTGGTGCGCAGGTACCTGCTCAGCAGCAGCCTCCTCCCCTCCCCTTCACCGTGAAGTGTGCACTGATTTTTACTTTCCTTAATTCAAAGAGCTGTTGAGATGAACACTTAAAATCTGATTAGATGTTGTTCATGACCTTTCACTTTGTAATTCTCCTCCCCTCTTACCACATGGTTGCTTCTTGCCCCTTTATTCTTGCATTTTCTGTTGCCTTCCTTCAGCATGCTAATCTTTAAGGTCCCTTAGATTAAGGAGCTATCAGCTCTTTGAAATCAGGGAGATTCCCATGAATTTAAGAGTTAGGCTACAGAATCGCAGCTGGGGATTTGGCATTTACTTGTCTGTATTTCTCTAACACTTTCTGCATATTTATAGACACATACACATGATGCAGCTGCAGTAAGCTGTGTATTCAGTAGCATATGGGGAGGTCCAAGAGGCAGTCCTGCAAGCAGTAACACAACTGCCTAATTAACTTTGTTTTCCTGAGCTGTGCCAATGGCATAATACTTAACTTCTTGCAGAATGAGCCACTGTACAGGTTGTACACAAGATCTTGAAAAGGAAACGGTCGGTTGAAGGCTTACCAATGATGGAAAACAAGAAATGTCCCATAGGCTTGATGCAAGTATGAAGATGTTCTTCTTTGTATTGTAGGCATTTTCAGATTTTAAAAAGTTCACTTGCTTATTTTACTCTTAAAATACTTTGAGAGCCTTGGAATATTAAGATAGAAGAGCTGAAAGAAACTTTTCGGACATGAATACAGGTTTCTGCCATCTGACACCCCCAGTCAGTCCTACTCCTTCCTGATTCCCATGTGTTGCTCTGCTCCTGCAGGACAATTCCTTGGGGTCCTTCTGTCTCCACTGGAAATACAGAGCTCCTCCAGATCTTGCCGGGAAGGTGAAGATCACTTGGCTTGGAAAGGCTCTTGTATAGATGAGCTCTGCTACCACCAGGCATGCCGCTGGATACTTTGTTTAACTTGCTGATGGAGACTTCCAGGATGCCCGTGATGGGACCAGATGAAGAGCATTCTCCAAGTCGTCCGTCTGACCCCAAGTACGTGTAGTTTTGGGCAGAGCTCAGTACAGACGTAGATCTTCCCCTCTCTCAATATCTAATACCCAGTCAATAACGTCTCTGTACATAGGAGAACAGTAACGGATAGAACATTCTTCTTCCTTCTTCACAGCAATGGGGTTTTCCCTTTGTGACGTGTTTTCTTACAGAAGAATAAAAATGTGCTTTCTAAGCTCTGTTACGTACCTTTCTCACATACTTGCACAGAAAATTCATCCATTACTAAAATATTGCTATTACCTTTGGCTGCTTTACAGACTAGTATATAAAACAACACTTTTTTTCCCTAATATAGGGATGTTGAATTAGATCTGGAATTTAAAACAGTTTGTTCTATAAGCAAAGAAAATAACTAAGCTTTATTTCTTGTGGATTTGTTTTCTGTCTTATGCCATCTACATCTTCCTATCCTCCTTCCGCTGGGTGGACCTGATTCAGAAAGGATGGTGCTAGAACAGAACTGCAGATGTGCCTGATGCCAGCAGCGGGAACGGCTGCAAGGAAAAACAGATTAGGCTGAGTGTTTCTTGCCCTTTTTTCCCCTAGGTATTCTTTCATTACTGGTGTCTGTTTCCACTACCTATTCATCCTGAAACTTGCAGAAACCTCACAACCTGGGGACTCACATCTGCATTCCATTTCGGAGAGTTTTCACTGAAAACTGGGGAAAAAACAAACAAACAAACAAACCCCCACCTTCTAAAGAGGATGTTTCTTCATTTTGTATTATCATGATTTCCTTGTAGCTGATGTTACAAAAATTGATTATACTGACATTAGAACTGCTCATTCAGGTGAACATATATTTCATTGGAGAGCATCTGAGTGGCAAGGTTTGCTGAGGTGTAAACTTATTTGGGATAGTGAGGGAAACTGTAAAGAATTGCAGCGGGATTTCAGGAGATGGAGATAATACCGTACATAAAAGCCACCACCACATGTGGCTCAGTGATTTTTGTCACGTGTCTGGAGGCTGGGAAAAAGGTGGGGTATGCTTGGGGATCACTTGTGGTACTGCTTGGGCATTTGCTTTTGGCCACTGTTGGACGTGACAGTCTGAGCTCATTGGACCCCTTTCTGAGGCAGTGCAGTACTCTTATGTTCCTACAAGTTTCTGAAAAGACAGCATGTTTAAAAAGCCAGAAAAGCTGTTTCAAGCATGACAAAGAACTAAGGAAAGGAAAAGCATGAAAGGAAAGAAAAACAAACAAACCACCCATGCATAAATTGTACTTGGGAAGAAACAACTATAATATGGAGAATTTATGATGTAGTTCATATAAATATAGGAAACAAAATGTGTAAGCCTGTATTTCTTATTAGGAAGTCTTCAGCTGTCTCACTTCAGTGGGCTATGCTCTGGTTTATAAAGGAAGATGTTAGCATCTTTGGGAGAATCAAATGTTTTCAGGTCACTGGACAGGAAAATCTTTAGTTTGGCTGGATGTACAAAGTGAACGTCAGCACAAATTCCACAAGATGAGATTAAAATCATACATTTACAATTACTGTCTTTTAGAAACTTTTGGAGAAACAAAATCTGTTACAAAAATGGTTTGTTTTGCCTGGAAAGAGTTGGTCATTAACATTGTTTGACTTATCATGGTCACCATCTAAAATATAAACACAGCTCCCTGTCACCAGAGTGTCTGGGGAATTGCTGGTTAACTTTGCTTGGAGGGAAAAGTCAGCGTGTTTCAGATCTCAGCCTGTCAGAATTGTCATGTACTGTTGCAATTACAGATGTAGATAGTATTGATCTTTATTGATTTCACTGGGATATATTGAAACTAAACTCCACACAGGTAATCAATATTTCTCTCCCTCTCTTTTTTTTCTTTTCTTTCTCCTTTTCTTCCCTCCCCAGATATCCTACCTGTAGAAGCCAGTCTCGGAGGTAACCCTAGGGTTGTTATGGTTTTGGCATGTACTTCCTCATCAGCTTTGTTCAGGATTGTTGAGCGTCTCCTTGTTTTCATTAATTCATGGGTGATTTGCTTTAAAAGCAAATGGGTTTTTCAGAAAGGAACCCGCAGTCTTCAGCTCCTCTGTCTCTCTGTGCATAATTGGTACGTTGTTCGATGAAGTTATTGGTGAAAATAAGAAATCTAGCATCTCATTAGGGTTTTTCTTCTATAGAAGACTCCTTGGGATTTTTTGGTAGTTACAGCCGAATTATCCCCTCTGAGGCAGCAATCATATCACTCGGGCTCATTTTACTCTATTTACCTCTCATATACTTTCATCTGCCTGATTTTGAACTACAGATTCTAAAACTAAAAAACTGTCTAGTGAAGTCATACTTATTGCAAGTAAAAAGCCTTAAGCCTACCCTTAAACTTATTTTACCATAAAGTAATCTACATTTCCTCTCAGTCTCTAGTTTTGTCACATTTATAGTTTATGCCAATAGGATTTGGATGGAGAAAACAGAAGATTTGAACTCAGCCAGTGCTGTAATTTTCTTAGTTAGGCATTGCACATTTTGGTTGAAAGCTTCATAAGCTTAATGTGATATTTCTATTATTTTGAATGTCTGAAATTTGCTACTGAACTTGAATTTTGATACCATAGCAATGGATGTTCTGTGAGTACCTAAAAGATTTATAGGAATTTCAGATGTATCCTTCTAATTATTTACTGTGGAGAATAGGGTTAAATTTGATGCTCCTCTTCTATATGATCTTATTTTTGCATTATTGATGTACTGTATGGAATGCTGTGGTATTTGAAATCTTGATTTCCTGTAGCTTGCGTGATTTTTTTTTTTGAAGCAAATTGCAAAATGAATGGACACAAAGTACAACAGGCTTTCTGTGAAGAATGTCTGGGAAGAACATCATCTTTCTATTAAGAAAAACAACAGTGGTAGCAAAATACTAATGAAAATTAAGCACTTAAGGCACTTTTAGTTATCAGATTTCTTTTTTAACAAGGACTCCACTATTTCTTAAAGACAAAAATAATAAAACAAAAATCTAAGTAAAATACATGTCCCCCTATCCTCCCTTATAACTTATTCTTTGGAAACAAACACACAAATCTGTTTTGAGTGTGTTCAAAACTCAGACTAGTTTTTTCAAAATCCTCTAATACTTTAAAAAAGCTTAGAACTGATAAAACAATATGGTTAAATACCTTCTATGTAGAAAGGATATCTCTTGAGCAAAAAATATGTCTCAAAATTTTGGAGTGTTTTTAAAAGTTGCAAGTTCCAGAACACCACATGTTCTGGAGCGTGTCTGAATGAAATAGAAATCACTTTTTACATGTAATCTGATTTTAAAAAAAACCAAACAAACAAAAAAAAACCCCAAGAAAGAGAGATAGAATAAATAGATTGTATTTGTTCAATGAAATAAATAAAACAGTTTCTAGTATTCCACCAGGGTAAAACAATCATAGCTGCTCCCCCCCCCCCCTTTCCTTTTGATACCAGTTACAATATGGGATCACAGTTTTGTACGCTTGTAGGATTTGTTAAGGACACAATTATCCTGTTATTTTGTATAAAGCACAGTTATAAAGTTACATGATTCTGTGGGTAGTATGAGATAACAATCATGAATAATAAGGATAGAGGGATAAAGTTGCGACTGCAGGAGAGTATTATGTTTTAACGAAAGCATCTTTCTTTGTTGATGTTCTGTTGAATTATTCTAATTGTTTTATTATGGGATTTTGAAATAGAATGTAGATAAAGAACGGTAACCGTCCTTTAAGCCTTCACCAGCCTTGAAATCACTCCTCTCCAGTGATTTAACTGTTAAGTGACAGCAAGTGTTGGATGTTTATACTCTTCTCCTTCAAAAGCTGCCTATTTCAGAGGGCAGAGGGAAAAGTAGGATAGTATCAATGAATACTGGTGACAGTACATAGTGGTGCTTACCATTCAAACACAGTGTTGAAACGTTTTTCTTTGCACACTGCCTGACCTCCTTAATGCAGCTAGAAATCTGTCAGCCCGTCTGTAGCCGGAGGAGCGAGGCTCTGCTGCTGTGCTCACAGGGATGCTTCTGAGCATGTGGGCCACATGCTGAGCTCTTCAAGCCGGTTACCGAGTGAGGAAATAAAGTCAGCATTTGGGCTGGGTATTTGGGCTTTCCTGAAAGTATAGATTTGCAATGACTAAAACATTCTTTCTGGGTCTTTGAAAGGAGAAAAAGCCATTGGCATAGAAACCTATAGCCCAGTTGGTTGAATTAGCAAAGTTATAAGCCACAGAGAAGAGAGGCTGAGGAGTTGTTTTATTTTGACGGTACAAATATTGCTGTCTCTCAAGCACAAGCATTTGTACCTGTTTCATCTACAGAAAAGGTATGGCATAAAGAGGAGTTTCAAAGGAAGGGGTTCTGCTGAAGTCTATCAAGACTGAAAACTATGATTTCTCTTTCCATTTGTATTTCTAATTCCTATTCTAATGAAACAAAAAAGAATGATATGATTCTTCAGACGTCTACCTAAAGTTTATGAAGTGATTATCCCTCCATATAGAGCATGTTCTTGCTTGCCTTTTGGAAGCTTTTTTAATAGCTGAAGGTTAGCCTTTAGGTCATAGCTTTTATAGGTTTAGCATAAGCCTTTAATCTCTCTTTAATGATTTTTGTGTGTAACTTATTCTCATAATTATTACTAATAAAGCTACCACATAGCAAAGTACAGTACATCCTTGTAGTATCAGAATTCTTTATTTTATTTGTTTATTTTTTATTAGCAGAAAAAATACTGCCAGTCTCTTCTTATTTCCCCCTAAAAGGACCTTCCTAGACACTACAATAGCACAGAGCAAGAGTAATGTAGAAAAAGAATATTCAGATTTGGCTAACAACATCTTGGTCAGGGAAGCAGTGTTAAGTTTGAGGGAAAAGGTTGCTGATTTTTTTTTCCTCCTCTCTTTTTGTTGCCTAGGGTTAAGTTACAATAAGAATTATGCTAAAACAGTAATAAAAATAGGTTTTTAAACATTGGGTTTTATCACCCACATAAAAATCAGTAATATAACTTGACTATCTGGGGTTTGTACAATATGTACTTATGCTTTAATACTAGAAGACATCTGCTGAACTAATTTGCTCAGCGATTTAAAGAGCTGCATATATTGTGAACTGAGGCTATTTCTCAAAGTCTGTTGAACGTCGTACATCTTATTCATTATAGCAAGATTACTTGTTCCTTAGCGATTTTTGCTATATGGTATTTTCACAGAAAAATAAATGGAATGAAACTTTCTAACTCTGCTTTCTTCTCATCTCTTGTGATTTTTCCTCCTACTTTTGGGATGCTACTTCCAATACAATTCTTCTAGCAATGAGAAGAAAATTTGCGGACTATGCCTCTGGTATCTCCATTATTTTTTTGGTACCTCAGAGGAAAAAGCTCTGAGAAATGGGCCAGCTGGCTCCCTTCCCCAAGAGACAGGGAGTAATTTTCCTGGTTCCTGTATTCCCTGATTTGAGTTTCTAACCTTCCCTCTCCCCAGACCTGCCGCTCTAAACAGGCAGCCTGTGAATTGCCTAGAGCATCACTAGCAAGCTTCAGGGTAAAGCAACATTTCAAATGTTCAGTAACTCATGCATGTACAAGGTAGGTGAGGTACAGTATTGACACTTTTCAACTTCTTCCCAAACACTTTTTAAAACTTTTTTTTTTCCTCCAGTACTATCTGCTGCATCCTTTGAGAAGTGCCCGTATGTTTCTAGCTTGAACCTCTAACTGTAAGACCCCTGAGGGCTTTTGGCTGCCTGTACCACTGTAAGTGCATAAATGCTGGCCATGCTTCAGCTGGTAGTATGGCTTAGCAAAAAGCAGCACCAATGCACGGGGAAGTTGAGAGCTCAATACCTGTTTTATTGCCAGTCGGCAGAGCAGGATGTGAAGTTTTGGGAACATATTTGACTATCCTGTGTGTTTCTGAAAGAAAAAGTACCAGGGAAGTTTGTCTTGCTGGTAATCCTCAAACCTTTCAATTTTGCAATAACCCACTTTCCTGCACTGCCCCTATTAGGTTTTCTTCAGTTTAGATGATACAGATCAGAATGGAGAATAACTTAAGTGCAACTTTTGTTTTCCTTCTCATTGTATGTTTTGGGGATTGGGGGCAGGGGGGAGGAATCAGCATTACACACCTGCATCTGTAGAAGAAAACATTGAGCAAGATCTGGGGCCCCAGAGGAAGTCTTTAGAGCAACCAAGTACATGACTATAAGGGATCACAACTAATGAACACTAGACAAACATGTATCATCAAAAGTTGCCAGGTGAAGACAACTAATGCAACTAATATGAAGGCCATGAATGGACGGACAGTTGAACAGTTTTATTTATAAGGGCATGATTAACATCGGTCTGTGCACTGCACAATGGTCAATTACTGACTGCTTAAATTACCTTATATAGTAAGACTTCATCCTGTAATCCACAGATTCTGAAATGGCTGCTTTCTTTCCCCCCACATCTTAAATTTTATCTTTGCTCCCAAGAAACCAGGATTGTTTTCACATTTTTTAACCCCAGTTAGTGTGTATAGTGGGTATTTGCTGCACCAAGTTGGGTGCCCTGCATGCCAGTGAAGAGGAGGATGAATGACCCTTCTGAGGAGGTTAAAAACAGTCTGTCATCCCCTCACTTCTGAGTCTAAGTCCACATTGCTGGTGTTGACATGCATTAAGGAGGAGGTGCCATGAAGCTGTTCCAACCTCATTTCTCCCAGGCAGGTTTTATTAAATGTAAGATAAGTGGTATTTCAAGCTTGCTTTATTTTTTCCACAAGTAGTGATATGGCTGGCATATTTAGAGGTTTATTGTTAATTAACACCAGTTCATTAAAGGATTAGTTCTGGGGGCACATGCTAAGCACAACCGTGTTGCTGCTGTGTGAGGGTCAGTTAACCAAGGGAACAGTGTTCTGCTCTCAGGTTCCATCCACAGTCAATCCTGGATAAGGATTCTTTCCTGGATAAAGAGATTTACTTTCGATCTTGTTGTTGGTTTTTTTTTAAATGAACTGTTATTGCTAGATGGTAGAATATCTGCACAAACCATCAATTCTGACTTTATTCATTGCTCTCCTACTTTATGCATATCCCACACAAGCAAAAAGTGATGAAATAACAATACAGAAAAAGTTGGGTTTGGTTTTAACTGTTGTGTAGCACAACATGCTGCACAGGAACTTCTGTAGTTCCCCAAAATATTATTTGGTTCATAGAACATGAAGACAGAAATACTTGCTTTGCCAAGCAATATCAATGGCTGTTCACAGAATTTAAATGTGTTGAGAAGCAGTATTTTTGCATGTGACATCTCCTTTCTGTTACTGATACGGTAAAAATATTCTGGTGGGTCAGCCATTTTCTGCAAAGTGGAAAAGAAATATAAACCTATTCCTCTAGCGTAAAAAGAAGAAATAGGGAGTTGAGAGGGACAGAGCACAGTTGTTGCTGATGTCCCGATGTTGGTCAAGAATCTGTTAGAGACTGTATACTGCCATGAAAATTAATCTTGCACAATAAAAAGGATGAGCACCGCAGTGCTGGAGAACGAATGTCACATTTTCATTACATATTTGCTCAGAACAGAGCTGTCTCACAGGAAATCCATTAGCCCTATTTCTTTGCCTGATGTCCTGCTAATGGAAGAGAGTGAGTGACAAGGGAAGTTCATGGACTGATTTAGGAGGAAAGTATTTTTAAAATTACATAGCTTTTAAAAATTATACTCAGATGATATTAAATGCACAGTTTATTACCATGCATATAAGAAGTGATATTGGGAATGTGTTGATATAAACTGACATGTTGATTCCTCTGTTCTGCTCCCTTAGAGCAGCAAAATGGGTTTTTTTCCCCCAAAGAGCTTAAAAAATGTGCAGACAAATATCGACATAGCATTGGAAGGCTTCATGCAGATCTGAAGTAAATAGCCTAAATGAAGACCATGGTTTGAAGGGGAAATTAAGAGCAAAATGTTATTCCAAATACTTATAAAAAATATTCAACGGAAATAACAGATACCACTAGTGACTATGTGGAGTCCTACCTAAATTTCAAACCAAATTGACACTGTTCATCAGTAATTCGTTACTGGAATTTTTCTTTTAAAATAAATTACAATAAAATCATAAATAATTTCACATACATCACAGTGTTGAAGTGTTGAGGCAAAAAACCTTAAATTCATTGCAAACACTGAATGATGATGTAGTAAGGTGGGGGATCATTATGGAGAAAAAAACAAAGAAAGATGCAAGAGAAGTGTACATTATGTTTCACAGTTTCACTTGCTCTACTACAAGCAGTATTGACTGTTCAGAGATCACAGGTAAATAGTCCTTCCTTCCAGAGACTCAAAATCTATTGTTTGAAAAGTTAGTATCAGCGAATTCTTTGTGAAAATTCAGATTTATTTTTTTTTTTCCCCCCAACAATGCATGCTGCCAGATGCACTTTTAATTAACTGTACTCCAAATGCAGTTTCATTACATATATTTTTTGGACATTTTTTTCTTTTTGGAAAATAGCATTTTAATGGAAAATCATATTCTTTGGCCTCTGAGTGGTAGATTTTTTGTTGTAAGTGTAAGCTGAATTGGTTACACTTTGAAAATGGGTCAGTGGCTAGTAGAGTTTGTATAAGGACTAAAAAGCGCTTTATCAGTACTCATTAGACATTGTGGTTATAAGGTCTCACTGTTAAAACAAACTGGAGAGTTTCAAGCAATAATATGCTACTCCACAGTTTTTAAATATTGCATATTCATAACATTAAACAAAGTTTGATTAAAACAACAGTTACAATAGTTGCTGGGGTCAAAATGTTTGGTCATTTGGATGTGATCCAGTTTTCTTCATTATAAGGGGACAAATGCATCCAGTTTCTCTTCCTGCTGTAAACAATTAACATATTGTTATTCTTCAGTGTGTTATAATAATCAATTGGCATTTAGCAGGTTGTGGATACAAATCTTAGCATAACCAAACCTAATGAGAGGTTTTCATCTAAATAAAGAAGATGATATAAATAGCAATCAGTTTGAATATAGTCAATGATTTAAAGCAAGCTGTATACTGAGTGTTTTGTCATGAAAGCTCTTTAGCACTTGTATGCATTTACAAAGTGCGTCCCTCCTGGTTTGCACAGCGTGTAGCTGGCAGCACTGTTGGGTTTTTGTGTTTTGTTTTTTGTTACGTTATACCGGGTAGTAACCATGGGTTTGACTGATTTAAAAAAAGAAAGAACAAGGGTCAAGAATTATGCTTAGAATTAGAGGTACAGGTACACAAGCTGTTCTCTGTGATACGCTTTGAGTGAAAATTAATGTATCCAACTAAACGTGTATCCAATACTAAATATGTATTTTGGCTCAGCGGGGTGCACGCAGAGTAGCCGAGGCAGTCACTGCACGAGTGACCGCGCCACTGCCCTTGCAGGGGAGCAGCGTGGGGACGGGCTTGTGTAACCGGACCGTAAAGGCCGTGCCAGTGACTCATGGGTTTTATCTCTACAAGCCGAGCCACTTGCAGTTAGCTATTCGAGATTAGCCTTTCACTGGTTGTGAAATACACACAAAATACCTGTGGTTTCTAAGTAGTTTTCAGTGCAGGTTGCTTGTTAGGGAAAAAACCTCTGCCTTTATTGAAATAGCAGCTTAGATTTCAATAGAGAACAATGCTTGCAAGCTACTTCTGTCAATAACGTTCACTTCCTTCAAAGCAACTTTTCTAATTAATGACATCAATTGCTAATTCATGTGCCATCTGGATACTTGTATAGCTGCATAAGACACTCAGGAAATTGCCCTTTTTTAGAAATGCTTTTGTGGAGGTCGCAGAGACATACGTACAGTCTAAAACTGTCTCCACATTTCTGAGAAGTGAATCCAGGATAAAATTTTTACTTCATCCTCGGAGACTGTCTGAGTCTTTTTGTATTCTACTGACCTTAGAACCTCTGCTCTCGGAGCTGGCTGCCCTTCGTGCTGGAGGTGGTTACTGGTGCCAGTCCCTCTACCGGTGCCAGGGCACTGCTGACCTTGCGGGGGCTGGCTGCCGAGACACGCAGTACCTATACGGTGCTCATGCACAGGGACCGCTGTTTTTAATGTAATTGTAGGTGCAATTGTAATTTCAACCAGATGTTTTGTGTCACAAATAAACTCTTCCTGTCCACCCGTGCCACTCAAGTGCTGGGACAGGTCAAGACTCTGGCTGCAATGAGCAGATTTTTAGTTGTTTGCGTTTCAGGTGTTTTGTAACTTTCATTAATATTTAGTAGCTTCCTTAAAAAACCTCTATATTGTGAATACTACCTTATTTGGTTTTGTGTGTACTCAAACAATATATAACTGTTAATCCTTGCAAGGTTTATTTTTCTTTCATTTTCTTAAAGTATTTGAAAACATCAAAGTCTTTTTATGGCTTTTAATTTTATGGGCAGTCAAAATACCACAGGAAGGCCAAAACTTGTGTTGTTTTGGCTCTGCAGATGTCTTCTTGAAGGATTAAGGTGGTCAGCAGAATGTGTAAACACATTTCCAGTTTAAGTTGGTCACTAAAGCATCCTTAAGAGCAGCTTAGGAATCTAGTCCTGCAAGACAAAGTCCTCAATGGTATGATTGAATGATGGTCAGGCGCTTCTCTTAAAATGTTTTAGTAACTTTGCACTTCACAGCAGTTAGTCAATTCTCTTGCATTTGAGACGCAGTTACTGATCATGTGTATGTAACTAGTCCATTGACATATAAAATAGAGTGCATTTACTTTAACTGCAAGTTTAGCTCAAGTTCTGACAGTGTAATTATTTAAACAAAGGTGTAGTTATTCAGAAATTATAATGTGACTGCAGCAGTTATCTGACCAGGCCCTGTTCGTTGTGCACATTGATGGCTTTCTACATCCTACAGCTTCTCACACTGCAAAGAAGAATACGCAAAGTTTGTGAAAATTTTGGGGAAGGTGCTGCTTTAGTGGAAAGGGGAGCATGTGCTGATAGAAAAAAGACACTTGGAGTTCTCACATTGATTTTATATCTTTTAAAGGAGAGAACTAGGAGAGTGGAAAATTGTCTCCTCACAGTTTTCTTAAATATAAAAAAAAAACCCAAACCTTGAATATTTTTTTTTCTAGTTTTGTGATTGTTTGGGTTGATTGGTTGGTTTGTTTCTTTTTGGTTTTGGTACTTTAATCAGCTGGAAAGAAGTCGCTCAATGAAGTCTAAATCTGTTCAAGGAGCAGTGTAGGGGAAAAACTAATTATCTGATTACCCACCTCACCATCTTGGCAGGGCCAGGCTGATGCCCTTTCATAAGTTCAGAGCTGGAAACGATGAAAAGGAAGTTATTTGAATAAAATAACAAATCACTTTAAATAAGTTACGGGAAGAGCTTATCGTAAAGATATTGGTTCTTGCAGACTTTGAGAAAAAAAAAAAAGAGAACATCCTGTAAAAGACCCCAAATAACCATATCAATTCTGTTCCACATTTTTCACATTTTATTTGAATTTAATTTTGTTTTTAGAAAGTCTTACATCTTAGAAGTTTGTACAGCTTAATACATTGATATAGCAAAGCTGTGAACTTGTAATACTGGGTTAAAATACTAATGTATTCATATAAATACTGTCTTCACCGGTAAAACGTTTCTCAAAAGAAGGGCACAGTTTGACGTGCGTTTCAGTAGTAGCAGTGGCCAGTCAAGCAATTTATCTTCTCCTCTCTGTGCCTACCCCTGCGCTACCTCATCCATTACGCCAGCATTGTGGGTTTTGTAGCAAAGTGGTGAACTGAGTGGGGAAAACAGACCTGCCTTTAAAAAAAAAAACCAAAACAAACCAGTTTTTGAAAAGTTATTTTTGAGTTGGCCCAATTCCTCACTCCTGTTCCCTTGTGCTGAAAAGACAGCGGGGACGTGAGAAGCAGTAGCAATAAGTAGCCTGGTGTAGGATCTGCTTCAGGTTGCTGATTGTCTGAACAAAGCCTGACTATACTTGAAAATAGAAAATTTTGTCCTTTGAAAGAGCATTAGAAAGTGAGTACAGAAAAGTGTTTAGAAGAACACGCACACCAAAAACTGTTGTATGTGAGTAGAATGCCTTTTCCTAAGCCCATTTGTTTTGACTTTCCTGCAGGTTTCCACCGTGATAAAACATTCTCATGTTTAGGACAATTAAGTATTTACTTCCCTTGTGAAATAAATCTGGATAAGGGTTGGTTATAGTAACTTTGTGTTATGACATTTTCTACCCATCCAGTTTTCATAAATTTACGTGTCACTTGGCTCAGCCTGTAATTCAGCATTTCTAATGGGTTTTTAGAGAAGAAAGGCAGACCAGAAAGGTTAAATGTTCGGAAGGATCTGGTAGCTGCCCTTAAGCTATTAACAGAATTTAGATGTAGAATTTCAGCAGAAGGGGGCAAAAGAAAAGTGTGAGTGATGCAGACAAAAATAATCTGTGGAAAATGGTCAGAAAATTATATTCATTTTACCTAAGCTTTTCTCATTAAAGGTAAAAAGAAAATCAATTCCCTAGCTTTTAAGATCTGTGCATTTCTATGGAAAATGTAAAACCCCACTTCAGAGAGATCTTTGAATCTCATTCTGTATCTGATGAAAAACGTGTTTTGGAACTGCCCACTTTCAAAATGTTCCATGAAAGAGGAACCGCCATGCTGGGATCACACTTTCACTTTAGTCTTGACTTTCTTTTAACCTAAGATTTGACGTTAAATATAACTGAAATAGAAAGCCTCTTTTGAGAGGAAATATTTAAATCTGAAACAATTGAAATGGGATGCTTCAAGAGCGGTAGAACTCTCGCATCCCTTTTTGCTTTGAGGGGAAAAAAAACCCAACCCAAAAACAACAACAAAAACTAAAAACCCCAAACAAACCCAAATTTGTCAACTCTTCAGTTTAAGCCAGTGTTTCAGTGGCTGCACTTTCTGGGAATTTGGAGGAACCATGAAGAATGGTTCTGTAAAACATTCTTTCAAGAAGCTCTACTAAGGATTTATTGGAAGAAAACGAGACTGCTGAAAATTGCTGACATTATGTGTTATTCAGTGAAACTCCATCGCTTTTACCTCAGTGCTATACAGCTACTTGGCCTGGAGCCCGCCTCTATTGCCTTTCTGCCATCATCTGTGTTTAAAAATGCAGCTTGAGGAGATCAGCTCCTCAAATGAGCTTTCTATCATTCTGGCCTTCACGTTTAGTGAAATAGAGGCAAAGAATTAATAGGAATACGTTGCTGTTGGTGGGATGCCGGGCGTTCCTTGTTCTGCGTGTGCTCCTAACCCAGGCTAAGCAGCGTACCTTGCGGTAGAGGTTGGCGTTGTCAGCTGCCTGCCGACGTGTGTGCCAGGCTGCGGGTCCAGCCAGGCTGCCCGCT
Organism: Ciconia boyciana; assembly: GCF_034638445.1. Lineage (NCBI taxonomy): Eukaryota > Metazoa > Chordata > Aves > Ciconiiformes > Ciconiidae > Ciconia > Ciconia boyciana. The sequence goes on from NC_132936.1 coordinate 86,750,614, forward strand.
CACACGCGGTGCCCTTCCCCGTCACGCACCTTTGTAGTTAATTCTGGCGTGTGGATTTTATGCTTTGGTGGAAAGTGCACTGGGAAGTCCTGCATAAAAGAAAGAAAAAGGAAAATAAAACAGCGCTTGAAAATGTTGTTTTGAGTAAAATGCTGATGCGTAAAACTATCATCGTTAAACAACAATGAGTAAAAGATCTGAATCCTGAAAAGTCAGCTGAAAGCCAAAAAAACTGCAAAAGAACTGCAAATGAAGTATCTGAGCAAAATACATTGCAGTGGTTGTAAGAGAAGCTCTGGCTGGATGGCGATGGTGTGCCACAGGCTCTTTTCTAACTGTCTCTTTAAAAGTATGCTTTAAAGAGCAGTGCAATTGTATTTTAAATAAGGAACACTCAGTTTTCACTATTTCGGTGTCTGATTATCTTTTGTGTGTTTTGTGTTTTGCTTTAAGATCTCGATGGTTATGGCAAAATCTTCCATCAGCGCATGGTATAATGGGCCAGCAGTTGGATGATTTACAGTCATCTGAAACATGATATATACTTCTCCTCTTCCTTGCCCATGGTAAGTTTTGTTCCTGTACATACCTATAAAATGCTTGACTTCAAAGAAGGAACTAAAAGTTTGCAGTGACCCGCATTGGATGTTGTTAATTTATTAATTGTTAATTTACTGAATACATAAAAACCAGTTCTTTTTCTTAAGCTGTTTGAGGATGTTTTAAAAACTTAACTTCAAAAAATAACTGTACAAACTTTTTCTCTCTCTTGGATGATTTTAAAGCTGTGCAAAGATCCTGATTCACAGCTTGAAATGTTATCTCTTCCTTCAGCTTGAAAGCATCTTCACCTCTGTGTGGAGGGTCTGTCTTCAAATTAGATTCCAGCCAAATGTTCTTTTTGGTATGACACATACCACAGCGTATTTAAGAACAAAATAACTGTTACTATGTTACAAATATAATTCAAAACACAAGGAAAAAAATAAATTGGAGAAAATATTTAGAAAGACATTTTATTTTTGCAGTGCTTCTATGTTTTGTGCCTACAATTAACCTGATTATAGTATCCGTGAGCAATGTTAAGTATTGTATAAACAATAATATTAAAAGCAAGGCTCCTCACAGTATAACTGAACTATCACTTCTGATTTACAGTGTCCAGGCATGCAATAATGAGATCCAAAGCACTGGTTGTTTATTTGGCTAAACGCATTGACAAACCAAATTTGGATATCAAAATGTTCCACTGACTGCTCTTTAACACACCAGAAATAGCAGCCCAGTCTCCTGTCCAAATATCAGGTTAAGCATTTGAGGTTAAAATCCCCACTGTCTTGCTCTTCTCCTTTTTAAGGGTTTTGACATGGCTCTTACACCAAAGTTTATTTGTGAATGGGCTGAATTTTCTGGAATAGTTGCTTAGCCATTGTTAAAATCTGTCTGTAAATGTTTGTTACCTTAAGTCTGTGTCCAGGGTTCACGTTAGAAAAGATATGACATGCCAGCATGAAAAGTATCTTCCCTTTTCTGTTCCTGTTCCAGATTTCAGAGTCCTTAGACGTACGCAGAAGTAATGAGAAAAGCAGAGAGATGCAAGCATTGAGAATAGAAGAGGCGAATTAAAAGCATTAGTCAAAGCCATTCTTATGATATGTTTAAGTACTGTAAGACAGAGGCAATACAGTTTCCAGAGGTGTGTTTGCACTTGATCATGGAAAGGTGTGTTTAAATATCCCACATAAACAGATAGAGATATTTACCAGCAAAACTGGTTACTGTTATTTGTGGTGGAAGTAGGTATTTACACAGTGAAGCGGACAGATATATAGCACATCTTTTTCATCCTTTGGAGGGCATCTTCTGCCTGCCTGTCTGTTACCAACTTCAGCTGGCTTTGCATTTCAAATGGTATGTCTCCCAGGTACTAACCATACAACTCTGAAACCAGGGAGCCAGATAAATAGCAAAGAAAACATCACCTCACTTGCTTCCGCTGGCAAATTATTGAGGGGAAAAAAAAAAAATTGTTTGATGTGTTATCTAGCACCTGTTGATTCTGCAAGGCAGTTCCCTGGGTATTCATTGAGTTCTACATTGTTCCCTAACCAGGCTTTTTATTTGCTGAATTAGCCGATTTGCTTCAAAGACTTGACCTTTTATTTTCTCCTCTTCCTTATCTGCAATGTGCCATACATTTCTGAGCCTGTTTTTGCATCCTGAATGTGCACTGATTCATGATGAAATAAGGGCTTTGTGACAGGTCTGGTGGAAGAACTAGCTTCTTTAAACAGAGAAAAGGATGTCTATCCCATATGTGTAAACACTGCAGGATTTTGACTCCTTTTCCAGAGGTCTGCTACACCACATTTTACTGCAGTTATTCCCTGTGTCCACTAGCATAAGAACAGAATCCAGTCCACAGTGTTTCCTTTGTGGCCAATCTAAAAAATAAAAAATTAGTGTGATGATGTCTTAAATTGTTTAAGAAATGCCGTTTTACGTTGCCTTGACAATTAAAAAAAACCAAAACCTGCTTGCTTTGGCAGTCGTCTTTGTCAGAATTGCTCCTCTTTGCAGTCAAAACTCTTCAAGCAAAGAGGACGTGTGTGAAAGGGTATTTTCATCCCCCCCTCACTATTGTATCCACTCAAGACTCACGCGGGCTCTCAAAAGCCCAGTGAGTTACCACACTGCTTCTTTCTAACCAGATTAAAGCTAAGGTGGATGTCAGGAAATAAACTGAATGTCACCACACATTATGTGAAACCTAGAGGATTTTCTACCCTTACTACAGTAGCTTGCGGAATGATATCTGGAGGCTAAATAAGCCTTACTTGTCAAATTCAAACCCTACAAGAGAAAAAATAATATTCAAAACAGTAATATACATTTAAAACCTGTAAAATAATAATGATTATCATAATAGTTCCAGCTTGTTCCCAAATCCTATACTCCATTAGCTAGACCAGGGAAACCTACTTCAGAAAGATACGTTAAGACGATGAAGTCAGGCTTTTAGAGCAGATGGTGGGATATGAGAAGAATGTAAGTGAAAGGGAAATGGAATCTCTTACAAGGAAAGAGTACTAGAAATGCAAAATCGTACATCAGCCTGTAGTTATTGAGTGTCGTCTTTATCTTCATTCTGCATTGGACCAGCTGATATCAACTTTGGCTGGTTTTTGTGGTTGGAAAGCAGTCAACTCGGCTGAGATAAAAACAACAACAACAAAAAAACCCCAAAAAACCCGAACAAAAAAACCCCACCCCAAATCAAACAGCAACAATGATAAAAAGTGGAAAATCTTAATTGTCTCCTATATATTGAGACAATTCATATAGTATTTTAAGATTAAACGGATTATTTTAAAGATATTGAATGTGTAAAGTCAGCACAGGATGACAAAGAAGCAATAAAGAGCGGAAGCCAGGTGCTGTTTAGGAGACATTTACGATAACTAAAAAGAGAATATATAAAACATCAAAGGTCAGGACATCTACAAACAAGATAAGTCGTACAGACCTTATGTTAAGTTATAAGACTAACGAAGGAATTTTTAGTACATAATTGCATCAACTTACTTGGAAGGCACACTGAAAATAAATCTAGGAAGCTCAATAAAAAAAACTGTAGCAGGTATCTCAAAGTCCTAATACTTACCAGCTGTATTTTCTGAGTGTTATGTAGTATGGACAACACCAGCAACTGCTAGGCAATGTTACAATCCTATTACCTGACTTTAAAAAAAAAAAAAGGGGGGGGGGGGCAACAAGACGAAAACAGGGAGAAGGTCTAGCCCTGGATCTCAATTTCTCAACTCAAAACAATCAGTCAAAAACCATGTACTGAAACCTCCTATACCAACACTATGTAATGGAAAGCTTGCGTTTTGGATGTTTCTGCTTCTGAATTCTTGTTTCAGCCTCTCTGTGCTAATGGCTCATCGCAGTTTACAGATCGTGTTGTAACGCAAGTGCTCCATTTTAACTGTAAATCATCATTAATAAGTATTAAAACCAATCAACTTTGGTTATTTCCATTGCTTTCTCCTTACTGTGGGAATCCAGGGTTCTCTAGACTGCCACTGATTTTGCTTAGAGTGTTGCTCCGTCAGAGTGCACACAGATGCATTCAGTGCATCTGGGTCCGCCCTGCCATGCCCCCTGCTAGCCAGCCTGCCCAAACACATCAGGGGCTTCGTTTGGATGCCAGAATAAATGGCGTAGCAGGTACACTGGGAGAATCAAAACAAAACATGCATTATTTATGGAAGTAATCACGATCCTACTGAGATGTATCCTGAACTGAGATGCATGCAGCTAATAAACAGAAAAAAAGGAATAACTGTTAGTGTTTGTCTTGAATATTTCTGGTTTGGGTGAATTCAAACTAGGTTTTTAATGCTGCCTCAGTACATTCAAATAAAGTAAGAACTCCCCTTTGCCCTTTCACACACTTCTGTGTACTTCGTTTTCAAGCTGATATTGTGATCTAGAACTAGTGCACTATGTCAAGAGTCTTGAATAAATTATGCCACAGAAGCTTCAAAAGCTACAGAGAAACTAGCCTCAAAGTCAGGTATTGGTTAAGGGAAGGATCAGTAATCTAAGAGGCATTGCTGCTGATGTGCTGTCTACTAATGATTTTCTATTAGTAGAGAATCTTGACTAATGATTCTCTATCAGCGTGTCCTGATTGATGCACTAGTCAACGGGTCGGTGCGTCATTTTATTTCCTCTTAAAGAGCGTCCTTCTAATGTGAGTGTGATAGGATTTGGCTTTAAATTAACTGCTGCAAGCAATTTCTCTATCTGAGTGGAGACAGGAAACTATTTTCACTTTCTATAGGTTTTAATTTGTCCATAGTTTTTCTTCTGAATTCATAAATTATTTGTATCAAGTAACTACCTCTGTGGGCTTTTTGCATTTTTAAAAAAATACTAACTGAGTAAAGATGCTTGGAATGAGAAGAAGCTCTCTGGTAGTGTTACTGTTGTGTTTAAATTCTATGCTCTTTGACTGCACCAGGCTCTTAAAGAAAGTGCTGGGTTTAAAGCTCCAGCAAACTTGCTTGAAAATATATCCAATGAATTAATATTTAATTTTTAGCCTTTCTACTGTGTTACTGTAAAAAAGCAATGGCAGCCACTTTCTACAAAAGACTAAGGGCTTGCTAGTTTTATTAGGATAAAAAAAAGCCACATACAAATACTAGTAAACTGATTATTTGTTTTTATCCTTAGAATGTTAATCTAGGCTTTTTTCTCATTAACAAATAGTGATATAAGAATATACTGTGAGTGCTTCAGATCTGGTTGGGTTTTTTATTCTCCTGCTATGAAGGTGAAGTTTCCAATGGGAAACCAAGATGCAGTACAGAACTATCCAACCCATTATCAGTTTGATAGAGGAGGATCCTGGAAAGCTGGAAGGGTTTAAATGGCACGCTATCTAGGAGAGCCATATCAGTGATCAACTGCCTTTGGTGCCCTAGCAGAACCAGCTCTTCCCCTCAAAGTTAGACCTTGGTGAGCTGCAGGAAATTAGTGCAACTAGCTCAGTGAGAGAGCTTTTTGATGGGAGGGGTGGCTTTATTTTAGGTAATCTGTAATTGAGTTGATTTTACCCCTTTGCGTTCTCACACTGGCATGCCCACAGCGCTGAAACCCGTGTTCAGGTGATCTGGCCAGCATCACTTGTGTGCAAGTCTGGAGGCCTGGAGATGCCAGCAGTTGCACCCTCACCACCTCTTTTGGGTTCCTCTTGGTTGGTGGCGACAGATGAGTTTTGGGGAAGTTCTTTTGTGTGATATAGGATGCAACGGTTGCGTATTTTGATCTTCACCTCAGAATTTTGCTTCCTTTGGCCTCTGTACGTGTTAGGCAAATCTGCTGCCCAGTGCTTGTGCGTTCTCCTGTCATGTTTCTCAGTGTGGCTGGGCTGGCAGGAGGAGGCACGTGGCATCACTGCGTGTGGCGTCACCTCTCCTGCCTGCTCACGCTTCTGACCTGCACAGCAGCCTGGTTTACAGTGTAATTAATTACACAGTTTTAATTTTGGATACCTAGCTTGAGAAAATGTGCCAAATGCTTACTATGAAAATTGAGGACCTTAAAGTTACCTAGGATTAAGCACCCAAAAAAGTGCCTAGAAAATGGAACTTTGTTTCAGTTTAAGAAAAACTAAATATATCCGTCTCCTGTTTGGTGGATGTTGACTGCTGAAGGCAGATGGTGTTTCCTGTATCCCTGAGAAGCCTGAGTTTGATAACTCCTGGAGTTTCTCACAGAAAGGATTCAATACAGACTTCTGAAAAAAATAATTCTAGAAGTAGTATGCTGCTTAGAGCAATCAGTAACTTTTTCTTTGTTCTTTTATAGTTAGCAGGCAGAGTTCCTTTCTGAATGCTTATTATTTCAGAGGTTTTGGAGGTTTATGTTACATAAATATACATGTTGGAACTAGGTTTTTGTATGAACATAATTCTGAAATAAACAAGATAATATTGAGATATTTAAAAGCTATGTGTCCCCAACTGTGGGAGTAGAAAGCAGGCCTTTGATAATCAGAGTAAATAATATTTAAAAAAAAAAAAAGTTTTTAAAGAGACTGAATTACTTTTTTTCTCCCCAGTAATCTAAATAGTTAGAATACTCATGAGTATTTGCAAAACCCAGGGACGTGTTGGCTGTAAGGCCCTTGGGAGGTCTCCTCCCACTCCAGGCGGGACCATCGCCCACCCGGATGCGAGCAGCCACAGCTCTGCCCTTGCTGGGGCTGGCTGCCCATCCCCTCCACTCCTGGTCCCTACTCACCCCGGGGGTCATTCTGTGCCATGAACCCACCCTGGCACCTGGGGAGTGTCATGAGGTTTCTGTTGGCCCAAACCTCAAGAGTATACAGGTCTTTCCGGCTGGAGGCTCTGCTGTCAGCCATGGCAGCACTCCCCCTAATTTACTGTCAGTTGCATATTTGCCAACAGGACCTCTTTGGCAATCAGCAGGTCACTGATGAAACCGTTGAACAATATAGGCCACTGAAATTTACCTTTACAATGAGGTATGGATTCGTTTTTCATTTTATTTTTAATTATTTTCAACATACCAATGTTATCCTATAATCTACCTAATAGCAGAGAACTGTTATAAGGACTTGTGCCCAAATTAAACATAACCATTTTAAGACTCATTTAAAAAGTAGCTTTGCAAAGCACAACGTAGAAACCAAGTAAGAATCACTGCAGTTCTCTGACTTCCAACTGATTGAATGCATACAGTATCTGTATCTCCTCTAACTTCATTTATTCTCTTAGCTAGCATCAGCAATAGGAGAAATGGGGACAAGGGGAAACTGGTAGAAAAGATATAGGTTCTGAAAAGCAATTTACATTTCTCAGCTCAGGGAAACAAAATCTAGGCTTTTGAAAGGACTAATGAAGTGCTTGAGAAGGGGAGGAATGAGATTCATAAGTTTAATTCATGCTGTTACAGCAGGCATCCACAGTTCAATTCCGTATTCATTGCTTTTAGATGAACTCTGTATTAAAGCTGAGTAAATTTATTCAGAAATTTAGATAAGACTCTTTTTTTTTCCTTTTACTGTTGACAATAAAAGAATCTAGATTTTGGCAATTTGTTAGCTTGGAGAGAACTATCTCATTGAGATCAGAACTGTTGCTAGAAAACTAGATCAGTGCAGATTTTTACAAGTAGATCAGTCATAATTTCTGATAGAATAACTACTGTTTATAGATAATGTTCACCTTTTCAAACTCTCTGGTTACACTGAAATGCTATTGGATACCCTTCTTCACCAGAAAATTAACAAAGTTGGAGTAAACCAGCATAAAATCCTCAAAACTTTAAGGAGCGTCTTTTGTGGAGTTAATCTTTAACTTAATCTTTAATATCCTTCTGTTAAGTTTAACGTCTGCTTTTCATAAAACCATGTAACACTTCTCCTTATCAGCTTTCCTCTCATTTTGTTTCCTTTTGTATTATACTGTTTTCTACAGCTTTACATAAACATGTCTTCTGACTGCATTTTATGTGAACTGAGTGCATTTTACAGTGGTTTGTAGCAACTAATTTGGGCTATAAGTTTCTGTGGGTAAACATTTCTCTTGGCAAATCTTAATTTTTCTGCTAAATTATTTGCTTAAGCGCTGCAGTGAATTGAATTGTTATCAGAAGTAGTTCTTTGCCATGCTAATATTACGGAAATAATAATTTAGATACATCAGAATACTGATTTTGAATAATTGGTACCACTGGCTTAGTGAGACATGATATTTATTATTCTAAGGATTAATATATGCTGTTATATCTCGATGTTAGTTTGCTGTATGTCATTAACCGATGTCTCTCTGTTGTGTGGGGTGTGTGTATATATACGTAAATAGACATGCGCACATATATATAAAAAGATGAAAGAATAGTTTAAACTATACAAAGACACTTTAAAAAAGAATTTGTTGGGGGGGGAAGAGTATCATCCTCTTGAGAGATGAGCAAACTTGGAAAGTAATTTCTTTCCTTTAAAATAAAACCTAGGTTTTTTTTTTTAATTGCATGCTTTATCTATGTTCTGAATCCATTACTGTGCGTCTCTTATTGGAGAGATCTTTATAATAAAGGTAGGATTCATCTGGTGCCTCTCAGTTGTCAATGGGGAGAGGCAGGCAACTCCAGAAGGCAATTCCTCTCTTTTATCTATCTTAGATACTTATCTTAGAAGGGGATATATTACCCTTTGGAGTTGGCTGTGAATACAATATTGTTATTTCCTATTTTAAAAACAGGCCAAGATAAGCATGAAGAGCTCAGTGCTTCCTATAGTTCTTTTTATTTTGTTGGAGCTATAGCAGTTGCATCTCTGGAGCGACCGCACTTGTTCAGGTGCATTCTACATTTTAAGTACACAAAGGTTCTCTCAAAAGGATAGAAACTTTCAGGCTGGAAGATACAGTACTTTAACCACTGTTATTATGTAGCACAATTTAAAAAAAAAAAGTCTTCAATTATACTAGTATTTAATCCAAATTGGCGGTGTTCTTTGGATCTTTTGTTTGCTTGATGGTTTGACATTCACAGAAATAAAACACTTGCCATGTTGTATTCTACCTGCTGCCTTTTTATATATAAGCAGAATGTTACATTTATTAAAACAAGGAGTTTGCAAAAAAAAAAAGATCGGGAGAAACGAGACTTTTTGAACCATTTTCTACTTTTTCTATTTGTTACTGGAAAAGAGTAATGTATATCAATAATACTAATTTAACTAGTTTGTGCAATATAATTTCTAATATTGAATCCTGTCACCTCTTTTCTAGAAAATCTTAGTCTTTTTTTTTTTTTACTATTTTTTCTATTTTGGACAAGCTTGTGCTGCCCATTGCCTTTCATGTTGCCTATACTAGCTGAACTAATAAAATTTTTTGCCTCTGTTAGATTCTTTTGCCTTACACAGGATCAACTATAAAAATACAGCGATACTTCAGCGTAGTGTCAAACTAGAGTCTTGCCTATGTTTACTCACTACAGTAGCTTTTATCCAAATGCTTTTTAATTCTAGTGTCTTTGCCATGTCCTCTCTTTGGCAAGAGCTTTACTGGTTTAACATGTTTACTCATCTGTAGTTTTCCATGGATTAGACAGTCCTCATTTCCTCTCCTAAGTGAAATGGGTGTTGTGGTGCTCTGTTAAATAGTGAGTGTTTCACCACAGCAATGCGGGCATTTTAGTGGTGTGGAAATCATTTCCCATTGGACAATATATAGCTTTATTCAGGACTTAATAGTTACAGTCTGAGTTTCATCTTCAGCCAAGTGAAGTTAATGGCTTGACTCTGGGTTATACAAGACCTTCTTGTATAGTGCTAATTAATCAGTGCTATGCATTAAAGCTGAAACCTTTCAGATAAGAAATAACAGCAAGCTTTCAACCATTTTTACTAATAAAAGCAAATGTACCATTTGGGGTTATCCTGACCAGATTTCAGCTTGTATTACATCCTGTGTAATGACCTTCTTACTACATTTCAATTACATAGTCTGCTGTTCTTGTATTCTTCCTCTAAGCTGTTTTGTCGCTTGGCACAGTTGAGCAGCTGCTGCGTTCCCTCCTCCAGGTGGCTTCGCTTCAATTGCCTCGGAAAAAATGATTCCATGTCGAAATACGTAACTCCACAGTAACATATAAGAAGTGTTTAAAATATCTCATGGTCCACTTTTTCCTCCCTGAAAGTTTGTTGCTATTTGGCTTTACTACACTAGAAGAAGGAGAGAGCATTTTTCATGTTAGGAAAATCATTTAATTGCTTTATAGGCTGCCCAGCTACGTAGCTATCAAAGAGCAGCTGAAGGCTTTTGAGAGAGGATTTGTGGGTGTGATTATACTCAGGGGAGAGGAAGGAAGTGAAGGATCTGCCTCAAAGTGGTGAATCCTGTGAGAATTGAGGCATCAAACAACCTTTCCAACAAGAGCCTGAAGCAACACATTAGCATCTACAGCAGGTGATGCCAATGAGTCTGAAAAGCTCAGATAAAATGAATGCAGGTGTTGGTGTTAGAAAATCAGGTCTCTAAAGAATATTGCTAGTTACCGTCAAGGGATTGTTCTTGCCAAATGAAGTTTGGAGGTAATTTAAATTGCAGTGCAACTCAACTTTGTGTTCACTCAAAGCAAGGTCATAAAATGGTCATGCATATGATTTAGTTCTGAATGTGAGTCAGCTATGGAGCAGGGATACTCTTAGATTTTGTTTGTTTGGAAAATTTACATACTTGAGCTTATTCAAGCACAAGCTCACCATATTTGTTGAAGATCTAGTACAAATTTTTAAAACCAGAAGAACTAGAGCCTAACTGAGGAGAAACGATTCAAAATAGATGTCTTTTTTTTTTTTAATGAGAAGTTTGCCAGGTCTCTGTCCTGTGCACAATAAGGAAGAACAGCTCTTTGAAATAAAACAGTAAATAGAAACCTTGGAGTGTATGTAGAGGGCACTATTTCAATCCTTTTCAAGTGTATTAACACTGTGAATAAGCAACATGGGTTATTCTTTTAAAAAAAAAAAGTGTTCTTGCAAGATGTAGGAACTTCTTGTCCATTGTGTTTGGGTGTAATCTAGTTGAACAAGAGAGAAAGAGGACCTTTGGCCATTTTTAAAAGGATGTGGCTTTGGGAAGGGGTAACTTCATTTCTGTGTTTAGAATGGATATGGTGACTCCACGTGGGGCAACGCTGTCCAGTGCTCCCAGCCTTTTGTGGGTGACACAGATAAGAGAAAGAAGGAGCTTGTGACTCTAATGCTATCCATGGGAGGGCTGCATGCATCCTCTGCCATTACATATGTCTATAATCCTGAGCCATTTATAAGATAAGGGCTAATTCAGCTGTTCCTGAAGAGTCATTGCCATTTCAGAGGATAAATAATGCTGTCATATTATCATCACTTCACTGAGTATTATGAGACTGCTAACATTGACTTCCCCGCTATTTGGTTAGTTTAAAGAAAGCTATAAACCTTGCTTGTAAACTCTGTTTTGTGCAGCTGCTTTTATACCACATTTCTGTGAGCTGTATCATTGTTGACAGAGTTTTTGATTATGTTTGACTTTTATTTTTGCTTCCAGTGTTCTATGAACTTTGGATTGAATTCATGATTATAAGGTGTCTGATTACTGATAAGCTCCTAACTATTTGAAGGACTGAAATAAAGCTCTTTTACTTTTCCTCTGCCTCTTCTCTCCCTTTTCTTAAATTAGTCATGCAGGAGAAGAAAGCCAAAGCAAGACACCAATATTCAGGTGCAAAGAAATTTGTCATAATCTGGTTATGCTGTTGCTAAGAATGCTTTAACTCCTTGAAGGTATGTGATACAACGCACTTAAAAAGCTGCCTTAGCTCAGTCTGAACTAAATTATTGGAATAACTGGACACTTCTCAAACTTGATGGACTGTATAACTCTATTATTTTTTTCAAATACTTTCAGTAATCCTTAAGGTTTCAGTTTCCTGATGTGATTGATAGTTGACTTTTCACCTAAGTGGAGAAATGTTTTGGTGATGGCATGATTGGCTGTCCCAGCCAGGAGCAGCACTGAACCCCCAGGCTTGAGAAGGGCTCGTTCCACACTGAAGCTGAACGTGCTCCCCCTTTCCCTCCTCCCCTGTGTCTGATCCCCAGGCAGCATAGATGTCACTAACTTCCAGCAATATTTTGCCTGTCCCCACCAGTTCTTAGGACCTGGGAGATTGCAGCAAGTTTTTGAAAACTGAGGTTTTTGTAAGTTTCCCAAGCTCATGTTAACATTTTCCAGCATCCCAAAATAAGGTTAAATTCTGTGAATACTTTTTTTCCCCCCACTAACTAAATCCATGCTGCTTTTCCAAGAAATTAATTTATAAAACTATGTTCTTGTTCCCAAAGGAGAATTCTGTGTCATGCCAACTAAAAACAATAAAACATCACCTTTTCCCCCCATTTAATGCGGGTAGCTATTCCAGTGTAACTAACCCATTATCCACAACTAGCTGTTACAGCGTGGGTCTTCATGTGCCACCCAGTTTATGGGAGGAATTGCACTAAGCATAAGTAAGAGCTTCAGAATTCCTCTCCCGTGGCAAAAGAATTTTGCTCCCAAATACCTAGGCATCTGTTGGCTGTAAGCCGCTTCACTTCTGCTCCCCTGACTCAACTGAGAGGACGGATGGTGGTTGCTGTGCCCTGGCACAAGCTCATGAGGAAAAGCCTGTTGTTGCTTCAGAGGGTCTCGAGGTGGAGGAAAATGGAAGGGACAGGCATTTGGGGAAACAAAAGGCAAGGATAAAACAAGGCTGGCCGTCTCAAAACTGTAGGTGCACAGCAGTAGCTACCATTGAGGTTTCAAAGGGAAGCCCCATGGCAGAGTGTCATTTTATGACTTTGGGACTTGCTGCTGTTCAGAAGTGAAGTAGCACTGTTAAGAACATTGTTTGCAAGTTAGAGAAGCAGGCTTTTCCAGGAGGTTACTTCACTTCTGCGATATCCACAAAAAGTTTGTCAGGGCTCTTTTGCAGTCTCTTAAAGTTCTGCAGATCCCTGAGATTTAGGGAAAACACGTGTCTCGTGGCCTACTGTGATGAGTGATAAACTAGCATTATGTTTATGTTTTCACTGCAGTTGTGGGGCTTGTCCTCTACTTATGGAGTATATGGATAAATTAAAATTCATAATCCAGGAAAAGAATATGTGAGGTTAATTTAAGACATCTTTGACATGGTGAGAAAAGACCAGCAAGTCAGTTTAGTAGCTAGTTTGTGTGCTCTTACACATATAGGAGGTATAAAGAAAATGGAGCAGAAATCAGGAATGGGGGGGGGGGAACGGGAGGGGGGGATTGCAAAGAGAAAGAAAAAGTACATATGTAGTTTGAAATAAAATATCTTTTGTTTGGAAGTCAGATATTTTTCTGCTGTTCAAGGCTTTCTGCTACTTGCCTCTCAGGGTGGGGGTGCTTTTTTGGAAATCTCTTCCTTAGAAAGTAGGTCAAGCAGCTTCTGGCACTGTGGTGTTTCATTTATGAGGGAAAGGGCAAAATGAAAATAATTTACTAGCAATGCTTGAGAACTGTCGCCATCTATTCCTTGACAGAGTGCAGATGACAGTAAGTGGTGTGTTAGGGTACCAGTTAAATTAGCAGTATTAATTAGCTGTCTGAGCTCTCTGTTTATTGTTTTTCCTGCTGTGAGTCTTTTTTAGACACATCTTGTGGGTCATACAAAATATAATCAAAGCAGATGACTCTATGTATATTTACTTATCTCTGTTTTATAATCTACTTGTTCAAATGTGCAAACTGCTCAGATTAACTCTGCTTGATTAATCTAGCCCAGAGTGGTGATGTTTGTGTCAACTTTTTTGTGCTTAAACATAGATATTTTATCATTCAATTTAATTTGAAAAGTAAAAACCATATGGACTAATATTGTCTGGTACAGGAGTGATTTTCAGGACTTTAAATGGAGGAGAAACTGGCAGTGTATCAAGCTTACAATCTGTAAATTCATCAGATTTAGATTGAGTGGAATGAGGAGACATTTTTGAATTATGCAGCTATTCAGCTTTTTCTTTAGTAAAAGTCTGTAAATAAGTTCCTTATAATTTGGTCTTCAAACCATGTCTAGTCTGATGTAGGATAATGATCCTTTTAGTAGTGTCAGGAGAGCAGTTATTAACCTTAGTAAGGTGCTTTGGACACTCTTGGTCAGTTGACAGTCAGTTTGGATGTAACCTTTATTTCTGGTGTTGGTCATTGTGGTAATGATATTGCTTGCAGAAGGAATTACAGCAATGTGTAGTGGAAGGTACGATATGATATAACATCTAGCACTTGCTTGTGTCCACATGCGCTGAAATCTCTGCCTGTCCCAGCACTAGCAAAATGAAAGCTGTTGGTTTCACCATGCATTGGCTATGATGCTGACACGGTTGGTTATCTTTCCTCAGCCCACCAACTCCTTGCTCTTCTTCAGAGGTTGGGATCAGCTGTCTGCTGTGTCTGCCCAAAATCTGATCCCGGGCTGCAGGGGCAGGTATAGCTGTGTCACCCAGCAGGGGTAGCAGGACGAGAAGCCAGTCCTGAGCTGTGCAATGCTAGTGTAGCTTAATGCAGCGCTCCAGCAAGAGGTTAAATGGTGCCTCGAAGGCATGATTTGTAAGCTGGCTTTCTGCACGGGGGTGCCTGGGCTATGTCTCCTGGGCACTGGGAGGTGTAGTGCAGAGGGGACGTTGTCCAGACTTAGCACTGGTTTGCAGCGCGGTTCCCGTCCCCCTGTTTGCCCACAACGCCTGATTGCTTGTGTCCCTCACTCCTCAGTTCATTCAGAGCCCTCCCTCGTCGGTGGGAAAGGGGCAAAATTTTCAGTGGTAACAGTGGAGTAGTTACTTCAAGTATTCTTTGTATGAATAGGATACGAGCCCCTCATTGGGCTTGGTTTTGTTTCCTATTTGTATTTAGCGTTTTGGCGAAATAATGATTAAATTGACATCCAAATGAGGCTTACAGTGGGCTTCAATACTAATAGAAATTTACCCTTTTTTTTTTTTAAAAATGGACCTTTTCAATATTTACATAGTTCTGTAGGAGGGCATGAATAAGCTCTGATGAGTTGGTTAAGTCTCTGCTTTATCTGTGTGTCTGCTTTTATACAGGCCTTTTCGGTCACTGTAGCACTTGTTTCTTCTTGCTTGTGAAAGAGCTTGCAAGTTGTGTTTTTTCCCCCTGTTTACTGATGGATTTATTTGTGGATTCAAAACTGATTCTTGCTTTTTTTGCTGCCACCAGTTGCTTTTCAAACTGTTTTAGCTGTTATTGAAGTGGTGGTGGTGCCGTTGTGGGAGGTTTTGTTGTTTTGATTTTTTGCTCTCGTTATTATCCTTGAAAGAGAATAATTAAGACCAACCCTCATTAAACGGAAGAGTAATTTTTACACAAGACCAAATGGTATAAACTATGTATAAATGTAGTTTAGGAGTTGGAAGGGAAGCTCTTAGTCATTAGGGTAGTTGGACTCTGCAGCAGCTCTGAAATATAAATAATGAATTTAATAAATATATTAAATGGATCATATGACCCTTTGATTTTGAGCACCTCGGTATCTGAAGCTCACCTTGCTAGTTCCATACATATATAATCAATGGTTCACGGAAACGGGGTGGCTTTTAGAAGCATAACTGCTTCAGTAATTTATCAGAGACCAGTAAGACATGGTGGCGTAGGAACATAACAGGACTGATTCATTGTCAGCTAAATCTAATCGGGTCTGAAGAATGGCATTATTTATCCATATGGGATCCCCCTGAAAACAAGCAAATACAGAACTTCCTAGCTGCAGCTCTTTTACAGAGCAGCTACTGGCATCAGGAAAAGCAGAACAGATAGTGTGGTACCTTGAACTGAGTCTTTTTCTACAGGCTGTCAGGGCTCAGTAATCTAATCTGTTGTGTTGATGATAACTGATAGCGTTAAGCACCACAGGGTAGGGCCAAAAAGGAAGTTATAAACAGAGGTCTTGCAGCACTGGGGAAGGATATTGAAGTCATCCTTCTGAACAGTGTGCAGCGCAACTGCCAGAGAGACAGAAATGGCTGGGAATGTTTCAGCACCTGAAGGCTACGTTACAAGAGTCTTAGCACAAAAAAATGAACAGATCTAGATGTTAAAAAGCAAGATGTTAAAATATGTTAAAAAATGCCTTTTTGTGCAGCTTTGAAGCACTCTTGCATCTGACAAAAGCCTTCGTGGGATTGACAAGTATCCCCCTCCTGCTCGTGCCTGCCCTCTCTTGTGCAGGCAGTTCCCGTTCTCCTCAGCTAATCCTGCACTTAATCATGAAGACGAATGAACTGATGAAATTATTCTCTTTCTCTTTATTTTTTGACTGTGCCTGGTGTTTAAGTCCTCCCCTCCTCTTCCCCCCCCCGTTATTTTCTAAGACTCTGGAACATTTGAGACTCATTTTTCACCTGGAGTCTTTCTTCTTCCACTTGAAAATTTGTCAGCTTTCTGAGTTATAACCACTCCTACAGCCATGGCAAAAGATAATTCCTCTGTAGCATGAGACTGCCAGTTGAATGCAATCCATAGAGGCAATTCATTAATTTACTCATTAGCTTTTCTTTCATTCTGATGGGGCACAAACAAATTATTCCCTCTGCCTTTGCCATGTTCTTTCTCACATCTGAAGGCTGTACTTGCAGGCCCTGGGGTTACTGCATGGCAGCTCTTTCTTTCCCTGCAGATCAGGCACTGCAGAGCTGTGATTGTTCCTCCTGCCCTCTGTCGGATCCTGGGACAGTGGGTCTGTCCCCTCCTGGCCCACGTAGGTGGGAGAAATGGTGTGTCCCAAGGACCAGCATGAACTGCCACCTGGACCCTGCTTCTCGGAATCCCGTCCCAACCTTTCCTCTCAGCTGCAAGACTTTGGGCCCCGCTGTGCAGATCCCAAGAGGTCTGTGCAACCTGTGGCTCAGACACGTGTTGTTTGATCCTTTCATCAAGGAGCCCAAAGCCTTCAACGAAGTTTCTCAGTCACTGTTTCCCACCAAACCTGGTAAAACTAGTAAGGATTTTGGTGGGGGTGTTGTGTGCACTAGCAGTGACTGAAACCAGCAAAACCTTTTCTAATTAGACTTTTCCTTCTTTTTTTAAATTTATCTATATTTTTTAATACAATGGTGTTGAAGAAGCTGAGGTGCTCTCAGCTGCAGTGGTAGAAGCATTACAGTTTCATGTCCTGGAAAATCAAGAGCAGTATGTTGTTGATCTGTTAGCTTAAAGTTTCTGTTCTCTAAAGCTTTAAAATGTCATTGATACAACAATTTGCTAAGATATGCTAGTGCTGCTTTACAGAGCTGTGACATTTTGCATTATAAAATACGTCTTGAAGCAAGGGGGTTATTTATTATCTCATCCCTCTAGGCTGATAACCAGTGCAGAGGTTGTCACTCAGGATACAGATTACAGTATGCAACAAAAATTATTTAAATTGTTGCAGATGTATTTGAGCAAGAGATATAAAATATGCTAACATTAACTTGTGATCTTGAAATTAAAAACAGATTTGTTTTCAAATAAAATTGGTGCATTACGGAAGATTCACATTTCAGAATATCTGATCATAATAATAGGATACAATAATAGTTTCATTTTTCTCATCTGAAAGGTAAATTAATATTTAGGCACACAAGTAAAAGTGGTCTTGATCTTTTTTTTTTTTTTTAATCCTATCCTAGAAGCACTGAGTCTACAGAAATTTTCTGTACTCTGCAAATGCAACTTTTTTTTGTCTGCAGCTTGACACAGTGTAATTTTAACACTGAAATGTTAATAGCATTTTCAGGGGAATAATTCATACAGTTCTATTGCTTATGTCACTGTCAAAAAGGAAAAAAAATTGCGAGACCTGGGTAGTTGTTAAAAGGCAGTGTAAGCTTGAACAACTTTGTGAAGGGCACACATGTCCTTCATGATGCAGAACCTTGCCTTCTGGATAAGAATTGAGGACATCCTTCAGGTTTCAGTTTTTGCCTTTCTTTTTTGTTTTGGCGGCAATGGGTGATATTGCTGAACTTTCCTTTGAATGCTCGCAGTACTTTCTGCGAAATCATTTTCTCATGCTTGGCCCATTTAGGAGTATACCTGAGCCATGAGTGGGCTGGGAGACCTCTCTGACCCTATTAATGTGCTTTAGAACAACTTGTCTACTAGGATAGATTTACCTGACGCAGTGAAATGACTGTGTTAGTTTTAAATTGTGCTTTGCTCTTGTTTTTAATATAACTTCACATTTTCAGGGCATAATCTGGCTCTTTCCATACTGTGACTTTCTCTCTGAATTTCAGCGGAACTGCTCATGTGTTTAAAATAAAACATGTGCCTAAGTGCTCTGGTGGCCAGGGGCCAGAGCACTCAACACGTTGCAGGGCTGAGCCCTGCTTTAATGTATAGTCTTCTCTAGCCCAGGATAAATCGGGATTAACTCTGTAGGAAGTGTCACAGTACTGTGAGGATTCAGAACATACCTCACTACATCGAGGGTAGCTCGGGCTCCTAGCAAATACAAGTGCAAACGAAGCAACGCCTGTGGCATAATGCTTTTTTAAGTTGTCGTCAAATGAGGTGCTTTTTGTGGCTAATGAATTGGTCAGTTAATTTTCTCATCACCGTGTTTGAACTTGTTCCTGCTGTTGAACACTGCTCTTGTCTTTTCACACGTTGTTGAAGATGGCATTAACTTAACCTTCTTTCCTGTTATAAGGGCTTTAAACGCCTTCACGCTAATATCAAATAAATGGAATTTGTGGTTTAATCTGCGCATAGAGTACGTTATTGCTGCTGAGAAAGCAGAGGGAGGCAGGTAGGAGATCTCCATTCTCTTGCCTTTTATTCCCGTTAGACCACAGAGGCATTCCAGGGTCCTTATCAGCAAAGCAGTTTGTGTGGTTTTTTCCATGGTAATAGGGACATAGTGTGATATAGTTCAGACGTGCATTTTGGCAAGTATTATTTGGTAACTAAGTCTTCAACATGTAATTTTATGCGTATTCTATTTTTCTATCAGTTTCTGTGAGTGAACCTTTTCTGTTTGGGGGATAACTGAAAGACATCCTTTTTATTGAGTTTTTTTTTTTAATGAATTTCATTTGAATAAAAATCTGGGTTATTTTGCTTTGGATAAGATACCTAGAGACAGAAGATAAGAAAGGTGAAGGTTGATGTTAACTAGTGTACGGTTAAATTTTGTTTATTGATCACTGAACTCTGGGTGGCTGGTTCTGTTGCTTAGTTGTCTGGTTTACTCTTGTTCTGCTTTTATTTTTCTTTTTTTTCAGTCAGCTAGTTTTACAAAAATTGTTGCACAGCATATTGAAGAGGCTTTTTTGAACTGTTGGTTTCCAGAGGATCTTTCTTCCCTTATGCTTGCCAGTGCTGGCCTGTTTCAAAGCCAACTGGGCTGAACAGGTTAGCTCCAGTCCTCGGGAATGTCAGGAGGAACATTTAAAATGCTAGGCAAGCAAAATTCAGGAATTGTGTTTACTGAGTCAGTAAAGCATGGAAAGGGGCAAGTGGCTTTCCAGTCTCCTGAGGGGAATCTCTTGGCTTAGTGGCAGAAGATGAAATTATGGGTGTAGGACAAAAATGAAGTGGAGTGTATGGCACTAGTAAAACTTAAAAAATATGAAAGCCAAAATATACAAAGGGCTGGAAGTAGGGCAGGCGTGGGGCTGGGAGTTGCAGAATGCGACATGGTAGAAGGCCACAGCTGAACATCTAGGGTTTTGGGGATTTTCTCAAAAAAACTCAACCGAAAAACCAACCAACCAAACAAAAAAATCCTGCAGTCTCAAATGTGGTGGTGGAGAGGTATAAATAGTAGTGAAAATATGTAAGAATCACAGCTGGTTTTTGTTCTGTGTAGGGGGTATTTTCCCCCCTTCCACAATTACGGTTCAGTCCTCAAATGAACTTCCATATGGTCAAACATTTTGGTTTCCTAAACTTGCCTTGGCTACTGTGGCTGCTAGATTGTCCTGCTGGGCGGTACTGCTGCCTGCAAGCTGGTGTGAAGTGCCTCAACACTGCTTATTCCCCTACCTATTGCAGTTGGTGATTTCCAAGCAAGTTTAATTGTGTGTTTCTAGTCAAAACATATGCTGGCATCTGCTAAGTGCAAAGTGCTTACAGTGAATGAAAATAAACAGAGTATACAGTTTGCCTCTTTTCTTCAGATATTGTAGGTAGTGAAATAACAACTGTTAAGCCAGGTTTTGTGCTTTTTCGTTTCCTCTGCAACATTTTTTACTTGCCAGTCATACCTATTTCTCCACAGTAATTCTGAAGCCTGTTACTTGCCTTTTTTTCCCTCTGTTTCTTTTTTCAGCAGAGATCAAATCCCTTCTCTTTACAATTTTTTTTTAATATTCACTGAATTCATGGAAAAAAAATGTCATGTGCATGAAGTCCAGTGATCCTGTGAGAAAACTTTTATTGTAGAGTACTAATAAAATAGAGGATGAAGAAAAATGGTCCAAATTCTAAAATAGATGAAAGGTCCAAAAAGGTATTTATTGGACGTTATGCTGCTTGATGGGTATATGTGACTTCCGTCCTTGCCAAAATCTGTAGGTTAGGAGGTAAGAGAAGCACATTCCCATGTCTAGAGAGACCTTCCTGTATGCCATTCAGACAATATTTAAGTAGTCCTTAAAAGATGTTATACTCAGGATGAAGAGAAGTTGGCATAGAAGTATGCAGAAAACAAAAAGAGCTAATACTGTTATGCTCAGACCTTTGCACTTTTCAGGAGAAGAAAAAGCAGCAAAGGCTACTTTATGGTGGAAAGGACCTCTGGAGGTACTTTGTTCAGGCCACTGCTCGAATCAGGGCTAATTTCATAGTTTGACCGGGCTGTGCCCTGAGCCTTGGTCACTCAGGTTCTGAAAACGTCCAAGGGTGGGGCCTCCCACCGTCCCTGGCTTCTGGCATTGCCTCTGCTCAGCCTCCTGGTCCCAGCGTGGTGTTGCCGGGTTCCTCTGGCTACCAGCACCGCCGGGAGGCAGACGGTTGAGTCAGCTTCTGCCTGTGGAGAACCATGTGGAACCTGTGAGATGGAGAGTACGAGCTTTTTAGCAGAAATACAAGGACGTCAGAGATGAGAGAACAAAAATGCTCCTTTAAGATTTGAAAAGCAAAATAGTAGATGAAATAAGCACAGGTTTCTTCCACTTCTGGGAGCAAGTGCTGTTGCTTTGATTAAAATCTGGAAGGAGTACACTGCTACCTTGCTAGAAAGCAATGCTCTCATTTTTCAAAGGGGAGATAAAGTCTCATCTTCTTTAATTATGGTGGAGATGAAGAGCTTTCTAAACAGCAAAATCTTTTCAGAATACTATAAATTGTGCTAAGTGAAGTCTTTCAAGATTGCAATAAAATATGACTACGTAGAGCATAACTCTATCTTCACTAGTAGTATGTCTTTGCTAAGTGGGTTATCACTGCCAGTAGTCAGAAAGCGCTCTGTGTCACAAGCCATCGTAACTCACTGTAGTACTAAAATAGATTTATTTCTTACTGAACTACCCTCAAAACCCCTACAAGATATTTCAGGATACATGGTACTGCAGTACTGGTTTTACATAATATAAGGAAATAATAAGCTTTTTCATGTTGTATTGATGTTTATGATTTGAAAAGTCAATAGTTATTACCATTAAAGGATACATTGTTGAGAGAGTAAGCTGATGTTTGTGGATATAAGTAATCCTACAAAAGACTGATTAGGAGGATTGCCAGTTGCCTTCTTTTTATGGAGCATAATGACAGGCTTCAGATGTGTTTTCCACTGAGCTCCCTCTGAAGGAGCTCAGCAACCACAGAATAATGATGTCAGAAAGCAGTTTGTGTTTCCGCTCGATTAGCTTGTGTCACTTTTGTCTCTTTGCTGAATTTGCTTTAAAATCCTGCTAAGTCCTGCCATTGCTCTGTACGTGCCTCGACCCATTCTGTCAAATCGTAGGGGATGATGCTTATGAAAGCATCTTGCTGAGTCATCTGGAGCATCTCTAGGGTTTCTCTGGCTATAGGACAGCAGTGTGCTGAGGATGGGGCTGACGGCTGGGAGAGACCCGTCCTCGGAGGGAAAAGGGCTGTCCCCAAGGGACGTCCCTCCTTGGTGGCCACCAGGCAAAGGCTCTAGTCATGTTGGAGCAGGTTGTTATACTGTGTGGCCACCTAAATGTGTGGTCATAGCTAGGGTCCCCTTTTGCCTGTCCTGGAAAGATAGCTCAGAGGCTACTCATGACTGAGTGCTTTGAGGAGGATATTTGATTTACTCTTCCCAGCAAATCACATCATGAACTGTCTCCTGCACTTAGAACTATTTAGGTGCCTGTTCTAAAATGGTACGAGCAAGTGTTCCTTTGATAGGCACCCATCCAGGAGCGTTAGCAAAAAGCGGTTGTAGTAGCCTCACTTTGTAATAGAAGTTACAGAAATTTGTAAGGGGGCTCATCATTGTTGCTCTGCATCAGAGCACTTGAGCAGGTTATGGTCCTTGTATGTCCAGCGATGGCTACAAGCCTGCTGCTTTTTCCTTATGGTGATTCTGGGTGATCTGCTCACCTCCAGAGGGAGAAGAGGTATGGGTATGTGACAGAAGAGAGAAGAGAGAAATCTTGTTTAAGATTTGGAGTGATACTAGAGATGCGATTGTGAGGAGATACCTCAATGAAGTTTGAGAGTCTGACTAAATGCAAACCTTTGATGAAGTGACTCTGTATTTGGTCAAGTACTCGTGCTGTGGTTATTTTACAGAGCTCTAAGTTTTTCCTTTTGTTCAATAAAATAGCACTAAAATCTAAACCAAAAGTAAACCCAACAACAAAATCTATCCTTTATAGTACTGTTCCAGGCAGCACAAAAGGGACAGATAACATTAAGCAGTAGCATTTAAAGTTTCCTTTGTTTTCCGCAAGCTTCTGTGGTTTTATATCTTTCATTGCTATTTCTCTGTGAGAATAACAGGCATAAAAGTTTCCTAACAATGTATCAGCAGCTTGTTCTGATTTCTGTAGACTGAGGATGTGTCCTCTACCAGGTGGGGGGAAGTAATTTTAATAATCTATGCAATATTTCTCATAATAAATCACTTCTGAGAGAGGCAAAATCTCTAATACAGAGAGATATCTCTAATACCAGTTAGAGCCTAACAACATCCAGAATTAAACTATTTTATCATTTGATAAGTTACCTGTAATCGTTCACAAAGTGCTGTATCCTAGTTTGTCATTTTCTGCTTCAAAACAATAAGTATTGATGAAGTGGTGAATGCTTATAAAGCCTTTTCATGGCATGCTATCTTTAATGAGAATCTTGCAGTCTGCAGCGGGGATCAGGATAATATATTGCCTGTGACTAAGCATTATGGAAACTTTCAGGCTTGCTTAAGGTCAAAGAATTCAAAGCTTTTAACTCTGTGCGTAATTGTTACCTTAGTTGATTATAGGCATATGTACACATTCATGTTACATAGACCTGAGTTCATACATCACGCTTAAATGAGGTACTGAGCAGGAACTTGGACATCCAGCACAAAAATGTCCTAATTCCTTGGTGAAGGATAGCTCAGAAAGGGAGAGCTGGCGCAGCCCTCGTCTGGAAGGAAGCATGGCAGGACTCCAGCCTCCTGCCTGAACTTTCCATTCGTGTCAAACAATGCAGAAAATGGCTCAGGTCTTTTACAACTCGGAGCGTTACAGCACAGAGGCTGTATAGGAAACACTTGAGACCTGGGAACTAATGACAGGAGCACTTCTGCAGTCTGTTCTGGAAAAAGTGAAGGACAAGAAGTGCCCGTATGCTTAGGTACAAGTGAAAAGGTGTGAGGAGGAAGAAATATTCAGCTCAGTGAAACTCCTACAGATGAAAAGTCCCTGTCCTTGCATACTGACTTGGATATATAACAACACTCCGTAACAATAATTCTCAAAAGAAAAGTTGGAGGAACTTAATAGACCGTTTCGACTGTAGAGCAAGGGAGTCTGAGGGAGATGCAAAATGGCTGTCCCAGGACGGAGAGGAAGTTTGGATACAAACCCTGGCTTAAAATTCATCCTCTCCCGAGATGCATTTGCAGCCCAGCCATGAGCCCTTCACCTCCTGAGGCTCTGCAGCCCCCTGCCTTGGGCAGCCACACGCTGCCCCGGGGCACCCACTGCCTCTCTCCCCCAAAGCCCCTGGAGATGCCTTGGCTCAGGAGCAGCCCAGCACAGCTGCTTGGTGTGATGTGCTGAAGGTATCTGGGAAAGGACAAGGGAGCTACAGCAAGTTAAGGCAGGCTCAGAGGGAAGCCTGGAGCCGGCTCTTCACGTTCTCATAGCAGAAAGCAGTAGCTCCTTGGCCCTCCTACCTCTGAAGGGTTGGGCTGATGGGTACAAATGATGCTCTCTCCCATCCTTTTCTCAGCCCTCACCTCTGCTGCAGTGCTCTTCATCAGTCAAAGGTAATCTTGCAATCGCGCACTTAAAAATCAAAAGCAAAATTTGTCTTTTAACTCCTGTTCAGTCTCCCTGCTTCAGCTTTTTTACACGATATTAGAAAGCAAATAGTCTCTTCCATGCCAGTTTTTCCTTTCCTTTTCATGTTTGTGTGTGTGTGTGTGTAACTTTCTTCCAAGCCTAGCTCTGATCTTCAGCAGGCTCTCTCTGGAATCACAGAGATGAAAAGGGTATGCCAGGCAGCCAAGCACCATCTTTCTCTTTCGGAAACAACTTCCTTTGAAAAGGGGCAGTGGCTTTTCTCCTATAGCCTGTGCATCAACTCCAACACCCCTTCCTCCTTGAGGCCTTTGCCCTTTCTGTCATTGAGGCCATGAATTGATTTCTGGTGTCTATTCTATTAATCCAGGATCCTTGTCAGTGTTACAGTGGCGCCCAGGCACTTCTCTACAGGCTGTGACATCCAAGCTGACTTTCAGCTGGATGCCATCCCTGACTTTCATTTTCCTCTCTGGATACTTGCAGAGCTGTGCCAGACAGCGCAGATATTTTTATTGTAATGTAAGTA
Source organism: Ciconia boyciana (assembly GCF_034638445.1). Lineage (NCBI taxonomy): Eukaryota > Metazoa > Chordata > Aves > Ciconiiformes > Ciconiidae > Ciconia > Ciconia boyciana. The sequence continues at coordinate 86,775,726 of NC_132936.1, forward strand.
TAGAAGGGAGTTTCCTGGTAGGATACATCTAGAACAATCTTTGTGCCCATTTATTCAGACATCCAGACACACTGGTCCTGGATCTTTCTTGAAATACTTTTTTTAGTTAGTTTTTTAACATAAAAATTTATTTTGTTTTCCATTTAAAGCATTGCCTATTGTATTATTGTGGATTTTTTAAAATTACTTTCTAGGAAGTTAAGCACCAGACTGAGTTGACTTTGTCTTCCATCATATCAGTATTTTACTGGGTTTTACTTGGTTCTTACTAATTACATATGCAGTTTGGTTTGCTAGTGTGTAACAAGCTTTGAAAATAGTATTCAAAACATAATTAGTAAGATTTGCCCTTACAGTTGCTCATCTTGACCGTGTTTATAAATGTTGTGTAATACAGTGTCTGCGGTAACAGGGAACCCCAGTCAGGAACTCAAAGTACTTTCTGATCCTACAAAGTTAATCACTGAAACTCAGTAATATTTTCTGCATTGCACTGATAACATGCACCAAGATCCTTTGTAGGAAAAGAAAAGTATGTTGACTTGTCGTGTGGCAAAGCTAATCTCAGAAGTACCAAAGCATACTCATCTTTTCTCTTTGAGATTGCTCCCCATCCTCCTAGGTGTGACTGTCATGAGAAATAATTGACCAAAATTTTCTCTTTAGGCAATGGCAATGAATTACAGCATTGGACTGTTCAAAGTACTACATCTCCAATCCTGAAATGAGTGCACAAATGAGTCAATAAAATGCTGGATCATATTAATAATTTACTATAGGGATAATTATACAGGAAATAAAAGGGACAGAGAAGGCCATCGTCTACTTGCATCATTTCTGAACATTGAGAGATGTATTGTATGCCTGATGAAGGTTCTTAATGCTGCTTAAGAAACATTGGCCTGTAACTATGCAGAACACCTTAGAGAACTATTAACACAGCCCATAAAATATTGAGAGACTAGTTACTTATTAAAGGTCTGAACATCAGGGAGAAATAGTGCAGCTTTAAAAGTTTTAGGTGAGCTGAACAGTAAAGTTTTAATTAAATGACTTTAACAGTTGGGTTTTTTTAACATTAACAATCAGCCTTGTCAATATCTTGCATACTTTTTCACCAGTACATTTCTCATGCCCAAATATGGCTTTTGGAGGATCAGAATAACGAGCACAGAACAAGATCCTCTCCTCTAGAAAGGTGGGATGGAATTTCCGTTAGCTTCCGTAGATCCAGGTTTCATTCTGGTATCTTCCTGCAGACTGAAAAATAATGCATTAATCAATAAAAAGTCCTGTTGTACATATAAAATATCCTTATTTGCATTCTAAGTGAACATCAGGATCATTCATAGATTGAAGCCAGGAGGGAGTGTTGAAATCATTCTCAGGCTGTAGCAATATCCTTAGTTTATTTCAGCTGAACCAAAGGTATTTTCCCTGCCCCCACTGGAAAACATTTTAGATGCCCCCCCCTCCCTGTCCTAACCAATTTTGATTTTTAAATTCGGTGGTGGTGAATCTGTATGAATTTTAGTGAAACATCATATTGTCCAACTTGTTTGAAGACAAACCACCTTGCACATCATGTCTATGCTAGATGTTGTCACGAGACAAGACTGTTTTTTTTTTTGTAAGAAGAAACCTTACAAACCAATCACTTTGCCCCTTAATCTTATTTTTTATTGGACTTAGAAGGTTGGGCTGACCAAGGCAGGTGAGGATGGTCTAGTTAACGATATCATTTTAGATGCTTGTTCTCTTTTAATTGCCTATACACTGAGAATAATTTCTCTAGAGAGATTACCCACAGTACCAAAATTAAGCTTGTGGCAAGTCCCAGTCACTGAATCTGATCTCTCTCATTTCAGGCCAAAAAGGCAGGTGGGTTAGTATCAGTCATTTTTCGTTTTCATTGTAGCTCATGTTTGCCAGTGCTCTGTGTCATGTTTTAAAACCAGTCACTGGAAGCAATGTGCCCTCATTTCTTCAAGCCTTGCTGAAGCCCTGCGACTGAACCTATGTTTCAGTTGCGTGGACCTGAACTTGTTAGAACAACAGGAGACACAACAGGCTCTCTAGGCACATTTTTCTTACAAGATCTCACTGGAGACCTGGTAATGAATTACTGGGGCAACTCTCCATCCTGCAGGCAAAAGAGATCAAGGATGCATGATTACCTTCGGCTGTTCCCCCGCACACGCACACCTTCCTCTTCTTTAGGCTCCCTTACCCTCTCCCGGATGCCTTCAGCGCATCGCAGCGAGCAGCTGTGCCGGGCTGCTCCTGAGGGCAGGCATCCCCCGGGGCTTTGGGCAGAGGCAGCGGGTGGCTGCAGAGCCTCAGGAGGTGAAGTGCTGGTGACTGGGCTGTGAATCGTGGCTGGGCCCGTGCATCTCGGGCGAAGGATGAATTTTAAGCCAGCGTTTGTATCCAGACTTCTTCTCTGTCCTGGGACAGTGATTTTGCATCTCCCTTGTGGTTTTCCTTACACCATAGTAGAAGTTCTCTATTAGGTTCCTTGGACTTTTCTTCTGAGAATTAATGCTTATGGAGTGTTGTTAAATATGCAGAGTAGTACAAGACAAAGCTTTCTGTCACTTCCATTGCATGCCATCACCAGCCTTTTAATAGGTAATTTAAACCATTCTCATTTGCGTGGGGGTGGGTTGGTTGGTTTGAGAAGAAAGGTTATTGTATCTCCCTGAAGAGGTTAGGGAATTAGGGTTATTGCCTTGAACTTTTCTTTTAATTTTTGGCTTAAAGGAGAAAAGCTTCATCCAATGTAGAGATTTTAACGCAGATAAGCAGACTTTTGAAGCACAATAGACATTTTAAATGTGATTTTAAAAATTGTTTACCATTATAAAGAGCAGCGCTGATGGAACCATGGAAATATGCGTGTGTGGGGGGGGAAATCCCTCCTGTTTCATATAGTATACCTACACTGGGCTATTTACATGTGTTTTATAAGAAATAGTTGAATTTAACCACTGTGGAGGGTATTCTCTTAGACACGTAATAAAGCATTCTCTTTGAAGAACGAGAATCAAAGCAGTTGGTTTGAAGCATTGGAGTCTCTGTGCTCAGGGACATAAATGCTGACATGTGCCTTGTTTAGATGAGGCTGCATGGCCTCCTCTTAGCCAGTCAGCATGGCAGGAGGGAGCGTGTACAGTAGGACAGGGAAGAGTCCCTTTTCCTTTTAAAATTGCCCAAGCCCAAACTTCTTTCTTAAACGGACATCTCCTTACTGTCAGTGCTCATGGCTGAGTTTTTTTGTTTACGTGGGTTCATCCCCATTCACAGCTCTGAAAAAGAGCTCTCCGCCCTTAAAACAAGTGATGTTTTCAAAGAACTGCTCCCTTAGGATGCATTTCAGCGGCTGTTGCTTTGCGTTTGTGGGGAGAGCCGGCAGCGTGTGCTCTCCTGAGTGAGAGTAGAGGCTTCTGGGGTGGCTGCTCTCTGGGCTCCTGCACGTTAAGCGGGGAGTTTTGGTTAGGGGATGGGGGACTGGTGTGAAGCAGAAGCCCTGCGGCGCCTGCATGTGCCCTGCCCGCAGCACCGGCTGCTCCGCTGCATCACGCCGGCTGTTGTGTGCCACACCACTTACTGATGTCGGCGTAGCCTGTGATTGCTCTCTGGAGACAGATGTGTTCAAACCCCAGGAGACAAAGAACATTTCTAAGGGGTTTTTTTCCCCTCTTTTTTTTTTTCCTTTTTTCTTTTTTTCCCTGGAAGCTGAAAAGTGAGTGTGAAGCACTTTGGATAAAATGCTGCTGGATGGAAACCCAAACACATCATATGGGACAAGCTTTTGAAGAGATGAGAGCTTTCCTAATGTGTTCAGTAGTCAGGGTTAGTTTGAGGGAGTGACAGCTCCCTTTGATGTGCTGGACTCCAAATATTTAAGGAGAGTGTCGCAGCAAAGGAATAGAAGGCTTGCAATGTGCTACTTCGTTCTGAAATCATGACCTGTGCAAAGGAAAACCTTGAAACTGTAAGATTTAAGAAAGAAATGTTCATGCCTCAGGAGAGAGATTGAGACCTAAGAAGCTGAAAATCAGGTAATTCTGTGGTTTGATGTTTTGATCTGCATATCATTTCATCTTTTGTGCTAATTCACTCAAGCACATGTGGGCTTTGGGTTGCTGGGAAGGTTTTAATTAGAAACATGCTGAACAGATTAACAATAGTTGGAAATACTTGAAAACTACATTTTTGCAGTGATTTCTAAAGAAGGTGAGATGTTTACTGTTACAATCCCTCTCCATCTTCCCTTCCCTTTACAACTGGTGTTTGAATGCTGAAAAGTTAGTGACTAAGAGAAAGCATTTCAAATCTAGTTGTGCGCACTTCATGACAACATGTTGCAATCCTTAGAAAAGACTTTAGTAGATAATTTCATAGTGGGTAATTTGGGATGGCCTATGTTGAACACAGGTGATGATTTCATCTCAGGTCTGCCTGTTCCAAGCTGCGTTGCTGGGAAAAGGAAGGAATCCTACAGTTCCTGCTTTGACACCAAAACTGTAGCAGTTTTCAAATTATCCGGTTCTGTAATGGTATCATAGCTCAATTCTATCACTTTAGCTGATCAGAGGAAGAACTGTAATTAAAGCACTGCATGGTCTTTGAAGTAATTGATATTTTATTCCTCTCTTTTCTTTAAGAAGCCCTCATTTTGTACATGTTATGACCATTAATACTTTTTCACTTCAGGAAATGTGATCTGCTAAAATTTTTCCTCCTCTTTAGAAAGGGTGAGGAAGTGGCTTAAAATATTTCAGAAGAACCAGCAGATTTTCCAGGCCTCTCAGTCTGGCAATGCAGATGTATATGTATTCCCAGTGAAATGCTCTTTTGAACAGTGATAGCATAAGGTATCCAAGCCACAGAAGTCCCACTAAACTATCAAAATGAGTCTTACTAGGACTCTGATAGTGTTTGTGCTGCCTTGATGGGAAAGAAGGAATTTTCATGTTAGATCACTCACCAGTAGCTCCATAAAGGAAATACAGGGTGACAAGGCTAGCTGAGTGTTAAAGATAACCATCTCCGTCTGTACTCTGTTTAACACAGTCTTATTTCAGTGGAGTCATACCAGTGTAATTCTGGGGTAGTGAAGTGGAGAATCTGTCCCCAAGCACATTTGGTTGTTCTGAGCATACAACCAGTTCTCTGCCTTCTGTTTTATTACAAGAAAAGTGTACTGTAACATCTACTTGGTGATGATGCTAATCGGAGAGTTTATTGACTCCCTTCGGGGGCTCTGTCTAGCACACTGAATTTGTATTTGTCATATGAAAGGCCAGAACTTTCTAAGTGCAGTCAACATATCGGTGTACGTAGGAGTTCCTCGCAGCCTGCCCCACCATTCTGTGATCTGTGGAATCACAGAATGGTTTGGGTTGGAAGGGACCTTTAAAGGTCATCTAGTCCAACCCCCCTGCCTTGGGCAGGGACGTCTTTAACTAAATCAAAGCTCCATCCAACCTGACCTTGAACACCTCCAACGATGCCCCATCCAAGAGGCTCTCAGGACAGCAGGAGGTGGACGGACCCCCTCCTTGCTAGGGTGGAGCAGAAAAGAGGAAGGTAAATGTAAAAGGATGTAGCGAAATCAAAACACCTTGCTGTAGTATCAGTGTTAGTCATGATCATCGGGCTATGGGCTATTCTGAGGTGCCTCCCTATTGTTCTGACTTGTAATTTGATTTGGGAGAGTGTCTGAGTAAGAAATCTGTACTGATCCAGCAGCCGTCTTCATTCATCATAATAGTACCCACGAGTTGCCAAGCTGGGTTATTTTTTCTAACGTGCATCTGTGTTTTATTTGATTATAAAGTCCAGATCCTCCTGCTTTCTGTTACAGGCTTTTTATCTTACTCTGGTCGTGTCAAAATCAATTTGTAATTCTGTGGTATACACATGAAATTAGTTTTAATTTGCTATGTGTTTCCAAGGGTGACTGACATTTAATACTTTATTCTGAGGGTCTCATTAGTACTGTGTACCCATAATCTATTCTATGGGTGTAATGACAGAGGGTAAGTGAGCTATTGAACAGCATCCATCTGTCCACTTAGCGAATGGCCAGAGGGAAATACAGGGAAAAAAATAGATGGATAATTGTCAGTATTTCTCTATTTGTAATTTAGAAAAGTCAAATACAATATTGTGGGTTTACTGTGAGCTTCAAGGATTTTGGCTTTCCATGACCCAGAAGGTGCTTCTTAGTAGTAATTCATACACGCGAAGCGATGAGAAAATCATGGCAAAACCTGTAGAGGCAGAACTGATTTTAAAGCACGAGAGCAATTGCTACACTGTGGAAGAAGTAATGCCTTTCCTGTCCCTAACCTCAATATTGAGAGGCAAGTTACTTTAATTTACTAACTGCGAGCCCATCCCTTATCTGTGCTGTAGTCAATATGTATGTGGGTGCATGCCACTTATGGCCGTCAGTTGGCTTTATTTTTGCTGCCCTGTGAGCGACTTGTCTCAGGGGTTTTGAAGGCCTGTATGGTTCTGTAAACGTGGTGTCAACTGAAGTGATAGAAGAAAGATTGTTTCTTCTTCTGTTTTTTGTGTGGCCACTGAAGTAGCTGTCGTCTTTGTCTCTAGACTTTAATGAGCTTGGGGGAAGGGTGGTAAGAAAATAAAAAAATGCCCAGAAGGCAGAGCCAAAGAAGAGGAGGACAGCATGCAGGAGAATAAGCAAGAGGTGGAAGTTTCCAGGAGAAAAAGGAACGTAGCAGCAGTAGTGGTGCAATGTAGCACAAAAGGAAAATCAACTGGAAGTAGCATTTGTGCGTACCACCAGAAGTATTATTAACAAAGTTCTCTAAAGTCTTCGAGAAACCTACCCATCGCTCTTCTCTTTGGCTAGGTCTTTGCCCTTGTTCTCATCCTGGAAAGATGCTGTAAGTATTTCCAGTGCACTTTGAATTAATATAGAAGAAAGATCCACAGCGGTAATTGGTAGAGAAAATAAAAATACTATATTTGGTATTTAAGGAATTATGGAGGAGTTTATATTTGTCTCCAACTGATACGAAATTTTCCTGTACTTGTTAGCTATAAGTAATAATGTGGCCGCTTCCTTTGCAGTTTACTCAGTGTTTTGACTAAAAACTTGAAGTTGATAGGTTGGAAAGAGGCTGGATGCCTAAACTTCATTTAATCTGTTCAGGAAAGTGCTACCACTTTCTTATATTATGTGTATATACATTGTACTGTACAGTGGGATCCCTGCTAGTAACTTAGCTCATTGTGTTAAAAAAAAAAAAAACACAACAACAACAAACAAACAAAAAAACACACAAAAAAAATCAGTACTAAGAGCTTATTCACTTTGCTAAAATGTCATCAGATGTGACTATATACTTCTTGAGTATTTTTCAATTAGTTTTATTATTAAGCTGTAGTGAGTAAATTGCCTTATAATTTTAGCATCTGCAATTTACTGCATTGAGGTATTTTGAAAAGCTTTGCTTTTCAATGTAGTGACTAAGATTGGTTGAACATTTTTCCCTGGAAGGAAAGTTTGTTTTGTATTAGTAATCTTATATTTTTATTAAAAATACACTATTTTGGTTGGTTTTATCTGGCAAAATGAATGTCTGTTCACTAAAATAAGTGATTTCTACTAAATATAGGGATAGAATGGATTAGAAAAAACCTTTCATTCTGTCAACATAAATATTTACTTTAAAATATTTTGGGATTGTTTCCAATAATGGATTTTTTAACTGTGGATGATAAGAATTTAGTGTGAGCATGGAATTGTATTTTTAAAAGTATATATAAACTATTGGCTATTATTTAGGTACAAAAAATGTCCTTACTGGAATAAATCATGTAAGCCTAATATGTTGAATTGCATACAAGAGGTTGCTTTTATAGTTTGTATTGATATATGAGTTGTAAGGTAACTTTGGTTTCCATGAGCGGTTCATCTCAAGTTGAGATAAAAACCCCAGGTAACCACAATTATAGCAATTGCGTAACAGTTACTCATAGAAATACCATTATGTGATCTCACGGCTATTTTAGCAGTTGGTTTGAAAGGATAAGTTGACTAAATTCCAAATCTAGAAGGAGAAGCATCTCAAAAATAGAGCAACAATGTTTTAATGGTGAGGTGCTACATATAAGACAGGCCACTACTGATTAATGTTACAGTTCTGAGGCTGCTTCCCACTTCTAATCTTCTTGCGCTTACAGCCTTATACCCCACTAACTTCCTGTGAGAGTGATATATAGAGGAAATGGGAGTGAGATTGCAACTTTCAGAAGTGTTATACGTCTTCTACAAACTGCTGTCAAACTTAGCTGAAAAGGTATCTTTATGTGGGATATTTTAAATATCTGTGGTATCTTTAGAGATCCTCACCATTTTTAACAAGAAATATTGGTTCACAGAGAAGCGTTTCGCTTTAAACTTGCTTCTTAAATGTCAAAAGAAAGTCATCATTTTTTTTATACAAGTAAGATGTTTGGAGAACTTTGTGTTGCCAGAAACAAACTTCACAGTCTTGGCTTGTTAGCAAGATATAACCTATAACTCAAGTAAGCAAACCCAGGAGTAGTCAGTAGAATCAGCATAAATACTATAAGAAAAGAAGCAAAGAAAGAAAAATGCAATGAAGTGATTCTGAGATGACAGAAACCTGTGTGAAAGTAGGTAAAGAGAATGAGGACTTATTGTAAAGCAAAGTATTTCAAACCTCTTTTGTCCTGGAGAATTATTGAGATTAATTATTTTGGGTTATTCACTTTTATCACACTGTGACATAATTTATGTGCATTGTCTTGGTGGTTTCGGTTTTGTTTGTTTCTTTAGAAAAAAAGCCCAACCTGCCAGTTTTTTTCCTCTGACCTTTCATTAGATTCCTTTATAAAATCTATTTTCTTCTTTATGTTGTTCTCTACCTCTGTCTGATAAAATTCCCCTACCTCACTCGTTAGAGTCGAGGTGCCTGTTGTGCTTATGCAAGAGCAGGACAAATGGTAAGGGCAGAAGAAGGAGCAGATTGTACTGTGAGATTGCACAGTTATTTATGCCAGGGCAAAGGACACGCAGAGGATTGCTTTCCAGAAAAACTGCTCTTATCTAGACTTTTTACGGTGCTTTTGAAGTTGCGTCTGGTGCTTATAGTGTCTGTTGTCACCGAGCCTTTGACTTTCAGCAGTCCATGTGACCAGCTATAACACGACATTTTCTCATTTGGAGAAACGCTATTCTGCACTGCAGAGGGGTTACATATGTTTTCCTTACATTAGCTCCAGCTATGAATTCTTGCTTTTGTCAGGTACATTCCCATGTCCTTTTTATAGAAAACTTTTTAGGGGATTTTCATTCTTTTATCACACTGAATTCATGTAGAACTTATAATTTTACAATTTCTTTAAGTATGTTAGAATTTACATTTAGATATACCTATATATTTACAAATTCTATAGAAAATGTATTTAGATATGTAGTAAATAACTAGTAATAGTTGCATGCAATATTTACCCTCAGTGTTTTATAGCATTATATTAATTAAACAGCAGTCGTAAAACATTAATTGTATCTATGTAAATCTTAAACAAAAAACCCCTCCCCATACTTTACTCTGGCAATTTTTAGCAAGCAGTGGAAACTGCAAGATTCTGCCATAAATACATGCATCTTGCTATTAACTTTCTCCAATATGCATTTAATTTCTACTCCATTTGTATAGATATTAGTTTTACTTTCTATATAAAATATAAAGTTTATGTCTTTATAATATAAATATATAATACAGCTTTATAAATTGTATATGTTATATAATTTACATAATTATAGGTATATAATTTATAATGTTTATATTATAAGGATATGATATGTCTTTATGTTAGGAGGTGTCTTTGTATGAGGAGACTATTACAAAGCAAGAGAGAGAACGATTTACAGTATGTGTCCTGTTAGTCTGAAACAAGCCAGTTGTATTCCTTTGCAGGTGCCTGCAAAAAAAATATAAGGACTCGTGTGTCTTCCTTTTCTCAACTTAAAGGATAGGCTAGGCTTTTTGACCAGTCTTATTTGCTAATCAGTCACATTCAGCTCCTCTCATGCCCCATATAAGAAAATTGTAAGGAGCTAGAAAGTTCAGTGTTGTATTGGAATCATCTTTCTGTATGAGAAATAGCATCACTGTTTATCATGAAGCTGGTTTAGTTGTGTATAGGAATTGGCCATCCTTATATGTAGATACCTCCCATTTATGTTAATGGCATATGAAAATAGAACAGAAAACCAACAAAAAGTATATTCTTGACATTCAAAAGGTAAAATTTTTCTTTCCATATTTATGTGCAGTAATTTTATCAGAAAGTATTATCTCCTGAAGACAAGAAATGCTAATGTTGGTATCGGCATTTTTTCCTTATAGATTTTAGTCTCAGTGACAACGGCTGTTCAAAATTATTCTCCCAAATGGTCTAGCCATTTGGAAAAACGTGTGAAGGGATGAGAGGATGGAAAGGAGAGGTCTCTCTCCAAAGTTTGCTTCCCAGACAGAGGAGTGAATTATGGTGGGCAGGCTATCAGTTACAAAAGAGTGTGCGTTAGCTTTTATGCTCCCGAGCCCCTCCCGTGCCTGAGCTGACTTTAATATAGTTTGGTCACTTATCCCTAGACATCCTGGCCTGAAGCAAGGCTGCTTACTGCATTTTAGCCTATCACAGCAATTATATCCCTTCAGAGTTCAGCTAAGCTTGTCAAGCTTGTCTGCTTGATTTAAGCAGAAGACAAGAAGGACAGGAGAGAGGAAGACACAGGAATGAGGATCAAGTGCTGCATGAACAAAAAAAGAATGGAGCAATAAGAATCTTAGGCTGAATATGTTAAATACAGATTTATTTGCCCATATTGAAGATGTCTAGCACTGGCAACCTGACAGGGTGCCAGGCTGTTTTTACAGTCGCCTTCTTTTGGACTCCAGAGACTAAGTGTTTGCTGTTGCAGATTCAGGGGATCTTGCCTCTTCCAAAATTGTATAGCTGCTGGTTTGATACCTCCTCCTTCAAGAGAAAAATCAAACATCACTATCTTATCCGGTTGATGAATCAAAATGAATTTGTAGTAATGAAATGTTAAGTCTGTCTTTTTGCTTCGTTTCCTGCTCCAACATTTTAGGCCATCAATATCCTAGCTTGTAACTTCAGTCTGTATGAGCCAGTGTCACCATGAGAGTCATAAAGTGAACAAAGACTAAAAATCTGCCTAATTCTTAAAATCTATCTTGAATAAGGGGCTTTAACAAAACATAGACAAGAGATATGTCACATTTTCTCATGCACCTACAGAGGTGCATGACCATTTTTTGGTCAAAGAATGCACACCACTAAAACAAAGACATACAGATTCTGTCTTTTTAGCTTAGAATGTTTTGCTCATTTTTTCTTCCAAGTTTTAGAAAGAAATAAAGAAGACTTAGAATATAAATGTGCTGTCTTGCCAAAAAAGGAAACCCTGTTTCAGTTGAACTGTCTTCAGTTGGAAGTGGATATTGGTCTTTTCTCATTGTTCCTCAAGTAGCTTTCAGTGGGCGAGTTTATACAAATATAAATTATATTCTTTTAGTCATATTAACAGCAAGGATTTTGACTCTGCAGTTCAGGAGAGTCAAAAGCAAATATGAAATGTCACACACTCTATTAAATGTGACTGTATATACAGATATCTTTTTACATTTTCCATAACCCAAGAATAATTGTAGGAAGGAGGGTGGGTGACAGAAACAGTGTCCTTTCGGTGGCTGTTGGTCTACTGAGAGTTTTAGTTTAGTTCAAGAGTGCACCTTTGGAGCAAATCTCCTGATCTGCAGTTTTGTTCATGTTGCAAAGCCATCTTGGTGCATGCAAATCAGATGCCCGTGGTGAAACTAAACTGAAAGAAAAATGCCGTTTAGAAGCCAAAATAAGAAGTAAAGGACTTTGGAGATTCTGTATATTTCATGTCCTTTAATTCACTGTAATCTCTTTCTCAAAAGGCTTCACTTGTGACTTTGAATCTCTCCACTGAGCAGTGAAGCAGAAAACACTTGATATGGGCCTCCAGTCCTTGATTTCAGCCAGAAGTTTGGCCAAAATCAAATGCAGCATGTTTTCAGTATTTCTAGGTGATGATCTGCATGTGAAATACAGAGACTAAAAAAAAAAACACCCAACAAAAACACAAAACAAACAAAAAAACCCACCCAAACCCAAACAAAAGTTAGTATTAATCTAGCCTTATTTACCTTTTTTTTTAATAATGCTCCACAATATTTTGTTTCATGCTAATGTACCAGAAAGCAGAATTAGCGTTTCTCTGTCTCCAACCCTTCTACTCTTTGTTGAATGACTTTCAGAATTGATTTTGGTATAGAAAACAAAAGGCCTCATGTCATTTTTTTTGATTAATGGATTCATTTCACATTAGTATTAAGAATGTACCATCATGAAGCCTTTCATTTTAGAAATATTCTGAAGCTAATTTTAAAAATTTGTATGATTCCTAGTCTATTTCTGGGGCTTCAGAGTAGTGTTGTCTGGAAACAAACAAACAAAAAATTATGAGACACTTTGAAATCTTAAATGTTCTCTTATTCCCTTTATCCATTGTCTTTGGTTTGAAATTTTGGATTTATTCCATCTGAAAACCAATTATGGGAGCAATTGTTTCAAGCCTTGTTGTAAGAGAAATAAAAATTGTAATCAGTCTTGAAGGATCTACATCTATTTGGAGACAACAAAACCTCTTATCTAAGTTTTGATGTATGCAGGATTAAAGACTATAAAACCTCTTATCGGAGTTTTGATATAATATATGTAGGATTAGAAATATTTGTTGCCATGCTTTGTGGCCTGTTTATCAGCATTTGCTAAGGATGCGTTGTTAGGATACAACTCCACACTCTGGGCTTATTTTCAGGCTACAGATTTAAAATGCAACCAGGTAAATCCTGCAGTGTTTAAATGTATTAAATGTAAATAAGAGAACTTGACAAGGCAGATGAAATTCAGCAAATCACTTGCTTCTATGATCTAAATTTTGCTTTATTTGAAAAAAATGCTATGTATTTAGAAAAGAAAGAAGTCAGAATTCTTAAAGGAAGGATCTATGTAGAAGCTATGGCGACATTTTTAGTTTTTCTTATTTCTAATAAGAAGGATACTGAGTAAGAAGGATAGTAAATAAGGAGTATGAAGTCACTTGGTGCTTTCTACTTTTCTAAGTTTTGGTTGGAATAATGTTTATCTCACCACCGAATACTGACTGGAACACATGTCTGTAAAACATTGTCTCAGGGGCATCTTATTTACACTACAGACCAAAGACAACATTCTCTATCTGGTATTTTTGCAGAATAACTGTAAACAGGGGCAGACAGAATACATCTGCTTCTGCTGCTTATCAGTTCTGACCTTTCAAAAATTTTAGGGCTGCTGAAATTTCACAAAAAGTATTTATATGAACTAATTAGGTGACATTTATATGAACTAAAGGTGACATTTAGATATGACATGCTAAACGATGATAGTACCAAAACCCCCTTAACTTATGTGGAAAACCTGTTAGTATTTTCATTTGTGTCTCTATAGGCAGTGCGGGAAGATCCTGAAATAGGTTCCAGTCTGTGTTATGTTGATATATATATTTATTCAGTGGGCTTCCTCAGAATTTGCACTGGTCTGACATTACCTAGAGCGAATTTCAGTCTCGAAAAGATCCCAGGCAGGATTCCAAATTCTTCCTTTTGAACTCTTGAGTTGATGTAAACTCACTGACTTCCCTGAGGTTGATATGAATTTATATTCTGTCTTTTTGCCTTCTGACTGAAGATTTTTTTTTAATATGTGAGAGTATTAACATGTTGTATCTAGCTGTTAGGTGTAAGTATACAATATATACTGCAGAGCCTTTCATGTTAATTCATTGTAGTCAGCGGTGGGTGTGACAGTGAGATGTTAATAAAGTAAAGAGATTAAAAAGTAAACTGTACCGACTTACCGCATGATGAATTTGCTCTGGTGTGGCAGCAGCAGAAGTGGGGACTGGTCTGGCATCTTGGGGCTCCTCATCTGCTGGTTCTTCCCCAGCCCCTTCTTTACCCCACCAGCTCACTGCAGGGGCTGGCTTTGCTAAAAGTTGGGCTGAACATGAAAGGCAGGTTAGCTAAGTTTTATGAGAGCGAACTTTCTGGCCAATGGTAATAAAACTAAAGCAAGTGAAAATGGGAGAAAAGAGGACGGGGCAAAGTACACCGAAGTCATGCCATAAGGGAAGATCGCTTGTCATTCTCAAGCACATTACTCTACTTTGGAAAAGCAATGCAGATATTAAAGATGACAGGTGGTGACATCTGTAACTTTTATGGTATCTTTACATCCTATGTGTGTATATAAAAAGAGATATAAAATATATGAATTCTCTGCTTCGGTTCATCTAAAGTTCAGGAAGATAGAAAGAGCTGTCACTTCAAAGAAATACTTCTTCAGTCCAGAGATGTGCTGAGAGCACAGTGTACATCCTATCAAAGGGGTAATCCCACATACTATTTTCTGTGTTTCTTAAGTGTTTTCAAATATATAATCGACTTTTACAGCTGTTCCCAAAACTCACAGCTCTTCCTATGTTACCTGTTTTTCCTCTCACGCAACCAAACCAGAGCACTGCGGGGACACGGGGGGGGACTAGTGACAGCTCAGGGGTGATTGATCAGGTGCCTCCTTCGGGAGCTTGGGGAAGGATGTCAACAGCAAAACAGCGTCGAGGTGGGGAGTGATGCTTTTGAGTCTTATTTGCTCTTACAGCTTCAGGTTTTTGCCAGCTCTAAGAAAATGGAAAATTGGTTCTAAGGAGCATTTTGGATGGCAATGATTTTTGGATAATTCTCTTTTGCCGAGTCTTCTCTTTGCTGAGATTACTGTTGGGAAATCCTTCACATCTTGGAGTGTTCTCATCATTAACAGGAATTTGCACATTGTCAGAGATATGTAACCTTGCAGTACAATTACACATGAAGAAATATTACAGCAGCATTAAGAGCTTGAAATATAACCACCACTACATGGAAAGTCAGAGATAAGTGTGAATAATAGAGTTAGTAAATTCTTTACCCATACAGAAATGTCTAAATAATGAGGGTTTTTTTAAACTAAGCCTTCAATTTCTATTAGATATGAGAATTCCATTGTCTATCTGGTTTTAAGGAGTTATTCTCTGTCACCTCTTGGTTAGGGCACTCTGTCCCCATATCCTTCTGCCAGCAAATAGAAACTGGAAACTATTCAGTATGACTTGGGGTTTTTGTTTTTTTCTTACGGAGAATTTCTCTCCCATGATACACTCTGTTGGCACAGCCAGCATATAACCAGTCAAGATTGAAAAGAAAAAAGAAAAAACAAAAAAAAAAGGCTTAGCTACTCTTCAATTCTTTATCTAATTGAAATGATACATGGCACAACTTAAATTTCAGTAACATAGCTGCAGTCAAAGATTTTTTGCTAAGCATGGCTGACCCACAAATGTTTAATGGACTAGATTTTCTTTTGTTCATCAGAAACGTGTGTCTTGCTCCAACAAGAGGCTCAAAAGATTTTGCCAGGATGTAGACACGTGACTAAACGTTATTCTCTGTTTAATACCTAAGCAGTTCTCGGTGCTTTATTTGTTTTGTTTTGAATCTACATTTAGGTTGTGTAGTCTTGCCAAGGCAGAAGTTGCCACCAACTCACAATGCCCAAATTTCAATTTAGTTGAAGTGCAAAATAGCTGTTAATAATGGCTTTTGGATTTCAGGAATTTAGCAGGTTGGTTTTAATGATCCATGCTAACTGACTGAGTTTGCAACTTAATATGTTTCATTTCGCAAAACCCAAAAGAAGACAGTAAAGTTAATTGGAACCTTGTTAGATTTTCATGTATACCTTTTTAAAAAAAAATGCACTGGAAATGAGAAAGAATAGTTTTCTCATTACAAAAAATTGCTATGATCTGACATCCTTCTTACCAACACATCATTATAAAGTATATGATTGTGTGAGTTATGTCCATAATATATATTATATTTCACAGTTTTAGCAAAAAGGGGTTAAGATAATAATTGAATGCAACAATAATCACTGAAGCATTGAATGTTAATTAGGTTTTTATATAAAATAAACTTCAGTAGAACAGGAGGAACTTACTGAACTGCAAGTTTTCATAACTGCTAAAAGTTATTAAAGAGATTTATTTAGAATGCATTCTATTTCTTAGGTAATGAATGCTATTAAATATGCTATTCTGCAGGTAATACTGCATTATTAAATACTTGTATCTAGTACAGTTTGATCGCTTCAAATGACTTTAGGAACTGTGCTGCTTGTGAAAATATTACGCAAGCCATGTAGCTGATGTTTTTAAAAGCTTGATCCAGAGGCATATATGCGATTTGTTGGAACACTGAGGGGACGTACATAAGTACTTTCCATCCATAGGTATGCTCAGAAGCAGCCAAGAACCAGTTCAGCTCTTAGACCAAGCCTCTGACTTGCTCTGATCTATTGTGGCTGATGTAACAGTTACGCTGGTTTCAAGTCCAAAGAGTAAAATATGAACTAGAAATTTCCCAACCAGCCATTAAGGCAAGTCTTGGGAGATTTCTGCTTAGGGGGTAAAAAAAAGTATATAGTACAGTATTACTGCTATAGTAACTTTGTTATCTTTCATTCTTTTTAAAATGATGAAGCAGAGGCAAAGAAAAATGGCCATGGAATTTAAGGTGATGTAAAGATTTTAATGTACTTTTTGATGTGATTCTCATCATTCCTGCAATGTTTTTCCACTTGCAAGTGATGCACACAGTCCAATCTGGTGGCAGTAAAAGCTTTTAACATGACAATCTATCATAAGTCTTGGTGTGCATAATATGTGCAGGATAATTCTGTTAGATTAGTTTCAAACAGAGTAGGTGAGTTTTGTCCCCTCTCAGCTATCGAGCTTACTTGTCATTATCTGTGTGAATGAAACTCAAAGAAAAGCTTTTAAAACTCTTCTCAAAATGGCTATTTTTTTACTTCATGCATGTACATGGCATTCAATGTTTTAATCAGCTGTTACAAGTCAACAGGGCCAAGACTGGCATTTAGTGTCCACTAAAGGTGGTTCAAGTGGTCAACCCAGGACGAGTAAAAACAGATTCACTAGTCATTTGAGAAATATCCTGGGTAAATTTTCAGAATTAATGTTCATGATGGTCTTCAGATACTGCCTTTCTAAATTTCCAAGTGGCACTGTATCAAACACAGTGCTTCACAATTTTGCTCAAAAAATTCTTTTGCCTTGTGGAAAAGGTGTAAAGTTGGCATTTGTTGATCAGAAAAGGGAAGTGGCTTTTTCCTTCTGGTTTGAAAGGAAAAGTTGGTTTACGTTAGATTCATCCACAAATCATGGTACACAAATTATTTTCCCAGTTATAAAACTTGTCCATTATGCTTCTCATGGAAATTATCCTGGCGAAGCCCACATAAGGTCAGGTGTTTAATAATCTCAGTGAAATATATCTATAGTTTATTAACATAGAGATCTCTTCCAACTAATGTTACTTCTAACTCAACTTGGGATTTAAGAGTTTTAATTGGATTCTCTTTTGTATTTAATAAGGAACCATAATTAGGCAATTGCTAACTATTTCCTAGCCATTTCCATCTTCTGTGGAGATGATGGTTCTGCAGTGTCAATATGAGTTATTAACAGTGGTTAGTAACTGCGCCAGTAGTAACGTTGCTTCTACTGTAAACAAGGGATAGATCTTCTGAACGAGCAGGTTCTGCATTGCTTCCTAATTGTGCGGTCTCAGTTTCTGCAGAGATAGATGGTGAACTTTAAGAACTCTGAATAATTCGTCTCCAGTAACGTCATGTGAAGGGAAGGACACTTTGCGATCTCAGCAGCACCAACAACTTCAAAGCAGTATTAATCTTGGGTTTCACAATACAGATATACAGCTATGCTGAGGTTTGGTATTTTCTGCCTGTCACACGTTCCTGTGTTACTGCAAAACTGTTTGTGCAGCTATGTGGTGAAACAGATTGGAAAACTGATTCATCTTTTTTTCTTGAGAGAGGTAGAAAAAGGAAGAAAGCAGATTGCCAAGAGATTGTCCAATGTTTTATATCATAAACTGTAGTTTAAATCTTTCTGTACGCATCCAGAGAGCTTCCTTACTGGTTATAACCTCCATTTGACAAAAGCAAAATAAGTTACAAGATTTAAAGCATCATTCAGAAGCATTTTGCAGTTGGCTCTAAAATAGAGTGTGTGAAGTTAAAAACTGTTTAAATGCTATGAGTACATTTCTTCTGATACAAAGACGTAACTGTCACATTGCGAATAACTCTGCTGCTGCCATTTAATAGGAAAGCTGCTGTTAACCCAAACCGACAGAAAACTGGCTTCAGACATGGAACCGTACCAGCAAAAGTGGAAGTGAATGATACCCTTCAAAGCTTTGTATTGCTCATAAAATGTTAATATCTTGGGTACTAGCAATTATCACTTTCTTTTATAAAGAGAAAAAAATAAAACATTCCACTATTAAATAGAGATGTTTCTAACTTCAGCATATCAGGCTGTACTTTTGTCGTCGTTAATAATCGATCTGTGCCCTACAGGATCAGCCAGAAATACAAGTATAATATGCACCAAGAAGAGGCAAAACTCTTTTGTTAGTTTCTGTTCAAACTTATCAACCTGTGTGATAGGGAGTTTCTAGCACCTTTATCCTTCTGTACATCACAGTACATCGGAACGGGACAGCCGGCACGTAGGAGCAAAGAGAAGCACGCAGAAGTGAAAGCAGAAGGTTACGCGTATTAGCCTAAGACAGTTCTAGTCCAGAAATTAGCATCTCACAGTTTGTGGAGTTGCTTGCTTAGCAGAAGTCAACATCAAACACGTAGCTCTGAGAGAGCCGAGTAAGTGCTGCGTGAAATGTAAAAGAGAAAAATAGTTAATGACTGTTGCAGTGGAGTAAAGGCTGGGTGCTAAGGCAAGCTGTGTCGGTGCTAAGGCAAGCTGTGTCAGTGCCATGTATTTCTCAGGTTCATTTCAGTCCTTTGCTGTGATCTGTTACAGTTGGCATTTGCCTGTTGATCCCACTTCAAAAAGCAAGTTACAATCATGCCTTTTTCCTGCAAAGTTCAATTGATACTGTTACTCTGTGAAAAATGGAGAAGCTGCTGCTTATAGTCCTGTTCTCCACTCTGGAGAACTGGAATAAGAGACCAAAAGGTCCGCTCTGCCGGAATCTTTAACAGAGCAGGCATTTCACCTTTATAAAATCTGTAAAAAGAGAAGACGGTATTTTCCTGACGTGCTCCTTGACATGCACAGTGCTGTGGAACATAAAGAGTTTTAACATCAGCCAGTCAGGCACAGGAGGAATAAATCTTTTTTCTATAATATTTGAAATGGATTGAAAAGCTGATGCTAGGAATTAAAAACGAATCATTTTCATCAAAAACAATCATAGCAATAGTATCAACTGATACTATCAAGTGCTCAGTAACATCATATCAATTTTCAATAAAAATCAGTCATATCACTAGTATCTTCTGCTTAAGTGCTTTAATCTGCTTTAAATGCAAAAAAGCCCAGTCCACTGATATCAGAAGTGGACCTCCTTGTGTCAAAACAAAGTTTCTGACATACGCTTCTTATATGCTTGAAGTGTCTTAATTTACATTTACTTTGAAATTTCAGAGTTTGAATGTTGATTTTCTTCAGGAAGTAGCATTGGAGATAAATGTGAAAGACAAGCATTTTTGCACAGGATTTGCCTTGCTGCTTACGCTAGATATGGTTGGGAAGAGTTTTGGTTTGTTTGTTTTTTTTTTTTTACAGGAGATTTAATTGCATTTAATAGAAGAAAATGCACAAGAGTGATGATGAAAGTACTGACGCTAATCTAGCTCAGATACTAAAAGGTCTTTGAGAGGGACATTGCTGGAAAGTTTATTCTGGCCTAACTGTTGATGAGTTTTATTTTGCAGCCATTAAAACATGGAGTGTACTGCACTTAAGCTACCTGAAGTATTCATCATCTAACCAGACCACTTAAAGCAGATCAGGGCGCCTAAATCTTAAGTAGAATATGGAAAAAAAAAAAAAGGATGTAGGTAGTCGATTCTTCTCTAGATGTTCTTCTACTTGACAGTTACCAAAACCTAGTAATCTTTCTAATGGTGTGAAGGTTCTAGCTCTGATTTGCATCTCTCTGTGGAAGTAATGCTAAAGTTGCATGAACAATTATATGTTTTTAATCTGTTTACAGAAAAAAACATTTTCTTGTATTTTTGATTGCCAGCAGTGCTGCCACCCAAAAGGTTGGCAATGGCTAGAAAGAACTGAGTAGGCTTAACATACTTTTCCAGTTTTGTGTATGGCCTTAACTTCCCTGAGGTTGTTAGCAGTTACTAAAGATGTTACCTTGCTGTCCACATAAGCGATGTTCCTGTCAGCAGACGTGCTCTTCAGGATGGGATGTAAGATATTCTTCTCTGTGTTTGTCCTCTATTTAGAGGCAGATTCTTCCACCTCTCTAGCCAAGTCAGGCTTCAAACAGTTTTCCTCTCACTGATGGTTTTCTTTCTATGAACTCATTAAAGTGTGTTAGCTTAAATTTCCCAGAATTGCCCAATTCTAATCAGAATAATGAAGCAGCTTCCCCCCCCCCCCCCCAAATCATGGAGCTGGCTTTGAAAATGAGAAAATAGAAAATGGGATGTGATGTTGTCTTTTTCTGTGTTGGACTGGTGTTTTTCTACAGCTATAAGGCTTAGATTTATTTTCTTTTCATGTTTGTAAATAAAAAAGGAAATACTTCCCCAAGGGCATAACTGTATAAATCTGTGGCCTCAAACAAGAAGAGAAATGTCAGAAGACTCTCAGAAAAATTGTCAGCTAGGAGGTTGGCTTGTTCAGAGCTTTCTACTGTTTTCTGATTCTTCAGCAAGTTTTTTTCAGACCAACTCATCTGATTTTTATAACTTCCTTTGGAAAGAAACCTTCTCAGGCATTTTAATGACACCTGGTATTTCTTTCTGATCCACTTGGGGGTTTTGCTCTTGCTGAAGAGCCTTTCCTTGCCAAGATATTCTAATTCCTAGATTTCTTTTTTTCTGTGAATATATGAGAATTCTTGGAAAGTGACATATCTTGTCAAGATTTATCATATTATCATCTGAGGAAGCAGATTTATTTCCTGTAACTTGGATTATATCCCCTTGTCTTCATTATTAATTTTCCAAGCAAGACTGAAAAAAAAAATCCAGGAATTGAAACTTTGGGTTGTTTTTTCTTTCTTAATTGTTTTTTTTAACAGGTGTGTGAAAGCAAATAGCATATCTAGTTTTCTATTCAAGTGTTATAATATAAAATATTAGTGATCTGTAAACATCCCTGAATAAATTTCACAATTCTTGGACTTGCTTTTCTCTTTCCTATGCTTATATCAACACTGATTCCCAGGGTTTTTCTTTACAGGCTTTCATAGCTGTAGTTCACAACTTACAGTGTACCTGGTCACCAGGTTCATGCCTTCCTTACCATACTTTATAAGGGACATATGCAGAGATAAATAGCTCCAACCTATACACTGGAAAAGTAAATTAGAGCAGAGGTAATGCATTTCCTTCTCTCTCTCTCTCCATGGCACTGTTAGGGCATCTTTTTGAAATAGGTCCAAATTCTAAGTGTCCTTTCTGCTCCCTACTTGAAGGCAAAGGAAGGCTCTGCTCCGCTCTTGCTCCCTTGGACACGATGGTGGTGGGTCTCCATGTCCTGACGGAGTTAGAGGCCACCTCTTGCCCTTCTGAGGGCACCTGGCAGTGGAAGCTGCCTGGAGATGAAAGCAATATGTTTGGTTTTTCTTGTTTTGAGATTGCTGTTTGCAAATTGACTCCAGCTCTTTTATGGTGTTTACTTGCCTCTGCTTCCACTTTTGCTCTCCTCCAAAATCCCCATGAAAAGTCCCATTCAGAATACGAACGTTTAAAGTATAAATCAACAAAATAGACTGTGACAAAAGAATTCAAGCCACACCATTTAAACATCTTAAACTTCCAAACTACTGTGGTACTGATGCAGCAGTTCAGACACTACTTGTTGCTGAAAAAAGATCATCAAGGAGGGGTACCAAGAAATTGCTAAAAGAGAGAAATGGCTCTAAGAAATGAAGTCTAGTGCAAAGAAGGAAAAGGAACAGGGAACATCTCAGTAACAGGGAGAGACAGAGGGGAAAGGTATGAAAATGAAAAGGAGATTTTAGAGGCTGAAGAATGCTAGAGGCACCCACAAAAATATGCTACAGCTCAAGAAAAAGTAAGTTAAAAGGCTGAAATTGTGTTTATGGAAGTGGAAGGAAAAGTAAGGCAAAGAGGGAAAGAAGGATGAAAGAAAACAGACTTCATTGCATTTGCATTACTGTATTATAAGTTGTTTGGTTTTGTTTTTTTTCAAATGTAGCATGAAATTTGATATAGTGGGGTTCAGGCTGCTGCTTGCTTTTCTTTTCAAAGTGTTCTTTGAATATTATATCCTACTTAATTTTGGGAGGGAAGGGGAAGTATTGGCTCTCTTGCCTTACCACAGTGGGCTAGTCAGCAACCAGGCTGGTCATGGGTTTGGTGTGAGCATCCTCATGGGAGAGACCTACTTGCTCAAGTGTGCTACAAAACGTAATCAGAGGGAGGAAAAAGCAGAGAGTTGCAGAGAGAAAATGTTGGCTCTGAAACCAAAACACATTTCTCGGCAAAGGCTCTGGTAGCTTGTAATACTGCAAGCAAAAACCTATAGAACTGGGGGGGTGGGGGGAGTTCTTTTGAGAATAAAAGCCAGGTTTTGTCATCAATTACAATGCATGTAGAAGTCACCCATGTTTTGTGTTGACTCTTGCACAAAAATTAGAGAGGTTTTTTTTCCTCCAATGCATTTTATAATATTCCTTTTGTTTATAGAGCCACTGGACAACTTCAGCTGTCTCTTTAGAAAACACTGCCTTTTTCCATTTACTTATGTTGTTTTATGACTTCTTATCATACTTTAGGGGGAAAAAAAAAAAGAAAAAAAAAAACTGACCCAAAAACCAAACTCACAACAGCAACAAGAAAACCTACTCAAAATTCTATTTAAAAAAAAAAAAAAATCTGTCATCAAGTAAAGCGCTCTGTATTTTAGACTGCCATAACTCTTGAGCCTGGCTAGTAATAGTATCCTTTCATCTCATCTTGTAAGAGCTGGAATAAGATTTGATAAATACATAGAGGTAGCCTTTAAACTTCCAGGGTTTAATGATAATCTCAGGGATGCTTGGAACAGGAAAGATTCCAAAGAAATTATCATCTTTTATAGGAAAATACTTTGTAAATCATCCGGTATGCTACTTTTTATTAGATTAAGTATATAATCAGAAAACTTTTTCAGATCCAAAACTTTGAAGTCACAATTCAAAGGGAAAGTTATCTGATTTATTTAGAGATGAGGTGTAAAATATTAATGGGAATGCTGGTTCAAGGAGAGTGCATGGGTTATGGACCATCTCTTCCTTTGAGCTCCATGTATATTTCTGGGAACTTGTAACAAGACAAATTACCCAAGGCAAAGTGTGCTCAGGCCGCTTCTTTTTTTTTTAACTGCCTGTCTCAGTTTCTCCATTCATCTCTACTAGCTTTTGAGGCAATGACCTTCCTTCGGTCCGCATCTGCTCGAGCTCATACACAGCAGATACTGTGTAAGAGTAGCTAACAGAGGATGCTTCTGCTCTAGTGATGCTCCCAGGACAGATAATGCACTGTGCCTAGCTTCTCTGTGATTACTGTCTCTCACTTGATGATGTTCAGGGCAGTTACAGAGACAAGAGAAGCAGAACAGAGATTACAGCTAGAAGAGTGTTAAAATCCAGTATTCCACAAATGAGACTACAGAACAGTCTCCTGTAGACATTTAGTTTGATTTAATTTGTCCAGGTTTGAAACACTTGGCAAAAAAATAGAAAATGTACCAATTTCCACACAGAGTAGAGAATAATTTGCTCATTACTCTCTGGGATATTTGCTTACTGTAGTAGATGTTCCTGTCAGCAACATGAATGAATGAAGTTTACATATAGTTAATGAATGTAAAGTAATTTTACGCAAACTGCTTATTTTGGGTCTATGAACTGTAGAATTCAGAAGCAGTTCCCTAGAAATACATACTTTTATTAGGTTTCAACAAATTTTATAAAGTACGTGAAAAAAGCTGAAAAGAGTATAGTTTAAGAAGTGTCTTTTTAAGTATATCTACACATTTATAGGTATTATTTTTAATAGTTGAACAAAAACTTGTCTTGAATTTTTAAAATACGTTGTTAATCTGTCCATTTCACTATTCATTTATTACTTGCTTGTAAACCACGTAAGGGATCTTGTGAACAGTACAGATACGTATCCCCAGGCACAAGTGAAAGAAAAA
This sequence comes from Ciconia boyciana, assembly GCF_034638445.1. Taxonomy (NCBI): domain Eukaryota; kingdom Metazoa; phylum Chordata; class Aves; order Ciconiiformes; family Ciconiidae; genus Ciconia; species Ciconia boyciana. The sequence goes on from NC_132936.1 coordinate 86,800,237, forward strand.
ACAACCCTGTTAATTTTGTAAAATAAAACACAAGACTAATGCAAAGAAAAAATAAATTACTCCCATCACATTTACCATCCCAGCTACTCATAATGTCCCAGAATTTAGCTACATGTGTCTTGCTGTGGTAATAAGCAAGTTATGTTTGTTATTGCAAAAATATGTAACTAATTGGCAAGATTAAAAAATAAATAGACATCTGTATTTTCCTTGCTAAAATATGTTTAGGTTTTGTTAGCAAACATCCTGTCCATCATTAATTACCCGTTAATGTTCATCTCTTACTTCAAACACTCTTGTAAATCATTTGATCAGGATACAACTCTGCAGGGATTGCCAGCTATTCCGTCACGTCAGATGGTTCCTCCACCTTTTTTGCCTTCTTGGATGGCAATCACAGGATGGAAATGGCAAGTTCTTGCAAGATATTTTCTAACATCTGGTTCTTGATGGGCTCCTCAGGCAGCTGGGCTAGGCACGCTGGAAGATCTTCTGAGCTAGTCTCATAATGAAGTGGCTTCCTGGCTTCTTAAATGCAGTGTCCCCTCCAAGTGCCCTTTGGATGTGAAATGATCTGCATGTTCTGTCTTGCCACGGAGTCCAAAGATGCAGATTATTATACAGCCAGAAACTGCAAACGTATGGTGTGAAGTGAATGTGCTGCATAACCATAAGATGTGGACAGTTGGGTAGTCTGTTGTGATGGCTGCTGTGTTTCACATCAGCATGTGAAAAGCCAAAACTCCTAAGTTGTAGCAAATAATTTCACAAATTTTTGGAGTAACAAGGCTCAAAGTAGAGGCAAAGGGAAAGAAAGTTTAGATATTTTGATTTTAAATTGGAAACAAGAATTTGCTTTATGTGCCTTCTGTACGTATGCTAATTTTTCTCTTTTTGGTAGGTATTCTTAGGCTGTAGTTCTGTATTACAGATAACCAGGGGCTCTTTATAGCCTAGTGGGATTTCAGGCACCCCAAAGGAGAATGGTTACCTATAAGTACAACTCAGCTGCAATTTTTTCATTTTTTTCACGGAGTTTCAACTTCAAGTAAATGTGATGCTCAATATTCAAGATTGCAAAACATGTACCAGCCTAGTATGTTAACAATGGTAACAGGAAACCTAAAAATAGAGAGCATATCGTTTTGTCAATTAAATTAAATTCTTGTTATCTAACCACACAAGTGGACTTGACAGTTATTTGTAAAATACCTGCTTTCTGGTTTTTGTCATTGATTATTGTCTTAGATAATCAAGATTGTTGTCTTGATAACTACTTGCCAGAAAAAAAAAGACAAACAAAAGATAAAACTTGAGGAAGTCTAGATATCACATTAAAAAAAAAAAGTTGAAAAAATATGGGGATAAAACCAAAACCACATCTCACTTGAACAACTATTTTCCAAAATCATTTTGATTTTTTACAAAATGCTTTTGATTTTTCCAAAGTGCAACAGTTTTCTGCATAAATTGATACCTGATTATAAATAAAACTCTGAAAGCTCAAAAAATCATTTCAATTTGAGTAAGCATATAAAACTGGAATACTTTTAATTTCTGCTTGGGCTCTATTTGGAGAAATAATCTGGATCGAAAAGACTGCATCTGGCTGGTTTATTTGAATTCCTTTGGCAATAAAAAGAACTTTAAGTAATCTTCAAAATGTCAACATTAACAGTACATTGATGTAAGAATACCTTCTTGCAAAGAGGAACTTGGTTTTTATTGGTGCGAGTAAAAAAGATGAAATCAGAGAAGTTACAGATAATGCATTAGGAGGAATTAGACCATTTTCTAATTGTCCTTTTTCCTTTCCTTGCTATAATGTTAGTAGTTGAAGACATATCAACCTGAGGTAGGAATTTGATATTTTTCTCATTTCTGAACAAGTAAAATAACTTTTATGTAATAGCGAGTAATTTTTTTCATGATTAAAATTCTTACAAGATTTCAGTTAGGCTTTTCTCTGGTCAGGTGGAAAAACCACACTCCTCAGCATCAGTTGAGGTATTACAATGTAGAGTTTAAATTTCTTTCTTTTTTTTTTTTTTTCTTTATTACTTATCTGTATCTGTATTGTACTCTTGATGTTATATATTTCCTAAAAGGTTTTTTTGACCTTTTTATCTTTTGACTTAAATTCTTACAGATACAGAATTCCCAAGTAGCTGATCTTCTGATCCTGTGGCTGGAAAATTAAAGTTAGTAGATACAATTAATCTGGACATAAGAAACTTTAGTGGTTCCCTGGCAGAAGAAAAACTTAATTTCCTTTTAGTGAACGAGCTACAGCTCAACATATTTTCCTGATATGATTTGCCATGTAATGTTCTGGAATGAGCCACTGTGGAGCATGTAGCAATCTTGCCATCTTACCAATGCTTGTAGGACAATTCAGCAAACTAATTTCTTAAACCAAGAGACAGAGGTAGATTGGAGAGTGTATAGGTCATGCACTATAAGTTTGGGGAAAAATGTTCCTATATTTAAGAAAGGCAAGGAAAGGGAAATAAAGTGTAGCTGGAAATGTGTCTGTGAGGCTTTGTTTTGGAGCACCTGTGTGGTTCCTCTGTTACTCTGGCACTAATCCTGGCATGACACTTGCTGGTCTATGTGAGGAGCCCAGGGGAACTGCTGTGCTGTACAAACTGGTTGGCACCAAGGCTTGCAGGGTGCTCGGTGCAGCAGCATTATTTCAGCAAAGCCAACAAATTCCTTCCAACAGTACAATGCAAATTCAGGATCACCCTAACCTCTCTGCTTCTGGCAATATTTGGTTGGTTTTTGGTTGAGTTGGGTTTTTTTTCTTTCCCTAAAAGCTTTAGCATCTAAGAGTGAATAAGTATAAATGCTATGCATAGATTTATTGCAAAATTATATCAACATCATCTTTTAAGAAACAGTGATCTTGGCTCTTCGTCTTGAGCGAGGTGCATTCAAAAGTGGAGGAGTGACTTCTTTCCTCATACCTCTTCCTTCTGAGTGGAGCTTTGGGTTGAGTAGCATAGTTGCGTTGGAGCAGCTTTAATTAATAATTGGGATTACTGGCAGGCAAGGATTCAGGCAATAACCTATCACTCCAGAGCAACAGAATATGTTGATAGTGAGCTATTTTTCTAATAACCTAATGTGAGTTTAAGGGTTTTTTAATAATCTCAGGCTTGTGAGAAGAAACTAGGCTAAAACCCAGCAAATCTGCCCTATCATTTAGTAAGTACTGTTGCACTATTAGAAGGACCAGAAACAAGCTATGAAAGATACTTTTTCAGAGTGGAGTTTCCCCTTTTCCCCCAAACAAGGTATATGCTTCTTCATTAAAGTATACAGTCTTAGAGAAAAGGTCGTGTCTAAAGTAAATAGCCATGGATTGGTTGCACATGGATTTACTGGAGAGAGTATCGTGAGTTTATCAAGTCATTTGAATACTAGACAATTGTGAAAAGATAGGCTTCTTTTAAGTAAAAGCAATTGTCAAAGTCATGTCCATTATAAATTTCTATTCTCTGCACCAGAGCAAATCTCTGTCTCAGGTAACATTGCTTTGAAATGCATCTCATTTAAATTTGCAAGTAAACAACCAACAGCCACTCTCTCTGCCTGAAATAAGATGATGATTCCACCTGGTTGAAGGCTTACCTCACCTGGGAGCTTGCATTGCTGGACCCTTACTCTTACCTGTCATGCGTTCCCTTACTCTGCTTTCTTCTCCTTCAGAGCCCAGAGTGGTATGCTTTTAAGTAGGTGACATTTTTACATCGAATGCATATATAACAGTGTTTGAGGCATCAACACACTTGTCATAATTTCACACCGCTTTTTGAATTTACAGGCTCATTAAAATGTTCCCAGTTGTTCCTTTTGTTTGCTGGACTGAGAAAGAGCTATTCTTACACTGTGTAACCATACAAATAGCAGGGCCTTGAAAAGTTCACTTGCTTGAAGTTACATGGTAGGCAAAAAAGTTTTGTAGATGGAATTTATTTATCTGCTGCAAGGTAGAAAGGCTGTCCTTGAAAATGACTAGCTATTAAAGTATAACCATCCTGTTGTTTGAACTGATATTCCCATTAAATTAGCTCCCCATAAGAAAACTGTACTACCCAAAGGAATAGATGACATCAGAAGCAGTTTCATCAGTGCTTTGCCAAGCTTTCTTCCCGAATGGGACCAATATCAAGCAGTTAGGAATGCTTGCTTCTCTTTTTACATTGTTTTTGCTTTGTGGGGGTTGACGCTGGATTTCTTTTGTTGACTTAATGTAGAACAAGATTATGGCCTGAATCCTAAACTGGAAAAAAACCACAAACAGACAATTTTTTTTTAAAGAGATGAATAACTATAGGAATATGATAACATTCAGAGTTGAAGCAGCTAGTGTTCCTGGCTGTAAGCAATATATTTACTTGGCTGGCAGCGCTCTTTAAAAAAACAGGAGGTCATGAAGTACTGCCTTAATGCCTGTTGGAGCTGAGCTATGCTGTACCAAGGTGTACAGAGGAGGGGAAGATGTCTGCAGGACCACCAGGACTCCTATGCTGAAAGAAAGGTGGTATCAGTGGTGCTGAACGGGTGGTATTGTAGCTTTGTGCTCTCAGAATAATCTGGTCAATGCAGACAGTCTCTTTCCCGTGGACAAGGATGGTTAAGGGACGCATTATCTTTTGAACAAGGAGGGAATTTGGAGCAGATGTGCAGAGTAACACCTTGCTCTTCACTCTGCTTCAGGGTTCGGTTCAACAACATGCTGTCTTTGGTAGAGTTCACGGCAAAGCCAAAGTTTAGCTATGAGTCATGAAACCAACTGATTTCTCCATTGACATATGTTTACAAAGGTTGGGCGTGTTATAATAGAAAACCATAAAATATTAAGTATTCCTGTATGTGACGTCAAACTTGTTTTCTCATTATACATTCTGAATGCTTAGATTTCTGTTCAGAAATGTTGCTAACTAAACAATAGCCAAGCAAATCAGGTAGAAATCTAGGAATTACTGAGGGAGCTGTGTCGCTTTGGCAAACTTGATATAAGCTTTAGAAGTTTAGTTTAGCAATCAATGGATTTCAGACCATTTTCAGATGGCTGTGAAGAAGGTGGTATTTGCTGGCTTGGAAAATCTTCAGATCTTGACTGTATCATTGCTTTATAAGAAGGAAAAGGTCAGATTTTTGTTCAGACTCTTGACTTAGTTTTGGGTGGAATCCAGTTTGCCTGAAGTTATCTGTCTAGATGTTGGATGTTTAATCTAAATTAGCCATTGGCCTTTTTCCTGTGATCATGGAGAGAGGCTGCTGCAAGGGATGATTCACGTCAGACTAAAATAAGTAGTTAAGTTATGTGGTATCAACAGCTCTCTTCAGGGCATTTCCTATGTCTCTGGGAAATTGAGCCATAGGGATATTGCTGAAGGAAAAGATGCAGTGTTTTTTAGAATTGATGCAGTTATTTTCGTAACACTGGAGTGGTATTATTCCTCCTGAAGTCAGTTAATTCAGAAGTTACCCATATTGGCCCATTTTCTGTGAGAAAAAAAACAACACAATAAGTTCTACTGGGTATTCTGCATTGGCATTTCATTATATTAATGCAAGACTGCTATCTGAGCTCAGCCTTGGGGGTTTTAACTCCAGATTTGACATTATTCCTCTTACTGCATTTAGAAAAATAGCTGAGCTTTCTGTCTCACTTTCTGTAATGTCAGCAAGATACATAATTTCTGTAATTTCATTGTTAGCTTGTAATAAATCAGGACCTTACTTGACTCATGAACCCCATGAAGACGATCACAGAATTTTTGTCTGTAAAGTCTTTATTAAGTAATTTCAAATCTTATCCCAGTGAGAGCCCTTGGTTGGGCTGATTGTATGCTAATGTTGTGTTGTCTTCCAGAAGCAGCAACTGTTATAAGGCAATGTTGCTAAAGATCTTAATTGTCTCAATACATCTTGGTGTGCTTTAATGCCTCTAAATTAATTATGCAATTTAATACTGTTACTAAGTCTTGAATTGCATTACTTCAGCAGAAACATAAAGCTAATGTGATTGTGTGCCATAGGAATGGAAGCACCTGTGTTTTTAAGGATTAGCCCCCAACATTGCAATTATTCAGTAAATGTCTAGTTAGAAGGTTCACAAAACATTTTGCTCATATGCTCCTGGGGGCCACTGAAGACCTCACATGTAATTTATGACTTACAATAAAAGGTCAAAAGCCACCATTACAAGATGTCTCAGAAAGAGAGTATAAGAAATGAATGCCATTGCCAATAGCTTAAGTGCCTGTAGAAGCAGAAAGTATGTTAAATAAAACATATTTGTAGGGAATACACTGTACCCCATGTTCCAGGGAAAGACAATGATAAACAAAATCAAAACCAACAGTCCCTGCCGATCTAACCTGGGGACTTTTCTTCTTACCTTCAGATTTGGTTATTGGCTTAAAGAATTTCTTTTTTTTTTTTTTTCTTAACAGAACCTAGCTAGGTACTTGAAAATTTTATTGCTGGCAGCATTGGTTCACATCACTTTGAGATTGGTCTGGTATGGTTAACCTCTCCTTGAAGAGGAAAATGGACTTTCAGTATACTTTCACCTCTGCCTGTAAAGGGAAAAAAAACAGATATGAATCCTCTCTCCAGTTTCTGAGGTATCTTATTTTTCTTAAATATTTAAAAATCTAAGTCACCTCCACTCATCTATCAGAAAAACCCATCATTTTCTTTGCTTCCCAAAGCATCACTGTGAAAACTGTATACACAGGAAAAACAGAATCATTATGCTTTAGGGCACATCACTTCTACTGTGAATGTATAGAAACAATACTACCGCTCTTTGCTTTAAATTGAAATAGAGAAGGAAATTTGTATAGGCAAAAAACATGGTTATTCTAGCTAGAAAATGCGACTGGGGTTGCTATCAGTTCTCAAGGGAAACGTCTACTTTTACATTTTGTCTAGATGACAGCACTTCCATTACTGTAATGACCTGTAAAATCAGAGAATAGCAAAGCAGCACTGCAACGCAGAAGTGATTATAGTGTATCAGCCAGAAGCGCCTGTTCTTATGATATTGCCTGTGGAAGTCAAAGCCTCCATACAGTGCACAGAGCTTCTGGCCCGCACTGATTCTCTGTCCTGGTAGGGTATAGGTCATTCTGTTCCTTTCATAGATACATCTCATTAGAGCTTAATCTCATATATCACCAACTGAGTTTATATACTTCCGGAGTTATTTACAGTATTTTCTCATATTAACTCATCTGAGTAAACGTATATCAACAGCAAATGTTGATTACTGCTGCTCTCAGTGGTAATCAGTTGCAAGCTTTTTCCAATACTCAGAATTAAATAAATCCTGTGCAAAGCCAAACCTGTATTATCTGAGCAGAGGAGTTAAACGGTGATAGGAAAGCCATTGGCTTATTTCCCCTGGGCTGTCTGTCTAGTTTTAGTACAGTATTGGCGTTGGGATGACATAGTATACTTTGTAATTTGGGGAATCTGATTTGTTGATTAAATTGTGAATTTAATGACAGAATGTGGCATGACACAAGGGTTTCATGTCAGGATTGTTATCTTCCCACATATCATTCCTTTCTTTTTTTCCTTCCTCGTCCCTTCTCCCCACCAGCCACAAGCTGTTTAGTTTTTTAGTTTGTGTAAACATTCAAACAAAATTCAAGATTTTGATAGGGAAAGAAATGGCTGAGCTGCTTTTTCCAATACTGAAGTTCTGTATACTAATTCAATACAAAATTAATAACAGATCTTTAACTTCAGCTGCACAGAAAGCCACACTGCAAGCGATCTACAGAGGTTAACAGATTTTCAGACGAGCGAAGGCAAGTTACAGTCCCAAAGCTTATTTATGGTGTTCTCCCATAGCGGGTCAGGAATACGTCCCTGCACTGAGCGCTTCTCTCAGCTTTTGCTCCTCAGCCCTGATGCCTGCGTGGCTGTTCACAATAACACAGAAAACAGCGAGCAATAAGCTGCATTCTTAGCAATGAGACATTTTAGTTAAAAGTCAAAATCAGCAGCTTTTCCTACACTGGTTTGTGTTACGTTAGATGTTGCTGGAGTCTGTAAATGATACATAACTCTACATATTCAGTCCCGGGGCTTAAGTACAGTTAGGCTTTCATACAAAGAAGTGCAGGTCCCCCTGTCACGCACTGAAATGGGCAACCTGTCCCTTTGAACGCTGGCATCAAAGAGAGCAGCGGCCGCCAGACCGTGCCAGACTGCCTTTGCTGGGCAGCAGCAGCACCCCGGGCGCCTGGGAACGGCCACAGCCGCAGGAGATGGTGCCGACGCCTGTGTTGCAGGGTCCCGGGGTCCTGCCCCCAGGCCCGGGAAGACCCTGCCGCATAAGGACCTGAAATTCAGGCTGGAGCTGGGCTGGTGCCCACAGGCCGGGCTGTCAGCCCGCGGGGCCACTGTGGGGGCTGGCAGGTTTAGTGCTGGTGGCTTTATGGGCGAGGTGGCCCTGGCCTCCGGTCACGCATTCACCCTGTGGCGGTTTTACAACGATCGGTTCCTTTCTGAGCTGTAAGGATTTAAAATTACTCTTTAATTTAAAAGAATAACAAAAAGTGATTTCTTCTCTTCAGCTCTGCAAATAGATTTAGTGAAACTTCTTGGATAAAGAGGTTTAATTCCAGCAGATGCAATTACAGCTGTTGTGTCTGTAACTCTTGGGTGTGGAAGGAGTTGAACATTTAATGTTTCACCACCTTTCTTCTTTGCCCAGAGACATAGTTTTATACGTTTGAATATAAAAGCTGCGTTGCAGCCACTGTTTGGGTTCATTTAGGGGGTTGTTTAAGGTGCATATACATACCGTTAACTTTCTTTTGATGTAGAAGAGTAGGTGAGTGTGGGACATTATTGCACCTCTTGCCAGCAGCTTATCTCTTCTCTGTGCTTATAAAGATCTTCATTAACCCCATAATTTCTCATCAGAAGTTTCATTAAGATAATTGTTGGGTAATTTTGTGTATACTTTATACAAAATGGAGTTTAGAAAGAAATTGATGATTCCTGAGATTTTCCTCTATCGCCTAGCAGGCATATTTAGGAAAGACCAAATTATGGGACATTTCCTACTTGGGTACCCCAGTGAACAGGCAGCACATTTCCATTAACGGACTTAACATCCCTTTTCAGGAAAGTCCATCTGCTTTCAACTGATAAAGCAGCATATTACTCACAGCGCATTCAACTGCCTTATATGATAATTCAAAATTTTACTTATGCTTTCCCACTCTCTCAGATTTAACACACAAGACACGTATCTTGTGTACATGAGTCACACCCAAATATTTCCTGAAATACTGAAATTTCTAATGTTTTGTGAAAATTTTTAATTTTTTTTTTCTGTGTAAAGAAATCAGTGACACTGAAAACCACAGGAGGGAGAAGCATCTTTCTCAAGTGCAGTGGTAGGTGGAGGAAAGGCTGTCAGTGAGGGGGTCATGAATATCTTAAAACTTTTGAGTGACTATTAATAGTGAAACTCTGCATGGAAGACACAAAGCAGTATGTTTGCTCAGGACATCTTTTTCAGATAAGGTTGTCTTCCATGAGAAGGGATATGTGTTTTTTTCCATGCATATATATATATATATATATATATATATATATAAAATACATATATAGTGGAGCCTAATCTCACTCTAAATGGCTGGATGGATCAGATAGACTAAACAGTGGATGAAAGGGATTTGTAAAAACAGTTATTACAGATACTGATTTATGATCATGAGAAGTGAATACTCAGGATGGGATTCATCAAACCAGATTTACATGTGCTGTGTAATGGATGGAGAACATGAGATAGTCCTAAGGCATACTTCATCTTATCCTAGGGCAAACAACTAAAATACATCAGCTCTGTTGAATCGTCCTTTGATGTGGCAGCTTTTCCTGTGTTGACTGCGCAGAGTCTGTACATCTCAGAGGTAGATGCCCATAACTGTAAAGATATCTAAAGTTAAGTGGGACTGCTTCCTAAATTATTAATGCTGATAACTGTATACCAAGTAGTGAGCTTCCTGGTTTGAATCTAGCACCTTGTTTTCTTAAAAACAGAGGTGCTAGAAGTCAGGCCCGAAGTAAGCACCCGAAGGAATCAAAATCTAAGAGAGATTCTAATGACTTCTCAAATTTTAAAAAGCTTTTGTGATTATATATCAGATACATAGAAACTATAAGTAATAAAGAGCAGTTAAACTGAAGTACTCTCCTAGTAGTTGTTTTTTCCTGACGTTTTCCTTTTTCCTAACTGCTTGTGCTACTGATTATATTCAGACACTGTAGTGCACTTATGAGATGCTTTGTACGTGAACTGAACTGAGTTAAACACTTTTACACTGAGCAGATCTAACTGAATATTTCCAAAATAGCCACTCAACTTTGCCAATAAAATGCTGAAGTCGCTAATCTAGAGTGAAACAAATGTAATATGTCTAGACTGAACAATTTTTGAGGTATGAGACTACCAAATTCAAATCATACCTGCAATGTCTGGATTTTGTTTTACCATACTCCTCAGAACTTCAAAACAAAATGAAGCCTTCTAGTTATTCAGCAGCTGAAACAGATTTGGCGGAGTCAGTGCTATGAATTCACACCTCTTCACTGAGAACATTGTCTAAATTTGGGATGCTAATCATTAATTTTTTCTTGGTTAAACTGGATGAAAGGGGCATAAAATTATTGTTTTCAGTTGTCCTCAAAAAATGAAAGTTGAGCAAGTTGAATGAACTGTTGTGCGACATTAAGTTTGTCCTTTTATTTTGGCCTTACGGAATTTCTGCTACAACCTCAGAAGATGATTCAGTTCAGTGGGGACTTAGTTGACATTTGCACAAACATAGGAAGAATTTGTCTTTATAGCTAGTGTTTAGAACAGACACAGGACATCAATTTATCTTTCAAGTCCAAGTTGTAGAATGAGCCTGTGCCGCCTCCTTCCATCTAATTTATAGGATATTCTAGAACTGTTCTTCCTTAATGTAGCCTTTTGAAGCAGTTCAACGTGAAATACAATATTAACATGTTTATTGGGCTAGGGTTAGAGAGAAGATGATCCCGTCATTTTGGATTTCGCGTGAAGGGAGCACTGGTAGCCAGTGACTGCAATGAGATCTCTGAGCACATCAAGCGATTCATCATTTTACAGACTACTTCTGTAATAAACATGGAGCTAATATTAATCTTGTGCTTCTTTTAAAGGCCATTTGACAGGTCTAGTCTCCAAACTTAAAGCAGTGAGTTTGGGCCAAAGACATTGTCAATACAAATTTTTGAATAAATAATGAAAAATTCTGAAAATATCTGCCTAGTGCATTGCCAGAAAACTGAAAACAATTTTGTTTCACTTTTGATCTCTAGAAAAATTTGTTTTATTTTTTAATGCAGTTTTTTGACTCTCCCATATATTCTTCTGAATCCATGACCCATGTTTACTTTATTTATTGATAGTGCTCATTTTTGAGCTATCTAATTAGAAAGCTGTACATTTCTGTAGTACCTCAACTTTTCAAAATTCTTACCTACTTCTGACCTGTGCTGGCTGGGAGTCGAGTTGGCAGCTTGTGCTTGGAAACTGCTTGATTCCTTTTGTCAACAGTACAAGAAAAATCTCTTTTTGTAAACAGACTCTTTCCTTAAGGTAAAAAACAAACTCTAAGAATGTGAAAATAAATAAAAAACAACAACAGCAACAAACCTGTTCCCAGCAAGAAATTCTGTTTTGAACTAGGTGTAGCATGTTTTCCTCTCGTATCAGTGCAGAGGTGCTTTTCAAGTGTATAAACATTGCAGTTGCAATCTCTTACCATCCAGCTTTGATCTTGTCTTGGTCCAGAATGATTCTAATCTCTTTCTAATGAGATCCAGTGAAAGAAGTGCAAGGCAGACACACCTCTGTCAGCTTGCAGACTTTTTTAATACCTGAAGCTCAAGAATCAAAAGATTTTCTGCCCTTTAAATTCCACTGGAAATAGAAGCTGCAGGACTGATACTGTAATATGCCTTTTTTCTGATTTTGTAAAGTCATCAGGATTATATCCATAAAAGTATTACAGTGCCTTTTATCTGTGTAGGTACATCTATAGGCATTTTTGAGGATGATAAATATGATGTGTAGTAGTGTTGATTTATTTTTTAATAGATTATTTAGGCAAGAAAATACAAATATGTAACTAAGTCTCTCCAATTTTGAGACCTTTTTTTTCCTCACAGCAAGACAAAAATTGCCCAAAGTTCATTTAAAAAAAAAACAAAAACAAAAAAACCCCCATGAGATCACCTTTGTCTGATAAACACTCAGGTGAAATACCCACCTTATTATGGGGGTATGAAGTTTTACCAGTCTGTGAAATTTATTTCTGATAGTGAGAAACCTACCTCATGATACACCTCTGTATAAACACAGGAACTCAATTTCTCAGTGCAGAGTCAATGCGTGCAGATTCACCTTATCAAGTAAACAGAGCAGAAATTATGGTATCCAGAGTTTTGCTTTCCACAGAAGTAGTTTCTTATTTAAAGGCCTTTCTGACACTCTAGTCTCAAGTGAGGTTTTATCAAAAATAAATAAAATGCTAAAGGCGGCACACAGGTGCACTTCTTGCTTTAAATAGGGATTCTCATGGATATAGGAGAGGAATCATAGAAGTCATAAAACGTGATCTTCAGTTCTGTACCTGGAACACGAGTGCCAGCCTGTCCAGACAGCGGCATCTTTTAAGGTATTGTAATCACAGATGTATTTGTAATATCACAAATCTCAGTCCCCTCCTCTCCGTAGCATGCCCACGTGCACAGAGCCTAACTGAAGTTCCTTGGTCGTGCTGCCTCCCAAACCATGCTCAAGCTAAAATCCTGCTAGGACCAGTCTCACAGTTTAATAGCACAGATGGAGTGCCAATGCTTACCCCGCAAATTAAATTTTCTAGCATAGACATAGCAATTGACATCGGAGGTGGCTGATGTTGGCTTTAATAGGTCCAGGATTCATGCTGATATCTGGGGTGGGGTTTTGGAAGGTTTGTTGGTTTTGGGGGTTTTTTTGGACAAGTCTCCCAGAAAGAATAAAGAAGGACTAATGAACTGTATCAGCACAGAAGAATGGTTCAAACCATTGTTTCACAGGTGTAAAACACAAATCAAACAGGTTTCCATCTTCCCTGATTTTATCCCGGGTATTTAAGGGGTTAGCAACCACATTTTGTGATGTCCGCTACAGGTCCACCCTCACTATAACCATCTCCCTCCAAATGCTTTGTGTCAAATAACAGCTTTTCTCCTTTTTCTAAAAGAATCAAATTGAACCAAGGTGGAAAGATGTGTGGGGATAAAACTTTGATGTGGTTGCTTTAAATAGACCTTGGTGTTCTGCACGAGCTGAATTGTCAACTGGTTTTGATTGCTTTTCATAAAGAGTAGAGTTTATTAGTTTTGTAGCTGAATATACAAACAGCACAAGCTTATTTGAGGAGTCTTAGTTTATCATAAATTAGGGCAATGAATTCCAAAGCTCTGAGTCACAACCTGCATTGTTAGGGGAGTAAAACTGGATTGTTGATAGTAATGGCATAAAATTAAAATATAGTAGAAAATTACTGGGAAGACGTTTCTGTATTGCGAATAGCTTGAAAAGCTAATTTAATAATGAATTAGTTTATTACTAGCTAAAAACGCAATAACTTGATAAGAGGGAAATTATTAAGCATTATTAAAATTCCAGTTTTAATTGTCAGATACTGTAATTCCTCAACTAAAAGGAGGCTCAACTAACTAAAAAGAGGCTTCAATTGTTTTGCAGTCTTAAAAGTGTAAAAGTGACTTGAAACTGGCTTTGGTCATGCAGCAGATTTTTTAAAATTACTTTTCTGCATTGATCTTGTGAATGAGAAATGCTTTTCATCCTTTATACTTTCTGTATTAAAAAAAATTGAGCAATTAATTTTGTAAGTGTTTTAAGTGTTTTTAAGTGTAATTCTCATTGTTTTCATGGGTGACAGTATGTAAGGGTTCTACCAAGGACCTTAGGGACCTCAGTTAAACAATAATAAGTACATGCTGTGCAAATTGTAGTTTTAATATATGAGTGAATTACTAAGGTGTGGATTCACTGCTGCATCACTGGAGTGAAGTACTGAAACTAGAGCTGCTGTTTTGAAAAGTCTGGAACCATCCTTCCTGAGCCGAAAGATCGAGCTCTCCCACCAAAGGCTCCACGATGTCCTTACAGAGCTTCTGCGTCACTTCACAGAGCGAAAGCCCTTTCCAGGCGGGAGGTGGTTAAATGATGCGCGTGAACTCCCCGGCTGCTCCTTGCCTCTTTCCGAGCGCTTTGCTTTCTTTGCTGGTGACCTTCAGTGCAGACGCGTTTCCTTGTGCTGCACTTCCTGTGCATTGTCTGTCTGGGAGCAGTGGCAGGAACAGAGCTTTTGAGTCGCCGTGTAACGGCTCGGCAGAGAAATACCTAGGAAAAGAAATGCTTTAGGAAGTGAGTTTGGAGTGGTTGTCTCTCATCTAAACGTTGATCTGGGCAGAGACGGTATCAAAGCCTGCTCTTATGAAAGGGCTTGCCACACTGCCGTGTCCAGGCTCCTTCCAGTTAAGAATTGCATGGCACTATTTGTAAGACAAATAATGCATATTCCTTCTTTCCTGGCCGTATTTCACATGGTCTGCTTCCTTTCCACTCATTCTCGCAAATACAGCCTCTCTTGTTTTCATTTGGTGTAAGGGTGTGTTCGGATTCGCCTCCACTCAACGCATCGCGCTTCTTGGCTGTGCAGGGTTAGCGGAGGGAATCGCTGTCTTCCAGGAGAGTGTTTTAGCAGAGGAAGGAGAGACCATCGTGATTAATGGTATATCAGAGCCGTGTTAGAAGTGCTGTGTTGGCGTGCAGCAATGGACATGGGTAGTAGTAGTATATGTGTATTTTCTTCCATTCTGAAAATGAACTGGAATATAGTCTCAGTCTTGTTTGTTAATAATCTCAACCTTGTTGTTGTTGTTTTGGTTTGGTTTGGTTTTTTTTCCCTGAGAAACTGAGCATCCAGCATAGCCAGTGTGTTCTCTCTATGGTCGGTTCCCTCCTTTTTATAACACCTGGGAGTGAAATCCCTTGGCGTGCTGGTAAAGGCTGAGACACTGAGCGAACACATGGAGCATCTATTGATTCAGAATCACTCTTCTGTGTTTAAGTTATTCAAAGGGGTCTTGAAGCCTTAGGCTGCAATGGCATGCAATAAATGGGATAATAATGGCACATGGTTCCACTTGGCACTAATTATATATAATGAAATGGAACATGGTAGTCAGTGGCTAATCCTTCTCCTACACTTCTGATTTCAGGAATTTACTTTTGCAGAGGGAAGTATGTTGTTTAGGTTTTAATTATTGTTATTTTTGCTTCCTCTGTAGCCATGTCAACTTTTAAAAGCAACAGTATATTAAATGCAGCTGAAAATATAATGTACAGAATACATTAGGGGGTTTATTTTTCTAGCTTTTTACATTGTTGACATGAAAATTAATATTCCAAACCAGCTTTCTAAATTGGTTAACTCAAGAGACTGCATAATTTGGGGAAGAAAAGGAGAGCCCAGTTCTTAGTCCTGCCCCTGTGTCGAGCTGCTCCCGGGGTCTAGGCGGGCTCAGCATCCTCTCTCTTTGTGCCCAGAGGTGCCAATTTCCAGGCACAAGCCAGCCAAGCTCCCTTACTGATTCAGCTGCAGACTTCTTTGTGCTGTCTTAGATAAATTGTTATCGTCGCTCCAATTTGGTCACTGGGTTTGAAAAATCATCTGAAAATACTGTGATCGTACCTAGTCCTTTGGGGGTAGGTATGAGCAGCCCAAAGGCTTATCAGTACCACTGCTCCAGTTCTGTGAGATACATGCACGCTTGAGTGGTTATATTTTCAGCTAGGCCTCTTAAGATTTAAAAAAAAATATATATATTATTCATCAATAGAAAGTATTAATAGCTTTTGTCTTCTCTTGGTCCTAAGGAGGCGTTTTGGCTTGTATGTCTGTGTCTCCTCCATGTGTCCGTACTGTATTTTAATAATTCTTTTTCGGCTTTTTGTTTTGTTCACAGCCTACATGCTGACACACTACCAATTTTGTTTCCAAAAGAGGACTTCACAGAACTACACAGTGCCTGATGCAACTAGCCGCTTTGATGTTCCTCACTGGACCGTGTAGGTAAAATTCAAAGAAACTTACATATATCTTTCCAAGTATCCAACATATTGGGAAACAGCTGATTTTTTGCAACAGTGCTCACTTTGCAGAGTCAGGGTCTCTTGGAATTTATGGACTACAAAATCATTTATTAAGGCCCTCTAACTTTGCAGTGTGTTTTATCATCAACAGACACACAACTGTAGACCGTCATATGTCACAATGTGTTTGGTCTCCTTGCCACATCTATTTTAAGTTGTTGTGGGTGCTGGGAACACGGTGATGCCTGTCATTCCTGTAGGCGTACCTGAGCTAACTTTAATTGCAGCTGCAGTGGTGCACATTTCAGCTTAGGGACAAAACCTGGCAGAGAAATTAAATAAATTCTCAAGCAGTTGGCAAACCTGGAGCTTCTTGTTATTACCACTGCACAGTTAGCAGAATAAGAGCTAGCCAGGGTAAGAGCTAGGCTGAACAGGTTTACATGAATGAACCTCTGTGCTTGCCTTAAGAAGAGTAGAGCAGTATCATGGTATTGGTAATCAGGAGAAAGATGCCTTCAGGTTATTCCTGTTGGTCATCTTGAGCTTCTGTACAAACCTTCAAGTTTTCTATGAGTTTCCGACAAAATAAAGCCGCTATTCCACCTCCAGGATTTCCCTGCAGAATGATTCAGTCTTGCTATAGTAGAGGTGAGAATCCAACTAGTTAAATTCAATTTCTTGAAAAGTGTGCTTTCCCTTCTGGTTTTGATATGGTAGCTGAGTTTAGTTTCAACAAGTCATTTCCCTCTGCGAGAGTAAACCTCGGCAAAGAACTAAATTGTTCTGATTAAATTGCCAGCATTCATTATCACTTGACTGCTTTCTCCCTTGTATGTTATGCTGTTTTATGTCTCAGTTGCAGTGGCATTTAAAATAATTTACTTGAATTGGTAGGCTGCAGCATTTGTGTCTGTTATAGTTCGTGTTTCTTTTGCATTCCTCACACATTTCTGTAAAACTTCCACCTTGGTCTGCATTTCTAATTTTGTGGAAATGAACTGTAAACATGGATATGTAGCAGTGGTTTAGATGGCCTGTATTTACACATGCTGGCACACTCTCCTGACACAGAAAACAGCTCTTCTCACATACAATCACGATAAACTGTCAGTGCTTTAGGGACTGTGGCATGACAGTTTATTGTGATTGTTTCTGGAGTGTCTGGAGGTTTCAGTCATTCATTTCTGTCTGGAGAAAGCTTCTAACCAAGTCAGCTCAGGAAAGCATTTTCATAGCATACTGGCTGAATCTTTATGGCTTCAGTACTAACAGCAGGTGTCCGAGATGAATCCAGAAACAATGTTTACCCCTGCTTTCATATCCTGAAATTAGGACATGGTGTCTTGCACACTGTTACACAGCTGGCCATACTCAGTTACAGTTGGTTTTGCCTTTCATGTTGTGTTGACCATATTCCAGCTTTATTTAGATGTCTTTTCAGGTATTTTGTGTAAGGAGAAAGGTTGTGGGTTTGTTTGTTTGGTTGGGTTTTTTTGGCAGATGACAGATTTTCTGCGAATAAAATACTGAAAACACAAATTTTCTGGGTTAGTAGTTAAATTTAAATTGTCACAATTCATAAGTGGGTTGCTAGCTCTAGATTGGAGAAGAGATTTGTGTCCCCTGCTGTGAGTATCCAAAATCTTCCCCAGCTGTAACTGATGGACAGGAAAACAATCCCAAAAGATATTTTTTATGCTGGAGAGGGTATCGGGTCTGAGGAGAATGCCTTTTCTGTAGGTGTCGGTGGCACAACTGTTCCTTGGCAGGAAATTTTTTAATTGGTGCCAAAATTCAGAGTACCCCAAAGGAACTGGAATCGAATTGTATTCAGCTTTAGCCTAAAAGGAAAGTAACAAAGGAAATACCTGAATTCATGTAATTAACTTCTGCAAATTTTGTTACAGTCCACATCTCTCTCCCTGTAAAAACATATTATTTGTCACTTAGACTCTGATGTGACAGTGAGCAAAAAATAAAGGGTTAAAGCATCAAACCATATAATACGTCTACAAGAAATGTAGTAACAAAGTTTCCAGAAAGCCAGAAATTAATATATTTTTTTCTGATACTAAATTAACAACAATAAAGCCATTCATGCAAATAAATCTAATGGATTGCTTTAGATTTACACTACACTGTCGTGCTACCTCTTAAGGGATTATATGTGTAAAGAAATAATAAAATAATGTGCTTTACTGCCCACAAATGGGCAGCGCATTAACTGAATTTGTCAGTTCATCTGAACACATTACATTAGTCAAGAGGAGCAGCATCATTTTGCTTAGCAAAGGTACATTAGCTTGGCTGTTTAGGCTGTCAGAATCTTAAAATCTTGCCTCAAATGGAAGGGTAATGGTCACTATGACATGCATTTGTCATTTAACACAAGTAATGCTTGCGCTTTAGTGGCTTTTAGCAAAGTATTGATGTCTGCAAAGGTTGCGGTACAGGTTGGCACTTTAATACAAAGTGCAAATTCTAACACAATTGGTGTAACTTTCAGTTGTGAACTAGATAATGTCTAATCTAAGAAGAGCCAGAGGAAATGTCTTTTCTTAGAAGGTTTGTACAGCAGTATATTCACGTTGATTTTTTTTTAAAAAAAGTTCATGTGTTAAAATTCATTCATATTTGTTACATATAATCATAAATGTGATTAAAACTATTCTTTCTGCATTTCAATGTCTACCTGAAACTTTGTGATATTGATAAAATCTACTAAGTCGAACAGAAGTTTGAACTCCAGAGCATTGATGTTTGTTTTATAGAGTAGTAACACAGAAATACTTGCTCCTATACATTATCCCTCAAAAAATTATTCACGATCTTAATCCAAAGCTAATGAGAACTTGTATTTTTATTTATTTATTTATAGATTTTGGTAGTAGGTTAGAGCAGAAGAGTAGCTTTGACAAAAAGAACAACCAATTCAAAGCATATGTAATTTGTGACTACAGCTGTCATGCGTTCATGCTGCAAGCAGTTGCACAATCAGCCAAATCATACAGTGCTTACTTGCTTAGTCCCTTTGAAGTGACTTGGCTTGATGTTATTTCAGGAGAAGCATCACAGCTTAGACTATTGTATACCTATGGCTGGAGTGTTGAATTAATGGTTCATCGATGAGGATAGGGTACTATTATGCTTTAAAAAGATGATTAATGGCCAAAATTAGTTTTCTAGAGACAATTTCCTCTTTGTCTCTAGTTATTTAACTAAGTCTATGCAGTAGCTATTGATGGTGAGGAAAGCACATAGACTGAGGTTCAATTTATTCATTCATATTTGCTTATTTATTCATAAATAGATTCTTTTAATTACTTGGAGGAAAAAAGGTGACACAAACTGGTCATTTGTAATTTGCATCCCGAAATAAAGTGTAATTTTTATACCAGAATTAAATTTTGTAAGGATTTGTGATTTAAATGAAAGATGTAAATATTTACATATTTAAATTTAAGTAGACAAAATATAATTACTCTCAGCTGAAACTCCCTCTAGGGTATAGTGCAAACAATTCTTCTTTCATTACAGGCATCCAAAACTCACGTGGAATGATTATGGCTGAGTTCCAGTCCCGCTGAAAAAACATAACTTTTATCAACATAAATCTTTCAATACCATTTTTTTGGAGGAAAGACTATTAGTTTTCATAATAACAAATCTCTGTTTCCTCTGGCATTTTAAAAAAATCTTGGGTTTTCTTGTCACGTACTTCACCAGACTGATCATGTTTAACTTGTGAGGAATGACTAGTTTGCAGCAGTAGGTGGTATGTGAGATACAGACTTCAGGAAGAGCATGATTTCCATAACCACTTCAAAGGAAATACATTATAAATATAATACATTTCTCTGGGGCCTTACAAAACCGTTCTGTTTGTAATTTAAATTACATTAAGCTAAGTAAAATAGTACAGTAAAAACCTCAAGGGAAAAATACTTCATTTAAGTTTGAACATTACATTACTTCCATTAATTGGAAGTATTTTACTCTCTCTCTAATAGTTTATTTTTCATTGAATATATATAATTAAAAGTATCGTCATTATAACAGGAGTCATTCCCATTTTGTGTTCCAAGCCCTTCTGTTCAGTAGATCACTATAGTTTTATTTGCCTACCTTCCTTCATTTCTCACAGCTTTATTCCTGGTGACTAACCCTCTGAGCATCAGTGTATGACAGAAGATTACCATCGCTGTGTCACGCATGTTCAATTTAATCAAACTCATACTGGAACCGAAACTCTCAAGCAGCCTGAAGTTTTGTATCGAAACCCTGGAGTGTGAGGCTTTCTTCTGTTGGAATATTTTAGAGTCTGCTCATCCAAACCATGCACCTTGCTTCCTCCAGGGTCCTCACAGGGGTAACTGTTGAGCAGGGGCTGCAACACAAGCAAGCGAATCCATTAGTCTCCCTACTTTATAAATGTAACATGGAGGCAGAGAGGAGATGCTGTACATACATACGTACATGCATATATGCATGTGTGTGTATTTTGTGTATCTACAGATTTAAGGTCATGCATGTTTGTGCACGTGTGTGCGTGTGATTTGCTGGTATACCTATGGTTTCCTTTATTTTTGTCCTATAACTTTAAGCCTATTCAGTTTCATATAAGAACCTGATAAGATATTCCACTTTAAGTCATATGAAAGTAATACGACTTCCAGGAGAGGGTGACTAGGAAAATATTGGAAACCCTCAGTGAACTATTTAATTGTAAGAGTGATTTATTCTACCTTCCTTTTTCACCCCGTGACAAGAGACCATACAGGCTGAACTAAATCAGGTTATCGTTCTTAACAGCGTAGAAGGCAGTAAATCTGTAGTGCCGAGCCTCTCTAATATTGACAGCTTTGCAATATGGGTATCTGTAGATATAGTCTAAGCACATATAAGCTTACAGAATCTGAAACAGGTTGTATAATACAAGCAGGCCAGTCCCATATGCCATATGTGTTCCCACTTTAGAGTCAGCTTTAAACCAGCCACTAACTTCAAATTAATCCCCATTTAAGGTCTAAAACAAGCTTTGTGTTTCATATACATTAATTTCAAGTTATTAAAAATATTTTTTCCATGGGAAAATAAATCTTTGCAGCTAAATATTAACCGTATTGAAATACAAAAAAGAAAGAAGCCATGCACAAATTTTCCCCTAATTTATAAAATGTTTGCTTTTTTTTTAAAGAGCACTTTCAAAAGGCAATAGTAATTAAAACTAATGCTGGATTAAATAAAAACTTTGTTGACCTGAGAGTTTCATGTTAGACTGAGTAAACCTTGAGGTGGAAAAAGGTAGTACAAAATACTAAAGCTTGGACATATTTTCTATTGACTCAGAACCTAAAAGTTTTACGAAAAAAGTAAGAAGACATAGTCACAAAAGTCTAAAGAAATTACTTCTTCAGTATAGTTTCTAAGTTTTTCATTAAGGCTTAAATAAATTTACAGTTTCATTGTATATCCTTAGGAAATATTTATTTTTCCTTTCTGCTTTATAAGATTTTTTTTTTTTTCCCCTCCAGTATTATTTGTCTGCATTTGAAAACTATCTTTTGTTCCTACTATAAGCGGTCGCTGTGTGATTAAATGATAGAGGTAACGAACTCTGTAATGAAATACCGAATTTACTGTGGCAAGTAGGAATTGATCTGAGTTTTTCTGTATTGGCTTTAACTTTCTCCAAATTGGGGGTACTGGTGGATGAAAAGCTGGACATGAGCCAGCAATGTGCACTCGCAGGCCAGAAGCCAACTGTATCCTGGGCTGCATCAAAAGCAGCGTGGCCAGCAGGTCGAGGGAGGTGATTCTGCCCCTCTGCTCTGCTCTGGTGAGACCCCACCTGCAGTGCTGCGTCCAGCTCTGGAGCCCTCAGCACAGGAAAGACATGGACCTGTTGGAGCGGGTCCAGAAGAGGGCCACAAAAATTATCAGAGGGATGGAACACCTCTCCTATGAGGACAGGCTGAGAGAGTTGGGGTTGTTCAGCCTGGAGAAGAGAAGGCTCCGGGGAGACCCTATTGCAGCCTTTCAGTACTTAAAGGGGGCTTATAAGAAAGATGGGAACAAACTTTTTAGCAGGGCCTGTTGCAATAGGACAAGGGGTAATGGTTTTAAACTAAAAGAGGGTAGATTCAGACTAGATATAAGGAAGAAATTTTTTACAGTGAGGGTGGTGAAATACTGGAGCGGGTTTCCCAGAGAGGTGGTAGAAGCCCCATCCCTGGAAACATTCAAGGTCAGGTTGGATGTGGGTCTGAGCAACCTGCTCTAGTTGAAGGTGTCCCTGCTCATTGCAGGGGGATTGGACTAGATGACCTTTAAAGGTCCCTTCCAACCCAAACTATTCTATGATTCTCTGAAACGTATTCAAAAATATTTTTCATTTTCATTATGCAATTAAATTACATCATGATTAATTCATTTTTTTCCTTTCTTGTCTCCTATCCCTTTCCACCAACTTTAAAGTTAATAGAGAATAATTTTGTGACTTTAATAAAATGTATATGCATATATCACCACATATTTTGTTTAGCTCTCTGGCTGGGATGGTTTATGATAGGCTGAGTAAAAAGGTAGTTCCTCATTAAAAATCTGAAAGTGTTGTGCAACTGAAGTCCCGTCTTCCTGTAGGTAAATGTATGCTTGTATCGCCAACTAAAACACAGCATGCTAAGGTAGTTCTGGTCCTGCTCTCAGGGCTGGCTGCTTGATCATAACAAAGAAACAAAAGCCCTTGGAGAAATTCAGGTTGGTAGCAAACACTGGAGAGGTGGGGTGAGAGGGCAGCAGTCCCTCCGTCCCCTTCCCCGGCTCTGGCTGCAGCCGTGTCCCCCTCATGTTGCCTGCTCCTCTCCAGCCCCACGGTACATGAGGTGATGGTCACGTTCTCCTTGTAACCCCTCATGTGCAAGGACTTAAGGAGGAACTTTTAGTCATTATCATAATCTTGTGATTTTGCTGACATGTCTATATGTAGTTGTCATAGAGATGCATAGCTAAAGCTGTGAGGTAACTGGACTTTCCTTTAACGAGGAACTGCAAGACTTTAAAATGAGGCTTTGTTCTGAATTTGCAAATTTGTGCATTTCACTAGTTGTGCACTTTATCATGCGCTCTGTCTTCATACACACACAGTTGTCACCCAGCCATGCTCTGAATAACAGCAAGGCACTAGATTCACGCGTTTTATTCAGAATACGAGTCATAGGAGAACATAGTTGCAAGTCCACCAAACCTGTTGTTTCAGTGTCATTTATAAGTAAAATCATCTTGCAAATGGACAGTTGATGTGGAAAGGAAAATCATTTAATTCCAAAATGTCCAAAAATTTCATTACAAAATATTTTCAACCTTCTGTACATATGATAACACCTTGCCTGGGCTGTTTTTCTAGTTACATTGCTCTGAACTACAATCTCATCTCACATTTGTCCTTTTCATATTGTCTCTCATGATGCTATAGCACTGTCTTTGAAATATCCCCTCAAAATCATACTCTTTTTTTATTATTATTTTGAACACTGTGGTTAGCAAGTGAAAATGAAAGATTGCAGTACTAAAGTCAGGTGTACGTCAGGATGTGCTGTGTTACTTAAATGTATAAAAATGTTTTTCACACGCATATGTAACATAAAACATACTGCATTTATAGAGATGTTAGCCATCTCTTTCTTGTTTTCTTATTTAGCCTATGAGTTTTCTGGGGAATGTATTGTGTCTGATGTGTTGTTGGCTGCTATCAAAATACAAATAATAAAAGATACTATAGCGGAGGTGTCAGTCCAGCTGCAGTTAGTAATCGATGTTGCTTTGGAGCAGAGAACGTAGGAGGAAAGGAAATGGTCCAAACAAAGAAACTGCATTTGTACTTTTTCCCTGGGATTTTTCAACCTTTTTCCATTTTAGACATCAGAAGAATAAGCAATTATAAAACTGAGCTTTATCTTCAGTTCTTGGGCACAGTGTATCACTTGTGCATGAAAGCTAGAGGGGTTCACAGTCAGCTGTAGCAAGATGGTCACTGCTGATT
Organism: Ciconia boyciana; assembly: GCF_034638445.1. NCBI lineage: Eukaryota > Metazoa > Chordata > Aves > Ciconiiformes > Ciconiidae > Ciconia > Ciconia boyciana. The sequence goes on from NC_132936.1 coordinate 86,824,530, forward strand.
TGCCTGGTGCTGGGTGAATTGCAAAGCTTATGCTTTCATGCCAGTGCCTATCTTCTGAAAAATGCCTGTATTTTATTGGGATACTATTGCAGAGCTGATCCTACCCAGTAAGGTGCCAAGGGCTTGATTCCCTAAGGTATAGTGACTCTCAACATCAGCCCCTGGATTGATTTAAATCTAACTTAATACAGTTGTTTGCATGTGACAAAAAAAAAGATTCCTCAATGTTCAAAGCGTTTTAAAATCTCCGTTTGTTCAGTGAGGATTTTAAATAGGTGGCTTGGAAGCTCATTGTTTCAGAACAAATTAAGCAGGTCCTAACTTAGGCTTGCAGCATGCACTGATGCAGCGTGCATGAGAGAAGTTAGAATCACGTTCACTGCAACCTGTAATGACTTTGCTGGCAAGTTTGTAAAACTTATCCTAGTGATTAATAGAAAAGAAGAAATGAATAGTGTGCCTGTACTTTTTTCTATGGAAGGTATTCCATCCCTTATGTTAATTTATATTGACAGGTTGACTGTCTTGACAGACTGACACTACGGAATGGAGCTTATGAATGATTGTGTCCTAGGTGTAAAATGAATGACTCACTATGATTCTTCAGTTTCAAACTTTTCTCAAAATTAAATAATTAAAGGACTCAATTAAAAGAGATGCTGTTGTTGCTTTGATGCTTATCTTAAAGTGAAGTGAAAAGTTTTTTCAGCAACAGCACAACAAATTTGCAGTGTCAAACTGTGGCCCAAGGGATGCCCAAGACAAGGTATTGCAGCACTTGGGAAAGATCGATAGAGAAGTTGTACACCCAAGACCAGAGCTTTCTGTGGCATGTTGACAAGGACTCGGACTCAGTAACCCAAATGCCCTCTGCTTCTATTTGTAACCAGCAGTCTGCCCAAGCATTTTCAAGATTTGTTTCAGTTTGTCTTTGTGCTCGCTTTTTAGCATTTGCCTCATAGACTTTTCCACTGCTCTGCTACATCTGCGGGCTCTGATGACCAGGGTCTCAAGTTCTTGTGTGTAATCATTGACCATTTCCCATGTAATCGCTAGGTGACAGAGCTGCAGGCAACACAGCTGGCAAGAGAGGACTTTTCAGCCTGATTTCTGATTTCCAGGTGAGCTCGAGGCACCACTCCTGTACCACTTCATCTAAGGTTATTGCAGCCCTGGTGTGACTGTGTAAAGAGTTTTGAACAGCTGGAGGCTCAAGTGGGCTGAAAAACATGTACTGGGCTGCTCATCAGCTGACATTTACCAGCTTGACTGACTTGTAAAAGAAAACTTGAGAAACAGCGTTTTGATACACAATTTGTCAGTGACATTTGTATTAAATGGGTATAATGTCTGTCTTCAAAAGTACTGAGCCAGGTCTTCAGGCTGTGTTACTCTGAATAATTTTTAAAAGTATATCTTCCCTTCTGAAACATTAGCAGACATTGCATGGTTGATAAGAACTAGGTGTGCTTAAAGGTCCCTGAGGAAAGAAAAACAGGTGCTTTGTGTCAGTCGTCTTTTTTTCATATGGGGAACATCAAGTTGAAGATTGGCTGTGATATACTATATTGTTTTACTTCTCTCTCCACGGAAAATAAGTTGCATTGTATACCAAGGTATTACCTAGTGCGCCTTGGGGAGAGGACGTGGGCTCTTAAGTTTCTGGTCTTTTGTTTGCCCAAGCCAGTGCCTCTTTGATGAGCTGCATTTCTACTTTCTTCACACTGCATCCATTCCTAGTGATGCCTTTTCCTCTAAATAGCAGCCGATTATTATTATTCATTATCTTTACGCATCTGCCTTTTTGGGACTATTTGGATTATATGCGTAAAACCCAGTCAGGATTAATAAAGATTTAAAGTACTGAAAAATCCATTTTCTTATTACTCTTCTTTTTAATTGGGCAAAACTCAGAAACCTAGGGCTACCAATCCATACATCCCTTTTTCTCTCTAGCCAAAATGTTTTGCATTAACAGGGGTTCTATTAGCAATTTTCTGGTTATCTGTAATTGCTGAAGAGGCCTTTGGGACAAACTGTACCAAGTAGCTACCAAAAATATATAGGGTTGTATAATGCATTAGATGTCATTAAATGCTTAAATTAGATCCCTAATGCACACATGTACAGTCATTACTACTTGTAATATGTATCAACAGGTTTAGCTCTAAAAATATAAGCTCAAGCTCTGTAGTAGCCACTGTCATTAATTTGCTCAGACTGTTTCTCAGTACATATAAGGATTTGTTGGAGAGGGTCAATAATTAATGGGATGTTTGCTGAGGTTTCTTTCTCTTTTTAGAGAGAGTTTTAAATTTTATTTCAGTTGTTTCAGTGAGCCTGATTAGCTTTTGGCAATTTAAAGAAATGAAAAGAGCAAATCTTGAACTGGGAAGAAATGCCTGTATTCTTCTGGGCCCTGATTTCTGTAACACTGCCCGCAGAGCAGAACAATTCTACAGGAGGTGTCTATCACTTATACTAAAATAGAGAATCAAGGAAATAAAGCTTCAAAACTTTCAAGACAAGAAGGTAGGGAGCTGCCTGGAAAAGAGAAATATCTTTAGAAAAATGATTTCAAGTTGCTAGGACTTATTTCTAAGGGGGAAAAAAAAGTGGTGTTATATTTAACAACACTTAGAGAAGATAGGACTTCATCTTTTAAAAGTCCTATAGGACTGGAGGACCCCTATATGCTAAGCTACACAGAATTTAATCTACCTCTGAAAGATGAAAGGATGAGGTAAGCCTGCCAGAATTTAAGCCTCTGCTTCCAGGGAGTCTAGGTTTTTCTACCTTAGTGATTAGATCTTAAAGCTACTTTCTTTGGCTGTAAATCCCTCTAAATCATTGCTTTAAAGAATTGTATACAAACTGACCATATTTCCATGAGGTAGTGAGGAGACTCTCTTATTTCAGTGCAGGAACCAAGAGGATTGTGAGTCAAGCATTTGAGAAAAACACAAACTATTCTTGGTTGCTTTCTTCTTGTGCAGTCCTTTTTCATTTAGGATACTTGCAGCATAAATAATAATACAGCTTTGATTTTCCAGTTCAGTTTCTGAGGTAAAGATCCCAAAATGTAGGGTTATATATTTCTTACATATAAGATTTAGAAAGTTCCCTGCACATTAAGCCAAAGAGATTCCTTTCCTTATCTATGGATTTACGTATGTATGCATTTGTTTGTTTTATTTGTTACATTTGCTCTTATGACTACAAGTTTAAAACCAGTGGAATTCTCTTGTTCCACTTTTGTGAGGCTTAAATAAGCATATGATAATGGAAATACAGAAAAACAGGTGACTGCTCTTGGTCTCCTGTTAACTTAATAGTTTAAAAAGGCTGGACTTTGTATTCAGAGTTTTATATATGAAAGCAGTATGGTTTTCTTTAAAATGTAATAGTATTGTATGCAATTAATATGAATGAAAACATCTTTTTCCTTGAAATATATGATGAAATGTAATAGCACATATTTTCATTTTAGTGACAGTCTATACATTCTCTATCATCACAAACTGACTTTTTAACTTAAATAAGATCAGATATATCAAATATTTTTGCATCAAAATTTTTCTATTTTAAAATTACATTTCTTTTTTTCATTGACTCTGAATTTTTCATATAGCGTGATATAAATAACCTAAATAGTGACTTGTTGCATCTAGGAATGAATTGTTTCTGTGAGCCATCTAGTTACATCAATTTTCAGAAGAATATCAAAGGTTTTCCCACATAAAAGGAGATAGAATAAGTGAGACTTCAATGTTTTCGTTTCGGTACTGCTTCCTTTCCAGCTCTTTTCAGTGGTCTGGCTATGAGTGAACTATACACATAGCTTTTTATGTTTTCAACCTTTATGTGATTGTTGTCATGGATGGAAAGCACATGCTAAATAATAGCCAGATCTTTACTTATCATTAATTAAATATAAAAATGTATATAAGAAAATAAAGGAGCGTACAAACTGATTACTGTCTTGTTTTTATAAGACAGATGTAATAGCACCATCTTAATGAAAGTTGTGTGAAGGAGTAATTAGGTAGTGGGTTTCTGGAAGTGTCTAAAGGAGGTTAAACTTTCAACAAGAAGTTTTAGATTATTTTTTTAGAAAAAAATAACCTATTTCTGAGAGTTTCCTGACCCAGAATACCAAACTCACTAGATGTTGGTAATGGCTGTAAACTCAGTTCTAAGTAAGGAATGAGTCAGAGAGGAGAAGCATATGGTTCGTGAGATTTGTGCCAGTGGGAGGGACACAAACCCAGGATTTTTCTGCCCCATTTACAGGGAGCTGAGTAGCAGCAGCAACAGTATTGCACTGGGCAAAGCTGTGCATTCCTTCATTTCTCACCTTTGTGCAGATGTATGAAAAGCAGGGTGGTCGGGATAGTCCGCCTTATCTATTTTTCATCAGAAAAAAACCAAGCACGATCAGTCCTTTTATGTGCGCAAACACATTGCTTAGAAAAACATGGGCATCTGGCTGACAGCGACTGAATGGGCTTACACCTGTGTTTCCCAAATGTAATAGGCAAGGAAGCAGAATGTTTGTGTGATACGCTTAATCTCAGAATAGCACAGGTGACTTTTATCTGCACCTTCTGATAATGACTGGATAGGAAGCATGGATAAACTGTGGGAGACTGCCAGCTCAGATCAGATCTCAGTAGGCAAGGACTTGAGAGCCCAGCTGCCTAAAGGCAAGCGCGGCTCGCTCTTATCCACGGGTGCGGATGCCTGTATCAAGGTATCTGTTGCTATGCTTAGCCCTCCACAGAGGTATATGACAAGTGGGCAGGAGTGGATATGGTCTAAGCTTCAATATGATTTTAAAGGAGTTTAACTGATTGTCATAGATCAGTATTGCAAGGAAGAAATTTTACAAAATCAACACGATGGACATGTGATCTGTTCAAAGCACGACTTCTTAGAGCAGCCTGCGTTAGAGCAAGCTGGCAGGTAATGCAAGGGATAAGGTTGCTGTAGCACAAAAATCACATGACGTGAAAGTACAGCTATCTAATGCCAATATGATTTCATTATTCCATTTTAATAGTTAAAAAGTAAATTCTGGTGTAATATTCTTCAAAAGTCACTAGAAAAAAAATCTTTAGTAACAATACTATGCTCAGGGTCCTTCCTGATATCTCTCCAGTCAGGATTTGTCATTCTGAATGTATGATTTATTTATTTTTTTAATAAACTATTTCCTGTTGCAAGGGCTGAAACAGGAAAACAGTAGAACATACATTGAAACTCTTAATCAGAGGTTGTTTAGAGACTTTTCTAAATTTGGATCATAATACATACTCTTATCTAGTAAGCAACAGAGTTTGCAAACACAAAGCACTTGTTTTATAGTGGACATGTTGATTGCTTGCTAGATGCTGTTCTCCATCACATTTAATTCTGTCCTTCCCGTGGCAATATTGTAATATCTTTTGGGTATGAATTGATCACTTATCACATATGCAAAGAAACACATCCAGTATTGTGTTCTGTTGTGGAAGGGGTTTCCTGAAGCATTCACACTGCTAAGGAAGGATAAAAAGTGTTGAGGCAAGGTTGTGCTTGTTCTTTGTTTCTGTGGGAATTCATTCCTCGTGTTCTGGCTTTTCTAGGAAGACTTTCTCTACTTCCCATGTAATCAGTATCCCCGTAGAAATTTCTATTATGCCAAAGAAGTAAAGTCATATGTTTGTAAAAAGACCAAGTCCCTAGAGGACAACTTGAAATATTACTCCCAGATGGATCAGCCTGAACAATGAATTGCCAAAACGTAATCATGTTTAGGGACCTGCCCATTAAGCGATACTGCCATTAGTGTTCATGACATTTTTGTTGTGCAGCTGAAAATACCATGCAGTATTCTTTTCTATTCACTATTGCATGCCATGTAACACTGAAGTCCTCTCTTTTGTTCTGCATGAAGTTTCCTCTGTAAATTGCTTTCCTTCAAAACCAAAGCTTCTGCCATCCTGTCTGTCCCTTCCTAGTCAGTCCAAACGGGGACAAGTTAAGGGAATTTCTCACAGTGGGAGAGCTTCAAGAAACTGGTGAGCAAATAAGTTAACTCTCACTAAGCTCAGTTGCTGCTCATGAGCATGCAGGAGGGAGATACTTTGAATGAAGGAGAAAATTGCTTGGTTTTCACACATTGAGAGGCACCAGAAACCTCCACCCTACTCAAGATATCTTATATGTATAGGAAGAATATCAGATATAGTACAAATGCTGCTGCCACTCACTCAGCCATTAGGAAGCCTTCTTCCACTAGATTTTAACCTTTGATGAGGCAGAGAAGAAATATAATATTTGCAAAAACAAAGAATTAACCAAGGGACATTTTATATTTATACCAGTTCTATTTCCTGCTGTTTCTGTTGGAGCAACGTCACCTTTTAAATAAGCAAAATACTTACTCTGGTTTCCCATCCCTTGAAAATGAAACAATATCTAAAAAGTACCTTAATAAAAGTATCATCAACATGATATCATAGTTGTTGTATCTTGTGAATCTGCACAACACATTTATTCAGTCTGAAGGCCAAAAGACTATTGCTATCTCTTAGTCTACTAACTTTGAGGATTCAGGTAGTCAGAGTAAGCTCCTTCCATCTTCCATGCTTTCATCTTCTGTGCTTTATCACCTGTAGTTGAGGCTCTTTGAACTTACTGTCAATCCATTATTATTCATTGCCTACTTATGAGGTCTTCAATTATACCTATGCTTTTCCCAGGTGCTACAAAGCAATCTTAATATAATGTGTTTCAGAGCTAGCTGGGGCTACATACCTTCAAATGCTAGGAATCTTTTATGAAAGTTCAGAACCTTATTCAGCCTAAATATGTATACAGGTTTATATTGTTTAAGTATGGAAGGAAATAAATCTGAATGATTTGAATTCTATGTAGGCAGTGTAGCAAAGAATAGAGCTAGTGAGCGGATGGCAGTGCTGTCCATAGAAAAAATAGGAACAACCTGGTTTCAATGAAATTTTCTTGGGGGAAGCAGGAGGAGGGAGGGAGAGCACAGATTCAGAAAGCACCAACAGGAGTAAGAAAAAGTCGGCCCACCTCAGAAAAGAACAATTGCTTAAGGCACTCACACTGGGGTGGTTTAGTCTGGAGAAGAGAAGGCTTCAGGGAGACCTTATTGTGATGTTTCAATACTCAAAGGGAGTTTATAGGAAAGATGGAGAGAGACTTTTTACCAAGGCATGTATTAATAGGACAAGGGGTAACTGTTTTAAATGAACAGAGGGTAGATTTAGGTTAGATATAGGGAAGAAATTATTTACTATAAGGGATGGTGAGACACTGGAACAGGATTCCTAGAGAAACTGTAGATGCCCCATCCTTGGAAGTGTCCAAGGTCAGATTGGATGGGGCTTTGAGCAACCTGATCTAGTGAAAGATGTCCCTGCCCATGACAGGGGGGTTGGACTATATGACCTTTAAAGGTCCCTTCCAACCCCAACTGTTCTGTGATTCTATGATTCATCCTATGATTCTATGTAGGAGACAGTCTTTGCTTTAAACCAGTCAAGGGGAGGGTTTGAATTGATAATCTCTGTATTCTCATGTAAAAGCTCCAGACCTTGTGTTAGTAGATATTCTGGGAAACATAAGTCTGTGTATCCTATTTATACTTTTTAAAAACTACATTCCACTTCTCTCCTAATGAAGAACAGAAAAATGCAACCATGATCTCTCAAATGTTTTTGGGTGTGTGGGGATGTTTTCCAATAAGATCTACTTGGGTATGTATTTTTGTTTTCAAAGATCGTCTCAGCACAGGAAAGAACATTTCACTTTCTTTTCCCAGTTTTCTGATTTAAAGAGTGGACACAATAATATCTTTTCATGAACTGTCAGAGAACTCCAGAGAATGTTGAGTCATATACTACTACATTTGCTTGTATTACCCTAATTCTGGTTAAGAAATGTGTTCTTAGATCTGTATAATGATTCTTACCTGCATCCCATTTTGTCTTTTGAGAGAATCACTATAATCAACAGCCTGCTTTACCCCCAATCTAAGGTAATTTCACAGACCCTTTGTAAGGGCTTAATACGAAACTGTATCCCCCGGTTGCTCCGTTTCTGTGTGAGCCATTTTCAGACTTTCCTCACAGACCAAGGGTGCTGCATTTACGTAATGTGGCAAACCCTCCTAATCTGCCAAGGTTTTAAGACCAAGCCCTTCAGTTTTTCCATAAATTTTCAGAGATGGGCTGGAGATAAAGTTTTAAATCTGTATTGTTATGCCCATTTAAAGCACAGCTCTTTCTGTTACACTAGGGAAAAACACTGGCTGCATTTCAAAGTTGAAAACATATGTTAGCATTTTTTAGCTTTTCTATTCCTGTTCCTACTTTTCTCTTTCATTTTAATGTAGATACGCTAAATGGATTGACATGTGCTCACTATAAATCAAAACCTTCGCAAAGGGGACCCCTTATCTGTGGACTTCTGTGAGGAATCTTGATATCCCGCTGCGGCCCATGTTTTCAGCCTTATTTTCCATCTTTTCAGTTCTGTCAGCCACAGAGATGACTGGGAAATACAGTTAACACAGTCATTGCCATCTTACTCCCAAGTCACCACCCTGCTTTGTTTTTTTAATCTTATATACAGTAACCTATCCTAACCTGAATACTCTGTGTGAGACAAGGACAAAAAAATATGTAAAAAGAGCAGATGGATTAAAAAAAAAAAAAAAAGATGAACAAGAGGAAATTTTGCTTTAATTTTTTTCCTTTGGTAGAGATATCTATAATTTTTTAAATATCATTTCCTTCAGTGTCCTAATCCCTGGGACTGTGAAGAAGTTTGTCTGACTCTTTTTCTTTTTTTTTTTTTTTTTTTAATATAAATAGAGCTATTTGAAATGTGTTGTCAGATTCTATCTTTCTATGCTCGCAGAGATATTCCAGGAACAAGAGGACACTTCCCAAAAGAGCGTGTATCTATTTAGCTAGAGTTAAGGCTAGTTACACTAGTGATTAAATTAGCCTATCACATATACTTTTCCTTCCAGATTAATTTCCTGCATGATTTTCATCTGGTTTAGATAACAGTTAAATGATGTTTGTAAACCTTCTGATCCATGACTATGAAATTTTTTCCTAAATAATACATTATGCCAGCACCTAATCAAAGTAGCTGAGCCAAGGACTGATCCAATAACAGACTGATTTTGGAGGAGCAGGGAAGAAAGTGGGGAAGTGTTTTGGTTTTCCCCCTGCTTAGCATAAAGAGGTGCTGAAAGAGTCAAAGATCTGATACTCTGGGCAGCATAACCTCTTCCAGATTTTGCAGAAATTAAGAAAATTAAATCATAAATTCTAGGTTTGATACAGATTTTACTGCAGACCAAGCTGGAACCCCCCAGAGAGAGCTGGATTCATCCTCATACCTGGTTCCCGCTATATCTGCCCATCCATTTTTGTCTCCTCTTAGCAAAGCGCATTTCCATTTCTTTCCATTTCTTCTTGGCCCACGTGAACAGGATTGGCTTGGGTTCTCCGTGCTGTCACGGACCTCTTCAGGAATTAGCTGCTTTAATATCTTTGAGGGTCTGTACTGAAATATGTGAAGTGAGGAAAACTATAGTGGGAACCAGGTCTCCATGTGGTGAGGCAACTGGGGCAGTTAGGATAAACATATGAGTCTAAATAAGTCCATGGTTTTTAAAAGGCAGTGATCTACATTATCAGAAAAAAAAAATCCACATCTCTTTCATACCCTTTTGATTTCTTGGATTATTTCTTTGTTTTGCTGCCAGTCACTATTTAATGTTATTTGTCCCTATGCCTGTATTCCACTGCTTTTGTTATAATTTACTAATGAATGGCATTTGCAAATTCGCAGTAATAGCCCTTAATGGGAAAGAATGGAAAGAAATAACTTAATGTGAGACAGGATAGTCATCTGTAGGTAGCAGGAGTAGATTTATTATATATGCCAAATTCCAAGACAAAGCTCAGTTTCCAAGGCTGCTGGGTGGGATTTCAGATCAAAGCATAATTGCTTTGGTTATGTCCATTGTGAGATTTTTGGGGTAATTGTATCTTATATGTGAAACTCAAAAGATGTCTTAAGATCTAGACTCTACAAAACCGCAGAGGAAACTAAATGACACCTTGCTGCAAACTGAAATAGCTATAGTTTACACATATCTAGTATTTTTCATCAAAGTAAAAAATATCCAACTTGACGCCTAGTGGTGTAATACAGCACAGCATATTTTGTGTTCCTGCCGAATAGTTCTGTCATGCAGGTGACTTTTGTTTCCTGCAGTAAAGTTGTATTGCTGTTGAATGTCCTGCTTGACTGACCTGATCTCCCCCTATGACAAGGTGACCCACTTAGTGGATGAGGGAAAGGCTGTGGACGTTGTCTACCTAGACTTTAGTAAAGCCTTTAACACCATTTCCCAGAGCATTCTCCTGGAGAAAGTGGCTGCTCATGGCTTGGATGGGTGTACTCTTCGCTGGGTAAAAATCCAGCTGAGTGGCCTGGCCCAAAGAGTTGTGGTGAATGGAGTTTACTCCAGCTGGTGGCCAGTCACAAGTGGTGTCCCCAGGGCTCTGTGTTGGGGCCAGTTCTGTTTAATATCTTTATCGATGATCTGGACAAGGGGATCGAGTGCACCCTCAGTAAGTTTGCAGACGACACCAAGTTGGGCGGGAGCGTTGATCTGCTTGAGGGTAGGAAGGCTCTACAGAGGGACCTGGACAGGCTGGATCGATGGGCCGAGGCCAATTGTATGAGCTTCAACAAAGCTAAGTGTCACGTCCTGCACTTGGGCCACAACCACCCCATGCAACGCTACAGGCTTGGGGAAGAGTGGCTGGAAAGCTGCCTGGTGGAAAAGGACCTGGAGATATTGGTTAACAGCTGGCTGAATATGACCAGCAGCATGCCCAGGTGGCCAAGAAGGCCAATAGCATCCTGGCTTGTATCAAAAATAGTGTAGCCAGCAGGACTAGTGAAGTGATTGTCTCCCTGTACTCAGCACTGGTGAGGCCACACCTCGAATACTGTGTTCAGTTTTGGGCCCCCCACTGCAAGAGAGACATTGAGGTGCTGGAGCGTGTCCAGAGAAGGGCAATGAAGCTGGTGAAGGGTCTAGAGCAGAAGTCTTCTGAGGAGCGGCTGAGGGAACTGGGGTTGTGTAGCCTGGAGCAAAGGAGGCTGAGGGGAGACCTTATCACTCTCTACAACTACCTGAAAGGAGGTTGTGGCGAGGTGGGTGTTGGTCTCTTCTCCCAAGTAACAGGCAATAGGACAAGAGGAAATGGCCTCAAGTTGTGCCAGGGGAGGTTTAGATTGGATATTAGGAAAAATTTCTTCACTGAAAGGGTTGTCAAGCATTGGAAGAGGCTGCCCAGGGAAGTGGTTGAGTCACCACCCCTGGAGGTATTTAAAAGACGTGAAGATGTGGTGCCTGGGGACATGGTTTAGTGGTGGACTTGGCAGTGCTAGGTTAACAGTTGGACTTCATGATCTTAAAGGTCTTTTCCAACCTAAATGATTCTATGATTCTAATTATTATTAATTATTTAGGAAAAAAAATGTTATAAATTGGGGTGGGGTGCTTAAAATCCACAATAAACTAAGTAAAAATTATAATAATCTTCTATAAAATTTCACAAGGGTAAACTATTAATTTCTATCTGTAAAGAAACTGACAAAACTGGTGAAAGGCTGCTGTTGTCATTTTACTGCAGTTGTGTCTTGAATTATTTTTTGACATATCTGTCATGGGTTCAGGGGAAAGAGAGTAATTCTGCCACCTGCAAACACATCTTACGAAGGACATAAACTCCTGCAACATTGTAAGGTCTGGAAGTAGGACTGTAAGGGGCAGCATCTCCTGGTGCTGCAGATGAATGCAGAACTACAAAGTGCCTAAAGCCAGCTTGCATTTCCACGGGGTTATTGGGACCTCAGGTACTTAGTCTTGGTTTTAGCCTTGTTTCCTAGTAGAGTTCATTGAATCAGTAATTCCCTGCAGTGCTCTTTGTGTGAAGCTCCTTGGAGGAATGAAAGCTACCCAGGAGAGCAATCATGAGAGCCTTGGTGGCAGCACTGAGGACAACAGTGGTCTCCCCAGAGGTGCCGTCCTCTCAGTAAATAGTAACTATTATTTTTTATCATTACAGTCAGCATTGTACCTGCATAGCTGAGGACATCCTTAGAGCTCATCTTTGTTAGAGATGAACTCATTCCATTTTGCCAAGCTTCTTCGTTGATACTATTGATGTTTAAGGTAAAGAGAACTAGAGCATTGACAAAAAATTATATATATAGTTCGTCTCAAAGATCAATTTAAAATTTTTGAATTACTCGTTTTTCCTTCTTAGTTTTCAATTAGCAAGGTGAAAAGAACATGGTGGCATCATGAAAATTCCTGTAAAATGTATATTGGTCTGTTTTCAAAATAGGCCTTGGAGTTTTTATCTACCAGACTATCATAAACTGATGTCTATATCTATAGTGTAATCACTCAAGATAATGTGCCTCATAGAAGCATCTCACGGCTGGCTTAGAATTGCTGGATCTGGGATAATCAGAGAGTTCAGTTCAAGTTAGCAGCCTACGTATCTACCTGCCTTCTCAGACAGGCTGTGCAGTCAGTGTGTTAACTGACCTTGGGCTTTGTGTTGCCACAGCCATCATTAACCTTGGGTATCATCAAACTAAAGTCTCTTTGCCCATGTAACTATTAAAGCTTCTAGAGTTTTAGTTGAACAGGGAATGTGAAATGAACTGTCAGCATTGGTCTGTGCATTGATTTTATGTGGCATGTGCACTCACCATTTCACCAATGGATTTGGGGCCAAATGGAATCAGACAGCTATTGTTCAGCTTAGACATTAGAACGGAAAACGGTAATAAAATACTTTTGCATATCTTGGTTAATCTGAAACTTTATAGCTATGCTTAAAGGTAGATACAAGATGAATAAACATCCCTTAAGAGTCTTTAGTGTGGTAATACACTGGATTCCTTTTAATTTAAAGTAGCATGCTCTGCAAACCATACCGACATTGGCCATATTAGATTTTAAATTATGCCAATTACTCTGCAGTGCGTCAATCCATGGAATTATTTGCAGGCTTCTCTTAGGCTTTCTTTGGCTCTGAAAAGCCAAGTCCAGGGAATATATAGCAAGGCCTGATGTTTATCTTTCATATAATACATCTAAAATGTCAAAGCCATTCTGAGCGCAGCCAGAACACATTTTTAATTAGGGTCTACAACCTCCAACTATAAAAGGTGAAACACATTGTCATCTTTGTCCAGAGAGCACGTCTGAGTTGTTCCAGGAGGAGGCCCAGGCTGAGCAGAAGAAGGCTCTTCTGGAGTTTTCAAGCTTCAGACGCTTGATTTTGCCAGCTAATCAACTAAGCAGCAGTGACAGAAACACTGCGCCCGCTAACGCAATTCAGAGTTGTGCTGCAGCAGGAAGTTGCTCTGTGATCTTATGCACCTCCAGAGACATTTATTTTCCTGCTTTTTGGTCTGTATGCACACGCTGGTTGCTTTTCTGTCTGGCTGATGAGGACTGCAGTTTGGTACGTGGTTGGTGTGCACAAGTTGCAGCCTTGCATCTTCACTACCCCTGCTTAGTCCCCTTTGGAAGAAGCTGTCCCTTCGTGATATATGCAGCGCTTTACATACAGTCACATGGCCAAATAAATTGTCTGTGAGTTCCCCTCATAATCCTATGCCATGATATGGTTAAGCAGAATTTAATAATAAAATATGTGCTGAACTCGGCTTCAGCATAAGGGGGAATTCCTGCATGGCCCTTTTCAAATTAGAAGAGCATCTATGTTTGATTTATTTGGCCTTTTGTGTTTATTTTTTGAGGTTTTGGGGTATTTTTTAAGCATTCTCAAAGACACTTAACTCTTCTAGATCCACGTTTTGCATATGTGTCATCAAGACAGCCTATTTATCTTCTGCCTCTGTTGATACAACAGCTGTTGATACCAAATAACCTCTCACTTTACAAATTCAGTTTCTGAGGAACATATTTACCCCTTTCACTCTCATTAAATGGGAATAAAACACTTGTATATTTCTCCCTGGGTGCAAATAAGGGGAAACTGTGGTCTTAAAACAAAATTGATATGCAAAACAATCTTCTCTCTACTGATCTTTCCTGCTCTCACATCTCAAATTGCAAATTAAAAATTCAATAACCCAGATGTATTTATATAGCATTACAACATTTTTAAAGTTAAGAAAACAAAAACTAAGCCACTGTTTTGCTGGACTTTGATGAATGATAAACTTGGCCTAAACATGGCCTTTGGGGCAGGTTTTTTTTTGGTTGTTTGTCTGATTTTGTTTGTTAGGACTTATTATGTGCTGATATTGTACAAACACATCTAAATTATTACATTTTTTATTTGTAACTGGAGAGCAGCAGGAATCAGGAGGCAGAAAACATCTCTGGGGTGAGAAATGCTACCGAGAGGGCTCAGGTGTCAGTAGCGGGTGTCAGCAGGGCACTGGCCGTGAGCACAATGGTTCCTGCAGGACAGGGCTGGTACATCACGACGTTGCTGTATCCACACTTGTGCAAGAATCTGGCATGTTTCAGTCCCTTAGATGCCATTCAGAATAACCTGCTCTGGATTAAAAACATAGAAATATAAAAAGGAAAGTAGACTTTACAAAACTGTGTGATGTGCCTGCAGAGCTCACCGTCAGAAAGTGTTTCAAGATACAAAGTAAAGTTATATTTTCCTGGATTTTGCATGTTATAGACAACATGTTGAAACTACTTTATAGGATGTTCCATGAGCCATTTACAGTAGGTCCTCCTTGGTTCTAATAATAACCACTTTTTTCTAAATCAGTGCAGGGCTTACAATTGGTATGACCTCTTACCACCCTTGCTTTTGTTTATGGTCACTAATTTTATATTATTATCACCTATCTATTTTTTTTTTTTTTGGCATAAAAGAAAACACAGATGGCAAGAAAATAATATTATAACCAACAATCACAGATTTCCTATTTTTTATATTCATTCATCTTACCTAGCATGGCAAATTCATTTCTCCTTCTGCCTAGAAAATTCAGAACACGATTAAAGTGAGTATGTGCAATAAAGATACTAATCTATGGTAGATTTCTCAGGTAATACTTATGGTTATAATGAAAGCTTATTTCACTGAAACTGAACAGGTATTGCTTTATATGGACAAAGAGAAAGCCAAAACTTAACTCATGAAATTATATGTTGTCCGTAATAAGAAAGGTTTAAAATTCCCTAATCTCAGGATTTATCAAATTATATTTAATGTATTCCAGATGCTACAATTAATCTTCCAAAAAACATATGGAAGAGTTCTGTCTTCTCCAAATCCATCTGTTGGTGTCCTTTCAGTTACAGCTGAACTGCTTTGGGTCCATGTATATATTTTCAGTTACATGTTTTTGAAGGTAACTTATTGATTCATTATTCATAGTTAATTCTATCTTTCGATCAATGACTGGGGGGAAAACTATGTGATTATCAGGACCAAATTATTGTCAGACCAACTATTTTATAATCATTGAATGGTTTTAAAGGCCATAAGGTACAAATAATGTTGCATTTTTTACTATTTCACCAAATACAATATATCCAATATATCTAGATAGCATATTTCCTGCCTTAAAGTGATTAAAATTATATGAAATAGTTACTTTTTTACTTCTAATTCAGGCTCTATTCATAATTTTTGGCAAGGGCGTGAGCCCTAGACATATCAAGACTTAACCAGCTCTTCACTGCAGCACACTGACTATTGCAAAACTGCATTTTTGGGTGCTATATTTTTTTACGAGAGCTTAAACTGTAAACCTAGCACATTCTACAGTATATGGGAAATGGCATTTAAAAAGCCATCACACTGCATGGGAATCTGCTTAAAAGAGCCACCAGGAAATGCCGAGGAGGGCGGTGGGGTCTGTGGCACACCTTTCACACAGAGCAAAGTGAAACATCATCTTGCACTCATGAATTTCTGCTGTAGTCAGTCAGCAGCCTTTGGCACACACTGTAGTTGGAGGAAAAAAGTGTCTTTTGCTTATTGGTGAAAGCATTCATCAAGGTTTGAGGAAAATCATTTGCTTGAAGGGAACCCATGGTTCCTGCTCCCAGAGAGTGTCACACCGCTGGGGGTGAAGCGCTGCCGTCAGGGTCCCCCAGCACAGGGTCCACGTCTGCTGAGTGCCCTGAGAACTAGAAAAAAAGAGAAACATCTTCAACACGTTCTCATTGTCATTTAAAACCAAATTAAATGTTCATTGTATTTATAAGTGTTTTATTTTTGCTTTCCATGCACATTTACTTACAGGATTCTTTGGGCAGACAGCATATTTAAAGAAATAGACACAAATATTTGATGCAAACATTTGATGTGAATTTATCACAATCGTTCACACTGGAACCCTTGTTCAAGCAGAGCCCTCCTCTGCCTAAAGCACCAAAGCTCAGCGGTGCCAGCAGAGCCAGAGCACTGTGGCCTTCAAAGAGCGTGGGGCTCCCCTCCCCTCTCAATAACTTGAATATTTTCATGTAAATGCAAAGCCTTGTAGTTTGTATCATCTCTGTTTTATTCTGCAGCCAGTTGGTGACTCCTTTGAAATCCTAACCCCGGGGCAAGGTGTCAGAGAAAGCCAAAGAAAGGGCTGTGTGCTACTCCCTCTCTTTACATGTTTTGGGTTTTTGGTTTGGTTGGGGGTGGGGGGCAGTTTTGTGTGTTTTTTGAAGGGGGTTCTGATTTTGGAGGGGTTTTTTTTCCCCCTTTAGGGCATCATTTTGAATTAAGTAGCACATAATCAAACAAAGTTATTGAATTCTGTGTAGTGTCTCTATAACTCAGTGTTATGAAGAAAACCTTCAGTCAAGCGTGGTTTTAATAACTGCAAACTGATGCCAAAATATTAATGGGTTTAAAGGATTTCACCCCCTCAGGTCTTCAAGAGAATAATTTAAAGTTTTTATTTTTCCTTGGGTATTTTTTTTCTTTCTAAAAGCTTTTCATTTTCAAATATCAGTGTGTTTCCTACTTTTGATACATTTGAAGGGTTTTAATGCTTTGTCAGCTCTCAGTAAAAATGAGGGTTTTTTCAAATGATCTGGTTATCCCTATACAACATTGCTTATGCAGGGTAGGAAGAGGAGTGGGAATGACAGCAGCATAACTACTGAGAGAAGGGAGAGACAGGGCTGAAAGACGAAGACTAAAATCCTTACAATTAAGGCTCCCTGATAATTGAGGTTGAATCGTTTCAATAAGTATGTCTATACCTAACTTGAAATCTCAGTAAATGGGATGGAAGTTTTTTTTAAGGAATGGTCAATATCTCACTTATTTGACTTCCCCCAGAAGTCTCTTGTTTCTGCAGAGTTTTCAGATTGACGATACCTTTGCATGTTGAATCCCCAGGGAGCGCTGCAGAAGCGAACGCTGGCCCCCTGCCACCCCCTGGGGCAGAAGGGCTTTAGTGCCTGAGGGAGATTTCTTCGCACCCTGGCACTTGACGCTCAGTTATGGACACTGACGGTGTGGTGGGAAATGCATCTTTTTTCTGAGAGGCCTAGGTTTGCTCCCGGTTGAAAGGATTGTGTCTGCACACTATTTCCTGGTGTTACCTTCTTCTTGAGAAATAACGTGCCTCCCACCTCTCAGGTTAGCTTCAGACCACTCTTTAAATGTTTTACCAAAAATGGTATTGTCTGTAGACAATCAAAGGCTCCTTCTTAATTGCCGTAGGAAGCTTGTAAATGTGGTGAGGGCGTTCCCACCCCAGAGCTGCTCTGCCCCAGCAGCTCTCCTGGACAGCCTCAGCAGGGGAGCAGAGGCAGGACCTCTGTCCCTTGCCCCCGGGCCGGTCCCATGCTGTGGTCCCTTCTCTCGCCTTGGCCCTACCATTTGCGAGACCGCAGCAGGCTGCAAGGGGCTGACCGGGCTGAACGCTAATCGCTCCAGCCTGAGGGATGGGGGGCTGCAGCAACCTGCACTCCAATTAAACTGCTCCATAATTTGAGCTACGTCTGCTCCACCCCCCCCCAAAAAGTGCAGTCCCTCTCCTCTCCCACCTTGTGTGTCTTGAACCTGCACAGAAGGACCCTTCTTGGTCCTTTTGTGCAGGAGGAGTGAATTTGAACACAGCTGTGCCTGTGGTATTTACTCTTCCACCTTCTTGTGCTCCCTAAACTGGGTTATGAAATCAGGAGCTTCCCTTTTCCTGGAGATTATCTCTAAATTTACATTTTTACTATGTTCTACAGTAAAAATGTTTTTCATTTAACTGACTTCTGCTTGCTCACAGTGTCTTCATGACTGACAGAGTATTTTATGAATCACAGGCCATAAAATGTGCATAATGCGCAAGGACTACTTCTTAAGCTGCCCTAAAATCATCCATGACATACTGATGTTTTAGGTGTCAAGTTGGGAACTTGGGTAGCTTTGTCCTGCTTTTTCAACTTCAGGAACATGTAACATTCCATGGTCAGAGACCCCATTTCAGCTTCAAGAGGGCACAGCTTTTACAGTCCCTGTGCACTCAGCTCTTCTATGTGAGCCTGTGGCCCTTTTTTCCCTGAGTTACAACTGAATGATCAAATCTTAAAGGCTTAAACTATGTTTAATGCCAACCTCCAAAATAAGCTGGGGATCATTTTGCATTCAAATAAAGACAGTGCAGTCCTACAAACAGTGATTAGTTTCCAGCTCACTCCTCAGGTTCACAGGCGTCAGCGTTGGTACAAGTGACAGAGCTAGAGTACGTGGCTAGTGACTTGAGGAACAGCAAGCCCGTGGTTGCCTTGAATTAAATGAATTGTAGCTGCTGTGCAGCCACACTAGAAATTTATATGCTGAAGTTACAGAAGGCTGACAGACCAAGCTGTCTGCTGCCGAAGAGAAGTCCCATTTCTGCTTCCCTCTTTCCAAGGTTCAAAGAAATGTGACATAATTCGTCCCATGTCTTATTTCTAAAGGTAGAGGTAGAGGCACAGGACATATCACGGAGCACAGCAATAAACTGGTGTGTCACCATTTCTTTTTTATGCCCCAGAAAGAATGAGGCGTCCTTTGTTCCTGATAAATCCTGAGTGCTGGGGTTGGTTGAATGAATGAAGCTCTGGGCTGAGGGCAGATCTGGGCTTTTGCTGAGGACCATTAGTATTATCGCTGCACAGGTTCCAGGGGCAAACTTCAGTTTACATGTCAATATAGAGTAAAAGCGGGGGTACCCACATTGCACGTGACTGTGTCACTGAATTCAAAGTATTCATATGTTTATGGGAATGCTTGTAATTCTTCAGTCTCTTGGGTTTGATTTGGTGCCTGACTTATGTATACAAAGTCTGTGGGAAAATGAAATTGTCTTCATTTTCTATTTAAAAGAAGACTTAGTGCCAAAAGAGAATTTCATCACCATTTCACCATTTTTGTTTTGGTTGATAAGTATCTGCAGAACCACTGCGTGTTATAAGATTACTAATACAAAATAGTAAAGATTCCACAGCAGAGACTGAATATTGGCCAGATTTCTCAGCAGAGACCATGGGAGGATATTCCTTCTTCATTTTGTCTCTCTGCCAAGGAAGTGATGCAGATCATCTTTTTACCACAGACAACTCGATGTCGTGTGCTGTTGCTTTGTTGTCAAAAGAAACATGCGCGCGTGGATATATAGGTAAGGGTGATTCATTAGTACCAGCCCTACCATTTTGTGTCATTGGCTAGCAAAGTTTCCAGGCACGGACATCAGTTTAGTCTTCAATGCATAGTAAAAGCAATAGCACCCACGTTTGATGCATGCGACTGAGAATTGAGATAGTTGCTTATGCTGGTTGGATTTATAGTTGCATTCAGGTTGACAGAAAGAAGTTCAGTCTTTCATGACCTCCCGGCTGTTCCAGAAAGAGCCTGCTTAATGAAACACTTTGCCATGGTATTTGCTGTGTTCTGAATTTATTCCTTATGCTTAGCAGAGAGATTACTTCTTAAATAAAGGTAAATGTATGTATTTATCCCTAGCAGTGCTAGGGATCTTAGCAGTGCTATAAGTGGTAATAAAGAGCAACCATAGAAAGACTTGTGCCTCTGTATCAGTGCCAGGATAATCTTTATTTTACTGCTACACCTTAGCACTTATCACAAGGATTCAACTCCTCTCAACTAATGCAAACGTGGCAGATGGTTTAGCTGCATCGCAGTGTCGTTATTTATCTGCTAAACTTTATTTCTCATGAGATAATGGCAAAATGTTTACTTTATTTTTGTTCATATCATATTTCCATAAGTGTTGGCACTCAAATCCTATGGTTGTATATCCAAAAAGCTTTATTTTAATTTTGTGAAATACTGGTCATCAAAGCTACTTTTTTTTAACTTCTTTTCTGTGGCTACTTTCTCCTGACTTAAAGGTAATGGAGTTAATATAATCTGAAAAATAACCATTGTCTCACTGTTGCTGATTGCTGCAACAGGATATGAAAGTAATATTAGCTGTCTTTTTTCCTAGTGCAGTATTAATGGATCCTAAAATGCAAACCTTTTCCAAATGAAATAGCTGATGTAAAATGCTGCAGCTCAAAAAGGGAAACCGTTCAAAAGGTCAAAGCAGGCATGACTACATCCAGCAGCAGAAGCCTCATGACTTTGCAGGAAGGTGCAGAAGACAGGACTGGCTGCTTTGATTGATATTATACATACTTCTGGCAAAATAAAACTTGAGGGTTTGCTGGATCCATCTGCCCTTGATCCAGAGGTTTTGCTGACTCTCCAGGAGCCACAAGTGGGTATGGATGGAATTTCCGCTGAGATGTCGTGATTTCACTCTTCTGAGAAATCTCAATGTTTGTTCATTAGAGATTGCTGTGGTTTTTGCTGATCCATAAGCTAAATTTATGGAAGTGTTTCTTAGGGTCCTTTTTTCATGGACTGTGTTTTCATTATTTTAGTAAATTTAAGAGGCGGGAAAATGGCAAACAGTAAATAGATTTTCTTTTCATATAGAGAATTTAAAGTCCATTTGGGAGATTTCTCTCATGAGAGAAAGTTTGGGAAGATATGCTAATTCTTTCGTAATAATTTGAATTACATTTGCATAAACATTATACTTTTACAGAATTGTTCAAAGGAGAACTCTGGATATTTTAAATTTCATAGTACTCATGTATATGGCTCAGAAACAATAACATTACATTTCCTACACTATTGAAGATAATAGGTATAGGACTTTAAGTTCATGGCTTGTTCCTCAGTTGTCCTTTTGGTCATGTAATTTTTGCCATTTCTCTAACACGTGGCTATCTGTACGCAGTCTCTAGATGAGATCTGAAGTAAGCTGATTTTTATCAAGCCACTGGGTAATTCTGACCACTTCATCTGACAATTTTAGTACTGTGCCATAGCAGCTGACCTATGTAAGTCGGGGATTCCTCTATCACCAACATACCGAAAAATGTCTTGGCGCATTCTTTCAGCACATGCCTGTTAAAGGTAAGAGAGGAAAATACTTGCTTTCTGTGTATTAAAAATGTGATAACTCTAACATGGAATTAGGGGATGAGCTCTGTTTTCATTCTGGGTTTGTCAGGGCTTTGAAGGAAGCAGCCATGTGGGCCTGTCGTGGCATCACATTGTTTTGTGTAGAAAACATGCTATTGTCATTGCACTGTTCGTCTTCAATCCAGAAGGAAATTTGTGACAAGTTCTTCCTGAAATCTGTTACACTACTGTGAATGTAACATTTCAGTGGGACAAAGCCATGAATTCCCTGTATTAAGGGGTTTTGTCTGTGCAAAATACTTAGCAGCAGCAGCGCTCAGTGTGTTCTTGGTGCTTTTATTTCAGCTCAAAGAGCAGCATTTTCTCTTCGTGTGAGTGCTGAAAAAAGGCAGTATGTTTTTCTTTATCATATTTAGCGTTGCATGAGGAGTAGGTAATCCTCAATTCAAGCAGATAAGCCTGAAAGGGATTTCAGCTGCTTGTCTGTAGCAAAAAATCTTTCATCCACCTGTTTTTTGTGGTGGTGGTGGTGGGTTTTTTTAATAAACAGTTTGTATTATCAGTACAAAAGGAACGTATTTTTTCTCTAGCGTGACAGACATTCTGGCTGGCTGACCCATCAGTTTGGTGTAAGATACAGCAAGAAAAATAATAAATTCTGATCAAGGCAATGATGTGATTATGAATCATTCTTGCTCTGTGAAAAAATAATGTCCTCTGGAGGAAGCATCATTTCATAAGCAAGACCAGATTGTAGAAAACTGCTCCAACACAAATAAGCATTGCATCATCCAGGAAACTCACAACGGCAATCCTTCCCAATTTCTAAGAGACTAAGGTAGTCAGTTCATCAACTGGCTTTTGCATTAGAGATCTCCTTATATGCCTTGCCAAAGATTTAAGTCAAGAATAGGTTTCAGAACTTAGTGTACAGTTTGCGTAAATGATTGCTATTCTTGTGATGCTCCTCTCTCAGGAAAAAAGGCACTAGTTTCTACAACAAGACTGAGAACACTTTGTTTTACAGATTCTAGTTTTTCGTCAGCTCTGTAGCCTGGGAAATGCAGAGCATGTTGTGAATACTTTGGAGTATTCACGGTAATCCTCATATCTCATTCTGAGGTCATTAGAGCCTTTTCTGAGTAGCCTTCTGAAAGAATAAGATGGAGAATAAAATGTTTTCTTCTACCTGAGAGCCAAGTTTGCTACAGAGTTCAGCAAGGAGAAAGTGAAGGTGGTACTGAAATTGCCAGCTCGCTACCCCGACCATCTCGGTGATTGTCTTCAGTGCCTGATGGTCCTGATACCAACAGCTGACAGGCTTTGGGCCCATTCTAAACCTTGTCTTTTAGGCCAAACATTCTTAGGTACTTGCTTTTTTAAAACATATTTTCACTTTTCCCTGTTACGAAGATATGCCACATTAAGCTCTTCTATAAAGATTTTCAAAGACTCCAGATTTTCCTTTCGTTTACTTTTGTTAAAGCATAGGCAGAAATCTCTGGTGAAAGCCAACTAAGACAGGCTTTTACATTAGGAGCATTATAAGGTACATTGCATAATGCCATTTGTGCTGATATGATTTTGTTAGACAAGTAACACTGAGGAGAGAGAAAGCCAAATTCATATCGAGTCAGAAACACCAATACTTAAGGGAGTTGTTCTATGTGCTGCTTATTAAAAGAATAAATGATTTTTCATATGAAGAGCACTGCACATTGTAATTTTTAGAACTCCAGCTTACGTGAGTAGTGCTTTTCCGTTTGTTGTAAAGAAAGACTTAATGTTTTAAATAGTGGTATTGGAGAGAAGATGAATAAAGATCCTTCTGCAAGGTATTTCATTTGAGGAAGGCAAAAAGAAAGGAAACATGTTTTGTGGTTTGGGGTCTTTTTTCTCCTCATTAGATGTTTGCAGATGCAATTGCATTACTGGAGTAATCTATTTAAAAAGAAAAACATAAGTGCAATTCCTTTACTGCCCTATCCACCAAGGGAGTGATCTTCTGTTTTTTTTCCTCCAGAAATTGAGCAAGATACCTGCTGTCAGGACCAAATCACCTGAATGGTACTTGAGTCCAAGTACTCTGTTCCAAAACCAGCACCTACCCTCCACCCCGGGTAGCGTATGATGCATATGCTCATGCAGTAAGCTGGTCAGGACATGCAAATTCTAATCAAATTTTTTCCTCCCTCGCTGGAATGATTTATGATATGCATTCTCTAATACTAAAAAAGTATGGTCACAATGAAGCACAGCTCAGAGCCACTTTATCATATTGCGTATGAATTATGATATTACCAGGCAAAATTATGGGCCTACGACTTCTTGCAAGGATCCCATCCATTTCAAGAAAAGAAATTGCGGTTTTGTCAATAGCCTGGCTGCCTTGCCTGCCAAATCCTCTTGATATTTCTACATCTGAGCCAAGATTTGGAAGGGAGACGAAACAGGGAAAGAACAGAGAGGCCAGGATGGCAGAACATGTTCCTGTCTCTGTAGCCTGCTAGAACCTGGCTAAAAGAGCCTTCCAGATGATATAATGTTATCAAAATACACAGAAAATAAAATAGCCTGAACTCCTGAGCTCGTGTGCTGTGGAGGAGCACAGTGCAGTAACACAACATCTAGGTATCGTAGCTCCATTTGTTTGTTCTTGTACTCACAGTGAAGCCTGGGGACCTGTAGTTTTACAGAAATTATTGAATACCCTCATGACTTGAACTGGAAGACAGGTCAGAGCTTCCTAGACCGTCTCAATTCCTCTTCAGTGGTGCTGAACTTGGCTCTGAGTGTATGCTCGCTCGGCGCTGTTTGTTTTCTCATCCCTCTCTGAAGTTTCTCTCACTGATTACTTCTCACAGCTTACTATTCCTGCTAATTAGGTGACAATTTAATAATTGATTTGTAGGTGTTTTCTAATTAAAGTTAATCATGAATGCACACTTATAATTTTATCTCATTTCAAAGGAGTGTGATCACAGCCAATGAAAAGAGGGCAGGAGGGACTGATTCAGTGTGTGTGCATAATTTTCTTGAAAACCATGTAAATGCTTTTCAGATTTTTTAAAATGCTGTAGATTCATCTACCAGTTGAGCTGAAAATGCTGCCAGTAACTGAACAGAGAACCGGTTATTTAATCTAATGAAAATCCTACCTGAATGGCTAAAAGCTAAGGACTGGGAATCCTCAGACGAATCTCCAGGAGTATCAAGCACATGGAATGCAACCTGTGGTGACAGAAGTGAGAGCTGGGCTGTTCAAAATTTGTCAGCATCAGGCTCCATACTTACATTTCTGTACCTGTATTTATTCTTCATTCTCCCACCTACAGTTTATCCTGTAGGTGTAAAACATTGGAGAGTTGTAGTCCAACATTGGTCTGTAAGTGTCTGCGCATGTCCTCTCCTGAGTTAAGTGTTAGTTGGTGAATATAACAAAGGTGGTTTTTGCAAGTCATCCACTGAGAGAGCAGTGAATGTAACCTAAGTGGATGTCTTCGTTGTCCTTATGCTAGTGGATTTGAACTCTTTCTTTATGTGGGGTTCGAGACCATCATATTTGCATCTAAATCTTGCTGTGTATTATTCCTGGTGCCATTATAGGTGAACTTTGATTAACAATATATTTGTCCATGCCTTTTAATCTCCCCTGGACTCTCCTAAGAATGGAACTCTCCTGCTGGTCTTTTGGAAATAAAAGGGAAAAAGGGTATACAAAGTATTTCCTTCTTTTCCCTGCATATCAGGAAAAGACGATTTTGAATTCAGTTGATAACAGGGATTAAATTGGTTTGGAACGGGAAAAAAATTAATCTTAGTGTAAGGAAACGTGGGCTTTGCAGTTACACTGTGGGCATGGCCATGAATAGCAGTGCCGAAGCGGAGAGCCGCAGTGAGGCTGCGAGTGTAAAGGGGCTGTGAGCTGGTGAAAGTGCAGAGCTGCAGCTGGGGAGGCCACCTTGTTATCTCCTGACCTGGATAACATGTCATAAGTTATTTCCCTGTTCTAAAGGCAATAAGTGGGTAAGGAGGTTCACTTTCACTTCCCAGCTCTGAAATGGGCTGGCAGCCAGCCAGACACAAGTACAGCATGGGAAACCGCTTGCATGCAACTGAGCAGCTGTGGATTAGTTTCTGACATGTGAAGGGGGCCTGAAGTGCATTTAACACCTTCGCTGTGCTCCCGCCACCTTTGCTGCATGTCCTGCTTTTCTCACCCCTGGGAGCATAGTGCCAAAGTGGGTGCCCCTTTCTCGCTACCCGGGAACTGTCATGAAGCGTTTGTAAGAGGTGTTTCATTGGAAACTGAAGTGTGCTAAAGTGCTTCGGGGAGCTCAACTTCAGCGATGGCAGTGTAAGTGCTTTGCTGAGCAGTATCTTACAAATTGCAGGCATGCATCACAGGCCCATGCATATTCCAGAGGTTTTTTTGGGGAGGGGGGGTCCCCCTTTTGTTATAGCTCTTAGTAACACAGCATT
Source organism: Ciconia boyciana (assembly GCF_034638445.1). Taxonomy (NCBI): domain Eukaryota; kingdom Metazoa; phylum Chordata; class Aves; order Ciconiiformes; family Ciconiidae; genus Ciconia; species Ciconia boyciana. The sequence goes on from NC_132936.1 coordinate 86,850,566, forward strand.
AGATTTGTTCATCTGTTTGTACCGCTTACATTCACTGATCCCAGTCCTGCCCTGGCTCTGTGCTGGACTGCAGCCAGGAGCTATTGTAGGACAGGTGTCAGGGTTAGCGATCATCTTCAGTTCGCACCAGCTTTATCTTGTGGAGCTGCTTCAGGGGTGAGTAACAACATGAAAGTATTGGTATATAGCCTTTAAGTACAGGACAGGTCAAAGGAGCAGGAGGGCAACTAGTGAGCTTAATCCTGCGAAATTGCCAGGGGCGGCTGCGTGCCTGGCTGCAGCTAATCCATTGTAAAGTGCCTGAGCTGCTCCTCCAGCAGGTCTGCTCGGATGCCTACCTCAAGCTAGTTTTCACAAAATATACCTAAACAATGGCTCAAAGAGGAGAGAGGACAGCGATGTGAAGAATAGGAAGAGGTTTTTCAAACTGGTTTGTGCTGCATGTCTGCGATGAGTTGCTCTGTGCCACCTCGGTGATGCAGAACAGCCATAAAGCTGGTTCAACAACATGTTCTTTCTGGATTTACTGCTTCACCAGAGCAGTACGAAACAACTGGAGTGTAATGACGAATCGGTCCTGTTTATTTAATTTTGTTTTGCATACTTGATCTTTACAGCGGTTAAAACTCGAGAAACATTCATCTTTGTTTATAGCAGAAGCTGAAATAATTTGAGAGAAAAGATGCTTTCCTCTGATCTTCTTCAACTTTTTCAATTAAACCGCATTTGAATTTTGAATCTCTTGAGACTCATTCCTCGTTATCTTTTCTCAGGGTTGTGTGTGTATGTCATTTCCCCAGAGCTGAACTCCCCAGGGCTAAGAGTCAACTTCACATATTCTTTAAACACGAGGCAATAAAGAACAAATGCATTCAACAAATAGAAAGGGAGAACAATGCAGTAAAAGTCAAGTCATCACCATGTGCGGTTATAATTATTGCGTGTTATCCTCTTTTGTATCTCTGCTTTACCTCAGACATCCTCTTACAGACTTTCCCATGCATGCATTGTACTTAACTGTAACTTGACTACATATTGGACCAGTTCTTCAGCAAATAGACTCTGCTGATGCTGGAGAAATTAGAGGTTAACAGTGTACATGTTGTGAGTCCTGCTAAAGACTTTGGACTATTTCCATTGAGTTCAAAGGTGACTTTAGCAATTTAAACTGTGGAAATGAAATCTTAAAGTGTGGTGAAAATTATCAGCTGGATTCTTTAGTAGCTCCTTAGAAAGTTTTGGTTCAGTGCAGATCTTCTCTTGGGACAAAGAGTTTGGCATTTTCCTCTGTATTACATTTATTGCTCCACTACTTCTTATAGCAACAAATGACAGCTAAATCTAGAGCATCTCTCTTCTGGATTGCATTTGATTAGTAGTTTTCTAAGGCAGTAGCTTTACAAGCCAAAAGTTGAAAGTTGGGCTTCACATATTTGTGTTCAAATGGAAAGACTTTGTCTCTACCCCCTGCCAGTTTATGGGGGTTATGTTTCTTCATTTTCAGCCAGCTCTAAAGAAAAAACTTAGGATCATAAACACCTAAACTGAAATGCAGTGAAATGTAGTAAAATATAATTTCTCATAATACATCGAGTCTTTTTCCCCTATAGATGGCTTCACCATGCTGATGAAATTCGAGGAAGGGTCTATATTTGTCATTTCTCTTATAACTTCCAGCCAGAGCCAGTCTCCCTTTATTGCAAAAGGATGGTTCACAGAGCTTATCCTGCAGTGTTATGAACCATTCTCCCATCCATCAAAAACACCTCGGCATACATCTGTCTCTCAAGGTCTGTCTGCAAAACATAGCTGCCAGCTCAGGGGCTCTGGTATGGTGGATGCTTCACTCCAAGGCACCATGCCCCAGAATGCGCAGAATGATAGATACGCAGTGGTTGCAGGGGGGGCAGAGTCGAAGTCACATAGACCAAAAAAAGCCATATATTCTCCACCGGAAATCACATCACACTGTTTTTTTTCAAAACAGCTAAAGAAAGTTGTACACTGTTTATTTACCTGTGGATTTTTAAAATGTGATTTTATGTGAAATACAGCATTGAAAATACACAATGAAAATATGTTGAACTTAAGTTGAAATTTGGATTTCATGGCTTTTGGTGTCTGTAGTTATCCACTTAGTTATTAAGAGCAAATTCTAATGGGAAATAAGCCCATTATTACATTCTGACACTGAAAACAGTAATTCCATTGCTTCATTAAGCAGGTACCAATAACTTCTGTGTCCCATCTGAAATATTTTTCCTAAGTCATATTATTGCAAACACCTGAAATAAATCCACCCAGCAAATCTGATTTTTCTTACAACTGCCACTGAATAGACACACCTGGAGAAACATCTTACTACCACTCCTTTTTTACTGGATTCTACTACTTAGAATGTCATTAAAGTTAGTTTTAAAGAACGCATCATTCTGACTCATTAGAGAAAAGGCACCCTCGATGACTTTAGAAGAATCCATGCAAATTTTAGAACTTGTGTGTACGTATAGCAGCCTCGCAATTTCGTGTCTTCTGCAAAGTTAGGGGTAATAATTTCATAGTAAAGTTTATCCGTATGTACCCGTGGACTCAAAAAGTTCACTTTTTTGTAGCACAAAAGTTTAGCTTGCTTATAAGCAACAGGTTTCTTGTTTGCTTACGGAAGAGTAAGGAGGCTTTAGAGAGATCCAGGATGGGCTTCGCCACGTATTTCTTTGAAGCTGGAGCATCACCTTTTGTTTTGCTTTTCGGTTCCCCCCTTGGTGACCTTGCCCCGCCTGGGGGCTCCCGGCCTTTTCCGCGCCGTGCGTGCCCAGGCGCAGCTGCTGCGGGGCTGGCCTCCGCCCGCGCTGCCCGCATCCCTCCCGGCGCTGCCCCGCACCCGCGTTTGGCTGGGGGTCACCGGCACGCCTTGGGGGACGCCGTGGAGGCGAGGGCTTGGCACGGCTGCCGGCGAGGCTCCGGCGCTGCCGGGCCGCCTGGCTGAAGGAGGCTGCCGTGTGACTGCTTTGAGGCCGAGTGCCTGCAACTGGGATCTAAACAACCTCCTTTCGGCCTGAGGATCGCTGACGCAAAGCCTTCCAGGTCTGCTTTAGAGCCAGGTTTGAGTGCGTGGGTGGAATTTTTAAGCGTGTTTTTTCGAGAAGGCTGCAGTTTCCGGGCGCAGAAGGCACCCGTTCGTGGGCAGCTCCTGCTTTCCTGCGCTCGAAGCGGCTGGCCTGCTTGGGAGAGCCGCGCTGGCGGGCGGCCGCAGAGGCACCGGCCTGTGCCCCGGTTTTCACCCAGGCTGTTAAAACACTTTGCAACCGGGTGTTCACTTAACAGCTCCGGGACATGCGTGGAATTGGCATAAAGCTGCCCTGGTGCTTCCTTCTCTGTGTGAGGTAAAGCACCCGGCGCTGCAGAGTGAAACCCGGGCTCCTTGCTGGTGCAGGAAAGCGTCCTGATCTGCCGAGCCAGTACAGAGCAGCCTGGTTTGCACTCAGCAGAGATATCAGGGCAGTGGCAGCTTGTTTATCATTTTTATTTTTGTTTTGAATTCTAGCTCTCTAGGGGCCTGCTTCGAAACCTGGTGAAGCCCCTTGGCGGCTCCGTGGGTTTAGGCTGAAGTAAAATAAGCAATACCTTGCTTTTCCGTTCCGGAGGAGTGAGCACCAACATATACCTTTTAAAAGGATAACTTTTGAAGTTGCAAAGTTGCCTGCTTTCTCATGTATGACCCTTTCAACTTGCTCTGGTATTGTGAATTGTTTACATTTCCTCAAGTAAGTCGGAAGAGATTTTGGTTTTTTTCCTTGATGTTTATTGCAGGACTTATACTGTAAGCTGTAACAAGACTTTGGGAGTTATTTCAGTTTGTGGCTCCACATTAACAGGATCATAATGACTTTATGTCTTATCTGGAGTCAAAGTTGTCACAGGTGTTAAGGTCTCTAAAAGTACAGAAGCGTTAGTAAATCTGCTGTACAACTCCATGGATTTCGTAAATAGAGTTGAAACAACATGATAAAATGAGTATGTGCTATTTTCTGTGAAAATGTGCTTTGTTTTTTTTAATCCTTTGTCCTGGTTTCAGCTGAGATAGAGTTAATTTTCTTTAGAGTGGCTGGTATGGGGCTATGTTTTGGATTTGTGCTGAAAACAGTGTTGATAATACAGAGATGTTTTAGTTGTTGCTGCACTAGCCAAGGACTTTTCAGCTTCCCGTGCTCTGCCAGGTGCAGAAGCAGCTGGGAGGGGACACAGCCAGGAGAGTTGATCCAAACTGACCAAAGGGCTATTCCATACCACATGATGTCATGCTCAGTATATAAAGCTGGGGAAGAAGAAGGAAGGGGGGACGTTTGGAGTGATGGCGTTTGTCTTCCCAAGTAACCATTGCGCATGATGGAGCCCTGCTTTCCTGGACATGGCTGAACACCTGCCTGCCCATGGGAAGTAGTGAAGGAATTCCTTGCTTCGCTTTGTTTGCGTGCGCGGCTTTTGCTTTACCTATTAAACTGTCTTTGTCTCAACCCTCGAGTTTTCTTACTTTTGCTCTTCTGATTCTCTCCCCCATCCCACCAGGGGGGAGTGAGCGAGCGGCTGCATGGTGCTTAGTTCCTGGCTGGGGCTAAACCACGACATCCTTGATAATAGTTTTATTCAAGATTGAGTCCAAGAACATTCTTTGAACACAGCTATAATTGCTTATGAATATTCCAATTACGGAGAAGGCAGTGGTAAATCATCTTGTCTTCATAGAGAAAGAGGAGTGTCGTTGTGTGATGAAGACTGTGGGTGGGTAGTCAGGACTGTAGAATCTGAAATACTCTTTTTTGCCATTGACTTTGTTTGACTTTCAGCAGTCATTGGTACTTTTCTTGCTTCGATACTTCTGAATATGTCGATAATAGAAACAGCCAACTTAGAGGGATACCTAATATTTGCAAAATGCTTTTCAGCTCTTAGCAGAAAAATGCAAAGATAAAACAAAATTAATTTCTTCACTTGCTAATTATTAATTTTCTTATTTTCTTGTCATATTCTAAAATGAAAAGGAAGTTACTTTTCGATGATTCTTGATGTAAAATTGCTAATAATAAAGATATTTGAATGGTCTTATAGGTATGCAGATACTGACATGACAAAAAGTAATACAGCTCTTCCTTTTGTTTATTAAGTTCTGGATTCTTCCGTCCTTTCTAATAGCCCATTTTGGTTACTGTTGAAGTGAGAGTACACTTAGTTCAATTATCCATTGCCTTCAATAGAGAGTTCAATAACATCAAAATTAGAACAGCAGAAATCTGGGGGGCTTTCAGTAAATTATTCAAAAATAATTTAATACTCTGTGACCAAAGGAGTTTTGAAAAGCGTTTTCGGTTTTTGGCAATTGCCTCTTTGTTTTCCTCAGTTAAATATGATTGGATGTATCTTACACTTCAGTAGGTTTATCTGGATTTTGTGCTTCTTTGAATTATTTATAAAGCTTCAGATGGAAACACAGAGTCTGGGAGGTGTTGAGCAGAAAAAAAAATTACACATGGTATCCGCAGTAAACATATTAGAACTACACAGAAGTCTAGTGGAGCTTGAAATACAGGTGAAAAATACACCTTTTTTTACTGTGGTTTTTTTAATGTAAGCTGTATGACAGTCACCAGTTCAGAGGAAGAATGACTAAACAGCACTGATTGCTGGTTATGTCACTCTTATTAGGGATATTCTCACCTCCTACCAGGAGAAAGAGATGGGAAAGAAGAAAAACCCCATATACAGCCCTGTTGGGGTGACCCCGCGTGCCATGCTTGAACTCCTCTCTCCAAGGAAGTAGAATCTTTTGAAATTCAGGTTCTTCATTTCTTTCCATCTTCTTTTTTAATCTCCTTATAATTGTCAGATTGATGCAATCAATACTTCTTCTATCATTTTCTAAGATAGGTGTGTTTTTAATTAATGCCACATAGATTAATTCAGGAGCTTCCAGTCCTGAAACCATTATCTATTAAAATGTGAGGCTCACTTGATATTCAGAACAGTACAGAGTGGAATTTGTACTAGATACTCCTCTCTGGTATACATAGCCAGCAAGGAAAATTTTCCCTATGTTTTGTTTTCTAATCACAGTATACTTTGTGCTTGGTGTGTGGGGGCTTTGTGCAGGTTATCTCCTCTTCTTCAACTCTTACTGCCTGAAGTTCAGTTAGAGCCTTAAGTGAATTTAGTGCCTTAAGTGAATTAAGTTTGTCCACTGATGTGTGACTTTATCTCGTTTTATCAAACACCCTGCAAAAACCTGATGAGGTAATTGCAGGTGAAGCAGTGCAAACAACCTCCCAAGATATTGGCTGAATTATTAAAAGCAATGCTTAAATGACAGTTTAGTCCTTCTTTAGAGTAATGAAAACACGTAGGACAAGATCTGCAATATACCTCCTACACTGAAGTAATTTTAAATCATCCCCCCAAATTTCTGTGACATTTTGAGAAAGGAGCATATCTTCTGTGTCTTCAGGTCAAGTGTTACAGATAATATCAGTTATGGTATATGGTATCTAAATATCATTTAGAGCTCCAGAAAGTAAAATGCCGTAGATCCTTTAGCCTGAGAGAGGACAAAAAATCATTAATCATGTAGGAGCTTCCTTAACATACCGAAGTACACTACGTTACAAGAGTGAAATAGATGTCAATTAACCGTATTTACTGTGTTTTTAAGATGGATTGTTACTTACTGAATTGCATTGAAGCAGTAATAAAACATGGAAATGGTGAGATCAATTCCAAATCCCTTTATTGTGCATTTCTTTGGTTGTAGTCACATGTTTCAGCTGACATCCACTTGGTAAAATGAGCTGCTGCTTTCCCTTATACTCCAAGCTGTGAGCTTGGCACCACTTTGTGAAACACAGTTTGTGAGACAAATGTAGGTTTACTACGTAAGAATTATTGGTGTGTCTCTGAAAGTAGGATTTGTGTCTTTGGGCTCTATCAGACAAGAGGAGGAGACGTGTCCTCAGCACTTTCACCCAAAGGCAGAAGGCGCTCGTGAGGCCAGCGGTTACAGCTGAGACAGGGAAAGAAAATGCCAGAGCTCATAGCCTGCAGTGATGGCATTTTAGCACTTCACATGCACACGATGGCAAAAGAAATCAGTACCCATGTGCAAACCTTTATGGCAGCCCCTGAGAGGTCATGGCCATCACATCTAACCGTGCAGTGCCGTGTCTGTGACAGATGTGTGGCACCCCTAGCCCTCCCAGGAGTCTGGGCTGTTGGTAGAGGGGAAGCATTACTGCCTTCCTCTCAGCACGGACCGGTATGTCAGATGCGCACACGGTAATCTTGGTGGAGAGAGGAGGTTATTTTGTGCTCGTAGTCTAATAAAGGCAATTCATGTGAAAACTGTTTCTTCTGTGTGTATAGAAAAATCAAAAGGTTACCTCTGAGTGTTAACCTTGTGTTAACCTGTATTATGCGAAGATACACTGCCAAAATATACGGACTTAGAGACAAAAAGTACAAGTCCTATATGTAAGAATTTATAAAAAAATAAACCCTAAATTTTAACTTACAGTGGACCCATAACTTCACAAAAATTCATGTAATGACGTCTTATGCATTCCTTTGTTGTTCATTGTTAATTAATGAAATAATGAAGCTATTGATATTGTTGTATTCTGAATCAGTGATCTGAGATGAACATGTTTAATGTTGTAGCTTCAGATTTTTTTTCCAAAAAGATAATGCATTACTATTACGTGCAATAAAGGGATAATATTTAATACCTCTTCAGTTATAGTTGTGATAAAAAGTTAGAATTTTTAACATCAAATGGTCCCAAGAGAGACTCTTCTCCTACCCCTTATTCCTGCTTCAGTTCCTGCTTTTTCCTCCTAAGGCTGTATGGTTTACGACACAGGTAGACACCCTGACTCTTAGCCAGGTTGTGCTACTGGTAGATCTCTGTGCAGCAATTAAGTATAAACAGACTCACTAGTCAAGTTCTGTACAGTGTATGCATACATACATATATATGTATGTATATATACGTGTGCACTTCTAGTATTTTGCTAAGATAAAATGCTGTGTCTATTAAAGCTTTGCATCCAGAATTGATGATTATAGTAAAATTCACTTTTTCTTTTGGTTCACTGGAATACAGTTAGTGATATTTCATTCTGCTGAAACTATTAAGGTACAATAAATTCACTGACAAAAAACAAAATTGGGAAAATGTCTCCATATCATGATCTATTTAAAAATGCCTTCAATTAGCTCCTTCAGGGCAAAGCAAATTACTTTGGCTCCCTTTTTAAGAACATTCCTTGGAAATAAGTTTCAAATAAACTTATTTAGAGTGACTGACTTAACAACAAAACCAAATTTGGATTTCAGTAGAAAAATAGAAACTGTGGGAACAACAAACAATAATGGTGCTGCCACCCTAATCACTGTGGACAGAAAAAAGTGCTCTAAGGAAAACGTTTCATGCTAACATAATACATATTTAATTTCCCTCATCTGATGTGATGAAAATCAGATAAATTGATGCAATCTGTAAATCCAAAATTAAAACCACATGTGTAAAATAAATTCAGGCAATTTATCAGTTGAACTAAGTGTGCTTTTCTCTAAAAAGGGTATGAATAAATCCAGCACATAACCTTTTTTATACATAACAGATGTTATGTTGAAACTATCCCCTGTGGAGTTTGTTTCACAGTTAAATACATGACCTATTTGTCATTTTTCATATGTCATGAGTTCATGCAGTTTAGCTCTATCAAATCAAATGTGAGATTATGGATTTTTCCTAGCTTTTCTAGAGTCCGGTGCAGAGGACTTGCTTGTCAGACTAGCCAGTGGACACCCTGGCGGCATTCAGCAGATCTGAAAAATGAGGGAAGGTGAAGTCAGCAGCAGAGGAATTGCAGGGACAGCAAAGTATCTCTGGTTTCAGTGAGGAGCTGTTCAAGCAAACCTTCATAACTACATGTTTTCCTGATACTGGGCAAAACTGTTAGTGAAAGATAAGTAAATATGCATGAGTTTGCAGCAGTTTAGGACCCTTCTTAACTCGCCTGAATTCATGCTTCATAATCCTGACTCCTTCACGCAGACAGAACTAATACGAGGTAGGAAATTCAGCACATTTTAAGCACCTCTTGTTCTCTACCAGGACTTTTCCTCACGTCTGTAACAGAGATGCAGACTGTTAACAGTCTGGATGAAGACTTCTCTGGATGAAGCCCATGCCTGTGACCCAGTTTTGCCCACTTGCAGTGGAGAGCAGAGTGCCGCTTGGCCTGCTGACGTGATGCAAAGCTGATCCATGAAGTAGCCACAGGGTGTGCGCTGAGTCCCCACTGAAGCCCAGCCAGGGGAGCACTCCTTCCAATAGGTGGAAGCATTTTCTATCCAGAAGATAAATGCATGCTGCTTGTCTGTGAGATAAGCAATACCTCTCAGTCCCTTGGAGGGGCAAATAGCATGTCTTTTTGACCAAATGAAAAATTCAGGTGCTTATTGCAGGAGGAAGGGGAGTGGGTATTGTCAGAGCTGTCATATGGAGCAGAGGATAGGAGATATGGGTACAGGAGACCTGTTATGGTAGGAGGAATCAGTAGGACGAGAATGGGGTAGGAAAAAGAAATATCATTTTATGTTGATAATGCCTCTCTCTGTTACCTGACCTAGGAATGCTTGTCCTAGGTCCTCGATCCTGAAGAGGATGTTTGTTTAGTGGCAGTTCCTCTAGTCCCACACTATTGATATAATGCAGTCAAGCCTCTCTAAAGTATTGATTTTGAAGGCAAACATTACAGAAATATAATACCTGTAAGCAGTGACGTTGAGTACCATTCATGTGTAGCCAGCCTGAGGCATTGCTAAGCCTACACAGACTTATGCACTGCAAGCACGCTGGGACCTGCAACTGTTCAGGACTCCCTGCATGTGTTCTCTGCAAACTCCCTTTTTGGAAGGTTTCCAAGAAAACAGGAACAGAGTTTCTCTCTCTTCATGCTTAGGAACTTACTTTTTAGTTTAGAGATTGAAATTGTACCTAATACCCCATTCCCATAGAGATGCTTCTAGGACAGTCCTTAGAAATAAACCTGTCTTCTCCACCTCCCTCTGCAGAGTTTTATGATAGAGCCTTTATCCATGTGTTTTCTCTTCATATCCTTTGAACAGAATGATCCTGTTTACACTACAAGCTTTTTCTTTCTGAAATACTGCGATCAGCAAGTCAATCTCAGTCACTCTGAAAAGGATCATTACTTATTCATTAATTATGAATTATTCATAATTCATTACTTATTACTTAACCTTCAAAGGCAAGCAGAAGGTCACATGATAATAGGACTTTGTGCATGTGACTTATTTACAAAAGCTGGTAAGAAAAAATAAGAATATAAGTTCCCCCCAAGTTTGTTAGCTCCATATCTGACAAGGAGAAAAGACCTTCCCTGCTTTCAGGCTCCCTGCGTTATGCTTGGTCAAGCTGACAGTTTTTGCTATCATTGCCCTGGAAGCCTTGAACTGTTCACTATGCTTCTGGCTCCGCCAGTTTCCCAGAGCCCTGAAAGGTTTAATATTCCCTCATCTCTCTGTCCTCTGCCTCGGCAGTTATGTCATGGGCTGGACAGGGCCACGGATCTGTTCCTGTGTTGCTGTTGGGTTGGCATTTGTTACTTGCCGGGGTGCTCCTAGGTAGCTTCATTGCTTTTCTTTCTCTGTCTGAAAACCTGTAACATTTGATTCCATAGCAATTTGCTTTGATTGCAAACACACAGAGGTTGGCACCAAATTCAGAAAATACACAGTGTATTTTCATAACTATGCAGTGTTCCCTTGTTCAGCTTGGCATTGCATTCTGCCTCAATAGAAAAAGGTAAATTCGAAGATGGCCATAAAGGTATGTGTTAGGTTTACGGTTGGACTCGATGATCTTAAAGGTCTTTTCCAACCTATACGATTCTGTGATTCTGTATTGTTAACAAAGAATAAAGAGAGAAAGAAAGAAACACTCCTGTTGTCTCAATAGGAGGCATGTCTTCTGCCAAAACAATGAGAGGAGAGTCCTCAGCTCCAGCTATGGTGCACTGAGATTGTTAAATAGCTGTATGCCAGTCATATTAGAAGAATCTCCTTTAAAAAAAATAAAAGAAAAAAATGTGGAGGATGAACTGAAAGGGAAGGTCAGTGAAAAGCTGAGAAGCTAGGAAGTCTCAGGGAGATTGCTGCAAGGAGCTGGGATTCTCTTTGTCACTCTCAGAAAGCCAAACCCTCCTCACCTGTGAGAGGAGAAGTTAGTCATGTACATGTGTGTCTTGTTTGTTTGTTTTTGTAGCTAGTACGGATATGTCCTCATGTAACATTCAGAAATCATTAAATTTCACCAAGTTATTCTTGTGTCGATCTAAAACGCTTTAAATTAAAGACTAAGTGACTTTCTGAATGATGTATAAGACACCAACTGATAGAGGATCTGTTGCTTCTTTCAATGGTTTTCCTAGTGGATGACTATACTCCGTGACAATGTGTGCATTGTGCTTGTTTCCAGACATTTGTTTCAGCCTCGAGCCACTAACTCCAGTGCTCTTTGATAGAATGAAGATTCTTTTAGTATTTTCTCTTTTTGATAGCATATATACACTAAATAGATGATGGGTCAGTTTTCTTTTGAGTAAGGTAGAGAAAATACAGTTTGGAAAAAAAAATAGCTCTCTATTCTGCAGCTACTCTTAATTTTCTATTTCTTTTCCAACATTTCCACCAGCATTGCATGTATTTGTTTATTATAAGTTCTCCCAATTTTATCTGCAGAGATAAAATTACCTCCTCCCTGTATATGTGTGTATACACATCCCTTGTTCATATGGCTTATTGATCTTATGACCCTTTTATGAAAGCATTGCTCTAGGAGCATCTCTTGGTCTGCTTGAACCAATAGGTCGTCTTCATATTCACTGCTTTCTAGGTTGGGTACCTGCCCAGTAAACAAAGACCACCTTTAAAATAATTTGTCATGCAGATCCTGAAACCAGAGCCCTCCAGACCAAATGCTCCCCCAGAGGAGTTCCAGAGACTTGTGGGGGATTTTCTGTGGGGTCAGAGATTTTCCTTTGTGTAGCTGATTACAGGAACAGGCCTTGCCCTAGGAAATTGTATCCATGTGTCCTTTACTACTAATTTGCATGCAGTCTTATGTATAATATGTCCCTTTTGCTTCTCTGCCGTGAAACTCATCTGGTGACACAAAAAGGAAAAAAAAACCCACACTATCGTCAACATTTTTGTTAATTTTGCATGGTCAGTTGTCATTGCTGTTTGTTAAAAAGATTTCATGCGCAGCCTGATTTTCACTGCCTCCTCGCTCTGTGCTTAGGGCAGAGAAAATACGTCAGTAAATATTGAACAGCAAAGCTGTATTATGACTGACAGTTATCCTAATTCTTTGAGTTACATTGCTATTAGTAAAGTAATGTCTGTTCAAGAATGAAGTGCCTAATTTCACTTTGTTTTGATTGCAGAGCTGATTTGGTTCAATCAAAGAGTGATGGCTGGTATCATTTTTAAGTCAGGTGTCATATGTGCTTTATTTTTTAATTCCGTGGTCCAAAAATTGCAAATAACTGATTTTCTGTGGCATAGTCATCTCTAAATATAATGATGTAAGAGCACAAATACAAGAACAAATCAGTGGGTCATCTGTCTCAGATGTGTCCAGCAGAACCTGTTCCCAAATGCCTCTTGACCTGCCGAGGAAGCTCCCACCAGCTCCAGGGCAACCCCGTGGGCAAGTAGAGGGTCCAGAGAGTACAGCCAGCTGTTGTAGCAGGCTGCCTGTGGTCTCCAACTATCTCTGCACTTTTGGCAGACTTGTCTCTGTCCCTCTACTTAGTGGACGTCCGCTCTGAATCTCTGCCACCACCCTTCATCTCAGTTTTACTTCACATCTGTCCCAAGTTTTTCTATCCTGGTCATGCTCACCTACATTTCTTTGTCTTTTCTTTTCCACTTGAGCTGTCCCTTTCTTAGTGCCCCCTTCTTCCCCCTTGTCCCATCTCAGCCTCTTGTTCTCTCTTTCCTGTTGCAAAACTAACATTTGCCGTGATTGCATTGCTCACACTGCTCATTTTTTTACCACTTTCCCCTCCGGTACCTATATTGTTTACCTCGTCTATAAACTCTTCAGGATAGCTATGGTCTTTTGTTGTGTATCTCTGCATACTACAAAATCCTACGAGGCTCATCTTTTGCATGGTTTTAGGCACTACTGTAGTAAACATGATTAATAATACTAACACCTACTGTAATATACTTGGATTATAACTGTACCATAAAGGAAAATTACTTCCTTACCCAGCTACTGATTGTACTTTGTATTTTGTCTACGGTAACTGTAGGTATACGTCTCCCTCTATAAAATAGTTTAATATCCTAAATTTTTCTGAGATGAAATTGTAACACTGATCTATTTCTTAGGTTTTTTAAGCCAAGTGAGTCCAGCTAGTTTGACCTCACTGAAGTTCATCAGATTGCCCCCGAATCAGGTAGAATAGCTTGTCTGATCATAAGAATGTTATTTAATTGCTCGTATTACTACAATGCCCAGGAGCTTTCTTGCACAAAGTGCAATAAAATTGCTGAAAAGAAAAAGAAAAGAAGATAAACTGTCCCACTGGCTTACAATTGAATACAGGGAAACAATGAAAAACTACTCACTGTGCCCACACCAGATGCACGATCTATATACATTGTCCTTTTTTTGAACTTTGGAAGTCATCATGGGGGAGGAAAACTTCAGGGAGACATTTCAAGGAGCCTAAGCAGGGCTGTTTTTATGTTTTCTTTTGTGCTGCCCCAAGTGTTTGAGGACTTCATCTATCAGGGTACTAGACTGGCTCCAGAAACCTTAAAAAATTGTAGTGTTAGCTAGAAAAAAATGTTTTGTGTTCCTTTCCAAAGCACTGAAGAGGTGTGGGATCGCACAGACCCAGTGTGGTATAGCACATCTTTGTGCTCTAAGTTATGGTGAAATTGGGTCTGACATAAACCCAAGCCAAAACTAAGGGAGCTAGCATGGGTCCCTTTGAAGATACCTCATCAGCTGCATTTTCCACATGTTGCGAGCAAAGCAGCAAAATCTATGCACTAATATCGTTATTCGCATTGTATGCATATTACCCACACTTGTGTACCTCTGCGAATGCTATGGAATGTAATGGGTCTTGGTAACCTATCTTTTATATGCTCTATTACAATCCTAGTCATGTCTGTTCCCCGCATGAATACTCCTCTCGCATCAGGGTAGTTTCACACATTCATTTGTTGCATTTTTGGTCTTTTGTTGTTAAAATAACATGGTTGTGGTTTTCTGCAGACAGCCGTTACAGAACTCATTTCTTATATTACTCTGTTTTTTTGAGAAGAGTAGGGAAAATATTCATTTCCTTTAAGCTGAAGTATGCTGCCATGTTGTCATAATGAAAATACTGAAATTAATATTTACCAAAAATCCCATCTTACTACAACTGTCTAAGCTAACAAAGCAAATGATGCACCATACCTCACAAGTTTTTTCTGGTATTAAAAACCATGAAAGTTTGAAAATAAAATTCTGCCCCGAACACAGAGCTTATATGTTGTATGTGTTACATATACAAGTCTACTCAGAATACTAGTACAAAGGATTGCTTATGGTGTTGGTTAGGTCCAGTTGAAATCATTACTTCACTACAACAAAAACTGATGCTAACCTGAAAGGCAACTTCTGTGGTCTACAGCAGCATTGTAATTTCTACAGATGCTTGAGAATTCATGCAGTAAAATCAGGTTTTCCTGTTGATTATCAGCTGACCAACCAGTCTGGTTGCAAAGCCCTTACTGATAGATATACTGCCCACTTCTGAAACTTAACTCACGCTGATTTGCTTTTCCAAACTGAATTAAAAATCTAGACTTTTGAAGTTCTTCCATAAATGGTAAAAATAAAACAACACAGTGATTTTTAGACTGACAACATAAAGAACAGTATGTGCAGGTAATTGCAGACAGTTGAAGAACAGCTGGCACGCACTAGCTGAAATACTGATAATATTGAATGGAAACCATTTTCACTTAAAATGAATTAACAGGTAAAGAAATGAGCCCAAAGAAGTGAGTTCCCATGCATTTGGAAACGTGTTGCAAACTCTTTTCCCCTTCCAAATACTTTTACTCCCAAATATTTAAACTCTGCTATTTTTTAATAGGGTTCTTATCATTGAAATGAACAAACGCTTTAAAACTTTTAGTTAACATCATAACTTCTCTACGATTCTGGTATTATTCCTTTTTTTTTTTTTAAATAATAGGGAGACAAATTAAATCTTGATCCAAGCTATGGGGGAGCAGTGTTATTCATAAAATGTCATCTAGACCTCCCTTAAAACTGATTTAGGGAGTTCAGTTGTTTTCTATGGCTAATGCACTTGAGAAGATAAAGGTAGGTGGCCTGATAAATGGTAGGTGTACTCAAGATATTCACATCATGATTGTTCTGACATACAGTTAGTCTAGAATTTATGTCCCCAGTGTTTTCCCATGTAAAAGTTAGGCATCTTGTCTCAGCTACTGGACATCCTCAAGAGAGAGGTGCTTCAGGAACGGGTGGTTCGTCCAGCAATGGGTTGTGTTGAAGGCATGTGAGATGAATAACTCTCCAGAGGAAGGTTTTGCCTGTGAGCCATTTGCTTCTGAGGCTGAAGGCCAGACATTGGCAGTCTCACTGGATTCCTATTAATGAATATTTATGTATGTTCCAGTGTCCTCGTCTATTTGTACTTGCTTAAATACATTCTCTCCATAATTTCAGTTAGGAAAAATTATCTTTCCACTCTGAAGCTACTATGCTTGTGCTGTCTTGTACAATTAAACTACCTCAACATTATTTATAAACTTCTATGGTTTTAGCTATTTTATACCAGTCTGCAAAGCTGAAGAAAGTCCCTGGCTCTAATTTCAGTGATAAGGCACCTGAAGTGTAGATGTAAAGATTTTCCCCAAGTAATGCAGATGGTTAGTGGCTTATGAAAAGCAACCTGTGTATCTTCAGTCTTGGTCTAGTGCTATAATCGTTAGGGAAAAAATACACTTTATCATGTTCAATAGTCTAAACCTGTCATCCTGTAAGTTTGTAAATACTTCCTGTGTTTAACTTTGACACATACAAGTAATCACGCTAATTTAAAGCTAATCAAATTTAGAGGCATTTACAGGCTCACAACCTGTTATTGTAAGTAGTTGTATTTAAATGTTGTAGATAATTCAGGTAAAACCTTTTATTGTTTTTGACAATGCTGATTACCTTTATTAATTCCCAGGATAAGTTAGGAAAAAAATCAAATTGTATTCTAACCTTTAAAATACAAACAGTGTGAAACACCTTGAAAAGGTATAAAACTTCTGCTGCAGATTTCTTTGACAGCAGGGAATAATGTCCGTATTGTCCTGAGAATAAATCCCCTAACAGGTAGAAGATAAAGAATGTAGAGGGAAAGACCGGAGAAGGAGATAGCTTTGTTGCATCTTTTAAACAAGGTGGCCAGCACTTTGCTCTCAGAACTGTGGTGGGACTGAGATGGAAAAAACCCTCACAGTTATTTTCCATTACAATAATGCAGGAAAAATTAAATTGTTTGATATCTTATGGAAATGTTCTGAAATGAAAAATGTTGTAAGCTGAAATGCGAGAGGCCCACATCCTCTCATTCCTGCCTTTGGATATCATTAAACTCTCCATGAGTCTAACAGACTCGCAAACATGTCATCAATCACACCAAATGACGGCTGTAGGAGAACAAGATTATGGAGAGTCACAGACACAGCTGCAGTGTTCAGGTACCTTAACTGGTCCCACCCATGACAAATGCATTGTTTCTTGTAGCATTTGGTGGATTAAAATTGTAGAGGCATCACTGAAACATACTAATTATTGTGTTAAGAGAGATCTCTCTCTGATTATTTGGTCGTTTTGGGGTGACATTCAGTGTTAACGAGAGGATAAAACAAACATGAAATAGTTCACAGGCATTTTACAATTACCTAAGAAAACTGAGGTGGTCAGGATAGACATCCTTCTCCTTATGTAAGAAAGCACTTTGGCAACTAAGCTTTTATAATGAATAGACTATCATATTCTTTTCAAGTTGACATGCTTGATATTGCCTTTTGTGTGTTTTCTCAAACTCATAGAAGTACCTTTCTTCCAGATGTTCCTATTGGCTGGTCAGTTTTGAACGAAATATGCTTCCTTTAATGAACGTGTCATAGCTGTCTTGCTGATTAGACCATGGATCCATTACTTGATATCCTTTTCTGCTGAAGCTCTGTTTTATACTTGGTGGGAAGACAGCATTTTCTTACTCTCATAGTTGTGTATCACATTGTGGGGTAATAGAAATTTCCCTGCCTTCTACCTGGTGAGAAATAACTCTTTCCAGTGCAGCCTGAAAATATGTCTCTGGCATATTGCTAACGTCAATCTGTCCAGATATACTGATAGTAAGGGCTTCTGAAAAAGGATCTGCCTGTGGTGCTTCTGAGAACCCCCGACGGGCTGTACACAGAACGGCTTAAGGGGTCTCTTGCTTCTCACAGCAGCAGTATTGTGGTTACGAGAAATGTTCTGAACTTCTGCAAGTGTTAGAATAAAGGCATTTCAGCAAACTGAAAATACATGTTCTGTTCAAAGCCTTAACTTGGCTTCACACTTTCTGAAGGCTGACTGATTTGCCTTTATCTATGGAAGAGGAATGCAAGATCACACTCAGACTGCAAAATTGTAATGAAATATTGGCATGCTAGAATAAGTCACTGCCACCAATGCTTAAGAACCCTCACTCTGTTTAGCTTGGTTTAGACCTGGAAACTATTCTCCTTGGTAGGTATTAGACAGTGTTTCAGTATGCCATGCTATCTGAAATGACAGCTCAATTAGCATTTACTTTCTAATGTGTGTTTTCTGAAAGACCTTTAGGACCAAATTCTGTCCCACAGAGACTTTCTGATTTAAAAGGTCATTCGAATCTGCCTGAACACCTCCTTCTGCTGTTATTCTCTCAGGCCTGGAAAAGGTTAAGAGGCATTTGTTGGCTCAGGGAGGCAGATGACTCATAACTTCTGGATATAAGAGGGGGAAGTGGCTGCCTGAAAAGATAGAATCTAGGGTGTGGGCTCAGAAGTCCCAAAGTAGTCATCTTAGCAACAGGCTCAATAAAATGAAATGGCATCAACAGAAGTTTTGAGCTGAAGTTTATCTTACTTTCTTTGTTAATAAAGGCAAATCCCTGAAAGGCATTGAAATAGGATTTTATGTAACGTGGACTGTGTGGAGAGCAAGTGACTAAGGTACCTATTCACAGAAGGGAGCATCAAAGTCTAATGCAAAAGGTTTATGCCAGATGGGCAGAGCAAGATCATAATAGTGAACTAAGTGATTACACCAGTAAACTTGCATAACCCAGTTTATACCCTTCTCTCAATTGTTGCGGGTTTTCTTGCAAGTATTTTGTTGAAATTTCTTTTTTCCTCTATATTAACTGACACCTGTGTTCTACCTTGGCCTCACTGAAACAGTTACATAGCATGCAGCATGCCTAGAAACAGAAATATACCTTTTGGGTTTTTTCTGTGTGGGATACAAAAGAAAGGCATTCAAAGTGAACATAAGAGAAAAATAAGAGAAAAGTAAACTGAAATCATTTAGCTGTGTTTTCCCTCTGACATTCTGATTTCCCACATGGAGAAATGTCTTGGTGTGTATCATAAAAATAATCTCTTATATGATTATCTCCATGCCACTGCTAAATTCAATTTACTTTTCTTTAAAAGCATCTAGCTGCTGAGCAGACTTTTCTTTGTTTCTGAGCTCAAAACGTCTCTTCTGTCTGCAGTCCACATCAGGTTGAATTTTTTTCCCGTTCCATCATAACACTTTTGATGAGATTCTGATTCTCATTATCTTCAGAGGACCAAGACTAACGGTGCACCTCCTTTTATAAAGTTCTTATGTCCCTGCAATCTCATCTCCTCAAGAGACACTGGTTTCTGTTATATTCAACTGATTATGTTTTCCTGACCACAGCTGAAATTCATGTCTGCATTTAGCAACTGCTGTCTTTGCTATAGATGGATTTTTATTTTGCCAACAAACTTGGAATGTGTGCTTTGCAGTAACAGGAATTGCTTCTAATGCCTTGTATTTTTAGTTTATTGCTTCAAAAGGTTGCTTTGAAATTAAGGCATATGTAAATCTTCCACATCAATCATCCTCAGTGACATTAGCATTATGACCTAAGATTGAAAGGTTAAGTAGAATGCAAGAATATGCAAGGGGAGGACAAAGCTATCCTTGAGCCTGTGTCCTGCAATCTGGGGAACGGGAGATTGTTTTGCAAGCTGTTCCACTTTGTAGCAGTTCAAAGCCAAAACAATATGGATACAGGATCTCTAGGCTTTTTATCAATTTAAATACTCTTGAGCAGATAACAGCAGTGGATGTGTAGCCAGAGCTTATTGTATTCCACTAATACCTATTTGCCACAATGTTTATGGGCCATTGGAATGGGAATATATTCTAAGGAACTAGGAACTAGGAATATGTTCTACAACAGAAAACAAATCTTGCCTTGAATTCACCTGGGGTTTACCAGGAAGTCTTGTGATACTTTAATTTGAGATCCAGCTCAAGCTCACAATCTGCCATCATCCTAGTTATATTTCTTCCCTCTGCTTTTACAGCCCCTGTAAACTATTTATTTCTCTAGGCATTCTAGCCCATCTCCTTGTGTTACCATGTACAGTCAATATTCATGTATATGTGATTTTAGAAATGAAGTTTCTGTTTCTGTTTTTTGATTTAATGAGATTTTATGTTAAGCTTTGAATTTTATGTAGCTCCAGATGTCTTAAGAGTTTACATTCACAACTTTCATCTGCCAGGCTAACCTAAGAATGCCATTCCTTCAGTTCTTTTTTTCAAAATTGATTTCTTTTTCTTCTTCAAGAAATAACTCAAATTGCCCTCAGTCGAGTAGTTCTAATTAAGAAATATGAACTGCATTTCATATAGCCATCTCTTTGGTAAAAAAGGATGGGAATTTACACCTAAGCCATCAGGTCATTGCATAATTCTTGCTTAATGTTCCCCTTACAATTGTCGTAAATGAGACAGTGGCAAACAGGTACAGTTGCTGAAGGGAAGGGCTCATACAAGTGATCTCTCTCAAGCATAATTCTTTTTCTAACATTTTCTGAGTGCTTCAGAGTCTTAGAGTCGAAGTCAGAAGGAGCTCATTGGTTTTATAAAGACTAAACTTAGAAAACTAAGTGCCAGGGTCCTCTCTCAGGCCATTTTTCATTAATGTGACACAATTAGCTTAACATAAGCCATCTTTGATTTACATTAGAGTGAGAATGGACTCTGTGAGGCAGTATTTTCTTATGTAGAAAATTAAATAATATCTGAATGCTATTTTTTGCTCTCATCTCCAAATATTTAATGCTATGGTATTTCCATAGCATTCAGTGCCACACAGAACTATGTAGACATAAGACATGTTTATTACATTTACCACTTTTTAGGGTAATTGACTAAAGCACTCAGTGAAAAAAAAGAAATCATTAGCACAAAATCTGGGGAGACCTACTAGAATATCCAGTCCATTATTTGCCAAGCCTCAGGTGCATCCCTTTTCACCTTACCTCTGCCCTCTGCACTGTATTCTATTACAAACACGACAAATACACTCTCATCCGTCCTTGCAACTGCACTGGACAGGAGCTTCTTCCCTGAAAACAGTTTATTCCATTAAAAATCACTATAATGTCTGCTAGATTTTGTAGTCTCTAAACCTTCTCATCCAGTCTCTTGCCTCTTACGCACGTAATGCCACTTAACACTATACTTCTCTTATCCAAAGACCAAATATGTCTCCTGTATGTCTGCTAAGAAACCTCCTGCTGGAGCATCTTTCCCTTGCTGTCCGCATAACACAGTGCTGAAAAGAGACATTCAGCACCATAAATCTTTTCTTCCGCTACACTGAGGTATTCCCCAGGCGTCACTCAGGTACATCCTCCTGTAAAGTGTTATGTCTCCCTCTAATCACCATCACAGCCTGCTCAGCAGCTCAGCCTTGCCTGTGCACCATTCATTACAACCATACCACACAGCTCACATGGTGGCATGCTCACAGATGATCTGTCTGCATCAGTCTGGCTGATGCCCATTTGGGAGGGAAAGCTGGATGGACATGTCTTACTGAGTTGTGAGTGCTAAAAGGTCAGGCAGCATTCATCTGAGATGAATAACATGCTATGTCAACATTTTTTTTTCTTATATATCTTAAATAAAGATATTGCTTGTCAGAGTTAGTGAGCATTTAGATAACCGTAGTTGTCCTGCTGGTTTGCATTTGAGGCAGTAACAGTCGAGTGTATGATACACTCTGTAACTAGTAAACTTGCTTCTCAGCTCCCGGGCAGTCGGTAGTAATGGAATGAAAGTTTCCCATCATTGGAATGTTTTAAGCGTGATGTTACAAACACAGCCAGAGAGAAATCACAGATAAAATCTGTGTCCTACATTGTTGACTATCCATTAAGCAGAGGCACAGGAACTTTTAATATCTGAGTCAAGAAACAATATATGAATTCTTCTCTCCTCTTATTTCACAGTCTCCTTCAGGATTCAATGCTGCCCACCACAAATCTCATCATTTAACTTCATTAGCATGCACAAAGTTGCTCTCTGTTACCTTTTGTCTTCTGCTTTATACCTGTCTTTATCACAGGCACCTCTGATTGGAAGGACACATCTTTCCTTGGTTACAGTACCTGACATACACTGACAGGTAGATAATGTTAAGTCTTTTGGTCTCTCACATCCAGGTGTTCAGAGTTGTATTTAACAACTCACTCCCTCTGGCAGATGCTCTCAATTCAGCTAATTTTGAGGTGATCTGTAGAGACTTTCCAGGATCCTTTTAAAGTTCAGTTCACCTAGGTCCAGAAAAAAGAATTCAGGCTATAGAAGGAAACCACGGCCTTGCAAATGAACCTTGTGCAGTCTTTGCACATATGTAGGGGGGAGAAAATAACCCTCAAGAGCACCACAGATTCTGGATCCTACAGGTACGTGGTCTTAGACACAAAGAGAGAAGCAGAGAAGTGTTACCTCTGGAGCATTTATTTAGCACTTTGCTATTTCCTGAATATGCTGGTCAATATTACACAAAGTGGCAGGAGGATGCTTTGCAGAAACTCGGTGAGTTTCCAGTTAATGAGAACATTCAACCCATGACAGAAGTCATGCTGTTATTTCCAGGTGTGCATGAAAGGAGGTTTTAATATCTGCCAGCCTTCAAGAAAAGCAGTATCTGCTGGGTGATTTATCTAGGAAAATACTGGCTAGAGTGACACCTAAATTTGGTGTGTTTACTATGCTCTATTCCATCGGGAGAGACACCAAATCTGAATGTGTATTTTGGAGAACCTCGTAGTAGTAGGTAGAAATGATGGCCTTTAAAAAACCATGATTCTCACTATTGGTTGCAATAGAGCTAGTCGTCTGTATATTAACAGTTATGATGAAAAGCTGTGTGAGTTTTTTTCTCTACCTGATTTCTGTCACTGTGGTTCAACACTGGGGAAATACCCACGGAGCAGCAGTGACTCAAACATAGGCACTGAGCTGACCCGAGTGAATTCTTGGAGATCTTAGGAAAGAAACTTGGCAGGCAGAAGACTTTGAAGTAGGGCAGCATTTATGCCCATTAGCGTCAAGGCTGCATTATATTACATTTCAAACTGAGATCTTTGTTTGTTTTCTAGTACAGCCTATTTTAACTTATTTGTTATAATGAAGGTGAACACAAGAAAACAGTTACTATATAAATGTTATAAATAATATTATTTCTATAATGAGACATCAAGGAAGGAAACTTGTTGGCTGAAAGAATGTTGCTGAGTGACCATATGGTCAGCCTTTAAGGAAGAAAAAACAACAGTCTGAACTCAACAGTCATACCATCCGGGAAAATCTGAGCCTTAAAGTTACTGTGGACAGTCATTCACTGAAGAAGTAATGGAAAAGTGCATAATTTCTGTCATCCAGCCCACAAATAATCTTTGGAGTCTGCATATCCCACCTATATCCACTTGTCCCATCATCTCAGCCACCTGGCCATTGCTATCAAAGTGCTACTAGTGCTGAAAAAGGGGTTTAGAAATACACAGTGGAAATAACTCTATTCCTGCTGGAGATGTGCTTGAATAGGTTTTCCTAATCAATTGTCTTTATAATGTTTCCTCAGTCAATAGGAACTGAAGTCTTCTGAGAGCTGTAATGAGATTGGCTAAAGATGCAATTAAAACAACACCCAGAGGGATTGCAAGGGATAACCCTTACAGTTACGCAATGTCTATTCCTCCTTTTAAGCAACACAGGGATCACTGTTCTTTGCCCGAATCAGTTCAGAAGAACATGGAAAAGTCCCCACAGGTTCAGACTCACATCTAGTGATTTTCCTGCTTACATCTGGGCACTGTGGAAAAGTGACATCCTAAGACACAGCTCTGCCCAGTTGTGTGCAGGCTTATGAACACAACAGCTGGAAAGAGCACCCAAACCCAGCATGCTGTTCTTTCACTGCCAGCTGTGGCAGATTTACTGCTGCCCAGCCTGTGGACAGCTGCACTGGGGTCAGTGCACAAGAACTGCCAGCACTGCGGTTACTTTAGTGAAAGCTTTATCCATTTGGGGGACATACCCATTTGCACCACAGTAGAATGTGGTGCAGGGGCAGAAGTGGTAGTCCTTCTTGTCCTGCCAATAAGATGGCCTTCTCTTGCCTCACTTGTCTTGCCTCACCTTGTAGAGAGGATTAAGGCTGCAGGTAGTGGAATATCTATTAAAATGCTGCTTCTTTCTTCTGCGCTTAAGTGGAGTCGAGGGCTACAGTCATTGACCAGTGAAGTGTTCCAAGCGGTCTTGGCAACAACAATAACATCAAAAAAACAATGCCTCACTGTTCCACATTTGTGGTTGCTGCAGGTTGTCTTGCTTCGTCGCAATGACTTGGAATACTCTGGATGTTTTATACCCCTCATTCGCGTGAATCAGGACGCTGCCTCGTTTACCGTCATGGAAAGAATGTCCTCGAGATTGCAGTTATGATTGTACTGCAGCTCTGCGAAGAGCTGTTAAAGTCAAACCTTTTGTAATGGTTCATTTTCCACTTCTGTGATGTCAGTAGTGTTGTCTCTGTGAGTGCCTGCTTTGGTAACCAGCACAGTAATAGAGCTCAACAGTCCTTTAACAGTTTTACAGTTCAATTCTGTGTAGGATCCTATGCTGAAGGGCAAGCAGCACGTGAGTCATGCTGAGGAGAGTACATCTCATGACAGTGTGCTCATTTGTGTTCATATTTATCCAGTATTTTGCTTCCAACGATTTAAAAGCAATATAAAGTGTAAATCATAGTCTCCTCCCAGTAAACCAGAGCAGTCAGAAGGAGGCTGAAAGCAATGGTGGTTAAATGGGGGCAAGCACTGCTGATATTTGCCACAGCTCACTTGAGGGGTTCTGCCAGAGTAGCGGGCATGGCCCCATGGCCCTTCTCCTCCCACTCACTTGCACAATGCAAAGGCCAGGTAGAGCAGCAGTTTGGGGAAAATGAAGCCTAAGCATCACAGTTGCTGCCATAGTCTTCATATTTCCTCCATCTCTTATCATGAGGCTTGATAATTTGTCCTAATATTATATGCATTAGCAATTAGCATATTTTTCTCTCCTTCTCTCCCCATGGGATGCTTTCCCAAGAGGAAACTTACTTGATTTTTAAAAAATCTCTCTTTTGAAATCATAGTGAGAATCAGATGAAAATTAATTACACTGATTTACATCTAAGAAAGGGGAGTGAACCTGACATTAAGACTCCAGCAAGGTGTAGGAATTGTCAGTGAAGTCTTACTTTAATTCTCCTAAAAACTTAGCTCTCCATTCAGTAAATAGGACCAGAAATCTGCCCTAGAGGATCCAAATCAGTGTATAATTTCATAAAGATATTATGCTTGAAAAAATGCAGTTGTTAAGACCACACTTATGTAGTGAAATACAAATAGGCACATATGAAGAAAGAAAATCTTTAAAAAAATCACCCTCAGGATCTCTGCTCACGGTGTTGCAGATATAGACTCTGATCTGAGCCCTCTACAGTCCATGCAGAGCTTTCATTTCAAAGGATTTTGGACTGAAACTGTGATTGGCTGAGGACTGGA
Source organism: Ciconia boyciana (assembly GCF_034638445.1). Lineage (NCBI taxonomy): Eukaryota > Metazoa > Chordata > Aves > Ciconiiformes > Ciconiidae > Ciconia > Ciconia boyciana. Next base: position 86,875,880 of record NC_132936.1, read on the forward strand.
ACAGTCCATGTATTACACTGCACAGATAGGATGAAAACATTCTGGTCAAGAATAATTTTTGGCTAATTTAAGCTTATCACTTATGTTCCATTTGAAAAGGGGTGGTGTCCTATTAGTTGGAGTCCTGTTAGTTGGTTTACACATCAGTGTTTTAATAAAAAAAGTTGCTTCCTCCTTTGCATTGTGTGCTCAGTAAAGCAAGCAATTCCTGCCCCAGATACTTGGGGAACTTTCTTGCACTACTTCACAAATTAAAATACTTTTTTTTTTTTAAACCAGTTTAATGCATTTTTCTGCTTAGAAGTATATCTAGTAGCATATGAAAAAACAGAAATGCTTGTTCTAAGTTGAAAATACTCATGCTAGGGTAGCTATTGTTTTAGGGAAATACTAAAGTAAGATATTTCTGAAAGATTAATTTTACAAGTGATTATTTCCTATGTGTATGTTTCACCTATTTTTTTGTGTTGAAAGGGCTGAAATCTTGAGTCATTATGTTTAGACAGGGCAGTGCAGCCTGCCTCTGAATGGCTGTGCCCTGACATGGCAGTGGAGTGTATCCATCACTGTGTGCCTCTTACAAACAAGGTTGGAATCTGGCTCATTAAAGGCAGAAAAAAACATTAGAAATCATCAAGTGAGAACTAATGACAGTGCCAGTTGTAGCTATTGTGTTCATCTTCCTGTGAAGACAGGTCTATGCGCTCTGGCAAGTTGGCCATTACATGGACTTCTCAAGCAAAGGAACTCAGGCCAAGGTGGGGATGGCACTGCTTTTGGGCACCAGGTAAGGAGGCCATACTTTGCGTGGCATTTAGCCATGTGAAAGTATACTGAGAGAATATCACATACTGAAAGCTTGATCATGGTTTTGAAGAAATCACAAGGAAGGAGCAGTGTTTTGCTCTGTTACCCTGTGACCAGCCAAAGAGATCATGCCTGTGTGAGCCACAAGAGGTATATACGTGCAGTCAGAAGGGGAGTTATTTTGCTGGCCCAAAGTAATTTTACATCTGTCCTGCATGTCTTACATATCAGAGGCTGGAACCAGAGAGGCTAAACTGCACCTCACTTTCCCCTGCCAGACCTCCTTGTTGGTAAGGTCCTTCTGAAGGAAGCCTCAGGTAGCTCAGTAGGATGTTTGGCAAACTGAATCTGCATGAACCACTGTAAAACATTAGCACTGTGAAATAAATGCACACTAAGTGTAGACACATCCTTGTCATGGCTGTTTCTCAACCTAAAGAGTATATTCACTGAAAGTAGGTAATAGCAGGAGCAATATTGTGCACTGTAGTAGCCTTGTGAAATACAATGTGCTAGAAATCTGCCAAGTATTTTTGCTGGGAAAAAAAAAAGTTAGTATGGACAATAGAAGAGAAAACTTACTGAACCTTGATTCAGCAAATAATGACATATCTTAAAGTTTTGGTTCATACCTACACATTCCCAGAGGACACACTAAGTATCACTCAGGATACTTAAAATGTTCCAGTACACGTTCATTGGTTGGGTTAAGATGATAAAAAAATGACAAATCCAAGGATTCAGGCAATGATTTGAAGGAAACTTCTCTCTTCTCCGGCCTAAGTAGTGTTATGAACGTATCACTAACTGATGTTTGTCTGGTTTAGGGTCTTAAGTGTATTGTTTTGTTTTTCCATATAGTATTTCCATGCTCTACTTTCAAAATATTTGTTAAAATGTAACATTTGTATACAATTTTATTTAGGTTGGTGATTCAGTGTCAAAAATGAGTTCATTTCCTTTGAACTCAGTCTGAGTTTAATTTGTATTCATCCCATGGATATGTTGGCTTAGTGTGTAGTGAGGTAAAACAAGTAGGCTCAAAGCAAAGCTGTTTCTAAGAGAACCCTGGAGAGCTGATAATATGCTAGGAAAGAAGAGGAAAAGATTCAGGAAAACACAAGTTTAAAGAACCAAGGCAGATTTAAAGGAAAGTTCCACCAGTCAGAGGACTGGTTAATCTTCTGTTAATTGTGACTGGGGAAGTTACCTCTACATAAATGTGTATTTATATATGTACTATATATACTGTTCACGTCTGACTTTGGAAGTGAAGATCCTCATGTGTTTTGACTAGTCCTAACCAAGTGGAAAGCAACTGATGCGCCAGTGTTGTGGCTCAGGGCCTTGACTGAGAGTAAGATATTGCAAAACTTGAGCTCGCAGTAGACAGGGAATACAGAGCTGTTTGGCCCTTTTGCAATTTTGAAGTACTCTGTGATGAAGGACGTGCTCATTTTTACTTGGGATGCATAAACATGTGTTAATTTTGTGACTGTTTAGTTCCATACAAAGTTTAGTTGGTAACCATAGTAATAGAGGAATGATGGTCATATTTTAGAAAACAGTAAAATTCACAGGAAATAGGTTGTTCCCTGGAAATTGTGAATGTTCAGGGGTAGAAAAACAAACATGTAATATTACATTAACTATTATGTATCATAGAGAAATTAAGGCTAATGAAATAACAGATCTGTTTCATTAGAAGAAAAATACATCAAATGTACAATATCTTTACAGAAATTAAAAACAATAGTGATCCAATAATTTAATTTTGAGAGTGCTTTTGATGCTTCACAGTAAAAAAGTTCATTAATATCTCCTTAGGGAGAGGAGGAAATGGGAGCACCTCATTTAATCAGAAAGCCACAGATATTTGACTGATCAGAAAGTGAAAGTTTCCCATAACTCTAAAGAATATTCTCTTTTTATAGATAGATTTTTAAATTTCATTAAAAGTATGCCTGTGAAGTCCCTGCATTCCCTTATTTTATCTTTAAATATTTGCACCTTGCTTGCATATTCTCCAGAGAAGGCACAAGTGATACAGTACAATTTTTTAATTAGCTACCTTGCCAGTTTTGCTCACTTCAGATTTTTTAGCAGTATGTTAATTTACAAGAGGAAAAAAATTAATCATATAGAGAAGAATGGAAGTGATTCATTGCCCCAGAAAAAATCTGCTGTAAACAACGGTAGGGTTTTTTATTCTGTATTATTTCAACACCTTTGAAATGCGTCACCTCCTAGAATTACTTAATTATTTCTTTTCATTTCTACCAGTATTAAGCTTTTAGTGTGCTTGACTTTAGTAAAACCTCTGCTTATTGTTTTGTGGGGAAAAAAAATAAAACTGTACGGTCTCAAGATATCTAGAATATTGGTGCACAATCCAACAAAAGCAACTTACTTTTAAGAACAGGAGAATTATCCTTTTAGTGAAATGCTCGGTTTGACTTCATGGAGGAAGCTGTGAGGATGTGGAGCTTTTCGTATCGCCCAGGAGGTATTCTAAATGGGACAACTGAGTAATGAGCAGGAATTTCAAAGGGGAACTGCTCCTATTAAGTTCAAAAGGAGTTTACTTGACCTTAAGATTAGTAAAATTGAATCCTGTGTTATTTTTAGAAGGTATTTACAAAGCAACTCACTTCCTGCCTGCAGCACAGTGCTGTCCGTGGTACGTGGGCTTCACTTTCATCCTGCTTGAGCTATCTTCAATGCTTTTTGCTGCCCACTGCACCTTGGGAATGGAATGGGAAGCAGGGCCTCCTTCTTGTAGCAGTGGCAGTCATTTTCGGGTTTTCATTAAAATTAATTATAGATTAAAAATGCAACAAATTTGTTTCTGTGGTTCGTCCACGCTCAGGACTGTTAGCTAGCACGTGGGTGATGTTGCAGCAGTCCCTCTGCCGAGGTGGCTAGCGTGGCAGGAGCTGCTTCAGAAGGGAGCTGTGCGTGTGAAGGATTTCCAGGGTGCTGGAACTAGAGCGGAACACCATTCATAGCCAGCAAATGTGAAGGGCTTTGGTGTAGCCTTCCTTTTGGAGGTGGAGGGGAGGGGGGAATTAGATGGGGTTGGAGCTTGATATGTTTATGAATTACAGGATTTGATTCCTTAACATTGCCTTCATGATCCAGAAGATGCCTTCTAGTTCTGTGTTCCTAATGTAAAGTTGCATTATATCTAGAAATTAGAACAACCGTAATGGGGAAATCCTAGCAAATAAATACTGTAAGTAGGAAGAGTAAGTGTACTTTAAAAGACCAAAAAGAATCTCCACAAATACATTTATAACCCCCCCTTCACATTTCCTTGTTCTGTCCTTTAGAGAGGCCACTGGAATTTGAGAGTGAAGGTTACATGCAAGAGCATTAGCAATTCTTAATGTCTCTTTTAATTCGCAGAAATCCCAAATATCAAATCGAGAAGCTAATTAAAGACACGATTCCAATTACAATGAGATTTTGTACTGAAAGTGACTCAAAAATTGCATAATGAGCCTCCATTATCTCAGTGATTTCAGAACAAAAGTAGCTAGTCTATCAGGAAAATATAAACTTTCTCCTCTAAAGTCTCACTCTGCAAAACAAGTCGATGATTTAAAAATGAAGTTTTTAAATCTGATACGTACTTTGGTTGCTTGCTAGTCCTTCCCAGAATGGCACAGTGGGTAGTTCTGTTCCCCAGGTTACAGCTGCACATCATGTCAGTTTGACAGGCATGAGAATGAGCAAAGTCTTTCCCACCGGTCCTCACGGGTTTTTATCCTGCCAGGTGCCTCCCTGCAATCATGTGCAGAGCTGAATCGGTAGCCTGTGGTCTCCCTGCCACTACATGGTGCTCTGATACTGTCTCAGATGTTCAGTGTCAGATCTGGTGGGCTCCAGTTGTGCGGTCCTTCTCCAAGAGGCATGTCCATTCATGCTTTAAGACAGCAATGCTTATAATGGTAAGAAAAAGCATACTTAATGTGCAGGTAGTGCATGAGTAGGAGTGCAATTTCTGTAAGATTCAGTTTGAGATTAAGACACATAACTTTAGGTGCCTATGGGTGGGTGTCTTCATATGAATGAAGCAGGTAATCTTCTACCATGGCCAATGGTGATCTTGCCAGTAGTCAGTGAAGTCTAAAGAAAGATTTAGTTTAGCTGCTTTAATTGTTTACATAGTGAATTAAACCACTAGAACCATAACACAAAATCTGTGATCACATGTGCTCCCTACAAAAGAATGTTTAAAATCCATGGATCCTACAAATGCTCAACACAAAGTGCTTATACTGTATCGAGCATATTCAATGCCCTCTTGGAAAAACATCAACTATGACCACCTATGGACTTATACAGACAATTGACTTATACAGATAATGGTAAAGAATAGAAATACTAAGCTACTGTTCTAGGCTAATTCCCCCCAAATAAACACCTTTTATTGAGGTTAAACCCAGCCATCATCACTATGAGATGCATATAAAAGGTATTTAGTAGAAGAGTCTGGGAAGTGAAATTCAACCCTTCCTAGGTTACCAAAAAATAATGGACTCAGAAGAGACCTTGGTTTTATGTCTTCTTACAGTCTTTCTGCTGCTACATCTCTTAATCTCTGATACCCAAATCTCTTTTCTTTCTGTGTCCCAAAGTCTCCTAGCCTGTCAGTTCTTCTGCCCTTAAATTGTGCTACCTAACTGTTTTACCCAAGTAACTGTAGAACATTGTAAGTTTAAGATACAGACTTTTGCCTGAGCTGTTCCAACCTGGGATTTTGCTTCATCATGATAGCTTGGATGAGGGAACTGCAAAACTGGATTTCCACAAGGGAACAGCCTCAGTGCCAAAGGCTTCTTTCTACTCACTCATTCCTGCCCCAGCACCATATTCTGCCATCCCCTCAGCTTTTCTGATACAGCTGCTTATAATGTCTTAACCATAAAAAAAAAACCAAAAACAAAACCCACAACACAAAAACCCACCACCTTTCCTAAAAAGGGATTGTTTTTACCCAGATTACACCAATGATAAAATTAATCAATTGGCCGATTACCACTTGCATTGACAGCAGTGGTGGTGTGAGGGGCTGCAACGTAGGGATAGGATATTTTTCATGCTGGCTTCCTTGACAAAGAAAATGCATCATGTAACCCTGAATCTAAAAGTTGTCTTCTTTTCCTAATTATTACAACTTGTCTAATAGAAGATTAGTAGATTACCTATGCCTTCAGGCTGTTTCCCTTCTATCCTTATACTATCACAGCTGCAGAAAAGTTATTTTAAAGAACAAAATTAAAACTTATTTTTTAAATAAATAGGGTTTTGAATAGCAAAAAACTCTATCTGTTGAATAAAAAGCTGGGTATTTTACAAATTCATATTTACCTGTATAGAAGGAATATTCAATTTAAATCCAAATCAGAGACTTCAATATCACATTTTAGTTCCAGCCCCAAAGCACAATTGCAGGTGGCTTAAGTTTTACAGATACAGAATTTGTTGTGCTTACCTTCAGTAATACCTTACCCACTATTGGTATGCATGTAAAAAGGTATGCAAACTTACTAAACATCTCTTGCAAACTCTTTGTTTCAAAATACATTGTGCTTACTCATAATCCTTACTCATATTTCTCATCACAAGTAAACTCACAGTAGGTTAGAGCTGTGATCCCATATTGTGAACATTTAACTTAGTAATGGGTACATCTAGAGCAATTTACTTCATATTAGTATTGATTCAATTCTTAGCGTAAGGTTACTAATATGAAATTAATTACTTTTCCTATCAGCAGTCACTAATCCAATTCTGTTATTGATGCATTTTTATGTGTCTGCTCTATGATTTATTTGATTCTTTTTTTCTATTAGAAATAGAAGCACAGCAAGTACGGTGGGGCAAGTATACTGGGTAGAAGACAAAGGTTAGTTGATAGCTGGGCAGTCTGCAGCACCATGCAGGTGGTAAGAAGGGGAGCAGCTGGGGCTCCTTGCTGTGTGGCTCCCACGTGAAGGCTCTTTCCCCTTTCCCCCCTCAAGCTGCAGCTGTCCCTGTCTGGCAGATTATCTGGTATGCGGCTATGCAGAAACAGAATCTGATTTCAAAGTGCATTATCCTCAGTGGTCAGCTCTCTTTCCTTAAAGACTGTGCAAGGATAAATTAAATTATTTGTCTATCACAATGCTTAAAAAAATTCAATTAACGAAAATTAAAAAATGGTTCTTTTAATTGCTCTTGTTAGTTACAAAATTAGCTTAGATATTGAGTTATTTTAACGTTGGACTTGTACTTTTAACAATGAACAATTCTGAAAATCCCACTTAAATTCCCTTTTTGTTTGCTACTTTGTCCTTCATTTGTTTCCATCAACATTCTTTCCTCATCTTTTCCTTTCTTGTTTCACAGTTCTTTCTTTTGAATAACCATTTGAAAACAATGTCTGTCTGGTAAGACAGTTCATATTTAAATATGCTAGAATACTAAAAGTTTTGCTGTGATTGAACATCAGTCCAAAGACAACTGCAAAGTTTAAATACTGCTATATGAAAGGCAGAAAAACATGTTTCTGAAGAATTCCGAGGGCTTTGAAATGTAGTTTCATTTTCTATCAGAATTGAGCCTCTAAATTCTTCATACAACCCAGTAAAGATAAAATCTGCTTTGAAATGATTCGGCAAAATCATCTAAAATTTTGTTGGACTCTCTGATGTTTATAATTTAGCATGTAATGAAAACATCAAAACCAGATATAATGCCAAACTGAGGATCACTGCATTATATTCAGGTTATGTTATAACTGAATATTTCAATACTTTCAATGCAGTTTTTTAAATATTATTATTTGAAATGTTGGTAACATTGGAATGGATTCAGAAAAAAATTTTTGACAGTTCATTTAGTAGATTTGATAGATTTGTATTAAATATAACTTGATAGAATTTTTTAGTTAATGAAAATGGTTTCTATAGCATTTCTAACTGTTCTTTCTGCTTGAAACTTTGGGACCCCTCGTGTCTTCATTTACAGTGCCACATGGTCTCATGTACGGAGTAATCCATACACAACGTATGTCTTAGGTATTACTCAATTCACATCCAGGATCCTTACTTTTCTTACTCTGCATAACTATCTTTCAGTCCACATCTATCAGATATGCAAAACTAGTGAGGTTTCCCTTCACCCAAGCGGATGGAGTACCTTAACTGTACACAGAGACACTACAGGAAATCTGAAACGCCAGGAGATACAATGAGGAAGAAAATGGTTTCCTTTTCTCACAACAGTGTTCTTACTGGGGACATTTTTAGTTTTGTAAAATGTGAATTCATATGTTTATTTTATTATGGTGCCTTTCATGAGACCTATACTCCAAAGTACTCACTGAATTGAATGACTGGAACAGGGACATTTGGGGTTTGGGGCTTTCCTGTGACAAGATCTGCTTTATGCTTTACCTATAAAAGAGTGAAGGGTGTCACTGTTTATTAACTAATAACAGTGTTTGAGTGTTACTGCCTGCTGGAGAAATCCCCGTTAAGGAGAGAAGCCAAGCCAGGAGGGGTGTTTGCACACGTGTGGTGATGAGGGAGATGCTTCATCCATTGAGTGAGGAAGGGAGGAGGGTTACTGACACAGGGGTGGGATGCAGGAGCTGTCCCTGGGGTTGGCTGCAGTGGGACCACAGCCAGGGACCGAAGGACCAGAGGAAAATGCTTCTACCCACTTCCCAAAGCCTGCAAACCCGAAAGGAAGTCAGATGTTTCTCGTGTGCCCTTTTTGCTTCACACCTGTAGGGAACTCAGCAAAAGAGGCAATGTGTCAGTCCCTGATGGGAAAATGTATCGTGAGCTGTGTGTGAGGAGCCAGAGGGGATGGATTTGATTCAAAACTAGCTACAGCAAAGTGTACTTTAATCAGTATAAAATCTTGTAATACCATCCTTAGATCCACAAATAAAGTAGAATTGAGGGTCTATTAACTTTAGCTTTGTCCAGCTTTCTCTTTGGCAGATTGCAGACACCAGCCAGAACCATATAAGGCCTTAAAAATAAAAATGGGTCGCAAACAGTTTCATGTCAAAAGCCTTTATTTTTGAAAATGCAACCAGTAATCAGATCCTTGAAACATTCCTGTGACATATAACTAAGCATATGCACAAATGAATATATATGTGTATTCATACTTTTTTTAATGATTTTATGATTGTCCTTCATCAATACCCTTCTAATTTCTTTCTCAAGTTATTTTCTAAGGGTTAGGATCCTTGCCAGTATGTGTATGTTTTACTGACCTTTGTTTAATTGCCCTGGCATTTCCATTACAGCATTTGAAAATTGCCATTAGTTTATTTGCTGAGTTGCCAATGCTTGTATTATGTTTGCCACCTACAGAGAACCGCAGTAATACTTGCTGATAATATCACACATTATTCTTGGCTGTACTTTGGCTCAAAGAGTAGAGGGGGGCTGTGTGTCTTTTCCCTAGCTTCAGTGTTCTGTTTTTTTCTAGATAAAATCATTTCACTGAGATACTGTGTCCCTTTCCACCCAGCAGGCCAGTTTAAAAGGCTCATCTCTGAACTTAAATGATTTTTCAGTTCAGAGGATGACAGTAGCAACTCTGAGTACCATACATGTAAACTGATAGATGCTGCACTGCGTGAATAAAAAATTAACCTCAAGCATATTTTACAGTTTATTTTCGTATTTGTGAGTTTTAAAAATATCTCAAGCATCATGTTAGTTGAACTTCTGTCACACACAGTGAAGCAATGCACAGCCATTAAATAAGTGGTCTTCTGAAAATCTGTGTCTGCTGACTCTATATAGGAGAAATACATTTTGTAAAAAGCAAAATTCTTGTTAAAACTGAAAATTCTGTAACAGCGAGAAGATGTGGAAGTCTAACAAAAATATTGTAATACAGTAGAGCTTTTTGGATTATGACAGACCCATTGTCCATGTAACTCTATTCAGGTTGTTTTTTCTCGGCTGTATATACCTGCTTTTCTAAAAAATGTAGATATTACATTTCTATGGGTTTTTTCCCTAACTAACGTGTTTTCTTTCTGATTTTAATTTGACATTATTTGCTATCTATTTGCATTTTGGTTTGTATCACTATTTCAGATGCTGAAATAGTGATAACACACACAGATGCTGGTGTGTTAAATTGTATTTTACCACCATCCAGAGTGGATCTTTGGAAACTTTCTAGAGGAATTTGGTATTCAAAATCACAATAAATCAGGAGGATTACCAACCTGTAGTATTTAGCTCCAATTTAAATATTTATTTAAGTAGAATAATGGAAATATTTTCTGCCATGGAGCCACCTACAGTTGATAGGTTCCTATTTTCTACCAATGTCCATCAGACATATACGGCAGGTGGGGAGTACTAATCATAATTGATTAAGGACTTTCTAACATTCATCAGGGTGTTTTGGAATACCAGTGCCACAAGTCTTTGTATTAACCTTAATTTTCCATCTCTATATGTTTTTTCTTCTTTTTTTCATCAGCACCTTTGTGTCCTCCCAGTCAAGGAGGATCTTTCCTTTCATATGTAACCTTTTCTAAAACTGAAGATGTCAAATTTTAAATCATAGGCATGGCACATACATTTAAGATCAGGAAAGTTAATACATCATGCTTTTGTGGCAATAGTAATACTCTGCACATCACCTGCTCCTTCAAAACACTGTTTCTGATGATGTTGCCTATTCCTTGCAGTCCCCCAAACAGCATACAAAAAGGTCACACTTAATACTAAATTAAGGGCCTCAAACAAAATGATGGATTTATGTATTGAAAATTATTTTATTGGGGAAACCTGAAATCTAATATTTTGCTATTGGCTATTGGAGGCAAACACAACTGAATGAAAATTATCTTGAATACAGGTTGTTTTTTTCTATTTCTGGGTTGTTTAGGACCCTTTGACACATGCACCTGGACCAATTTGTTCCAGCTGCTTTACAAAATACAGAACAAAAGAATGGTGCCTGTACCAAATTTGGGAATTAACACTGAAACAAATTAATAGAAAAAGCAATAGTGATGTGAGTTTGCAAAGATGTGATGTGACTTGCTTGTGTGCAAACTTCTAATATAACAGGAATACTGGTGAATCTACACCTAAAACTTGAATCTGGATGGTTGGATGTTCACTTTTGTTGCCCTTTCTGAATGCCTTACTTGGATGACAACACTTGGAGCATCCAAATAAGGTATTCAGAAAGGGTAACAAAGAATCAATACAACTGAGGCACCAAAGAACTTGTTTACAAAGATTAAAATCACAAATGTACTTTCTAAGAGGAAGATAAAAACGGCAAGCATTTGAGGGATGTAAGCATGAAAAGAACTGATTAGAATACTCCAAATGGATGTGGCTAGATGTGATGGGATAGATGAAAAGGATTTGAATTTGACAGGGAAAGGAAGTTTATTAGCTATGAGATCTATTTAACAGTCCACTTATACAAATAATAGGAGCTTTATCATATAAGCTTTAAATCAAAGTAAAAAATATGTGTTAGAAGATTAATTTTATGTAGGCAGAGGAAGAATGAGATTATTTTCTGATAGTATTACATCCCTGATTAATTAACTCCTGAGTAATCAGAATATAATTTTCCTTATGAGAGCTCATGACCTGTGTCTGGAGGTGCTAGAACAGCTCTGTGAGTTCTGAGGAGTCAAAATAAAGGAGATTTAGGTCCAAATCATGTAAGCATGAGAAGGATCCGGAGCCCAGTTCTCTGTCCTTGAATCAGCACCAGGACACTGCAAAAGCAAGCTGCACAGTTATTACCTTGGTTCACCTGATAAAGCCTGGGTCTCCATGTTGTGTTAGGAGAGATATAGGCACTCATTTATCTGCATAATTGTATTGCTGGGTCTACATATCTGTCTGAAGTTAAAATCCAAGAGAACTCTCAGCTCAGAGAGGGCACTTGTAGGTACTTTCAAGGTTGGACAAAAATTGCAGTTGGGAGAGCTGACTCACTGGCTAATAACCTCTTGTTCTAGACTTAGAGCATTTTAATTTTCTTGAGATTGTTCTATTCCATCCTCACTTGTTCTGATACAAGCTAATGGAGAGTCAGACAATTTTCTTTTTCTGAGAAAAAGAGGAAACTAATAATTACAGATGACATTGTTCCTTAGAAGTAGGCACCTAGTGCTAATGTATTTAATATTGCACCTGAGGAAATACTCTTGTATTGCCTCTCAGTACTTGTTCTTATTGCGAAAGCATGCCTTCCTACATCATGTTAAGTTAGTGAGACAGCTTTTCCACTGTAGCAGATTTTTGATTTTTTTCAGATCTTTGTACGAAAATTTATTCCGACAGCTCCATGTTTGGTCCATCACATTTGCTACTGTTCTCAAGTTGCTAAGCAGTTTTTTGCATTTCCTCCCCCTGCTTTTAAAATGAAAACTTTTGATTCTTCAAGACTTCAGCTTTATTAATGCTTTTTGATCACTTTTTACAATATCTCTGCACAATGGAATACTAAAAATACAAAGTAAAGTTTTATACTTGACTGTCTTCTTCCTTGAAATTATATCTGTACCTCAGCAGTACCAAATAAAACCAAATTAAAATGAGCCCTGCTATCATATATGGGTCTGATTTTAAATTTCTGGGGAATTGTGAACTGATACTACATGGTAAATACATGATTTATTTGTAGTTATATGCTATCCAAGTGAACAGAGTATGGTATGTAGTATTAGCAGGAAAAGGAAAAAGATATATGAGAAGTGAAAAGAAAGAAGCTTTTACCCAATTATCTATGTGTTTGGATGAGATTCTCCAGCTTTTAAGAAGATAGAGATTCTGTTGCTTTTCCTATAGTTGAGACATTTTTAACACCTCTTTGCTATCAAAGTTTAGGATCATATTTCCCTAGAATACCATGTAGATAAGGTCTCTCTCTTTTATCCAGAAACTAATTTTCATGAAACTTGTAGGCATTTCATACTTCTGAGGTCTTTTCTTCCACATGAAATGTGAATTAAATTGGCAGATGACTCGAAGTCTTGTAAGAAGAGGACACAAAAAGCACATGTACTTACACATAGATACAGTTTGATACTTAAGCCATGTCTGCGTAAGAAGCAAGGCTAGAAACTACACTAAAAAAACACTGAAGACTTCTTAAGCGCCTTTGGTCCTTGCAAATCCAGTTCTGTCCTTAATGTATTTATTTTTCCTATGAGCTAGAGAAAAGCATTGAAGAGACATAAGAAAAACAAGCAGAATCCTTAACCTCCAACGATTGTCATAGCTGTTCATTACTGAGGCCAGAGTAAGTACCTTGAGCAACTAGAGACAGCATCTAAATGATGCTGTGCCATGTTACTGTGCCATGACTGCAGAGTTGCAATCTTCCATTCTCTTTCTCCAATCACTCCTAAGACAAAAAAGTGGGCTTAGGAAGCAGGCATATATGCATCTCAGTCTTAATCCAAATGTTGTTCTTTTGCAGACTTGCTTCCTCGATATACTGGCAGCTTTCTACTGCAAAAATTCTGAGCTTGTATTAAGGTAGTTTCAGTTTTTGAGGTGTGTTTGTTCTGGTAAAACCAAAGCAAAAATGAAAACTGAAATTCAGTATTTGAAATTAAAATAGAATTGAAAGACAGCCTGATGCGTCACATGAAAGACTCAGCATCCATACTGAGTGTCTACTAGAAGGTGTCTACCAACACGAAGGCAATGTCGGTAGACACCAACATGTTGGTGTCTACCAACATGAAGGCAAAAAGTACACTGTTCCAGACAGTCACTGAGAAATCCTGTGTTAGCTTAATGTACAATGTTATAACTCCCAGAGACACAGACAGCAGTAACTCTGAACATCTAGCTTCTTCCAGGAGAGAGTTCACCTGGAAAGGTTTATTTTGGACTAACTTACCTGGGTTTGAGAACAGAGATCATCAAGTCCCACCTCAGAAACTCTTTCTGCCCCATTGGTGCCCCACTTCTCAAGTGGCTCCAATTTCTTACAGTGCAGTGGTGCAGGATGCACACTGGCCAAGAGCTACTGAGGGCTGGTACGGCATGAGGTTCAGCTATAAAGCCTCACAGACTTCAGATCTCAAACTGGCAATGTGTCATGCCCACCTCCTCTTTCTTTCCCCTCCTCTCCTTTGGAAATTCAAGCTCTCAGACTCGGGGAGATCAAAGGTCCTACCTCTCCTGCCTTGTATTCTCAGAGGAACTGGTGGGCAAATGTTATTTCTGGGAAACTGTGATATTTTGATATTTGGCTTCCATACATAAAAATCAAAACTTGCATTTAATTATTTTATTGCTTGGAATTAATGTGTCCTCACTGTAACATAGAATTTTAATAAGTAATAAAATATACAGAATGTATAGAAATAAAGTATAGGAAGCACATATGTATACTTTATCACATGTATTACTTCAGCTGAATGGAAGATTGATCAAAATGAAATACTGTATGTTGGAACCAAACTGTTTTGAAATGTTTCCAATGATGTAATCAAAGAGTTATGTTCCAGCAAAACATTTCAAGTCTGACATAACATTTTCTAATGAAAAAATCTTCCATCAATTATTTTTTCTCTAACCAGCTCTGGCTATTAAGCATTGTTTCTCATAGGGAGAACATGACATTTGTTTCACATAATTCATACTGATTTCCAGGAGATAAAATACCCAGAGCTAACTTCAATTAATGTGTGGCACCTCCACTGTGATCTGAATACTGTAATGTTTGCCTCTGTCACTGTGATGCCTTGCAGTAATTGTACCTGCAAAAAAATGGCAAGGCAGGAGCTCTTTAGCTGATACACAAAGAACATGATGGTAGAAAGTTCTCTGAAAAGGAGTGGCCATTTTCAACTCTGAATATCAATTTTTCAGACTCGTGCATGTGATTTCGTGTGCAAGCCGAGAGTCTTTATTGGCTGTATTTTTAATAACATTTTTTTATTGGCTGTAATTTAAATAGATATTAGTTGATGTGTTGAATTAGCAGGGGAAGGGTGAAGGGTGGGGTTATCCAGCAGACTTTCAGGTATTTCCCTTGCCAGTTTCTAGAGAAGTCTCGTGGGCATTTTTGCCAAGAGCTGTTTTGCATGAAGCAGAGTACTGGCCCCGGCTCTGTGGAGCAAACCAGGCACAGCAAACCACTTCCATAGCTGGCAAGTGTGATGGCAAGCCGTAGCTGCTCTTAGACAGACTGGGAAAATGGCAGCATCTCCCACAGAAACGCAGGAGCCATCACATACACGTGGCGTTGGCCAGATCAAACAAAGTTTACTTGTGGTCTAGATCCAAGTCAGAGTCCTCCAAGTGAGTAATTCTGGGTAAAGAGAGAAGTCAGGGCTTCTTTCCTCCATTGCTAGTTTTGATACCAACCCACCAGAGTGGGAAAATAATTTGGAGCTGTGATTTTCAGAAAGAGACACTCTTTAAAAGAAGTCTCAGCGTTTATAAAAAGGCAGGGGCTATTGATCGTTCACGTAAAAGAAGAGATTGTTTTTTCTCAACTGGTTCTCTTCACTACATTATCATTTAGTGTCAGTGTTTGCAACATTTTTCGTATTTCTGTGATCACTGTCATCAAAAGATCCTGAAAAGCATCCCAGTCCATCAGTTGCATTTCCCCCCTTTGTCTGTGAATTCTTTCATGCATAAACACACACACACAAAATTGCTCTGTGACTGGTGTCCTGCCCCAACGTTGTGTGCTCAATGGTGCATTGAGATGGGATGATAGAGCCCATGCCTCCAGAATGCAGCCAAAGGCATCTTTAATCTTTTTGGTATTTCTGCCATTTTAGTTTTGGTTTTTGTTTACTGTCCTTGTCAGCCCTGAGTGGAAATTGTCCGATGTCTCAAATGGTTGAATAACATTAAAAGGATTTACAGCTTTAAATGAAGTGTAACCTCTTTCCTTGTGGCTGTGAATTAACTCAGTTCCAAGCTACTGAGGTTTCAAAACATTTTTAAAGTATGAGATGATAAGACTTCAGACATCATAAGACCTTTCTCATTTCCCTAGATGGTCACATTTTACAAATTGTCAGATTCATCTTGGTTTACTAGCAGAGGATAAGGTCCTAGCTGCTTTATTTTAATTCTGCAGTTCTATAGCCCTTTTGTATGGCTGAAATTCTGGAGATTAAGACAAAAGGTCTGAGAAAGGAAAGGTTCAGAATATAATTTTCAACAGTTATTTAATTGGTTGTCTCCCAGGGAAAATAGTCAGCTAGTCAAGTGACATAAGTAGAAGAAATGTCCAGGTATCTTTGTGCTTCTACCCCTTTGTGTTTTCATATGAATTCACACACATTTAGCTGTGTTTTGTTTTACAAGGTGCAATATTGTACATGCAAAATAGGATGAAAGGTGCGGCTTACTGTCCTCCTTGTACTTAACAAAGAGACAGCTACAGGGAAACCCCTGCTAGGAAATGTTAAATACAGGTTTGTATTCCTTTCTGCACTTTATCCTACGCTGTTGCAGAGCATCGTTGTGTGCCATTAAACAGTTGCTGTGTTCCACCCCAGAAACACACTTCATTTCGCTGAATGAAAATTCGTCAAGATAGCAGAGACCACGTCAGGGTAAGAGCGCATGGCTGCACTGGCATCTGTGCTGCGCGTGGAGGAGGTTCGCCCATATGCCTACATGCTGTGGACATGACTGCATGTACAAGCATCATGAGACAAAAACTTGACTGAATATCAACTCTTTTTCCCATTGTAATGACAGGACTTTCTGGGAACTAAAATCCTATTTATATTCTCCTACATTGCTATATTATTTGTAAACAGAACAGTAATTTTAATGGATGGCCTAGCTGATTTTTTGCTTTCAACTCCAGGGCATTCATGCATTTTTTATTCTTAAAAGAGCACATCATTGCACAGATTCATGGTAGGCAGTTGATGCTTCTTCACTCTGAAGAAGTTACGACTCTTTTAACTAAGAATATAAATCTAGTGCAATGCATATTGAGAGACTCGCGTGAAATGTACTGTGCAAAAAGGGTAGCAACATATTAAATCAAGTCCCATTTTCGATCTGTCTTGGGATGTATAATGCAGAGCAGATTTAAACTATATTTTGACCTTTTTATGGTTATGTTCAAATACTACTGTAACTCCCTTTACATCTGTTTTTATACCATTGTACTGTGCATTTGCTTTTGTTCATGGCTACCCTCCCTTTTGGGGAGGGGGAACAAGTTGTCTGTTGCTATGTTTATGGGCAGAAGTCATGCTCCTCAGCCTCCAGCATGACTGCACTCCCAGGATGAGTCCCCCTTGTTGTCCTCATAGGTCGTCTCTGCTCCTGCGGTGGTCTGTGGTTCCTCTTCCTTGAACATGGGAGGCCAGAACTGCACAAGGTATTCCAGACCATCTCAGCTACAATCATAGAATCACAGAATCGTTTAGGTTGGAAAAGACCTTTAAGATCAGAGTCCAACTGTAAACCTAGCACTGCCAAGTCCACCACTAAACCATGTCCCTAACCACCACATCTACACGTCTTTTAAATACCTCCAGGGATGGCGACTCAACCACTTCCCTGGGCAGCCTCTTCCAATGCTTGACAACCCTTTCAGTGAAGTAAAATTTCCTAATACCCAATCTAAACCTCCCCTGGTGCAACTTGAGGCCATTTCCTCTTGTCCTATTGCTCGCTACCTGGGAGAAGAGACCGACCCCCACCTCTCTACAACCTCCTTTCAGGTAGTTGTAGAGAGCAATAAGGTCTCCCCTCAGCCTCTGCTTCTCCAGGCTAAACAACCCCAGTTCCCTCAGCCGCTCCTCATAAGACTTGTGCTCTAGACCCTTCATCAGCTTCGTTGCCCTTCTCTGGACACGCTCCAGCACCTCAATGTCTCTCTTGTAGTGAGGGGCCCAAAACTGAACACAGTATTCGAGGTGCAGCCTCACCAGAGATGTTTTGCTCAGCAAAAAAGTACAGCTACTTCTTCTGTGGTATAGGTATAGCCTTACTTCAGTTTTGAGCATATTTGCTATCTTTGATATCACATCTTTGCTCAACCATCCCTTAGATTTCTTTTCCACTTTATTTCTACTTTGGATATTACATTTTGCCATTAGACGTTTTTTCCAGTCTCTGGCAAGCAGTGTACTCCTATCAGCTTCCGCTTGTCACATACCTGCAGCGTGCTTTCATTTCTCCTACTTCCTGGCCGTACCGCACTTCTGCAGCTGTGCCAATACTGATATCTTTGGGCAAAACATCACCCTGTACGACATCAAACTGCAACTATTCTGTCTAGTCCTTCCTGAAGGGAAAGTTTTACAGCTGTAAAATCCTGGTATTCATGGCATCTTATAGAATAAAGTGAATGGACAAGCAATGATTAACAACATTTAGTGTAGACTATGGAACATCTATGTTCTTTGTAAATTAAGAAACTTAATCTGTTGCTATCAAAAGGAGAGTGAATAATAGACCCTTTATAGTCAACTGCCCATACCCCATGCATCAGTACGGAAAGGGCAGCCAAACTCTCTGGAAAATAGGAACGTGTGGGTAGGAGTTTTGGGAAGGGAAGGAGGGGTTATATTCAGCTTACCTCTGCTGCAGCTTGTTGGGCTCTCTTCCCTCAGCAAAATTTCCATGAGTGGTGAATGGTGCTGGCAGTACTTTTGTCGACAGTTACAAGTGACTTCCTCCATCGCATTTAGTAAGGGAATAACTTGCCAGTTTACAACAACCAAAATGTTTATTATTTATGCCTCTGCTTAATGTCACACATCAAAGTTTCCTAATTGGCACACAAATAAGCAGTATTGTTTTCTCCATTTTACAACATAAGATATTACCTACATAAGTTAGGGCTTCTCCATACATCCCTCATTTCCTTAGCTTTTTTTTTTTTTTTGTCCTTTTTCTTTTATTCTTTATGGTCGTATTGCTTTAATGGTAAGAGTCTCCAGTTATACCATGAAGGGATTTTTGGTTTATATTGGTTTACTCCTTCTTCAAAAAATAAGGCATATTATGATATATTCTTCTTCTATTTGGACAACGTTGGATCAGAAGGATTTTTTCCATCTGGTGGTCTTGGTAGTGTTAGGTTTACGGTTGGACTCGATGATCTTGAAGGTCTTTTCCAACCTATACGATTCTGTGATTCTGTGATTAAGCAAGCAATGTCTCTGCTTTGTTCTGTTCTGGGTTCAAGTCAACTTTGCTTAGTATTATCTATGAAAGAGGTTGTTAGCCACATCCTTTGGGTTTGTTGAAGAGAAAATAGTATGTATGGATAGAACAATTCATAATGTTGCAACCTAAACTCTGGCATACATTTATAAAAAAGCTGTGCAAAAACAGTTACAGAAAACTGTTAGGCTCCAAGCTTACAGCAAGGCTTTTTTAGTTGGGCCCAAGTTTCTTCCAGGAGGTGACCAAAATAAACACTGACAGCCAAACCCCAGGGATAAATCTGTGCCATAGTCAGAGGGGTAGATCTGTGCCCTGGTCGGTGCACTGCCATAGGAGGCCCTAAACACGTAACTCCCCATTCTGTTGTAAATGTGGCTGTATAACTGTCAGCAAACAGTTTAATCCACCCCCCCTTTGCTAACTGGGAGCACAAGCGTTTCTGCATCTCACAAGATATTGTGGCTAGAAGAGGTTCAGAGGCTACGGTCACAGTCTCCTTATAAACACATAAGAAAGAGACTGCTATCTGAAAATATTTTTAATCCAAATGCTGCAGAAAGATGTTGATTCTATGCCCTGAAGGGTGAAATAAAGGTGCTTAAATTTACCAGCCTTCCTAATTCTAATATTCAAATATTAAATTCCTTTAGAAAGGGATTTCTATTAAGTCATCTGCATGGTGGTATAGTGCCTTGGATATCTAGCATCTCATTCTTGGGTTTTTCCATAGGGTCTTTTAATATGATGAAAAGGTTCTCTCTATATAAGAATATTTACTCTTACTGTTCAGGAATTGTTAGGATGGTTACAGATTAGCCGACTAGATCCCTGTCGTGTTTCCTAATTTAGTTCCTAATTGGCTTAAATTCTAAAAATTATGGTTGTCTAGTTAAACTGATCATCTACATGGGGTGAGGGAACATGTTATCAAAAGTCTATAGCTCCTAGAGAAGTCAGCTGTGTTTTAAGACTTTTTAAAAATAGACCATGCATTTAGGTGGCTGATATATATTGTTGCTCAATTTTGTCCAGCTGAGTTTCTGTTAAAGCTAAATAAAAAAAAAGTGATTCTTTTTATCAGGAGACTGGCCTATGAGTCAGCAAGTACATCCCTGCAGAGGAATAAGGGTACATCATTTACATTTATTGTCTGAATTGCATATTGCAGGACAAGAAGACCAACCTCCCTAGTCAAAAATGAGAATGGACAGAGAGGATCTCTTCCAGGGCTGCCTGGGGCCTTTGATCTGCTTCCACTGTGGAGGAAATAGTTTGTGCTAGATATTTGCTGTCCTGCATTGCCTCTTGCCCCTGCTGCAGGGAGACCAAGGATGATACTATAACTATGTGACATTTCTCAGTCCGCTCATGGGAGAGCTGTCCCGTGTGCTGTGCTCTTTGTGTTGTGCCTTGCAGGAGGTTAAAAACAAAGCCGAGACTCAACCCCGGATTACATAATTGGTTTATAAATCAGAACATAAAAAAGAAACAAGCAGTCGTAAACGCGCATACATACAGAACGCAAACTCCTGGCTTTGTTTCAGAGTCTGTATTTCTTGTTTCTATTGCTAGGATCAATGTAGCTCAAGGAAGTTCACATTTGTTTTCTCTGAACATGAGTGGTTCTGACACTTTATGTTGTAAATGTGCATATAACAGCACCTTTATTTAGTGTTTATGTCAACATATACAGCCTCACAGCATCTGTGGAATGCCCATAGAGTGCTTAGAAATAAGGCTTAAGGGAAAAATCATTCAAGCTTCTTCAGTTTCTTTGAAGTGGAGCATAGAGCAATCAGACTTGTATGAATCAGATTTATATAGTCCAAGGCAGAAGGTATATCCTGCTTTCAACAAATACTCCACTAATATAAACACATATAAGAAAAAACATTCTATTTATCAAACCTGACTTGAAACTTTAAAAAGAGCACTGAGACTTCCTGTTTGCATGTTTTAAGAAAAAGTAATAGTATCATCAGCCACTATAGAGTCCCTTTATAACATCTACCAAAATCAGAAGAGGCATTTTCCAGTGCATGCTGCATCTTAAACAGGTACAGCACACAACCAGACTTCTGCTTAGGGATTGAGGCAGCTGAGGGGCTTCCTCTAAAAATAAAGTTTTATGCTAAACTAAATTTTTCATAGGGAATTTCATTCTCCTCTGTTAACTTTTCAAATATAAAATAAAAATAGGGAAATTTTAATTTATAAATTAATAATTTTTCACACTTCATCGAGGCTTTCCAAATGTTTAGCACAATCTTTCTTAAATATTGGCTGTTTGGCACTTTTATTTTACCTTACTTCTGAAAACAGGACTTTCAGCACTGTCTGCTTTTCTAACTAGCAGAAGCTGGACAGCAGTCAGAAACTGTGGGAAATCTAGTTTCTGGATGCCTTCCAACTTTTGCTAGCTAGAAACACAGTATAAAAAGAACAAGAATTGCAAAAATTATTTTATTCATGCAAAAAACCTGACCTAGAATCATAGCAAGAACAATCTGTTAAGTTCAACTTTTAAGAAAATTCATGCTGACCTCTGTGGACTCAAATTCCCATATAGTTGCTTTTAAAGTATCTGTTTCTAGAGCTTTAAACAATTTCCTTTAGACATTCGTCCAAACCGGAATTAGGATTAGATAATTGCTTAATGCAATGGTCTTTATGCAGGGTATTGCAATTACTGCAGTGAAGTCCATGGCAGAAGTTCTGGCTGAATTCCCTTTGAGGGTCTGGAGTGAGTGCACACAGGAGAGGCAGCTGTACTGTCCTTTGGAAAGACGATCCTTTCTTCCCCATCTGTTCCACTCCCAGCCAGCTCCACTTGGCCAGGTCCCTATCCTCACTGGGCAGGGAGCACAGATGGTAACCTGTGGATTTTCTCCAAATTCGCTGGAGCTGGGGTGCCCAGATTTCCTGGGATAGGACAGATTTTCCCACGTATTTTAGAGTCTTTCATATTTTTTCTTTTAACTGAAAATTGTGGAAGCTTCAGCATGAAGCTGTGAATATTTCAACAGACTCAGAATTTTATTCTCCCCTTTTTGGCTAAATACTCTTCCTCAGCTTTAGTACTAGAAATGATCTTGTACTGGAGATACCCAAGAGAGATATTGGTATGCACTAGAGAATAAGAAGTGCCTACTGTGAGTGTTGTCAGGTGATATCCAAAAAAACTCAGTGAAATTTGTACAATCCTCTCCTTTTAACCTTTGAGGCCATGACACCTTATTTATTAATATAAATCTTCCTAGGTGAAGTGCAGTAATAACCAGTGGTGAACTGAGCTGTCTGGAGCAGCTGGAAACCAGTCAGGTCCCTCTCCAACAGCTGGAGCTGCTGCAGGCTGCCTGTGCTGGGGCTGGGGCTGCCATGCGAAATGCTGAGAAAACAGGACTTTTTGTCACTGTGTGGGTCAGGCAGGTCCATTTTGGTATCTGGATTGGCAGGCTTTGATTAGGAGTTTTAATAAAACAGTTCTTAGTCTTTGGTTTGATTTTAAATCTAAGAAATGTTCTTCCTTTTTCTACAGTCCCAGTAGCGCAGTTTCCTTTAGCTGTCCGTCTTAGTGACAAGAGGATCCCACGTAAGTTAAACTGCGCGATGAAAAACACCTGCTCACATTCACACCTACCATAGGGTCGCATCCCAGTGGTTCTGAGAGCCAGTGCAGAAGGAGCTGCAGGGCTGTATAGAGATAAAAAAATCCTATGTGCCTTCGGGGAAATTTCTCGGGGCATGTAAAGGGGACTGGAGGAAGGAGAAACAAGACCAATATGTAAAGCGCCATTAAGAATTTCATCATATGGACAATGACAGTTTTATAGCCTGTTGGAAAACCAGAAAATGGATTTCTCACAAAATCAATAAGCCTCCTAGAAGATGGTTCCAAGAGGATAGAGCAGCACATATCAAAGTAATCAAAAAGCTGAAATAGAGGACTGTTTAAACTCTTGGATACAAGGGAACAAGCTGTTAAAAATCAAATGGTCTCAGCTGAGTTTTCTATATTACTCTACTTTATGAATCTATCCTATTTAATTTTCATCAGATGAAAGGCTGACCATTTTTGAAGGGAAGTGTGAGACTAAAATAAAATTTTCTGTGATGCTTGCTCATCACTATTTCAGGAAAGTGGTTTAATTACGTGGGTGAATAGGCAATTAATAAGGCCTGAGTAACCTGAGTACCAATCAAAGTGGTTTCTTGGAGGATTTTCTTAACTTGTCCTGTAGTTAATTTGCCACATTCTTCTTGTATTATCAGATTTTAATTTCAGTTCCTTAATAAGGAAGACTTGGCAATATATTTGGTTGCAGAATGGTGTTTTTCAAGCAGTGAGCTGTAACCCCCCCTGAGGATCACAAAGGCTTTGAGATGACTGAAAAGCTTTAGGAAAAGCTTAAGAAATGCTTTCTTCTAAGACATCTCAGGCCTTCTATGGGAGCAATACAGACAACCAAAAAAAGAGGAGTCAGGTTTTCAAAAAGTTAGAGAAACATTTCTACAGATTATACTGTATTTTAAGATTATAGCTTGCTAATTGTTCAAAAACAAAACAAAACAAAAAATCCAAGCAAATAGGTTGTGATTCAGGGGCTGTGTGATTAAAATGTAGGAGTATGTTATGAGGGGAGATATATCACAGCACCCTTCTGATCCAGAAATCCCGCAGCCTCTGGTGTCCAGGGGCTGCACGTGCTGTTCCAGCAGCCCCTGCTTCTGCTTCTGCCTGCGGTGGGGTGGGCTAACTGAGGGTGAGATCAGCTAAGGATTTATTCTGATACACAAGTACTTTTTAAAGGTTGATGATTACTTGAGGAGTGAACCATTCGCTCAATGTCATTGATGTCAGGGAAAACTAAAGCAGTGGCATATTTAGATAGAAATGCCTATAGGAAAACATGGAGTGAATCCATTAAGAGTAAGGAGGTAGAAGCACTCCAAAGAGCTGGATAAAGCCCTTAAAGCAACTGACAAGGAGAACTAGATGGGGAGAAACCCCAAAGTCAACAAGTTTTAGGTTTCTGTTTTCATACCTAAAGTTCTTTGCTGTATCTGCAGGGTTGGAGAAAAGTAAACCCAAGCAGATTAAAAATACGGTCATTAATTTTGTGCAGAACGGAAAGTCTACTTAAGGGGAGACGGGGCATGTCCCAAACTTGCAAACCAGGTGGACAAAGGAAATAAGTTTCCAGTTTCCATTGTCCTGTAGTGGCCTGCAGTCTTGCACAGTGTAGTTTCTCACGCTTCAAGTCTTCCTACAAAAAGAGTTGGAAAGCTTTTGTGCTTGCATTAATGTAGGATGAAAGCAAATACAAAAAACTGAGAATTTTTCAGGGAACAGTCATTGTCTTGTCAGTGCTGTTAGTAAGTGCTGTACCATTATGCCTCTCTATAACCTTATCTCTACAGTAGATTCTTTTGTCTTGCTGTTGTCATTGCTGTTGATATGACTTTGCTTCAGAAGAGTCTTCTAATCCTCACACTGGACATCCCTCACTGGAGTCCCAGTGTGGTTGTATGCAGGGTAATGGGCTAGGGAGCAGTCACACCCCAAGGGAGAGGCTATCACCATCCCCATCACCTTTGTGGTTGCATCCAGCCCTTACTTATCTGTTGCAAAATAAATATAGGGAAGAAGCCAAAGTTAATGTAATTCCTGACTTCACTGCCTGATGACTTAGCTTCAAGTGTGCTATTTTTCTCCTGGAGTGCTTTAGAATTGTGTTACCATCTTAGCTGACACTGTAAACTTGTAAGCATTTCTTTTTAGGCTGGAGACTGAAGGTCCCAGCACCTAACCTCTAAAATTCTCTGACTATGAAATCCTGAAGGACTCCCACAGAGTGAGTGTTACAATAGCATGCACCTGTTTTAGCTGTTTCTTACTGGAATTTCAGGTGCTGTCTCATTTACATATATAATTGTCATATTACTGGGTTTCATCTATTAGGAGCCTGGGATTCTGCTAATGCAGCTGAATTTTGAAGAGCTGCTGTAGCATACCTGTCGTCTCTAACCTTTGGACAGAAATATTCATCAGTTTTGTTTTACAGAATATATTTAGTTTTATTATTCAGCTTGAAACAAGATAGATGATTTCAGGTTACTTACCAAGTCTCTGATCTAGAGTACTGGATGTTTCTTGAGGGCAGTTTGTTTTAAAGCAAATGCTATGCACATAAGGCTTTAGGTAGATCACAATAATGATCGATCCATTGAAAGCCTTGAGCTGTCACTGTTCAGATGCAGTATTCCTTACTATGTTCTGCAGGTTTCTGTCAAGCACTGGCCTGCACTGTTACTAGTCCCTGACGGTGGGTAGCACTCCTGCCCGTGCCATGATGCTGTTTGCCACGATGATCCCAGGGACAGAGAAGCCTGTGCAGCAGCATGGAGCAGCCTGCAGGTCTCCACTGTCTTTGAGCATTGATGCATTCAGTGCTCGAAGTGTCAGGTGGAGCTGGAAGGGGCAATACTGCCCTGCTAGCCCTGGCCATACCTTCCTCTCCCTCATGTGGCCAAATACCAGTGGCTCAGCAACTCGGTCCAACCACAAATTCACCTTGCAGATAGATACACGGAGTTTATCTACAATAGCTCAAATCCTAAGGCTGACACAAGGCGGGGGCTGGAAGGCATAGCTGGGAGCGGAGAGAAAGGTTGTCAGCAGCTAGTGCTTAGACTGAATAGAGCAACCAAAACGTCTCAGCCGCAGACTGGGTGAGATGCACACAGACAAGCAGGTAGAGGAACTTTCTGGAGCTGCACCACTGAGGGCTGGCTGGCTGTGAGCAGCTGTCTGACAGCCAGCTTTCCCACCTCTGGAGGACATGTCCTCATGCAGGGACAAGTTCCTGGAGCTTCAGCATGCAGCCCGTTCTCCCGAGTCGCATGCCAGGCCCCTGTTTATACGGTGTATATCCACCACAACAGCAGTATCCCTTGGTTTTCCAGACCAGCTTAGCCCAGTACAGTTGGAGCTAGTTACTGGCTAAGACAAATGGGTGAGTGGGTCAAATTCCACCCAGACAGGAATTCTGGAAGGAGGGTGGGGGGGGTGGAAAAAAAGAAGCAATCCCCAGGTTTTCCCGTAAATCTGATAGATCAAACTGAAGAAAAAAAGAATTTGCTTCTTTTCTGGGAGTTGCTCTGGAGTTGCAGTGAGACTTAACCAACTTTTTTTAAAGCACCGCAGGATGTCAATCAGCATTTGACAGGATTTCAGAACCACTTCTGTGCCGCTCTGCTATGGATTTGTTTTAGCTCTGACTGTGAAGGCTTGTTCTTTCAAGCACCTCATGTCCCACATTCCCTCTTCAGGGTTCAGAAAATTAGCACTATGCAGCCATGTCTGAAGGCTGCCACAGCAGGGCACGGCCTCAGCTGGTTATGAACAAGACTGCAATTCTTGCCTTGGTGAGTTGAAGTTTGACTCAATGTTGTTTATGTAGGTTGCAGTGTTCCAATTCAAGGGAGAGGTTACGAAGTTTTGAGTGTGCCATTGGAGCTTGAAAGCACTAACTTTCCAGACGCACACTCACACACAAAATTGAGGTGAGGTTGCAACTGAGAATGTAAAACAGCAATGTTGTCATTAACTTAAAATCCAGGCTAATACGTGAAAAAAAAGTTCCAAGCCCAGGATAAATGTAAAAAAGCCAAACATGTTAAGATATAGGTAATAGCAGTTAGATCTTCCAGGAACTTTTACTGTGCTAAGAAACCACAAAGTGCCAGAAGAAATAAAAAGGAAAATGCTAATGGACTTTAACAAGCAATTTACTGAGTCTGTAAATACTCCAATAGTTTAATCATTAATAGTATGCTTTAGCTGGATCTCAGGCAAAGTTTATATTTGATATTTTTAAAGTTACTTTTTATTTTTTACTCTGATGTTTGTAATGCTTGCGGTATTGAACAAAGAAGTATTCTTTACCTCGATAAAGACACTATGTGGTAGAATGCAAGAGGATAAGGCCGGCAATACTTTCTGGCTAACATCTGGCAAAACTGTTTTAATTTTTGATTGAGCTTTTTTATACAGTTTCAGTACCTGTGAATACAAAATGACAAAACATGCACAGCAGAGACTAAAATGAGGCCTGCTGAATAAAAAGAGCCCCTTGCTGTCCTACCTAGTGTCTTAGGCCATCCATCCCTAAGAAAGGCTGACTCTAATCATCCAGGTTTATATTTTTGGGTGACTGTATGAGGAAGATCAATGGCCTAGAGATAAGCGTGTTATCCAGAGCCTCCTTTTTCCTTCAGTGTGTTGTGGGGTTCAGAGGGTAGATCTCCTAGGTCACCACTCTGGAGCCACTGGGCAGTCCCAAGGTCAGTTTATTCATGGAGGCAGAGGCTGAAAGAGGCTGGCCCAGGAGCAAGTGTTGCTGAGGCGCACAGCTACACTGTGAGATTAAATAAGTCATGGGAGGTTGTCTCAAGTTTGATGTCAAAAGGAGTTGGATGTAGTATAAAGTAAGCAGATATAAGGCAAATCTCATTGCAAAATAAAGAAATGATAAAGAAATATACAGGAATGTCCAAAACTAAAGTATACCCGCTTGACTGTCTTCTCTTTTCCTTGAATGACCCTATTCTTTCTATGTGAACAGCTTTCAAATGCACATCATTCTGGACCCTTTTCCTGCCTCCAGCCTTTCAGTTCTCCTTTTCTCTAGGACAACTGGGACATATCCTTCCAGATAATGTCCTGTCATTTTATTGTACTGACACTTGTCCTTCTTTTCTGTTTGCTCAATCCCCTTTGCACTATTTGAGTTTGCTTCTAATGTCACGCTAAATCATGACTGTCCATCCTTCTGGCCAGCAGCTATATCTTTATTCATTAGTGGGTGGCCACTTGTTGACTTAACTGATACAAAGCTCCCACTAAAAGCAGAATGGGTGATGTCTGAGTAAAATCAGATTAGCTTTTGTTCATAGAATCAGTGAAGACTCAAAAGAAAAGTTTGAATATAAAGCAATTCAGCTGGGTTCTGTCTCCCTTTTTAACTAGCTTGCAATACAAATTACATGAAGTATCATGTTCTGTGATATCCATTTATTTATTTCTAAACAAATACATTCTGAGAGGCAGTTTCCTTCTGCAGATGGATGTGTTTGCTTTACCATTTCCTGTTTATTTTCCCACATTTAATTTCCTGGTAAATCTCTGAAATTTACAGTTTGTGCTATGAGATGAGAACTCATTATAATACTTAACATCGTGAGAATAGCGGAAAGCCAAAATGCAGTGACAGTCAAGCCCCTTAGCAAATCATTGATACATTATGAAAGCGCATTTCAAAGCAGTTGTCTTTATATAAAATAGGAATTTTTGGTTTAGTTTTTCTGCTTTATTTACTGGGATACCTGTAAGAAAAAGGCCTTTATTTTTCAGTGCAACCCTCTGTTTGCTATTAAAAAACCAAAATCACTAAATTAGTTTCTGAGAAGACAATAAAGGTAACATGGATAGTGCAATATGTTACATTCATATTATGTTAACATATACTTTTTTTTTATTTTGAATGGATCTGTTTATTGTTTTGAAGTACTTTAGATGAGCATAGGTATGTGCCTTTTCAATAAAAATTCAGAGGCTCCTCAGAGCTTTTCATGGATGGTGGCAGAATGTAACCAGGTGTGGATGTTGTGCCTGTTGAGCAAGCCAACATTATTCTTCTGACTGTTGCTGGAGAACAGGTGAGTAAGGTCTTATTAGTTTGAAGATAGGAGTTAGTGAATCTGAATAGTTTCCTGAGCCAGAAATAAATACTGCCAGGAAGTGAATGATTCTGTAGAAATTTTGTTGAAATATTCAGCCAAAATTCATGTAATCTTTGTATTTATCATTTATTTAAGTTAGTGATAGAAGAAAATGACAGAAAGGAGTGAAACATGGCAGTATATTTTGTAGCTTAAGGAAACAAAATCACAATTTCACAGCAAAATAAGCAAAACAGATTCTAATAAGCAAATTAGATTATCAAAATTGCCTGGTATGGGCAGCTTATAAGTCTAGTAGTCACATCAAAGGAATTTATGCACAATTTTTGCATAGATATTTAAGGTAGGGGCTGAAGTCTTTCAGACTATTTGGAAAATATTTTAGAACTTTCTTATAATTTTCAGGTTATTGTATGATGTTCTAAATTATAACCCCTTATGTCATTACCTATGTGGTAGTTTCAGTGATAAAAATATAGCACTTGGTGCAACTTCTGCTATGATGTGCCCTGCTCACATGTGTTTATTGAGGTATTACAAAGAACAGCCGTAGCAGGAGACCACTGTACCATGCAGCACATGTTGCTTATAATTTCTGAATCCATGTGGGTGCAATGACAAGAACTACAAGTGTCTGCAGCACTACACCACTCTTAACACAGTTTCTTAGCTTGCTATACTGTTATTCTTCCTTTAATAAAGATAATTTTCAAGCAGCAATTCATATAACAAGTTCTCAACTGGCAGGGTCCCTGAGCCCCGGGATTTCTGGCAGGAAAGCCAGCAACATCACGTAGGGTGCCAAACAATCCAGGTCATATCCAAGATAATGTATAAGAAGAATATTGAGAGAGTTCTTGGAAATCTGCTTCTATTTACTCTTCTCTTTGTCCTTCTCTGCTGTCAGGCTTTCTGTCATTTAATGTGTGGAATGATGGGGCTAACTTGGCTGTTCCAGACTAGACCATTTAATTATTTTGCTTTATGCAGTTCCCAGCTTATGGATAACTACAAACCGGGAAAGAAAGTTTAGCCAATAATTGGTGAATTTGAAAAAGGCGGCATTGGAATGAAAAGGGAATTTGTGATAAATCTAGGCAACTGCTATGGGGATTATTTTTGAGGTAATACTACATTTGGCCTTAACAAATTTCAGTATTTGCTTCTACCAAATATATGACACCATCCAAGCTGTGGAGTCCTGCCACAGCTTCTCTTTTTGTTTTGCACACAGTGCCAGGCAAGTAGGAGGAGGACATAAGTTGTTCAGCACACAGTATTGCCATGAATAATGGCTCCTTTTTTAAAAGTTGCCTTTTGTTTGAGGTATATAGAAACAAAGCCAGCTGCAAGGTAATTATAACCTGAAAGGAAATCATGCTGGATTGGGATCCTAGGGTGTTAAATGACTGTCACAAGGCTGGGAGCAGGTGTACTGGGGCCGTGTGGCAGCAATGCTGCAAAAGGAGCCCCGGGTATTCCCATAAGGTTTCCTGGGAATTCAGGAGGAGGTACATTCCCATTGTGACGTATTCTCCTGCTACATGAAATACCAGCGCCATCAGTCCTCTGTTTCCTTGCAGGCAGGAGATGAATCCAGAGTAGCTGGGGCACCCAGAGTTGGCAAAGGGGGCAGCAGTGTCTCTCGGTTGGGCTGGATGAAGAATTCAGGTCCATGTGCTTTCTGTGTGCCCTGGGAGGCCCAGCAATTACAGAGTGACTCAGAGTTTCTGAATGAGCAGCTCAGATTTATGCTCATACATTTAGGTGCCTAGGTCTAGGTATCCAGTTTTGGACGTGTTGGCACAGGGCTTTACTTCCTCAGCAAACAGGAGCACAGCACCTGGTCTGCTGGTTTGCGTATGATATTTACATAAGTGAAGGTTCACGTTTCTGTTTTCCTGAAATGACTGCCATGAATTTGTAGGACTGGCTTACATTAAACTGTAGGTAATGATCAAGGGTAAGGAAAAAAAGAGTAAACTTGAGTAAACGGGAATGAGGTAAATGAGTTAAATTGGAAAAGCGGCAAGAATTAATGTGCCTTGGGAAAACGACGAAAATGATCTATGGAGAGTGACATTGTTGAAGAGCTATTGTAATTATGTAAAGTAGTCAGCAAATCCAGGGAGCTGTCACATGTTTTATCAAACTGGTTAATTTGCTCTGTCGTTTTTAACGATATGTTCTTCATCTTACATGGTCAACACAGGCTTGCAATAATGCATGTTTCCTTCATTTGGCAAAGATGTTTTCCTTTGCATTTAGAGCAACCGTTATAATCCACCTGCTTCATTGTCAAAAGATTGCTGATAATTTAGAAACAATTAAAAGCTTGTACAAGAAACATTCATCCTACTGTTCATTTTCTGAAAAGGTGAAATTCCTGTTGAAGTTTTTCATTCTCTTTTTGATTAGCACTGCCTGTCTCAGCAAGGTTTTGTGGAATCACTTCAGTACAATCAATACACAACTTTCAGCCAAATGTCAGACTGAGAGGTATTTTAATGCTATTACTATTTATGAGAAATCAGTATTCTGAGCATTGGTTTCTCACAGGCTTTTTGATCCCTGGAGTCCTTGACTCCCACTATTTATTTATATATTTATTTGTGTCAATTAAGTTTGTTGTTATGTTTGCAGTAGATTAAAATCACAATGTATGACTATCTTGTGTCTAGCCAAAATGGAAAATAGGTCAATATACTCGGACTAGCAGCATGTAGAAAGTACAGCATACAAATGTAAATATATTTTTGTATGGACAAATCAGGAAAGGATCCTTAATGAAAGGATTCCTCAAAACAACTCAGACTTTAGGTCTTTGAAGAGCTAGAAATCAGAATTACATGCTGAACTCCATGTTAAAAGGTCGATTATTAGTGTTCCGATATCAAAAGCTCTGCAAAAATAGGAAATGTCAAAATCGAGGTGACTTGCGCATGTTGATATATAGCCTTGATCCTTGACAACCTCACTGAAAAGAGCAGCTCGAGGAAGGGTGACAACAATATTTCCTTTGAAATGTTAAAGCCTTTCTCACCTCTTTTGCTCTCATTCCCTTTTTTCTCCCCTAGCCTCATCATCCATTGTGCCCTCTCCACATTGCTTCTTGTTCTGCTTTAATTTTTCAATTTGTTTTGAAAGAAAAAAAAAATTTCCTGTCGAGGATGTTTGAAGAGACAGAGGAGAGG
Organism: Ciconia boyciana; assembly: GCF_034638445.1. Taxonomy (NCBI): domain Eukaryota; kingdom Metazoa; phylum Chordata; class Aves; order Ciconiiformes; family Ciconiidae; genus Ciconia; species Ciconia boyciana. The sequence goes on from NC_132936.1 coordinate 86,907,816, forward strand.
AGCAGTCAGCTCAGACTGGCGGTGCTCCTGCAACCCACAATGCAGCCTGCCAGGGTCACCCTGGAACACACTCGCTTCCAAACTGCAGGATCGTTGCATTTTCCTACGTAGCGCTCCAGCTAAGCAGAGCGTGAAACTCTTCTTTCATATTCTCCTCCTCCTTTGTCCTGTTTAAAAGGACAGTTCAGAAAATAAGCATTATTTTTTACAGGAGTTTTGCAACATTTACATGTGAGCAACATCATCTAAGCATTGAAGCAACACTGGCACTGTGTGGATTTAATCTTTTTAAAAACAAAATCTGGCTCCTATTTAGGTATTTCAAAAGCAGTTGAACTCTTTCCAAACGTAGTGTTTATTCTGAGTGTGGCGACCGTGAAAACCTGGCAACGTACTTAAAACTGAGATCAATGCATCAAAGATAGCCAACGATAATTTGGTCAGGTCCTGCAATATCACAGATTTGGGTTTCATCTGCTATCATGCACGTTGGGAAGCACAGTGCTGCCAGGGTGCCCGTAAACTGCCCAGCCCCTTCGCCAAGAGGCTCTAGGGAAGAGGAGGGCAAGAAAAGAAGCGAGGCAGCAGCAGGGGAGGAGCGGTGCCTGCAGAGCCTTCGGCTGGTCTCCTTCTGGGGCATTCCAAAGAAAGTATTTACGTGTCTGTTGGTGAAAACCTAACCTACAAGTGTGAATTCTTAGACATTACATGGGAATCTGATAAATAAGGGTAAGGAGGCAGGAATCTCTGCAGCACAGTTTAATACTTCAAAGTCATCCATAGAGTCATTTTGGATGTCTTTTTTTGAAGCACAAACCCCCTGTTTGCACTAGGAAGTGAAAGTCTGTGTTTCCAGAGCAGTATTTGTACTGAACACTTCAGTGCCGTTGCCAGAAGAGACAAGAGTTGCATGTGTCATGCCAGGAAACTTTTTTGGTAATTTTAACAGCCATTAATATATATCAGTACAACTTTTAAATATGTTGTAATGTCTCTTTTTGTGACCAGAAGCACTATTGCCTAGGCTATGAATAATGAGATTAGTATTCTCTGTGTGCAGACTCTTTGTGTGTAGCTTTTGCATTTAATAAAAGGCAATTACATAAAAGTCTGGCCTGTCATTCTCAATTTTGTGCATGACCCTTATGGAAATAAGGAAAAAAAATACCACATTTTCTATTGTGTTCCCAAGGAGAATTCATAACTAAAATTGAAAAAATCATTCTTCTTGGAATAAGCCAGTGCAAATAACCATAGGACCTTTCTTTATTTGAACAATACTCCACCAAGTTTCTTTACAAACCTCAATTACAGTTGCTATATTCTATTTTGTTTGCTTTGCCAATCTGTAGAAATAGCTGTCACAGTTTATGAATGCTACACTATGATAGAACGTCTGTGTATCCATAAAAATATCCAGCATACACTACTTAGTTCTTTTTGCGGACAGAAAAGGAAAATGTTAATACCAATCAGTCCTTCTTTATCACCAGAGCCGGGAGTGGACAGTTGCAGAAATGAAGGGACTTTTAACAATCCAAGGTCCATATTCCCAGTTGTTATCTGTAGTCAGAAGAGTAGTTAAAAGCATTTATGTACCTGTCTTCTATTACTCAATGGTGATTGGATGACTCATTAAAATTAGAAAAGAAATGCTATATTATTTCAAAATATATGTTTTGGAAATCATTTACATAAGTATATGATATAAAAATAATCACCTCCATATAGTAGCTTTAAAATTTTGTCTTCCCAAGACATTTGATATAACTGTGTGTGAGAGGAGAAAGGAAGAAAAGTGTGTTTGTATTGAGAAGGTGGTAGGGTTTGTTTGGGTGTCCTTCCTTGCTAATCACTTGAATGAAAACTGCAAAATCTGCAAAACTGCAAGATACATAGGAGTTAGGAGTATGACTCCGAGTCTGGAAAGCAAACTTTAGCATAATGTCAGGCAGGAGACTGTTTAGGCTGTGGTTAGAGGGGAGGAGCTGTAGGCAGCAGTTGTACCTTAATGAATTACTGATGAATAATTCTGATAATGAAACAAAACTAATTATTGGTTCACCATGGCAATTGTAAAATGTAGTTTTTACTTGATGATGAAGACAAAGCTTGACATTGATGAAAATTAATTTAGACTGGAAGGTGCAATATTTTGAACTATTCAAAATAAATCAGAGCTGGTGCAAGTTGCAGTATTCGTAAGGGAGACACAAACAGGCATTTTATCCCCCGACATGAACATCAAACCAGGCCATGCTAAGCACAATTACAGTCTTTTAGCTCCATCTTCCAAAGTCCCATATATGTGGAGATATCCACAGCTATATGTATACTCATATGTCCTTAGTTGTGATTATTCATGCTCGTCTTGAGAGTTCAAGGGCTGATTATCTTAGAAGGATGATTATTCTTCAGCTCTTAGTACTCATCTTCCGAATGGTCTCTAGGCAGAGGAGAAAATTAATGGTAGCTCCTTTGCTTTTGAAAATGACATGTTTGCAGAGTTTTAAGGAAATATAATCCATTGGAAAATTTCTTTAATTTCCTCTAGTCCTTGCTGCTCTTTAAGGGACAAATCAAGGAAAGAAAAGGTTAATGGGACTATATTTTACCCTAGTTCACATCAGCATAAGCTTAGAGTGACTCCTGATGTTCTAGTGAGGTTGCTCTAAGTTTACACTGATATAAATGAGAAAATAAATTGATCCGCAAGATTTGCAGTTCCTAAAAATTATTTTAACATTCCAAAGCTTTTCTCCACACTACCCTGAAATTTAAAATGCAATTCAAAGGAATCAATGTGAATGTTACAATAGCTGCTTCTAGGCGTTCCTTGAAGGTGATTTAATCTCAGTTTAGAAATTAATTATTTTTTATTTAGTTGTGTATTGCTACTTTGTTTTTGGAATCACAATTTCAGCCCATGTTATTTCAATTTCAGCGATCAGGTACTAAGAAATACTTCCTATCAGACTGCAGTGACCACTTTGCAGCAAACTAACCTGAGGTTCTGTAAGTCCGATTCCTAAATTTCTCTGAAAGCATGCAGTTAGTTCAACTGATAGTAGTAAAGAGAACATGAAATATTTTAAACATTTTGGTGGGTTTTGACCATCAAGCACAAGTATGAGTGGATTGCTGACTGATATATGGCATTTACATTGGAACCACTGTGTTCATTGCGTATTGTTGGAGGTATATAGAAGACATAAACATTTTTTCATATAAAAACAATGTGCTGCTGCTTTTAATGAAAAACCTCTTTGTGTCATGGCTAAGAGATAGCTGGTTATTTTGATCGTGGCAGTTAAACTTAGGTGATGTATTAGAGGATCTGATGGACTATGGATCTGTTTGTGTTTGCAGAGTAAGATTTGACATTTAATGATAATAAAGGAACTTCTGGATTATTTATCACTTCCTGCTAATAATCAGATGAAGAGTAATGAAAGAACAGCTCTTACGGTAAAGTTTGGGCTTCCTACTTCTGATTTGGAACAGGACCTAAATGTAGTGGCAGTTAATAATTATAATCGATGGGAAATGAAGCCAGCACATAAACATTTTAAAAGTTTGTTAGAAAATTGCTTGCTTTTTTTTAATGTTTTGTTGCTTCTGTAGAGGCACAGGAATCTCCTAGGGAGGAGAAGAGGGAGGGAGGATGTGGGTGGCAAGAGGTGAAATATGTGTTTCTCAGGAGGTTAAACTGATTTATCGGTTTTAATCACAGCTCAGGAGACTTGTCTTTCCACATTTGAAACCTGAACTCAGAAATATGTAACTGTGCCTTTGCTGCACTTCAGACAAAAGCAGAGATGACAGGTTTGACCACCTTCCATCTTGGAGAAGCACCAGGAGAATTCAGGAAGCTTTTTTGTTTTGGCTAGAAGTGTTAGGTCAGTTATACGTTGAAGGCACAACAGTGCCTGGGGTTATTGCAGACACCAGTCATAGGGAGCTGCTGTAGAAACACAGAAGGAAGGGATGGTCTCTCACCGCAACCTAGTTTACAGTGAAAATATCTAATATAACAGCCCTATCAATCACAACTTTTCCTTCTTATTTTTTATTTGCTATACAGCAATTTAGCTGTGTGATCCAGTGTTTCTAAGATCTTCCTTGCAAAATTTTGCCTAAGTTTTATGTAAATAAAGAAAATCCTACAGAAAAACTCAGACCAGTCAAATGCAATGAAGCTGTGACTTTCCAAGCAAGCCTGGCGGTTAAGAGGAAACCGTAACTACATTTTCATGAGGCAAAATTCAGAACTTGTGGACACAGTTCTGTAGTCATTTAAATGAATTAAAAATTATAATTCAAGTTACTACAGAAATTTATGCTCCTAACAAAACTGAAAGATTACTCTCATTTTTAGCTATCACATTTCTGTTTGTTTTTTTTTTTTTAAATTTCCAATCACTCTTTATTACCGTTAAGATCAAATATTTGAAAGCTGAGCAGGGTTTGGTGGTTTTTTGTTTGTTTGTTTTTATTTTATCTTTTACAAGATGATAACTGCACATAATTTTAATATCTTTGGAAAATATAGTAAATAAGAAAATACAATTGTATTGTATCACCTCATGTACGTAACAGCCCTAATACAGATATTGTGCTCTTATCTAGACACATTTATCTTAGAAACTCAATATGCTTTGCAGACATAAGCTGCTTAAGTAGTGTCTAAGATGAAGGCACTTTGTAAAAGTAAAATCTATTATTGTAAGAACTGATACTATTTTGGTACTTTTTTGGTACTCTTTTAGATTAACTGCATTTTCATTAACACATATTTGGGTAATGATTTAACAAAAGTATTCATTTGGGATGAAATGAAGTTCTGTTAAGAAGACTAATACAGCTTTAGGAAGACATTTCAGTCAAAGTTTGATGACCTTATTGGGACCTAACTGCTGCATAAACTTTGTGCTACCTTTCTGCATAGGCATGTTTTCCAATCTGAAAACGTACCATAAAGAGCTTAAGTTTTGAAATTGAGTTTGAAATTGAAGAGAGTTTAAAATTGAAGAGAGTTTAAAATTGAAATTGTGTGTATCCACTTCTGGTTTTCTTTTGTGTTCTAAGTTCAAGAAGTGAAGAGTCCCTGAAGTGTGGAAAATCACTGTTTAAACAATATTTCTTTAATGCATTTTTTGCAAGGACAATCTTAGGGGTATTAAGTATAGCACTTTTAATACCTTAGCTGTTGCTAAAGTATCCTTATGTAGTTATTATTTTGCAATTAGCTTTACTGTGTTAGGACCTGCATTAAGACTTAGGGAATAGAAGACTTGGCTGCTATCAGTTTCCACTTTTCCCAAAAAAGATGTTCCAGGTCTGCTGGAGCTCTGTTGCTCCTTATTGCTTTAGGCTCTACAGCCTCTTAAAGCCCCTGGTAAGAAGCACCGTGCTGAAAGACCTTCATAGGCATTGGGCTTCCCTAAGCGGAGTCACTCATTTCCCCAACTCTGCTCTCCACAGGTCATGAATTAATCTCTCGCTTGCTCTCCCTAATTTAGATGTATCTACAAGTCTTCTTGGCTGTGCTTTCCTCCCTGACTTCTCTTCAATATACAGATCTAGATTTAAAGGTGGATGAATGCAGAAGCATCTTCCCTCCTTATCTTCTCAAACGCCCCCCACTTCATAATACACCTTCTGCCAGGTGGGATGCCCACCTCCATGCTGCCTGTAGGAGCAGTCCCTGGTAAGTGCCCAGCATGGTGCTCAGGATTTATGTGATGTATTTGCAACGTAGGGGAAAATTTAAGCCAGCCCATACTTTGTGGTCAAGTCTCAGCCACATTGTGCTATCACTATAGGCTAAGGTCCATAGGAAGAATCCCTGAGTCCCCACTGAGATCAAATTAGCTTGAAGGGAGAAAGGTAGAGAACTCTGCCCTGAAATCTTGCACAATGAATGAAAATTTAACTATTTTCTGGCCCTCATCCGCAGCAGCTTTCTCCTCATAACTTCATTTTGCTTACACTAATGAAAAGCCTTTAGCCCAGCTCCGAGTACAGCCCTCAACCAGAAAATCTAGCAAGCCATACTAAATAGCATGTGCTACCATCAGTTATGTACTAAAATAGCCAGAAAACAGATTTTATGTTTGAATTCAAGTCCCTTTCAGGAAAACATATACAAAGGAACTTCATACCAAGCCAAATCCATCTGGATCTCACAAATGAACAATTGCTAGTTTTGTCTATCATAAAGAATATGGTTTATGGTGCCCTGTACAGAGGCCCTATACAAATTCAATAGTAAGGCTGAGGATTGTTTCCATTGTGGGTGTTTACTGAATATATTTAGTAACCACATAAATCATATTTATTTCATTAGGACTAGAAGAAACATTTCACTTGGTTTGCTTTCACTCACAAACCTCTCTAAGTTTCTCATATTTCTTCTTTTCCTGAAAAACCTGTCAAAGACTGATAAAATACGTCTATTGATATTTTAGATTTTTCATTTAATTCTGTCATGGAATCCCATAATTCCTCACTTCTTTTGCATTTGCCAACTTTTGTAGGTAAGATGCCAGTGACACCCAAAAGTGGCAGCTCTGCTATGCTGTCTGTGTTCTGGCATTAGAGATGTATATATATATATATAAAAATATATATGTGTATGTATGCCTTGAACCAATATGAATCAGTGCAGAACGTGCACGTCTGAGACTGGCTGGAGACTGTAAATGGCCAGAAGTTCTGCAGCACTGTTAATTAAAACAGCATCTCTCTTCTTTAATTTTCATTGCTGTTGGGTAGGCACAACGTAGAGCTGGGCCTGGATGCGAGGCTGATTGCTGCTATGTCAACACCATTCACAGATGGAAAATTACCACTTGCTCTGCGCAGTGTGGTGAAATCTGTGCAGGTGCCACGTCCATTTGAAAGGCAATTGAGTGCTTGTTGGACACATGGATTTGTGTTATTCTGAGGAGTTGTGGACTTCTAAATCACAATATCCAGCCTTGGCTCACAAGAAGAGACTATGCGTAGGGAGAGCAATTAGGCCTGAGGAAGAGAGCTTTTTCAGATGCTTTTATCTGATGTTCAGGCCTAACTTTCCCACACCATACATTGTTTGTTGGGTGGAGAGGGCTGCAGGACAAAGCATGGGAAACACTCATTCATGAATGTTCAAAGCTATAAAGATCATGCAGTATGTTCACATGAGATAATGTCATGAAGTAGACCCTCTAGCTTAGGTTGTGAGCTGTTTCCTAATACATTTCATATCCTGAAGACCTCTTCTTGCTTTTCTAATACCTTGCTGAGATGAGTCACCCACTTAGGATCTTCTAATACATGTTTCAGCAGGTAAGTAGCATTTTACAATATGCATTTTACCCTTTATTGTCAATGAAACTGCTTGTAATTTGCAGAAGAGTCACGGGGAAGAGAGTCACTCCTGATGTGAGGCATCAGTGGTTTCCAGCTTTTCTTTCTGAAAATCCAGTGAGATGGTTGACTGTACTTTGGGAAATGTTACAGATCCAAATCATACATATTCCATTTGAACTCACAAGTAATCAGCAGCTGCTCTTAGCTACAGGCCAATGTTCACGTCAAGTTCACATCACATTTCATCTCCTGGTAAATCTCTGGAACTAAATGTCATCTAGTCAGTCTACTCATCATGATTTTTTCCATTACAGGTTAGGCTACCATGTGGCAATGCCAGTTGATGTCTTAAAAGTAATTCACTAGCAATTTTTTTCACTCTTTGGTCTTTGAAAAAAATTGACATAACTCTATGGACTAACCTGCATACAGTTTCACACCCTACACTTTTGGTAGTGAACAAAATACATTCCTTTTCTTTGTTTCACAAATAAGCTTTAAAATAAATAGAAAATACTTTAAACTAGTCTGCTTTAACAGAGAGGATTAGAACTGTAACAGCACTGAACATTTTTTTGTAACTATTATCCACAGGCAGATTCTGCTGTTCTACAGCTGTCAATATTTGCAGCAGGGTCTTTCAGGTTTTATTTTTCTCTGTTTGTGAATAGCTTGCTCTTGCAAGTGATTCCTGCAGGGATTTTGTAACTCAAACTTTCTTTTTAAAGGATATTTCCAATTAGGCTGGCAGTTTGTTTATATGCTAGGATAAAAGAAGCATGTAATTTTCAGTAGAATAAATCCATTTTTACTTTGTGACGAAAATGTGTCAAGAATGTCTAAGATCAAAGTTTGTAATCAAACTGACAACAAAGATTGTCAGAAATGAAAAAATGTCTTTCTGCAGAGAAGAAAATCTTTGTAAGGATTTGGTCATAAATGTAAAGCCCTCAGTATGCAGCCTCCAAAGTAAAAAATTGATTTGCAGATATGGTTGTGATTATTGGTTTTTATATGCTGAGAAGAAATGCAGTGTGAAAACTAGGAATAAATGGTTTTGTTAATGATACCTATTATTTTACTGTGAAGAACCACAATTAAAGATAAAATTATACACTGTAATGGCACACTTCTAATACTGGGGAAAGGCAAGTAGGAGTGAGGGAGTAACAAAAGTTACCAGACGCTGAGAATTTTGTCTGTGGGTATGCTAATACAGGAAATCTCTTGTTCATAGCAGTTTTTTAAGGATGAAAATATTTTGTTTAAAATGAGTCATTAGTGCAATTATCTATTTTCAGGATGTATATTTTTCACATAGAAAACACAATAGAGGCTTTACCTTGACACCCAACGCATTTCCTTCTTAGTTTCCAAATTTAGCTCTGTAGCGTTTAGAAACAATTGTCCTATGAGCAGTTCATTTCCAGACGTGGAATCACATCTCTGATGCAGGTCCTATCCATGTAATCTGGATTTCCCATATTCACAGGAGACATTATGAGTGAGCTGCCCTGCCTAGCATTACTGCTTTTACATGTGTGTTCCGCCGTGGCACGAGGGCTGTCGTTTGACTGAGCTGATGCAAAAGCAGAGTTTTCACCCTTCCACAGCCTCCCGCCGACCGGCTGGCCGATGCGTGGCCACATCTGCAGGACACGATGAGCCACCACCTGCGGCGGTGCGGCTCTTCCATTCATGCTCTTTCACTTCACCTAAGCGAGATGAGCAGTATCTCTGGCTTACTGAGCTAACATCTTCACCTCCTACTCTCTCCTGGTTATGAAGCTGTGGCAGAGACAGGTTTTCAATAACTTCCCACTTCCACCAGTCAAATAAAGTTATATAGATTTTCTGGTTACTTTCCTGAGGTTTGCACAGCAATTTTGTTGTTAAGCCCCAGTTGAGAGAAAAGGACAGACTCAGAATAAAAAATCTGGGGGAGCGCGGGATTAAGAGATCATTAAGCACAGATCTTCATCAGTAGACATAATCTAAAATAATAGCACCTAGATGTCCCTACTCCTGGTACAGAAGTGCTTTAGCTCTCATTATCGTCATTGTTGAGCTCTTATTTCAGCAGAGCTGCATTTTTCAGCCTGGTCATCCCGTGGTACAGGCTGCATTTGTAGCTTTCTAAGCAACAGGAATTTTATGCTGGATGGAGTCCCTGGGCAGTAAGTCATCACTGGTGGGAACAATTACTCCAATGACTGTTATTAGTACTTTTTGCATGAATGCAAGCAAACCATAATTGACTTCAAAAAAAATAAAGGAAGAAAAGTATTTTTCATGGGAACTGAACACTGATAAGATCCTACAAGCACAAAAGGGCACAAAAAATGTGATTCATGTGTCAAAAGATGTGGTGAACCTTTTTTATTGTAGACAAGAGACCTTCAGAAGATGAAAACTTTGAAACCTGTAATCACATTTTTACTGAGTTTCAGGTGTGAATGTGAAGTGAGCTTTTTCTGTTACAGTTGTTCCTGATGCACATGACATTTGATCTGGAAAGGCAAATATGTTCTCGGAGCCTATAATAGCAGAGAACAAAAGTTTTTCATTTCTCTAGTACTGGATTCTTCCATCATGAAACATTCAGGTGCCAAATAAACTCTTCTCAGATTAAATTAAAAAATCTATACATTTTCATGGGCTTGTAAAAACTATAGACAGCTAAAACTCATTGCACCGTCTAGCCCATCTCCTTGCTAATATAAGTTTCCTCCTTACGGTACTTTACTTCTCACTTTGCCAGTTTAGTCTGTTTAGTTTGTTTGGCAGTTTAGGATTTTAAGAACTTCCCTCAGAGCTTCAGATGTATCCTAAAGGCTGATAGTTCATGGTGCCAGGAAATCTTCCCTCCTGCTCATATAAAATTGTCTACCCTTCTTATGACACTATATATAATCCTCCCTTTTTTGGAGCTACGCGGTGATTTTTTTGCCCCCACTGTCAGCCTGTGCCTTATTCCTTAGACACTTGTGCTTCATGGCTGGGAATAATTTCAGACAATATAGACACAACTTAAGAGAATAATAATGTCTCACTGATTCTGGTATGATTTCTAAAATTACTTGGTGTCCTTCAACATTTTAAGTGTTTCTCCTGTACTTGTCATTTTGCTTAAACAATATGTTTCCTCACTCTTCCCATAACTCAAGGACTCCTGTTCCTCAAACTTTTCTGTTTTTCTTCTTTAATCTTTAGTTAGTTTCTAAGTATCTTGTACAGATCAAGTTGGCTGGAACAAAACTCCCTATTACACTGTGGTATGACTGCCATATCTTTCAGCCTTCAGTCTTCTCAGTATGAAGTATCACAGAAATGCACATAAGCTGTGGGTCATGAAGATGTCTAAGGTAAACTGAAATTCATTTATAACTAAAGGATAAAAGCATACTAGTATGAAAAAAAGTCTTTAAATCATGTAAATTTTTTCTTTTGTTCAGAGGGCAAAACTTCAGTTCAGAACCTTGAAAGAGCTTTCTCCCTTTGCTGCAACATATAATATTACTATTGCTGAAGTGAGGCATATAGCTCCCAAGTAGGCTTAAAGTGTTAAGGATGTCAACTGCTGTAGAATCAATTATGAAACCTTAAGCCTGAAATCTATTCCTGCTTATGAAGTTTTCAGTTCACCTGTTAAACAACTACCGAAATAAGATTAATTCAGAATTAAAGGAAAGACATCAAAAGATGAAGACATCTCTCCAAAGCAGTTTATTTTTGTAACTTGTCCAAAATGCAGGGTTAATATTATGAACTACCAAGTTAATCTGGATAGTTAATGTTTCAAATGAATGTGACAGTGAAGTATAGCAATATTGTAAAAGTAGCTTTTGCAGAAGGATGATGTTTATAATTCTTTCCTACTTTATTCCACTACTTTTCTTTTAAAATATTCTGTACTCTTAGTTTCAGATTTGCAAGTGATATTCCATTAGTGAAGTCAAAATCAATTGCATAGACAATTTTTTGCATAGGCAATTACACAGGTACTTGCATAGTAATTTTTTCTGATCAGCACCAGGGGGTTTTCCAAAAGATGCTACTGGGAAGCAGTTTTGTAGTGTGCAGGGACTATCCGGTCCTGCACAAATATGGTGAAGGAGGGCAACCAATGCAGTGTCCCTTGGGAATGATTCAATACCCATTTTCTTTCCATTATTTTAGCTTTGGCCTACAACTCACTTGCTGTCTGGCCTTGAGGATTCTGATTCACTAACAAATGGGAAAAATGTACCTTAATATTTCTAGTGAACCATGTTTTGCTATGAAATTCAGTTCCAAGTATCTGTCAAAACCAGATTTGGTACCAGTATTGTAAGTGTGTGTGGTTTATGTATAAAATATGCAAAATTACCTGTTTGGATACAAGAGTTTTCTAATTCAAACACTTAATATCTGGGTTGTATTCTGGCTAGTTGGGAATTTAGGTGCATATAATTTTTTTTTTCTGAAAATATATACCTTCCAAGAAGTAGAAATACTTGCATAAAAACTTTCTGTAGGAGTATTCTCTTGGCAAAAATCAATATGAATTTTTGAGGTAGATTTTACTCAATAGGCAGTGAGTTAATTTTATTTTTACCTGGACTCAGTATGTCCTGGAAGTTTCTTGCCTCTGAATACTGAAACAGCTGTAGCCTAGTCAGAAATTAAAAGTGGAACTTGGAGAGCTAGTGCATGGCGTAATACTCTCTTGTATAGATGCAAAGTGCTGGAAGTCATTGCAGTCCAATTTTAAAGGTGGGCCAAAATTAAATATTAGAAGGTCAGAAGTTCCTGCAGGAAGGGAGAGTTCACATTTCACTTACCGCTGGTTTCTGGTTGCTTAATTGGCATTGTTTCTTACAAGTAGAATTTGCAAGCAAAGTTGAATCATATATGCTACTGGGATAGAAATATAAAGTATATGCCAATTGAACTTTTTCTTAGAATTTTGTAGGATATCAGTAAACATTTTTACTCCCAAACAACCATTGCACATACCTGTACTTTGTAGTCTGAGAATTATGTCTGTACAAGGGAACTGTTAGCAGGAGAAATCCAGCCAAACTTGCTACATATGGCTGGTTCCTTTTTGTGCCAGGGAATCCTGTGTGCAAACCTGTGTGGCTGGAAAAGATCTGAGAAGCTTCAGGGATTCTGCTGAAGAGCCCTTGGGAATCTCAGATGGAGATACAGAGGCAGAGGAAAAAGTAAATGAGAAATTGGCAGCAAACCAAGAGGAGTGTTCAAGCGAAGGGAGCAGGCCACCCTCAGCACTTCTGTTGTTGCCTGATTTATTTGTTTGTTCCAGCAAACGTCCTTAGCATTTGGCACTCTACAAAAGGAACGGGAAGCTTCTAGCCTTTGTATGTGGGATCTCCCCTACTGCCTAGAAAATCCTCATATCAGCTAAATTAGTATCCATGAAGACAGTGGGAAATCTACCCCAGCCTCATTCCTGAGTTTATTCCAAGTAGTAGGTATCTGGGAATTGCAGGTTCTGCTTAGTGTAGTACACCTGGTGCAATAAAATTATTTTCCTCAGGCAACTGCAAGCAGAGGTGTGAAGGAGGAATTTGCAGATGTAAATTGCTTCTTCCTCGGAGTTGCTGAAGTTGTATTCAAGGTTACATTATTACTAATCTGGCAGGGGTGCTCAAGGCAGAAAGGGCAGAAACTGCAAAAACTGCCGCCTCCCTGGTTGTGCAGAGAGATGGAGTTCCAGCTGCTGCTCTCTCGGAGTCAGGTGTGTGCTCCCAGTGCTGAGAGAGGTACGCATTGCTTGAAAAGTAACAAGCTGAGAAAAGCCAGTTCTTTCTCAACAGCCAGTGCACCTCCTGTGCCTGGGTGGAGTATGCTCTGGACTAACTTTTCAGGGAGGAATCTCTGTGCAGCCTGCCTCCTCAGGAGGGGAGACAGCTAACTGTGTGCTACAGGAAAGCACTTACATTATAAAGAAAGTATTCCTCTCATTTAAAGACACAGAAAACTAATAAATGCTGTAGTAGAAAGTCACTGGTGTGTTGCTCACAGAATAGTTGGATGACTACATGCAGTAGATCCTTGGACTCCTTGATTTCTCTTCCTAGTTATTTTCCATTTCACTTGTGTCTTATAAAAAACGGCTGTGAAGAAACAATATCTGGTGTGTATAAATAGGACAAGAAAATTATACCAGCCATAAAAAAAATTGATAACCATTCTGTTCTAGTTTCATGAATATTCCATAATCACAGAGAAGACATTCTAGAAGAGTTGTGTATATATATATGTGTGCATATGGATACACATACTCTCACATGCACATCTTCACTCCTAACTGATATGCCCAGCCTTGATTAACTTGTCCCTGATAATAAACTGCCGTTAGCAGGAGGTAAAGATGTGGTCTGAGAGAAAAGAGGCAATCTTGCCAGCAGTCTCTGTAAATGCACATATACATTATAGTGGCATTGGTAGTAATAAATCCCATAATCAATATATTATACTGTCCTCTCTTCACTCCTGTTATGATGTACTTTTAACTTTCGCAAACCTATTTGTTTAAGTAAGTTGGAGTGTGTGTATGTGTTTCTATAAATGCATAAACGCACAATATATTGGTCCCTGGCAAGGATCAAACTAGTGATCTGTTTTGTACATATCTACTGCCAAATTGGAAAAATGAAAGAAAGTTTGGCAGAGGAATAGGTTTTACTGAGGAATGATGTCTTCTTTCATTGCTTAGGAACAAGATGGTTTAGTCTTAACCAAGTTTTTTAAATTTATGGACTGATAATGCACTGAAGTTTGTTTCACTAAGTCCGTGAACTAAGGCAGTGGGTGCAACGAGGGGCTTTAATACTAAATCTGCAGTTTCTGGAGGTGGGCTGGCCCTTTTTAAAACTTTAATCTGTAAGATCAGGCTTCAAAATAAATTGCTAGGTGAGCAATACATGTTCAAATTTTCAAACATGCTGAGTACATTTATTCCCATTAATTTAAACTTATAAACTAAACCTAAACCTGAAGAATTAATGGAAAAAAAATGGTATGTGTGTACATAACCAACTGCAGTCAGTCATAATTGAGACTTTTCTCTGACAAACTTCCAATGCCGTTTGAACTGGACCCAAATCCTACCTGAGCATGAGACTGCTGGAATCTGACGCTTTCCTGCCAGGTGATGGAAGCGGGGCCGGGCGCTGCTGGCACGAGTGTGGCTGTGGTTGTCCCCCTTACGCTGCTTCATGCCTGCGACAAGGCTTGTGTCCTTTTGGCACTGGCATCTGCAGAGCCGTGTTTAGAGGTCCATGATATGTTCTAGAACGTGCTGGAGTTACACCTTCGTCCTTTAGGTAAAGATGTGCCTGTTTCACTTCAAGTCCCTGTTTCTGTGACTCAGCAGCCATAAGGGAACAGCTTTGGGCTGTCTGCCTGCCGCCAACAAAGGTGGCCAGACACCGGCGCAGGGTTGCCTTGCAGCAGTGGGGTAACAGAAATGTGGCAGTCTGAGGAAAAGGTTTCCTCCTGGATATAAAGCAGAGCCCCAACACAATGAGCTATCAAGCTGGCAAGATTGCCAAGTATGGGTGAGCAGGGAATTCAAGGACCTGGGCACTTGCCCTCAGTAGGAAATGTGTTCTGTCAAAAAAACCTTGCCACAATATTTGCAGCATTAACTTGCTTTAAAAGGTTAGCCTTTTAAAAGCATCCTTTAAAAGGATGTCAGACAGGACCACTCCCTCCCTTCTCAAAAGGCCATGTGGCAGGATCACCTCTTTGGAAGTACTGGAAGTTTAGCGCTAAAATTATCACTTTAACTTATTTCTTCTTAAAAGTTGATGAATTCATCCCCCAAAAACCTGGGACTTTGGAATAACTTCAGCTCCAATGAGTTATCTGAGGTTTGAAAGCTTTGGTTTTGATTATAATCCAAATGAGAATGATGTGAGTGAGTATGAGTTATAGTTGTAGGACAATGCTTGAATGCCATGTACCACATGTTACTGGTTTCTAAAAACTACATGCATATTAGCATAACCTTATATCTGATTCTGGCACTGGACAGCATCCCAATATTGTCTCTAATGGTTTACTCCTGTATATAATATCAGAGATTTCTTTCACATCTTTGGAGTGTTGATGCTTTAATTCCTTTGGTGATGGTTCTTCTAATTCTTCAGATGGATCAAAAATGAGTGCTATTGGATCAATCCTTCAGTTTGGGGATGTACACCATTTAGAGGACCAAGAGAGAGACCCACTGTCTTCTTGTAATTCAATTTGTTCTCCTGAGTGTCCTGCAAAGCCTTTTAGGTCAGTACTGCAGTAGTGCTTAATGGAAAAATGTCTGATGCTTGATACAAAGCCTTTTATAAAAAAGACTCAGAAAAACTCTAGTT
Organism: Ciconia boyciana; assembly: GCF_034638445.1. Lineage (NCBI taxonomy): Eukaryota > Metazoa > Chordata > Aves > Ciconiiformes > Ciconiidae > Ciconia > Ciconia boyciana. The sequence continues at coordinate 86,923,553 of NC_132936.1, forward strand.
TGAACATTTCTAATGAGATTGTGTCTGCACCTCAGTGGAGTAACAGATAACTTCACATCTATAAGCCTTACAGATAGAGCTGGCCAGAATGCTTCAGATACAGCAATTTCCACTGCTACATGCATTTTTCAGGAAATGGAAGACTTTCTCTGGAATATAGCAATTCTACTGAAATTTTAGATGTGAAAGGGTCTAAATGCATTATGTAGACTACTAATTAATTAACTACTGATATTTTTAAAATTAAAATATTTTAAACACTTTTTGACATTATCAAAGTAAAATATTTTGACACTGAAATAATTTTTCTACATTGTCAAAATGAAAACCTGCCTGGATTCCAAATAGAAAAAAAAAAGCCTTCTGAATTTGAACTATTGGCTTTTTATTCCAACCCAAAAAAGGAACAGCTCCTCTGAACAAAAATAGGGTTTTTCACATGCCCAGTTTTACCCAGGGTCTGTCCTGAGCTGCTCCAACCATTTCTACCAAATGAGTCTTCTTCAAAGCTTTCTCTGCTCAAAGTCATGTTGTTGTACCATTTTTACACTAAGTCGTCCATGTACTTTTTTGCAGTTTCATGAAGAATACTGGGAAAAACTCTGCAACTGGAAAGTTGTTTGTCAAACTAGGTTTAGAAGTCCAGGAACATTTTACCCTCCCTTTGCCTGAAGACATTCATTAATTATGGCCTCAGGAATACCTGGAAACCACATCTACTTTCACTGAGCTCAGAAACTTATAACTGTCTTTGGACGTAGCCAGTATTTTCTCCATAGTTCATAGAGCACCATTTTGAAGCTCTGCCATCAATCACAAAATTATATGCAAATTAGATTGTAGATTCTAAAAAGCTTCAGTAGAAATAGGTAGTACCGAAAGTCAGAGAGAAAACATTTTCCACGCTGAGGTCTAGAAGCAGCTGGACTTCCTGTAAATTCAAGGGATTTATTTCATCGGAGACATCAATTACGTCGGAGATATGGGACCAATACCTTTCAGATAAGCTACTGAAATTAGGAGGGACAGGTTTTTTGTGGTATTTGAGAGAGCAATCATTGACTTGATATGATTCATTGACTTCTCTGTTCAGTATATCTTGTCATCCTGCAACCATGCAATGGCTAAGGAGATTAAAGGACCTCCACCAGGATTCGTGCAGTGGTTGTATAAGAGGCAGCTGTATTTGGTTCAGGAGATCTCCTTCCATTTGCTGTTTTGAGCAAACTGCCATCAAATAATCAGGAGAGGATGTCGTGCAGAGGAACGGCTCCTTAGCACGCACGTGTTGGCTGGCCACTCACAGAGGCTGGTGTTGAAAGGCTAAAGTGATCCACAGGTCTTATTTGTTGTCAGGGCTACTAAATGGTCACAGTTTGGTCCTCAGCAAAAAGTAGTAACTTTTTAATTCTTTTTTCAACAATTACCTTTTCCTCTCATATTCTTTTCCAGTCCGTAATGAACTACAGGAGAGGTTAAGAAAAAAAACATAAAATCTATTGAATGAGAGTAGGATCAGTTGGGCCATAGGCTCGTGGAAATATGTTAGGTTATGAATGATAAGCGTTATGATTTCACTGGGGTTTTTTACCATTTTGGTGTGTGGGGTAGAGTGTTTCTGTAGTTACAGAAAAAGTCCAAATATTAGTAGGCAGTGAAACAATGAATATGTTACACCCTGCTGTTGGGAGCTTTATATAATAAATTTCTAATGTTTTATAAAGCACAGTGTTTTAAACACACTCTGATGGATGTCAACAGTAAAACAGAGTATCAGCAGGATTTATTTCCTTGGAATCTTAAAAGCACCTGTGTAAAAGTAACATGTCAATCAAATTAACTTTTTTTTTAGTTTTAAAACTGCATAACATTACACTCAGGTTGCTTTATTTTTCAGGCTAATCAGGCATGACAGTGTGTGTGGTCTCTACAGGAAACATGCTTTCTACAAACGTAGATTTAGGCACATCTTAAATCTATAGCAGATTTAACTGGATTTAAGAACATGCATGCATGAAGAACTTAAATGCTTTTCTGAATGAAGACCATATTTTAATTAGGATCACAAGTCTGAGTGTTACATCATGGATTATCTAATCCACACTCCTGTTTCCATCAGACAATTCTCTTCAGAAACGTATTGTGCTCCCCCTTAAAGTTTTAAAGGTTTTATGGTTTTGTCACCACAGCTCTGATTTGGACAGTGATTTGGTTTGGTTTGCTTTGATGTGGTTTGGTTTGATCTCCAGTGAAACCTTGTTTTTGGCCAGCCTACAGCAATATATAACATTGTGTGATAATTTGAATAACAATTCAGCAGATCAGGTAGCAATAATAATTTTCTAAAACTGTTGCTGAAGGAAGACGTATGAAAATCTTGGAAAAGGACTGTCAAACATGACTATGGATATAAAAATATGTGGGAATCCTGCATGTGGTCAAAAACATATGGGAAACAACTGTCAAGCAATAGACCTGAATTTATTCTTTAATAATACTTGAAATATCTTCAGAGTGGCAGGTCTGGGCAAGAAACCAAAGTCAACCTCGGGTTTGGGGGGGTTTTATTTATTTATTTATTTATGTGTTTATTTATTTATGGTACAGCTGAGTAACAGACCTGCATGCAAACTTCTGCTTGCAAATGAGTTGTGCATTCTGTAAAAAATAATAATGAAATTATAAGTTTGACAGACCGAGCAAGATCCTGCTGATCCACAGAGGATGTATGAATGGCAGTGAGGATGCAGCTACCTCAGCCCACAGGCCAGCGCAGAGGGTATTTGTAGGGTTGAGCTGCAGAGCAGTGAGGAGCTGAATGTTTCCCAATGGTCCAGCTGGTTTCCTGCACTCAGACTGTCATCCATCTTCTACTCCTTGATGGCTACACATAGTTCAGGATTAAACCATCTCTGTTCGTCCAATGGTGAATTGCAGCGTGACTGGCTGTCATCATTTTCTGATGGCAAAAAAGCTAGTGGATATATGCTACCGGTTCTTTTAAGGAAAAAGAAAAAAAGTTAAGTTTGTTATGTATATCCCACATTCGCTCAGATCTTGGCTTGCACAGAAGGTCAAGTATCACCCAAGCGTATAGAAAATAACAAGCTTGCAGATCATGATTTTCCTGCTGGGTAGTTAAAACGTGGAAAATATAGCAAACAATTTTGGTGCATTATATCTTTTATGCAGTTTTGATGCAGTTTATTAATGAGTTTTTCAGAATCCATTCTGTAAGCTACAATTCTAAACTTGTACGGAAACTAATGCTTCTATATAGGCAAGCATATTTGGAAATGTTTTTTATCCCATTGAGTGCATTTTGAATGAAGACATAAATGCTGTCCTTCATTTACTATGAGCCAGACTTAATATCATTTTTGCAGAAAAGAAACAACTGAAAAATAATCCTTATTTGCTACTTTACACTTTATGAACTTATTTGCATCCATGAGTTGTTCGATTAAATCATGAATATTCCTGTTTTGCACGGATGGAAATGAGCTGAAAGGAAAATGAGAGGTCAATACAAATTTCCAGAAAAGTCATATGAACACAGATATAAGAAACCTCCCAAGTTTGCATGTATTTAGAAGAGATTAGGGTGAAGATCTTAGGGCAAACAGAAGAAGAAAATTTTTAAAAAGCAATCAGGATTGTTTGTTATTTAAAAGACTAAATCCAAATCTGTTAAGAGGATGATAGTGCATAGCAGCCTGGAAGTGAGGAACTCGAGTTGTCTAATAGCAGCCTAATGAGGACAGAAGAGGCGGTCCAGGAAGCCTCTGAACACACGGGACTGTCTGCACTCCCAGCCAGTGGGAGTCTCCCATGCAAAACCCTTTGCAGATTAGATTTCAGGCTTTGTTGGTTGACAGCAAGCACATATAGAGAGATCTTGCAGAGGCCCATAACATTGAGCTGATAAGTACCAATTTATTAAACCGGTTGATGGCAACATTTCACAACGCTGAATGATCTGAATTTCCCCGCTAAGTTTGCTTTCACTATCTGTGTCCACACTACTGAACATGAGCAAAGGGAGCAGAATCGGGGTCCTGTTGAGTGGCTGTTCTAACCAGGTGCAATATCATCGCTTGAGAGCTGTGAAAGTATCGCTATTCCACTTGGATTTCTCAAATCAAATTTAATCTAGTCATGCAAACTAAGGCTTGATATTTACCTGGCTTCAAGGAAAAGGTCAAATTAAATAGCTATTAGCTATTTCCTATTAGCTTTAAGGAGTTTTCTTCCAAAGGCATTAATATGTCTTATGGAATAATTCAGTTGGGACTTGGACATCGCAATTAGGTAAGTGGATTTTATACCCATTTATAAAAATGAGGGATTCAAGTGACTTGCAGAATGACACGCCAGTGACTCCCGTTAGGAACAGAGCCCAGTGTAGCCTCTTGACTTCTCTAACCATGCAGCATTGCATCTCTGTGTGTACAGGCACATGTGAGGGACTCTGTGCTTAAGTATATACAGAGGAAGATGTTTGAATGGGTCTTTTTACTGGAGAGTGTTGACTTATGAACTGGTTTTTACAAGTTCAAGGGAACCAAAGTGGTTGGTTGAGTTATTTGGAAATTTCTTTACATGTTAGAAGAAAAAAAGTAACTTGCTAATTCCTAAAGAAAGAAGAACCTGGTTGCCATCCACTTCTAATATGCACCTACTGCACCAGACAATTAAGTGATCTGAATTTGCTTGCATTTCACTTCTATCAATTAAAGTTAAGTGGACATTACAGTGAGAATTACTTAATGGAAAAATCTGCCTTGAAGAAACCTTCTAATAGAGAAATTATTTTTGTAGATTCCCTAGGTTTGCAATAAGACATTCCTATTTAAAATTGATGCAGACTTTTTTAAAAACAGTTATGAGTGAAGATTGTAATATTGATATGAATAAGACTGGGCGGTGATCAAGTACTCGATGCAGCCAGGAAAATGAATGATACATAATAAAGGGAACAGGTAGTAAAGGGAAAGCTACACAGATTCATTCTCCAATTACTGCTAAAATGAGGCATCCCAGAATCCTGCCCTGTGTGTGTGCATGTCAGTTATCCCTGTATATTTTGTTAGCAGTGCTGATTTTCTCTCCACCTATGTCTTTAGATTACGGCTGGTGCTCCCTGCCTCTGCCTAGAGCAAGGCACGGTAAGGAGGGCAATCAGCTGAGATTTGGTCACTCAGATTCATGACTTCCAGGTTTGATCTCCTGTTTTTCTGGTTGGCTTGATTTCTGCCCAGAAGTTTCAATGAAAAAATGAAAAAACCTAGCAAATACCACTTACAGTCTCAAGTGAACTCTGACTTGCCGTATTGTGAGGGCTGTTACTGGGAAGTTACTTTATGATATTTACTGCACAGCATCCCGACCCAGCAGTGCACCTGCATAGATTGCAGCCAACTGAAAGCTCAGTGAAGTCAGCGCTCGGGAACTTGCAGTTCAGATCACACACCTAAGACCCTGCCGCACTGGCTTCTCATACCTGGGGATTTTTTGGCACACACAGAGAGTAAAATCCCAGCCTTTCATCTCCTTGGGGTAACGAGGGCTCGCAGGCGTGTTAGTAGCTCTAGAGATTTTGTGCACTGTATAAGGCACAAAATCCCTGAATCTCTGACTGTGGGCTCCCTGTAAGCCACATCCCCTTCATTCGCTGAAACTCTCCTGTACTAGGGACTATATCATGGCCAGAGCTTTAAATGTCTTACATTTCCCTCCTCTGATACCAGCATCTCTCTTTCTTCCTTCTTACGCTAGGGGTTAGCTGTGCCCCCCATTTCCAGCTGACCTTCTCTTTGCCCATGCCAGCAAACCTGCATGGGTATTCATGTCGCCAGTTTGTCTTCCTCCAATGGCCAAATTTTGCAGTCCAAGTAATATTAAGGCATGTTTTAATCTTTTTTTTTTTTTTTAACATTACAAAATAAGAAGGGTGAGAGGATTTGCAAATGTGCTAAATTACTCAAATGGAAAAAAAGAAGTTGGAATTACAGCGTGTGTTGAAATAAACTCAGTATGAAATTGGAATTGGAATTAAGGACAATATTTCCAGTTACGTCAGCCTTTATTATTTCCCAACTCTCACATTTTTACAAGTAGAACACACATTTTTATTTCTACTTCTCAGAAAAGCTTTTCCTCTTTTTTATGAAAGGAAAAACAAGTATTGATGAGTAGAGAGGCTGTAGTGAAACATTGATTCATCTAGGTCCTGTAATTTGAAAATTATTTCTAATAGCAAAAAGCTATGTGGTTTATTATGCCTTTTTGAATAAGGTCATGGGAGTGAAACTGTAGAAACCCTTATTTCTGCTGATACATTGCGTCTCAGAAATTGTTTCCTCTGGTACACTAATGAATCTTTTTTTTTTTTTTTTGCCCTTGTCTGACACAATTTACCTCTACCTTGGCAGCAAAAGTCATTTCCTCCTGTGAGTAAATGAGTGATAAAGGACAGATGAAAGGGCAGAAATGTGCAAGTGCCATCAAAACCCTCATTTTTTAGTTTTAATATGCTGCAGCTGCAGACGTGGAACGTTTCTCTTGCAGTTGAAAGCACAGCCAGCATGGGACTACTGATAGGTTTACATGAATCCTAAAGAGTCGCAGCTTATTTGTATTCGCTAATAAACTGGAGCTTGGAGGATACTGACTGTATAGATACATTTTCAGATGGAAGCATTGTGAAACAGCAATAAAGATTAGCAAGAGGGATTGATGGGGAAACAGAGACATTTGGAAAAGCAAGCTCAGATCAAAACAGGCTACAGTGAGATTGAAGCACTATTCTCCTTTTCAAAAGCTAAGGTAAATATTAATACCTAGCAGAGTGACTGTGATTCAGAACTGTCCCTCGTGAATACATTTTGCCTTTTGAAAGTCTTACCAGTTCTCCAGCAACAATTAATATTATTAAGTGTCAATAATTAAGTTAGTATTACTTCCTTCAAGATCTTGGAATTCCTGTATGAATTCATAATTTATCACTAACCAGTAGAAATGCAGATAGTCTGAATCGCTGAAATTGGGCCACATTTGCTGATTAAGGGTAGGATTTCTGAAAAAGCTAGAGACACTGGATGCTACATGCCTATTCAAAGTCAATAGGTACTTTTCAGTGATGGATAGGTACCCCAATGCTTTAATTTTCATTAAGCATTTAGTTAGAAAATGTATTTTTGGCACACAGTATTGAGAATGGCAGGGAAATCCAGCCCCATTTTGATGATAAATTCACAATATAGCAAAAAATCTAGAAAATCCTGCTGTGTGCTGTATTGATGATAGAGCAATTCAATTAAATCCGTCATACTCAGTGGTGTAGACACAAAGTAAATAATAAAAGCACCCTCAGATGCCATTATACCTGGGCTGATGCACCTTAGTTTTTCCCCCTGATAGTGTTTCAAACCTGATATTATGTAGTTTGTCACTCCTGGAGGTATCCATACACATGATAGCTGGTTCTGACTTAACGTACACCAAATGCACCTTTAAAATGTAAATAAATTAATAAATAAGGCATGTTTTAATGATGCTAAGTAACGTACATTATTGTTGTAAAGCAATCGTATTCAGGGACCAGAGCAGTGTTGTTTCTTATCTCTCTGCTCAGAATTGCTAACATTGGTTTGATTAAAAATTCCAGGTTTATGTGTCCCTGAAACATTATTTTGGCTGTGCAATCCTAAGAAGCAGAGGTCCATCTGGTGTGAGTATTTGGTCTCTGAAAGAAGCCAGCAGCCAGTGATTACGGATCCACCTAAGAGTGGGACAGGGATACTGAGCTGCCTCATCTTCAAAAACCCCTTAAACACTGCTTCCAGCTGTTACACCACCACACCACCATGTCATTGTTTGGCCCCTCTGGTCAGACTATATTACAGTGACATGGGTCCTGCATTCCTATTCACAGCTATCGTTCAATTTACTGTTACAAATTCAAATTAGTCTTCTTGTGCTACAAGGGAAAACAATACATCCTCCTGATATGAATGAACTTGTCCTAATATGTCTTCTTTGAAAGCTCATACTATTAAAACAATTTGGACAGAGTTAAACTGGCAATATAACCACTCTAGAAGATAAGACTTTAGGGCAGAGACAAGGTGGACACCCAGTTTACATTGTTTTTTATTTTGGTGGAGCTTGAGCATCTTGTACTTTGTGCCCTCAACAGTCTCTTTAATGTTTTTAGAAAGAAATATCAAGAGATCTCTTGGAGCAAAACATAAAATGCTAAAAACTGTTTCCTTTCTGGGAGACGAGGGATACATGTTGTTATAAGGGACCACTGATGCGATATTTCTCATCATCTGTAGAGTCATGAGGGATATATGACATAGAAGGTTTTGTGTATAAGCAACTTGGAGCTCTGCTGCACTACCAAGGCAAGCAAAGCAGGCAACAGTGATTGTATTTTGTTCGTGTGTTTGCACATCTGAGAACAATACATTGAAGTGCACAGAAGCACTGACAGTGCGGGATCCTTGTAGCTACAAGGATTACAAAAAAATCCCACTTTGCTAGAAATGCTGCACATAAATATAGCAGCTCAGGCACATTCCTGCACTGTTCATCTTGCCTGGCTATTGCTGGCAATAATCATAGAATGCAACAGTGTTTGACCTCCTGAAGACCAAGGTTTTTCAAATGTCAACACAATACTCACATGTTCACTTTCATAATAACATGGTTACGTGCCTTGCACATCACTTCTGGACTGACCCATGAAAAGTATTAGTTATCACTAAAATATGAATGTCACTTAAAGAGAAAAGATAAAGAAGCCAGTCAGGATGTGGACTCAAGTCTCTTATCACATTTCAGCACAGAGCCGCTTGAGGAGCCAGCTCCAGTTTCCTTCCGCGTGCCCTCTCCCCCTGTATTTCATGCACATACAGCCAAAACCAGGCAGTGCATTTTCCTTGTGCCCATGGGTTTATTAAGATACCATAGACTCGCTCCCTTTCAGCGGCCGCTGCCTCCCAAGAAGCAAGGAGCCGTTGGGGCTCCCAGGGCAGCCAGCACCAGCCGGGTCCGTTGGCTGCCTGCTGCTATCACCGGGGGATCAGTGTATCAGATGGCCTGCTGCTTATCTGTGCCCCTCTTCTGCTACGGCACTTCACTGATTTGAGGATAGGCCTGGGAACAAGTTGCTTTTCTTTTTCTCGTCTGTCATTTTTAATGTCTTCTTGCTTTATTGAGATTGAGTTTTCCCCGCCTCCTTTCTCTCATGAAACAATACTGAATGGAAGAGGTCCCGTGCAATGACTATTTCAGCAGCAAGCATGGTGGGTTTGCTCAGCCACTTGCTCTGCAGCAGCCGGGGTGGCAGGAAGAAGGACTTGACTCGGAGCCTGACACATTTATCTGCCATCGCCTGGCCACAGCTCACTGCGCCGAGTCGCGGGCTCCTCCGTAACACCTGGTCTCTTTGGAAACCTGATTCTCTTTTTAGCTCTGTTCTTCATGCTACTGCACCAAGCATCTGCGATCAGGTCTCTCTCTCAGCTGAAATGGTGTAAAACTGAAGTAACTGGGTGAGGGATTCTTTTTTAATTTATTTATTTAACACAAGGTGTGGGTTTCCTGAGAGGCTGGGAGGCAGTGTGGCTTCTTCCTTCTCTTCACTAAGGTCATCGCTGGTACTTTTGCTGTCACACATATGAGAAATAAGACATTGATTTGTTTATAATATATGCCAAAACAACTCTGTGCACTCATCTTGCTCTATAATTATTAACAGAACCCTTGTCCTTCCCTTCCTACTCTTTGAATTTGTATTTCTGCTGTGACAAACAAAAATATAGGTTCTTTAGGACAGAGGCATTTTTTCCAGCAGCTCTCAAGCAATTATTTTTCTTGCTTAATTTGGAGTAATTCATCACTGAACATGCTTATTTGTCTAGAAGGGGTTTACAAGCCCCAGCTATACTTGACACCTTCACTCCGTTATACCTGGCCTCCTCTCCTAACTATAGCTGTGGTTGTAATAGCCTCACTTTCTTACAGAGCCATGAGGGCTACTGTAGGAAGAGGGAGGACTGATGACAGAGAATTGCTGCTCCAACTAATGGAAAAGTCTTTTTATTTCAAGTGATTTTGTTGCTACTTTGAGATACAAGAATCCTTATCCCGAAAGAGGTGATTGCCTGCATGCCCTCCCTGCTTCCCATGCTGACTTCAGGTTCCCATAAGGAGTTATCGGATTGCATCTTAATAATCCTTTTACCATGCTCTACCTATTCAGTTGTTTTACCTTCTGCCATTCCTTCTGCTGTATTTTATAATCCATGTTCCTTTTATCTTTATCCAGATTGTTGTTGTTTGTACAGTGCAACTTCATGCAGGGCTTCAGGAGCTTTTAACACACAAGCATTCCCAAGCACATGCAGTTTATGCTGATCGTTCACTTTTCCCCTAGTACCCCAGCCCTGGGTGCAAACCCTAGCTGCACCTCATCCTCTCCAAAGGACATTCCCTGGCCAACAGGGCACGGTTTTTAGGAGGACACAGTGACGCTACAGTACAAGCTTCTCTCTGAACAGAGGGAACCAGCTCAGAAGTCCTGCAAACTGGGAATACTGAATTTAAAACATGTCTGGGAGCTGTTGCTCAGGTCATGCAGGCGAACAAGAGGCAGAGCCTACACTGGCTCTTCTACAATAAACCTTTCATCCTGCAAGAAATGGGAGGGTAGGGTACCAAGAGCAGCAACTGAGGTTTCCGTTTGTCCTTCGCTCTGATGTCCACCAGCAGAAGTCCAAAATCCATTTACCTCATCTGGAGTCTGTCCGCCGATTGCTGCAGATACTTACCTAATTAAGACTTCTCAGTCCTAGGAGCTTTTACCCACATGTATCACTATAGGACTGCCAGGAAAGGTTAAAAAAAAAGAAACAAAATACCCTCCTGAATGGCAACCAAACAGGGATTTCTTTTCTGATCCTAAAAAGTAATTGGTCAGATAGACCCACAGCAACCTGGAAGCAGAGCTCACTGGCAAACCAAAGCATAAAAGTGGGGCAGCTGGAAGATAAAGGCAGATGAATGGAAGGAAATACTTAATACTTAATGAAGCATTGATACTTCTTTTTTTGGGCAATGGGACTCGGTGAAACCACATGCAGCATGCATCCCTATTCTTAGTTCAAGCATTAAAATTCCTCTGACCTTTCAGGGCAGAAGATACTTTTTCTAGGTACAGATTCTCTTTCTTCTAGCTTTCCACTTCCTTTCTGGAAGTAACATATACTACTTGCCATTTCAGCAACCCTATCAAAGCTGGGAGAAATATTTTCCTTCTAATTTAGTTATGACTCCTGTTTTTAAGTCTTTTGTTCATTTTCCTAGACTGTAATGGGTTTGCAAAATGCAGGTTTTATAGGCTTGAAAGAGCAAATGCAACCAATCATGAGTCCACTTTACCTTCTTATTTTAGAAGCAAAATCCTGTTACTTAGATAGCAACCTTTACAGCTAATGTAATTGTATCTCCATGTCTCTCTGCCATGTCAGAATGCATGAATCCTCAGAAACAGCAACAAGGAGGGAGTGCAGAGTACCATAAGTGTGTTAGCTAGATAGCGAGTAGAAAACTTGTAGTGTAGTAGATTAATACATAGTTTCTGAATTTGAAAATGGTCTTTTTTGTTGATGGAATGATTGTAACATCTTAGAAGCATGCAGATGAAAACCTGAAATTATATAGTTCAAGATAATTCATGTTGCAAAACTGCATATACAAAGTTGAGGAATGCCTGTGCATTACTAAATTCAGCTTTGAAGTAGCCTTTCAAGGTAAGGTGATATTATTTTAGAGATCTGCATAAGTCAATCCTCCTGTAGTGTGTGGAAACCCTGTGACAGAATTAGGAATACACTTGAGTTCCACATTTAACTTAACTACGAGTCCTTCCTTTTTCCTCCTCAGCCTTGTGCCTCCTTTACTACATACCTCCTACAAGCATAAGGAAAGAGGGTCTTAAAGAAACTTGTGCTCTGCTGTGCAACTGCGATTAATTGCTAGGGCAGGTCCATTCTGCACACTGAATAAAATCACAGCTTTGTGAATGTGTAGTCTTTATACTAGAACTGATTTTTAAGACTGTAGTGCAAAAACTTCAAACTCTTGGGATATATTTCAAGTAGACAGAAAAGGCAGATATTCAAGCAAACAAATATATAGCAACCTAATGAAATGCTAGTAGGAAGAGGACCCTGCCACAAGGGTTACCAACAGGCATTTATGTAGAATAACTCAAAATACATTTTTCATTAACACCTCCTTCCTCTCTGTCAGGACTATTTTCATTGGGCATGTCTCCATTTATCTTGCTGTGTAACTCAAAAAAGCAAACAACCAAAAAAAATCCCCAACCCTGCAAACAAACCCTAAAAAAAGATTATAGCGCTGGAACATTATTTAATTACTTGTCTGTATCTGAATAAAGAACAATTGCTTGCATGCATTAAAATCTGCAGTACCTGCTACCATTGATTTCCTGCGACAGGGGATCGGAGTTTGGATTGGGCCATTTTGATTAAGTTACAGAATTCAACCAGGACTTTCAGATGTGTCTATTCCAGAAAAAAAGAAGTTAACTTGGGCTACAGCACAAAACACAGTTGTCGGTAATTTGGCTGGTAGTTTGATTCAGACCAATATTTGGATGACATGCATTTCTGTTAGCTTCTGTCCCTATCAAGGAATAGATATAATTTGGTTATTATTTGCACGTATAAGTCGTAGGCTTTATGAAAGACTAGTTAAGATTTTGTTGCCAAGTCCAGACTTTTGCTTCTGAATAACTATTGTGCCACCTAGTGGGTATTAAACTACACTTTTAAACAGATGGAAAGATTGACTTAAAATACACTGGTGAATAATGAAACATAGTATTTATACAAATATTTCTAGTGACTTGTTGAAACAAAGCATTTTCCCTTTTTGTCTCATTTATTACCAAGGTGTTCCATTCAGGTAAAAAATATTCCGTTTCAACTATATCGTAGCATTTTGCTTGCAATTGTATTAAAGAAATATAATTTATAAAAAAGGCACACACAGAGCTCTTTACCTCCCTGGCAATAGATCCATTCCTTAATAAATTACTGGCAAATTTTGTATGCTTTTACGCTTTGATCAAATTATCAGTACGAAAGGATATCCCCAAATCTCAACTGTTAGGAATTTCCATTCTGTAATACAATTAAATAAATAAACACACTGAAAATGTTATTTTCTGACCAACTATGCCAATTTTCACTTGAAACCAAACTAAAATTCTTTAAAATATTACTATGATTGCATGTTTTAGAGCATTATTTAGAACAAATAAGCAATGTGATTAAAAACATAACATTTTGACACAAAGTTTCTCTCATAAAATTTCCTTTTTGTTATAAATAGTTCCAGTGTCGAAATATCTATATAGATTTCATTAGTTAATAGCTATTTCTTAGCAATTTTTTTCCTCTAGCTGAAACCTCTCAACAGTTTGGTTTTTTTTCCTTTCAGCTTTTTAAGTAAACCATCTGTCCAGTGTGGGAGTGTTGGTTTTGCTGCAGTAGATAGCAATAATATTTCAATCACCAAAGCCAATAACGATAAATTTCCCTTAATAGAGTGTTTCCTAACATTGTTCAAGTCACTTTATTGCATCTTATGTAAAATTGCCAAACTATCCATCAACAAAAGCTATAGTAGGTGGTCTGCATTTTTAGCACCTGCATGCAATGCCATAGTTACAGTCAGCAAAAGTACAATTTAGAACCTTTTAGGATTCTCTCAGACTCACGAGAACTTTAAACTCATGTTATTTAACACATTTAAATGATGTATGTTAGAGATCTTTCATAGAACAGGGCCTGACACCAGGTAAACATGATATCTGGACTGGAGGCTTTGATAGTTCTTTGCCAGACCTTGATGTAAACACAAACATTTTTTATTATTTTCCCTAAATAAATAATAAAGTGGAGCTCATCTGCTTTCAGCAGCGTTTGTCAAAAAATATCTGAGATTCAGCTTGAAGTTGACAGAAAATGAAATTACTTTCCCAAGAAAAAACCATAGTTTTTGAAAAGACAGAAAATCAAAACTGTGGTTTGAGTTTTTATTTATGTTTTAGTTACGGCTATTTATTTTTCCTCCATGGAAAGGATTTCCAGAAAAAAATATTTTCCATTTTCTGGTTTCAAGGCCTGACAGCATTTTGTCATTTCATTTTCTTCTTGCAGCCAAATGAAATTTAGAAGAGTGTGTCAGGTGTCAGGTGAGGTTCTTTAAAGCTCAGTGTCCAGGCTCTCTGTCTTCTTTGATACTTGAAAAATGGTTGTACTGTTTTCCAGTTTTCCCTGGTGGTACATTGTGTCAGTGAGCAAACAGTAAAAGCAAAAATGTGTTTATTTGTATAGCATAATCAATTGATTACTTTGTTTTAACACAGTTTCATTAAATATAGTAAAGAGGTTTGCTAACAAAGTCTGTTGTTCCCTGTAAATGTTCTTAAAGGCTAATACTCACATTAAATATGGATTTTAAATGCATGCAAGGATTACTAAATGTAGGACTGGATTACAAATACAGTAAAATTTATTTGTTTTATCTAGCATTGGTAGCAAGCTCTTCTTCATATTAATTTGCTCAAACATGATTATTTTTATAGAGAAGGATGCCTTTTTAGTAAAAGAGGAGAAATTCACTCAGAAGGCTTGAAATTTTTTTTCTCTCTAGGCACATATTTTTCCATGCTTGGTCCAGGTATTCTAGCATTTAACAACATCTAGGAGGACACTAGAGTTAAGTGTAAGAATTCCCATTACTTTATTTCACATGATCAACATTAAAATGTGATCTTTAAATACCTCTTTGGGAGGACTATCTGTGGAGTCACTGGACAATAATAAAGAGATAGCTGAGTGCACAGTGAAATTTTAGATCATGACTTTGCTTCAACATCATAATAAACAACAAAATATTAAGCAATACTATGTAAAACAAGTGTATAATTAATACAATATTGAAATGAAGTCTCTAAGATGGATAGCTTTTTACTTAAAGGAAAAAATATACACCTCACGCATAAACGAGATAATTAAATGGCTGGTATTCTTCTTTCATCTCAATCTAATTTCATGTTTAAATTCAACATAGTAACCAACCCTTCAGCCAAACCTTTCTGTCCCTAGATACCTGCAATGCACAGCATTAAAGTCAGTGGGTTGCTCAAGTGAGTAAAACTCAGTATTTGTTTGTAATTCTGGCTCCGTTTGGGACTGCATGTCTGCTTCCTCCAATATCAATTAGGCAGATGGGATGTGATTTTAATAAAGCTCTCTGAAAGAGAAACTGGCTGGGATTTAAATAATTTCCTTTCTTCATAAGAACACACCTCACAGATTTAACTGTTTGAGCTGGTAGTCAATATTTGCGGTAATCTTAATTAAGCAAGACCTAATTTGCTCTGGTTTTCAAGCATTCGAAAATTGGAGACACATCCAAGCTCAGGCTTGTGAAGATTTCACTTTGTCCTGTATGAGTTGTTCAGACAATAACCACTAAGTGCATGTGGCCGAGAAAGAACCGTGCCGTTCCTTCAGCAAGTCTGCGGCTGCTACACCTGATGAACCTTCACTGCCCTTCGGCCGTACCACAACTGAGAGTAGTAGCTCGTTTCTGAAGCTTCTCCCTGGAATCGTTTTAGAGGATTTCAAGATAGGATTATTTTGAAACTAAAAGTCATGGGATGAATGAGTATTGGGTCACTGAGGCTAAAGAATAAATAAATAATAAATAGCACAGAAGCACTTATTCAGTAAATGTGGATATCTGATAAAATCACTGTCCTTTTAACTATGCAGACTAGGATGTATGTTTGTTATATATGGCATATTGGGAAAAATTATGCAAGAGAATTATACAGTTCATGTAACAAATTCAATCTTAAATGGAAGTCTTAAGCGCAAGGGATCAGAAATACACATCTGGATTTTTGAAATGGCAATAGATGCAACATGTCTGAGGTTTTTTTTCTTTTCTGGTACTCGTGGTAGCACAGTATTTCTTCTTACTTCTGTAGCTGTCTAAATAAGCAGATGTTTCCACTGAAATCGCTGGCCATTAAAACATACTAGTATTGAAAGTTACATTTCTATCGTAATATAAAAACCCTCAGTGAAAGGTTCATACTACATGAAGTAAGGTGTTTAGAAATGCAAATATTGTAAAAACAAACACGGTATAAGCAAGCAAGGCCCACGGTGGATGCTGCAGATACAGCCGGGCGGTATGCATGTAAGCCTCTCAGTCCAAGTGAAGGAGATGGCAGGTGTTTGGCAAAAGCTAACTGGCAAATTAAGGCATAAAAGAGGCTCTTCCCGTGGCCCAGCTTTAGATACCGAATTCCCTGGCTGCGTTAGGTGGGCAGGCTCTCTTGCTCCCAGTGCGGCACCCTTACGCGTCCCAGCAGGAGCACTTGAGGTAGCATGCCCCTGCCTCTCCTCCCGCGGAGGGCTGCTCCCTTCTGCTGAGTGCAGGGCAGCAAGGGAGACGGCTCGGGTAGTTTGGTGCCGTGCGTTAGGTTCTCTAAACTCTCTCCAAAGTAATGAAAACAACACATACAATTAAAGAAATGAGTTCCTAGTTTGCTCATGCTAGACCTCACACACTAACAGCAGCAACGCAGTAAGCAAATAATAAGCAAATCTAATTCATTAATCACAAAAGCGATTTTAAAGCACTGACATTATATCTAGGTGATTTTAGTAAGCGTAAGCAAAACATCTTTATGGATGGAAAATGGAAGAGCTTGGGTTGAAGTGTTAGTGGGATGTGTTTGACTGAGCTTTATCTATATGAAGTTGATAGCTAATTAGTGAAAGATATAGTCTTTCCTTATAACAATATTTGGAATTACGTGACAAAAGTATATGTAAATATATCTGCAGATATATGTGTGTGTGTGTATACACACACATATGTATATATACACACACACATCTGTATATATATCTGCAAATATATACATATACTTTCATCTGCAGACATATACACATACTCTTGCCACATTTTATATGTGACATTTGTATGTATATGTTCTTATGTGTACATATATATAAAAGTATGAAAGTATATCAGTTAGTTGTCTGTATCTACTGTGAACGTGTAAGTGTCTAGGATATTTCATAATGGGATCGATTTCTATGGTTCTGTATTCTTGTTCTGCAAAGATGCAAAACTATATTGAATGTAATATATTTCATCATCAGTATAAGTAAGTCATGGTAAATCTGAGGTCCTGTTCACTAATAATTACACTGTGCGTCCTGTTACCACATACACATTCATAAGGAATCCATTATCTTGTGCTACACTAGCTGCAAGTGATGTGGACTGCTGTATAAGAAATGTAAAATCGTGAATGCTAGTGTGAATACTTGCATCTTCATTTTTTTCATTTTAAGTTTTTAAAATTCTTTATTGTGTTTTGAAAAAAAAAACCCACTATGTGTGATTTGAAAAATAGGTATATGTGATCTTGGGCATAATTTCAGGAAAACCTTAAAATTCATATCTATTTTTATTTTACCAAATATTAGTTTTGGAACAAAGCTTATGTGCTAGTTTAGGTAAGCACATTAAGCATTCTAAAGGCTTGGTTTCTTTATGTTAGAAAACAGTTTTATAATTCACTGCATGGAGTTCTCTGCTGTTTAGGCTAATGTGCATACAATAGCAATGCGGAGGAAAATGGAAAAATAAGGTAAGCAATTTTCTCGTCTGTGCAAACAGATGGGATGTGAAATTCTTCAATCATCAAGGCTTGCTGGTTTTGAGCTCACATACAGCCAAGCCCACTGAGTGCCGTCTGACTTCCCGGAAAATGCATCTTAGAGCCCTTTAAAGACAGCAAGCAGTCAGACTTCTCTGCAAAAATGGAGGTTGCGTGTTTGTGAATAGGAAGGTTTAAGGAAAGGAAAAAATACGGTAAACTGAAATGTGAAGTATTAACGAGACTGCTGAAGTATGAAATAAGCAAAGAGAGAAGAAATGCAGTGAAAATGTGTGACAGAACTGTTTCTACTGTCTATTCCAGTTTACTTTCTGTTTACAGCAATGTGCAATTAATGAGGCTATTCCCAAAATTCAGGCTTTTAAATCTGCGTTATGGCCATTTATTGAAATTAGTGACCATTTCTGGAGCCACTTTCTCCTTCCCTTCCAATGGGTCTGAGTGGGATATCTAATATCTCGGTCCCGCCAATGGAGCAGGGAGCAGAGGTGCCTTGGGAAGGACGTATGTGAAAGTTTGCATAGCCATTGCCTGCACTGTGCCTACTCTTTTCCTGAATAATGCTGGGAAGTGTACATTGCCTCTGGTGTTCTCTGGCCTGTACATTTCATAAGCTCTTATTAAAAAGCAGAAACAAGAACAAAAAAACCCAAACCATGGTGAATAGCACAGCAGTAATCTTAGGTAAGTAATTATATATTCTTGGGCTAAAAATAGTTTCCTTTGTTACTCCCTGGCTTGAAATCGTAATGTAGTGTGTCGTATCAATGATTCGTACACTCTCATCCTGGGATATAAACCTGTAATCACTTCACAGTTTGGTTTGTTTGCCTCACTCAGGCTGTGCTGCACTGTTTGTTTTAGCAAAATATTTGTGGCTGTTTTCCCACTTGGCCGCACATCATTCTGTCTTTGAGCCTGGCTTGCTGGGCAGGCGCTGGCAGGCTGCACCGCAGGGCGTGCTGTCCTTTTTCTTGGGCCCGGGACACCTTCTCCTTCCCTGTAATGCTTCTTCTAGAGAAAGCAGAAAACGCATGGCAGTTTTGGAAAATGATGGGTACCTTAGCTTGCTTTGGCTTCCTAAAAGGAAGAAAATCCAGTTGCACTGGTCTGGTATGTTATGGTGGTGGTGGTAGTGATAGTTTTTTTCTGTGCAGCTGAGCATAAGGGTGCTACATTTTTCATGGGATTAAACAGTTCCATTACAGGAGCTTGTAGAAGAGCCAGAATAACAAAGGGCTGTACTCATCATCCTGCTAGCACTTCCATTTTATCGAACAGTCCAGTCAATGCGAGTTTAGGGGTCCCCTTAATGCCTGAGGAGTTTAAAAAGCCGAGTTCCAGCTGCAGGATTGCACTGGGCAGCAGGGAGCTGTCAGTGGGTTGCTCTCGCTCTCCTCTTCCTCAGTTGCTGGACTGCTGAGGACTGTGCAGGTTTTCCTTGAAACAGTGTCTTAGCGAAGTTACTTTGAAGTCCAGGGACGGGAGACCTGACCTGAGAAATAAAGGTTTGGTTCCAGCACTTGCTCGGTGTCTGAAAGACTGCAGCTGAAGTGCAGTTTTCCCAGGCTTCCTCGTGATGAGTCTTTCGAAGCCCGGCATTTCTGAAAGGATTTATTGGTTAATTTACATTGAAACTCCATTTCAAAGTCTACAATTAAACAGAATTCACAATCAGTTTATGGACTTAGTGCAGCATTTACACATTCATTTTGCAAGATTATTTGTATCTTTTATGTGGTAGTTGTTTTGGACTTCCAAGGCTAACACTTAGGTTAGTTTATGGTTGTGTTATGCAATGAAAATGGGAAGTACTACCAAACTGTCAACTGTTTTTATTTCTCAGTAATACTGTTATTTCTACCATCACTTCTAAGTGATACTGCTTTTTATTCTAGGCCCTGCAGTGAAAGTTTTATTTCCTTTATCAGTGTCTTCTGCCTGGTCTTTTCTTTTGTATTAGAAGATACCAGCTTGTCTTTTTTTATGAAAAAGCAGCATAACAATATCATTGCCTTCTAAACTTACCCGTCAGACTTCTCAATCAACGTTGATTCCTGACTATGTTGGCTGTTACCTTGTAGAGGTTTTACAAGTGTATGTCTGTGAAGGGGATGCTTTCTGGCTTTCATCCTCTGCTCTCTGTCCCTAATGTCAGTGAAGGAAGGTCTGCACCCTATAACATTAATCATTTCTGGCATATATTTAGCAAATATCATTATTTCAGATCTCTCCTACTATTCTGGTTTTGACCTCATCCTATCTGACAGCTCTGGAAAAGCTGCCTGCTTCCTAAGTAAAACATTGCAAGAAGGATGGTTTCCAGCAATCCTGTTTGAGTCAAAGATTTCTCCCCCACTGTGACTAACCACCCTGGGCCATAAACAACTGGCAAGAACATTGTCAACACTTGCTTAAGTGGTTGCTCACAAGTGAACTGTGTTTTTGTCTCACCCACGCATTGGAAGGGGCAAGCCAAACTTGAATACTGCTTCACTGTCTTCTTCAAAGGAGAACGTTATTGTACATCGGGTTTCCACAGGCTATCATTTGTAATTTTTGAGTATGTGGCATCTCCATTTTTATAGACATGCAAATGAATGTTGTCTTTGGACAAGGCAAAGGAGTGAGCTGGTATGAGTGTGCCTGAGGGGGTGTGAATGAAAGCAAGAGCGTGCTTCTCATCCAGACCTCTGCTTGCCTTTTTGCAAATGACTTTCTGCAGACTTTCATTTCATGAGTGTAGGTGGGATGAGTCTCTCTCTCTCACAGTGCAGATTTGACTTCTGCAGCTTCTTTGAAACAGTATGATAGGGATCAGTGAGGACATGTTGCTGTATGCTTGGTGGCCTGAACTACACCAGCTCCACAGTCAGTAGTATATCCTGAGGAAGAAAAAAAAGAAATATGTTGTGTCCCACAGCTTCTCTAATAGACGGCAAGGACATGGTGAAATTTTTTCAGCAAAGTTCACTTAGATTTTCTTGGGAAAGGAACAATTAAAATGGTAAAAAATATTGAAAATTTTAGAGGAGCAGCTTGACAAATTTTCAGAATGTCTGTTTGCCTTCTATTTCATGCAAAACTCCCCATTGCTTTCATATGAACTTTGCAAAGAAAAGAAAACTTGGAATGTCAAAGTTTTTTGATAAAAGACAATTTTATTTTCAACCTACTTTGATTTTAAGAAAATCAAAGTTATCAATGTTATTTTACAGTTTATGACATTCTTACCATTTTTCTTTTTAGAAATTGTTTGAGTTGCCCCAAATATTCAATCTTTCTGTCAGGGAAAGAGTTAAATTTAACTGTGTGATTTCCCAGAGCAATATTTACTGTTGTTATTATTATGTTCACATCCTGTCTGATATGATGATGAATGCATTAAAAGTGGATTGAGTTAGATTAGGATAAAGCAGCATCATTGTCACCTTTTCTTCCTATTAATAAAGAGAAAAATTAATATCTCATTTACACTAGATATCAAAATATGGGGGGGGCGTTAATTATTGTGCATATGGTAAGGGAAGGAATTGTTGGTCTGTTTACTGCATATGTCAAAGAAGCTGCACCATTTAAAATCACATAATGTCTTATGGCTTGCTAACAAAACCAAGTACAGTTCAAGGGAAAACAGAATTTAGAAATTAATTAAAGAACCAAAACCAAAACCTCCTCTTTTGGGTAAATATTTTGTGTAACACCAGTGCATTGTGATACTCATTAGTATCATGCCATAACATATTGAGTCTGGAAGGATTCACACTTACAAACAAACAAACGTTTCTCTTTGACAGCGTATTTTGTTTAACATTTACTATCAGTGATGGATTTTGCATCAGAATTCTTGCTGCTTGATAACTGATTTATTACAATGAATCTAGTCAGTTGACCACAGAAGTTAATAAAATAAGGGAAATGCAAATTCCTATGCTGAGCATGTCTTCATTTTACGTAAGTACTTGGGGGAAAGGATTAAGGCTTAATTATGAATCCCTTTCATGTTTTTTTCCTCTTTTCCTAAAGTGTTTAATGATTGCTTTGACATACATCCGCCAAACATTTCTTCCTGACTCTAGAGACCATATTTTCAATAGAAATTTTAACATGTTTTGCCCCAAAGACATTTTGAAGTCATTAGATGTACAAAGCCCTTAGTACAAGTATAAAAATGTGCATGAAAAATGAATAGTGGCATGTGCAAAAAGTGCTAATGAGAACTTTTAGTGCCTTTATCAGGTAGCTGAAATGTTGACAAAAATGAAAATATCTTTGCAGCCTCACAGGTTAGAGTATCTTGACACAGTGAAATGATGCTGGCTTGTATCTCTGTAGTTGAAGGAAAGACAGAACAATATTTTTGTTTGTCATTAGCTGTGGCAGCAGAGGCTGGGGCTGTGTTTTGCTAGTGCCAGGTTAGCACTGGGGACCAGCATTGATTGGAACTTGGAGGATTTGTGGCTGCATGTGTCTGGCTTTTAGTTTTTGAAGGCTCCAGGATAGTGGGCCGTTGAGATGTAGAGTTCAGGGGAGATCTGTCAGGGAGCGTTTTAATTAAGAGCTAGAGTTAGGGGGCATTGTAATACTACTGTGGGTTCAAATTCTCCTGGGATTTTGGTTCTTCCATGACTGAATGTTTTTAAGGAAACAGTATGTGATTACTACAAAGAGCTCAGATTAATCACAGCTGTAAACTGAGTACTACCACATACACATCTGACTTGGAATGTGTCACAGGCAGCTTGGCTTTTAAAGACATCTTTCAAAGTGCTGAAGGGATTTTATGTATGAATATGCGGACGATTATCTATTTACCATCTTCACCTGTTCACTTGGTTTTTGTTTGTTTTTTCCCTGCTGCAGACTATGTCAGAGAGCCACAATGATCATGCAAAATAACAGTTCAGCCTCGCCCCTCTTTTCAAATGTGAGCTCCTTCTGGAAGAGAGATTCACCTGGACCGAGACTCCTGGATGAAGCAGCGTCGCTCATTGGCAGCTATGATTTCCCTCAGACCACAGAGAGTTTTCCCTTCTCCGCTGTGGAATTGACAAACATGTCCCTAAATGCCACAAGCAAAGACCCTCTGGGTGGACACACTGTCTGGCAAGTAGTTTTGATTGCTTTCCTCACTGGGATCCTTGCACTGGTGACCATCATAGGAAACATCCTAGTGATTGTTGCATTTAAGGTTAACAAACAACTGAAAACGGTCAACAACTACTTCTTGTTGAGCCTTGCTTGTGCAGATTTGATCATCGGTGTTATTTCCATGAATCTTTACACCACATACATCATCATGGACCACTGGGCTTTGGGAAACTTGGCCTGTGATCTTTGGCTCTCCATTGACTATGTCGCCAGTAATGCCTCTGTCATGAATCTCCTTGTCATAAGTTTTGACCGGTATTTTTCCATCACTAGGCCGCTTACATACAGAGCCAAACGAACAACCAAAAGGGCTGGGGTGATGATTGGTTTAGCATGGATCATCTCTTTTGTTCTTTGGGCCCCTGCCATCTTGTTCTGGCAGTATTTTGTTGGCGAGAGGACTGTACCTCCTGATGAATGTTTCATCCAGTTTCTAAGTGAACCTATCATCACTTTTGGCACTGCCATAGCTGCCTTTTACTTGCCAGTCACCATTATGAGTATTTTGTATTGGAGGATCTACAAGGAGACCGAGAAACGCACCAAAGAGTTAGCAGGGCTACAGGCTTCGGGCAGTGAAGCAGAGGCAGCACGTTTCGTGCACCAGACAGGCAGCTCCCGGAGCTGCAGCAGCTACGAGCTGCAACGGCAGAGCATGAAACGCTCCACCCGAAGGAAATACAGACGCTGCCACTTCTGGCTCACAATGAAGAGCTGGGAGCCCAATGCAGACCAGGGGGACCAAGAGCACAGCAGCAGCGACAGCTGGAACAACAACGATGCTGCTGCGTCCCTTGAAAATTCAGCCTCCTCTGATGAAGAAGACATCGCTGCAGAGACCAGAGCCATCTATTCAATCGTGCTGAAGCTTCCTGGTCACAGCGCCATCCTCAATTCCACAAAACTACCCTCCTCGGAAGATCTGCATGAGTCAGGGGATGAACTGCAGAAATCCGACATGGAATCGAAGGAAAAGAAACCTAAAAAACTGCACCCTCCCAAAAGTGTTCAGGATGGTGGAAATTTCCAAAAGAGCTTTTCTAAGCTTCCAATTCAGACAGGGTCAGCAGAGACAACCACAGCTTCTGATGGCATCTCATCAGTGACCAAGACATCTGCAGCCCTGCCCTTGTCCTTCAAGGAAGCAACCCTGGCAAAAAAGTTTGCCTTGAAGACCAGAAGTCAGATCACAAAGCGAAAACGAATGTCACTTATCAAAGAAAAGAAAGCGGCACAGACGCTCAGTGCCATTTTGTTTGCCTTCATCATTACCTGGACCCCATATAACATCATGGTTCTGGTGAACACCTTTTGCAGCTGTATCCCCAAAACTTTCTGGAACCTGGGGTACTGGCTTTGCTACATCAATAGCACAGTGAACCCTGTGTGCTATGCACTGTGTAACAAAACATTCAGAAACACTTTCAAGATGCTACTGCTGTGCCAGTGTGACAAACGAAAACGACGCAAACAGCAGTATCAGCAAAGGCAGTCAGTCATTTTTCATAAGCGGATCCCTAGGGAGGCTTCATAGAATAGTATTTTTTAAACAATTAAAAAAAATAACGAAGGGGGAATGGGACGGGATGGGACGGGACAGGATGGGATGAGATGGGACGGGA
The DNA here is from genome assembly GCF_034638445.1 of Ciconia boyciana. Classification (NCBI taxonomy): domain Eukaryota; kingdom Metazoa; phylum Chordata; class Aves; order Ciconiiformes; family Ciconiidae; genus Ciconia; species Ciconia boyciana. Next base: position 86,948,144 of record NC_132936.1, read on the forward strand.
TGGGATAGGAAGGGATGGGACGGGACGGGATAGGAAGGGATGGGACGGGATGGGTTGGGGGGGAGGGTGGTTCCAGGGTGCTGATTGAAACATTTAAACATCAAGACGTGAAAGCAGCTGCCAGGCTTATGTATCCTTTTAATAAATCCAGTTTAATATAAAAATCAAGTCTGCATTCAGCAAAAACTAACAAACTTCAACGTTTTTACTAAGGAGTGAAAGACTTAATAAAGTTTTCCTACAAATTTGCAAGAAGCTGTATAGCAATTATAAACCCATTACTGATCTGCCCAGCTCTTTGATTATAATCAACTCTGGGATCTCAGGTAAGCACATCTAGCTAGCCCATCTCTTCTGTTTCCAAGGAATCCAACAACTTTCAATTCAAGTCACATACAGATGTAGCAAGCTGGCAAAACAGGATTATGAAATTATTTGAGACACTGTATAGGTTGCAAAATTGCTTCTTGTTGTCCAGGTAGAGCTTCCTGTCTACTTCTCTTCTGGTGTATTGTTAATTGTAGCCCGGATTCCTGATTGCCAAGTATCTATGTGTGCAGCTCATGTTATATATATGTGTGTGTGTGAGTGTGTATGTATGCATAACATACATTCACACCTCCAAAATACACACATACCAGGAAAGAGGTGATCTATTGTTCTAGGTTTTACAGGGCCCCCCATCACAATTACAGGTGAGTGAAATTTAAAAAACCACTTCAGATTATAAATATGTATCTCATTATTTGCCACCTGAAATTCAAGTTTATCTTTGAAACCAAAACATGGTGTCCACATTTCAAATGGAGAGAACCAAAGCGTAGCCTGTGAGCCTAGCAGTCTACAGAATTTTATAATGGGGCACATGCCCAGTAAAACCTTAATCTCGAGCACAGTACCTCTCCCCAAAGTTATCACACCTCTTTAAAAGATATGAAGGTGAAAGGAATTGAAGGCTACATTCAGGGCAGAGTATGAAGTTACCTTCGTAGGGCGTAGGATGGCGAAAGCTCACCTCTGGGCTGCAGAGTGCTGATGCTCAAAGGGGGTTGCTCAGGAACCAGGCGGGCGCAGCCATTAGCAGGAGCCCCATTTCATGCTCGGGCGGCTGCGCTGCTCTCGGGGCACACACGGACACTGCGACGCCTTGTCCTGAGTTGCACCGTGTGGAGCCACCACCCTTCTCGGAGCCAGCGCAGATCCAGCGCACAGTGTCCGCACAGCTTCCAGTGAAAGTCCGAGTTGTAATTGTCCATGTTAACTTGGTGGAGCCCCCCGGCTTGCGCTCTCTGCCCAGGTGGTCCTCAGATGCAAAAGATTTGCGTAAAAGAAATGCTTTATTTTTGCACGTGAAGGATGCTCACTAAAAAGGGTTTCTTTTCCAGAATCTGTTTTAAAAATCATTGGGAGAAGTGCACCTAGATCTGTTTAATGCCAGGTTATTTGGTGTTGCGAAACATGTGGATATTGCCAATTTGTAACCTGGTGATTTTTTATAAAGACAATTTTAAAAGGGCTTTAATATTTATAGCTTAGACATGACCAGTATTTCCTGGTATTTGTGATGTGGTCTGCACCAAACAGGATTTATAAAAGTCAGAGATCCCCTGGGGAAAGGATTGTACTTTAAACTATTGTTCTAAATCTGATTTAGCTACATGTTGAAAGATAATTTTGTATTCTCCTTTGAACTGACCAAACCTTTTTTTTATTGCTTAGACTCTTATTTTGCTGAAAATAAAACAAAACAAATATCTTCTTTTACAAAGGGGCATCAGTGTTGCGAACACAGAACTGATGTAAAAGCTGCTTTTGTATTCAGTGTGAGATGGTGTTTACAGATGATTTTGACAACAGTGGAAATATATTAAATGGTGTCTGTGTATCTGAACTATTTAATTTTGTGTTATGTTCATATGAAGAAATATTTATACATACTTCACCAAATGTTTTATTTAATGTTGATAAATATTGCTCTTCAGTCTTCAGCTATAGCGTCCTTTTAAAGTGATTCATAAAGGTCTGCTTGAGAAATGAATAGAGTATACCTAGCTTTCTTGTCACTAAAACAAATACTCTTGACATACAAATCTTTCTTTTGTATGAGTTGTTTAAAATGTCTACCTAAAGGTAAGCTTGTAGATGATATTGCAAGTCTACTGCAAGTACAAGTTTAGTATAAAACATGAAAAAAAGTTAAAGTTTCATCTATATGTCACAAGTGCATTTTGAGCTAAAGATGCCCAGAATTGGTTTACCAGTCTGGTAGCCACATACAACCAAAGACTTATAAGGCACCCATGTTGCAGAGAAAATTAGTGACCTTTATTTATAGAAAGAAGCATATATTTGAAATATATTCATTACTCAAGTTGACCTAACTAACGTTTTAACATTTAAATATATATCTATATCTATATATATTGCCATATTATTATCTTCTGATATCTAGAGTAGTGCTGTGCCCCTAATACACAAAATGTGAGAGCACGTAAGGAAGCCAGAGTTCATCAGGGGGATTTATGGTATATTAGATTTGATTTTACAATGGGAAACTATTATTTTTAATGAAGTTAAGCTTCCTTGAAAGCAGCTGTCACCACTGTTTACATAATAGGAAGAGTTAAACCCTTGGATTGTTTTAACAGAGAAATAAACAACCTGTCTTTTGATGTGTGAACAGGCTTTAAAATGTTATTTACAGGCATCATAAAATGTGTATGTATACACATATTGTAGCATAGATCAATTTAGTTATTATTTATTTAATGGAATATGCACTATAAAATATTAAGAATTTGGCTGTGTTACAAGTACAGTGGGGATCAAATTAATTTGTATTTTATATGTCTATGTGTTTGCTTTAAACCCATGCACACACAAAAAATTTAGCTATATGCACAAGTGGATATATTATTTACGAACACAAGCGTACATGATAGGTTGCAGAAGAAGAACAATGCAAGACCAAAAGGTACAATCTGACACAGCACTACTTATAAAAAGTACAAATGATGTAATATTTCATCTGTTTTGAGGAAAATTAAGTCAGAAACATGACAGAAAACGTCATTCTGAGGGCAGACAAACAGCTCAGTCCCACTCCTCACACAGAAAGCTTGTTTTTCAGAGACCAAACGTCATCCCCATTAATTGCAATAATACAAGATTAGACTCCATACGAAGAGGATCAAAACATCAGAGGCGATAGCCAGACAGGAGCCATTGGGTTGTCTGGAGAAAGCTTTGTAGAGTAGACCCCAATCACTGTCAGCCACTGAACAGCTCTAAGACAACAAAATACGTTATAATATATGCTTGGCTTTCTCGATGTCAAATTGTGATAGAAGTACCAGTACCAGTATAGGTCTGTATACAGACCTGTAGTATACAGATAGTATACAGATAGTATACTATCTGTACCAGTATAGGCTGTGAAAAATGTCTGATCCAAAGATCCAGGGACAGGTGTCAGGGTGCATGAAGCGCTATACCCTACCACAGCGTAACACACTTCCTACAAATGTAAACTGCAGATCAATGTGGCACAGTTCTAAAGCTAAACAGATACAGGAAAGGCCTGAGCAGTTCCCAGGATCTAAACCTGTGGATCTATATATACTGAACGATAAATGACCTAAAGGAATCTGGCAGTTTCGTGAGGATACCCACACAGATGTTCTGAGGCAGTCTGTGAGCTTTCTCAATTATGTACAACTTCGCTTTCTTATTTTGTTGTCTTGATTATTATATTTCCTTACTTCTTCTGCAAGAATATTCTAAAAAGTCTTGGCTCATTATCACCTTGATATATAAGAAGTGAATACAAGTCCCAAAGTACACTCGGTTTGCCTCTACAGAATGCAAACATCAAAGCAAAAGGAAATTTTAATCTTTTTTCCCTGATCAGCAGCATCAGTAATTTTGAATATACAGTTATCATCATGCTACCATATATTCAGTAGGGATAGTCATGGAGTATCATGCTAAGCTATTTATAAACTGCATTTCACTTGCCCCCTTGACCATATGACTATTTATGTATCCCTATTCAAATTTATATTTGAGATTCCAAACCCTTAGTCTCCTCCAAATGGCTCCCAGATTCTTTTCATAAAATGTGCTTTACAAGCTTGTCTTGGTATCAGGCTTTTTCTTTCCTTTCAAAATATTCCTATGCAAAGTTAAGCTGCTCTTAGACTATCAGAAGGCACATTACTAGCTCCAGTGGTTGTAGTGTTGAGGTCTGATACTTTCTTTTCTAAGGATGTATAAGACTTATCAAAAAGAACTGGAGCAGGATCCACATATTCCAGGTCCTTATCAGCAGAAATGGTCTGTTCCACACGTTGGCTGTTCACCAAGCCTGACCTTCTTTGGGGCATCTGGGGATGACCTGTCCCTAAGGACATTCTGCCAAGCCCCCACTAGCTTGAACTTCATCCAGTTAATGAATCATCACGTATTGTAATACATTTGAAAATTTCTAAAAACATACATATTCATTGTGGTAACTCTGAATATTGTTTGGCCCATGTAAATCTACTGTGCCCTTTCACAATTTGCTTCCAGCTTCTGTGATTTTCTATTTTATATATTCCTTTATCTTTTATGTATTCACCCATGCAAATACCACTGCACTTGCTTCTGAGAGCAGGTCAAAGTGATATATATTTGTAGATTGCTTCTTGTTAACCCAAAGGATATGTACAGATGTCTGGTGGACTTGAGGTGTTCATAATGATGGCTGTCTTTTCTGTCTCATGAACTGGACTCCTATGATACCCAAGCACTTCTGTTTGGAAGCTTAGCTAAAGCATGTATGACATTCAGGTTTTAATAGAATTTAAAACGTTATTTAATTAGGATTTTCCTTGTATCAGGCATAGATCATTTGTAGGTTCTGCACTTTTCTACTTCTACTTTTAGGAGCTGCCAGATAGATATTGGGGAAAATACTAATTTGTAATGTCTGTTACTTGGGCATTTTTGTACTTCAGCTTTTAAGGTAAGCAGACAGAGAGTAGCTAATCCAGTTGTGCTATTTGTTGGAAACAAGTTGAGTATGAGTAGGGGTGTTTGGAACCGTACACTATGTTTATTCCGTTTCATACACTGTGGCATCACAATTGGCTGAGATTGACCATCGCAGTATTTGATGTCACTGGCAGGTCTTCACCGTCTTAACTGGCAAACTCAGTAACTGTGCCACACTGGCATTCCGGACTTTGACTACTTTTCACCACCCACATTGTACATTCAAAATATAACATAGATAGTAATCTTTTTTCTCAAGAAAGATTGCTGTAGTTGTTTCCACATACCCTCCTAGATGTGCTTGAGGATTTTTTGTGTAATTTTAAATATTAAAATGGATCAGGGGAGTTTCAGTTAGTCCTGACAGAGATTGTTTAACGGAAGGAGTACAGGGAACACAGGGAAACATTAAGATAAGTGCTACTTATTTCATGGCTTATTCCAACATGTATTGTGTGGTATGCACATTGTACCTATACATCTATGCACTACGTGTATCTCAGAAGGATAACGTATGTATGACATAGTACAGTGTATGTACATACAGAGAGATGCACACACATCTAGAGCAATGTATATGGATGTATATACAAACTTATGCTGAAATTGTCAGCTATGGTAAACATTGCCTTTGATGCCTCATCAGTTGTAACTGGACAGTGGAACTGTGTTTAAGTCTACTCTGCTTAGCTGCAAGAAGAGTTTCCACATCTTTCCTTAGTGCATATTTTTCCAATTGCATTGTCTTTATTTCTGAATGTGGTGTTTTCAGTGTATTGTGCTGGCTCTTCAGACATTACGCAAAATTTAGAAATGCATGACCAGATTTCACTTATTGAGCTATTGCATCAATACCGCACTAGGTTTAACTCCATTAGCTTAACCAAAATCACTCTGGGTTTGCCCAATAGGAAAATAAAGGCCTCTGTTTCTAACAGTAGATTCTGTCTAAGTTCACATAACTCCTATGTTCATGTGAATGTCACTGTCAGTTTCTCAACATCGGTACAGGAATCCAGCCACTATTAAAACAGTTTGAGGCAAATGTCACAAAAATATAAAGGCAAAATAAAACAAGTCACCACCACAAATTATTTAAGGTAACAAGACCAGCGCTCCTCCCATTAGAAACGAGAGGAAAAAATTATCATCCTCCCTCACTCCATCCTATTGCTCTGCCCTTTCTGTTGCATGGAATAATACTTTTCATTTGCCAGTCCCACAGGTGGAATTGTGCAAGCTTTAAAAGCCTCATTTGCCTGGTAGGACTAAGAAATGCACAGCCTATCTGGATCATTCACCCTTTTCTGTTCTTGGAAACAATAAAACCTTGACTGAGTTTAACTGGGATGTATGATGCTGGCCTCAAGGAAGGTCTTCCGAAAATGGTGATAAAACCATTCAGCTCAACTGTGGTGAGGAGAGCTAACTTTTTTCCAAGCTAGTGAAGCTATGCAATTTATTTAACTTGGCAGAAAGCGTGGAAAAAAACCCAAAACATTTAAAGTTTTTATAGATGTGAACATCCTCCCTGCATAAGGGTGAATAAACACATGTAAACAGTGCCCAAAAAAGTTCAGCGTATGAATGACTCTGTAAGCCAAAAGCGCGCATCACCACCAGCTACACTGTTGGCAGAGCAGCCTGACACCCGAGTCAGGCCTTTGTGAAGAGATCCTTATTATAGCAGTCTAGGACTAAAGAATTAGGCATTAATATGAAAGCAGGATTTGTTCATCTGGGTGTATGTGTGTGCACAAACATGCATTTTCCAGGAATTTGATGGGAAATTCTTACTCTCTCCAGGACAAAAGTTTAGTGCAGTATCTGGAATGAAAGAACGTTTGAAATGGTCTGGTAATCATTACTTGACCATGGCTAATCATCAGAAAAGCACAGGACGTTACTGTACAGAGAGAACTTAAATTTATTTTTCAAATCATTCATAAGGGCATAGTTAATTTACTTAAAATACTCAAAAGATCTGAACACTTTTACAGTATCATGGAAATAAAGTCTCCGGACAAGAATCTGATTCCTTATGTGGCTTCAAAATATCCAGTCCCCTTGAGACTATTTTTCTTCTGGATTGAAATCTTGGGGTAACAAAGCAACTGTAGTCACTCCTCAAATACTACCTAGTCTAGAGATGTCAAAGGGATGAGGAAATGGCCTTCATCAATTTGTGCTTAATGAGTCCACTTTAAGAATGATTATCATTGTGGCCCAGACCAGTTAACACCGTGAGGGTAAAAGATATCACGCAATTTACTTTGAACCCTGCACAGTGCCGCACTCTGTGTTGTGCAGATACATCACAAGAAACAGACCTGTGCAGCATATCCTGATGCTCAGTACTTTTCTGCACTCATTATTTTTACTTTTCATATGGATTCAGTACCATCCTATTGAATACACCTATTGAATATACCTATTCAATATACCTATTCAATACCCTCTTCCATCAATATAGAAGTATGCCATTTTTTAGCACCTGCAAAATTATATTAAATCAGTTGTAGCTAGAGTTAAGCAGCTTTTTTCTTCCAGTGCTGTGATTTTTTCTGATTCAGAAATACATTCCATTTGTTTGCCACATATCTTCATTTATGACGTTTATTTTACAGCTGATAGGTATTAGGAAAAAACCTTTCCACTGTTCAGACTGTGGAAGTATCTCTGAGTAAATATTTGACTCCTTTATTCAAAGTGAGTGTGGTTTCGTGACCATAGGCTAATCTGAACAAAAACTTCTGTGTATAAGGACAGACGAGACTTTATCTCCTGCCCTGCCCACACACTTCACAGAATATGATGGAGGGTCCTTTCAGACTTGTTTTCAAAATAGTATAGCTACAGAAGTAGTTGCGCATTTCCCCAGTTATTGGTACTGTCTGAAGAGACTTAAGCTCATGCGTTTTTCTCCCTGTTGTGACACAGGAATTATCCGTATGAAGAAATACCACACCACTGAGCACAAGAGAAACTTCAGCTAATAAGCGCCATTTTTTTTTGTACTCTGTACAACGCGTATTGACTGACGCAGCATCCATCGTTAGAGGTGAAATAATACACAGTACGACTGCAGATTCACGTCTGCTCTCAGAAGCAAGCTGCATAGGGAAGGATCATTGAAATCAGTATACTCAGTGCACAAAAATGCCTATTCAAAAGTTAAAGCCTAAAAAAGCATGAATTGCCGTTCACTGCTTTCTGAAAGAACTAAGAAAATGCTAAATATCATGTGAAGTTTTGCAGTTGTAAGCTGTAGACGTTAGAAGAGGTCACAAAGGAGACATAATTTTTTTCACACAACTTATCCCTGGGTTTCTAGCGGTGAATGCAGGTGAACCCCTCACCCAGGTGACTGACCCCCGGTCTGCCTGCCTCAGCGTTGATCGCAGGATTTTTGCCCCTCCACCGACAGCCACGGGACTCCTGCTGAGTGCAAAGCTGGAAGTCAGCTCCTGCCCCGTCCACCCCGCTGGGGGAAGGGTGTGGGCCACACCAGTCAAGACAAGTTGTTACAAGAAAGAGTCATAAGCTTCCTGCTTCTATTTGGAGATAGCGGGTATTTTTGTGATAGAAATAGAGATAACATTACAGGAATCTGATGAACATGTTATGTGTTTCCTGGTAAGTTTTTCTGTTCCTATTACTTGAAAGCTTTCTGTGCCGTTCTTCTGATTATGGAGCAAAACAAGTTCCAAAGGCAATATCTGAATATATATTTTTAAGGCTTGAATATTTTAAATAAATTGACATTTTCCTGGTTCTTTCTGATTTTGAAGGATATGGGCAAATTACATGCAGTAATTAAGCAGCCCAGAAATCGCTTTCATAAAAAGGGATTTGTAGTTTTACTCCTTATCAAACGCTGATTTTCTTCAGCCAAAACCAGTGGAGCTGAACTTACTGTAAATGGATGAAATAATTAGGAAGCAGTAGAAGGGAGACCCTCACCTTCTGCTACATAAAAAGACAGTGCTTGAGCATTCACTCAAAGTCTGGTACCTATTGGTCTAGTGGTAGCCATCCATTTAGATACTATACAAAATATCAACATTTTTTACATTATTGGTCAAGTTGCTCTTTTTTTGCTAACGGCTGCCTTACTGCATAGCAATTCTTCTGCTGACTGATTAAATTCTGTGTCCTGGTAAACTCTCAGCAAGAATAATTGGTCCTAGCTCATATTGACGATGGTTTGCAAAACACTAGTACATTAATTGGAAGAGTAGAGGTGGATAATGACAGAGAGCAATTGTTTCCCTCAGTAGCAATGTTTTAGAGGAACCTTCCCTTTCGCAGCTAATAAAAGCAAGAGTAAAAGAAGATATACTGAGACAGACTCAAATGCTTTTGTAGGTGTCCTCCCCTCTGGAATGACGGCCAGCACTGCAGTCCTGAGGGCAGAAGGTGGCTGGCCATGTGTTGATAGAAAAATGAACGCATTGGCCCAGGTCAGGTGTCCTATGAGCTCTCACATTTCTCCTTTCACTGCATTGGGTATCAGTCCAAAATGTGCTGTCAAAACTTGGCTCCTACTAAACTGTCACAGTGGAACATTGTGCTCTTAAGAGATTTTCTCCTGCCAAGATGCTTTAACATCTTTTCTTTTTTTTTTTTTTCTTTTTCACCCTCCACATAAACCTAATCAGGTGGCACCTTCCCGTGTGGAACTTTCCTTGCAAATATATTATTGTAATCTACGAATGACTTCTACCCTGTATGCCCCTGATAACAATTGCATTAATATAAGCCGATAAACTCATTTCTTTAGTTGCTGCTCGTAGAGTGGCTTGCTAGTTAAGATAAAAAGTAAATGATGTGATATAAAGTCATATCTGATTGTACAATAATACACTGTGTGCCAAGCAGTTGGTGAGGTAAGGTTTACATAACCAGTAGATGTTGCTTGAACTTTTGAAATGTATTTCCATGTTCTTTTTTCCTCTCTGAACCCAACGCAGGGGCAGAACACAGAACAAGCAATTAAGAAAAATGTAATTGTTTTGATTAAAGTAATTTGAGATTAGAAGTTGCAAGAGGGGTAAACAATCTAGAGAAAGTATTTGAAAGTCTTCATCGTGTAGATCCTTTCCTTTGGGGAAACTGCCATTCCCCTCAGTCTGGGAGGACTCTCTTTGCAGTTGTAGATTTGTAGGAGGAAATTTTGACTCCGTTCATATGCTACAATATTCTTTGGCTGCTATTAATTCACTTAATGACACAGTCGGTTGCTCGGTGAAGTTGCTCTGTGCTCTCTTAGCGGCTGCAAATGCCAGCCTTTTCTGGAGGCTGATCCAAGCCCAGCTCCAGCTGATGGAGAGGCTTCCACTGTGCTACTGACATGCACGCTTTGCCCCTGATGGGCAGGAGGCGGCCAGGCCCCTGCACCACGGCATGGGGCTGCGCTGCGTGGCCTCCCCTCTGCATCCCAAACCTCCGCCCGCGCGTCCCGCACCCTCTTCTCGCCGGGCACAGGCCTGCAAAGAAATTCTCTGGGAGAACACAGAGCAAGCACAGCGAGCCATCAGTGGCCAGGTATCTCCTTCCAGTTCCCTTCCTCCTTCTTGCTGCCCGATGACGGTATAGTCACACAACAAAAACAGCGGCTTCTAAAATAATTTCCAGCTTAATTGTCAACTGCAGTGGCCTTTATTCCCAATAGCATTAGAGGAAAATGGAAATGAGGAATTGCTCGTCTCTGGCCCATTTATGACTTCTTCTTTTTTTCTTTCTCATTTAAATGATTTATGTATAACAGTTATTTGTTTGGAGGAAAGATTGCAGCTTACTGATGCAGCATTCTGATAGATATTTTAGCATATTCAGAGAAGAGAAAATTCAGTCACACAAACAGCCATCTTGCATTTCTTTTTCCTTTCTTCCCAAATTCATTGCAGACAGTTTTAGACTCACCTCTGGCTGCACGAGTGTCTTCCTGTATTTTTGACAATTGAGCAATTTTCTCACATCTGCCAGTTTGTTCAAATTTCTTCCTTTATCTGTTCCCTTACTAATGATTTCTGAATTAGTGAGCTTTTGCCCTTTTGATGGTGCACAGAGTCTGTTTGCACCAGCTTTAGATTAACTATGTTATTTTAGTTATCGGGAGCAATCCAGCTGCGGTATGAACCTCCTCTGCCTTACCTCATTTTACAGCTTGAATTAGACCCTCAGCATTCTCTATTATCACACGCTCACAGACAAGGGGTTCTGTCCAGTGCTTTTAATCTTCATAAAATTTATTAAAATAATCAAGTGCATATAACTGAGGTGTTAAAAATACCAATCCATAATCCATCCTATTACTTTAAAGTACCATATCAAATATCTTTTCCTATTAGTTGTGGAAGCACATATCTCAGTGCATAGCCATGACTAGCTACGTAGCCTATAATGAGATCTAATACAAAACAGATATTCTTCAAATATTTCATTAAATAATGTGACCTAATTCATCCTGGTTGAACAGACTTATTTTAGCTCAATCCTGCTGTTAAACCTTCTTCAAAATTCTCATTAGCATCAATGGAAATTCTAGCAAGAGCAGATAAATCAGTCTCTCTTTATAGGACAGATAAATAATGCTTTGGTTTTGTATTTCTAGTTAATAAATGTAATCAAATTACTTAAAATATAAACACTCAAAGCCTGTCTGTGCCCTCAGGGAACCCTTTTCACTATCCCAGCGCAGTAAAGCTGCATATAGCAGGACATATTCCACTAATACAGTCAAAAATATATGGGTGTATAAGACTAAACAGCTAAAAAAAAAACCAACATACTGTAAATGACGTGATTGAGTGAAATTGTATGTATATTTTTCAAGTCTTCAGAATAGTTGAAGTTTTAACTTATTTCAAATTTTTAAGTTGAAATCTATTCATATTTGGAAATTTTGTACAACCTTGTAAAGTTAAATACTATGTCACTGTAATTTATTTTTGTTGTCATATATTGACACATGCTCATTTATATATGAAGTGTACTGTTTATCAATTGCTTCTAAGGCAGCAATAAAAACATGAAAGTTGTTCTCATTTTCCTGTCACAGCTGTCATTTGTATCCGGTATATGTTTTTACTCTATTTTAATACTTTTAATCTTGTTCCTTACTAAAACAGATAGCGTACTGAGTTTTTAACTGTATGTCTTCCAGTGCTCAGTCAATACATGGGCTATGCTTGCCTGTGCAGCTATGAGAATTTGGGGATACGTTGTGCAGAAGCCCTAGGAAGAGATTACCACTTCGGTGCATCACCCCACGAGGACATCAGAAAGTGAATGGGAGCAAAAAGTTGAAACTCTTTACTTTTCCTACCAGTTTTGGTTTTACTTTTTAATGGTAAGGTTTCCACATCATACCACGAGTCCTTTCAGGCTCTGTAAAGTGCTGGGCATTCAGACCTCTTATGAAAATGAGCGTGAGTAGAAGTTACAGAGTGCCTTAGAATATCAGTCCTGATGTTGAGATTGGATTCAGTAAAAAAGCTCTTCTCCAATTTCCCTCCATCTTGCAGGAAATGCTTTAAAACCTGCCTCCACAAGCACAAACAGTGGGGGGCTGAAGTACTTCCCACCCCTTGTGCACAACGGGATATGCCAGCAAACTCCCGGCCGTATGGAGTGCTTGCATGTGTCCAGCTTTTCCCTCAGGCCAACCCAAAGGCTAGGTGTGTAACAGAGGGCAAATGTATTTTCCATACATCAAGGCACACTTGTTGCTATGGAATGCAATCATCTACAGACTTCTGAGTGTCGTATCTACAGCCGAAGGCATGTGGGCAATGGGCATAACTGGAGAAGTTTCCTACAGGGATTCCATTTCTTTTCCTCCTTGCTGATCTGAGGAACATAAATGTAAAGATAATATTGATAGTAAAGGGAGCTAGAAACAATAAGTTTTGCTTTATATGATGGTCTCTCCAGTAAAGTACTAGAAGAAATACACAAAACAGTTAAAAAAAAAAGGGGGGGGGGGGAAGACCCTGGACATTGACCATACATAATATAAAGGGAAAACAAATGTATGTTGTGAAGTCGTTTGTTTACTTTGTATAGTTACTACAAAGCTGGACTATTTTCTTGCTGGATGTCCTTTGTTACCTGCTTGTGTCATGAGCCTTTCTTCTTGATCGCTATCAAACTTCACCTGTCCATCTTCCTTCCTTTTATTCCAGGATGGAATAGATTTATTGTCATTGTCACCCTTTCAGGAATAAATGCGAACTGTGTCTCACAGAGTAACTCCAGCAGCTGGAGCACAGCTGGGTGCAGCGAGCGGCTGAGGGTGCCGCTGCTCCAGCCCCGGCTGGCGGACCTACGCTGGTCTGCTTGTGCCAGGCTCGGGAGGGAGACAACACACACTAGGAATTCGTGCTGGTCGCCTGAAAGCAGTAACTCTCCACCCAGATTAGGAATGCCTTCTCAGCTGATATAAACTAACCTATTTACACTGTAAGAGAGAAAAGAAAAGGGAACAAAAAAAGGAAGACTGATACAGCTAACAGAAATGCTGTCTGAGAGGTGGAGGCTGCTGCTGGTTGCTCTTTCTGGTGAGTCTGGGACCCTCTCAGCAGCTTGTGTGGCTGAAATGAGCTGGGAGGTTTGCTTGGCTCAAGTGTGCAGCATAGTCTTAACCAAGGCCTGGTTATTGGGATGCCAGCAGCGAAAGCCCTACCTATGTCTTGAAAACTCTTGAGAGTTATTGGTGCTGCATTCAAACATCAGTTGCTTCCAGTAAGGCTAAGACAGTGATAGCTATAGATTAAAATCCTGGATTAAGGTTTTAAAGATGCCTTTAAGGAATTTTAAAGTAACTCTGGATTGGGACTACAGCAAATTCCTGATGCAGGCACCTCCAAACTGCATAGTCCAGCTCCGGTTCAGAAGCCCTAATATAATTTCTTAAAAACTATTTGTTCCTAATTTTCTGAAAACCCTCAACCTTTTCCTTAATGCAAATGGCTCTGTGCTGCACTCTTTATAATTCAGGCTGCTTTATTAAATAAAACAATAAGCTCTCCTCATGACTTGTAACCAGAATAATGTCTGCCACTTTAGCAGCTAAATACATCTGCCTGATACAAGAAGAAAATGTAAAAAGCACAAATCCTTTTCTCAGCCAGCAAGCTGTTTCCTGATGAGGCTTTCAAACTGGAAATTTACTTCCGCTTCATTGTACAAATATCCATATGCTGCGTTTTTCAGCATTTCTGTCAGCCAGCTGATACAACCCTTCACAGCTTTTTGAGTGTGCTGCTTAATGCAACTAGATGTGGATTCCAGGGAGTTGTTTGTATCTCCTCTGAAGCCGTTCATTCTGCTGTGAAGTAGTCAGGCAGTGGGGCAGCATAGGAAATAGTTGGCTTTCTGAAAATGTTTCCCAGCAATTTTTGTGTTTCTTCCAGATGGGGTGAAAGAAAAAGTAATGCAGCTCCTAATGCTGCTCAAACAAAACCTGAGGGTGTATTAGTCTGTTCCTCAAAGCTTCCACCCACCTTCTTGAAGTTACTTCAACAAGGATTTGCACTATCACTCAAATACACAGACCTGTGGCTCTGAAATATGGCAGATAAGTATCTTTTTGTAGCTATGAAGTATGGCTATTTGGCAGGCTTTTACATGGCTTAAATTAAAACATGCTTATCTCAGAGAAAGAAAAGATGGGATTTTTTTGTCCAAAATGTGTATCGGGGATACAGAGCAAGAGCAGCATCAAAGTCTCCAACTAATATGATGCAAACAAAAAACTCAGTTTTACTTTAGGTGCTTTTTGTAGTTTTAAGGATTTATCATCCTGGTTGTAGACAGTCTGAAAGATAATCACCTTACAGCTGGTGGTTCCACGCAAAACAAACCAGGAGGGATCTTGCACAGAATGAATTCATCTTGCTTTTGGATTATTTTAACAGGGTATGAGAACAGTTGCAAGAGTCCCTTAGATTTATTAATTATGTTATCAACAGATTTTATAAATGAGGAAATATTTGCCTCTTGCCTCTCCTGTCTGTAACAATAAAAGGCTACAGACACCATGGAAACGGGGGGAGGGGGGGGCGGGGGGGTGGTTTGGTTTTGGCTTTTTTCTTGTGGCTGCCAGGCTGTGAAGTTCTTTGCCATGTATCTTTTCCTCTTGACGTATGTGGGGCTGAGGGCAGGACAGGAGCTTCCGGACACATCCAATCTATACAGGCAAAAATCTTTATACGCAGCTCTGACTACAGCAGTGTTCCTTGTAGAAACTTATCAGCAGAAAGACAGGAGAAAATGAGAGGTGGATATAACTGTTAACAGGAGAACTCTACTGAGCACAGAGAAGGCAGAAGTGGAGCAACTGCGGGTTTATGCATAAATATGGTTTTATAATGGATATTCATAAATACTGTGGGTATGTAATGCATAAATGTAGCTGAGTGCACTGCCTGGATTTGGAAGCTATGCACTTTTTGCCAACATCCTCCCTTCCAAGAGCAAACATCAGTATTTTGTTGAAACGGGGAGGAGGAAAAGATGAAAGGACCGTGCATGGAAGAAAATAATCTGGATTTCTACATATTTCATTTTAAGAATTAGTGTCAGATTCAACAGCTGTTCTTTGACTTGATGTGTAATGAAGATAAGTTGTCCTAATTCTTGAGCATAAGTCTGATCTCTCTCCCTTCTGAATAGGGATGTATTTTGTTTGAGTGATTTGCAGCAGTAATAGGACATGTAGAAGGTCCAGCCCTTCCCCTATATGTTGTTTGTAGGAAAATAAGGAGAATGACTAGACACTAGATGGTTAGGTGAGATGGAATATGTCCAGTGGTAAGGACTATTAAATTGTAATAAAAATGAACTGCAAAGGCAGCTGCAAAAAAATAAGAAGCACACACAGAGATTGGTCTAACACTGTTACAGAAAGCAAGAGAGAATAACATCTTGTCATCAGTTTTCTGAACTTTCTCATAATTTTCTATTTGAGTGGTTTGAATTCTCTATCTGTCAATACAGGATGTTGTTAACCTTATTGTGAATGCCTTTTCCAGAGTAGACCAAAGAAGAAAGGAGCTGCAAAAGCCATCAGACAGCTACCCCTTCTTCCCTGCAGAGAACAGGCCTTTGTTCATAAGCCAATTTCTCAGCTGCTGCTGAGTAGTGCCTAGAAAATCACCCAGGCTCAGTGGCTAGGTCTAATAACAGCTAACTAGCAGTAACTGGTTGTTACTATCAGAAGACTTAGAGTTACCTGACTGCCAGATCATCTAATCTGCATGTGATCACTTTCTTCAAGACTTCCTTCATATTGCAGTTGTTCACCATTTTGATAAAATTAGAAAAATAAAAATAACAAAAACAACTGGCTTCCAGCTATTGTAGCTATTACACAACAGCCCAATACTGGCCATAGAATGGATAAACCAATGGATTAGACAAATTATGGGCAAAGTAAATTTGCTATCAGTTAATCTACTGTTTTTGTGAAGTAACAGAAATGGGACAAGAGTCTTTTGTAAACCTGGGATGTTATGAGCTGACTGAGCCAAAGGCAGGACAGTCAAAAGGTGGGGAGGGGGGGAATGAAGCTTCACTGAAATGGATTAATCCTGAAAAGTTTTGACTTCTTCCTTGCTTTCTGAAGATGCCTGGGGAGACTCTCAATGGAATATGAAGCCTCTTTCCAGCTAGAACAGTGTCTCCAAATGGCAAGGTAAAATTAAATCCCAAGAATCAGAAGGTATGATGCTACACGGGGACGCCTGCCAGCTTGTTGCCTGTTTTATAAAATAACTCCCGAAACACACAAAGTATGTTTAGAGAGGAGACATTGTTTTATTCTGCACAGGGTGCAAGGTGGAATATTTCCACAAATCAAGCACACCTGCTGTAATTTTCTTCAATATTTATACATGAAAGTTAACATACCACGCCTATCTAATACATAATCATTAGACTGACTAAGCATCCTCTTCTTCCATTGGCCCGTATTTCCTCTTCTTCAATTTAAAGCTACAGTGTGATTTTAATTCACTGTGCATGCTCACAAGGAGTCGGGGCGGGGGGGGGGGGGGGGTAGTCCTTTCGTTCCTCAATTGGGTCGGTGGTCGCAATCTCCCCCTGCCGTCTTTACCTTTCCCCTAGTTACTGTGATTCCTGTTGTTTTCATGGTGGTTGTGGTGTCCCTTTATCTTTGCAACGTTCCCTGTAAGATGATGTTTCTGTTATTGGTCCTTGAAGTGTTACAGCTTCACATTCTTTGAGAAAAAAACATATGCTTGTTAGTTAAATACGCAGTGCCCGTATCCTCTTATCTGGCTTAAGCATTATCTATTCCTTTGAAGATTCTACAATTCTGATATTCTCATATGTCAGTTTCTATTCCTAACTGTGATCCCTTCTTAGCTACTAATAACTCCTATACTATTTCTATTTTATTCCAAAATATATACACATATATATAAAGTATAAGGTGACAAGCTCAGGTGGCACACAGTGCACAAAAAGACCCAGCTCTTGACCCAGCTCTTCTGCTGCACCTGTTCCCTCACGAGGAGGGGACTGGGTTAGGTTGGAATTTGTTAATGTCAGCAAGAAGTGTATCAGATTGGAAGAGGATTAGACACTATAAGAGGGCATCATCTCTATGTACGTATATAGACTATACAGGCTATTATTCTGTCATAAGGCACAATACTTGTAGAGGTAACATCATGTCTGGTAAATCTGTGTGCAACTCCTGGCGATAGAGCATACCATATTAGCACCCCCTTATTCAGTGTAGCACAGCAGTTGCGATTCTTCTTGGGTGCTCTAGGATTATCACTGGTAAATAGCTTGTTGCTTGTGGTTTAACTTCGGGCGGAGATGTAATATCAGAGTCAAGAATTATCCAAAGAGAGGAGGTATGCGGTAGATCATTAAGGATTGCAGCAAGTGTTTTAGAGCTTCAACTGATGTTGAAGAGAGCATCAGTAGCAATGGGTGTTAGTAGCATTGATTTCTACTCTTACCAATGAGTAAAGCTTGAAGATCACCGAATCAAACAGCTTAGCTGGCAGTACAGAAGATGCTGTTTGGGATTATGATGCAGCCTTTGATTCCACTGAGTGCACACCAGTCAATTCCTACTAAAATCCACTAGGATGTTCAAAGCACTGAGTATGTGATGTGATATTCAGTGACGCATTATGTATTTGGTGACAAAAATAGAAGTTGTTTTACACTTTAGGTGAGCTTCATCTGGATTGTTGGAGAATGACTCATCTAATGTGGACATCTAATAGAGGCCCTCGTGAAAGAAGCTATTTGTCTCAATTGACTATGAGGCATGTCTACAACTAGATCAGCTTACTCTCTCTGTTGCAGATATTTCAAATTAAAAGTCAGGAGTCACCTTGCCATCGGTTGTTGTAGAGGGGAAAAAATCACCGCATACACAAAACAGGAGCATTTTCCCATCAGTTTGTGTTCTTAGATTGCAGTTGCCAATACCCCATAGATACAAATAAGCCTGGCACTCTACAGTAGGTAGGTTAGTGGTCACTTGCTCCAGGCAAGCTCAAGTTTGAAAGCTAGATGGCTTCATTAAGGTATCAGTGTGCTCAAGCAAACCCATAAGCCTTGCTGATGACATACTTGCTTTCAAATCAGACCTTGCTCACATCTAGCCAGCTTGGTTAGGTAAAGTGAAGGTAGGTTATTCAGCAGTGGTGCACCCTGCACATACCCAGCAGAGGATGGGGGAGAGGTGGTGATGAGCACAGGAATCTCCTAAGGAGAAATAGCATGGACTACTAAAAAACTAGATGTGAATAGACATGATGCTGACAAGGGAATGAGAAACATCAGTTTACTAATTAAATTATATGAAAAAAAATTCTATGTAATAACACACTTCATAAAGTCTTGGTCTATATTTGGAAATTTCCTTGCTTCCAAGTGTTCTCAGTCCTCATTTACCTGTATAGATTAATAATAGTGCTCTCGCTGTGGCATAATCTAGTTTATCTGGTTCTACCAGATTACCAGATCTAGGTAGCTCAGAACTCATCAGACTAATGGGGGGGTAGGAGGGAATAAAACAAACAAAAAAAAGGGCAAGCTTTTTCTGTATTAGGGAAAGAATCAAAGTCAATTGTGGGACATGAGGATTCATAATTTCAGATGGATGACTGAAGGTGATACATGCTTGTTAATGCTGGGTCCATTCCCTACTGCACCAACAGTGCTCAAATGGCCACAATCATTCTCAGAAATACACTGGACCAATTTTCCAGAGAGAGGAGCAGGTGCTCTCTCATAGCCCCATCTGGGCTATGATCTCACAGGATCCTCCAAATTGCTAGGTTATAACTCTGTTTAATCTCATCTATTGCTATGTTTATATCACTGAGAATAATATAAGAGTTTCTTCTTATTAAAATGTTTAACAATTTCACTTAACATATTGCAGGCCTCTTTTCTTTCTCACAGTGCCTTGAAACTCAGACGACTGCTCCTGAAGTAAAATCACATGCAACTTGCTAATTTAGCTGCATAATATAAAATACAAATATACTAAATATCTAAGTTTATATCTAATTTATATATTTGCCTACTAGCAGTGACTGTCATAATTATAAATTCAAGAGCTACATAGACATCTTATGGGGGACAAAAATAAAGTAAATGCTTGAACTATTCAACTTAAAACTATTAGAAATAATTGCTTGACTTCTAACATTTTAATGAAGAAGGGATTAGTTCATGATGATACTTTATTTTGGCCTTCTTTTAAGCAACTCCTGGTGGAATAGTCATTAAAAGTGTCAACATGTTTCTTAAGAGAAAGATATTTTTCACTATTTCTAATATATTCTCAACAGTAATTTTACTGATGGGGTTAAATGGTAATGCCAGAAATTGCTATATGATAAGGGTGTTTCCTCTCTAGAATACTTGCAAATAGCTCCAGTTTAAAATCACTTACTTTGCCAAGCATTCACTGGCATGTTTGATGTGTACGTGCATCTCGGGTTTGCTGGGACTGTGCTGTGTGCTCCCCTCTTGTACTGCTTCACATATGTTGCTCTGGAAACTCCCCTGCCCCATTCAGCATCCTTGTGTTAGGAGAAATGCTTATGTTCAAGCTTAAATTACTAGTTTTAAGTGTCTTATACATGCAAGTAGAACATAGAGTTGTACAAGCTTACAGACTATGTTTACAATTACACCAGTGGGATACGGATCTGAACATTTCCAAAGTTCAGGCCATAATAAGCTCTGGGGCTTTGGTGTGAGACTAATTGTAAGACGAGGATAAGGCTAATTACAACAGAGTAAACTGACCTAGTAAGAGAAACCAGATCCTTTAATCCCGTAAACATACAGATCAGTTAAATGCTGAAGCAGTAGTTCTTAGAGGGCGGGGGGGGGGGGGTGTAGAGGGTTACTTAGTCTCAAATATGGTTCCAGTTTAATAGATGACATCTCCCAGAAGTGAAGCGGCTTGCCCACAGTCATAAACCAAGGAGGTGGCTGTAGCCCTGCATGGTCAGTTGGAATCCAATGAGGCACACGCTGCGGCTCTTTGGGGGTTGTACAATAGGTGTTTTGTGAAGGAAGAAATGAGAGAGCCTGGCCCTTGCTGGGGACAAATGTGTAGGGATGAGGAGGTTTTCCCAGTAAGAAATATACTGAGCAAAACTATCTTGGGGTTCCTACTCTTAAAATCACTGAGCAGGGGTGTAGCTGTCTGTGCCAAGCAGTTTATAG
Source organism: Ciconia boyciana (assembly GCF_034638445.1). Classification (NCBI taxonomy): domain Eukaryota; kingdom Metazoa; phylum Chordata; class Aves; order Ciconiiformes; family Ciconiidae; genus Ciconia; species Ciconia boyciana. Next base: position 86,968,925 of record NC_132936.1, read on the forward strand.
TGAATAGCTATCGGAAAACCCCAGAAAGAAATAGGAAATCGAAGGGCATATTTCTGGAGAAATACAGAGCTGGGTAGCTGTGCAACTGGAGAAGGCAGTGCTCTGCATACTGGGCTTCTGGACTTGGAGGATGATGTGGTGCCAACAGCAGGTTCAGCCTGCAGAAATGCTGCATAGCAAAGGCAAAGAAAGTGCTTTGACCTTCTAAGAAAAAAGATAGCAAGGGAGAATGTATATTGATTATAACAGGGAAGGTGAAAGACTGCCTTTAAAAAAGCTGTAGGACTCTTGCTTATACCAGAAGGCAAGAACCTGTAGTTTGCCCAGAACAAACAAAAATCATAAATCAGTTAGAAGTACTGTCTGTAGTATTGAGATCAGAAAGGCTACCAGGCAGATCAGTGCAGTCTTCCCCCTGACTTTATACATCACATCTAACAATTCCATCCTCTCCATAAATGTTTATTTTCAGCTTTATAATGTTCAATTATAATGGGTTCTTTGGACTTAGGTATTGTGGACTTCTTGGTGTTAAGATTACCACAACAGTGATAGACAGTGCATTTTTCTGGTTTATTTTTCCTCTGATTAACAGAGCTGCAAAGTAAAAATTAAAAGAAAAATCTTGTATTGAATTTTTAATCATATTCGAAAAATTGTTATTATATGCAAACATAGATATGCATTTTTTGGTGCAGGATGACTGAAAAGCCTGTGATATCATTTAGTGAATATCTATGTCTATTAAGGCTAGGCACTCCTACTCGCAGAGCATTAGCCACCTCATTACACATGCATTAAGAGAACAGGTTTTGGTAACAGGCAACATCACACGCCTTCCTCAATAAATGGCATGTGCCTTGGGAAAAGTCCTGTCAGATGTGGGAAATGTATGGCAGATGTCCGGGAGCTGCTCTGTGAGCAGCCTGGTGGCACTGATTAAAACTCCACTAAATTGTATTAGCAAGTAGGTTTGTTATTGCCAAAAAGAAATTAAATTTCTTTCAGAGTCAGACACCTATGACAATATCCAGAGCAACAGTGTTTATATGTGACCGGGCAGAGGAGCTATTGCGTTTCCAAAAGGAAGAAACCTACGCAAGCATCGTGGAAGCCAAGGTCTGACCTTACAGAAACACTCTGCCATGCAGTAACATAAGCAGGCTTCCTCTGAACATTTTGGGGAAGAAAGGTAGCAAGTGACAGAAAGCTGGGCAAATTGCACACCCTACATGTAGTTATGCCTGTGCCCCACAGTGAAGGTATTTGTTTTAGTGACCATGCAACTGAGATGAGAATTTGGCTGTGGGACTCGAGCGAAGACATCTGTAAGCAGCAATAGGGGAAGGATGGCATGACACGGAGAGCGCACTGAGCTTCGCAAAAGCTTCCCAGCAGCCATGAGTGAGGTGGTGGGGACTGTCTGCCTTGTGTGGTAAGGCACGATGCCTTATGTAAACTTAAATGAAAATAATATTCTTGTCAATCTATAACTGTACTAGCTTTATAGAACTCAGTAGTGAGAGAATTAAAAATCTGTGCTATTTATTTTCAGTCCCTGAGGCTAGAAGAGTTGGCTCAAAGCAGAGTCGTTACTTGTTAGCATGATTATTCCAAAGTTACATTTAGAAACCCTTCATTTTAATTGTATTCCTGAAGCTGGATCTCTCCACATATAATGGAGTTACACTATAGACTCTCTCCCCACTGCCCATGTTACTTGCATTAGAGATATCTTTTACTACCTGCATCTTGAAATATTTGATCTTCATGGATTAAGGAGTCTCAGCCCCTTCTGCATAAAAAAAGTACCACATTTCGGGGGGAGATTTCCCTTCACAGGGTAGTGAGGAGAGATGCTGATTCATGACATATTTCAAGGTTTCCGTGCTACTTATTATGCCAGCAGTATCCAACCGTGAGCTCGGTTGTTGACTAGACAGACTCAGTATATTCTAGCTTAAAATTTGTGGGAATAAAACTGGACTTTTAGACATAATTCTAGTAATTTAAAATTGTTTGTAGTATTAAAATGTCTGGCACAGAAAACTACTTTTCACATACAGAACAAATATGATTTTCCTTTACTCTGAAAGAGGGGGGTTTATTTATTTATTATTTTTCAGCGTATGGATACTGTAGCCATGACAACAGTGGGTGCCTAGAAGAAAAGTGTGGAGATGCAACAGACATGCCAGAAATACATTATCTGTCAGGATAAAAGATTGCTTCAAGACCTTTGAGTCACAAAACCAAAGTTCCTTGAGGGTATTTTAACTCATATTATTTTTAATCTCCTCAGCAAGGCAAGTGAATAAAAAAAATCCCAAACAAAAAAAAACCACCTTTACTCAATCCCTGTCTGCATTCCACTTTCCTAGGACCTTGACTAGTATATCAGAGTTACAGCACTCAGTTTAAAAAATAATTTTTTTTTCTTTCCTTCTATCTTAAAATGGCAAACACTTTTAAAATTTCAGTTTCAATAAAATGTAAGAACACGAATGTTTTTGCAAAAATCTTAATGTGAAGAACTGAAGGAAGGAGGGAAGGAAGATATTTTCCCTCTGCCCATAGCCAGATATTCATGGACTTGGCTCCCATTCCATCCCAGCTGGAATTTAAGACAGAGGACAAAGGCACCCCATCAACTTCAGTGGGAATCTTTCCCTTGTATTCAGTGTGTACTGGTTCAGACCCTCAGGCTGTATTTCCCTTATACCCAGAATCAAAATGCAGGCAGCATACTAAAGTTTTCCAGGCTCCTGGAAGCCTTATGAGGCTTCCCAATTTAGCTCCGCATAGCCTCGTGTATATTGGGGTAGGATGCCTGCAGGTAAGTGCCCGCTGCCAGAACGATGAGGTAAGTTTTGGTTTACTTACAAACTTCTGATGCCATTGCCACGTTACATGGGGTCCACTCAGGTGAGAATCCCTTCATTCATTGCAAATCACGCTGTAAAGCCCACAGCATAGCCATGATATACATCAGTGTACCATGTGCCTGGTCCATCCATCACACAGAGATGAGAGTCTTCATCTTTCCCTTTTGAGCAAGCTTACAAACAGAACCTGCAAGAGTGTATCCACAGTGTAGGTTCAAATTAAGTTTGACATTGAGACTGGGTTTTGATTTGTGTTCAAAATGTAGGTATGACCTTAAAGTGTACTTATTTTTAATGAATTAACCCCATAGTGAAGGATGCAAGCCTCAGCCTGTATACCTATGGCAAATGTGCCTGGCAATTCCTTATCCCTATGCCTAAGCGTACAATCTGCAGAAGAAAGAATTGCGGGATCCCCCCTCCCTACTGCATGTAGTGCTTGAGCTGCAGCACAGAATAAATGCTGCCAAGCATTAAACTAGCTCCGTGTGCTGCGCTCCAGTGAAGACGATTGCCTTGTCATTGGGTTTGCACTACCTCTCTGCATACCCTACCACATTATGCTTTTCCAGCAATGCTGTTTTCTCTGTCTTATCTTGTTTCAAAGATGCCCAGAGTGTTCAAGGGCTCTCAGGGAACTTATGATCAGCTGAGACAAAGTCATCAGAGCCTGAATGAGAGAGTAAGTCTCTAAAGTACCCTATGGATGGAAAAATGTGTCATTTGTATGAGATTTCAGTAAACCAAGTCTTCATGCTATGTGCTTATTGACTAAAGAGGTAAAATCAGACATTTATCAGTGTTTCAAGACCTAGTATGTTCCTTGCAGTGATTGTAGGGATGATTTTTTTCAGTCTAATGTTTGTGTCCAAACACTTTCTATGGCAAGTGAGCTACAGAATGTCAGAATTAAATAACCATCAGTTTTGATGGTTTCAGCATGGAAATAGACTTTGTGTAAGAAACGTAGATTTGCTTAAATACAGCAAATTCTGCCAAGTGCTAGGCAAACACAAATCAATATACACCTAACCCTAAAATCTGTGTGTATTTTATAATTTAGGAGATGATTCTCTACCTGCAAGCCAACAGTGCCATCCACTGTTTTTTGTATGTTTTCACACAGATATTCTTCAAGATGTTCTAACACAGCAGGTGATCCTGAAAGCATTTTTAAGGGTGCCTTTATGTTGCTTGCTTAAGAGAACAGAATCCTTTTGAACAGACCAATAAATAATATAGGAAAAAAAATCTGTTTCATAGTCTGGTGGGGTTTTAATTGATTTGATCCTCACATCTGCAGAGGGCTTCTCCATTTTTGCAGGAAGCTGACCTGTATTAGTTAGGGACCTTCTCATCCTCACTGACCAAAAATTCCAATGTCAAAATCTAAAGACCAGGTGGAATTGAAGATCCTGGTTATAAAATATTAAGCCTTATTCATTTACCAAAGGACCTGAATTTGTGCTGATATCATGCATCACTCTTTCAACCTATTATATGCTATAGAAGGCACCCAGAGACCATATATAGACCTGTACAAAATCACACCTCTGCCAAAGGCTGTAAATACACACAGACACATGCTCTCTGAAGGGAAAGTGTTTTGATCCAGGATATAAAATCAGTTTCCACACTACAAATGTAAATTACATTAGTACTCCCAGAATTAGGGCTGTTTATTTATTTACATATTTATTTATCTTTAAAGGAAGCCAGGAGGTAGGAGGAATTATTTCATTAATACTGGGGGTTTTTTAAGCCTTTAATGTTTACGTTTTCAAATTATGTTCTGTAGCTGTAAGTGCTAGAATCATTTTTTTTGTTTGGTTGGTTTGGCTTTGGTTTGGTTATGCGAAAGCGCAGATTACCACATAAGTACCTGAGATACAGATCTACAGAAAGACAAAAGTTTTCATACAACTGTGAGAAGCCACACCGTAATTTTAAGAATCAAAAAACAACCATGCAATCTACTTTTCTGGATACATTATACCTGCATACTTACATGGAGGCTGACCATACTGCTACCATTGTTCTGCAACCCAGTTATGAACTGAAGGGCGTCCTTCTATTAGCTGCGGGGGCAGCCCCAATGACTAGAGCTGTGTTACTGCCACAGGCTGCCATGGGCATGCTTACACTTACATTTTCCTGGGGCTGCAATGTAAGCTACCTCTTGCTCTTATTTCCATAAGATCTTGTCATGTGTACAGGGAAATTATTTTTCTCTAGTTAATGACATTTGTAGTAACTGCTCTTCTCAAGCATCACTTCTTAATTGCCTGTTAGAAGTTTGGTAACTTTTTATGTTGTTCAGATAAACATGTTTTGTATGCCAGAGTAATAAATGTGAGCCTTCTAAATTTGAAATAAAATAGTTAAATTTTGAAATATGCTATAAACAAATGATGTTGGAATAACATATTGTTGGGGGCGGGGGAACAACACGACCCCCTCTCCCTCCCAACCAACCAAGAGAATCACTTCTCTAATAAGCTATTAGAGAAGTAGTTGGTTTCAATTGTAGTAACTGTTTTTCTGCAAACCTCAACAGCAACAAGTAGGTGGCACTGCATGATCATTTGAGAGACTGCAGTGTGACATGCAGAGCTGTGCTCACTCCCCAGGACATCTTCACAACTTCATCAGGAACAAGTGCTCTCCAGTCCTTGGGCTGGTGGCAGAAGCAGTCTAGCTACAAAAAAATATTATAAGAAAGTATGAAAGTATATCAAGATAGTTGCTATCTCAATTTTTTAAAAAATTAGATTGTTAAAAATGGATTAAATATGTTTTCCTGTTAAATTTACTTGTAGTCTTTTACATTAAATATATAGCTATATGAGTATCTGCATCTATAGATCTATATATACTTACACCATGCACACCATCCAAATAAAAGTGTACATGATATGAAATGATATTAATTCCTAAATTCTACTTTCTGACAAGCAAAAACCAAGGAAGTATCTCTTTGGTAAAAGAGTTATTGATCGTGGTTCTTGGATCATGGTTCTTGACATGTAACTGAACATTACTTGTCACAAGGAAAAAGAAAACCTGTAACAGAACTACTTAAGATTGTTCCTCTGGTGTTTTCTTCAAAGGCAGAACATCTAGGAGCTAATCAGGAGGGGTTGTTATCATCTCAGCGTTTTTCACTCTAAGCAAATACATCCATCATTACATCCTCCTACACAATATTGCCAACTCTCAGAGCGCCAATGCAGGCAAATACTCAAGGCATGCACCTGAGGAGGGCGATGTCTGACTACCTGCTCCACAGAATGTCTCCCTTTCCAAAGACCATGTAACCCAATGCACACACAGACTGCTGGAAGCAAGGCCTAGAAGGCCAGCTTCACCTTTGCGGCGATACCACCGAGCGCGTCCGAGTCCCCTGTGCCGGCTTTCCTTCCCACCCCTGCACCTTGCAGGGCCGACTGGGCCATGCCGCAGGCTCAGCAAGCGAGCAGGGGCTGCCTCCCACCTCCCCCAGCTGGTGCCCTTCTCTACCTGGGGGCCAGAGACTTTCTCTGGCCCTAGAGACTGGGAGTTGGACCCTCAGCAGGTTTCCTACATCTTTAACCACTTCTTGCTCTGTAAAAGCACTGTACCACTGCTAACTCTTGCATTTACACAAGGGTATGCCCTCCTGGGTTAGAAAGCTGCTCTCCAGGAGGCAGACGTGATACTGGGAATCCCAAGTACATGGATACACCTATCTCAGACACCACAAACTGTTCAGATTATTATCTCAGGCTTTGGGTTTTCTGCTTGTTGGATGTAGGCAGGTTTTTTTCAACATTAAAGGACAATGAGTTACCATTTGCAGGAGCCTTCACCTTGCCGCAGGCTCTTTGTGTAACTAAACTGGGTTCCCTGAAACACACTGCTGGGCTCGGGGCTACTAAGGCTTTGCATCATTTATGTAGGCCACTGACTGACTTTTTTCCCCCTAGTAGAAATGCTTTCATTTCAAAAATATTTATCTTAATACATTGCTGTTCCTTCAGGTTCCACTCATCCAAAAACTAATAGCCTCTAGCATATAGAATCTGTTTCTGCCCTGGCAGTAAAGGATTGTCATTTTTTCAGTCTTCTTCCCCTGTTAAACCCAAATGACAGATGAACACACTATAACTTCTCAACAGTCCCACCATCATACCCTGGGGTTTTTCACATTCCATTCAGGTATGAATTGTTTCATATCATTTTAACAGAAAAAGATACGTTTTTAAAGTAAAAGCAAGAGCCAAGAGGTGGAAGAACAAATAACTGGGGCTTGGGGAAAGAGAGCAGTTTCAAGTTATACAAAAAGAGAGACCAGAGAAGGAGCCTAGGAAGGGAAAACTGGGGAGCAGGAAGAGAAATATGCTGATTTTAAAAGCTGCAGCACTGACAGCTTCTGTGGGTTTAGTGCTACATTTTGGTGTTTGTCTTAATGCTCCCCTTTCTGATGTTGGATGGTTATATGTAGTTTCATGTTTGCATGGTTTAGGGGAGAAAAGCTCGATTCAAGATCTTTAAGATATATTTGAATAATAGTAACTATTCTAAAGAAATTGCTAGCTTAGCCATACTTATTTATTTAGATGCAGAAGAAAAGAATATAACACTGAACAGTGAAGCAGGCCCATACACCCACGTGAACGTTCATAAGTGCCATCCTGCTGACATCACTGGCAATACTAACAGGGAGATTGATTCCCAATTTCAGGATTAGATTTTTAATTTGGTATATAAGCCTAGCTCCACTTAATTAGTTTGCTCGATCAATAAATGTGAATGAAAACCCATGCCCAGTGACTGTTTATTTTCCCAAGATGCAATTTTGCTAATCAAACTATGCAGAAAAGCTTAACAAAGACATGTGAAAACAAAACAAGTATTTATTTCAAAATAAAAAATGCACAAAACTTCACAAAGTTTTTCAGTTTAACTGTAACTGCTTCCTTATGAAAGTGTAGCTGATAGAGACATAACCAGCAGTATCCAACCTACAGCTTTTTTTCTGTTCGACTAACCATCCACATACTCACCTTTATACAAATGTAAGTAGAGGAGTTGATATATATTCTCATACTGGGGCCACCAGCCCTCATGGCTGAGTTAAATAGATTGTAATGATTTTGGTTAACTGATATGAAAATGGAATTTGTATAGGTGGAAAAGCCTGCTATGTGTATGTTCATTTATATCACAGTTTGGGACAAAAATCTGAAATTATTAGATTCATGTAATGTACAGTAAAATGTTCCCCAAAATGAATTTAGGTGTATTTGAACATTCTGTGGCACTGCTTTTGATTGAAACAAAGTATTTGTCAGTGCCTAAATAGAAAGATTTTCCTGGGGATTAATCTCAATTTAAGCTCTAATTACCATGCTGTGCCACAGGTGTCTCCTGTCTTCATTACTCTGCCTGCATCCAGCTTCCTACCCGGGCAGCACCTCCTCTGGTTCATAGCTGTGAGTTTACTGAACCTCACAGACCGTAGCTCCAGTGCTGCAGATTACACAGCAGACATTATTCTGGACAAGACAAGCTCTTATCAGCCCAGTGGAGCCAGACCAGCCCAAGGTAAATTCTGCAGTGGTGATTTAAATGACTTTGTATGCATGGGGAAAACTGGTGTTGCTTATCAATGTTAATGCTGAAAGACTGGAGATCATACAGCTACCATCCTAGTTGGCTTGCCAGCCTACAGCATACGGCCGTGGGCTGTGAAGCTGTGTTACGTCTGCTCTGCCTAAAACATGTCCAGAAGAATTCAGTGCCAACCCTCACAGTTTCATGTGTCACTGTGCAGGCAGGGCAGAGAGGATCTGCTACCAGTGAGGAGGCAAGAAACCCTTCTGCTCTGCCAGCAGGACTGTCAATCTTATGGGAAGGCATTCAACAGCTCACTCCTGCTTGAAAGAGCATGGTTGTTCCCCATAGCCCCTGCTTTTGGCAGTATGCTGAGGTGTCTCTCCTGCTGCACGTCCCCGCTGGCCAGGCTAAGCCCTGCTCCCCCGCCAGCCACAGTGGACACATGGCTGGTCCAGGGCTGGGGAGAAGCTCCTGCTGCTATTGCCTAAAGCAGCCCACTGGGACCCTCTTCTCAAGGGAGCCAGGCTGATCACAGAATCGTATAGGTTGGAAAAAGCCTTTAAGATCATCGAGTCCACTGCCAAGACCACCACTGTACCATGTCCCTAAGCACCTAATTTAAAAGACCATGGAAGTCTTTTAAATACTTCCAGGGATGGCGACTCAACCGCTTCCCTAGGCAGCCTGGTCCAATGCTTGATAACCCTTTCAGTGAAGTAAAATTTCCTAATATCCAGTCTAAACCCCCCCGGCGCAACTTGAGGCCATTTCCTCTCGTCCTATCAATGGTCGTGGCTCTTGGTGAATGCCCGCCACTCCAGGCCTTTCCTGCCATGTGATACGATGCAAGAAGTAAGGGGAGAAAAAACAAAAGTTTGTGCCATATTCTTTCTACCTAATCTCTTTTTGTCTCCTGTTCTAGTTTCTCTCTTGCCTGCTTATCTTCATTTTCACCTTATTTCTGCTGTTTTCTCCTTTGTCCTGTTCTGTGTTCTGCCACAACGTTCACCCACCTTCATCCAAATGTAAGAGGGACATATGCTCAGTTTTATCTGCTCACTTAAGGGTATAAACAGAGACTACCCTGATGTCTGTGCACCATGTAAGTTGTTATGCTAATAGCCATTACCAGAATAAAGGCTTTCAACTTATGCTCTTCAGGGAGCTTTTTCTTTTCTCCTTTTCCTATATTTTTAAGTCTTTATTGTTTTCTGGTTCCTCCCTGTAGAGTCTTAACACAGCCCCCAGAGAAGGATAGGTGTAAATCCTTTGCTGACAGCGTTAATGCAGCGCTGACACAGGCACTGGGACACCTGTGGCAGAGCCAGGAGGGATGGTAAAGAGTCACAGATGCAGTTTCACAGCCCTACAGAAATGTTGATTTCTACTGATGATCTATAAAAAGAGGAGAAAGTAGGTCTGACTTTCAGTGCTCAAACAAGATACCTAGGCAAAGCATCTTAAAGCTGAAATTTTATCAGCTGGGTTCTTCACCCTGAAATCCACAGGAAAAGGTAATTGTGTCTCTCTACATTTGGAGTTACTTTTTTTTTTAAAGGAAAAACTAAGTGGTATAACTTTTTTTCCTCTGATATTCACCAGTCAGTTCTTAATTGTTATCTGCTTGACAGTGTTGTCTGGTACATGCATTTCTCTAGAAAGAAAAAGAAAAATCTTCCTTTTTCCTCTTGTAAAGAAGTATTATCTAAATGCTTCTTGGCAGCTGATGATAAGAGCACAGCCTGTAATACATTTCTCCAATTAATTTCAGGCAAAAAGCCAGACATTACTGCTCTTCAGTTTGCCAAACCTATAGGAGTGCTTAGATTTTGGCTATCATTTTTTTTTGACCACTACAGAGGTGGAGGGAGTCAGCATTAAGTCTTGCTATAAACATTTGATCAAGTATGAGGTAAAAAAGAAACAAGAGCCTCCATGCTGATTCTTCTGAAGGTGAGTCTTCTGCCATTTTAGTGAATTTGTCAGACTTCTACTGGGTCTTAAGATATGTATCTTTATATCTTCACTTAAATCAGAATGTTTAAATGTTTGGGGTTTTTTACTTTTATAATTTTTAGCCAGTATTATCTCTGTTACAAGTTATATTTACAACATAAAGATTTCTTGCAAGAAGCCTTCTGCAAACAGAAGTAATTGTGAATTTTTTTTAACCATGTTTTCTATACAGCTAATGTTTTACATCTTAAGGGTAGGAACCTTATAACTGGAAGCAAAATGCAACTTGCTATATTTTAAACTAAGACACAGAAAGGTTACAGAGTTCAAGAATGGGAATATTATGGAAAAACTTCATTCATTAATACATCTTAAAATATCCATAGGTTGCTGTGGAGGGAAGAAAATGTTAATAAGAAAATTTGTTTTTTTAATAAGAAACTGAGAACTGAATGAAGAAAAACAACTGAATAGGCAGGGAGTGGCATATAAAGCATACAAACTGTACATCAAAACAACACGCTTTTATCAGTAGCAAACTTCAGGTTGGTGGGTTGGTTTGAAAGGTAATGTGAGAAAAATCTGTCACAGCACTTGCAGCTTCAGCTTTAGGCAGGATATGTTTTTGTAACAAACATTAGAGAATATATCTCTATGTGGCCACCTGCAAGCGGAGTTTCCTCTCCGTCTCTTACCTGAGGAACAGTTAAAAGGAGGTGGTTGTACCTACAGCCAAATCTTCCCCTCTTTGTCCTTAAAGAGAGCATCTGTTTTATTCAGTGCAACTTGTGCTACCAAGCAGGTACAGCTTTAGACCTTCCTGAGAAGTGAAGTAGAGTCTGAGGACCAGCTGGGGACCCCAAAACAGGGACACAGCTTTAAAGTGATGGCTTCTTTTAACGTCTGTGGTCTTCAGTGACTTGGGCACAGGCCTTGGGCTCAAGGCAGTTCTGTCACCTAATTGCTGGACAGCTTTTGGCAAGGTACATCGTCTGTCCATGCTTCCACACTTGTAAAAGGCACACAACAACACTGAGACATCTGTGAGATTTCTGCTGCTGTCACTGAACCCCTTTTGATTCATGCGTTTGCTGAGCATATAAAGCTTTACTTACAAGTTCAGCTGCGAGAATTACCCAGGATCTGCTTAGAAAATGATGACAGATGCTAGAATTAATTTTCAGTTTGAACTGTGAAACACTTTCCCAATCCTTGCAATTGTCAGAAAACAACTCTACTGTTTCCTATAAACAAAGTCAACAACTTTATTTTCTTAATGATCAGTCTAACTTTTATCTTTTCTTTATCTTCTTGCTACCTTCCTCTCATCACAGGGATTGTTCTCTTTTAGATGCTATGTGATAGACCCAGTAGGCGGAGTGTTAAAACTGGGAGTAAATTCACTGACATGCACGTAATTTCTGAGGTAATATAGGATATCCCATATACTGGGACTATGATTCTCCTCAGGCCCACATACATGGAAAAGCCACAGGAAATCCTCTGGTGCTTTTTCCTGCACTTGACAGCAGCTAGCAGAGCAATGCATGTTTCCCAGTAGTATAGCTATTGTAGACATAATCTGTACTATTTCTGGACATTTCTGCTGTCTGATGGGATTTTTTTTTTAAGGTAATAACATACCTTTTCAACAGTAGTCCTGTCTGTCCCAGAAATGTAGGACTTTTCTGAGAATTCTGCCTCAGCCTTTGAAATGTAGACTATGATGTAAAGGCCAAGTTGATACTCTAATTCCTTTATGACTCTGTCTCCATAAAATCAGTGCTATCTCTGTACAGGATACCATAAAATTTAATAATATTCATCTGGTATTCTGAGGATGCTTTATATAATATAAAAAAACTGCTTATGCAAAATAGCTACCTTAACTTACTCTACACAGCACTCTGCAGAAGCTCTGAGGAAGCAGTATGTTCAGCAGTATTTCAGTAGTGGGTTTGAAATAATGACCAGAAGGTAAAATAAAGGATAAAAACTAAAGACAAATTTATAGAGATTTATCACTTAATTTCCTACGGGTTTCTGTGCCAGAGAGATGATTCACCTGACAAAATGTCCACAAAAAAAAAGGATATTAGGAGGTTTTCTTTTTCTCTCCCTGTACATGTAAAGCAAGATACACTTCTGAGCAGCAATAATGGAAGCACAGACCTTCATGATGCTCCCTAATTGGGCTTTCTGCTGTGTCCTCTGAGTGCCTCCACTGAGGTGTGATCCTATTCTGTCTTGATCAGCAACTCAGTTTAAAACGTTTAATTGTTCTATATGCAAGAATTTCAGTGCCTGGATCATCACAAACACTGGTACATCACACATCTAGCAGAATGAGAAATCAGATCTAATATTGTATCACAGGATCTGAAAGCAGTGAAAGAGCTGGCTCTGCTGAACTTTAAAGCAAAGGAAAGTGTACTTACTGAATTCATTTCCTTATATTAAAACTATTCTGTTTGCTGCTTTGCATTTCTGAAACAGTTCTGTGCCCTGAGTTACAGTTCAAGTTTTGTGTTGCGTGTCTTTCAGTCCTAACGCCCCATTTTGGTAATGGGAGTAGGATTAGAATTTGGTGGGCACTTGATGGTTCCTTCAAAATCTAATGTAACTTTTCATTTCCAGCATACGGAGGGCCTATAGCAAGGTTATTACAGGGTACTTAGCTGTAACAATCACCTCCTCTGAAGAGACTGTGTTACATAAAGAAAGCAGAGTTCTGACTTCTGAATAGCGAGAAACTCTGCAAGATTCTTCTTCACAAAAGAAGTTTTTGTACCTAGTGACTCAGTTTCCAAGAAATAACATCTCTAGCTTGCCTTCAACAGCTTGTGGGGGGAAAAGGCAACTACTCTCATTTCATGTCATTCTAGATACTACTTTAGACAGTGGAAAAAACATTCTTATATTTCTACCCTAGACATGACTTTTGTCAGGGCGATGACTTTAATGCATACTATTTTCTACTTATATTTCACCAAAGCTAGGTTTGTATTTGTGTCCTGCACAAAAACCAACCAACCGAGAAAACAAACAAAACCCATGTCCTTTGGGTCTTCCATTGTTACAATGTCATAGGCACTGGTACTAAATATGGCAACTTCACTATATATTTTTTTTCATGACAGGTAGAAACAAAAAATTAAAATCCACTTTCCCCTCTTGACTGACTAGAACTTTGGGAGATGTGTTGTAGAAAAACACTTCCATATCGGTGCTTTCCTTGTAGAGCATCAGTTCAGATTGATCTTGTCTTAGCATTAAGATAGAATTATTTGATAATTGGAGGAAAACAGGTTCAGGAGCAATTTATCTGACTTGCACCTGCAGTTAAATTAGCTCATGTAGTGCTAAAGACACAAAATCCACCCACATGTGTGACTCAGTAAATGATCAGTGCAGTGCATAGGCCTCCTTGGGGGATTGAAATCCGGATCATAAGTTCCGGGGATGCCACACAGTCTGATAACTGAAGTGGAGGGAGCTCTGCAGGCTGGTAAGCTGGAGCATATTCAGTCTCTGTTTAAGTTATTGCTGTGACTGTTCTACAGACAAAATTAATTCAAAATGAATTTTTCCCATTCAATTTTTAAAGCAATCTTACCAGTTGTTTGTTTTTTGTTTGTTTGAAACAAAAGATATTTTCTGGCTCTCCCATAGCTTCTTATCTTGCTTGCACTATCTTCCTTCCAAATATCTTTGCATCATTTATTACTTCATGAGCTGTCTTCATAAAATAATCTCAAATGATGTCTTCATGATAATCTTGCTAACCCACTCAGGCAGGATAAATCACCCTCTTTTGGACTGTGGAGTTTTCAGATGGTTATGATGTCTTTGTTCTGTCTTATTCAGTGTCTTAATAATGATGATGCAGTCAATGTGGGGGAGGAGAAAATAGTGAGCTACCTAATCTCCTTTAGGTCTATTCCTTTAAATCTTCAGCTGGGGAAGAAATCTCATGAAGTGGGAATACTGTGATGTTCCTATGGCTGTGTTTGAAGGCTGCTGGAATTCTTCCTTCTGGAGAATAGAAATTTCACACCTTTCAGCTAAAACTATGTATTTTTTTAGAGGAACACTTAATTCTTTAACTGTGATCTAGACTGAAAATATGACAAAGAAACAGTAACATCTTCTTATGCTTTCAAACTAAAGGAAACAACTGTTCTACTCACTATCTCATTATATCTAGCTTTTGGGATGTATATACAGGGTTATGATGGATCTAGTTTTTCCCAAGAATTACATATCTTTCAGGAGAATCTTCAAAGCAAATTACAAGTTTACATCTATTCTCAATTATTTGCAGGCATCAGACAGATCTGCCAGCGTGGCTGCTACACCACATGGATAGTAGCTCTTACTGAAACACTACCTACTGCATACCCCCGCCATTTCTGCGTGGAACACAAGCACTGGCTGTGTAGCACATGCTCATTCAGTCTAGCATGCTTATTGTATCCAAAATGCATATGAAGGGGGAGTTTCCTGACATTCATTCCTTTTTGAGGGACATGATCACTAAATTAGATTGCCATCAGCTTCTGAACAAAGTTCCAGCTAAAAGTTCCACTATCCCTTAGTAAATGGCTTTGCTTCTTTCCTTTGATTGCCCATACCAAACATTCAAAATCAGCATCTTTCTGACAAATGTTGGATGGACTTAATGTACAAGTATGATACAGGTGATCTGCACATGGTTAGGAAGTCTGACATCCACAAAATGTGTATAGGCTTTTCCTGCAAGCATGCACTAGACAGCAGGTATTTACTAGCAGTGTTAGAACGACCGCTCTGCACCACTGCACATCTATCAGTTTCTTTTCCCTCCCGTACATAGCATGGAAACTTGGTCTGCCAGTTGTTTGGTCACCTCTCTGGCTGAAGGTGCAAGAGCTGTGGGAACTATGCTAATGAGGAAAGAACTATATGACTTTCTTTTTTCTCTGTTTCCTGTTAGAAAAATACCAATATTCTGCTCCCAGAACCATGCAAAGGTTATAAAGGGACAATGTGCATGTATTGCTTTAATCTCTCTGTGTTTAACTGGGTTTGAGTTGTTTGGTTTTTTTTCCTCTCTCACTGATCTCGGGAGGCAAAAGGTTTTAACACTTCTGAATGCTCCTTGTAGGCTTCATGAGGTCTTCAGTTTTTTGGTTCACTTTAAAAGACCACAGAGTGCGGAAAGGAAGTATCTCAGGTGGGAGGAAGGCTTAAAATAATCCATGTAACTTCTATTTATACAGAGAGGAGTAAGTCTGTCAGATGCTTGAACCCCGCTACCTCTTATCCTGTAATACAGTGATTCAGGGACATAGCTATGCCCCTTGAGGTCACCTTCTGAACATGAGATTTCCTGGGAGACTGCAATGAATTGGAACAAATGAGAGCTAAACTCTGAGCGTCTCCATTACTGCAGTCCTGTGAAATGTAAACCACAAATCTGTAGTCTTTCCCCCTGCCCCAATGTTGCCAGTCTGATGGAGAGCTCTTTCAAATCCAAGACAATAAAAATAAATCCCTTTACAAAATTGAAAAATGTGTTTAAAATAAATGAAGAGAGGGAAGGTAGTTTACTGGAAGCTTAGGTGCCAGTCACAGATTTCTTCTAATTCATCACTCTTGTCATCCAGAGGTAGAATTCATCCCATTTAATTTCTCAAACTCTGACATGCGTTTAAAATCAAAAAGTCAGACTCTTCCCTGATTTGCACGCAAGTCCTACTTCAGTGAGCTTGTAAAGACATGAAAGTCAGGACAGAACTTTATTCAATATGGTTTGCTCCTTGACATACTATATAGCTATGTGTCAAGTTACCATGAACACTTATATTATGCTACTCTTCCTCACAAATAACATGCATACCATATTTTCAATAACTTTTGTGATAAGCCTTTTAAGCAGTGAAATTTCGCAAGCCAGTTATGATTTTTTTTTTTTAAACAACATTCCTTCAAATGTCAGTGGCTGTTAACATCTGAATCAAGCTATTCCCAGTTCATGTGACTGGAAATGGTGCCCAGAGCAAAAAAGCCAGACACTCTGACTCTCGCATAAGTATAGTCTGTGTGGAAATGTTACTACTGAACACAAGTAGAAGTTGCTGAATCCACATCAGAATACATTTTGGCAGGAAATAAGGTAAGGTTCCATTGTGACCATTTTATTATTATTATTTTTTTTGTTAAAGGTATGTTTTAGAAATGGTCTGAGAGCTGAGGAAAAACACAATGAGCTGCTAAATAAGGATTCTGGCTGGACACAAGGCTAACTGGCTCACACATTGCTGGCAGTATCTGGAACTCTCCTGGGATTATCTTGGAATTATCTCACAGAAAAGAAGGCTGAATTTGGGGTTTTAGCTTATAGTCACCCTAGGGAGCAGTTCTGAACAGCCTTATGTCCTTAAGAGGTTTTCCATCCTCTGCGTAGAAGGAATGCCATGCCATAACCAGCTGTGCATAAGGATAAAGGGCATTTATAGCAATGAAGAATGAAAGAGATGGATTGAACTCTGTGCACATGTAAATGAGACTTATTTGGAGTGTCGCATGGGTGGCATTAAAGACAGAAAATTATGCCAGTCAGAGATGTCTGGAACAGGAGCAGCTGCAGACATACACTTGCATTTTACCTCCAAAGGTGTTAGTGTAGCTAAATATATTTCAAACATAACACATTGACATATGCGCATACTTGCAGAGAAATTGGAAGGTCTAAATACATAGCAGAAAATATGTAACTGAATCCCTAACTGCGTATGAAGCTCCCAGTCCAGAAGAGAGAAGCTTTTTTTTTTGTTGTTGTAAAAAAGTTGATCATACTTATAGGCTCAGATGAGTACTCTAAACTTCATCTGTTATTTAGGAATAAGTCTTTTTTTTTTTTTTAAGACCAAGCACTGGATGGCCTATGGCAGGTAGTTAGAATGCATGTATTGTTAAGATTCTACTTTACTGAAAGAAAAGAACAGAGAACAGTAATGAGCTCCTTCTCCCCAGCCTCCAGCTACCTTCACTAATTGTTAACCAATGCTGTTTGCATGCTCCTGACTATGTGGAAGAAATGTCTGTGGCTGCGTAGCCCCCTCCCTCTCCTCCGTGGTGGCTTTGAGTCCTAATGCTATGGGAATATGTCTCAAAGCAAGCAGTAGCTACGGAATATGACAGCTGTAGTCCTTTGTACTTTGTGTCCCTTCTCTTTCTTCTGTAGCCTGCTTACAGTGTGTGCTTACATAGGAGAGAGGAACAGGACAGAGAAGTAGCTATGCCATGCCTCCACCATAGTCACAGGAGGTTTGCTGCTTCGGCAGCACGCCGCTTATGTTCCTATGTAACTACAGGGAAGGGTCATCAGGCTGCCCACATAACACTTGTCTAACATATTCATGGGACCCAGGCTACCTGCTTGAATGGATGAATTGGTTTTCCTTTTCTTTCATCACAAAAGTTCTTTTCTTTCCTGCATGCCCTCAAGGGGACATGGTAGGGGTAAACTAAGAAAACAGATGCTCAATTAATCTGACAAAGAAGGCTTATATCATGTTTCCAAAATAGTCTTGGTGTTGTGTAGTACTCGTCCTATCTATGTTGGATGTGGATTTTGATTTAAACACAAATCCTCCAAGAAAAATATGAGTGCGTTAAATAAATAGCAGATAATGAGGTCTTACAGCAGCTCATGTTCAATCTTCCAAGATCTGTAACTGATCTCCCTAAGCTGGATCCTTATTATTTCTAACTGATACAAAGTTATGAGTTGTCTAGAGATGGTGGGGCGGGGGGGGAGGTAATCTTATGAAAGACAAGAAGCTATACCCCTGGTGTTTAAAAATAACCAACCAAGTAGGTGGCTTTAGTACATTAGACCCATTTTATCTGGCTTGGAATGACAAATGAGGTAACAATATAAACCCAGTTTCTGTGGATATTTCTTCTAGCAGCAGAAACAGTCTGAAATATGTGCAAAAGCCACAAACTGTTGAGATAACTAATACCACATAGTCCAGTTACATCTGTGTGCCTATAGAAACCAGTTGTGCTCAAGAATGCAGAAGAATTCAGAAGCATCTTGTATTTGAGGTTTTACTAAAACTGTTTTAACAGAAGAAAGTGAGGTTGAATGCACTTTCATGTAGTTGTTAGACAAATGGTTCTATAAAACAAAAATTGAGATGTGTTAGGTAAAAGACATTTAAGTAGTGAAATCTTATTTTGTCTCTTATTTTGAAATCTTATGTCTGTAATGTATCAGTCTTAGTCATCAGATGACAACTCAAAAATACCCAAAAAACCAGCAGTTTTCAAAGTTCATTACACTGAACATATACAATGACTTTTGCAGACAGTTTGCACATATACGCCCCACCCCGACCTGGATCAAAGTGGGTTTTTTTGCATTTTGCAGCATAAGAAGATAATTCTTTGCTCCATCTGAAGTCAACAAATGTTTATATGTTCAAAATTTTAATCCTTACTGATGCTAAATTCCCTATGATGATGTCTTCACATCTGAACATAAGAAAACTCCGTTTCATTGTGTTGAACAAATTTCTCTCCAATACTTTAATCATTACATTCTGATTGGGAAGTTTCTCTGTTTCATGCAACAGCCTGAGCCTTTACTATCTTTTCCATCAGAACTTTAAGACTATTTCTTCAATGTTCTATTCTGCAGCACAGCAGTTTACATACAGGCTATCTTTTTAATGGAGAGTTTAAAATTATGTACTCTAAAGCTGCCTTTACATATACTTATTATAAATATTCTAAGGCTCTATTCTCTGCACTTATTTTCATAACAGAACCAGAAGAGAATGTGGAATGAAACATAATCAACAAAGAATATGAATAGCTCACAGCAGACACTATAATTAGAGGAATTTTTAAGTAACTTGACTTTCTATCTCTTTGAAACATAAGCTATACTACATGTTAATATTTGCATAAGAAATAGTTTTCTAGGTCATGGACAAGGTACTTCTGTTTTTTTCTCTGTATGCCTTCCTCAGAAATCAGCAGGCAGGATCTATTCCTTTCAAGCTACACCAACTGGAGTATCAAGGATTCTAGGACACAGCTGGAGCAGACCCTAATGAGGGAACAAGGCAGCTGTGTCAAGATACATGTATATTTATAAATAAAGACTACTTTTGTGTCCGGTTTGCCTTAAGGTCTCTGAAATCTTCCATGCAGCTAGGGCTTTAGTTGGCAACAAAAGTAGCTTTATTAATAAATTACTCAGGCTGATGCCAGTTTAAGGAACTGTAACTGTGCTGAGGACTATAGGAGTTGAATTAAAAATATATCTTTTAAAAAATTGTTTGACTTCTATTTTCAGAAAAATCTTACATCTTGCATACTACTAAACAGATGTTTATTCACAGCTATTTCCAATTGACTTATTCCTGCCTGTATGGACAACCTTGAGAACTGTGGTTTAGTGCAAAGCCATCTGATTTCCTCTGGGACACAGCTGGACTGTCACATCAGAGGGAGAAATATCAGGCTGTCAATAATGCAAAATTTCACACAGAAACATTGGACTGCTTAGAACCCTGTTATAGCACTTGAGATACTTTAGATTAGTATTGAGTTAGAGGGGACAGAAGAAGCTTATTTGTATCTAATCAGATATCGACATGATGCTGGAAGAAAAACAATAGCATCATGAATAGTCCATAATGGGAGTGAATAACAGTAAATTCAGTGGAGTGGAACAGAAAAGTAGGATGAATTGTCTGCATATATTCTGTCAAACTCTTTCCTCCTTGTTTCTTAGACTGATGCAAGGTACTTATCTGACAAGATGAAAATAAGCGTATTTTCTAATATTGCTCATTACTGCTTTATCTGTAATCTGCCTATGCCCTGGATTTAAAAAAAAACAAACAAAAAAAACCCACAACCAAACCCCAAACCTTGTCTTCTGCTATGCTTACTGAGTGCTTAGTTCACAGTGAGCCCTTGATCTAGATTAGGTCTTAATGTCAATATGGATCCTGTGACAAGAGTTGCCTTCACTTTTGAATACTCACTTTTGGCTACAGTACCTTGCCACAAACGCAGCAATGGTAACAGTAACGGTTGAAAATAAAGCTTAGTACGGCAATGTCAGTATTTATGTGTTCCTGCAATAGGGCAGGAAAAGTCCAGCACTTTGGTATCTGTGAGGCAGCAAAGGTGATCTTAGCTCTTTCAGTGCTTGAGAATTCATGTATTTGGATGAAACGAAAACATGAGGCTAATGTCTAGGCCCACAGTTGAGCCACCCAGGAACCAGAGTTCAAGGCAATGCTCCCTTATGATGTATTACAGAAAAGATTGATCTTCCATCTGTCTTCAGTTTTCCTTCTCCAATTCTTCCTTTATCTTCCTTCACTTCCTTATAAAACTACATTGTGATCGAGCTTTTCATGTCATATTCATCCCATGTCAGTGACATGTATGCTCTGTACTGTTCTAAGCCTTTCTGTAGCTTATTGCCCTTTGCTTTGAAAGTGCTGACAGATTTAGTACTCTTTCCTTTCCCACCTTTACACGTACTTGTGTGGTGCTATATGCATGAAATAACCACTTAATTTTACTAAGCCAGGATGTCTGTCCTTTCCACATCAAGAATCTTTCTTGAGTTCATAATTTCTGGAAGGCTACTGATATTTGTCCATCAAATGCCTCTTCATTACACTGTGGTGCAAAAAGAAAAGCAGTGAAAGGCAGGGGGAAGTCAACAAATATAACTGAGTTAATGAGGTTACCCATGTGAGTCTACTTAGAATGTAAGCTTTCTGAGATAGGAACAGTACACTTGTAGCATTTTGCTTAGTGTTTAGTACAACTGGTCCCAGCTTTGATTGACATGTCTGTGAGTGCAAAATGCAGCTAACATGATAGTGAGAACACCCTGAATTTGTTTGGAGTTGTAAGACTCAAACAAACAAACCAACCCCCTTGTCTAAGGACATACGTTAACCTGGATGATAGACCTGGAATAAAATTTCCCATTGCTTACCTCTAAGGTGTTTCCTGCAACACTGTCTGTGCTGACCACTGCTAGAGGCATGATGTTGAACCAGATGTACCATCAGTTCAAATCCCAACTTTTTATTTTTTAAGATGATATATCCTGAAATAGTTCAGTATCTGTGGATATTGGGAAGATTTCCACCACAAAGGCAAATACATAAAGTGCCAGATGACAACATGAATACCCTATTTAAAAGTCACGAGTCTTCTCATGACTTTTTTTTTTCCTCTTTCTTTAGGCTGCACTAAAGTAGCCTAACCCTACTTTAGTAAAGAAAACACTTCCTGTAATAACGCCCCAGGTAAGACTAAGCTGGCTCAGAAAAGACCATCAGAATTTTGTTAATTGAACATTTAATCTTTTTCCCCCAGGTGGTGGTTTTTTCCTCAGTGCTGAGTACATTACGTAAAAAAAATAGAAAGATAACCCCTCTTAGGGCATAATTCATCCTTCTTATTGTACACATATAGAAGAAGATGAGCTGCTATATTGACAGTTCACACAAAGCCTCTTTAAGTTAAATTTAGGACTGCTGCTGAGCATTTCAATCTTGTTTACTTTAATATTTTCCCTGAACATAAGTGAAATAGGAATGATATATCTCAAGTCATTTGATGAGTGAGGCTGACCAGCTTGGATGTTAGGAAGGACTCTATTTTCTAAATAATTTTATGTAAGCTCTTAGTATTATGATATTGGCAAGGGTGGGGACAGAGCATAGTAAAACATTTGCTGGAAATTTTTCTTGCCAACTGTTGCATAAATCAGTGCTTTGGTATTACTTCAGGTTCCATAACTAATTTCCTAAAGTAATCTAGGCTGTGACATTTTAAACTAAAACATTTTAGGAGAAATTAAGACCTTGAGACAAGGTGCAAGCATTGTCTGAATTATAACTCTCCACACTGTTTGCCATTCTTTCTCAGAATTGAAGCTTGTAGTAGTTAAATGTAACTGTTCTTAACCTCTTTTCTACATGTTTTCTCAGTGGAAACTGCCTATAAAAAGATAGGGAGGCAAATATTCTTTTCTTTCTGTTTCTGACCAGCTCTGTTTGGATTTGTGACACAGAAGAAGGCTGGAACCCAACTCAGGGTTCCCACAAAGGTGAAATAATCTGCTGCAAACAGCTAAGGGAAATTGTATAAGAATTACAGGTAAAATAGATGATGAATACAGAATGTCAGTCATGTCTTGGCAATATTTGAAAGACATGGGCATTAATGTTTAATAGTGTTAACCAAGAGCCAGGCTATGGGCGGGAAAATTAAAACCAATGATAATGTCTGAGCTGTAAACCTGTGAGATAATTTCATTGTACTCCTTATCCACAGTAATGGGTGAAGGAAAGAGATGTTTAGTTCTACATGCTTCCACTCATTACTGGCTATCTATCAAGAGATGGAAGTAACTCCTTCCATCATAGCCACAGATGTAAATCTAGGTACAGTGAAGAAAATCTTGGATTAAAAGATAAAAAGAGAGTGACGTGATGATACACCATTTAAGGACAGAACAGTTAACACATATAGGAGAGAATGGGGATGGTTAGCAGAAGGAAGAAATAGTACTGCAAGGAAAGGTATGTTAGAATCTGACAAACTACTGTAGGTCTTTGAAGCAATCAATGATTTCAGACAAAGAATGAAGATAAACAAGTACAGGAGAAGAGATGCCATTTTGTAGCTAGAAGCAGGTCATCCACCATATTGAGAACATTCTTGGTCTGTGGATGACCTTGGAGAAATCATGCAACAAGATGAGACATAACACAAAAAGTTCTTGGATACAGTGGTGGAGATAAAGTCAAAGGAGAGTCACTCGGGACAAGAAATTCAGTAGGACAGTTGATATTACATACTTGGTCAGATGAAGATGTTGAAGTTGAGGAAGGAAGGCATAAGAATATGAGAGTTTAGGAATGGGTATAGTGAGCAGAAACAGTGATCTGGCAAAATTTTAACTTGCTCTTGCTCCTGGGAGGGACTTTTCATTCCCTAACTGGATCACACTAGTTGCCCTATGTATTTAGCCCTACAAAAGCTGTAGTTCAATGGTGGCCCCTATACATGGAATAATCCTTTTGATATGAAAACTTCATCATCCTGATTGAATTTCCTGACCTTTATCTGGGCATCTGGGTTATTCAGCTGCACCATGATTCTTTTGCCTTACTCTAGTCAAATGGATTGCCAGCTGTTCGTCTGCAATATGTTTGCTTTATAAAGACAATCAGCACCAGAACATAACTTATTCTCACAACTATTCAGCTGACAAAAGGAAAGCCATTTTAACTACAAAAACAGTAGGAAATCACTGTGCTAATTAGGCTTTGGGTCCCTCATGCTAAGGCCTAGCCAAGGGCATAAAACATAAGTCATGGATTGAGCCCACTTTACATAGTTGCACCTGTCTTAGTGTAGATAAGTCCTGCCTGAGTTAGTTCAGCCTAGTCAGGCAGCCCGGACTGCTTGGACATTAGCAAGTACTGTATTTAGGTGGATTTGTAGCCCAGCCGATGTCCAGTGATGCTGTGGCTGATTAACTATTGCTGTCCCCCAAGCCAGCTGCTTTACTACACTGCAGAGTTAACAGAAGAGGCAAATGATAAAATACTTGAACACAAATCAAATTAATTGCACCAGTAACAACATCCAATTCTGGGATACTTTGAGGGGTATTCATAAAGCTGATCTGCTTGTGTCCTTTATATGGGAACTTAGTGGAAAGAACTAGTATTCTGTAGAAATGATTCAGTTCAGGAAATTAAACTTAGGTGTGCTAAATAATTCTACATGTAGCCTTTTTTCTACATAAGAAGCCCAGAAAGAATAGATCTCAAGGCCTTGAATCAGGTTTCATAAATTCCTCTCACTTTCCTGGTCTCTTTCCCCTATTATGAAAATATATAAAGCCCTAAAACAAAAGTATTGGGCCAGTTAAGGCTGCATATGTATAGACAAGGCAAGGATTTTACTGAAGAGGGGCCACAACTCACCAACCACTCCTTAAAGTGGAGAATACTATTCCCTGTGCATCAGCAGCTCTTAGCAGTATATATGCTAGAGACTGGATCTATCCAGATTATTTGCTGCAGTAGCTTTCCCCCGATCTCTACTTAAGGCATGAACTTGAATTGTTATAATTGCTATAGCAATTTCAGTCTGAGCTGTACTGTGGAGATAAAGGCAGAAATCTGAAGACAGCAGTTATGAACCCCATATGAATGACTCTTGCTGATCATCATGTGACAACAGCAAAGGATCACAGTAAGAGGAAGTAAAACCATGAGACACTAATGTTATATGTGACACATACTACTTCAGCTTTCCTATGGTTTCCTCAGAGGTCCTTTCTTTTCTGGCATCTTAGTGCTTATCTTTCTCTGCATTGGATGCTGGTTTATAATTTTAGTTTCGCTACACTTTATTCACTCCAGCTGCAAAGGCTTTCATCCAACGAACTCTTGAACAGATGAGGGCATTCGCATTTGTTCATTAGTATTAGCAAGGTGAATGCTACTTATGTTCTATATTGAAGTAAACTAAAGGCTAGGAAAGAGACATTCTTCCCTATCTTGCCAGGCTGGATTTGTTTAATCCCAAATCTGATTATGGAAATACTATAAAAAATGCATTCTAATTACTAAATGTATTTGAGACAATGCAACAAATTTGTACAAAAATACTGGCTTATCTTCAAAACAATCCCATTTTGTAAACTTCCCCAGGCGGCTTCAAAGTGAGCTTGCCTCAGGGTTGTTCTCTCTGGGGGGAACATATTTATGGCAATTGATAGGAGGATGCTTGCTGTTTTAAAAAGAACTGAAAGCTGATCAATAGCTTTCTTTTTTTATTCGACCCAAACTCTGCACATCCAGGTGTGTGTGTGTGTGAATGTCTGCAACAGAACAGAAACTGATGCCTAAAAGAAGACGGTAAAAAATGATGAATTTCCTTTTCTCTCCACGTACTTTTAAAAACAAACCATGTCACTGGTTGAGATCTTTAAAAACTGAGAGAAGAATCTTAGGAAAATCTCGATCTTTGTCAACTTTTTCTTCAGACTAGTAGATACTTATTGCAGTAGAAAAGATAAAATTAGAGCCCTAAGTACTTAAGCTAATCCCTTGTCTCCTACAGAAAAGGACTAGGCTCAAAAATCTGCCATTGTTTCATGGCATTTTGGGCTCTCTGCAGGCAAGAAGGTCCACCCTGTCATTAAGTACTCTGGGAATTGTCCAAGAAAACCAAAAAGACAATACGTAATTTTCTGTGTGATTTAGCAGAATATGTTCTTCTCTAAGGAATGAAAATGAGGAGACCCAGTTTTCTACAGATTTGTATTCTTTGTTCCTTTCTCTGTCCCCTAGTACAATAAATCTCTTATCTTCTGCTGTTATTTTTCCCTATGATATGCTTGCTTGTGGTGGGTATTCCTAAACTATATGAATCCTGTTTGATTGACTGACACAGTCAGTTCTGCTTTTCTTTCCCTCCTCTACCCAAATACTGATTCAGTATGTGTGTGAATTTTGCAGGGGTTTAATGACCTTCATCTTAAAAGTTTGGTTGATGTTTCCTGCTGTGTTCAAAAGCTATTATGAGGTCTGAAGAAACACTCCTATTGCATAAATTTCACTCACTTAGAAAATAACATTTATAACTTACACTCTTACTCTGATTTTTTTACTGTACTTTACAGTGGTTTAAATGGTAGAAACTGTCTTATCTGTGCTTCTCTGATAGCCTGGTCAGCAGATATTTTGCTAGCTAATTTTTTCATGATGCAGCCTACACTGTGTTGCATTGAATTTGCTTAGCATATATTACCAAACAACTGCTGGCTATCTGCATTTGAAATAAAATTTGTCTGAAATGAACTTTGTGCAAGGAAAAGTGGGAGCTGTGCCACAAGATAGGCCATTTTTCAGTCTGCGACAGAGAATAAAACAGACCTTCACACTTCCCTATTTCTCAGGTTTGGTTACAATACTAGCGTAGCATCTTGTGCTCCAAATACAGGAGTCCCCAGCTGCAGTATCTGCAGGGGCCTGGATTTTCAGAGACTGTTTCTGTGACCTGACCCTGACCTGCAATGCATACATCTCTGGAATGCTGGCAGGGTTTTGTGTGCAGCTGTTCAACCAACTCCTCCTATATAAGTAACTATGAAAGGTTCTGTATAGCTTTTAAACTGAAAAGTATCTCTTACAATAAAGCAGCAGTAAGAATATGGAAATGTTAGGGGAAAACAATAAAATGGCTTGT
This sequence comes from Ciconia boyciana, assembly GCF_034638445.1. Classification (NCBI taxonomy): domain Eukaryota; kingdom Metazoa; phylum Chordata; class Aves; order Ciconiiformes; family Ciconiidae; genus Ciconia; species Ciconia boyciana. The sequence goes on from NC_132936.1 coordinate 86,995,675, forward strand.
TGGAATGCGTATGGTTTTTGTGATGTTGAGCTGATCATATTTTTAAACAAAAAAAGCTCTGTTTCATAAGGCATAAAGGTATTATTGCATTTAGGTGAGAAATCCAGGAGGTTAAATACTTCACAAAGTGGCCAATCTGCAGCATAGTAGTTGGCAAACATTGCATTGCTGGAGACCCTGCTTCTTCAGATATGTTAATTTTAAATGTATTCTCACTAGCTAGAAATTATGTGGGAGAAAGTATAGCACTATGTAGCAGGCATTTGAAAATCCTAGTCATCATTTTCTCATGCACCTAATAAAAGCTCCTAGGGAAGCTCGCCTAGGTTCAAGCTCCTTCTAAAAGAAACCTTTCAGTAGGTAAAACAGGTTTCTTGTTAGCTGGATCACCTCAATATAAATACAGTGCATGAGGCATGCACAGACGAATATTAAAAGAAAAAGCAGAATCTCATTTCCACTAGAAACTGAATGAGACAATGGCAGGACCAACTTCATCCCTAGCCACTAAGGTCTCTTAATCCACATCACATTTTCTGATCTCCTGGCTTGCAAAAGGGAGAGGGGAAGTGAGTCTGCTAGAGCTTGTCAAGTCATAAAAGACAATTCTCCCTATAGCTGAAAGAGATGGGGGGGAGGTTGGGGGCAGGAAATGATTTTCAACTGCTCAGAGCACAGCTTTGGCAGTATAAGGGAGTATTTAATGTTCTGGGGAGGCAACTTTTCCCGCACGCTCAGAGTGGCAGCTGAGGGAGGCTTCCCGCTGCCACAGGACAGCAGGAACAGGGACATAACTCCAGCACTAGACTGAACGAGAATGAGCCCTCTGCTTGCTTATTAAAATTAAAGCTTTAGTAATATATGGATGGCTGGGAATATCCTGGTCTGCTTGAAGAAACCTTTCTTCATACCATCACCCAGTCAGCAATGTGACGCCAGAATACTCTGAAACAATTCTGTTAATCTATGTGGCTTTGTCTCCAACCCAAACCTGTGCGCACTGAGCCCATAATTAAAAAGTAAATCTCTGCAGGGTGTGTATGGCAGAGGTGAGGATCCCCTGGGCTGTCCCTACTCTCCCTCTCCAAGCAGTAGCCTTGTCCCCTCAGGGAGTGGGGTGAAGGGAGGCCAGAGGAGCCACAGTGCTGGGGGAGCAGAGCCCAGTTCCCAGAGCACTGCCATGGCACCTGGGCCCCACTGCAACTCTCACACTGCTGCCACCTCACCCTGAGCCCTCCTCTGTGTGGAGGTGAGGCGGAGGGTCTGCCGGTGGCAGCCCAGGCCTTGCCTGAGGCCTTGGAGAATGAGGTTGAGCCTCTTCCCACAGGCCTGTGCCCTGGGCTGCCCTGTTGTGGCTTACCCCCAGGAGAGCCCCCGCCCTGGGCTGCAGCAGCCTCCCCCACCCCAGCTGCTGAGTCTCCCCAGCAGGGAAGGGGGGCACGGGGCCCATATATACATGTATGTAGCCTGGCCAGCCGCTTTAGACTCCTGGAAGAGCTGGCCATGAGTGCATGTACAGAGCCTGCCTCTCAGTCACCATGCAGGGCGGTATGGGAGTATGCACAGGGCGTATGGTGCGGCTCATCCTGGGGGCACATTTGCTTTGCCCCCCTCCCATCTTTACTGCACAATGGTGATGGTGCTTCTGTGCTGGTAGCCACAGTATTACTGATGGGGTGCTGTTTTGGGCATTTTGTGTGTAGCCAGCATTCCTGTAGTTTAAACACTTCCCTGAGATCATACTGGTGAGACCCAACCCTGCCTCAAAGGCTTATCCCCGGCAGGCATAGCCTATGCCAGCGCTGTGCCTGTCAGCGGCAGCAATGGGGTGTTATTATCTTCACTCTATAGGGACTTGCTCGACGACTACTGTTGAGAGCAGAGTGAAATATCGCAGTAAGTAAATCATGGTGAAAACTCATCCATCCCCAGAAAGCTGTGTCTCCTCAGGGCAGGCGCCCCTCTCTCCCCCCTGGCAGCCCATGTTTGTGACAGGCCCAAAATGCCAGAATGCCAACTGGTTGCCCAGCCTTTTTGTGAGGACTGTGGGGACAGCGCTCCCACCATGGTCCCAGCCCCACCCGGGGGGAAGTGCTCTGCCTTGGCTCTGCCCCAGGAGGCCGAGGCCTGCACCCAGGTGTGGGCAATTGGTGCTGCCGGCAGCCCTTCCCCTCCCAGCAGGGCAGGTGGGCAGGCAGGCAGTGCTGGGGGGATCTGGCCACCTTTCCAGAGAGGCTGCAGTAAATGGTAACTGTCTTGTTGAAAATAATCACAATTTTCTAACTGAGGCTTACTTTTTTTAACAGGAATGTGTTAATGTGGAAGTCTCTAGGAGCACAAGAACAATGCATCTTGAGCTGTAAGTTTTGAATCTCCTCTGTGTGTTGCCATTCATGTCTCCTGAGCTTCTGAGGAGAAGGAGAGGTGAGGAGGATCTCAGGCCTATGACTGCAATCTTGCCCCTTAAATTTTTGACTGACTGCAGGCAAATATTAAATGAGGTAGGCAGGCAGGCAGGGTCATGGACTAGCCTCAGTTGTTTGTTGACAATTTATAGCAAGCTAAGAACAAGTGATGGTTACTCTTAAAAATGAAATATCCTTCTTGAACACCTGAAACCCCCTCTTCTCCCCATTTATTTTCTGCTGAAAGTCTCTTTTTTGGTATAGAATATTGAATTTGTTCTTAGCTTTTCAGATGTAGCTTATACTGATGCCAAAATGTTCTGGTTTCTTGCTGACTTTTAATAATATGTTTTTCTTCAGAAGCTAAGACTCCTGAGAATAAACAAATTCCAAAGTATTAACATTTGGTTTTATGTTTAGCTAATGTTAACCTTTTGTACTTTCCTGCAAATGCTGATTGAGAGTTTTATCTATCACTGCCACTTTGGGGTAATTTGTGTTCTGCCCCCACCCTCCTTTTTTTTTTAAAACATATTTTCTGTGCCTTATGTGGAATAACCACAGCAAACTCTTTGATGTTCACATGCATACCTCTGTTAACATAAGTATGCCTATTTTGGTGATGTTCTTTCCCCATATAGATCAGAAATCCTAGTAGGAATCCATGCTTGGTTAGGATACCACATTCAGAAGGACTATCTAGAAAATGGTTTTGGTTTTTTTCTTATAGTTCTTTTGCTTTTAGGATTACAGCCGCAGATTGAAAAAACTGAACAATTTTTAGTGTAATATATTTAAACTCAGGTAATATCTATGGCTATAGGTTTATGTGGGTTTTTTGAAGAACTTACTAATCAGGATGTGCTGTATGAAAACTTCTGGGAAGTAGTGCAGCTACATTATTTAAACCATTGTAAGGTTCTAGTTTCTAATTAAAAAAAGAAGATCAGTCTTTAACTTGACTGTCTTATAACCCTAGTTTGTTGATGGCTTGGTTTTGCAGCATAATTTGCAGTGTAATTACTGCTGGGGAATTATCATTAGTTGTGATGGGAGTGTGTTGGGTTTGTAATGTAAGTTTACAGAGAAGAAAGGAAAGGGAATGTTTCAGAACTTCGCACTAATTCTACATTTCCCTTACATATTCAGTCAACGGTATCTTTATGTTACTTCTGCACTATGTTAATTTCTGGCAGATTTCAGTGGCAGAAGAGTTTTTAAATGGGGTTGGAAGCTCCAAGTACTCCAGCTGTAGTCAAGGGTTGGATCCTTGTCAGCTCTAGTCAGTGAAAATACCAACCAAGGTAGTATTCTACTACTATGGTTCCCTCAAATTGTGCCTTAAGTAATTCTTATTGTGTATTTTCAGAGGGACTGAAATTACCTGAGCTTTTAAAAGCCTTTTGCAAGTATGTAATAATGCTGTAAAAGGTAAAATACTGCAACAAATTGGAAGCTAAGTAGGATAACAGAAAGCAAAAGCAGGAATGGAGTGAAAAACCAAAATCACTTAGCATGCTCTTGCAGGTTTTGCTATACTAGCTCTTGCTAGTATATTTATGAATGCTGAGTGCTAAAAATGAATTAAAAAAAAAAAGATTAATCACTTCATTAGGTAAGTGAAAACTAAAAAAAAGCCACTGAGTGTAAAAAGTCATCTGATCCACTTATAACACTTGAGTTCTTGTAGACAGAAGGCTTCTGGTGCCTGAGTCACAGGCCCCTCAGAACAGGACTTGCGTCAGAATAGTAAGTGACCAAGAAGCACAAGGAAAAAATTATGATAGTTCAAAATAATTTACTTGCATGTATTATTGAGAGTGCTATTCTTTCCAAACTGAATTAACAGCAATTATTTAACAATGACCACAGCCCAGATTTGTAAAGGTATTTAGCAACCCTTGGAAAAAAAAAAAAAGGGGGGGGGGGGTTGCCTGCATAGTTTTTGAAGTGTGAATGATATTCTTTTTCTTCTTCTTTAATGTGTATTAAGGCAGAGGAAAGCAAGTGAAACCTCTGGTAGGAAGAGAATGATACCAAAACTGAGAGTTACATAAAGCAATAGGATGCATTTCCCTGGAATGGTGTATTGTTTTAAGCAATCTGTGATGAAAGGGAAATTGCTAATAAGGAAGCTCAGAACTGTGAGGAATAAGTAAAGTCTTTCACAGAAACTGAAGCTAATAGACCAGGCAGTTTAGAGATGATAAATCATAAAGAGAAATCTGTCTAATTACTTCTTGGCTGGTGTTGAACCAAGATATTGAACTGCTGAACTGATCCAACTTGGCAATTTGGCATTCTTATGCCCATTTGTTTCTATTCCAGTTCTTTTAAATCTAAATTTTAAAGGTGGAAGGGAGTACCTGTCTGGAAGTTCAGGAAATGTATGAAATACAGATGCTTCTATATTTAAACCAAAAATGGAGGAGAAGAAGCAACTGATTAAAACTGTTGCACAGGCTTCCAAAATAGTTAGCAAGTGGCAGTGTTTAAATCAATTATTAAATATATAGGGTAAAATAGAATAATTATTTACTGTATCCTTTTTCCTTAGTAGCATTTGAATAGTGTTATTTTTCTTGTTTGTTTTGTCTTGTTTCATGCCAGATGTTCTTATCAGGGAAAACAATGGTGGTGTGTTTTAATATTGATGAGTTGATTCTCCTGGGAATAATAGTATATGTACCTTCTCAGAATACAAATTGTGGGAGGTTTTTTGTAGTGTAATTACCATAATGCATTGAATTTTAAGTGCAACTCTTTAAAACTGTGAAAAGAATTTTCTGTTTATTATCTTTCTTCTATCTACTTTCCGAGCGACTCTCTTTTTAAAACTATGTATTGTGTTTTGGTGGCCTCTAAAAAATAAATGTGTAAATCACCAGAGGTACTGTGTAATCTGTCAAAGTAGCATATGTTTAAGCACCTTATAAACTATTAAATAATCACAATATTTCTCTTTCCAAGGTTACTAATTCATTCATTTAAACAATTGCAGAGTAATTAAAGTACCTTGCTTTAACTTTTTTTTTTTTTTTTTTCCCCTCCAGGAACTTGGACATTGAAGTCCTGAAATTATAAATGATTTGGTGACAAGCTGAGCTTGCAATGCAGGCAATAAAAACCGTGGAAAAAGAAGTGACTTTTATAAAGGAAACACTTTTCACAGAATCCTTCCTAAAGAAACAAGAGTGCAGCGGAAGCCCGGAGAGCAGGCGGCTCTGTGAGCAGCAGCCATTGGAAGGAGCTGTCTGCAGCTCTCAGTGCTGTACTGAGCATGTCCCAGCGGAGCCCAGCGCAAGCAGCACATTATGCAAAAAGGCAGCTCTAGCAGATGGGAGAGAGGCACAGCAAGCATTTGCTTCACTTGCATCACCACCGCTTGAAAACAAACCTGGATCGCTAGAGGGGATCTCGCCGGCAGGCCAAAGGAATGAAATTCGGGAGCATGGCTTGATTGCCGAAGGTGTTGCACTGCGAAAAATCATGGGGAATCAAGATGGGAAGCTAAAGAAAAATACAGGTGATGTACATGAAGGAGGAGAGGATGCCTCTGGGCCCAAGGATACAGATGGCACAAAGAAGGTATCAGGAAGCAGGAGAGGACTGGGGAAGCATGCAAAAGGAAGTGAATCTGGTAAGAAGAAGGGTAAGTCGGACTCGAGGGCCTCGGTGTTTTCAAATCTGAGGATCAGAAAAAATCTGTCCAAGGCTAAAGATGGGAATAGTAGTTCACGGGAGGATGTTTTGGAAAGCCAGGCCTTGCAGGCTGGAGAGCTGGACAGTACTCATTCAATTGTAACCAAAACTCCAGATATAAGCATCTCTGCGGATGAAGGGGGTCTCTCAGACACAGATGTGGAACATTTTGAAATCAGAAATGAAACTGTCCCAGCTGCTGTGGAGACACAGGATGGACAAAGGACCAGCTCTGGCTCTGATACGGATATATACAGTTTCCATTCAGCCACAGAACAAGAGGATTTGCTTTCTGATATCCAGCAAGCTATTAGACTGCAGCAGCAGCAGCAGCAGGGGGCAATTAACGTTGGAACTGAGGACCTTGTCACCAAAACAATGGGCCGACACATGGCTAATTCGCAAGCAGCCCCCTTAGATTTTGAACGGTTTCTTTCAGTAACTACCACTGACAAAGAGAGGAGCCCAGACACCGAGGGGGCTTTTCCAGTGACATCTGAAATTGCGGAAAACATTCCTGTCCCCTGTGCAACTGAACATGAACTGAAAGAAGCGGTAAATGGCACAGACTCTCCTGATAACGGCTTATTTGAAACACAGGAACGTAAGCTATTGATTGAGGAACAGGAACAGCTCGTTGCTGGAGTGGATGCTGTAGCTAGTGAACTAGAAGATGATTTAAATAGAACTGCAGTAGAAAACAGGTCTCAGACACACAGCTCCACACGACCTTTTCCAACCTCGGTAGCAGATGCTGAGACTAAAATTGCTGAAGTGCAGGCTGTTGATTTGCAGGACTCAGTAACAGAGGATGGTATTTCAGATGCAGGCCGTGATCATGCTGCTGAGACTCAGGAAGGGAAACACACTCTGTCAGCCAGTCAAGAGGACCTGCATAATGGTTTATCCATGGAAATGAAAAATGGCATTTTGTCCTCCGAGGGGACAGCAGGTAGTCCAATACTTGGTTCCCGATGCTTTAAGCCCTATCTAATTAATCCTTGTTACATCAAAACCACAACTAGGCAACTGAGTTCTCCCAACCATTCGCCATCTCCCTCCCCATCCCAGAGCCCGCTTTTTACAAGGAGGCAGGAGTCCTTCCACAAAAAGGAAAAAGTCTCAATCAAGAAGCAGAGGTCTGCTAGTTTGGCAGGTTTATTTAGTCGTTCCGCAGACTGGACAGAAGAGGTATCTAATCACAAATGTGAGATAACACAGAAGGTGGGCTCTGCGGGCTACTTGGAGCACAAGGGGTTTAGAGAGAAATTTCAAACAGAAAGAGTGCCTTTGACTCATTCAAGAAAGTCCTCAGGGGTGCAGGCTTCTACAGAGACATTTCCCAATGTCTTTTCAGGTGAGTGACATGTATTAAGGTTTTTTTTTCCAGAGAGTCTTTGAAAAGATATTTAAAATACTTGAATTCAGTCCTTTGCATGTACTGTTGTCTTTACTTGTGCTGACAGTTTTAAAATCGAAGGTCTGATCTTACAAACCCAGTCACATTTCATTAACAAGAATAGCCTCTCTATTCAGTGTCAGCCTGGCAGTACTGCCAGTAAAGGAAGTGCATAACTCTTTGAAGTTTTTCTTTCTGCTTTTCTCCTTTGTCTAAATCCTGTAGGAAAAGGCTGGATGCCTTAGCCTTTTTCAACAAGAATAATTTAAGAGCTGCACTGTTGTAGGCAGACCAGCTCTCTGCATAAATAGATCTTTCAGATGCGAAGCTTTCTGTAACTAGGATCCTGTTTGGGGTTTTCTTGTGCTAGGCACTGTCCTGAGGTACTGTAAATATTTGAGAGCTGCACCTGGTATTAGAGGTACTGAGACAGCGATGAAGATTTGCTTAGTACAAAAAGGAAAAAGCCATGCAAGCACAAATGGACAGCACTATAGAAAGGAACCAATTTCCCCTTCACAAGGGGAAAAGAGGAGGAGAAAAAAATGTTAATGACTGGCAGCATAAAATGGAGAAGAGAAGGGAAACTGTGGGTAGTACAATTTGGTAGCTGTGGCAGACTGCTGCTCAGGCTATATAAGGTGACTCACTCAGGAAAGCATTCTTTTACCTTGCCTGTTAGGCAGCTTGCATCCTCTCACAAAGGCGTAGGAATATAGAGTTTGCAAATGAAATAGTGTGAATAGATGATTATATTTTCCTGTACTTTGAGATTTTTTTCCCCTTTCTCTTCCCCCTATCTGAAGTTTCTATATAAAGCTAATGTATTCACAAATAGGGAAGGCCTCTGCCACACAGGAGGTATGTATACAGAGGAAACTCAGCAACATATTGCATTTATTATTCACTTAAGAAAACTGTAGAACTAAGACAATACAGAGAGTAAGCCCTATGAGCATCCGTTACAAGATTAAAACAGTTGAATCTATAATCAGTTTTGTTTTGAATGGAATTCTGTTCTAGATGCATGAGCACAGTAACCACATATGTACTGGAGCTATTTGCAAAAAATGCAATGAGAATTTTTTTGTGCTTTTATGAAAACTAAACAAAATAGTATGATTTATGAAGGGAGCAATGACATGATTTAAAAATCACGTGTAAGAAAACAATTAAGCTATCAACAACTGTTTTGCAAGAAAAGACTCTTGTTTTATACTGTAGACTTTAAAAATTATGTAACATGTAATCGTTTGCATTTGTAGTTGCTTTCTTTGTGCACATTCTTCTCTGCTTGACATCACAGTAATACTGGTGAATGAACCTGTCTGGAAACAGAAATTAAAATTAGTGGCTTTTTTTGCACAGCAGCCAACTCCAGGAGTTTCAAATACTCAGGTAAAACATTAACATTATTTTCCAGATTCAAATCACAAGAATACTTTCATCCTTCAGTAGTCTTGAACAGAAATTCTCAGTTTCCGTCCTGAGAATTAGAATTCAAGTTTTTAACACAAAAAAGCCAGGCCCTTCTGAAGTGAGCTGAATCTTTTTTTGTTTTAAATCCCTTCCACCTGTTTTAGATTTCATTTCAGACACCCCTATCTAAAGTTTTACAATTTGAAGTGATCACTACTTTCAGATTTATAGCATGTAAAAAGCATTTTTTTTTTTTTTTGCTATCAAGATTTGACAGCTTATAAACAACTCCGAGAGCAAAGCTTTAAATTGCATCATCAGTAAGTAGACTTTCATCTTTATGGTGGTGCTATGATGGAAATAAATTTTATGTGTCAAACTTCAGGAACATGGAATTACTTTTGAGACCTGTTTTCCAGGAAGCAGACTTCTTCACATTTCCTCACAAGGTTTTGATTTACTTTTATTAATAATTTTTGTTTTATTGTGTTTTCCCACCAACACTTTAGACTGTTATTGTGAAGGGACCAGTGTCCAATGCAACAGTAGTTCTGTCTCTTATGGAAATTACGGTGACCCTCATTTGCATGTACATACCAGCTGTCTTTACAGGCAGAGGACAATTATACCTTTCAGTTCATGTAGAAAAGCTTGAAATGAGGGAACTGGAAATTACATGATAACACTTCATCTCTTTTTGATCATTCTTCTTATTTTTAAAAATATATTTACAAGCTGAAAATTATCAAGTATATAAAAATAACAACTGGTGTACATGAAAAAGGGAAATTAAACTTAACATTAGTATTCCCACAGACTGGCTGTTATTGCTGTAAGAGCAGAAAAGCCTCTTTATTTAAACCAGTCTGCACAGCAACAATTACAGAAATAATTTCCTTGTAATTTGCATACTGCTTTTGAAAAATGTTGTATTTTAATTGCATGTATCAGATGCATCAATTCGGGGATTACCATTAGGCTTTTAGAAATAACATTCTTTATAGTGGCTTATTTCTGTCTTTAAAAAAAAAAATCAGCTTCTTGCCTAGAGCACTAAATCCCATCTTGCTGTGCAGTGACTGCAGTGTTGTTCTGCATTTCTAACTAGAATCAAGTAAAATATTCCACAACACTTTAGTAATTGATTTTAATGACAGCAGGTTCTATGCAGATGACTGGCCTACTTTTACTATGTTGTGGTTTGGTTGCATGCCATTTGGTTTTCACAATGATCCATATGAACTCTTGTAATGCTGTTTTAATGTAAAATGTAGATGGAAGCCAACAACTAGAATGGTAGAGACTTTGCATATTTTAATTTTGCTTTATATAAGAAATAAGTAAAGTATGGTATTTCAAATTGGATGCATTGGCTAAGAATGTGATGTGGACAAATTTATGGCATTTTGCAATTCAGGCATCAGATCTATTTCTTTTATGGTTAGGACAGCTGTATTTGAAATTGCAGTGACAGTAATTACAAGTTCTAGATTACCTGATGCACAGTGGAGCCACAGCTTTTATGTTGTGCTCCCAGGAGGACAAGAGCTCAACCTGAATGAATAGGGTTGGCGCTCTTGCTTCAGCACGTGGCAATGAATGATTTGCACTAAGATTAAGAGAGTATCTTGGTGGGAAAATGATGTTTCCAAACATTAACATAACTGAAACAGAAGAGCTAATAGATTGATTTAATAAAAAGGAGTTTATTCTAGCATTAATTTGAGGTGCAGTGATCACAGAGGAGCTAGTAAGGGTGTCTGTTACATAAACTGAATGTAAGAGTCCCATCAGCTGCCCCAGATGGTAATTAAACTTGACCCAGACAAACCCATGCCCTTTCTAATCTCTGTTGGCTGGCTGTAACACACTTGCCGCATGAAACTCTTTCAAACAGACCACTGATCTTTAAATTTCTTTTCAGAGATTTATATTTGTCCTGCTCTAGCTATAAACAGGAGACAAACAAAAAACCCTGGTTACCATCATAAAACAAAACCTGAAGTCAGTCCTGTGCTTGTGTGCTCACGGCCACTTTCTGATTTCCATAGGGTGCTGGCCTGCTTCTCACAAAGGCCACTTTATGTCACTGTGCTAATGTCATCTGCACCCGCTTGCAGTTCCAGTGCAGTGTCTACAGGCATATACAAAGGTCTTAGTATAGATAAGTCTGTGAAAACTTGAAAAAACAAGATGAAAGTTTGTTTCTGAGACATAAAGTATATCTTTTTAGATACTTTTTCAAGGTTTTTTTTTCATTCTGATTCATGTGATGATGCACACAATATGGACTTGTATCTATTGAGATCCTGAGGAGACTATCATGCAACTGTTATTTAAGACTACTTATGGTTTACTGTTTCACTGATGATGTTTGTTAGCAGTAATACAAATGTTGCTTTTATCAGATGGCAAGGCAGTGCAGCCTCCTCTAAGGGAGCTGCCCAACAGCCACCGTTCATGTGATACAGGATCATGTGCTACGCTGAGTGTTGCTAGTAAGCATCTGAAGGGAAAGATCGTCCTCTTTTTGCCTAGTAAACCCAAACCTGGGGGCAGGGGGAGGGCTGCAATACTGCACTCCAACTACAATAAAATGTGCTTGAAAATAGGCTGCGATATGTTATTGAAAGACTGCTGAGTGCTGATAAGCTGGTTTAATGTTACCATGCCAGCACTGCAATATGGGAATTGGAGCAACATGAGTAATGTCACTGGAATGCAGTGCTGCCACAGGGTTGTTTTGATGGGTTCTCACAATTAATGGTTTCATCTTTATCTAGAACTTCTTTGGGAGTAGCAGGTTTTGGTCATGGAGTTGAGCAGCTGCATCTCTCCAGCAACCTCCTTCTGAGCAGCAACCCTGTTCTGAGGTCTGACTGGCAGCTTGACTCACGTCTGGAGTAGATATGTATTGTCTTGGTTGCCTGCTGGTCTCTTTTGCAGTGCGAAAGAGGAAAGGAAAAGGGTCAGTTTGTAGCCGGAGGTCCATGCAGCTCTGCTTGGATCTGAGGCATAGTACCAGTATAATACCCATCACACATGGGATCTGGCTAGAACTGGTCATTAAAGGACATTTCATTTCTGTGAAAAGAGCAGTGGATTATTCCAGTGGGAATAGTTATATGGAATTTAAGTTTGAATGGATTTCTTGGATCTAATTGTGCTTTATTAATTTTTTAAATATTTATAAATTATTTAATAGTTTGAGGGGGTGGTTTGTCTGTGTTTGGGATTTTTGTTTTTGTTGTTTTTTTTTTAAATTGTGCATAGGCCTCTTCTTTGCAGAAAAAACTCTATTCCTTGAAGCAGGCCCCACCTTTTTCTCCATGCTGTGCTGTCTAAAGAAAAATAAACTTGGAATGCAAAAGCATTTCTAGGAATATTTTAGGCTACCTGTATATGAGGGATCAAGTTCTAATGTGAATCATGGTGATAGAAAATGCAAAAATACTAATTAGCCAAGATATTTTTTTTGTGCTGTAGTTTAACCAAGTTCAGGATATGGCCAAGTGTATTCCTTATAAACTACTTCTGCCAAAATTTGAACTTACATAATGAATAGTGGTGATGAAGCGTATATGTGTTGGTGTTTCAGTGACTGTGTCTTTGATTATTTTTAGGTACACTTAAAACCATCATTCTGTAGCGGCTAGGTGGAATGCAACAGTTTCTGGAAACTTACTTTTATGCATACAATTTATCTTTTTGGGGGATGAGGTTTCCTTTAAGCAGGAGCAACTTCCTGCATTCCTACATTGCATTCATGTAAAGGAAGTTAGGGACAATGAGGTGGTCTGTGTTACATTGAGTACAAAATGACTATTCCTCATTTTATTTCCATATTGCTGTTGTCCAGAATAAGTTTCCTTCTCATTGATGGAAATAGCTAGGCTTTCTGACCATGAATAGGAAGTGGGTTATGTTTTCTGATGCAAAACCTTGCTTTATTCTCAGATAAATACAGAACATGACTTCTTTCATCTGTAGATGCATAGATGATAGAACCCTCTAAGTCAGAAGTTTTGCAACAGTAAGAAGCAGTGGTTATGAGATTGTGTATGTGTGTGTAAACAACATCACAGCTGTAAAAGTAAATCCTAATACACATAAAATTAAATGGAAATATATAAATACAGAAGAAGTACAAAAACGCTTGAGAACTTAATCTTTGTGGTGTCTTGACATATGCAGCTAAATAGTGGTAAGAAAGCCTAGTCACAAATGAGATTTATCATTGAGACATTCTTATTTGTCAGTAGAAGTATGAATTGTTTGGTCTCAGGATCTAGGTGAAATTTATCAGGAGCACCAGAGCTCTGAACCTGGTGTGAATTTGAATCGGTAGGAAGCACAGATAACTTTGCTGTGGAACTAATTACAGGAGAAAGCTTTCATTCTAGAGCTTATTTGATGCCAAGATCTGGCTCAGATGTCCCTTGAAAACACATAATAGGTAGCATGTACCAGCGGAAAAATAACTCGTATCCTTTCCTCTTCCTTGCACTGATAAGGAAAAAATCACTGCACAAAAGAAGTCAATGCTGCAGTAACACTATAATTAACTACATTAACATCTGCTAACAGTCATGGAAAAAAGGTGGTTTTCATTTAAAAAAAGAAAAAAAAAAACAAAAAAACCAAACAAACAAAAAACCCCAAACATTGCCTTCATAATAGAGGGTGTGTATCTAAACACTCTTTTGTCATGCAAAGAGTGAAGACAACACATTATGCTGAGAAACAGTTGAGGGAAATATTTGATTACATCAATGAAAGAACATGAAGGTCCAGTTACAGCAAGGGTGACGTGCTTAGGTTTTATTCAGATTAAGTCTAGAAGAACATATCTGCACAAATATATAGGTGTGCATGTATATATTTTTCTTTTTCATGGAATGTGGTTCTAATTTTCTGCTTTTCCTCTTTCTTCATCTTAGCAGTTTTTGTTTCTGGACACAAAGAAGAAAAGCTTTTGTACATTGTGATAAATATTAAAAAGTCAACAGCTTTTAAAGTTGGAGGAGATTGTCAGACCTTGGGTGTACAGGTCCTGGAGAGGAAAGAAAGCTAAGGCACACTGGGGCTCTAATGAGTAGGTTGAAAGAAATTTGTTATTTTTGGCCCACTTCAGAGGCTTGCTAGTTCAGTTCAGTTGTGTTTTGTGACCTGTGGCTGCTTGAGCAAATACTTGGATTTACTTCTAAAAGTAGAGATGGGCCAGAAGAAATGTAGAACCAATGGGAATAAAGAAGTTTTACAAAATTGGGTTGTAAAGAACAGTGTCTATCAGTTTGGAGTGACAAAAGACGCTGTTAGTAATAGCTGCCCAAAAAGACATCAGAGGAGCTTCTTACTTTAAAGAGATAGACAGAAAGGGTTGTGCCTTTCCAGCAGTCTGTGAGAACTTGGCACGGAATACCGCCTTCACATTGCAAATCACCACAGAAACTAAAAGGGTAAAGATGGGCAGAATTAAATACTTGCTGAGAGGAACCTAAGCACCTGGAAAACACAATATAAAAGTTGCCAAAGATGCATATGGTACCTAAAAGATTCAGTAGACAGACACATATAGATTCTCTTTTATCATAAACCACTATAATTAGGAAATCTTTAGCAATATACTTCTGTAATCTGAAATAATACTGCATTAGAACCTGATGAGAAATCAAGATGAAAGGAGACATGCCATATAGTGTTGTGGGAGTGTGCATCTTGTTTATATTTTTAGAAAGGTATTTTATACTGTGTGCCACTGCTGTATCATAGTTGGGCAATTGTTTGATATTTAAAAACTTCATCTTCTGAAACATATTTAGTGACACAGAAGACATATTCTTACTTTTCACTATATGTATGATACAAATAGTGAAAGGTAAGGATAAAAGCATAGTTTAATACTTTGTCTCAGCTTATCCTGTATGTCATATATCAGAAAATTCAGTGTGGGGGAAAGGTGTAAAATCTTAGTCACTGTGAAAGCAAAATTTCGAGGAGCTTAATGCTCATGTTAAGGAGACAGAATGCTTAAGAGGCTTGCTAATCTGCAAGAATTCTGAAAGCACTGTCACAGGCCATCACAAACGTTTTATTATATTTTGAAGCTCTGGTGATAGCAAAGTTAGAACACCTGCTTTTTAGAAAAGTGTTATATTGTTATTGCAAATGATCTAGGCAATTTTAGTCTTATTTTGACTGCAGCAACAAGCAAGGTTTTGGAACAAATCTTGAAGGAGGAAATTACAAGATATAATTAGTTATTGGGTATATTATAAAAGGATTTAAAAAATGGAACAAAATGCAGCGTGGTTTTAGCAAAGATCAATAAGACTACATTGATAGCTTTTTTTATGTACAGCTGCTTTCTAGACAAAGCAAGAGTGGTAGGAAGGAATTCATCTGGGTTTCCGTACAAAATGTCAACACTGCAAATCACTTACCTGAAGAAGAAAATTACTGGTGGTTTTGATAACAGACACCATCGTGTTACTTCTCTTCCGCCAAAGAGGTACAGCTTCATTTTGGTCTACTTCTACCTAGTGTTGTGACAGGCTTGGTCAGGCTGTGGAAGTTTATTGCATAATTGATGCAAGAGTAGAGCTGGGTCCTGACGTTTGTCTTGACCTTAGTGTTTGCAGAACTCGACCTTTTCATCACCAAATGAAATTCAGTAAACTTTTTTCTTTCTGTGTTATAATACAAAATTCAAAATTAGGAACTGGGCTGGCATCGTGAGTTCATTCATCAGGACCAAGGTTTGCATTAATCAGTTTTTGACCTGACTGCTTCAGCTTTTTTCCAGCATGATTTGTGCAAGTATGGCATATGGTTAAGTAATCTTTCAGCATACCCCCCAAGGTCTGTTAAAATTGGTGTTGTTGCCTTGTCTCATACCCAGCACAAGTGGAGCAAGCTGTTTTAAAATACAGCTGCTTGGTTCAATCATGGGACACTATGGATAAAGACTGAGATGGGTTTTTTCGAAAACTGTTTGCAGCATCCTTTCTGGGATGGCTTTTTACTTCATTAAATCTGGGGTCTTTCCTTGTCATCTTTATTTTGGGGGAATCCCCTTTTCAAATTTTTGCCAGACCTCTGCTTTTTCCATCAGGGCGTTCCTGGAAGAATTCCAGTGGCTTTTGTACAAGGTGCCACTTTTGCCCTGTGCACACTCTGGTGGCCTCGGGGGTGGCAGCAGGATTCTCTTGCCAGCGGCAGCTTGTGCCCTTGCTTCCAAAAGGGAGCACACACACGTGTTCCCTGACTTTTTTTGGGATGTCTCGAACACTTGAAGCTGTTACCATTATGTGATTCTCTTTCTGTAACTGCTTGTTCTAGCTGAATGTGTTGAAATCTCAATGATACGGTTATTCAAGCTCTCTTGCACAATCTGGAATCTGTTTAAATGATTAGTGATAATTGTGGGGCTAAAATAAGGGAAAAAAAATCACTTGCTGGAGTTGCACAGGGGTTGATATATTGTGGTTCTAACTTACTTAGAGCTAGTCAAGAGTTTTCATGGAAAATTTTTAACAGCCAAGAGTGTACTAAAAGACAAGACAGTATAAAGGGAGGGACACTGAGATGCAAAGAGATTTACACAGCTTGGCAAAAGTAAAGCATGGTGCTTACTGTGATAATCAGATACTGGACTGACAGATGTGAAATTAATAATTTATAGTTTTATTCTAGTTTTTTGAAGAGTCTATGAATGTAATCAATCCATCAATCAATATATTCTTCACTGGAATTTAATATATTTTTCTGACTTTGAAATTACATTGAACTGTGTGTAGGCAGGCATAGAAAACTGGAGTTGCAGGGGGAGATAGTGTTGATGTATGTTTTTTTCCTAATTTTCCTGTTTAGGCAGACTTTCTGCTTTTGACTTCCGAATTTAAGATGATATGTAGGTTCAGTTCATGCCACCCATGTGAACCGAGCCAGGAAATCTGGAGGCAGAACGTCAGAAAGGACAATCCTCTCAGGCATTCCCACACATCCCTAACTTTAGTAGTGTTATAAATACTAAAATATAAGATATAAATATATATAAAGAATAAATTAATATTATATATTATATGATAATATACAACATAAGTATATAAAGAAATCAATATATAACCTCTGGGGTTTTTTCCCTTAGAAACATATGTATGTGTACAAGCAGTGAATGCAGATATTAGCTATTACACTGATCATAAAAACAAAAGGAAATATCTTTATGACACAATTATAGAAATCTGTACCATAACCCTAGACCTTGTCAAGTTTTGTCATTTTTAAGGTTTATGTTGCCTGGAAATTAGACTTATGATATACTTTACTTTGTGTTTATTCATAGTGGAAGGATTCAGTTGTTTTTTCTTTTTGTTGTGAAACCATGTTGTGTGTGCAGGCCTGTTGCTTGGTGGGTTTTCCATGTTTTATGTAACCAGGCTGTGAGAAAACTGTCATGTGGTTTTAGGAAAGTATCTGCCAATGAAAATTCAATCCCTTAAAACAAAAAACCCCCACAAACAAAAAAACCAACAAACAAAAAAAGAAACAGCCAAAACAACCTCAGAGGATGAGAGAGATCTGAAACAGTTTCCCAATCTAAATCAGCAGAGGATTAGAAACTCTGCAGTGAAAAAGAACAATAAATGAAGTCTCTAATCCTGGAATATTGGGTGCAATCTCCCAGGTCAGGCTTCAGGCAAGCAAGAGACTAGATTAATTTGTTATTTTTTTTTAGTGCAAATGTATACTTAATATGCATTTATGGAGGACTTGGGCTTGTTATTTGAAGAGAAGAAGAGATGGCTACAGTACCAATTTCCAGTTCTGTTTCATTCCCCAGGTTCCATATGCACCTTTGAAAACCTCTTCTTTCTCAGCAGTCACGTATTACATATTATATTTAGGCTGACTGGTACAGGTTAGCTGAAAAACTTGAAATTTGAAAAGATTATGAAATTATAGGAAAATATTTTAAAATGTAATACTTTTGATCCTTGAAATATTAATTTTATATGTGAAATAGTAGTCACTCAGTGCTTTGTATATTTGAGACCTAGGAAAGTACATAAAACAGTAGAAAGGTGAAAATGAAGTGTGATTGATTTGCCCCTAGGAAATGGTTCAGCAAGCTTTTGCTGTGTAGTTTGGGGGAATACGATAAATCAATAAAACCTGTACTGTAAAGTATTTAAGAAATGACGTGTAGTTGCAATTACTAGCTCATCTACAAGTAAGCATATAAGGAAGTCTTTGCAGTGTTTCTGTCTCTTGGACATGTTTGCCCTCTTCCGACATTCTGGGGAACATTTGGTGCTGCACAGTTCAGGTGCTTTGGCAGATGATTTAGGCCTGATTTAGCTGTGACCTTGGTGGTACTATATGTAGAAAAGGAGACAAGAAAAAAATTGGAAGGAAGAATGTTTAAGGGATAAATGCGGCAGCAGATATCTGAATTATAGTATTTCCTAACTTTTGAATACTGTAGAAATCAGCCTTTCTTTTTCCCCATTTTCTGTGCTCTTTTTTTTTAATTTATATAACTATGTTCACAATTGTAATCCTTTGTGAATTGAAAAACCATAATAAGACTACAATTGCCTCTTTATATTTTGTAAGACTAATAGAAAACATATTCTAAATGGAAATACATTACTTTGTCCATCTCTTCTTCCTTTTCCTTTTTTTCCTGTTGTGACTCCCAAAACTAGAGCATTGCCTACAGTATTTTTGGCTTCAAAGCTTATGAAATCTCTTTGTTGTGTGAGCATTTATGATCTCACTGAAGTGGGGGGAAAAAAGAGCAAGCCGATTTCAGTTTTTGAAGATGTAAGCAATATGTGCATGAGTCACTGTTAACCCTTGACATTACTCTGAATAGGGTGTTCAGGACTGGCATTACACTGAAGCCATTCACTCTGCATTGGGAAAAATTAGAACTGAAAGTCTGTCTCCGGTCTGTACAGATGTGCAGATGCAGTTTCTGTGCTAACAGTGAAAGTGTGGTGTGGTGGTCTGGTGGTTAGAAGAGAGAATCACGGAAGACTGGCAGAAGGGGGAGCTTTTGGAGTATAACTCGTTTGGGTCCTTCGTCTCAACTTGTGCTCACTGACAGCTGTGCTCCTGGGCTTTTGCAAACGCAGTGTAAGGAGGATAGGAGGCACATCTTTAAAGATAAGCATGAGGTTATAACGGCGCAGTCCTCAGGGAAACATTATTGCAAGGTCTGCTGCAGTGCAGGGCCTCAGTGCATGCACGTGTGGCTTTTTAGTATGTCTGTGACTACTGTAGTTTTCTTCTGTTTCGCTCTTCCATTTGTCCTTCTCCATCCCCTCAATAATTAAGCAAATCCAAAGCCAACAACAACATGCTGACAATATTGCTAGTTCTTAAGGATTTTATTTCTCACCTTGTTGCTCTTTGACAGGTTCGTCTTCAAAGCAGATTGGACAGGAAAAGAGCTATAATGTGAATTCATTCAGTTGGAATTTGCCTGTATTTCTCTGTGGACAGCACTGAACATGCTTTCAACATTCAATAATTCCATAAGCAATCAAGTGTAAGGCAAACCTGCATTTCAGAAGAGAGTAGATCCTTATTTTTAGGGTCTGCTTGAGGAGAAAAAATGTTGCCCTGGAATATAAGGTAACTGTAATAGAAAGACCAAATGTGCTTCCTTCTAAAACAGGCAACCTCTCCCATCAAAAGTGACTCATAGTCCAGGTCATGACAGACAAGGTGGTTCAGATGATCAGTACTGATGGCCAAGGTCTGTAGCAGTTGCTACAATATGGAAGGAGGCATAATACATACACACAAGCACCTCTCCAGGCCAACGGAGAATCTGTGGCTGTGTCAGGCTAGTACTGAGTGGGATTATTATATTAAATTATTATATGCATATTATATTATATGTATAATAGTTAATATTTTAGAATATTTCATTATTATATGAAATAATGTTTGTAGAATGACTTTTGGTGAATTAGGCTTCCTTTCTCCCTTCACCTTGCATATGAGTAAATGTGGTTGGCAGTAAATCTAACGTTGAAAATGATCATTCAAGAATACAATTACCTGCAGTTTTCAAAAAAGTGAGACAGTATGAATGGAAACCATACTGGGACTTGTGAATTTTAATTCTGCAGTGAATAGCTTACATGTTCTACAATTGTTGCCAAGGGTGGTTTTGATGAACAATGTTACTCAAGTCTTGGTCATAGTGATAAGATGAAGGCCTATAATGTCATACAGGAGATCATAAGATCATCGTGCTTCATCTTAATGAGAATGGGAGGAAGCAGCAGATGACATGGAGGTGGAGAACATGGAATTTGGAAGCTGAGCCAGAAGACCTAGGCTGAGCTATGGCAGCAAAAAAATATCCATAGAAGGCCAGAGTACCCGATACTTCCAAACTTAATTTCACGTTCCCATTCTTTTAGCTAATTAATTGTGTAATCCTTTGTAAGAAAAGAAAAAAGAAAAGTCTTTTTATCCCTTACTGGGATTTAATAAGTCACTCTAAGCTCCTAAAAAATGTTATGAGTTTATAGTTGTCTTATTTGCTGGAGAGTTTTGGCAAGATCCTCAGAATACTGATTTGATCTAAGGCTGAAACTTAACTGCAGTTCTTTTCTAATTCAAAACTGGATATGCCTCCCATCCCCCACCAAACTAATACTTAAGGGAAAGGTAAGAATAGGCTCCAGGAACTTCATGACCTGGGATTTCTGGGAAGAAAAGTTGTTTAAAATATAAAAAATGGTAACTTTTTTAACCTTTTTTTGGGGGGGGGGGGGGGAAGAGCCGAGATCTTTGTTCTTTACTATTTTCATGGCATGTAAAGGCAACCAAGAAAAATTGCTTTACCATTGCATTTAAATCCCTGCAACAGAAAACAGCTGATCATTTAGTAATTATGAAATCATTAATCATTTAATTATTCCAGGTTACTTGCAACCATCTTCAGCTATTGAGAACACATTCAGGTATTACCTCATGTAAGTTACAAATATGAGGTGATTAATGTTGTCTGAGGAAAAAGGCTGTTCTCACTGCATTTTATTTATAAACCAAAGATGAAAAATTGTATCTCAAAATCTTGCAGTTGAAGTTGACTGGAATTTAGCCTATGCATTAAATAAGGCTGTGATTTGGTTTTGCTGTTTAAGGAATACATTCAAGGATTAATATTGTACAGTCAATTTCATGCATATAGACACAAAGTCATTTTAATTTTAATTAATTCCAAGCGTGTGTAGTGCAGATAGATGGGGTGCTGGCAAACCATTTCTGGTTCCAAACGAAAGTAGTTAAAAGCCTGTGGAGTCCAGTGTTAAAGAGGTATTTTGCTATACCTAAACAAAAATATAACCTTCATCTTGCCTTGAATCAAAATCATAAATGTGATTCCTGATGAGAGGAACGAACATCTCTTGCTTTGACATCAGTGCAGGCGCAGGTAGGGTCAGAGGGCAGCGAGGCAGGGGCGGATTTGGCACCAGCATCCCTGGGCCACGGAGGACTTTGGAGCTGGAACGCTTACGCTGTAGTGACAACTGGCTTTTACCTGAAAGTAAGTGAAAGAGAAATATCAGATACCCTTAACAAGGGAGGAACTACTTCTTAGTAAGTGGTGGCTTTCAAATGTTGTTCACCCATGTGAAATAGCTTTAGCCCTGTCTGGAACTACAGTGCTGCACCGACTCCATCCGTGGGCAGTACAGCACAGCGTGGTGTTGCCTCAAGGATATGAATGACATCCTCAAGTATTGACACACTTTCTTTTGGTAGGGTTTACCTGCTCGCTCCCCTTTAAGGAAAATATGTGGTGTTCTTTTTATAACTTTGCCTGGTTTTTATGTTTGATGAGGGGTGGGTGGTTCTGACACTTGTCATGACCATTCAATTTGATGATAAACCCTAGCTGGTTAGGTACAAAACTCCAGTGGCTTAACAGTCTGTTCTAAATATATTGCCCAGTAAGTGCTTTAAACGTATAACCCATTTATTGTTGATACAGAGATTATTTTTTTTTTCCACAGCTGTTCGCAGTGAGGCTATTTCTGTATGCATTGAAAATTGAACTTCTCTCAGCTTGCATTTGGTGAAATGTGTTAACTGGCAAGATGTATTTCTGTAATTCAAATTTCTGTGTCTGTCCTCATGTCTCCATAGCAATTGTAAGGAACACACAAGCTGTGTTAGAGCACAGCTTTATCCGAACATTATTACCTTTGTGTTGAGAACCTTTATTTTTTTTTGACTCAGTGTGTATTTGATGCAAAGGACAGCTTAACTGTACTAAATTTAGTTTGAGTTAAATGATTTATTCTTTTAGATTAAAAAGTACTAGCTAATATAATGAAATAATTTTTCCTACCCTATTTATTCCATGAGTGATAATACACTGGAGAGAATGCTTCAGGCTCAGATGGACAAAATGACATAAGTAATGCAGAGTACAGTAAGAGAAATTAAGTTCATTAATGACTTTTTTTACATATATACTTATTCTATATTGTCTGAATGCTAAAGTATGTTTAGACAATAGTTAATAAACACTAAGCAATGATAGTTAATAACCACTATACAAATTAAACTGCAACTGAATGGCAGCTAAGATTCTGAACAAAGTATTTGATCTTGAGCAAGACTGTTAAGAAGTGCTACAAAAATTAGCAAATGAATGGGTGGATTAAGGAAAAAAAAGCCTCATTTCCTGTTTTGTCATTTACGGGTATCATTCCTGTTAATTAGGTTAAAGCAAAAGGGGGGAGGGGGCTATTCTGCTTCTGAATGTCCAGGAGAAGACTCTTTAAACATGACAGGATTATTTAAATGTTGAAACATCCAGACAAAAAAAAAAAAATATATCAAGTCTGACATTCAAAAGTCATGGATAACATTTGAATATTTAATACAGCATGAAGAAATGTGTAGTTTTCTTGCATAGTCCTATTTTGTGTGTGTGTGCAGAGTGCTCTTCCTCTGGTGTATTTTCTTATTATTTTTCCTTCTGTGCATTTTAGATAAATGTAGAGCGTTGACTTCCCCATTCATCCTCATCACTTACAGTCTCTTGTTTAAGTAGAGAACTTTCCATGTTGTTGAACTTTACTCAGTGATATAAGGTGATACTATGGTAGCATGATGTGCTTTGCCCTAGAAATGCTAGCAGAAATGCTACCTGTTGATGCTCTGGTGTCAGCATGATGCCAGTCTTGTACTCTTATTTGTTTCCTAAAACTTGCTTATATAGTTTAACCCCAGTATTTATAGCTAGGAGAATCAATTTATTGCGGTAAGAGGGTAGTAGCTAGGGGGTTTTTTAGTGGTCTTTTACAGCACCACTAAACATTGGCAACGACAACCCCAAAGAACAATTACTAAAACACATCACAAAAACGTCTGTCAGCAGATAGCTCCCTATGTGTGCTTTGCTTCCATGGTTTCGTACTGTTGCCTTTCTTCAAATTAGGGGATTGCTGTACGTTGCTGCATCTGTGGGTAAATTGTTGGTAAAAATCACAGTCAGTAAGAAAGCCCATCTTCAATTAATTAATGACTTTGAAGATTTAACAACCAAACTATATCTTTAGCTAAATAGAGGGATATGTTGAATTAAGCAATTGTGTTATCCCCACCTTATAGGTGGTGAAACCAAGGAACAAAGGCAAATTAATCAGCAAACATAACAAAACTTGTGTATCTTACAAGTTTATCCCCTGGTTTATCCCCTTGAATGTACTGTATTGTGTCTAATAAAAGGCTAGGAAACTTGGATTAATAATTCAGAATTATCAGATCTTTAGATGTGGAGAGGAAAATCTTAGAAATAACTTCTAACATTTTAATGTATTGTTTATTTTAGGCTGTATTGCCATATGAAGTTAAAATAATAAAGAAACTTTGGGCTAAATGTCACAATATCCTTTTTAAATTGCATCCAGATGTTAAAAAAAAAAATCTTTTTGGTATATTCAAAAAGCCTGGGATATTTTATATTTTTAATAAAAACAACGTTCAAACATAAATCTTGCATTTGTATGTAAAAAACAGTATTATTATTATTATTGTTATTATTACTGCTTTAAATGATAATAAAATGCTTTCTTAATGCGGTATCTTTTTTCTGGAAAATACCTTTGGCTTCCAGTGAGTGGGTGGAAAAAACAGACTATAGAAACTGATTTAGGTACAAATTGTATTCACAGCTAGTTAATACTAAAACATGAAATTAACTTTATTACTCTGTCTGCCTTTTCTGTTCCAGCAGATCTATTTCATATCTTTATTTATATCCTGTAAATCTGAACTTTGGCATATTTTGACATTTTAGAGCTTAATCAAGCAAATTAATATTCTTGCAATGTACATTTTACTACAGCCTGTGTATATAACTAATTTTTGTAGTCTCTTTCTGGCTAACCGCACACAGCAAAAAGGTCTTTCAAACCTCTAGCATTGTCTCCTGTAATATACTTTATAACATGCGCTCCTTTCATGCTCTGGTGAGATAACAAAGAAAACACTTTGATCATGAAATCTGGCCCTGTAATAGGAATAAGTCTCTTTTCTCACTCTTCAAAAGTTTTACTTCTCTGAATTGCTGCTTGTGGCACTGCATTTTAGTTTGGAGTATTCTGCTGCTCTGGAGCTGTATTAAATACAATTTTAAACAGAATAGTTATCAGGGGGGTTTTTTGTTGTTATTCTTTTATTGAGAGTTTCTCCAAAGAAACAGAGCACAATTTCTTAAACACTATGATCATTTTATGATTCAAAAAACAAAGGCTCATTCCAAGAGTTGGGAGTCTTGATTCTGTAATAACTTTGTGTGACACCCTTGGAAAAAGTTACTTAATTTCTTGGTAATATCTCAGTTTTCCCATCAGGACAATTGTATAACATAAATAAATAGGAAATTGATGCTACAATAGCATTTCATGGGTTTTCTTCCTACTCTGCAGTGCGGCCAACACAATGTATATTTTCGTGAATATCCCAATTAATCAGGTTACAGATCCGCTCAAATTATTATGTAGAAATATTTTATATTAAGGACTTATTATCAGATACTTTTATGAAGAATTCTTTTTTTTATTTCATATTTTTACTTCTGATAGTTGAGATTTTCAATACACATTGTAATGCCTTAATCTTTGTGTCTACACACAGATAGCTACAAATTCTTATTGATCTGTGTCATCACCTTGGCAGGACGAACTCTGCTGGAAAAGCTCTTCAGCCAGCAGGAAAATGCACCACAAGAAGAAGCAGAAAAACTATGTTCTCGCATTATTGCAATGGGTCTTTTGCTTCCATTCACTGACTGCTTCAGAGAACCCTGTAATCAGAGTGCCCAGCAAAGCACACCCACGTTTGATGTAAGTACTGAAAAAGTTATCTTTTGTCTGTTTTGCCAAGCGGGACATGATTTATCAATGTCCCGCTCATCAGTCCTGAGAGAATTCTATTAGTCCGTTTAATGAAAATTGCACTTATGACAGTGGCCAGCTATTTTTCTGAGCTCAGGTGTGTACACTTTTGTATCCAAATGTAAGTTTTAAAAGGTTCTCCCATAACTTGATTTCTTAACTTTAACTCATATCTTAGTCTGCTATACTTCTATTTATCTGTTGTTTTCATTAAGTGTTTTTCTTTGAATCGAAGCGCTCTGTATAGGACTACCAACATTTCAATCCAATAGCTGCTTCACCAAAAATATAAATTAAAGGAACAACAGAAAACAACATGTCAACAAACCTTACAGAACCCAAACGGGATGTCTATGCTAGATTATTCCCCCCCCCCCAAAAGACTTTTGATACAGAATAGCGCAGGGGTCAGGGCAAATTTGCTGGTGTTCTAGCTATAGTGTTATCTGTGCCTTTGGGCTGTCTGGCCAGAGTGCTGTTATTGGTGGTGTTTGCATATCGTTACAAAACTGTGGTGTAGAGTTCACCTAATGTACTTTTCCTTCCTCTTGGATAATGAATTCAACATTAGGATGCCTTTCCATTGTATGATACTGTACAACCCATGAAGTTTTACAGTGAACTTATTTTTATGATCCTTGCCGTTAAAATTTATCTTTGACACTTCTTTGTGCTGGTTTATGTGACTGAAGATAACCAGGGTTTTTCTCTTCACTAATTAACTTCAAAATGATGTACAAATATTAACTACTTAATACCTTACTGGTATAGTTAGGATCATCCCTATTCTACACATTAAGCTGAAGCTTGGTTAGAAATACTCAAAAAATGATTGGCATAGATATGAGAGAACATAAGTCTTTTTAACTCTTTAAATCTTTCTTATCTTTCCTGAAGAACAGTTTAACACAACTGGTGAAAGAAAAAGGGGTAGAATAAATTTGTCCGATGAATTCTTAAAACAAACAAGCTTTCCTAGATAACCTAGCTTATCTACAAAATAATTCCATGGTCCTTCTAACAATATACAACTTATGGTTTTTTAAAAAAACAATGTTTAAAACATTTTCAAACTAGTTTTTGAAATTAATTGAAAAATGGAGTGTGACTATAAAACTGAGGTTATTCAGGCAACTTAAAATCACACACCATCTAAAAGTGTTTGTGGTTAAATATACTCAAAGTTCCTGGAAAAGACACATTTCTTATTTTTCAGGTTGTTTAAAACAGTCTGGCAATGTTTTAAGTTCTCCTGGGTTTACCATACATTCAGCTAATCTCTTCTTTAGAGTATTGAATACAATATTCTTTCTTAAAAAGTCGCTCCTCGCTTATAAACAGATTTTATTAAATTAAAAGTTTGGAAAGAAGCAGAAGAGGCTCTTTTGTTAACTGGTATACCATGCTTTGACTAAGAGAATTATTCTAGTTATCTTTCATTGACCATATCCAACAGGATGGACTTTCTGAAAAGAAACAGTAGCCTGGCCTAGTGCCATGTAAACAGTGCATCAAAGTCATCAATTTAAGATGTTACTGACTTAGCAGTGACCTTAATTTGAATTGGACTATCAGTAAGCCACAAATACTCTGTTACTATTTTTCTGTGTAAGTCCCCTAAATAGATCATGGCCCTGTAAAACAATGTCAGAAGTGGTGTAAAGCCCTGTGAATGCGTATGCAACTAGCAGTGCATCCTACTTCAAAGGAGCTTACATCTGTCTTGAACACTAGGATCTCAACAACTGAATTTCACATGGCACAAAGGTGAGAGCTGCTGCTGTTGAGTTTGGGAATATGTTTCTGCTTCAGCCTTGGTAACCACAGTACAGGAACACCTACCTGTTTATTCATTGCATGCCCTACAAGGGTGAAAATGTTTATAACTTGTAGTATAAACTCTAGTGGCTGAGAAATTAAAAACTGGGCTTCTCCTAGCTCATTTTGCTTTTTAGAGTGAGTAAATAAAATATCTTACAGCAAATAAATGCTAATAGTTATGTAAGGAAATGAAACAGTTAACAATTAGTGTGAAAAAACTTACGGTGATGCTGTATATTACTTAAAAAAGGACATATAAGATCTGTGACTTGTGTCCCCCCTTGCATCTCTCTCCATGTCTGTACTTTGTTTTTTTTCTTATTTAGGTTTTCTTTTTTTTTTTAAATTCATTAGAACAGGATTTTAATGTTGATCTCACCATTGATTTCAAAGACAGAGGAATTAGACTGGCCTTAAGTAATACTTATATTTCACCCATCTAGAATTAGGAGATACATCATCTTTGACCTTACTCCAAAATTGGGAGCACAGCCAGTCCCATATTCTTCCTTCATCTCTGAGTTCATCAGATGTGCATCCAGTTCCATCCTGGATTGCCTCCAGTTTGGCTGGTGTCCTTTTCACTCAGCTGAAACTGCCATCAACAAAGCTCCTGTAACCCTGTCCTGGTCCCAGCCAGGTCTGCTAACTTGTTGTCCTTCCTCCGTGCTACACCCAGCTCTGGTGCTTGCTTGCTCCTTAATGTTACTCATTTGGATGGTTTGATTTTTGTCTTAGTCTGGTTCTTATAAAGTCTCTTAGGTCACTCCTTTAGCATGTTTTTTTGCAGAATTGCCAACCTTTTTTCCACCAGAATCCTTCCTTGAATCCCTCCTTTTCTCCTTTGTGACTGATCCGATGTATTTCTGAGCTTTAACTTATTATTTTTTTACATTGAGTAAAAACCATGATTCCCCTTTTGCTTAAGTGTGGTCCCACAGACGTTGTTTTTTGAAGATGTTAGGTTAGAGTTTATGAAAATAATTCAGTCAGTTTTGTTCACTCTACGATCTATTGCTCATGGCTTGAGATGAATGTAAACAGATTATTTAAAAGTCCTATTCTCTCACTCTGATCTCCTTTTCTGGATGTCCTCCAGTGAATTTAATTTAACATGGCTAATGCTGAACTCTCTGCTGTCTTGAAATGTTTGCAGTTGCACACTCTGATAATATTCTCATCATCTTTATTACTTATGCCCGGTGGTCACTTCTAGTTCTCCCTGTCTTACAACTATGTATCTAAATCTTGTGTCTGTTTTCTCAGTAACACATGAGAGATCTGTGGGTGTTTTTCTTTCTCCCAAGACATTTCAGGCTTCACTGTGGGCCTCTGCCTCACCCCATTACATAATTGTACACAACCTCTTTTCTCATTGGATCCTATTTCTTTCTCTTCCACGCTGCCTGACTGCAATTAGGCAATGCATTAAGAGTAAAGACAACTTTCACAGCTCTTAGTTTCTTGGGCTAGTATTATAATGGTTTCTGGAAGCCAGTTTAAATTAAATTCTTAGCACTTTTATTTCTGGTGTAGGTTACGCTTTGAGGACGTGATGCTTACTCCTTTGTTGGTATATGGCAAACATGAAGGACCAACAAATACCCCATGAAAGTATAAATCTTCAGAGAACTAGCAGCTGTCATCACATTTATGCTGAGGATGGTATCCAGTTTTCAGAGGCTTATAACTTGGTCAGATTTTTGATAGATTTTAATGATAATTGGAAATGGCATGTTCCTGAGGTATCTCTCACCTTTTTGTCAAATTTCAAGTCATAGCCCAAAGGGTAGACACTTTAAAACCATTTTAAGAACTTATGAGAAAACTTTCATGTTCTATCTTGGCCAATTTTATCAATTATTTCTTTCTAAACAGATTGTGGCAGATGCCCAGAATAAAAGATTAGTCTGAAAAATAAAAGTTGAACAAAGCTTTAAAAGTAACAGAAGTAGACAGGGTTGGGATTTTTAAGATGTATGCTGTTGAGAAGCAGTGTAAGCTTTCACTATAACTCTATGTACTCCTCTTATAATGTAAAGAGTATCTTAAAGAGTAAGTAAATGTACCATGGTGGATTCACTGCCTAGAAATATGATGCCCTTTTTGCTAGTTTCCTGTCCCCTGGAGAGGCTGCTAATTATTGCCTCATGGATGTAATGACCTCTTACTTGTCAGGCTATCTTTACAGCCTCTCATTCCTCTGCTAGTATTTTATAAAAGAAAAAAAGAGTTTTTAAAAATAAATTTTTTTAAAAATGACCAAGTAAATGCACAACTTCTAGAAAGACAGATTAGCAAAAGCCTATTCAAAGAATGTTCTTTGAAAAATTGCTTGCCTTTTAAATAACTATTGCCTGCCTGCCTGCCTTTTACATTTTTTCCTTTTTAACAGTTGTGACTTGTTCAAGAGGGCTTCTAAAGTTTCAAATTAAAATAGAATATCCTCTGACTGAATGATATGTAAGAAATTAATGCTTTGCGAAAAACTGTCAGTCCCAAATGGCTGTATCACGTTATTAAATAATCGTATTTCTGTAGTACAGGTGTAGTCCTAAGCTTTTTAGCATGTTACCTCATTATATTATCCTATTAGAGTAAAACAAACACAAGGCTGAGCTGGCTAAACAGTACATCTTTGGCAAGAATGTAACCACAGGCAAGTTTTGCAGCTACCTGTTGGAGGATCACAATTTTCCACAAGTAGAGATCTCATCTCCTGCTTAGCTCCTCTGTTAATGATGTATCACAGAAGCTAGAACATGGCTATCTTTGGAGAGCCATCAGTAATGTGTATAAATTATACACATTTGCATTAGAATTTAAACTGTTCATACACCAATAAAAGAAGCTGGCATTTTCTTATCAATGCAAGGCAACTTTTAGCTTCGCTGTGCTGTTAAGAAATATTGACTGTACTCGGTGTTTGCATTTTATCCAGGAGTTGCAATTACTACATGTTGTGGATGTCTAGTCCCATGTATGACTTCCCATTCCAGATTTTCTAGTTCACACTGTGAACTTTTCCTTTCATAGCAGATTTCTGCTTTATTTTCTGACAAGGTTTCCAAGTAGTTTTGTGTGTTGTTTCTGAACATTAGGTTTAAAACACTTAAATTCTCAGTGAAAATGTAAATGATTTTGTGATAGAGGCTTTCTATTATCATTTCGGAAGTGCTTTTGAGAAGAAAACGAAGCATACCTTTGTATCCATACTATACTCCTTGTTCAGGGAAGTTAATCTCTATTGCACACTGAAGGGTCCAACAACTACTTTTTTTGTGCAGCACTAACCAGCAATATCTTCTTCCATATGTGTCTGAAATGCACACTAAGCTTTCATCTTTTTTCAGTTCTGGTGCCATTTTGATTGGGCTAGCTCTCTTTACATCTTTTTCAGTGCTTTTATTGAATGCTGTTACTGTGTTGAGTACTGCTGTTAATGCATTCTTGATTGATAAATTATTTCAGCATATTCTATAATGAAAAAGCTAAATGGACATCTTCTGGAGGGTGTCTGTCTTTACTGTGTTATGATGTGACTTTATACGTAGGCATGTTTGACAGTTTGGGATAGGGACTGCCCCTTGCGCGATTCGCAGTTACGATGCCTGACTACATTGTCATCTGTTTCTGTAATAACGCTTCCACAAGGAAGCTGAGAACCAGACAGCATAAATGGGAAATGCTATAAAAATGGCTGTTTTCCTATTATCTCCTGGCCACCTGTGGTGATGCAAATGCTTTTTAAGGAAATAAAGACATTGCTTGCTTTCTGCTGAGTAGTAGCAGATGGTGGGACTTTGCAGGTCAGCTGGAAAAGGAGTTACTGACATGAAGTCTTTACTCAAAATTAACTTATTTGCACTGTTTACGCCAGTCTGAAAATTAGTAGTTAAACAGATTGCAGACAGACTCCTTTCTCAGAAGTCAGAGTGCCAAAATACCAGTGATCAGTTTCCAAAGAGCAACTTTCCCAAGAATTTGCTTCAGCTAGGACAACTTCTCTTCCAAACTGCAGCACAAAGCTGGCAACAATGCAGCATTTCTTCAAGCATACTTTCAATGCTCAGGAATAAAATGTGTAAGACTGAATGTAGTCCTATCTTACGAAATTTGTCACGGTAGTATATTGGGGATCAGTAGTGAATAAGACTTTAAAAGTTAGCAAGTGAAAATTGTGAAATAGAGCAGAGAAAACGGATTGTTAATCCACTGTCTTAATCTTTGTTTGTCATGTAGGTTACCATGGCAGTTGAGTTTGGCTAAATCAAAGCCCTCATGTCTCCTCTTCCTTTTCCATTGCCCAATCACACTTTGTGACACTGTCTTTTGTGGTGAGCAACTCTGAATATTCCTGAGAGTAGTAAAATGGAAACAGTTGGATGATCACTGGGCTGAAGTATTCCTGTTATGCTGTTTCCTTGCTTCTTTTTTTAAATTTTAATTGCATATTTATTTTACTATTGTTGCATCTGGCCCTGCATTCTTCTAGCCTTCTCTTTTTCTCTTTACTTTTTCTTTCTGCTTTCCAGTTACTTGTGAAGATGCTACTGTATACACTTTGAACTGCAGTATTTTGTATGTAGGATGTTGCTAGGTTTTCATCCTTCTTTTTGCAGAGAAAATTGCTTACCTGCTTGTTATTCTGAAGAATTGCTTCAAGAAGAATATACTAGATGTTAAGTTTACATCACCTGTTTAAAATTTTCAAAATCATTGTGCATAGGGCAAAGGTGGTGGTCACCCTGTCACCTGACGAGGTCTTTGTATTTTATGACTTTCTGTACATTAGTTTACCTTCTTAGGAATTACAGTTGTAACACAATGTCTTTTTTCTAGATTGGAATTGAGAATACTGTGAGAGTTGAATTTGTATATATTGCATGTCTCTATTTTCAAGAGGAAGTTTTTACAGTAGTAATAATCACCTTTTCAAATGGAATAGAGGTGAAAGGAATTTTCTAACGAAAGATTTCTTTGGAAAATTCAAATATGTTAGAGTCCAAACTTATTGCAGACCTGTGTAAATGAAAACAAGTCCTGATTGAGAAGCTTCTTGCCCCAGCTTAGAATTTCTGGAGAGCATGAATAAGAAAGGACACAATGTCAGATGATCTAAGTAACAGCTGATAACCTAGTGGTCTTGGAATGTGGTTTTCCAAGTGGAAGTTCAAGTCAGATGTGTAAAGAGGCTAGATCTTGAGGTTCTTCTGTTTCATAGAAGGCTAGCCACTGTTCCCTCTTCCAAGGAAAGTTTTTTGTAAGCTCACCAGTTCAACCTATTCAGCTATATTAAATGTAGAAGTTATTGGGGAATAAGAAGACCAAGACAATAACTCTGGAACTAAATAAGAATAGATGTGGAAATCTGAAATTTAGTTTCCTGATTTCCTTTCCCCATGAGCACCCTAACTACAGGTCTATTGGCTCTGTGGGCCTCTCGTATCCCCAGGATATGATGTTGAATCCTGAGCAAAGTTTGATGGGATCAAGCAAGTTTGTTCTGTTTTGTTGAAGAGGTTGAAGTCCTTTCATGGGAAATAAATGTTTCATGGTTTTTTGACACTTGAAGTGTTTTTAAATGAATTGTTGAGGCACATCAGTTTTCTGAAAAGAAAAAAATTACTCAAGTAAAATGCTTATCCATCAAATTTAGTTCATCAGGATAAAGTGCTACTTCAGCCATGTGTTACAGTATTATGATTGACTTGCTGTTTTTCAGCCTTGGAAGGCATCTGTGCTCACTAGTACAGCCAAAGGCAGTACAACCCAAGAGCCATGTTTAATCACTGCTCTGGTTCTGTCAGTGGTCAGACAAAGCTTTGTTACTGAACCTCTCCTGAAAAAGTAAACCACTTTCCCCATTCTTGATAGTATTGATTTCTTTATTTTAAAAGCTGCTTAAAATAAAGCAGTCTCCTGCTGATAAGAGCATTTTGAGGTAGTCCAGCTCTAATTTCTCGAACTAAAACCTTGCTTGTCGAATTAACTATTTATATGCAGTAGGAACATGCAATTGGCTTTCTTTCATTTTAGAGGTTGTATACTTAGTATATTAGAATGATTAAATTTCCTTAATGGAAAAAATTCCTTCCATACACTTGAAGTAGTCTAAACAGCAAACATTTATATACAAACGTGGAACAAGCTCTTAGGCTGGAAAACACCTTCTGAGTCATGGAGTCTGGCCCCTCCTTATCCTAAGTACCATAAAATGTAATTCCTCTATGAATTTATCTAGTTTCATCTTAAATGAAGTTATACTTTTTCCTCTCCCCACTCCTCTAGCTCTTCCCATTGGAAGGTTGTCCACATCCAGACTGATTTGACAAGTAGGAACCTTCTTGTAACTACCACTCTGTATTTACTCCTGGCTCATTTATACCTGTCTGCGGACATGCCAACACTTCTGTCCTCCCCTCTTCAGGATAACTTTGAATGTTTGGGGTTCTAGTGAAAAATTGTTCAAGTTTACTCTTTGAAAATAAATGGCCTGCAAGATAGGGCCCGATTCCATCATGGCTTAACACAGGAGCCATCAGGGAAGCTAGTACCAATTCACTCTAGTGTAAGAAAGTTTGGAGGTACTGCTAATGCACTTCACCCATCTGCTGCTGTGCTGAGCTGAAGAGCAGAGGCTACTCCTGATATCAGTGTGCTTCTGTACTGCCCCACCTTTCCTGTCTCACCGCGCATGATCTGACTGCACTCTTCCCCCCCGCCTTGAGAAATGTCAAAATACTTCTGGTCAGATTTTTTTCCTCTTGATTCTCACATTGCTAATTCATGCTTTTGCAACCAGTTTGGACAGATGTGTATACATTTATTGTTGTTTCAACTCCATCTCTTGTACTTCTTTTAAGCATTTCTCACAATGGCTATCTTTGTCCTTTGAACTGGAAGCAGATAAACAGTTGATTAAAAACTGAAGTGACGTTGAAGAGAAGGTCATATCGCCTGCATATCTCCAGGAGCAATACAGCTGCCAGAAGCATAGGTTCAAGGTTGCAAATTATATTCCTGCAGTGGGGAATATACTAATTCAGTCTGTGGCCCGGGCAACAAACCTGGTCTCTCTGTGTGAAAAATGTGACCCATTTTCTGAAAGCTCAGGGTCCATCAGTATGCCTTCTGATGTTGGCTGCAGGTCTAGCTCATGACCCTTGTTCTGGACCACCAGCCTTTTTCTATATGTCATTTGCTAGAGGCCCTTACTTTGAGTTGTTTACAGCATTGTCTTCCACCTTTAAAGATTAGCAGGAAAGCATATCTTCAGCTCAAGCAGTGAAGGAACATAATTAATATTTAATGTATTATGTACCTGAAATGTAACAGTGTGGTATCCAAGAATTAAAATTTGTTACAAAAAGCCATTCTTTGTGCCTACTGAGAGCTGGCTGGGAAAAGAGTGAGTTAAACTACAGACCTGACTCTGTGACTCCATTCTAAACGCTAGCATCTATAAGTGGTAAAATGTCTATTGATTAGGTACCATCAGATCCTGCAGGCAGTTTGCCTCGCCCATGTGCAAATGCTCTGCAGTTTTAAGAACTGGTAGAAAGTGCTGTGTAAGGATGTGTGGAAATGAGAACTCTTCTTGACATCATGTTTAGTGCACTGGACTCAGACAGCTTTAAGCTTTCAATGAGTCTGAATAAATAAGACTGGGATCATGCATTACAAGGACATATATTTTTTTTTTTTCCCCAAAAAGAAGTGCTTTAAACACTAAATAGTGGAGTCTGAGCAAGATGAAGTGGAAATTCCAGATGTATTCAAAGCTTGATCACGGTAAGAGTATTCACTGGCTGTACTTACAATGATGTCTAGTAAAAATTGCCTCTCAAATGAAAAGATTAAAGGAGAAAAAGTTGGATGTGGAAATCCAGGTTCGTGGATGCTTCTATTACAGTTATTAATGATAAAAGAAAATTTTTATTTGGATTATTTTGTTTCTTTTGGTTGAGTAGTATTTCAGCATCATAGAATTGGCTGCATATCTTTCTTCAAAGTGTTCTAATAATCGTACAAATTTATAGCATTATCTGATTTGGAAAAGGAGAAATTAGGTGGTTTAGGATATTAACTGACAAGGAGCTAAAGACAAAAGGTAAAAAGGATTAGATTTTGGACAGTATCATGACTGAATAGGAATTAGGACATTCAAATGATTCATCTCTTTTGAAGGGCATGAAAGTGGAGACAGGGTTAATCTTTTCCCATTTTCAGTGTAGTTTATGGACTATCAACTTGAAGTCCAGACCTTCAGACTACCTTTCTGCCATGAGGGTTTTTCATATTTCAAATTATGTTTATAAGTTTGCAAGTAATCTGGATGTATCTGTTGTTAAATACTTTGCTTATATGTTGAACACAGATACATTTTTGTTGTAGTGCAAGTCCCTTCAAGGCATTTTTGCAAGCTTCCTTTTACCTCTGTACATTTCTATTACATGATGAGTCTATTCCATCACCCTTCTCTATGTTGAATAGTGAATAAAAAGAATCCCAAAACAAAAAACAACACAAAAAAATACTCTTTTATGCTCACAAACAAATCTCCCATGCTGGGTTAGGAGTCGGTTATGGAGTTGTGTGATGTCTTAATTTATAACTGTTCATA
This sequence comes from Ciconia boyciana, assembly GCF_034638445.1. Taxonomy (NCBI): domain Eukaryota; kingdom Metazoa; phylum Chordata; class Aves; order Ciconiiformes; family Ciconiidae; genus Ciconia; species Ciconia boyciana. The sequence continues at coordinate 87,031,492 of NC_132936.1, forward strand.
GTTTATGTGCTGTAAATTCTATCAGCAAGAACATAGGTACTTCATATTTTATTACTCTTGTAATGTATCCCATCTGTACAATAATTCAGAGACATACCATGTTTTTTTAATACATCTTAATTCATGTAGACTAATCATACTTCAAAAATTTGTTGTTAAATGGTTGTACTCTATCTTTCAAGAACTGGCATAGTGAAATATCATGTTCAGGAACAGTTTAACTGTTTGTCTTCCTTATTCATGCTATGTCAATATTATCTACAGTCTGTTGTCTTCTGTTTTATTGCCCTATAACCATACATGTAATCCCATTGGAAGTTGACTGTGCTTATCCAGCTAACCCTTTGTAGAGCTTGCTCTTCCCTGTGTTCCCTGGACTGTGTAAGGTAGTAGAGTGGGCAATATAAATTTGTTCTGGTTTGCCTCTGACTTTTTTGAATCTTATTTTCCTCTGTGTTTTTGAGACTTGGATGGTGCAGAAACAAGACGAATAGCAAAATCCAGCACCTTTTTTTCTTTACACAGTATGTGTAGTACTGGAAATTAGGCAGAAACCCAAAAATACATATCCTCTAAAAAGCTGGAATTTTAGACAAAGGGAAAGTACTACGTTACTGAAAGAACTGCATTAATCAAGCCTGTTTGGATGTTCAGATGCAGTAGCATAGTAATGGGAAAAGGATAGGCTTTTCAAGTAACATAGAGTTCAGGGCTATGTAAAGAACCTGATGTGATTTTGTATTAAGCTTTTTATCCATTTATTTTTACCTTTATCTAAGGTCTGTGTATGTGGCTGGATTTTTGCCATGTTTTTCATGCTGGAAAGATCTAATGAGCTTTCTTTGACCCCGATTGTTTGAGGCACCCTCTGTAAACCAAAACTTTTTACTTTATATTTTTATATGTACTTATCACTCTTATCACAACTTCTTTTTAGGCAAGTGGAAGCTTAGTCACATGGAATAGTGATTATTCCAAAAACAGTGTTAAATTATTTTGTTCTTCCCCCTGCATGTTTCTTCAATGTTTAATATTTGTGTAAAATTTAAAAAAAAAAAAAGTTTTTAATCTAAAAATGAAATATGCAGCAGGACAAATATATATTACCAATGTTTTACTCGGGCAATAGTGTGAATGAATTGTAATGAGCATGATCTTTGTAAGAAGATGTCACTGTGTGATATGACTGTATTTTCATCCTGTGACTTGATTTTTTTTTTTCTCCCAGTATTGTACTACAATATTTGCATATTTCCAGATCACTTACTAGGATATTCATGCAGTTGCTGTGATTGGTCTCTGTAGACTTTACAGTATTATAAAGATTTAATAACAAGGTGTGCATGTTGATGCATACTGGGAGTCACATGAATGACAACTTGAATTGTGGTCAGCTAAAATCTTTCTGTTGGCTTAAAGCATAAGTTTGCCCTAGTTTTCATCAGACAGTCTGGATGTCTCCTGCTTTTAATAAGTGAATCAAACTCAAAGCTATTGATTAATAAGGGTATAATCTGATTTGAGCCCAGAGGATAGAGAATACTTTTAGCTGTTGGTTTTTTGGTTTTTGTTTTTTTAATTTTATTCTAAAAGCAAACCCACCTTTTTAGCTACCTTTCTATGAATACAGAAATGTAAATGACAAAAACAGGGTTGCAAAGAATAAATGTCTCAGTTTAATTTATGCTGAAATAATCCTGCTTCTTTTCCTTGCTTGTGCATTTGGTGTAAAAAGATTACATAGAGTGTGGACTGAAATATTTTTCTCTAACCTATAATCTAGCCATATGTAAAGAAGTACAGTCATGATGGGCAGAACCTGTTATTTCTCTAAGGAAAGAAGTGGCAAAGAGTTCCTCATGCTCAAAAAGGTGCTGAACTGTATTCTAGCATCTCATTGTGCTGTAGATAACTCAAAGATTATATTTTCTATTGTTAATGGAAGTAATTCCAAAACTGAAACATTAAATTATTTTAATATAGATTTATGTTAAGTCTTTGTCAGGAGATGAAGAGCATAAAAACAAGTTTGTCTTGCTATAGGGGTGGATATTGAGCTATTTGTGTTGGAAACAAAGACTTTGATATTTTGAGCTTGTCTTTCTATATGAACTTCTCAATTTTATTTTTTTTTTTTATAACTGCAGCAAGACCAGCTTTATACTTGGGCTGCAGTTAGCCAACCCACACATTCATCAGATTACATTGAAGGAAGCTTTCCAAGGAGAATTCCATCTGTGTGGCCCCCACCCAAACCTCCAGATGAAGAACAAAGAGTCAAAACTACGGAAGAAGGTATAGTTCTTGGACACAGACAAGATGGCATGTGGGGGAGCTGCTGTCTTTTAGAATCTAAGATATAAACTTAATATCTTAACTTCTAACAAATACCTGATTTTGAAGATCTTGGATTAGCATCAGAAATAATGTTAGCTATGAATCAAAAATATTCAGCAAAAATACATGCTTTTTGTTAACAACCAAGATGTGCACCTGCCATCTGCTGACTAATTGATTTTATCAGGTGTTGTGACCCTTGCTCTTTTCCAGTTTACATACCTGCAGAGCCATAAAATATGGGTACTTTTCTCTTCTTAAAAATATGGAAAACTTCAGAAGCCCACTGGTGGTATACTGAAAGTTATTAGAGTGGTGTAAGGTATTCCTTTGTGGATTCAGCAGTCCCATGCTGACAGAGAGGTAGGAAAAGTGTATCTGAAAAATAAATAGAAGTCTTGTTTACAAAATCAGTTTATCTTAAAATTTGTAAGGTTACTCTATGAGCCAGATTTCTGAAATCTTCTGCATATTCATTAAAAGCTTTGTTTAAGCTGGAAGTTGAAACAAAACAAAAGAAAACCTCTTACAGCTGACAAACAAATTTAGAAGAGAATTTCAAACCTGTTTTCTGTTAGTAGTGTTGATGGATAAATACCACAGGTTCTTGGAAGCTTAGCTTTGCATTGGCTATTATTCAGTGGCTCTCAACACTTTTAGGCTGCATTTATCCCCATGACCTCAACGGGGAGCCACTGGGTATTCTCAAATTTTCCATTTCCTACCACTCCTTTTTTTCATTGCTCAGATTTGAAGTATTAAGTCATTATTTCAACAGATCTCTGTATTGCTTGTAGGCTTTGGGTAGAGTTGATTTCAGGTTTGCTTCTCTTTGGGATTTGTCTACCACTTCCTCGGAAGACGAGTAAAGTATTCCTTCCATGGATGCCATTTATCGTGGCAACGCTTCACTTTTACTGGTATCACTTATTCCAGTGTTCACAAGCAAAATAAGTGATCCCAACAAAAATGCAATGCTGCTATATTATTCTGTTTATGCTGTCGCTTTTACCAAAGCAGCTCTATTAGTGGTCAATGAAACATTTCTGCATCCATCTCACTGATGCAATTCAGAGTGTGGAACGCCGCAGTACTGGACTGTTGGGCTAGTCCAGTTTTTGACTAATGATCTACTATTTTATGCTGTATTCAATTAAAGTACTTTCATATGTGGTAGTAGAATTCATTGCCATGTACTCTGAGAGGACAGGTTGTGTTTCTCAACTTGGAGACTTAGCTGATGGATGTGCGATCAGAGTATTTATGAATATGCTCTGCACTGGAAAAACAAAAAGGTGAATATTTTATTATTTTACTTTGAGGTTTTAGCCTGGCAGAGGCTGATGCAAGTTAACAACAGTTTTGTTGCTCTAAAATCTAGAAGAACATTGATTACATTAAATATTTTGAAATGTAAGGATTTTTACTATTTTTACCAATTTGGAAGAGTATTTCTACCAAGAGGATAATACAAATAATTTTAAATGTATTCATTTTATACATGGTTTGTTTCCATCCTATGTTGTCCTACTTAATATTATACCTGCTACATGGATGTGATGTGCACAGTACTTGTCTGTTCCTTATCTCAGCTGCTGCCCTCTCAAAAACTGCAGAACTATTAAGAAAATAGAATGAGAAGTAAAATGGAAAATTGTGTATTGTGACTATTTCTAAATAGAACATAAATAGTTCTCAAAATTTACTTGAGGTGCTGACAGTTAAAATATTATTGAAATTTTGGTTTTTGGTGTGAATTTGCAATGTAGGGCACGGAGGGAAAAGGTAGAATTATAATTGTTCTGAATACAATTCATGTAGATAAACAATTTAACTTTTTGTTTGATTGTTCACATGCTTGCCATGTGGAAGAACCTGGAGGTGAGTGATGTTTCATGTGAAGCCTGAAGGATAAACACTTTCCCCAAGATTTGTAACTAAATTATTTTATGTGTATGCACCCTTGAAAGGTGGAGGGGGCAAGCCTTTTTTTAAAGGGTTTTAATTACTATGTGCAGAGTAGCTGTACTTCGCATTACATATAATTATTGCTGTATGGATTAAACATACAATATTAACATTAGAGACAATGGTTTATAAACAAAAACATCCATTTTAGACAAAAGTATTGATCTGGAGAGGAATGTAGCAGGATCTTTTTATATGTAGAGTCCTTTATTTTTATTATACACGTTAGCATGAGGACAATACTAGGCCTTCAGGTTTTAAGTAAGGCAAGAGGAAATTCTGCAAGGTCTTAGGTAATCTGTTCCTAAATTAGCAAAGTAGTTAATCATCTGTTTAATATAGTCTATATTAAATAGTTTTGCTGTGTGCTCTGTGTCATGTGGAATGTTGTTGGGTGTGAGGAAAGGGCTATTAGAGTGGTCAGGGGGTGGTTTTCTTTTTTTGGTCAGGTTGGTTGGGGGTTTTTTTTGTTTGTTTGTTTGGGTTTGTTTTTTTTTTTTTTTAGGTTGGCTATTTATTAAAAACTGAAGTTTGTAAATACCCAGTATGAATTTGGGTTCAAGTCGGCAGGTACTTACGCCAAAAACATTTTTCAGTTCTGGATACAGAAAGGTTTTTGGACAAAATGAGTCAATATCACCAATAAGATCAATGTGTATGCCACTAATTTTCTGTCTGAATACCCAAAATCTGTTTTTGTTGCTTCTTATGGTATTTGACTCTACCACTCTCAGACCCCAGCACATTGCCTGAATCTAAACACAACAGGGTATTTGAAATTCAATTATTTTAATGCTTTGCTGATGACACTGTTCCACTTGACATACAGGAAAAGGCAAGTATGCAGGCACTAGAGCGCAGTTAGCCTCACACGTGACTGTCCTAACCACCTGGGCAGAGACTCAAAGATTATACAGCTTCTGCAAAATGAAACAGTCCCAACACACTAAATCTCTGTGTGGGTTTACACCCCAAAATCTGAGTTAGTCTCTTCCATAAAACTAGGCTTGTCCAGACATTTATTTCCTTTGTTTTATGAAAAATGAGGGGAAAAAAAATGTTTGGGTTGGGCTAAAGGGAAGATTTTGTTCGTCATATAGCACTTTTTTCCTTTCCTTAACTCTTTTTTTTGTTTTTGTGGTGGTGGGGTTTGGTTTTGGTTTTTTTAGTTTTGCTTAACAAAGATAAAACCCTGTTAGTTTGCTGTGAATAGATTGTATTTAGTGAATTTTGGCAAACTAACCTTAAATTTAATTGCTCATATCACCCTGAACCCAGCTTATATTTAGAACCCTTTTTAGAAGAAAACCTGTCTGAGGTAAAAATAAGCTAGACAATTCTGTCAAATTGTTAAATATGGACAAATATATACAAGCAGCCTGTTCTTATTTTTTTAAGAACTTTTGAGTAAGGGAGATAGTTTGTGCCAATTTGCATAACAGGAAACATTACTTTCCCAGTTGTGTGTGTACATGTCTTGTCTAGTACTAGAACATTAGCAAAGAATAAAACCTGGTGTGAACAAAGATCAAATTCATCTTAAAGTTTCTCTCAACCATACAGAAATCTAAAATCATTTACACGGGCCCTGGGGAGATCACCAATGCCCAAATACTAGTGAAGGTTTCCTGGTTTTGCAAATCAATTGAGGTAGGGTTAGCAAAAAAAGTTCTCTTCCGGATAATTTGTAAAACAAATATCTCACAAGTGCTTAGTTTAAAAATGTTAATACTCTTCCCTTCCTTTGGAAGAGACATTAATAGCTTTTACTAGAAAATAATAATTCACTGTTTTTGGTGGGGTTCTTTTGGTTGCAATGAGGAGTGAGTGTCCAATTCATTAGCAGCATCCTGAATTTTCTTCACTATGTGGACTTATCTGAAAGTCAGCAACAAGGCATGATTTATCCATACTAAAAACTTGTCAAAGTGAGAGATGATGGGTTATTTCCTGTTAGTGACAGCCTGTCCTCATCCAGCTTTTTAAGACTGGGAATAATTTTGTCAGATGAGACTTGAAATGCTGTTTTAGTAAACAATTAAAAAAGGTTGAGAATTGTTAATTTTCAAGGGGTAGCTTTGCAGCATGACTGTCATTGGCAATGAAACTTCCCCCTTGTACATCTCGCCTCCCAACAGCTGAGATTGTCAGAAAGCTGTGAGGAGGCCAAATGTCAGGAATTATGAATCCAGAGGTTCTGGACCACAACTGCTTCACTCTTCCTGCAAAAGGTCAACAGATTTGCCTGCTATATAGTTGTACCCTTAAAAGATATAAGAAGGATGTGAGATGCACATGTTCTCTGGGCAGGTTTAAGAAAAATAGTTCTATTCTTGTCCTGTGTACAAAATTAGGCTATCACCAGTTAAAGAAGCATCATTGGCAGTAGCTACTAAGCTGGTTAGAGATCTTTGCACTGTGTAGCTGCTCGGGTATTTTTGTTTGTTGGGTTTGGTTTTTTTCTTTTTTTCTAGTTATCTCCTATCAGGCAAGGAAACTGAGGCACAAAGAGGTTCTTTAAGGTCAGAAAGGAAATCTGTAGAAAGGTCAGAATGGAAACCAGAGCTTTTAATTCAAGCCCTGTGCTTTAACTACAAGACTGACTCTCTTCCATAAATAAATTAAATAAGTCTTTGTTATTCTCTGCAATGGCTTACCGAAAGACTTGAGGGTCCTGAATGTGTATTGGGTTGTTATATGCTTGTGTCATTTCCAGCACAAAATCTGTTATTTCTTTTATCCAGCAGGCAATCAAAATACAGCACTGTAGAAACAATGCAGAAATGTACAGTACATGTCTCTCACTGAAATAAGTATTAGCACAATTAAGGTTTTCATGTAATTTCTTTTGTACTTAGGCTTGGTTTAAATTGAAATGTTTTTATGAAAACGGAGATCTCAAAGACTAGTATTTGTAGATAGAATAATTGTTATCCATGTTTTAAAATAAGAAATGGAATCCACTTGGGGGGTGGTGTTATGTTTGGATACCCATTTTCCAGGTAAAATGAGGAGATAAAAATTCTTAGTCCCACTGTTATTTTATTTTTCATTGTCACTGTGATGGCTGGAGATCTGTAGTTCAATTTTAAAAACCATCATTCTGGGACAAATAATTTTTTTTTTCTCCATTTAAAGACAGTAACTAAGTGAAGGAATGCTTACATATTCATCAGGATTCTCATTAGTTATTCCAAAGTAGAAAATAATTGAAGAAGATACTACTAGAATGAAGTACCGCTGTTTCATTTTCCAATGTAAATGAGTAACATGGTCAAAATTCAAAAAGTCAGATTAATGCTGGTTCTATGCCCAAAAGAGAGGGTGTGGAATTCAGTACAAAGGTGAAGAATTAGTTTTGTGTCCTCAGCTTGAAAGACCTCAGTTCTGGGAAGCTCTGACTGTACACTTACACAATAAGTGTATAGTCCCAAACCATCCCTTTGTAAGGCTGAGATGCTGTAGACAGTGAACAATAAAGCTAGGATGAAATTGAGATTTCTCAAAATGTATTTGCAATAGTGAGGCCAATTGCATTCAAGCACACTTTAAAATGTGATCTGTATTGTTATCTGTCCTATTGTGGAGATCTCAAATTTTGACAGTAAGGCAGAGGAGGGCTAGAGGAGGATATGAAAAAGACAACGTAGCTGCCAACAGTCATCATTCTGCTCATGGGTTCTTTTGGCCTTTTGTGACCAGACACAGTCTTCAGACCTTAAGGACAGAAATACTTCTTAATGAGAATGGATGGGAAGAACAAGCATGAGAACTTTTCCTTGAACTTCTGTGGAATGTATATAATAGAGCCATAAGTAACTATTTTTCTTTGAATCAGAAATTTTGACAATCAAAATGGACTTCTTCCAAGTTTTATGTGCTACGCATTTAAGATGATAGCATTTAATGTTGAGTCATAATAAATACATTGCAAATTGAGATCAGACTGGCTTTATTTATACATACAACCTGTTCATTTAATTTCAGATGGATAATTTGGAAAGTGGGACAGTTAACGCTTTTTAACTCTATCCTCTTTTCATGGAATTCTTAATGTATATTTCGAAAAAATCAATGAATTTTTTTTTATATAGAACTTTTAAAATCTTTATCTTCTTTTCAAATTCAGAGTTGAAATCTACTGTCCTAGAAACAGAGAAACAACGCATAGATGATGGTCAGCAGGTACAGGTAAGATTCTAACGTAAGTGTTTTGTGTATCATTTTGTAAAGACTGGAAAAGGAGTACTTCAGGTATTTTTGCAATAGTTTTGTGTACTGAATGTTCTGAATGCAAACATTTGGAAGTATATTTTTGATTCTAAATTTTTATTTCAAAATACTTACATACTCCATAGTGTATGTAGGTACAGAGATTCAAGGTTCCTGCCTGCCTAAGGTGATTCTTGTAAAAAGTTATTTTTCACTTCACTCAGAAGTAAATTAACACTTGTTTCTGGAGGTCTGATGGCGTTACTAAAGAATAGCAATAAAAGATCTTGTTATATTAGCAATCTGCAAAAGTTCATGTGAATAACAGTGCAGAGATTTTTTTCTATTTCTCCACTGAAGCTTATAGGTAGTAGGTGAACAGATTTAGGGTGCCATGCTGGACTTCAAAAGGAGATAATGTAATACTGCTACAGTGGAGACTTAGTCTGGGTTGGACTTGTTCAACATAAACACAGTCGAAATTTTTTTTAACATGTCACCATTCATGTTATATTCTTCTTTAAATGTGGTGCAGTTTGGAGTTGAGGAACTTAAATTTTTTTTTTTTCTCAAAAGACTTGCTTATTTTCTGTGAAAGCTCTCTGATCACAGGTACCAGACTTATCTTACTAGTGAATAAGACTATTCAATTGTTCTGGAAGTCATGAAGAGGAAGACAAAGTTCTGGTTTCCTTAAATCTTGGTTTGGAAAAAGGAGTGGCCAAAAGCTTTTTATATCTCTCTTTCTCTTTTCTTTCTTTTTTTCCTCTTTTCTTTCTTTTTTCCCTCTTTTCTTTCTTTTTTTCTCTTGTGGGGGTTTGCTTTTTGTGGGGGTTTTTGGGGGTTTTTGTTGTTAATGACTGGATTTTTTTGTTATTTTAAAAACTAGCCTATTATGTTGTCCAATTACTGAATTTCATTTGCTAGTGTTGTTAGAGATTCCCATCCCTCTTCCTTGGTGTTGATCTCTTATGACAGTAATGTGAACTTCTTCCATTCTGTACTGTTATTCATCAATTAAGAGCAGAAATAACTTTTCAATGCATGATCAACTCGCAAAAATAATCTCAAGTTTTTGCTATATTATGTCATCATCATTATGGTTTATTTTGAAAAGCAGAGTGGAAGTTATTTTATTTGAGGAACTGTATGTGGATAAAATGTTTTCATGTGTTCAAACTATTTCTGTACAGTCCCAAATAGTTCAGTATATTCCACCTGTCTATCAGTATCTATCTATATCAATCTATAAAAACATCTAGAAAGTAGAAAGGTCACACTAACTCTTTTTCATCACGTTTGTTGATAAATCCTTTACTGCAATGAGATCATTCTTGGTGTTACTTGTACTTTATGAAATGTTTCTGTTGGAGATCTAGCCTCTTTTATACTTTGTCTAGCTTGTCCATAGTTTTTCTTTCTGAAGAAAGCAAACATTGGCTGAAGTTAGCCAAGTAGGTGATTTTTCTCTTTTAATTCAATACATGACAAAGGAAGAGGGCCCTAGTGTAAAATTTGAAACTGATCAACTAAGTCTGCTTACAGGCTTCTTTCCTCTCCCTTCCCTGGGAAAAAGCATTTTCCACATGCTATTAAAATAATTGGAGATGGTCAATATTGACATGGAAACAAACGCTAATGTAACATGATGCTGATTAAATACTCTCTCTTATGATAAACAGTTAACTAAAAGATTCAGAATAGTTCTAAATTAAAAGCACAAGTAACACACAGAGCCTGGATTCTACACTTTCTTGCCACTGAAAGGGGCTTTTAAATATATCCTCTCAATTTCCTTACCTTTATAATGTTAGACATAACCTTCATATTTTGCAGCGTAATTTCCTAAAGTTTTTAAGACTGCTCTTTTGAGTCCAAAATAGCTAATTTCTAAAAATTAAAATTAAAAAAAATGAGGGCCTGGAGGTGCGCTTGCTTTTAGTGCAGGAATTGGTAAGCAGAGGAAAAATAAGAAAAATTGGCAGCTATTTCAAGTCCTGGTTTTGAAATGCCAGAGAGGAGCAACAATGTCTACTTAGTATTCCCAGTACAAACAGAGAAAGCTTTGTTAGGCCTAACTCCTTTAGTGAAGGCAGAAGAGAAATTGAATGTCCTAACTTAGTAACTCCAGCTTCAAACCTGATGTTTAGATTTGACAGCTATACTTTTGTGCAAGAGCCAATTTCTTTTCTGTTTTGCACCCCTGATCTTTCATGGTACCCTTGCAATTTTCCCTACATCTTACTCAATTTTCAGGTTTGCTTAATTTTGTTTACATGGTACGTAAAAATAGAGTCTTAGCAGGAAAAAAAAAAGCAAGCATCTTATAATTGTGAAATGAGTACATGAAAACTAGGTTTTGGTTAGTAGTGGGACATCACAGAACCAAAACCCTAAAGTTGTTTGGAATTCACCTAAATTCCTTGTTCTCTTATATGCCTTATTATCAAAATATTTTAAATTCCTTCTTTTTTTGATCATTTGTGATGAATGCCTATTCTGAGCATCACACAAATTTAAAAAGAAAGCCCTCATTACCTTTATTTAAAGGTCAGCATCCGGATGTAATGAATTCTTCTTCATGCCATTGACGATGACTGGTCTCTGTAATCCTGTCTCAGGAGATGAGGTTTTGCCAGACTGTTCCAATTTCTAGCAGTTTGGTTATGAGATAGTTTACACTGAGTATTTGAACTGTATTTACAGCAGAAAAGCTTGCCATCAAAAAATTCTTATGCCTGTAATGTTTCCAGCTCAGTTGTTCACTTTGGTTTGATTTACCCCATTTAAACCAACAAATAATCCCTCAACCAAAATTATATGCCGTGTTGGAAGGCCACGTACTTTAACTGGTATTAACAACCAGAAAAAAATTTGGCAGTTTGCAGGTGCTGAAGACAGATTTATGCTGCATGATCTATTGGTGGACTTTTCAACAATATCATAGGGAAACAATTCTGGCCTTAAAAACCTTAAATTACAGGACACATTTTGCCATGTTGAATATACTTTCCACTTTGAAAACATTATAAGTCTGACTCTTGGCGTGTCTCTTTAAGGTATTCCTAACTACCACACTTTGCTGGTAACCCCTCTCTCAGCCTTTCAGCGGGGACCTTTTTTCTTCTCCAGTCTTTAACTACAAATTATTGTAACTCCTTAGGGTAGTAACTTAGTGACGCTTCAAATGTTCCAATTTTGACACTTAGTAATACAAGAAAAAAGGTTGTGAAATCCTTTAAGATGAATACATAATCAGTCTATTTAGAAAACATAAATCATTGGTGGGATTGGGATTTACTTTTCATTATTATAAAATGTCACAGCTAGACTTTGTCTGGGAAACATGCAAAACTCTGTTAAATGAAATTTCAGAAAGATGATTCTTTACAGGTGAACGTAAGATAAAGAAGGTAAATGTAAGATTTGTCTGAAATGGTGAAATGATTCTGCTACACATACAAAAAGAATAAAATAAAAAAGGCACATTTTTAAAACCTGTTCCATTTTGGTATTACATGGCTTTCATCAGAGTAGAGGCAAACTGTAGATGAGACTGGTTAACAATTGTGTTCAACAAAAATCGGAGGAAAATTGGGAACTCTTCCTTTATGAGCTCCCAAACCATTCTGTGGCTGTGACTCTTTTTACACTGCTTGACTTTGCATGTTCTTTCTTGAGATATTCATTCAGAAGGACCCAGAGATCCTGGGAACATGTGCCACTCCTCTTCTATCCCTTCACTACTTGCTGGGTTACTTTTTGTAAGGGGGAAGAGAAGGCTTGGGGAGGCAATGAATAGTTCTTCTAAGACAATTCTTTTCCTACAAAAGTATGATTGCTAAAGTCTTAGATTTCAGCAGGGGGGGGAAAGGTACACATTTGGGTAAAAAAAAAACCACAAAAACAACAAAAATGTATGACGTATTCACAAGGATCTACTATATGCAGTTGTCTCATTGAGGAAAGAAAGGAGTATGAAAGAAGCAAACTTTTTTGGAAGTTTTCCATATGAATCGAATGGTAGTGAAGTCTGTACCTATTGCATTTTTCAAAGTAAATACTGTAGCTAACTGATGATCTCTGTCCTGACAAATAGAATTGGATATATTGTTTTAAGGAGAACTGTATCAATGTAAACTTCCTGCAACATCATGCCAGCATACCCCAATCTCAGAAAACAAAAAGCCAAAAAAATGCAGAGGTATAAACCTGTTTTGTTCTTATCTTGCAAAAAATAAAGCCAGGCTTGCAATATGTGGTGTGCAGGAACTTATGTTCTAACTGTAGGTCCAATGTGTAATGTTAGAATTGGGATATCTTCTTAGCTTAAAGCGGGTGAATATCAGGAAGCATATGTAGGCAGATACTGTTTTCTTGCTAACCTTGAGAATAAATTATGCTTTAACAAAAATGCACAGAAAGGAAACAAAGTTTGTGTGAAACAAGAGAAACCTGGCAGGAGGCTTTACTGCTGGGGTCACAGGAACTGCTGAAGTGCAGAGCATTTTGCTCAGGCTGTAAAGGGGAGTCTAACCTCTGTCAAATTTCACTCCAGAACGTAAGTGCAGATCAGGTATACTTTGTCTTTTATGTTCATGTCCATGAAATATAGTTCTTATGCAGAAGTTTCCAATTTTATTGATGGAAATCTGTCTTTGATTCTTAATATTAGGACTTACTCTTCAGTTTAAACGTGCTGTAATTTTCAGGTTTGTTTTTGGTTTGTTTTTAGAAAGCCTAATAAGCACTAATAGATTTTTCATGTTTTACAACTGTAGCAGATTAATTAATTAAACTTTTTAAAATATGAAGTGAGGTTCTCTGAGTTGAGACCTTAATATCATTTAAACAGAGATTGACTGTTCCAGTCTGTTCTTCTTTCTATAGTACTAGTAGCTGAACTTTGTGATTAAAACACTGTGTTCTGATAACATCGGGATTTCTTGGGCCGTGAAGGAAGGATGAGAACGCAAGTAGAAATATTAAAAATGAGGGAAGAAGTGTTTAACTAGAGAGCCTGAAAGACATCATGAAGAAGTCGGCCTACTTGGCCACAAGATGGCAGTTAAGTATTTTTGACTGGACTGTGCAAGGCACTTTTAAGTCATTCCCGAGGGGTCCTGCAGATACCCTACATGAAGAATATTAATTTATTTTTTCTTTTAGTCAGAAAGTGGTGGCTTTCTGGTGGTTAATAAGTTAGCCTGTAAAAAGTACGCACATTTACTGTGTTTAATCTGACCAAAGTTTAGTAATTGGAGCATCTCTCAAAGATAATAAAACTGTGTCCTAAAAATAATAACAAAAATCCCAAAACATTAAATGTTTAGAAAGTTCTGTTCTGTCACTGTTAATTTTTTTTTTTAAAAACCAGTGAAGGGAACACATTTAATTTGGTCTACAAGACTTCTGGATGACTGTCTTTGTAGTGGTAGTTTAAAAGTTTTACTGCTGAATTACAACCATTTAAATAAAGAGGTCAATTTTCTGTTGGATATGAAATTCATTTTTTCATCCATAATCCTGAATCTTTTTCATTTAGTTCTGATGAGGGAGAGATTTAAAAAAAAAAAAGTGCATCATAGAATATAAATCATAGACTCCATATTTAAATAAAAATAAACAAAGGAGTATAATATGTCAAGCCTGTGTGGTAGAAAAATAAAAGCAGTTAATTCTCAGAACAAATGTTAGTATTTTGTATTATATCCAGACTTCACAATACTTGGATTGACTTCCGTTGTTTTGCTTGAAGGCAGTGTTTGCTTCTTTAAAAGGAAAAATGCATTGGTATAATTTTCAGTGGAGTGACAATAGCACATTTTTGCACTGTTCCTCCTGGCCATGGTGAGACTAAAATTTGTTTTGTTCTAATCTGTGTTCTTGATGTTAATGTCAAGATGAAGTTTTACTTATATGCTCATTTAAATTTGAAAGGCTCTTTATTCTGTTTTTGCTCTTTGATACATGGCATGCTACCTCAATTATAGCTCTGAAATAACATAAGTCATAGCATAATTTAGGGCTGAATAGGCATTAGGAGGTCATGCTGTCCAATCCCTTCCCCACCAGCACCCTCCCTCAAGCAAGGCTAGCTTAGATGTTTGGTTGTTTTTCTCAGGAATTTGCTCATCTCCGAGGATGGCTGTGTGGTAGTGCTAATATGTACTTCCTGCTTTGCCTAGTCAGTGGTAAAATGGTAAGTCTTGCTACATTTCTGATGTGTTGGTTTGATAACAGCTTAAGGAGATGAAAATGTGTGCTCTAAAAGCACATGTATTTCCTGTGAGTTACTCCTAATTCAAATACTGCGTACATACAGGCATTGATTAAAATTCTTAAGAAACTGCTGGTGGAGTTCCAGTGATTCATCTGGTTTCATGACTTCTGCATCACAGCCTTTTATGAGAATATGGCAGAGCATAATCTAAATTTTGCATCTAGTAATTATAATAAGCATTCTGCATTTTCCATTTTGACTATGCTTTATACTTGAACACAAGCAGACAGACTTTTTTGTCATTTTAGGTGCAACTTGTTTGAAAAGTCGCACCAACCTTAAGGTTCAGGTAATAATAATGCCTGAACAGTGTGCTTGCAAATTCTATACAATGGAAGTTGACTTAGGATTTGCAGACTTCCTTTTCTTCTGTCATTGATGGGAAAATGAGGAGAAATGAGAGTAAAACTGAGAAACTTATTTATTTTAACCAGAATTACTTGGTGGTGCTTAAAATCCTTGGCTATAATGTGAGAGACTTTTTCTTCTTTCTCAAGAGATGAATTCTTGTATGGGATAGGGCTTGGATAGGAAGAATTACCTCTTTTCTGTCTGTGTGTGATTCTGAGCATTAGTATGTTCTTTCTCTTGCCTTTTACAGTGAGCTTCTAAAATACTAGCAAAGCACTGTCACTTCTCTGAGGGAGCAGTGACTAGAAATGCATGATAGGCATACACTTAATGAAAGTGCAATTTTAAATTTTTAAATTTTCTATTTTCTCCTCTGACTCCTCACTCTTTTTACTCATGTTTGCATTGAGAGAGTGTTCATTCCATCTATGCATTCCTGATCAGAGCAAAATATATAGCAGAGCTGTATTTATTAATTATTAAAATACGAAATTTTTTCTTAAATTCTCTAAAACTGAAATCCTATTTCAGATGAAAAGCTATATACTCCCCTTCTCCCAAAATATGGTTTTAAATTGGAAGTTTGATTATTTCTGTATGAAATTCCTCTCACCTTTTGGAGGGAAGTGAAAACAAAGAGCTTTTGTATATTCAATGGTACCATACTGTATTTGGATTACATAGAATATTTTAGGTACTATAGTATTTACTTACCTTCCAAACTTTTTTAAGAGAACTCCAGAGAAATTGAATTTAAGAGAACAGATTAAGAAGTCATATTAAATACAAGAGGACAGCATGAAAAGGTGTGTATATATAAGTTTGTGTGTATGTGTGCGCATATGCATATATAAACACACATACAGATGCATGTTTCATAAAATGTGTCTCCAAACCATATCTGGTCACTGAAAGAAAATTTCTTCTTGTAACATTCCTAGCAGGACAGACTGATCTCGTTTGTCAAGTTTGCTTAATGTATTTGAGAGACCTCATCCAGTCAAAAGTGAGCCATGTTCTAAAGATTAAATTTTTTCTTTTATTTCTCTCAGCGTTAAAGATCAGGTGCTGCTTTACAGTGGTGTAGATCCTGAGAATTTCCACAGGACCCTGTGTGTGGAAGAGAGATAAGAAATGCTTTAAAACAGACTAACTAGTTTAACTTCTACTTACAATCAGATCAAAAGATAGTTATCATCAGGTTCTCCATTTTAAGTTGGAATAAGTAAAACCAACAAGATCACTTTTTTCTTTTCTGTATTTTTATTTGTTCTTTAGAGTATATGCCAATAGGTATATTCAAAGGCCAAACCTACTCATTAAAAATTAACTTGCATATTCCTGAATGTTTAATTACTTTGTTTTCAATATTCAACTTTTCCTGAAGACAAATGGTTTTTTTCTAATGTCCATGATACCAAAAAGTTTTTACTTAATCTCCCAAAATGTAAAGCTCATCTTTGATAATTTGATTGTGATTGATTTTATTTAATGTTTTCTCACCCAAAATGATACAGCTTTGCTTTTAATATAACCTTCATACTTTCAAAGAGTTAGAGAAGCTGACTGACCTCCAGCCCCCTGCCTTCAGCATGTTCGTGGATACATTTGTGAAGACTGTGATTCCATTTCTCCAAACTTCTTCTGTCATGAGTAGTAGGCTCAGATTTCAGGGTAGTGAAGACTATTCATCCCTTTCTACAAAGATTTATTCTTACTGTGGATATTTTTTGCTCTTATTCCCTGCTGGAAGCCTGAAACAAAAGCAACATGTGAACCTCCCATTTTGTGGTCTGGCTGAACTCTTGGATAAAAAGGGCAAGTACTGTGTAGAAGTATCATACTCTGGACAGTTGCTTATCAGGATGTGGCAAAGTTCACCTGGAAAATCATTACCTTTTTTGATCTCCAGTACTGGACCGTCAGGAGAAGAAATTAAAGCCATTCTGAGTCCTCCAAATTTAGATTCTTACTGTTCACATTTTGGGCAATAGAATCCTTACTGTTATTTCTAGAATAAAAACTAGTATAGTTTCTGTATATAAACACAGAAATAATAATAGAATGAGGTAGTTTACACAGTGACTGCTTCCCAGGTCGCCGGTCAATCTCAAGTTGAATCAAATATCAAGAAAAGGCCTGGTGTGAGAAAGTTCAACTCCTTTCTCTAGTATGCCAATGTAGTAATGTTGAAGGTATGCCAGATTTTATTTTGTGTTTTAATGGAATGAGGTGGATGGTTGCCTTGGCCTGGATACATAGGAAAATTACTCAAATCTTTTAGACACATAGTTAAAATACTTTAGGACAAATGCAGGCAATAGAAGAAAGGAAGTGATTCATCACGTGGTAGTCATTTCAATAAACAGCCTAAATATTGAGCAGAAAATAAATCCAGAACAGTTTTTACCCCAACTTTTAAGGAAATCTGTGACTCTTAAGGTACCTGTTGCTTATTGGATTGCTGGCATAGGTGGCTAGGTTTTAGTTACTTCTTCATCTGCTGAAAGACCCAAGTGCAGCTAATTCTACTCTAGCAGTCTCTTTGAGATCAACAGCAGAACACCTAAAAAGACAGCAGAAATAGGCAAAATAAGGTTATGTTAAAATTAATAAAGTTGAACCTCCCCCCCTTCTATGCCCATTCTCATTTACGTACTTGTTTTACACTGAGTGAGTGACAGAACAATTAAACCAGTCTTTGGGCTAAATGAAGCTATATGGTGGGGTAAGCCTTTTTTGAAGTCTTTATTGTTTACTGCTGTACTGTTTCATGCTTCTCTGTTAATGATATTTTATATATGCTAGGAGAGAAACCTTCAAGACTTAAGGGGCGGGGTTGTTGGGTTTTTGTTTGATTGGGTTTTTTTAAATAAAGCAGGTCTAAAACACTCTGGGCAGTCAGGCTGAAAAATGCTATTTGTGCAGGGTAAAAGTAATATTATGTAAGATGACAGTTATTATACTTGACTGCTGTGTAGCTCCTAAGGTGGTCAGTAGTTCTGTGAGATTTTATCTTGTCTGTAGTCTACAAAAATTCTTTTGAGGTTCCTATTGTAGCAGAACTTGCATATAACGTAAGGTTATATTTCAGCTCAGTTAAGAGTCTTACAACTTATAGAGAGAAAACTCTTTCAATATTTGATGCATCTCAAGTTGGGTTTTGGTTTTTGTTTTTTATTATTTACTAAAATGGGAGGTGTAAAGAACTGGAATCTTATCCTCTGAAATGCACTTAGCCCAGGGATAAGGAATTGAAACTGTTCAGGAACAGAAGCTTCAAGAAACTTAATCTGAACAAAACTGTTTTCTTCTGACTTCCAGCTTTAGAAGTTGGCATTGATAACGCATGCATCTTCAAAGGTCCATGCTCCCTGCTGATCCTATGGTTTTTTATTTGAACTATTTGAATTGCAATAATAATTGATTTCTGCATGTAATGTGGGGGGTTTTTGTCACCTGTGATAGGTTATGACAAAACCTCTTGGTTGATTAGACATGTGCTAGCTCATTAGCTTAGAAAGAGCTAAACAGTCCCAGTGCCAGCACAGTGCAGGCTGGTGTAATCCATCTGTTGCAGCATGTCACTGCGTGGGAGATTAGCTCACGCCCACCAAATAAAGTTTATCACTCCAGGCAGGGCAGTGCATTACACCGTTTCTATTCCAGGGCTTCAGTGCTATATTGGGGAGCTGTGCGTCATGTTTCCTTATGGTTGTAGGAAGAAACAGGGAGCGTAGCTTAAACTGTTGTGAAAACGTATCTCCTTTGTCCCCATATGTGCACCTTCAGTATAATAAAAGCTTCTCAAAAAAGATTTGATCTTGTAGTCTGAGGAAGAAACTAGTATCCAATACTAATTCTACTCCTTCAGCAGTTCTCCCTGATGCCATTGGCAAGTTTGCCAGCTTTTGACTCCACTTCTACTACTGTGAAACTAAAATGCTGCAATGGGCTTTGAGGATTAAGTAAAATGTGAGAATTAATTAGATGGATGCCATTTTGTTTGAATGCAAATCAAGTGTCCATCAGTACTTCTCATTTGACAATCGCTGTAATGCTGAAAGTGCCTGTTAAAATGTTGTGTCTCTTTTTCTTAAGGTTGATCTGCAGTTGTAAGAAGCAGCTTTGAAAATGAGACAGCTTTAAAAAGAGAAACCTGAATAGAGATCACATTTCTCTGAATTAAATCCTTACTGTGGCACTACTTCGTGCCATTCGGTGAGCATGCGCGCTCAAAAATTTTTCACTTCACGTAGAAAAGAGGCATTTATTAACAGAGTTGGAAAGAGCATCCTTCCAAGTAACTGGACGCTGCTAGTACCACCAGGTGTTGACTTATTGGAAGACCTGAGGGATCTTTTATTTTGCCATCTTAGTCCTGTTTAACTGTACGCTTCTATTCCCTGTGCGTGCTTGCAATCAGGTAGCAGCATAGACTCTGAATCATGAATTCTGATGTAGACAAACTAAAAGGTTAATGGTTTGGGAAAAAAAAAAAAAGTACTATAATCCTATCATCTAAATATGAATTCTACCCAGAGAGGAAATTTCATGACACTAAGTGACAAATCGCTGAAAATTATCAGACTGCTGATGCAACTTGTTGGCTTGTAATAGTGGAAGGCATTAACTTCTGAAACTAAACTGTAATGTGTCTTTATTTTTCAAATATTCCAAAATTACCATTAAGAACTGCCATTATGTTTATTTTCAGAACAAAAAGACACATTATGGCTGTTCATAAAGTATATAAGTGAAATGCAAGTTGAGAAAGACAGATATAGATAAATATATAATATAGACACATATATATGTGTGTCTATATTTACATATAGACTAGAGCTAAATTTCACAGGTGTGTGGGGTTTTTTTCTGCCTGGAAACTTACTTATAGAAGGGTCTGTAGGTTTCAGTCACTCATCTGAGAAACTAGGACATCAGACTCAGTAGAGAAGGTAGCTGCAATCTGAGCTTTTGCATGTTTGAAGATCCTGGGCGTGTTCTATCTCTATAGACCAGCTTTATGCTGGACATCTGATGTGCACATGTGGAAAATATGACAAGATTGGAATGAATTGGATGTAATGTATGGGCTTTTGGTACATGTGCAGGTCCAAATGTACAACCTTTATAGACTAAAGCCAATGTTCCCAGATCAGTTGGATACTGTACACACACAAGCCTGTCCGTGCAACACAAACACAGTCAGTCCAGCAGTCCCAGACTGAGCATCCAACTCATTGCACACGGAACATGTACAACCTGTTTGAGAAATGTTGGGCACCATTCTATAGCCATACACCTCTGGAATTTTTTTCCTACTCGCATCTTTCACGCTCAAGTCACCTGGATAAAGCAAGGCTTAAGCTTCCACCTTTCTTTCTTTCTTTACAGAAAGAAGACTGTTCCACAGTACCTGGGTCCTGGGTAAGAACTCTAGGCAAGACAGAGTTCCCTCATATCTCTTTTAAACCCCGTAGGTTTCTGCTGTGGAATTGTCCTTTGGATTAAAAATGAACTTTCTTTTCATTATGTGTATTTTTTTTTAATCTGGGTCTTCTGGTTCTTGTCAACAGCTTTTGACCATCTTTTACATGTGTGAAAAATTAAGTCTTCCCTTGCTTATTCTTCTAGGAAAACTGTCTAATTTTCATTTCTGATTGGACTTATATATATTAAATTTCCTTCCTTGTTGAGGATAGTGGAAACTTGCTGTGGCTTATGTTTGTTTGATACAGCCCTTTCTGATCTAGAGGAAGACTTTAAACTTCTTGCTAGGGGAAAGGCAGAAATCTAATTAAACTAGTCTGAGGGCATCTTAAAAGTCAAAATGAAAAATATCTCTATCTAAAATAATTACTGAAGCATATAAATACTGGGGCTTTGTTTTGGTTTTTGTTTGTTTGCTTTTTAAACCAAATAAATTTAAAGTATGTAATTTCCTCTGGATAAATATCTCTGCATTCACAGCAAAGTCTTGTTTGTTCATAATATGCTGTTTCTGTGAAAACTTGGATATATTGGTGATTCTTAGGTAACAACACAATAGTAAATCACCAGGTTGTCTGAAATGCCATGTCTCAAGGACAGCAGAAAAATTGTTTCTTAGGGCATGGGGTAAAAAGTCATTATAATTCATCAATACATTTTTCTTTCTTGTCTGAATTGCTTGATCATCTCGCTTGATTGCCCATTTTTTTTAAACTTTAAAAAATACTCCTTCTCTTGAAAGAAATTTCATGGTCTGCAGGGTAAATTCTCTTGTAAAACAGTGAATTCTAGGTTTTTCCTGTAGTTCAGGTAGAATTTCAGGATTCAAGGTTTACGTCTTTTTTCTTGTGAAAAGTTGAATCCAATCTCCTGAATAAATGAGTTTTTAAAACTGTGAACTGTTCTGAGATCAGCCATCATTAAGGCAAATCTCTTCAGAACCATTTAATATTGTGTCTAATCTTGTTGGCTTCAGTTTGTTTGTAGCAGGAATGAATTTTCCAATTCAGGTAGAATTGGGAAGCTGTATCTGTCATACAGCCCTTGGTGGAGTGTTCTTACAGTGTAAAATGGGAGCTTAGGAGAGTTACAGTCTGGGGAAAGTGGATTTGTTCTCAAATAACTGAAAACTGGTGTGTGGCCTTAATAATCCTAGGAACACATTTACTTTGATAATGTTGCCTTTTGAAGAATTGATAGGCCTTATTGTATTTTCAGGTGACTGGTGGGGGATAAGAGCAGATGAAACAAAGGGGTAATAGAATATTCTCTTTTTCCTTTATAATGAAGTTCTTCAACAAAACTGTTGCTGCTACAAAGTATTGCATTATTAAAGGAAACTGAGTGGATTGAAGCACCATGAGGAGTCTGTAATGGAAATGTCTTTTTTGGCCTTTTTTCCCTGTTATGCTGTTTGTTAATATGTCTGCTATGTTCATTCCTTCACTATTAATTGAAAAACTTTTTTGATGTTCCTTTCTCTGTTTTACGTTTCTCTTCAAAGTTTGGTAGGGAGACCTAGTTGTAATCCATAACTTTTGGTTTAAACTGCTGTTCCAGAAAGTTCAAACAGTGTAGGGGATTGTAAGTTTTGATAAAGATTCTTCAAAATCAAACAATATTCGGTTTAAATGTAGTAGTTGCTGGTTTACTTCTGGGATTGCTTTAGGACAGCTGGGAAACTCTAAGATAAACACAAAATTGAAATTTTATGTTTGAAAACCAATTCTGTGCAGAAACAATTTTTTAAGTATTAATGAACATATATTTTATTAATAGTCCCCAGCTGGAAGTTACAACTTCATTTTCCAGAAAGAAAAATGACTTTTAAATGTTTCATGTGTCAAAGGATGAGATGAAAAACATCATCTTCCTGAAACAAATCAAGGCAATTGGTATATCAGGTATTGTATGTTTATTTGTAGGCTTCTTTACAAGACCTGTAAAATCTGAATATTTGAAAGATTTCCTATGAAGTAAGCCTACAGTCTCATCCATGAAGTTTATGATTTCATGAAAGGGAACAAAAAGGCACTAAGTAACTGTTTTGCTGTAACCACTTGGGAAACCTGTTGCATGACAAACTTAATTCAACTAAATGCTTGAAGTGCTGACCAATATTACAAATTTAAAGAAAAAAAAAAAAAGTACTAAAAAGTAAATGCATGCAACTAGAAAATAGTAAGTTCTTTATTAAAAGACTGTATTGTAAAGTCCTGTCTGTTCTAGCTCCTGTTCAGATTTCCTGAAAAAGCACAAATGGCTATTTTTGGACTAGGTTGCTTCTTTTGGTGCCTTTTAATAAAAGCACATACCCATTAAATTTAGTACAGTTTGTTATGGGTATTTATTTAAAAACGTAGGAATTACTGGGCCATTTAAAGGTTAATGGTTCCTCAGCTCAGTCTACAGCAGGCAGGATCAGATGCTTCAGAGAAATATATAAAAAAATGTGGAAACTGTCAAATACAGAATTAACCATTCCAGACAGGAAGCTTTTCTAACGTTACTCACTCACAGTCTGTCACTTGGCAGAGGAGTTTCAAATTTTGGGTGGGAGGAAAGTTCTCCCGTAGTTTTGTCTTACTTCCTTTCCTTCCCAAGCATGCTGGTTGGAGAAAAGCATAATTACTCTGTTCTGAGATTAGCTGTTTTTGAAAAGTGCACATTTGTTATGTTCTGCATTCCTAATTGTATTGTATCATTTAGAGGTATATTGAAACACAGCAGTCAGTAGTGTGTTGAGTCTGTTATGCACAGTGCATCCCTTTGAAGAAACACTTAACATATTTTCAGTTAACAGAATTAAAGTAATGCAGTGCCCTTCCCACCGCCATGTCTGCATATCCATGTGTACACAAACACTTGCAGTACTTGTGCTCAGTGGTTGGTTGTTTTCTTGGTCAGGGTGTGTGGGAGGAGGGAGGGGTTGCTGCTGATTTTTGGTTTTGCCAAATATAATGACAGTCTAAAACACGCTCATGCTGATGGAGGTAGTTTCATACTGAAGCAAGTCATTTTCCTAAACTATCTTCTTCCACTGTGAGATGCAGCTAGCCAAAATGATACCTCTGTTTTTAAAGGCTTGTCATAACTGGCTTATTTCTGAACTTCTGGAATACCAATATCTTTGATCTAAATTTAATTTTTTTATATAGTGATAAATGTTATCTGTTTTGTGCTTATTATATATTTATTTTCTTTCAAAGGATGATTTTGAGGTGAAATCTGAGGAACGTGCCAGTGTCATCCAACAACTTGAGCAAACTATTGAGGATCTGAGGACGAAAATTGCAGAACTAGAGAAACAGTTCCCTGCTGCAGAGGTACAGACTGCTGGGAGGGAGCAGGAAAATGAGCACATGCATGCAGTCTGTGGGGAACTCAGCAGTGTGACTCTTCAAACAAACGGAGAGGAGACCATACCCAGGACTGTGTCACAAGCAAGATCTGTACAAACATCACCAACGGAGGATTATTTAACACACACAATGCCTTCAGCCACTGCACTGCCGCAACCACCCCCACCACCGCACTTAGAAGGGGGCAAAAGTGAAGGGCCAACTGAGAAATTGCCAGCTCTAGAACTACAGCCCACATTTTGTTCTGAAATCTCCTTAATTCTGTCCCCGAAGCTAATCTCGGTGCCGCTGGATGCAAGTCAATCAGTACAGAGTACGCTGCAGTCACCTCTTCCAGGACCCAAAGTTAATTTCTCCCTTGCATTTGAAGGAGAGACTGAAATGCCAGCTTCCCATCAGCCTCTAAGTACTGTAGATGTGATCTGTAGTGAACATCCTCCTTCTTTGCCCCCGGAGCCCACATGTAGCATTCCCCCATCATTGCCAGCCACCGAACCGGCTGCTCCCCTGCCCGGAGCACATGGTCCTTCCCTTGCCACTCCCAAGCCCATGGCAGGAGTACCACCCCCACCACCCCTGCCCGGGTCAGGACTCCTTTCTTCTGCTGGCTCAGCAGTGCCACACCTGGACCACACTTTGCCGGGCGTGCCACCACCCCCTCCTCCTCCTCCACCTTTGCCAAGTGGAGACATACCGATGCTGCCTCCAGCCCCTCCTCTCCCATGTGCTGGAGTCCCACTACCACCTCTACCGCCACCTTTGCCCGGAGCAGGAGTCCCACCCCCTTTGCCCGGTTGGGGCATCCCGCCTCCCCCTCCACCACCACCACCACCACCTTTACCTGGGAGTGGTGTCCCTCCCCCACCTCCTCCTCTGCCTGGCCTGGGAATCCCACCCCCAGCACCACCTCTGCCTGGAGCAGGACTACCACCACCTCCCCCGCCTCTGCCCGGAGGGGCATCCCGCCCCCCTCCTCCTCCGCCTCCACCGCCTCTTCCTGGTGCTGGTGTCCCCCCCCCCCCCGCCTCCCCCCCCTTTGCCTGGTGCTGGTGTCCCTCCACCACCACCGCCTCCACCGCCTTTGCCCGGTGCAGGTGTCCCGCCTCCACCGCCTTTGCCCGGTGCAGGTGTCCCCCCTCCACCGCCTCCACCGCCTTTGCCCGGTGCAGGTGTCCCCCCTCCACCGCCTCCACCGCCTTTGCCCGGTGCTGGTGTCCCCCCTCCACCGCCTCCACCACCTTTGCCTGGTGCTGGTGTCCCTCCACCCCCTCCTTTGCCTGGGTTGGGGATGCCACCTCCAGCCCCACCACCTTTGCCTGGAGAAGCGCCACCCCTTCCAGCGCCAGCCCAGGGCAGCACCTACCCAACAGTCCCACAGGTCGGTGGGTTTCTTCCTCCTCCGTTACCATCCGGTTTATTTGCAATGGGGATGAATCAGGAGAAAGGGAGCAGGAAACATGTTATAGAGCCCTCTCGGCCAATGAAGCCTCTTTACTGGACAAGAATTCAGCTCCACAGTAAAAGGTACGTCATAGACCTGCGAAGAGAGCAGTGTTTTCACTTTATGGCTGTCCTGATAGTGTCGTATGTTAGGAGCAAAAGTATTTACTGCTAGGCAGGTCTTTGAGAGACCCTCAGTACAAACAGGATTTTATTTGTAGTTGGATATGTAAATGGGGTGCCAGTTTTATTTAAAGCGCACAAACTCTGAGTAACGTTATTTGCACACGAAAGCTCTTTGAGGGTAGTGTTTTCAGCTGTCCTTTGGGGTTACATACCACGCGTTGATCAGAGATCCAGGGGTGACTGTGTGTCACTAAGTGTTCAGTGAGATGGTGTTTAAAATGTCGTATTTGTGCTTCCCCTCAACTTTCAAGATAATGTTGGTCTCTCTCTGGAGCAGCTTACAGGTTTTGGTAGTGTCTTCCCTCTAGATGAATGTATGCTGAACGCATTTTATACTCCTCTTTCCTTTCTCCAGTGACCTAGAAATCCTTGTTTTTCACCTGGTACACTCAGCAGGAAGATTCAAACTGCAATTTATTTGCATGGCAGCATAAAGCTATTCTGGTAGCCCTTGCTATACTTTGCAGACTTTGATATACTTGTTTTCAGTTGTTGATGCTTTTTGTTTGTAAAATATTCTTGGTTATGAAAAGAAGTTTCCTTATTAATCTTTTCTTTATGTCTCTGAGTACTGATTGTAAAACCCTTCTGCTTTTATTTAATGATGGATTTCTTCTTTCTTTTCAAGTTCTTGCACTGTCACACAGGTGGTCTGCAGATAACTGTCTATTTCTACTTCTCTTTGTGTCCATGTCTGTACGTTTTATAGACTATATATAGCCTATTTGTATTCCTATGTATGTAAAGTGGGTGAGTATAAATGGGCCTGGCCATTATTGTGTGTGAACAAAGAAGCAAACAAAGAAGTATGGGGGAGAATCAACAGTGTATCTTATCAAAATGCTGCTAGTAGAAGTTAGGCAACAACTTTTAAATTGCTGCTTTTTTATTTTCTTCATTCCTCCATTTATGACCTTATTTAGTTTGACACTGCCCTACATAGGTCTTTTGCTTAACTTTAGAGATTCTAGTGCTTCACTTGTGTGGGAAAAAATTGAAGAGCCTTCCATAGATTATCATGAGTTTGAAGAACTGTTTTCTAAAACAGCTGTTAAAGAGAGGAAGAAACCCATTTCGGACACCATTACAAAAACAAAGACTAAACAAGTGAGTACTCATTTAATTTCAGATTTTTTCTAGGCTGGTTTTTACATAAAGACAGATTTTTGCATGCAGCTGAGATGAATTTTGCCTGGTGTGAAATTGTTACCATTATATATATACACTAATTAGAAATATAAGAAAAGGAGAGAATGTAGGATGGGTTTCAAAGCTATATATGTTAAAGACTGAAGATTTATTTTTTTATGAATAACTTTTCAAGTATATATTTTCTTTAAAAAAAATCTTTGCTTTATCCCCTTAAAAATTAACAAAAATAAAACTAAAATAATTAGGTGTGTATAAGATGCTTTGAAACTGACTGCACATGTGCAATGAGTGGTATATAAATTATTCTGATTAATTTTATAAATTAAATAATGAGTTGCATATGAATTACCATGACTTCAGAGAAAAATTATTTTTAAGAATCTAAGTCCTAATGTTATACCAATCATAACAGTTCTAAGTTTGTGTTGTGTTTATATATATAGTGAATATGAAGTTTATGCATACAATAAATGACAAGCACAGTTGGGAAAATCCAACATTAATCAAACTGGTTTCTTGAAATGGAATGGTGTACAGTAAAATAAAAATAGGAAATGTATTTTAAATGTAGAAGTTTAAACCCTGGGGTAAGAGAATTGAATCTGAATATGTATGTGACCAGAGAGCTGTAATCTTCTTGGTATCTGTGTGAAAATTGAATTGTGGTGGTATGATAATTAATTTGCAATTAAACTTTCAGGCTGTAGAGGAGCAAGTCCTTATGTAGAATCCTAAGCAGCAGTTAAAGTTCTTGTTTTATCTCGTCTTCACATTCCTGCACTCAGTTAAAGACTAGGCTGTTCTTTCCGTCATCATTTAACATGCAAGTTAATGCTATACAAGATTTTTTTCCACATGGGATGTACAGCGAGAATCTTCAAAATCTCCATGCAGTAGATCTTATGTTTGAATATGACTTCTCCACCTAGTAGTTCTGGAGATCTTGTCCCCACAGACATGCTTTGGTCAGCAATATAAACATGCAGGTGCTCTTTACTGTGCTGGCAACCTGCTGCAGGCAACAGAACTGGTAGTGAAGTTAGGATGATTATCCCAAGGTGTTGGATAAAACCTTTATCTGGATGGATGGGAAGGATAGTTCAGCCACACTCATGTGGCTGTTCATTACGTGCCTGTGCTGCACTAGGCTGTACTAACTGGGATGTGAGGAAAGGTAATGGCGCTGCTGCTACCTTGCTGCCCTGCAGTAGATCTCCAAAGTGCAAGACCTTTGCTCTTCCTCCCTCCTTCTAGAAAAAGCCCCTCTTAATAGTTATTCTTAACTAAATATACTATGATAGCCCTTTAAGTAAAAAAAAGGAGTGCAAAGGTATACCTGATGCTTTGCCTATGAACTGTTGATCCATTCATATTTCATGAAGTTTAGTGTTGCAAATCTCTAAACAGAGTAGAAATTATGACTGTTTAATTCTGTAATGTAAACAGTGGTTAAAGACAGACAGCGATTATGAATAAACATTAGATGTGGATTTTGAGAGTATTTATTTTTCTTGCAATGCCAAAACTTTAGATACCTTGTCAATAAATAAATAAAATTTGGATAAAACTAAATGAAAATGACTGACCTTAACTTCTTTGAAAAGAACAAGTTGTTTATGACAGAAATTTCCACACAGAAGTTTAAGGCAATCTAAGTAGGTGCTGTCATCTAGAACGAACATTCCTGTGGGCCACCTAATTTGACAGGAGAGAATCCCCTGTGTGTTTCCCTTCATCTGGTGATCAAATGTACTGCTGTCCAAAAGAGAGAGAAATTGCCTAATGGAGAAGTCTGATTTGTTGAACTGTAGTATCTGGGGGGAAAAGATCAACCAAACAGATAATCGCAGGCTTTCATTAGAACTACAATTAGAGCTATCATTTATTGCAGCTGTTAAATGTTCATGTGTGCAAATCCAGTTTGGGCTTTTCAGAGTATTGACATGAGACAACTGACGTAGAACAGCTTCACAATTATATTCTACGTACGCCCTCTCAGCAGTTTGGAATGCAGGCCTTCATTTTTTAAATTCTCTTCATTTATACCTCAGTAAACACTTGGATAATGAAGTGCATCCGTGTTTAGAAGAAGAAACAGTTATTTGGGGAAAGCATGGCTGTAATTCTACAAGTATGTTTTTATAGGAAGCACCAAGTGCTGTTTAAGTGGTTACTGACTTACATGGCTTCTATGATAGTTACGGGTGTTGTAAAGATCTTACAAATGGTGTTTCTGTAGTGATTTTTACAGGGACGTGTTATGCAAAGCAGATGTGTTCTGTCACCTGTTGAGCTACAGAGGGGTGTTGTACAGAACAGAACCAGGACCCACAAAGCTCACTCTGCTGCTTTCCAGAAACACTCTAGTCTGGCAATTGGTTTTCCTCCTTGCCTTGATGTGCGGGTGCGCTCAGCGGATGCATTGCTTAGATGGATTGGATGTAAAATACTAGCTACACTGGAAATAGTACTCAGGAAAAAATGCCCAGATAACTTTCAAATGCTTAAAACATTTTGTACTCTACGTAAACATTTGATTTTAATAAAACAATGTTTTTATTGTAAGCTGAAATAAAAATGTATTTACAGAGGAGGCCACATGATGGGGGGGGGATTCTAGCTAATCTGAAGAAAGATTTGATAGTTTGAGGATGTTCTAGTGGGTGAAAGATTAATTATTTTGGTGTATGCAGCTGTTCTGCACACAGAACTATTTATGCTATATGCCCTAGAGTATATGCATATGTTTGTGTGTGTATATAGATATGCATGATATAATTATTTCTCAATAGTGACCCATTTTATGTGGTAAAATTATCTGTATAGTTGTGGGTTGTTTAGGGTTTTTTTGAGCTAACGATTGAGTTAATTTCACCCTACCCAAGTATTGGTTCTAATTGTTTTTTCCTTGGCACGATCATCTGCAAATAACTTAATACGATATAAATCAATAATGCTTAAAAAACCCCAATATTGCATCTAGCACTGAATGAAGGCCACATTAAAATCCATTCCAGAACTTTAAAGAAAGAGGAAAAAATGAAGTGTTAATATTTATTTGTGAGTGCAGCTGGTTTTATTCTTACTGTCTCTCATTTGGTGCTACGGCAAAAGCTGTGATTTATTTTGCTCTGTTAATACATATATGTCAAATTCTCAGCTGCTGTAAATGTGTGCAGGCTCACTCAATGAGATTGCCTACTAAATCTTCAAAGAAAGTCCTTTATGGGCTATATTATAGGTGGGGCTGCCATTGCTACCTATTAAAGTGGTCTGGCTTTCATTATAAGTCCCTGTTGTTATAACTTTGCCAAAACTTAGCTCTTTAGACTGCAAGTTTTGTTGGGTTCGTTCCCCCCCCGCCCATTGAGTGTCTCCTTCATTTTGCCAGTGTTAAGAAAGAAAACAAAGTCTGGTTTTGCTCACGTCCACATAGTTTCATAGACTTGAAATATGGAAAAATTTTATCAGATACATGTCTTGTTAGTTGTGTAAAGGGTTTCTTAAATTTTGCCACTCTACAGGCTATATGTCAGTTCCTGTTGCTCATGAGAGACTTCAGGTGTAACTACAAAGATTTTTTCCTAACCTTGTACTGGCACATTGGAAAACAGGGGCCAAGAGGAGAGAGGCAAAGGAAGATTAAGATGTTTAACTGGGAAGGGAGTGAAGAACTGAGGAGATCTGACAGGTGGAAATACAGAGCATAATAGGTCTGATTCTGTGTCTCCTCTTATTCTGTCAAAGTAATTTCTCTCAGAAACTTGTGAGCCTGGGGTATTCTTGACCTGGATGTTCCTTTCAGCAAATAGTGGGTCTCATCAAACCTATGGTGTTTGACCCAAGCAAAGGGTGAAAACTCACTCTTAAAGTGTCTTGTTCAGCCGTGCCATGTAGTTACAATACTAGTTTTGGTTACATGGATGGATAGTATTTCTGTAGGACCATTTCCATAGCTAGCATGGACTGTGTGGAATGAGCACAGTTCGTAATGATTACTTAGGAAATGAAGCTGTTACCTGAGTAAAAAATGCTTTTATCCATTGTTGCAGCACTTAAAAACCATGTAATTAGTGGAGCAGGAAGAAAAAGGATAGTCTCATGATTAAGGCCACGTACTCAAGAATGACAGTAAATGCAATATTAAAAATGTATTTACATGGTGAACATTGGCCAGTGTGCACTGAATGGGTTCAGTGGAAAAATGGTACATAATCAGAAAATCTTGATATCACTGTCGGCATAATAAGTATACAGAAGGGGTTGAGCTGACTTGCATAGATTGCTTTCCTAACTTTTGAACAGTCATCTTAGAAGCCTTACTGATAATCCTCTAACTGTATTTTTGGAAAATAATATACATGCAACTGCAATGAACTTTTCAAGAGCAGACCATGTGTTTATAATCTATCATGTAAATGAAATAAAGTTAAAGATATTCTCATATGGAAAGTCCACTATTAATGTATTGACATTAAGATTTTAATCTCCCCCTTCCACCCCAGAAAATAAATAATAGGTTACTAAAGTTTCATTCTGTTTCAAAAGCCTTAGATGCAAACAAGATGTATCAATAAAACTGTTTAGTTAATGATTTCAGCATTTTTGAATTTTTAAGTTGAACATAAAGAAGCTGTGGTAATAGAATAACCCTAGAAATAAAATGCCATGTAAAATAAGTATAAATTGGTAAATAAGGTAAATGCCATGTTGAGTTAACAGATAAAAGTCTATTCATTAACAAGGAATGATGTAAAGGGAAAAATAGTTTTCTGAAAAGGAGGGTTTATTCCCTCTGCAAACAGCGGAGGCACTGTCTTAAGGAGCTTTCTGTATCCACACTTATTGATCTATTACCTGTGTCAATGGCACAACCATTTACTGCGATTTTATGTACTCTCTGGAGATACAGTTGGGGTTCTGCTGTCCCCACAGACAGGAATTTTAGAGGACTTGACCGATGCATCGTTTTTATTTATACAAGAAAATAATTAATAATGTCATTGTTACCTATGAAATTACATAATATCTCACTTATTTGGCTTGTAAGAATAATTTTTTATGAGATGATGTATGAATGTGATCTCTGTTTTTACCTCTCATTCTCTTCTTTATATGGCCTATTGCATGTTTTGTTATTATATTATTTGTTTTGTAACTGTATCTACAAAGTTCTCTTTGTTGCAAACACAGTTTTACCTGACTGCATCTATATATCAAGTATCTCTACCTGTTCAGGCTTCCCAGGATGATGTCCTCTATTAACCGCATGCATTTCTCATTCTTGTTTCCTTCCTACTTTATTTTCTTTGGATCATATATTTGGAAGTTTAAAAACAAACATATGAGCTTGGCATCTGACAATCTTGCAAGCTCATCTTGTGACCTAAGAGCTCTGTGGGTTTCTGTATTTTGTTCCTGTATCCTCATTAGCACTGAAAGGTTCTGCTGATGTAACAGCTTGTTTTAGATGCTGCTGCTTATGGATTCTTTATGGGCGAGAGAGGTTATGTTCATTTCTTAACCAGAGGAGCCATATAGAGTGTCTGACAACGGCCTCGTTGTGTTTCTCTGTGCTCTGGAAGACCTCTGCAGGGGAAGGTCTTCCTGAAAATTTGTTCAAATAAAGAGAAAAATAAGCTTTGGGTCAGAGTGAGAGAGTCTCACAGCTGTTCTGTGAGACTGAAAGCTGCATATCTAAAAGGCATAACCCAGATCTTGAATCCCAGCAGAAGGACAGCTGCCACCCTGGGCTGTGTACAATTCTTGCTGTACCTGACACTGTCGAGTAGGGGCATCTTGCTTACAGCCATCTTTCCAGGGAGGCTGGCGATCTCGCATTTCCGTAGCCAGTAGTTCTACACCTTTCAAATACTTTCTTCTCCATTTCTCCATGGTGCTTCTGACTCTCTCAGTGCAAGGGCTCAGTGCAGTGGACATTGTAGCATTGGATGACATCAAGGGAAGAAGAAAGGAAGAAAATATGGAATAGCAATATGCATTTCTTCTCCCATCTCTCTGTCCACATTGATTTTGCTAAGGAGGCAAGAAGCAACACTTTTTAGTACAGTAGTTTTTAAATCTGATCAAGAAAACTCAAATTGCTTCAGAATTAGATGTGCATATGGATTGAATGTGTTTCACCTAGAAGTTAGAGTTTAGTACAGTGGTCATGATGATTTAGTAAAAAAAATCATTGTCTAACTTAAGTGTGAATGTACTTGTCTGTATTACTATCAGATCCTAACTGACTTACACGTCAAACAGGTTTTTACTGTCAGCATTAAAATCAAGGTTTTAAGATTAAGTTATTTTTTTTATTTGTAGAGTCATATTGATTTTTCAGATTTTTCCTTATGGCTATATTTTGTAACTTAGTGCTGACTTTAGTACAAACAGCAAGAACAAAAAAGTTGTTATATTCATTTGGAGTAGGTACAGTGAATAATGTCATACTTTTGACTGTAACTATGTCCCCCTTTAAAAGTGGGAACACTAAAGCTTTTACAGCATGGGGGTTTTGTTTGTTGATATCTCCTACTAGATATCATAGTGGGTTCTCCTTTCTTTGGGAGTTTTTTTTGTTTGGTGGGGTTTTTTTTGGTTTCTTTTTTTCATTCTTTATCCTTTCCTAAGCCCTCCCCTTCTTCCATGTCTGTTTCCCTGATTTGATGTGCTAACTTCTTATAATTAAGTCTGTTAATTTCAAATGTATTTGGGCATGCAATATGTTTTGCTAGAGTTTGCAAAAAATGTGTGTAATTGCATGCCTAATTTGAGTACACAGTGACAAGATTGTTTATAGCAGTTGGGCTGATCACCTGCAAAAACCACCTGCTGAGTGCATTGGAGACCATGCATGAAAATTCTGGCTTTTATACAGAGTTTCTAAGGAAATTTTAGCTTTTGGGGTTTTATATTTTTTAAAGAGTTTATATTGTAGCATCTGAACATGCATGTGCATTACTAACCCACAGAGACATTTTGACAGTTACAAACATAAGATCTGAAAATACAGAAACTAAACTTTAGGTACCCTGGTCCTTTAGCTGATGAAAGAAGGAATAACTATAATTGTGGTACATAACAATGAGCTAAACTCTCAAAAAGGAGCTTCAGGTATGGAAAAACAAAATCCTTGTGACCTATTTTTAAACTAAAGAATTTAAACTTTGCTATTTATCTGCATCCCCTACTCCAGTCCTTAAAATTAGAATATTGTTGTTATTTTTTATTAAAGGGCATTTTACTGTTGTTCAGCCTCCTGTTGAGGAACACAATGCTTATCTACCTTACTACTGTATGTCTGAATCTAAGCAATCTAAGTATTTTTTCATCTAATGTCATAAGTGAGGAATATTAACTGGGGTAGCAATCTCTTAGTAGAAGATTACTTCTACAGTAATAGTTTTATGATATTAATTTCAAACAGTACTATTTTAGTGATAAAACAGCATAAAAGGGTACGAACTGTTTCTGATCCATATCGTTAAGAGCTTTATTTATGAAAGCACAGTGGGGTAATGGATAAAACGAATGAAAAGTAAATATTATGTTTAATCTTTACCCTCAAGCATAAAGTTACAGCATCCACAAACTGGCAGACGCAGCTGCTTGGCTGCACTAATTTGCATAACATGTCAACAACTTGCATCCAGAAGTACATGACAAAGAGAATTTTGAAACCTTAGGTATCTCCTTATAGGTTATGAGAATCTTCAGTGGGGAAAGTGACCAGTTAGTTTGCAGAGGGGATTAGGGTAGGAGACCAGAGAGGTGCTCAAAATTACACTTTATGATTGATGTTCTGTGGTAAAAGTTGAGTTCACTTAGATCATTATGTGCCATCAGCACAGATATGCTGTTAGACAGCCAGGACTGGGTGTTGGTTTTGGGGGTCTGGTTTTCTTTTTGTAAGTATTAAGTAGAAATATTTGATCTCCTTTTGTACCAAAATGACCTCACTACTTGAAGTAGTCCGTGTTTCCACTCTCACAATTGCCATTACTAGCCAGAATTCACTTCTGGATTTACCTTAAAAAAAAACCAAAAACAACAAACAAACAAACAAAAAAACCCCCACCAACCAACCAAAAAACCCAAAAACACACACACACAAACACCCACTCATAAGAACATAATATTTTCTGTTATATCTGTAAGAAGACAAGGATATACATGTGAAAGGTATGATGGGTCCGGTTCTGTGATTCCCAGTTTTACATTTGGAATACACTTGAATCTGCAGAAAAGATCTGTTGTCACAACACCTAGTGAGAAGGCAACTGCATTACTGCCCTGATTCTGTCTCTT
This sequence comes from Ciconia boyciana, assembly GCF_034638445.1. Lineage (NCBI taxonomy): Eukaryota > Metazoa > Chordata > Aves > Ciconiiformes > Ciconiidae > Ciconia > Ciconia boyciana. Next base: position 87,066,589 of record NC_132936.1, read on the forward strand.
AACATCTTGTTTGGAACTTTGGGGTTTCTGCATCCTCTCTGCAACAGTTACAAGCTATAGGTCTTTGTACAGTGGAGTTTCCTGCATGTGACTTTTTGTAATGTACAGTAGTTTTTCTTAACCAGTGAGAGCCTTAGGATAATTTTGCTTAATGCTGGCAGTCAAAATCAGAACCAGAGAGCACAAATCATTGCAAAATTCCATGCATTAACTAAATATTATTCTGGGGAAAGGGAATCTTTGTATTTTTGCTTCAGGGTTCTCATCAAACATGTGTCTTGCATTACCTTTCACTAAATATCTCTTTGACTGTTTTTGCTTGTGTTAAACAATCAGGAACAAATTTGGCATGTAGTTTGTTTACTGCTTAACAATAAGGACCACTCAACAATTAGAAAGTTTGTCCTAGACTTCAGGCTGCAGATGATATCTCTAGCTTCCTTTTTATTTATTTTTTAAAAAATTTGTTTAAAGCAGAGTTCCAGAATCCAAACTGTGTATTGTATCTGAGGCTTTAGATCTTGTAGAGATTGGATTTATCAAACTTTTGTTGTTCCGCCTTTAAATGGCGTCACTCGTCTATAGCCTGTAGGCTCAGACTATGCAGCTGATTTATTTTATTGTTTTATTTTTAAATGTGGGAATTGCCTTAGGCGTTTATGCTAATATTCATATTTTCTGAATTAGTGTTGTATTGTTACAGCCATTCTATTAGAGGAAACTATAGTACTCATACAATTGACTGAAATGGGAATGAAATGCATAATAGAGATTAGTATAAAAGTTGACATAAAACCTGCATTTTAAATAAAGCCAGACAAAACTGGTAGCTGCTACATAAAAACACTTTATCTGTTGCTGTTCTGCACCCATTCACCTGACAGTCATGCTCTTCGGTACTCTTTGATGTCATTGTGGTTAAGAATTTTGGCAGCAAAGGTGACCTTTCTTCACGGGGACGGTGCTCCCCACCCTCCCTGATCACTGGCAAAATGTGGCACTCAGTAAATAATTATTCTCCTGTCCATCAGCTCACTTTCAGAAAAAGCAGCTTCTTTTTCCTGCTAACTTTTAGGCCACATTCATAACAACATAGTTAATTTATTTGGTTCTTTTTTCTCTAGTGTTGGTCCCCTTGCTGTATATATAGACCTGATCTCGGTAGCTCTCTGAGCTTTAGATTGCTGATGGGTGGTAGAAAGAGCGTTTTCACAATTTGAAGCGGTATAGTAGTATATGGGTGCTGACACCATTAGAAGTGGCAGAGTCCCAAGAACAGACTCCAGCTCATCCTTGCTCTTTGGGCCTCCAAGAGAGAACAGTGTAATTCTGCTTCCTTTGGAAAAGTCAAGTTGTGGACGCTTCCTTGGTCCAAGGTACGTTCACACCTGAATGCAGTTGTAGCATGTTTTGAGGAAGATCACTTAACAAAGCTGTTTTACTCTCTGTTTTCTTCTTTTGTTTTGTTTTATTCTTGGCCAACACAGTAGCCTGCATCAGTTCCGTTTCTACTTCATTTTTGCAGAATGAGTGACAAGATATGTACACACTTACTCTAGATGAGCTCTTGCCACTTTGTGTGACTATTGTTATTTCGTTATAGGACTTTTGGAATGGGTTTGCATTCATTTTTTAATTTGCTTTTTTGTCAGCTTTGGGATAGTTTTCTTGTTCAAAATAAAGGCAACAAAGGACTCCCTCTATATGTTGATGACAGCAGCAAGCTTAAGTTATTCTATTATTGTGATGTTTCAGACTTGAGCAAAAGCCATAATGGTGGGGGCTGGAATCAACAGTTTCCCCAACATCTTCCATACCAAATTCAGTCTTGTCAGTGTTGTTGGAGTGGACAGCTTTAAGGAGAAGCTTTTGAACTTTTGTTATGTACCATACCACATTGTTTCTTTGTGTTGCTCTGCCTTTTCTGGAAATATGGTTTGGTAGCAACACCAGTTAAAGGGTTTCTGTTCTTTTTGAAATTTTGTACCTGCTTTTCTTTCTGATAGAATGCAAGATACTTGTTTGGTTGTTCTTAGAGATGTACATTGCAACGTAGTTGTTAGAAAGACTTGATCCACACCTTGCTACCCAAGATCTATTTTATTTTGTAAACCTTTTGTAGCTGCAAAGAAGTAAATAAATAATAGCTGCTTTTTACAACAAGAAAATCTCATATTATTTGTCCCAGCTTTATCTCAGTTCCAGGCTTAAATGAGGTTTATGCTCTATTTAAAAAACATCTAGAGTGATTATAGCCTATTAGAAGGATAGTGTGGGATATTCTAATTATATTTTTCTGAATTACATTAGTTTTCCCTTTGAATTCACAAAATCTGACTATCATATCCTATTTCAGTCCATTTGACTTCAGTTTTAAATTCCTAATAATATATTACATGGAATAGACAATTGCATAGGAATTTCTTGCTAACTTCTGACAGATGACGTCAATAGCTATGCCTTGAATTTAGGTCTTTAACCTTGTGAACGATAGTTATGACATGGTTTCTAATGTTAAAATTTTCAGTTCATGAGCAGAATGCTGAACTTTCACTTCGCTGTAACTAGTTAGGAATCTATGAGGAAAGGAGGATGAAATACTTTTATAATCGATGGTTACGAAGGTTTAAGGGGGAAAAAAAATAAGTAATAAAACAATTGGCCAGCCAACCACAACCTATACTGCAAGTACCGTGAGTTTCTCAAGTTTCCTTTCCTAAGCAGTCCCAGTGGCAGGGTTCTGGGTCAGGCTTTCACTTCTTCTCTTCAGCTACTGCTCAAACATCAACGTACAAACCTGTGTCTGAAAACTTAAGTGAATCAAAGTTGGCCACAGGGAAAACATCGTGTGGGTACTTTTATGGTTTTTTAAGATGTGAATTGGATCATGACATTCTTACTCTGGCTAAATTAATTCTACTTTTTCTAATCTCATTTCTACTAATTAATTTCTGAATAATTTTGCCCGTGGGGCTGTACATGATACAGCACCTTGGTGCTAAGATAGGAACTGTGTAACTTGAAAAAATATGTATATGCTTTCTGACTGCAATGTAAAAAGAACTCGAACTTACAGTTCTAATTATCTGTCTTCTTTCCTCCAAGTGATTCACAAAGGTTTTGTTCAGTGTCTTTAGTATGGTGTAAAACTCAGCAACTCAGAGTATATTAAATATTAACGTCTTCCGTCTACGTAATGGTTGTGGCCCTGCATTGAAAAGTACTTCATCTAGAATCATGTCATTTTACAGATAAGGGTCCTTTCCTGGCATTACTTGCTTCTCATACTGTAGCTTTTATATCATTGGTAAGTTGAATTCAAACAGCTTACAGCCCTCTGGAAGACAGCCTGTGAATTACTTGTTGCTTTTATGCTTGCAAAGCAAATATGTACAAAAGTGTATTTTAGTGGCTAATTTTAACCCCCTAAAGCAAGATGTTTTGATGGCTTGATTTTTTTTTTTTGTTTATTTTAAAAACAAAAAAGCTTTGAGACCTTTTATATTCCCTAAAAGTGATCAAAGAAAACCCCAATATGTACGTGGTTATTTTGCTTTTTAAATAAAATTCATATTGGCGCCTACTACGTCAAACATTCAAATAAAATACAAATTCTCACAGTTTTAGCTTACATCAAAGATGGAAATCATTGTGTGGTTTTGGAAACCAAAGCAATTCCAAGATAGACACAGTTGGAATTTTTTTTTATATGACAGCCTGTTTCATACACTTAGTAACATCAGTGTGAAGTTGAAAGTGTACATCCTAATGAAGGAGGAAATCTAGGGGAACTTTCATAGTGGCTCTTTTAGGATTAAGATTCAACTAGGTGACATAGTTACACTTGTGATGGATTTATGCAGCAGAAGCAAACTTAAAAAATAATAAAATTACTCATTTTTAGATGTGTATATAGACTACAAGGTACTATTTCTTGAATTTGTCGTTAGTAATGTGAAATCTTGTACGTTTTCCTGCAGATTAATATTAATAGTTGGGTTTCTTTTGGCAGGTTGTCAAGTTGTTAAGTAACAAAAGATCTCAAGCTGTTGGAATATTAATGTCTAGCCTTCATTTAGACATGAGGGACATTCAGCATGGTAAGTGAAATAAGTGTTGTTGATTCTAGCTCAGATCACATCATTAATAATCTGGAAATGCTAATTATTTCTATCTTTTGATATGTAAAATAAAACAATAAGAGCCTTTTTTTACACTATATTTTTCTGAAAATAGCTTGTCCTGGCATTTATTTTCCCCTTTCTAGTAACATATTCCCTGTCCTGTATAGAAAATAAACCTGTTTATTTGCAGAATGGCCATCTATAGTTTTTGGCATTAGTTATCTAAGTGGTATAAAACATAGACTCTTTGATTTTGGTCTTTCTGAGGAAGACTGTGATGTGTTGTTTATTTTAATTCAGATAGCCTCAGGACATACCCAGAAAAGTGAATTATAACATTTAATTGATTTGCTATATAAAATAGTTCCTATATTTGGGTTAGCAAAAACTGTGGAGTTCTTTCATCTTCAACAGCATTTTTTATAAAGGGAGATCTTTGGGGGGAGTGTAATACTTTTCACATTTGCACTACTGTCTCTTAGCATAAAAAGGTGAAAAGTGGAATTGCATTTATATTCAGAGCATCCTTTATGTTTCCCAAAGGCTTTGGATAGATTTGAAGCAGATTGAATTATCCTGTGAAGTGCCAGCCTACCTATTAAATAAATGTGGTTTCAAGTATAACACAGACTTCATAAATCACAAAAACATCTTGTGAACTTTCTAGGCTACATATTTACAGCCATGCATTCAGTTTACTATGATTTGCTTATTTTGTGAAATTATTCATACATAGAACAAATTTCAGAGCACTCTGTCAGCTAGTGAGTAACTCTTAATCACAGTTTTAAGTTTTTATTAAGCTGTTTTGATGCTTACTAGACTTCCTCAAGCTGAAGCACTTAAGATGGTAGTCATAGAGCAAGGCGCCAGTACTGGCGCCAAGAAGTACTTGGTATTTCCAAAGCTGGCAGATGTAGTTCAGTTAAGTCATAGAGCAAAATCTGAAAACAATGATATGGTCCTTTCCTTCAGTCAAATATTCAACTTGGTTTCAGTTAATAATGAGAACCTTATGAACAAAGGAGTCCGCCTAACATCTGTGTCTGTGGTAAAGCCAACACAAGTTCATTGAAAATTTGCTTGCTTAACATGCAACCCTAACAATAACATGGCATGAATGTCAGTAGTTGAAGGGGTCAAACAATATTATGCTTAACCTTTATCCTATTACAATATTAAGCACACGTGATCATCTAAGAGCTGTGTGCAGATTTTGTATATTCCTCTTTCAATAGCTGTTTTCTAAAACCAAAAGTCTTTGCAAAGGGGAATTTAGTAGTGGTCTTATTCCCTTACTGTGCAGAAATGATTGAACAAACATGAGAAAACTTTTGTCTGATGGGGGAATTTGTGGAAATGGTTGGAAGATCCTAGTGTTAAAAATGTGGGGTTTTTTTAAGAACATAATAGGCATGGAGGAAAAGTGGTGAGGAGCAGGAAAGAAATTTGTATGGTGAGGGCAAGGAAAATAGAGATCTCGATGAGAAGTATTTCTGACATCAGTCACTCTATGCAGAGTTCTCTGAGTGATCTAACTATAGAGCCTGTGGAGAAATTATAAAATCACAAGCCCAAGTATTTAGCTTCACCTTTAAGTATGCACTATTTTTACTTGCTTGTTAAAAAGTAAGGGCTTTACATATTTTTGAGTTTTATAGCTTACTGGTTTATCTGCTGCAATTTGAATATACAAATGAGAAGGTACTATCAAAAATTAAAACTATATTAGAGTGCCTGCATTAGCAAAACAGGCAGTTGATATATTTTCATCTTTATACATTAAAATTTAAGATGTATGACAATAACTACAGCAAAAAATGTGATCAGTGTTCTTTGTCCCCTGGCCCAGGGTTTTAGTGGTGGTCTTGATTTTTTGCCATGTTTAATGTACAGTGACATGTATATTTACCCATATCTCACTCGGTACAATGCAAGCAATGTTTTTTCATAAATTTGAAAGGCAGTCAAATGAAACTCCCCCTTCCCCCACCCCCAACAATTTGTGGTACTAGGCAACTTTCTTTATAGGCTTTCTTGTAAATATTCCCTATATTACATGCAAAGCATATCTGTGGGATGCAGTGTTCATGCAAATTGCAGAAGAATTGTAATTTTTTTTTACTATTATTTCTTTTTTTTTACTGGCCGTAGAAAAGCACCCAGAAGGAGAGAGAAACTTTCAATGCAGTGTGGTATTCATTCCATTTCTTGGTTTGCAGGCTATTGTGTTTTATTTTTCTAATGGTTTAGACAAATTTCAAAGTGTTACAGGAACAGAAGGGAAAACAATTGTGCTGGGTATTAATTCACCTAATAAATTTAGGATTTCAAGTTTTAATTCACATTGTGTTTAACTGAAGAGCTTAAAATAACTTGAAACCTGGGCAAAGGTTGTAAAAATTTTTTTTTTTTGTTCAGTTGGGGTCTCTTGGTGTATTTTTGTTTGCTTTTTAAGATACAAAACAATGGTGAAATATTGTCTGCAAGAAACAATCCTTGATGAAAGATAGTTTGGGAAACTTGAAAATTTGAATAATTTATGATATTTTGCTAACTGATCTTGAACACTTAGCTACTTTTTCATGCATGTGTGCTCAGATGGCATTTAATGGAAGATCTCAGAATATTGTAATATATGCTAAACAGCTTTCTTTGATGATTATGATATCCTTGTTAAGTGTTTGCTTGTAGAATTGCATTTGTCTACTCCTGACCTTGAAATGGGTTTAGCAGGACAAACTCTCAAACCCTGGCTGCTTTTAAAATATTTTTGCAGTGTGGAAGGAGTACTTGTAATAATCAGAGCACATTTGTACTGAACTCTAGTATGCCTTTCTAGTAGTGCTTTAAAGTAGGGTAGGTTGATTTTTTATTGTTGTTATGGGTTTTTTTTTTTAGTAGATTCTAATTGCTAACAGAACTCCCAGCTATTTTATGCAGTCTAGGCTAGAAATGTAAGAAATGTTGGTCTCTTTAGTCACAGTGACATTTCTCTATGTTATTAGTACAAAAATGAGTCCTCTTCTCATGGGTTCTCTGGTTTCACACAAGGTTTACTGACGCCTATTTTTTACAATCATCTATCAACTATGCAAAACACTCTATCCCAGCATTTTGCTTGCTTTTTTATTTTTGCTATACCGCAAATATCCTTATCCAGTATTATGTTCCCATCGGAAGTATAGCTGTCTTTGGCTGCATGGTACAGCCAAAGCTTGAGAAATGCCAAACAAGCACTTCTTACTTATTTTTCCTTTATAGATCAGATTTTCTTCCTAGAGGAAAGACTTTTGGTTTTAACATTAGTCTTTGGGGTTTTTTCCTTAACATTTCAGAGATGAAACATGTGCTTAAATTAGAGATCCAACAAGATACCAGTTAACTGCATATAGTAATCTATGATGAACACCCTATACGTTAATGTATAATTGCATGTTAAGTCTGTGTCTGCGTTTAGGCACCATGTCTCCTACAGAAGATATCACCTTTTAATAAAGCTGTCTGTCATCACATGAAACGTAACAACTATTTGAAATTGTAACTATGTTGCAGAGAATATGATTGCCAGTGATATGGTTGCCCCCCCCAGCACCCTTCCTTATAAAGATACAATGTATCTTCTCCTGCGTTTAAGCTTTTATGGCTGTTAACAAGTGCGTTAAAAATAGCAAAAAAATTGTTCTCTGTGTGTGGAAAAATCCGAGGAAAAAGTTAAACTGAGGATGTCAGCTAGAAGAAAAGCAAATTTTATATTTCATGCAGATAAATATTACATTTACTGCACAATCAGATTTATATGTAGTATTTATTTCCAAAATGGAAATTAGTCTATTTTTGTTCACCAAAATCATCTTAGCCTGAACATGCCCTGTAAATGTTGAAAGTAGAAGTCTGGTAAAAACAGTGTATGCAATTATCTGTCTTTTGAAGTTGCCTATAATCTTTTCCTATTCAGTAAGTTTATCTTAGCAGGGTTTATCATTCCAGGCACTGTTACCCCTCTGGCATGGCTGCAATACTCTAACTATATTTCTGTAAGGTTTTGCATAGCACCTTGTGGTTGCCCTGGCTCTGTTGGAAGTAGTTTGGAGACTTCTGCCTCTGAATTTTGGACCACCTTTCTCATATCCTCATTTAATAAGTCATTTTTCCCCCCTCTCTGAGACACTGGTAACCTACAGAATTTGATGGAGCTACCTAGCCAACTCTGATAATTGGGGAAAAAAAAAAAAGTACATATGGAAGACCAAGGCTCTTTTTAATACATCCTTCAACTCATTGTTGGTCAGAGATACTAGGAAAGGAGGTTATATAAAAGAATGTAATAGGAAAAAAAGTTATGGAAAGGGCAGGGACCTTCACCTAACAGCTGGTAAAGCCCAACCTTTTAATCTGGATTTGAGATTATTTTACTGAAAATTGTATTTGCAGCAGAGCTTGCTCTGCTAACAGAAGTACAACTTTGAACAACAGACATATCTTACACCCTGAATTCAAGACAGATGTGCAGGAAGTGAAGGTACTTTAAATGTTAGTGGGCAAAATAAATGTTTATTCTTTAGTATTTGGCTATTAGTGACAAAGGAACATGAGAGAATCTTGGTTTTGTTTTCTTACTTGACTGCTCGCACTAACGCTTAGAAATTATGAGCTAGGAGAGACTTTGTCGAAGGTTAACTGAATTATTTCACTGGAGGAGGAGGATAAAATATCTCTTATGTGGCATTATTTAAATGTTCTGTGCAGGAATTCTTCGCACATTGAAGTATCGCGAAGTCTCAGTGGTCATAGGTCCAAGAGATGCTTTAAATGGAAAGCAATCAGGAAAGAATGACTCAACATCTGGAAAATAAGACTCATGATTAGCTTATCTTACGGAAGGTCCAGAGGTGATCTGAGCATTATTTATCCTAATAACAATGTATGTGTATAAGCATAATCATTTGAAACTCATAATACTGAAATATTTGTCAAGAATGGGTATCTTCCCAAAAGACATTTTACTGTTTAAACAAGTTATGAGGACAAAACAATACATGATTGGATTCTTTGAACATTGTTATACTGGAAGGTAAACCAGCTGCCCAAAATTGTTACTTCTGTCCATTTAAGTTTTGAAAAAAAATCCTGGATGTAAGAAGATATATACAACTTTTTTTTTTTCTGTCAGGTGGCAAGTCTGTATTTCTTTATTAAAGGAGTGATCACTTCATTAAAGTGACTGCAGTCAGTGCAGGTTAATTACAAAGTTTGAAACTCTGCCTGAAGTTTCTGGCTTAATTGAGAAGTGAAATTCTTGAAACATTTTTTTCTTAATCAAATATGGTGCATTCAGACACCTAAAAACTTTAAAGATTATGGCTTAATCTTCCCCTCTGATAGCCTTTCCAACATGTGTTTAGATTCTTCTGAGACACCACCAAGGAAAGATTGGTTGGTTCGGCGTTTTTCTGTCCTGTGAACTAGCACTTCCTCGAATCTTCACTCCATAATCCTCAGTCTTATTCCTCTATTTCATCTTAGCTTTATGCTACCATATTCATTACATTATGCCTGCTGTCAGATTGCAATCTTACACATTTTATTTGCTTATAATTACTTTACAAGCTCCTATTGTGAAATTATGGGTAAGGAAAACAATGGAATACACAAAATAACTCTAGTCTGTCTTTTATAGAAGTCAAATTAGTGTGCCACACATATGTATTGCTGCAAATGTTTCTATTGCTTTGATGCTGTTAGTATGCCCGCAGTGTTCTGTACTGAACAGCCAAAAGTGATTCTGGAGCCCTTGTCTGGCCACTCCTGCCAGAGGCAGTGAGGAAGGACAATAAAGGTCCTCGGAGACAGGTGGGGTTTCTAATGGATGTGGCATAAACCCCTGAGCTGTGGGTGAAGGCCCTGAAAGCCATTCCTGAGTATTGAAAGCACGTCTCAAGTCCTCTTTCTATCCTCTGAGATTTTCTGAAGCTTAGTTCACAGTGACCAGAGGCTGATAAAGCAATAGCAGCAGTTGTTAAGGAAAAAATACCACCTCAGTTATAATTTTCTTTAAGTATGCATGCAACAAGTCAAGATAATGAAGGACAGAAATATTCATATCACCGAGAAAGGAACTGATACTTTATGTGATACATCCTTTTGGAATTTACAATTAAAAATAAATTTACAGAATTAAACCAGTTTTCTATAATGCAAAATACATTTTAACGAAGTTAGTTTTTTTGAAATGAGGAAAATCATATTGAGATTTTTCACAATATTTGAATCAGCAGAGACTAATTACTGCCACATTGGATAGTTTGGATAATTAAAGATCTTTTTTGTTGTTAAGAACATATGAATGTAATTTAATAGAGAAGTTTTGTAAGAAACTGTAATTGCATTGTTTGTCTGTTGTTTCAGTTGAAACAGTTTATTTTTTTTCTTGGAAGTCTGATTAACTTTGAAACTTTGAGAGAAAAGTTTCAGGAAAATTCTGTTCTCCCAAATGAAAAAAAGCAGTACTGTTATTTCTCATTAGTGTACCGTGTAGTCACTCATAAGAGGGATGATTACAAAATTCTAAGCATAAAAGCAACAAAATGTATGCTATTAGCATTAGTACTATGCAAAAATTAGGAGGAGGGAGGGAAAAAAAGAGCACCTGGTCTCCTTTCCATAGCAGAAATATTTTCCACTGGTCATACTTTTACACATTGCTGAACTACACAGAGATTTTAGCATTATGAAAAATAAGAAAGGCTTATTAATTGACTAAGACCTTCCAATTACGCAGTCACACATCTTTTCAATAAGTCGAAAGGTTTAGAAAAAAAGGATGTTTGCCACAACAGTCCATTTGCAATTTGTTCATGTGTTTGTTAGATTTGAATATATTTGTAAACACAAAACATTTGTATAAATGTTAAAATCTAATTTAAATACAAGGTAGTTAAAATGAGTATTTAGTGAAACTTGCAAGGTGACAAGGTGAATCTTTTTTTTTTTTTTTTTAGATTCAGTGTACCTATTTTTACTGTATTTTTCTTATCATTTTATCATTCCTCTTTTAAGGAAGCAATTACAACTATAAGTATATTTGATCAAATGGAGATCTATCTAGCTTAGGACCTGATCTCCTGTGTGAATAACCAAAAAAAAAGTAGTCCTCTTTCTCCAAGTTGAAAAGTTTATTTGGAATGACTTTCATACACGTTGTCTATTCTTTTGATTTTTTTTTCTCCTTGTTACCAGTCTACTAACCATAGTACTCTTTCTTCTCTTTGCAAATGAGGTGACTAGCTCTGTATGCTGTTTTCAAGGTTTATGTGCGCCATATGCCTCTGCCATGCTATCGCATCATCTATTTCAGGCTCCATTTTTTCTGTATTGTTACTGACATTCTGTTTGCCCTTTAACTGTTGCTAATTATTGAGCTTAAGTTTCCAGAGAACTATGAAAAAAATCTGAGTGTCTTTCTGGGGGCAGTAGGGGGCTAGTTTTGTATCCATCACAATGTGTTTACAGTTTGGGTTATTCTTTTCCATCTACTTGCATGTATTGACATTGAATATTTGAGAGATTCTTTTGTTCATGTTTGTGGTCAGCTTGCAAGTGGCTAGCTCTTATTATCTGCCAACATTACCACCTCATGCTCATTAAACAGCACAGGGACCTGCAAAGATCCTAGTAAGGCTGCACTGCTACCGCTCTGTACTTTGAAAACTGGTCATTCATTTTTGTAACTGATTTCCTATTTTTTTGAGCAGTTTTTATTTTTAATCGGAGTAGACCTTTCCTCTTATCCCATGACAGCATAATTTTTTCTGAAGCCTTCTGAAGTATTGTGAGGAGCCTTTTGCAAATCCCGTATCAGTTTGATCACTCTTACCTGTGCCTTTGTTGACTCCATTAAAGCAGTACTATTTAATTTGTTGCTCATGAGTGTCTACTATAAAATGACATGCTACTTCTCTTTCTCATTACATTGGTTTATCTGTATGTTCTTTAAAAAAGCTGTTCTTCCATATAATACATAGACATTTTCCAGGCACAGAAGTCAAAATGACTAGTTTGTAGTTTCCAGCATCATCTCTGGAATCCTGTTAAAATTTGCATTTTTATGTTCTGAAATTTGTTCAGTTTGAGATGGTGCCCAAAATGTACCACTTGAGGAGTACAGAACTTGTCAGAGAACCTCTTTGACCTTTTCTGTGGTTGTGAATCCTAACACAAATACTTTGTTTAACCTTTTCTGATTCTCTCTCTTTTGTGCTCTTTTTACAGCCAGATTATCTGCCTGCCAAACTGTTTCCTCTCAGGCTTCATACATCTGATGTGTTTGAAAGCAGATTTATTACTAGCTTTATGCATTTGGCAAGTTGGGTTTAGACCTTTTTGTTCTTGTCCAACTTACATTGAACTTACGAGACTTTTTGCTTTTCTATTTTCTTTGGCTGATTTCCACTTTTTGAAGAGTATCTTTTGTTTACAGGTGTCCCCTGTGCTCTTACGTTTAATCATATATGTGGTTTTGAGGAGTGGGAATACTGGGGATGTGAAAAGACGGGGGGGAAAAAAAGGGCACTTCTGAATTTTTCAGTTGATGATTTTTCTTTTTTTCTCTGAACCTCTAATGTAGTGTCTGTAAGCTTCCTTCTGACCTCCAAGCTTTTCTACCCTTTTAACTGGCTTCTCATTTTAATGTAATTCCTCCTTGTAAAGTCTAATTTTATGGTGTTATTTTTAAAAATCTTTTTCCCCTGTCCTATAAAGAAATTTCATTTAAGACTGTTACAGTGCCTCCAACTGTTTTGTACACTGTTCAGAAGTAAATCAAGCGTTGCTTCTCCTCTTTTGCTATTTCTGCCTAGTTGCTTTGAGTGGTAATTTTAATACCCTAAAATTTAGACTTTGCATTATGTCTCAAAACTATACTTAACAGCTTAAAGTTGCTTCTGCTATTATGTTTTCTATGTTGCACATTATCTTACAGGTTTTACCGTTTACAAGTCATTATTAACATGCTTGTTGAGTGACCTGTAATGGGGTACTAACGGTGTTTTTTCTATTTAGGCATGAGCTCCCTCAGTAGGGCATGTGTTAGATCTGTTACAACTGATTGCTTTATCTTAACTGACTCACGCTTCCTCCGGCAGTCGTTGCCACTGCCGCAGTAACCAGTTACGGCACCGTGTACAGCCTCGGGTTTAGCGTCACGCTGATTGTCTTCCTTCTGTCACATTGGGAACGGCCGTTAAATCCATCAGTAAATATAAATTTGCCCATCGCGAATGTCAGATGCCTGGAAACTATATGGAAGCACATCGTACACACAGCCTGGACTTTTATCTGTGGAGCTCTGCTTGTCTGGGTCATTTTTTCTGACTCATCTCCCTTGGCTTGTACCTGGGCGTCCCCCCTCCCCGCACCACTTTCCCCTCCACCCCTGCCAGGGGAGGGGCCGCGCCGGCCCCTGCCGCACACCTCTCCCGGCCGACGTGCCCCTGCGGCCGCCTTCGCCGCCGGCGCCGGGCGCCTTGCCCCATGCGGCTGGCGGCCGCCTCCCCGCGGCGGGCCCGGCCCGGCTCCCCCCGGCCGAGCCTCCCGCCGCCCCGGCCGGCCCCGGGTCCCCGCTTCCAGCAGCAGGTGGCAACAGCGGCCCGCGCTGCCGCCCCGGCGGGGAGCTCCGCGCCCGCTCCCCGGGAGACGCCGGCCCGGCTGGCGGCAGAGCGGAGCCCGCCGCCCCACCGCGCGGGCTGGGCCGGGCAAGGTGCTCGACCCTGTGCCTTCGCCCCGCTTTCCAGCTTCGGCTGAGGCGCTGCGTCTCGGCATACTTCTCACCCCGCGACTGCCCTCTTCTAAAAAGTAGTTCTGAGTGTAAGGAAGAGAAAGGATGATGCGGAGATGGGAGAGTGGCTTGTTTGCTGTACCCATCCATCATCCGTGGCAGGCAGGGTAAGAAACAGTGCAGGGGAAATGATGGTTAGATATTAGAAAATATTTTTCTGCTGCAAAAATTGGGAAACATTTAGTCTGAGAGCACGCTGGTTTTCTCATGCTGGAGCCATTGCGTCGGTGTTCCTGTACCTGTCGCTTTGAGGTACCTGGGTTTCTCCTATTTTTTTCTCTTCTTTCCCTTGTTCTGTTGTGCTCCCGAGGCAATGAAAGATCCAAGGTTATTTCCGTTGTTCTGCTGTTCCATGAGAAACCTCCCCAGGCAACATGTGTTAGATTCTATTTCAGTGTAATCTGTTTTCGGTTCTTAGTGAAGCTGCAATTGCTTTAGCTACCTGGACACAAAATATAGCTCAATGGCATTGAACTGAAGCAATACAGAGTGCCTCTTGTAATCTTTAAATCCTCAGTAGGCCTAATCCAGTCATGATACTGAAATAAATACACATAGGTGATTCCAAATAACATTTGCTTTTTTTTTTTCTTAGAATGTGTGTATTTTGGTTTTCCATATATCCAGGCATTTGGTTTTGTTGTAATCCCAGCCCTTATTTCCTTGAGTTATTAATACCAGCTTTTGAGAAACACTTTGGAGCATGAAAAAAGATGGAACTTAAACCATAAACATGCATCCTTTTGCCCTCAGTTATCACAGTATTGAGATTTGAATTAGTAAGGCTGTGTCATCTGTCATCTACCTAGCCAGAAATCTTTTTGCATTATTTTCATAATCCCACCACACTTAGAACATGGACTAAATATCACAAGATCATTACATCATTTTCTTAGCATCTGTAGCTCTTTAATACTGTAACTCCAGAATATTTGGTGAAAGGCTTAACGTGTGTTAGTATGATGAAATCCCTGGTGTTTATCCAGACATCAGACTGGGCAGACATGTAGAATACCAGGCTACATCTAAACTGCTCTCTGCTGTGCTGAAAATAAAATTTTAATTTGATTTGGAAAATAAATTGAGAGTATGTAATTTTATTTCAGTGAGATACTACCGTCTGACAGAGGGAAAGGGAAATTTGCTTTTGAAAGGAAACCTCTCAAATGTTTTGTTTGTAGTTCTTGAGCAAGAAAATTTGTATTTTGACTTGTGATTGCAACAGTTGACTGTACAGCAACAATAGATAAATGGAGACTTGCTTTGCCTGATTTCTGAATCCCTGTAAGCTTCCATGTAGTGTTCTTTAACTAGCTCTACTACTACGGATGCTGATATCATCATACACAACTGGCTAGCTTGAACCATAAGCAAAGAAAGATCGTTTCTGAATGATCGTGCATGTCTTCATGGCTAAAAGAACTTCCAGTACTTTCTGTTGTACATCATCAAAAGGTAGCAACATTCAGTGTCGTCTGTGTAAAATGATTTAGGCTTGTTGGTGTTAGAGAAGACTAGTAGAGAACTTCAGAGGCACCTAGCAAAGGGCAAACATGCAACTCAATTCTAGATTTTTAGAAAGAGCATTCTAAGCATTTAGTGTGGCTGCTAAATAAGGCAAGTCATGTAACACTGCCTGTTAATTTCTGCCTCAAGCCATTAGTCTGTGTAAATACGAACATTTTAGCAGTATAAATGATCTTGAGTTCCAGCTGAAATTCTGACCCTTCAACCTTTCGCTTTCTTTGAAGTCACTGATAGTTTTGCCATTGACTTTGGTGAGTCTAGGATTTCATACAAATACTTTAGGTGATGGAGAAGCCAATGTACCCCATGAAATATTGTTCAAAAGGTTATTTTCCCTCACTTTTAGCACTTAAAATATTCTTTCTGTAGTGAATTTGTCAGATTAATTTACAGACATCCTTCATTCTCTCCTACTTTTGGTCTGCGAAATTACGGAGCCATCTACTTTCAGATATCTTCTTATGCAGGTATGCGTAAGAACTGTAATCAGGTTGCCACTTAACTTTCTTCTGTATAAGCTAAATAGATCAAGCAATTCAACAGAAAGACAAGTTCTTGAAGCTATCCTGCTATTTCCTTTGTTGGCTTCTGATATTCCACCAGCTATAGCTCTAGTCCAAAGATTGTTTTGACTTCTAGTCACTCCTTGAGAGACAAGGAGTCTTAGGTTAGTCATTGATCATGATTATGAAGAGTGTAATCAAGACTGTTCTTTGGGTGAGTTTGAATCTGCTCAGGAAAGAGCAACTCTCCCATTAGCATTGCCATATGGACTTCACTGAGGATTAATAACTATTTTTAATACCTTTCTTTTCGGTGTTGGTAAATATATATTTAGTTGGAGTAAGCTGAGAGCAAATTCCTATGGAAGCCTTAGATACTCTCCTTTCTGGTAGTGTTTCATGAGCCATTAAATTTTCAGATCTATGAGTTAGGCAGTTGTTAGCTTATTTAGTGTTGACACTTAAGTAATTTAATGTAAGTATTCTAAATTGCCAACTGGACACACTTGGAGTTCCATTGACTATTTACTAACTGTGGGTAAATTGATCTTAGCACAAAAGCTAAGATCTTAAGTTAGCTGCTTAATGTAGAGAATATATTTTTTTGAAAAAAAAATGTAGGTTTGGTATCTACCCTGCTAACTTTATCAAATAAATATGCAGAGTGCTATATAACTGTACAAAACTGGTATATCCTTGCCATTATTATGAGGGATGGATAGTGGTCACTTCATCTCAAACAAATATAATAGCAAAAACATCAAGAGGTTCAGTGGTGGATTAGAAGAATGATTAAAGAGTGGAATGTATATAGGGAACATGGAAAGACTGGGGACTCTTCAGAGCTGCTCTTGGGGTCACAGAGTAAGGCAAATAGTTCAGAGATCCTATACAAAAAAGTTAGTGTCCTTTAGTGACTATGGTGCTAGAACAAGCAATAAACGATTCTTCCAATAGTTGGAATAATTTTAGCTTAAATTTATTCTTGACTTTGCACTACTTTAAACCTAGGTTTCACCTTTGCCAGTAAACTACTAGATGATTCCAAATAAATCTGTTTCTCTTCTTCCTGCATTTTGTTTATCTTTATCATTTAGAATGAGCTCCCTAAAGCAGGAAAGAAAAAGCTTGTATCTCTGCTTATGGACTGGACTTCTTAGAGTTAGCCATGGTTTTGTTTACTTTGAGCTACTCTAATGAAAATAGATAAGGTGGAATTAAACCAAAAGCCAGCAAACTTGAATTCTGAAAAAATCCACATGTAATTAAAAGTCTCAATTAGTTTGAAGCCTGAAGGCTTGTTTGTATTCCAAACAAGTCTTGCTAACTTCTCCCAGCTGCACTCAGTAAGAGATGCTACCTTGTTCTGCAAAGTTTGACTTGCATACATTCTTTGACTGTCACGGTTACACCATCACTGGTACCACAATTAGCCTGTGGAACTCCCAGACATAATGTCATCGAAATAGAGATTGAAAAGCGTTAGAGCCTATGTGGATCTAAAAGAAAAGTCAAACACTAACACACAGGAAACCCAAATTTTATTTCACTTGACTCATGAATACAAAGCTATAAATCATAGCTGTCTGCAGGCAGGTTGGTATACAATGTCAGATCTACTGCATATGTGCCTTGCAGTTGATGTGTTTGTGCAGTTTGTTTTTATAACATACACTGTAAATACATAGTGTCATGTAAACACCCCAAAAATATATTCCTCAGATATCCTGTTCTAGTAGTCTCCCCACCAAGAGTGATATAGTTGATAGGTACGACAAGTTTCCTTTTGAGAACCTCTAAACAGAATGCCTGTGGTATGCTATACTACCTTAACCAGAAAGTGAAAAAGCTTAGTACAAACTGATATTGAAGTAAAAGCCAATAGCATTTTTTTATAGTGGTAATTTTATTTTCTGTAACAGAATTTCTTACATGTAAAATACATCCATATGCCAATGATAAATTTTATATTAAAATCTTGTTCCTGAAACACTTTTAAAAATACATTTAAGGGACAGGAAGTTTACCTAGAGAACAACAAACCCCTACTATAAGCATAAAGCACACTTTTTTTTTTTTTTAAACTTATTTAAATGTGTCTCATATCATTTGCATTTGTGTACTATGCTAAGCCTTAAGTAGTGTTTCAGGAGTTCTCATGGTAATCCTTTCCAGTTTGTTGAAAATCTTGAATCCTGCCAGTCAATCCTGTGCTTCAAACTTACTCCCAGCCAGAACCGTGGCAGGTTCATTGAGACTGTTTGCTCCTCCACACACTATAGTTTAAAATAAGCACAATCTGGTAAAACGCCAGTCTTTTCTCAGCCTTCTTATATCTCACACCCATGTTTTTTTCACCTGCCAAATTCAAACAAATCTTATCTAAACAATTAAGATAAGCATTGAAGTACTCGTCTATAGTCAAATCAGCAAACCTCTCAAAACCAGAACTGAAATACAATCTCTCTAAATTAAACAGTCTACAATGGCAATCATGTTTGTATTTAAACATTTTATTCTGAAAGGATTACAGCATTCGTCTCCATTTTTTTTCCTGCCTAGACAAGAAGGCGACATACTGAGTCAAACAAAATATATTTGTTCTCTAAGAACTGAACTTGCACACTTTTTGTAAAGAAACGGTATAGGTGTATGAAGTTAGACTTCAAATAATCAGTAACTGCTGTCCTTAACATAGTAGGCAATTGTTTGAAATGTATGTAATGTGACTATTTATATTAACTATGTATAGCTATATATAAAATCTAGTTATATATTTTGTTGTATGTGTGTATATATATTTATATGTATGTAAAAAAGCTCTGTCGATACAATTTTATTGCTATATATTAGGGATACAACATTAGGGAATAAGAATGCTAAGGACAATGTCTAAAAAATTGAATTGTGTTTATAAGAGAAGAATCAGTACAAAAAGTGATACTAAAGATTCACTCATTTTGATGAAGTCTCCTACTTCTGTTACTTCAAATTTTGCAAATGCATATTCTTAATTGATTCTTATTTTATTGCTTCCCAGAAATGTGAGTGCATGTTCTTAAAGGTATTTAAAAATTTTAAGTCCTTTAAAAACAATCCGAAGCAACAGCTAAGCTTAATCCATGGCTTCTGCTTGGAAATTTTGTATACTGTTCTGGTTTCTTATGCAAGCTTTAGATCAAGGTGAATTACTGCCACAGTAAAACTGTGTGCAAGCAGTTTGAAGTACTGTTTCTTGCCTCTGATTCATGCCGTATGTACTTGTGTTGAAGATCCAATCTCCACTGTGTTTTGTGCACTTAAAGTTTTCATCCCGAGAAGGTTAGAGTATTTGCTAATAAATAAACATATCACAAAGATACTGAGGGCAAGCAGGTAGGTAATAATACGAAACTGTTTTCATTTATGGAAAGTCTACCCAGTGCAGCCATCCCCTACCTACCCATTATCAACAGGGTCTTTTGCTGCAAGTTGTGCAAGTTCAGATACTCCTGTTTAAAAATTCTTTTATTTCACTTATTTTCTGAGAATCTTTAAAAATTGTACAGTCATGATCCTTGTGTGTTTTGCTGCAGCTCCCATTTCATTTTACTACTGTATTTACCATATTTATGTAAACATAACATTTATTTCAAAGAAGCTCATTTGGGATTTAACTTTCTGCATTAGGAGACTCACATTTCTATTATTTGAGATAAAGAAGAATCCCAAGAGAATAGCAGTAGTTGTCAAGTTATTGGAAGTATCACAGACAAAAACATGACCTTGTGCAGTAGGCCTGTGTTAGATGAGTGATGCCAATAACCTCACATGGGAAAAAAAAAAAAGAGCAAAGGATAACAATTTTTGAAGTTGTGGGTTTACTATATAACCAATAAAAGATTGCAATAAAAGACTGCAAATTTTGCAGTTTAGTTGATTTTTCAATATAAAGTTGGATTTAAATCTGGGTTTACTTTGCAAGTAGCTTGATATTGCATCATACCATAATATTTATAGCAGCAAAGGAAGCCACTGCACTTTGATCTTCTTCTAAGGCTCTCTTGACTCTTTTGTTGATGACAACATTGAGGCAGATGTGTTTTCCTCTACTTCTGAATTGAGCAGTTCCACTGTCAGTCATTTCAAGGAACCCGATGAAATTGCCTACATTGAGATTTTTTTCTGGTTTGCTTGTATTTGCATATGTAGTGTTCTTGCATTTTCCTCCAAAGACATCTGTCAGTGAAGGCTTCCATTCTGTATTCAGAGAACAAACAAGTTTGTTCTTTTTCTTTAATTTGTTGTCAGAAACATTTCATAAGTTGATCAGGCTATATACTGTCTGACTTGTGTTTCTTGTATTAGAATTTTCCATTGCTTAAGGTTTTGCCAGTATGTTAGTTTTCTAACGATGTTAGGTTTTGACCATTTGAAGTTTCCTACCCATACGTTATTCTTGGAGCAGCTATTTTTTTTTTAATTAACTCAGAAATAATTGTTCAAGGAAGATCATACAATGTGACACATTTGACCTACTCATGTGCCTTTTTTTTCTTCCAAATATCCTTTTTAGATATTTGAAAATGAATATAAGTCTCATCAAATTTTCAAGTACAGTTACTTGAAAACATTTTAGAACGTTGAATGACTTTTAATGCTACGGTTCTGCCTCAAAATTATGTAGTAATTTTGAGACTCTATGTACAGCTTATGGTTGCTATATAATATAGATACAGGTTCTTAATAACAACGAAGTCCATTTGCATTGTAAGACTGGTTGATGCCTTTTCTGTTTCATTCACTCTTCAGCTTGGAGTAATATTCTTGGGGTATAGATGGTTTAATTGTTAATATGGAGCAGAATTATCTGGGGATGAAAGTTAGGAAAAAGTACCATGGAAGTTGTAACCTCTCAGTATCCTGTAATCGTGCATGTTAGAGTCACACGATGGGCAGAACAGCTGTGAAACCCCCAAATCTGTGCCCCACACCGAACTGCACGATAAGAGTTCCGTGATTATCTGCTGTAGAAGTAGGAGGTCCTTCATTCAGTGAAGAAGAATTATCTGCCTTTGTAATTTGCTGAAGTGACTGTCTGTTGCTGCTATTTGACGGAGGAGATAGATTTGAAGTCTTGCAAAGACTCCTGGTGCTCTTCTGGAGAAAGAGAGCAGATGTGAAAGCAAAGAGGCAAAGATGTGCAGGAGGAATAAAGGAGTGGCCTCTTGGAGTGATACTGCTTGGTTTTTGGAGAGCCATGGAGAAGTCAATTGCAGTGGAAATCAGCATGAAGAACTTGGGTGGGTGGTTTGCTTGTTTGTCTCCCTGAAGCATGGATTTAAGTATAGCAGGATTGATTCAGAATTTCTTTTGCAAATTTGAGGTGGTTTTGCTTCAGCTACTGCTTCTTTCTGAGGAGTTAAACAGTAATCTCTTATCAGTCAAGTAGGATTTGGAAATTGCTCAGTCAGTTTTTGGGGAGACAGCAGTGCTTCTAGGAGGTCTCAAGAAGAGGACACTCACTTTTAGATGGAGTCTGGAGACAGAAAAGATTAGGAAGCGTACTTGGAAAGGCCAGAGAAATGGAGCATGATTTGAAACTTGCCCTGAGATAAGGGAAGGCATAAAACCAAGATTTGGACTGAATACCAGTCTTCTGAAAGTCATCCATAAGTGAGATTGTGCTAAGAGTTTTATGACATAAAAGTTGGATCCAAAGGATCGGGTTGATAATTCTTTTTCTTCTTCCTGAAATTCTACTCAGTGGAAAATTTTGAATTTTGGCCTTTTCATTTTAAAAGGAAGTTCCAGAGTTTTGGACTTGCCAACAGAATAGAGTTTCCAAGCACTGGGTTGCTGTAGGAAATTGTCTTTTCTCTAACAGTTTATGTAAGTGGTAGTATTGGTGGATTTAGACTCATAGCCCCAGGCAAGTGTAGGTTTGCTGTGTCTATATCGCCTATCAGTTTTGTTTTAGTGGTAGCTGGTAGTTCACATGCTTCTACATATATGAATAATCAACAGTAATGATCTGTCTTACAATAAAAAAAAAAAATTACTTCTACTTCCTTCTATAATCTTCCTGAGAATACACTGTGCATCCTCCAACTTCCTGCTGGTGTTTTCTCATGCATTTCTTCTTCAGGATTATATTTGCTGGCAAAAACTTTGATCTCGTTGGTGGCTTGGTTACATACTGTGTTGCCCTGAGGACATGTGGGTGGTGATTATTCATTGTGTTGGGTTTATTTTTTTGTGTTGTTTTTTTTTAAATTGTGTCTGTGTCCTAAGTTGGCTTCTACATATATGGGAGAAGGTCCATCTGTCCTCAGAGTTCAAGTATGCCTCTGAATATAGTTGTGTGCTTTACACTAATGTCATTTTCTTTTTTCTTTAGCAACAATATTATCATCCTGTCAGGTGAAATACCTTCTAAGGTGCCTAGCCAGACTTGCAAATTAATTGATATTACTAAGAATAGTAAGTCTTTGTGTCTCTGCATATATTTTATTGTCCTTCCAGTTTGAAACTAGTACCTAAGTTGGCTTTGTTATTGTGAGTTTCCGTAATTTTTTAAAATATTAAATTTATATTGTAGAAATACGGAGTAGAATGGAAACTCTTCCATTCTGCTAAAACTTCTATATTCTGTAGTTGCATAAGAAAGGTATAATTTCTGTCCCAAAGATACCAGTTTAAATTTCCATGTAGATTGTGACAAAAACAATGAGAGTATCAGGAAAGTTTAAGACCAACAAGAGATTCCTGAAGCCTTTGTTTTGGCTACAAATCCTTTGAAATATCTTTCTCTTCCTCTGTCCTTTATAGTGTCAAGCAACCCTTTGCAATTGGTCTTCAACCCTTCTTTTTACTGGGTGGATGTTCTGTAATCATCTATTGACCAGTACTTGCTTTAAAAAAAAAAAAAAAAAAAAAAAGTCATTGGTTTGCAGTTCCTTTTATTTTTATCTGTGCGTATTTGTGTGTGTGTCAGGACATACTTGGTTCAAATATGATTTAATCATATCTATATATGTGTATATAGACACAATTATATATGTACATCGAGTAATTTTACAGTATTAGGGCTTGAAACTGGTGCTGGCTTGATGGTTTTATTGGCAGCAGCGGCAATAGGAATGCAAGAAAATAGCAGAAGTATGAAATCTTGAAGGTAAGAACTAAATGCCTGAGTCTGATGTGATTAAAATAAAGTTGTTTCTATTAGAGTAAAAGCCAAGAGATACTCTTCCCCACTGTCTTATGAATGTATCAGGCTGGATCATGTGCTGGCTATTAAAGATCGTTTTATGGTAGTCAAGACCAGGAAATGGCAATGTCAGCTTTGAAACAAAAAAATCACTTTCTAAAATAGTGACATGGGTGAAAATACCCAGCGACTGCAAGACAATTATAAACCCTTCTCCAGATGTTTGCATCAAAGTATACTGGAATTGTAGCATAGCTCAGAATATTTTCATACAAGGAAATTAATGTTTGTCTGTATTTTTCATCTTTATTTTGCCACCACATACGGAATCCTTCAGTTAGATATTTGTGTAGTCGTGCTGATTGTAGGGAGGGGGCATGTTTAGCTAGTAAGCTTGGCTGCATAAGGAAACATCATTGTTTTTATCAGTTCAAATTGTCTAGATAGTGGAATTAAATATGCAACAGTTGTGATTTATTTTGCCAACTATCGTGTTCTGCATGACAATGCTGCAGTACCGCCAAGGAACAGAAACTCATCTCCTGATTCCTCGGAGCGGGGGGAGCAAACCTATGGTGAATGTTGAAAAATCCTAGTGGGATGCTAGAGTGCTGTTTATGAACATATACATCTTTAGATGAAATATATAGAAATATATTTGTCTTGGGAGGGGGGTATTTGAAACATATATACTAGGATCTAATTTCTCCAAGTCCTTGTCTCAGACTGATTTGTTTTAAGCAGCTCCCTGAAGTATGTACACTCTTCTGCATACCTGTTTTGTTGAAAGTACACAGACCTGGCACCATTGTGTTTGCCAGGCGTTCTCTTATCTCCTGCAAGCATTCAAACAAAAGTGTTCTATTGCTCCCTGGGTAATCCGTGGGTGATCTTAACATTGAGCAAAAGTCAGAGCAGGAACTTATGTCATATTTCTTAGTGCAGGAGCAGACAGTCTCTGGAAGGAAGGGGAAGGGGGTGGAGCAGGGAGAAGACAGCCACAACACAAAATAAATAGTTGAAGGGTTGTAAGTGTGTTCATATATGAAAACATTGCGTAACTGTAAGAATGCTGAAATGTAGGGATAATACAAACTGAGTTTCATAATATATCCTGGTTTTAATAAAGTTGTTTGTATATAGGCTTTGACATATGTGTTTTCTTAAAGTAGAGCTCTCAAACCAATCTAGACCCAGTTTCTGTTGGCATATTAATTTTAGTCTCCAGTTCTACAAGGGAAATTTGGCACGTTTTTAAGCATGCAGCTAGTCCTATTGAGCAACAGGGATTATTAAATACAACATATACTACAGTACCTTGTTGAGAGGGCATCTTTAAGTCTCTGTTGCAACAATTATTACACTCAGGGTGGGGGGAAGGAGTTTTAAAATATCCCAAATAATTAGTAGCAGATTTTTGCATGTGTCCCCTCCCCAAAAACAAAACAAAAACATGTTGCTTCCTGAACTGTTACCTGTTACATTGCCATTATCTTTCAAATTCTCTTGCTTTCTGGTAAGGGAAAAATAGAAAAAAAAAAAAAAATATTATTTCTGAAAATTAAAGAATTTCCTAATTATTTTTTGTTTCAGTCCTAAAAGTTAGCTTTGTGCTCTGCTTAGAGATACCGTGTAGCCTGCTTAGTTTAATCAAGATCAACACTTCTTTGTTTATAATTTTCTTATACTGTAACTAAAACTATGTCTCAGGCCTAGAAAGGGGAAACATGATGAGTCCCAGACTCAGAGTGGTACCTCTAAATACTTTAGAGCAATCGGAAACACATGAGCTTGAATTATATTGTCTGTAGTCTTTAGGTGTATACACAGAATTTCTCTGTGACAGTTAAGGACAGTTAAGGATTTATAGGTCATAAAGTAACCTAGTGCTGGGTTGCTATCGCTGATCAATGTTGCAATTTCTAGATTAATCTTGCCTAGGGGATTATTCTAGTTGTTGTACAAGTGCACATACACACACGCAGAGCCCGTTACAAAAAAGGGTACAAATTAATGAAGTGCAAAATAGGAAAAAGACTGGTATAGTGTGATAAAAATTATTAATTACCATCACATATGTTCTAATGCAACATTCTAAATTTCTTTCAAGATTTAAAATCTGGATGAAGAAAGTTGGATTTATCTGGCTTTTAAATGAATGGGCAGTGTGCTTGCAAAAAATATCTAAGAGGAAGACTGAAAAGTACTGTTTTAAAAATAATTATTTGTATTAGCTGAGAATAATTCCTCACTGGTTTGCATAAACATGTCCTATAGCTCAGGAAGTGTTCCTAATACAAGTGGGGAGTCAGGGTTGTGTTCCTAAAAGTGTACCCCTCTTAATGATTCCTTTTTTTTCCTTGGTCCAGGCTAGGTAGATGGAAATTCCTCTCTCTGTGCTACTGAACGGGCTTTTTGATGCTGAAAAAATACTGTATGTGTGTGGCACCAGAACTGGTTGGGAACAGGAAAGCCATATTTTGTATCTGTACTAAATGTGTCGGCTTAGTGCATAGAAGACTTGACCCTTGTCAGGTGTTTTGAAGTTAACTGGCTGACTTATGGATTAATCAGTTTAAGACTGAAGCCAGCCAGTGACAGGAATGAGCTTTGTTGTGTGAGTGTGTGTGTGTGTGGCTGTGGTGCAGATTTACAAATTTTTATAATGCTTTCAGTCGGACCGTGAAAGTCTGATGTAAAGCTTATCTCTGATCTTTGGCTATGGCCATACTCATGGGATCGTGTTTGTGTATTTGGGGGGAAGGGAGATGAATTCTTTAACACTTGACACCTGGCTCTACCAGGTTTCTAGCCCATAGTCTTAGGAACGGCACTATTCAAGGCATTAATAAAGTTAAAACCCTTAAGCTGTATGACCAGTAGGTCATAAAAACTATTGCTGGGTATTGTGCTCAGTCTTTCTTTCACAGCTGGATTATCATCCTGACAACTAACTCTTTTTTATTTCTTTTGTCTTTTTTATAGCTGTTGTGAACTTGGACAACTCTGTGGTTGACCTGGAGACCCTTCAAGCCCTGTATGAGAATGTGAGTAATCAGAGGAAGCCCATATAATGTAGGAATACTGTAGGTCCATGTTGAAGGTATTTTTGGTTTGCATCAGTAATATTCAGAAAGCTTGTAGAATGTGTTCTATTTTGAAGTGACTTTATTTTCCTCAAAGCAATGAAAATAATAAGCATTTAAATTGTATTAATTGCCATTGAGTGTTTTATATAGTGCATACATTTTTATATAAGTAACATAATCAACTTGTCAATGACTAAACAGAAATTGGTTTTGCTCCTTTTTTTTTCTTCTTGGGTGGGGCAGTCTTTGGCCAATAGGTATCAGACCTTGCACTCCAGGTCTCTGGCTTCACTTCATAACTTCACTAATATAACAACTTCTATAAAAAACATTGTTTTAATAACAGCAATCATTGAATTTGTGGAACTGTAGCTTTTAATTATTATTATTTCAGGGATTCCTCCAAAATAATTTTAACTTTTTGAGAAGAAAAGTATTGCTCTAAGTTAATGTGATAAAAAGCAGTATAAACTGCCAGGGGCTTCATAAATGTCTGTTACTAATCATCAGAGAGTGTTTGACCACCAGGTATGCAAAATCGGGGATTCAGAATATACTCAGGCATGTTCTAAAACTTTACAAAGCCAATCACGTGCAAAATTCAAAAAAGTGGATCTCAGAAGCACATTTCTGCCTTCAGCTGAGGCCAGTGAGCATTACCCCCTTCTCCAAGCACATTGCCTGAATACATGGAAGTCTGGCTAGGCATCTCTGGAAAAGGCAAAGAGGCTTTCTATTTACTCTCCAAAGAACCTGAAAATATGAAACATAAAGCTGTGAGCCACAGAATGGCAATGTATGCTATTGTATTGGATTTTTTATTTCCCTCGCATTATAGTCTTGATAATATGTTAATTACTTTTACACTTTTCAGATTTTTGGTTTTTAGACTTTTTAGCTTTTTATGACCTACTTTGGAATGATTTGTTGATTTATGAAATTTCTCATATATTATCCACTTTGGGGCCTGAAGAGAGAGATAGTAAGCTCTAGTCCACTTTACAGAAAAACCAAAAAGCTAAACAAAAACGAAAAATAAAAATCTGACAAGAACTAGGAAGCACTTCTACTCTTATTTCATCTCTGAAGAATTAACTCACTCAACACTGCTCAGGAAGATAATGGTCAAATGGGAAACGTATTCTAACTACCCCCAAATCTTTATACTTTAAACACTCTCATCCTTATGCCGCAGCATTTTTGTTTTGGCCTGTGTTATTTTTATTTTCCATTATGTTTAATCTGCTCCCTTACACAGCACAGCGATATCCTATTCCATACATTCTTTAGCATGTAAAAAATTGAAGTAATTTTATATATTACATATGCGTGATTGTGAGAGATTGTGTTGTGGGAAGTATGGAATAGATACTGCCCTTATGACCAGTTTTTGCATACTTCCCTCTTTTATATTGCATAAGACTTTTATTTTGGTTTAAAAAAATAGTCCTCCTATGTGGCTAAGGTACTAGTAGGATACTTTTCACATGCTTTCTTACTGTCATCTTTAATATACTTCAGAGTTCCAGTATAATGGATTACCTGCAGATTTGCAGTTCGTTGAAATAATCAAATGCCATTGTGTTCCTTTTGTCATTACCTTCACTAATTACAGAAAATGCCTAGGAAATATTGTCCTGATTGAGGAAAATATCATAGGTTAATCTCAGGCAAGACTCAAAAAGTTGGAATGACTATAACATATTTCTTTTCTTTGAATAGAAGACAGATCAGCCCAACTTTATATTTGCTTGGGTGCAAGACAGAAAAAAAGTGTAAGCAATGGGTGGTACCAGAGAGCGTGGCATGTTTGATTCCTCCCTTACTTCTCAGCCTCATCCTGTGTTGTAAGTGGGGATAACTTTGCCTCGTTCAGCTACTTTGTAGCCATTAACTTAATTTTTAGTTCTTAGGGTTTATTTATTGGATTGGGATTTTTTGCTGGATATTTAAATACCACTGTACTAGTTCTCAGCCTCTCTATTTGATCTCTATGGAACATATGGGAGCATTTGTTTTAAAGTCTTCCCTCAGAACGTAATCATATTTTCTGATTGCATATGTCTGGCATGGTGCTTTCCCTTCTTAAATGTGAATGAAATTTGGGCAGTCTCCAAACCTAAACACACCCTAATTTCAAAAGCCACAGTCCCGAGGGCTCAATTCCTGTTTACTGAGGAATTAAAGTCTTGTTAAACCACAAAGTTGCTGTATACATCTTAGTGACTTTTTATAAATGAAGAAACCCGCACCCCACCAAAGACCCAAACCCTCAATAATTTATTTAATAGTATTAAGTGGTATTGCATCAAGTGAGGAGGACTTTACCATACAGTGCTGTAGTAACATAGTCACATAGTTCTTACACGTGGTTGTGTAGTTTGCTTTATAAAAAGTTGTTTCAATATGTGCTGATAATCAGCTATGTATTAAGATCTAGACAATTTGAATAGGAGAGTCTTAATAGGTAAAGCTACATGTGGAACACTTACTTTAATGTGCTTTACAAACTCTTTAATAGCAATGCTTTCAGGTGGCAGCTATAATTAGAGAGGGAGAAGGTAGATAAAATTCAGTGGAGCTGTCAATTTGCTGTATGTGGTTAGGCCATATTGGTTGTGATGAGAAATGTACTTATTTGCAAATAAGTGAATATTTACTTTGAAAACAGGTAGCCTCTTAGCAGCTGAGATTGTAGCTAAAATATCACTGTTTGAAACAAGATAAGCCTGCTCCTGCTTATGTCTTCGCTATGTTGTGAAAATAAGTGTATAAAAAGTGGATTAAAAATTAGATCAAAGATAATCCTTTGATACATGGAGTTGCCCTTTTCAAACCTCTTTACATCACCAAATGAAACGTGTATCCTTTCTTAATTTGACTCCTGGTAAATTGTCCACCCTGTCTCTGTCTTTAAAAGATTTAGGTCAATGCTTTCAAAAACCTCAAAATGCCATTTGCAAGAGCGAAAGGCACCCAGAAGTCTGAAGTGCATGCCTCCGCTCTGCCACTAAGATTCAAATCTTCTCCTCAATTAGTTCTTGTGATTTTTTTTTTTTTTTAAACTGGCAATTACAGTGCAATGTCTTAATGTTTTTCTGCAAAGACTATAGATTTTACCTGACTTCTGATACATGACCCAGCTTCAAAGGAATATGATAATTGTTATTAACCTGGGTATCTCTGTATATTCTTGTTGTTTCAGTTACTTTTGACAATATTCTTTAGATGAGTCACTCGATGCTTTTGAAGTATGTAACATTAGCTTTGAAAATCAAGTTGACCAAAAAAAATCCACCCCAAAATTAAAAAAACTACCCATATTTAAACTGATCTAAACTCAGAGCTACGGTTCTGTTGCAAGGAAAAAAAATAATCACGAAATGCAAGATTTATGTTGTGAAATGGAAAAATGGCCCTTATGAACTTTGGTAAGACCAAATATAGGGTAAATTTATACTCTGGCAAAGGTGGGAAAAGAGTTAAACTAAAGCAGTGTATTTTTTGCCATAATTTCTATCAGATTTATTCTGTCTGATTTTAGATACAGTTAATATCAAATTCTGGTGTATTATACTATTTTGTTCCATTTATGATGGTATATAATAGCTACAATTCAAGGAAATAAATAGTAGTGACATTCAAAGAGGTGCTAATGCTATCAGATTAATGACTTTTATGAGGAATATCTATTGAACGTGTTCTTTCTTGGCACAAATGTTGGAGGGTAACATAAAAGCTTTTTTTTATTATCCATCTGCAAATTAGAGAATAGATAAACATTAACTGTGAAGCTAACTGGTAAAAATTCTGAGAAATAATCTTCAATAATACCTGTGCAGAAGGCGTGTCAGCCTTATTCCTTTTCTATCATAATTTAAAATACACATAAATCAGAATTCGGGATACCAGAGCCAGAATTAGTGACTTGAAACTCAGGTTTCATTCTGAACTTGCACTATATACTTGGACCTCTTGATTTTGGTGAAGAGTGTAAACCATATCTCTTGAGTTTTGCTCAGGCCTACCCATGAGTGGATCATGCTTAGCCTTTGTATCTTTGCCATTTGTTATTCCTTTGCATACACAATCTGAGAATAATGGCTTAAATAAGGAATAGTAAGTCTGCCTAACCTTTGCCCATGGGATTTGGTGGAGAAACATTAACAGCTTGAACCTGCATGTATATAATAGATTGCTGTGATAAGGACTTTAATACTTCACTATGTATAGAAGGCCAGAAGAGAGAGTACTCTCACTATTTATTCTAAAGAATTTGCAAATAACCATTTACCTTTATGCTCCTTGCTAAAATATTTTCTCCTCTCTAACTATTATGAAAATTTTCAAGTGATTTCCTTTCAGTTTAACAGAAGAGAATATACTTTACAGATTGGCCAGAAATAATAGAACTTCATTTAAAAACTGTTTGTACAAGAACTTGTTTACTTTTACAAAAATCTTGTTTACAATTTACAAGTGTAAATTGAATATGTGAGTTTTTTTGAAGTGTAAGTTGAATAAATAAAATAGATCTTCCTACAAAGTCCTGTCATTTGCATACCTAGACCTCTGT
Source organism: Ciconia boyciana (assembly GCF_034638445.1). Lineage (NCBI taxonomy): Eukaryota > Metazoa > Chordata > Aves > Ciconiiformes > Ciconiidae > Ciconia > Ciconia boyciana. The sequence goes on from NC_132936.1 coordinate 87,097,435, forward strand.
GGCTCTGATGACATGACCACTGGAACAATACTACCACTCTTGGCATCCTTCTGATTTCTTGAATCTATAGATTTCATCCATTGCCAAGAGAGTTTTCACTGATTTGAAAAGAAATGGAAGCTTTCTTTGTCTTTTAACTCTTCATTGGGTAAGAAAGTTCTAGATGAAGCGAAGAAATGTCCCATTCATACCTGCTCCCTAACACAAAACCAATAACAAGTCTTTCTCCTCAACAGCACCTACAATACTTAAGTGGAAACTTCTGCAGTTAGTTGGATCTTTCCTAGTCTTTACCCCGTGTCTGGATGAGTCTTCTAAGATTAAAAATTTTAGAGAAAGTCTGAGGTGCTTTTGCTCTGAGTGACTCTTCAATCTCTTCGTCTTTCATGTCAGTGTTTTCTCCCTTTTCACATGGAAAGATGTTCAACAATCTCAGAAGAACTGTCCAAACCTGACTCTAGTTTCAGATTGCTGATGGAGCTGTGGCAGTATGATTTGAGATAGTTCCATACCTCTTCTGTTAATTGTGCAAAAGCATGCAAGAAAGAATGCAGATGCAGCCTATCTTTTGTTTTGCTTTGCCATTATTTAAGTAGCTAGAATATAATTTTCCACTTTTGTCTTCAAGTTCTGTGGTGGAGTAAATTAAAAAATGTGTGTAACGTTTTCTTAAAGGAATAAAGGTAGATATATTTACTTTTTTCACTCTTGCACAGATTCATGTTTTGAATCTATTTTGAAAACCACTGTGGATGTCAAAAGAAGGGTCAGAAGGAGAAATTTTCATTCCACTTTTATTCCTTTCCATGCCATTCCATTTTCCAGTACTACAGTTGGAAAAAATAATTCCACTGTAGCATGGAGCACAGAAAGAAGTGAGGATCTGTTTCTTTTGATTGGAATATTGAAGAAAAGACCGCACAATATGCCACAGGGTTCTCCAAGAAACTAGGAAGTTTACATGTAATTGTTTTGGCATATTAAGATAAAAATGAAAATCATTTTACTCCAAAGAGGTATGCAGTAGTTCTCATGTATTATGGTATGTATGATAGTTCCATTACAAATCAACTATTTTTTGTTGTTCCATAGTGTTTTCCAAATAAAATTTAAATTGCAGTAAACAATACAAACCTATTTTAATTTAGTTTAAAAAAAGATGATATTTAAATATATATTTAAAGATCAGATTGCATTCAAATGCAACCCAACAGATTTGGAAAGAGAAATACAACTCAAGAAGAGAGTTCTTTGATCCAAAGACTTTATAAACAGCCAAGGAAAAGGGATTGGGAATTAAGATTATTGTCTCAGTGCATGGTTGAATGCATAAATCTTTTGCAGATTACTAGTAGTCAATAATATTATTTGGAAGATGTTCTGTTTTCCATCAGATGTACTTATACTTAAAATCATTCTATGGGCTAAGTAGTTCTACCATAAGCAGATGCTAGAAGGAAAAGAAAAATCTATTAACATGATTTGTTACCAGGGCATCTTTATCTGTGTTTTTTGACTAGGTTTTTAATTAACACTTTTTAATTACTTTGTTTCCTTTGTTCCAGAGAGCACAATCAGATGAATTAGAAAAAATAGAAAAGCATAGCAAGGCATCCAAGGAAAAAGAAAATGCCAAGTCTTTGGATAAACCGGAACAGTAAGAACATACTTATGAAAGAACAGTTTTGCTCGCTTCAGAAAACTTTTCCTGCTATTGTCAACTATCTAGAGATGTTATAAAAGAAAAAAAATACTGTACCTACTGACAGTGACTCATATAATTTTCTTTAATCACTCCTACAGGTTTCTCTATGAACTCTCACTAATTCCCAACTTTTCAGAACGTGTATTTTGCATCCTGTTCCAATCAACATTTTCAGAAAGCATTTGTTCAATCCGTCGCAAACTTGAATTGTTACAGAAACTGTGTGAGGTAGGTTTGCTCTGGGAAAAGGTAGAGCTAAATTTCTGATATTTAATCTTGTTAGGTTGTACTCATATTTCAAAAGTTTTTGCTTTATTTACTTTAAGTACTCATTAAATCTGAAGGATAGCAGAATAGAACGTTTTATGATTGTACTTCAACATCAAAGCGAATTTTAAGATTAGCTTTTGGTACTGAACTATATCATGTTTTTGCCATCAATGTATATCAGCCTCTGGAAAATAGTGTACCTTCTCCTTTTGTTAAAACAAAATCTTCCCTCTTCACAGTGACCATATTACTCCTTTCCAAATGAATGCTGGTTCAGTCCACCTTGTGTTTGCTTGGATTTTGGAAGTGTGTAACTCAATAATATCTCTGATATCTAAAAACAGGTAGAGATAGCAATGTTATCTCTAGCTAGAAGAGATTACTGGAATTTTGTGGTCCTATGCAAAACAAATACATGGCTTTAAAATGCAGGTTTCATCAGTATTTTCAAAACTGAAAACTATTTGAAGTATTTTATTTAATTGTTTTACCATTTAGTAGATTTTTTTTATTTGATTGATTAAATGTTTTAATTGTTCCATGTGGGTTTTTTTATTAACTCCTTGCAGAATTCTCTCCTAAATTAAATATACCACTCACGATATCAGCATCAGTTAAGGAATTACTATTTTGTTTTTCTTAACAGGTCATCTCTGATAATATTGTATAGATTTCCTATTATTTTTTTCTAAGTATCCATTTTGGAGATAACATTCTCCATTCACAACAAATTACATATTGATATTATTCTACTTCTACATGTTGCAGTAGAAGTTTGTTAATTCCCTAAATTTGAGCCTTTATATAAGTATTATTCTGAACACAGTATCAACAAATCTGCTTGTTAGTGATACTGTTAACCATAAATATTATTGTGAGTTTGAACAAAGAATTGTTTCTATTTCTATTTTGTAGACATTGAAAAATGGGTCAGGAGTTATGCAGGTCCTGGGTTTGGTTCTTGCCTTTGGAAATTACATGAATGGTGGAAACAGGACACGAGGACAGGCTGATGGGTTTGGACTAGATATCCTGCCAAAACTGAAAGATGTCAAGAGCAGTGTAAGTTGATTCTAGACTTCCCTAGGCCTGAGAATGTTAAATTCTCAGAAAATTACTTTGTCTCCATTTCTGAGTAAATGGTGTGAAACTTACGAAGGCATGTCAAAGGGAATTCTTTTGTTACTATACTTAGCCGATCACGCTACTACAGTTGGATGTATTTCTGTAGAAATATGAAAATGAACCGTACTGTACAAACAAAAATATCTTAAATTATGTCTGGGTTCCTAATGTGATATGTGTTTGACTTTTGGTACACCTCATAGTTCTAACTTTTCCTGTATTTAGAAGCGATACTATGATCCTTACACTTAAAAGGTTTATTACAGAAGTGGAAACAGTTGTAAAAGAAAAGTCAACTGTGATTCGATGCTGATTCAAAATATTTGTGAGGAAAAAAAAAAAGAGTCACTCCTGAAAATGATTGAATAAGCATCCTGAGCATTTGGGATAACCCAAAATTCATCCTTTATATACATCAGGAATACAGAGTGTGCATTTCACATTGGACCATGGAACCACTTGACTAAAGAGTAATCACGGCAAGCACTGCTTGATTTAAAGGTTTGTCTGGTATAGCTGTCTGAATAAGGAGAATGATAAGTAGTTTTGTTTCTTGCTCAGTGCTAAACTGGAGCTTGTGTGTTACCAGCACTTTTTTGGCTTTGGTTATTCAGATTGGAGTAATATTCAAACATCTGCTTTTGTTTACAAGGAAACAATAATCTTTGAGTCTCTATGGCTATGATGAAAAGACTCATGTGAATGTGGACAGTGGTATGAGACAGGTTATAGCAATAATTCTTGAGACTTTAAATTGGCCCCTACATCTATCTAGATGCCTCTACATCTGTCTATTCCTTCTTTTCAAGAAGGAAATCTTAAAGGTGCAGGAGCAGGCTGTTCCTATGTGCTGAAAGACAAGCCATTGGGGAAGACCACTGGCTTGGCTGAACAGAGAGCTTTGGCTTGAACTCAGGAAAAAAAGGAGAGTTTGTGACCTTTGGAGAAGGGGCAGGCAACTCCAGGAGGACTACAAGGATGTTGTGAGGTTATGCAGGGAGAAAATTAGAAGGGCCAAAGCCCAACTAGAACTTAATCTGGATACTGCCATAAAAGACAATAAATAATGTTTCTACAAATACATTAGCAACAAAAGGAGGGCTAAGGAGAATCTTCATCCTTTATTGGATGCAGGGGGAAATACAGTGACAAAGGATGAGGAAAAGGCTGAGGTACTTAATGCCTTCTTTGCCTCAGTCTTTAATAGTAAGACCAGTTGTTCTCTGGGTACCCAGCCCCCTGAGCTGGAAGAGAGGGACAGGGAGCTGAATGAAGCCCCCATAATCCAAGAGGAAATGGTTAGTGACCTGCTACACCACTTAGACACACACAAGTCTATGGGGACGGATGGGATCCACCCAAGAGTACTGAGGGAGTTGGCAGAAGTGCTCACCAAGCCGCTTTCAATCCTTTATCAGCAGTCCTGGCTAACTGGGGAGGTCCCGGTTGACTGGAGGTTAGCAAATGTGATGCCCATCTACAAGAAGGGCCAGAAGGAGGATCCAGGGAACTAGAGGCCTGTCAGCCTGACCTCGGTGCTGGGGAAGGTTATGGAGCAGATCATCTTGAGTGCCATCATGTGGCATACAGAGGACAACCAGGTGATCGGGCCCAGTTAGCATGGGTTTATGAAAGGCAGATCCTGCTTGACCAACCTGATCTCCTTCTATGACAAGGTGACCCACTTAGTGGATGAGGGGAAGGCTGTGGATGTTGTCTATCTAGAGTTCAGTAAAGCCATTGACACTGTTTCCCACAGCATTCTCCTGGAGAAACTGGCTGCTCATGGCTTGGACAGGTGTACTCTTCATGGGGTAAAAAACTGGCTGGATGGCCAGGCCCAAAGAGTTGTGGTGAATGGAATTAAATTCAGTTGGTGACCAGTCGCAAGTGGTGTTCCCCAAGGCTCAGTGTTGGGGCCAGTTCTGCTTAATAACTTCATCAACGATCTGGCAAGGGGATGGAGTGCACCTGCGCTAAATTGGAAGATGACACCAACTTGTGTGGGAGTGTTGATCTGCTTGAGGGTAGGAAGGCTCCACAGGGGGATCTGGACAGGCTGGATCGATGGGCTGGGGCCAAATGTATGAGGTTCAACAAGGCTAAGTGTCGTGTCCTGCACTTGGGTCACAACAACCCCATGCAACGCTACAGGCTTGGGGAAGAGTGGCTGGAAAGCTGCCTGGTGGAAAAGGACCTGGGGGTGTTGGTGGACAGCTGGCTGAATATGAGCCAGCAGCGTGCCCAGGTGGCCAAGAACGCCAATAGCATCCTGGCTTGTACCAGAAATAGAGTGGCCAGCAGGACTAGGGAAGTGATCGTCCCCCTGTACTCGGCAGTAGTGAGGCCGCATCTCGAATACTGTGTTCGGTTTTGAGCCCCCCACTACAAGAGAGACAATGAGGTGCTGGAGCGTGTCCAGAGAATGGCAACGAAGCTAATGAAGGGTCTAGAGCAGAAGTCTTCTGAGGAGTGGCTGAGGGAACTGGGGTTGTTTAGCCTGGAGCAAAGGAGGCTGAGGGGAGACCTTATCGCTCTCTACAACTGCCTGAAAGGAGGTTGTGGTGAGGTGGGTGTTGGTCTCTTCTCCCAAGTAACAGGCAATAGGATGAGAGGAAACGGCCTCAAGTTGTGCCAGGGGAGGTTTAGATTGGATATTAGGAAAAATGTCTTCACCGAAAGGGTTTTCAAGCGTTGGACCAGGCTGCCCAGGGAAGTGATGGAGTCGCCATCTTTAGAAGACCTGTAGATGTGGTGCTTGGGGACATGGTTTAGTGGTGGACTTGACAGTGCTAGGTTAATGGTTGGACTTGATGATCTTAAAGGTCTTTTCCAACCTAAACAATTCTATGATTCTATCTAGTGAGTCATTGTCAAGATCTGCTGTTCTGAAAGTGGCAGAAAAAGAAGAGTTTGTTTCCCTGCTTGGTCACTCACTAAATACACGTTTTAGCTGGGTTAGGTAATGTGAGCAGACTGTTGTTTGCGCTGAGTTGAGAGACCATGTCAGCCTTTTTGCCTTTAAAAGGGGTGGAGGAACTTCACTCTGGCTTGCTGGTTTCTTTGGTAATCCAAGGGAGTGATGATACGAATGAAGCCTTAGTACAATGTGTTTAGGGCAGCTTACTTTAGCTGAACCTTCTGGTTGACTCTAGATATATCACCAGTTTTAGAACTTGGCTCAGTAGAACATTTAGGCACACTAAATTTGGTTTGGTGACTCAGATCTTTAGCACATAATTTGCTGGAAATATTATTACCATTAACCTTGCAATTGGAAGATACATCTTCAGTTTATTTGCTACTGATCAGTCAGAAAAGTTCTTACAAAATAGCTTTCTGAAACTATCTGAAAACATAATTCTGTCAAAAATCCTCTTCAAATCAAAGATTTTCTGGTGAAGTTTCCTTACAGAGATTACAGAGGGGAAACAATGAGAAAGTTCCCCCAAAGACCCCCCAAAATGCTAAAATCTCATTTAGAAAAATAACTTTATTTGTTTAATTTAACTTTGCTTTGCTTATAGGTGTAGATTAATAAAAAGATCTGGATCTTGCAAAACAGGTTGCATACATCAACCCAGAAACATTATCTCTTTTCCTTCTTGGGAAATTTCAAAATGTAAGGGTTCGGTTTACAATCAGGTAAATTTCAAAAATCAGGAGTGCCTTACATGAGTGTTATATCTTTCTATTATTTTCTTTAATGATTAAATGGTATTTCAGGGTGTTGTGTTTTTTGGGTTTTTTTTTAGTGACGGCACCAAATCAGCAAAGTATTTTTCTGTACTTGACACTAAATATTTAATTTACTTAATTATAATTTCTGAATGTGTTTGGTTTTTTTTCAGTGAGTTTCAGTAACACAGCAAACTTTGTTCTTTTCTACACAGGACAACAGCAGAAGTCTTCTGTCTTACATCGTCTCATACTATTTGCGTAATTTTGATGAGGTGAGTGAGAATTAATTTTGCTCTTTTAAATTCAAGTTAAAAATCAGCTTACTAAATTCACTCTTCTGCTGGCTGAGATGAAGAAATGTGCACAAATATTCTATGTGCTTTCAGTTATATATTTTGGTATATAAAAAAGTAATGAGCACTGTGTAACTGTTCATTTGTGTTTTTGTCAGGATGCTGGAAAAGAACAATGCATCTTTCCTCTTCCAGACCCACAAGATCTCTTCCAGGCTTCACAAATGAAGTTTGAAGACTTTCAAAAAGATCTCCGCAAAATGAAGAAAGATTTGCGAGGTACTGAACCTAGATTAAGTGCTAACTATATGTTACCAACATATTCCTGCTGTTATTGTTTGTATAATTTTGAGAAATTAGATGATAGTATAAAAATAGTTGTGTATTTTTAACTCCTCAATTACTATTTTGTTTCCTTAATTTGCTTTTTCATGATCATTTAAGCAATAATTCATAATTTTCTGTAGATAACCTAGAATAGGTTATTAAAATAAACAAGAGAAAACCAGTTAGGTTAAATCTTTTATTTCAAAACCAAAACAAACAAAAAAATTTATTTTTTTTCCAAATTGATTTCAACAAGCCTTTCACCATAAAAGGAATTGCCAAGTGTTGGACCATGCCCATAACAAAAAAAAAAAAGGTTGATAATCAGGTCCAAATACTATCTAGCAGATAATATATATGGCATGTTGTTAAAGACAGTTGAAATAATCTGCCTTTACTAAAAAATAATATGCAAAGGAAGTATTTATTTTCCTGCTTGTGGAATGATTTCTTTAAATGAACTCAACAAGCTTAAAATAAGATGTATTTGCTAGACTTTAACAAAGAACATTTATCACATATAATACATTTCTTAATAACTCCAGGAACTAAGCACTAAGTTTAAATTAAGCAAGAGTAGTTTGCACAAATAATGGCTAATATCCATGGTCTTCACTTTTTTTGTTAAAAGTCTTTGCTAGACTGGCCAGTTATGTACTATTATACTAAATCTTGGAGAGAAGGATTCATATCAAGGAGTGACATTATCTTTATATTTCTGTTGCCTTGCTGATTTTAAATGCCGTGCCTCTAGAGACCAAGAAATGGTTTGGTAAACCATTAGTCCCTGAACAACCTAGAATGGAAGGTTCTCTATTAAAACAAAAACATGACATGGTAACCAAATTATATCTGACCTTCCCTTCTTGCCCCTATTAAGCTTTCTGTTTGGATGTTTTACAATTTATTTTAAACATTTAGAGGTAATATTTAAAGTTTTATCAAGGTCACTTAGTGTGATGCTGAGGAGCAAACTGCAGCACCATTTATTTGCTGTCTTGAACAATCTAGGGGGCAAAAATCCCATGGTTCAGCCATGAAGACTTATTTCTATACTTCTTGCAACTTTCAGATAATCTGAGGGCTGATCTCCAAGCTTGCACATAGAGAAGAAAGATGCTTAGGTCTGATTGGAAGAAGGTACTTGAATTCAGGCGCATGTTTATGAACATCCATGGGGGCAGACATGATTCTTCACAAGCTCAGCAAAAATGTTTTTATATAGACGAAAGGTTAAATAATTTTAGATCAAGGTTGAAATTTGCATACAGGCATAAATCTCTTATGGAATAAATCCACACTGTGCAGTGATCAAAGCAGGGGCTCTGTAAAAATGGAAATTACACGCTTCGCTCTGCCATCAGACTGCAGTTGAATTCTTTCTGTGCTTCCAATCCAGCCCTTAGGCTGGAATCTCTGTTGTCAGTCTGTTGTGTAGTTAATGAAACTGAAGAATAACTGCAGATACCATCACTCTTTCCCTGTTCCCTTTGGTACAAATTTTTTTGGGGACAGCATCATCCCCCTTCTGTATCCTCTCCTGAATATGAAGTGACAATTCAATACCAGCCTGCAATCACATTCATGACTTCTTATCAGTCCTGAGTGCTGCAAAATGCTTTGTGTTGGCTTTCTTTTCCAAAGAAGTGTCACCCTAAATTAAAAATAATTAGTGTTAAAAAATTTTATGACTGCAAGAGCATTCACTAAAACCTCTGGGTATTCCAATAGCTTAATTGTTGTAATGTTTTCAGTGAATGACCAAGTTTAGTGACAGTCTTTTTTAAATAGAGTACAAGTTTTAGCTGAATGGATAAAATTACTTCAAAGCAATTTTCCTCTGCATTTAGTTTAAGTACATTGCCAGATTTGCTAATGCGTATCTGGAACCTTATGAGTTACTAGAGCTAGCAAGTGCCTCATTAAATGACTGAGCAGGAAGAAGGCTGTAGGATGCTGAGCAAATTCTGACAAAATCCTAAATGTGATCCTTTCCTTTTGAAGTCAGTGAGAGCAAATGAGTATTGAGTATTCCTGGGAAATACTGACTTTAAAGCCATAGAAATAGATGCCCATGAATGCATTCCAGTTTTATACTGAGATGCAGACTGTAACCTTGGACCTATTTTCATCAGTAATTAGATAGAAGATTTCCTAAGAGGATTTCACCATTTATGGGGGGGGGGTGGTGGTGCTTGCTTTGTTCTTTGTCACTGAAAAACTGAAAATTGCACATAACATTGAGGCAGGCAGTATCACCAGTTTAAGGGTGTTCTGTCCACCTTAGTTTCAAATACCCTGCAAACCATGCACAGTGATATCACGCTTAGTACAATGGGGGGAGGGGGTATTGGTTCACCCAGGAACAAAAGCTTCTGAAGATATTTTATTTCTGTCTTTAAAAACTTTCCATGATCATTATTCAAAGGTAAAGTTCATCCCATAATGATCCTTTCATAAAATTATGGGGCTGCTTAAAAAACAACAAAAACCCCACAAAGTAGAGGAAGGTTATTATAAAAGAAAAAAAAAAAAACAAAACAAAAGTTTTGTAACCATAACAATAGCAGTTCATTGTAGCAATGCTGTATTTTCCCATCTAAATATGTCAATAGCATACACAGAGATGTGCAGATATAAATAATCTTTATGGTTCTGTAAAATAATTTCGTCGTCATGCTCTTTCACAGTTCTGATCTTGGGCTTACGTTTGTATTAGAGGAGTTGTTATGCTGATTGCTTAAAAAGAAAAAGCACTTGTGATGTTCAAACTTGTATGCTTTCTTCCCTTTTGACCGTGGAGGCTCTTGTCCATTTTTAAGTTTTTATGAACTGTATGCCTTGCAGTTTGTAAATGTTAGAAAAGAAAGTCTCTTCTAAGATTTCAGATTAAAAGTGTAAGTCCAAAAGACACTCAGAAAGCATGCTGTGTGCCTGTTCCAAGATTAATAAAAGAGAAATTTACTTTTTTTTTTTAATTGAAAAGAAGAAAAAAATCTTCCATAAGATTTATAGTGGAAGCTACACTAACCATGTAATATCGAACTTGCAAATTGTTCTGTTTTGGTTGTTTTTTAAAATAATACAGAGCCCAGGGATAAAGTTTATATACTAGATTTTTTTTTTTTTTAAGATAGAAGACCAAAGAACAGGTAGATCCTTTTACTAACAAACCAAGTGAGTTTGGCTCCATCTGTTGCTCCCAGATTTCACAGCTCTCCAGGATTCTCACTTTAGCCTTTTTGACTTCAGTGACATATAGTTTGTTAAGCAACTTGATCTGCTTTTGATCTCTCCTGCCTGTCAGCAGCGTTCCTTGATGCAGTCATGCCAAGCAATGACTTCTGTTCCTATGTCATTCCACAGAAGAAACTTTAGCACTTGCCACATGACTTAAATCAACTCACCATGTAAAGAAAATTGGGCATCCAGGGTCACAAGAGCAGTGCGTGACTCCCACTGATTAGGACCTGTGTTGTATATCTATTATTATCAGTATATTTTTCTAGACGCTTCAGAATGCTAGAGGTGGGGCAGAAAGATGTGGAAAACATGTATTGAATCAATTAATGTTTTAATCCTCTCTGCTCTGACACGCTCTGGAGGTAGAATTGTGGTTTAGGAAAATATTGGATTTGTGGCCCATGAAATTCTTCAAGACACGTATTTAGTTTAGGACAGAACTAGGGCACTAAAATGGCAGTGAGAGTTACAGTATTTACGAAGCACTTATGGCAAGTTAAAACTGTTTAGAAGCTGTTCTTTGGCTATGCATTAACATTTTAGCTTTACAATAGTAAGTTTATTCTTGCAAATCAAAAACTAATTCATCAGTTGTCACTGCAAAACTTTCATTGAAGCTCAGCTAAAAGGGAATTAGAAACAGTCAGGCAGAAAATAAATCTGACTAGTAGAATAGTGAAGAGATGAATAATAGCATATAATGCAGACTGCTATAAAATGGAGTTGAAGTCAGTATTTGTTTATATGTCATAATGTTGTCATATTTAATATCTTTGAAAACTGATTTACAAGTAATAATTATGATAATTAAATATTATTTTTGTAGTGATGCTTTCTTTTCCTACTATGAGTGTTTACAACTCATTGAAAAGTCTCCATCAATAAGAAGCTAGGCTGTGTGGCCCAGTACATCTCTCTGATTTGGAATAAGTGTGACTGAGAATGTTTATAAAGTATTAAGCATTTGCAGAACAATTTGTATTTTAAAAAGTATGTTCCAAGAAAAGCCCCACAGTAACTTGGAAAAATACACATTCCCTATTTTTTCTGTGCTTCTTAGTCACCCAAGTTATCTGTTCAGCTTGGATCTGCTAGTTGTAGAGTTGGTATGTGCTGTTGGGTTTAATACCTGCTGTGTAAATCAGAGCATTGGAAGTACCATATTGTGCAACAGAAGGACTTTTTAAAGTTTTATTTGGGGTGCTGTCATTGGGGGACTGAGAGAGATGGGATAGTAGTAGGCACGTTATGCTTTGACCCCTTACGATTTCTTTCTCACATAGTTATCTCATAACTATTTAGCTTTTGACAAATCATTCCTCTTGCCTCAGTAATGGTTACCCCTAACACCTAGAAAGAGGCCCCAACCCTAAGAGTGCTGTTGAGCTGTAGTTTGAGTTGGAATTTTCCTCCTCATGGCCAACTCTGGGGTGCATGGATTACTTTTTGCAAAATAAGATTGCATCCACTGTTAGTTCTTTCATAGGTAATATTAATGTTTGCAGGCTAAAATAAAAAAAAAATGCACCATTGTATTTGTACATCATCCCCTCTCTCTCACACACACATATCCTTGTATCTTTTCATATTCACAAGATGCTCTGTTTCCATCACAGCTCTGGTTATGGGGCTAAGACTTTGGCAACATTTCAGTGCCACTTCTTGATCAGGAACAAGAGCAGTATTAATTTCAACTTCAATTAAGAAAGTTAAGCAGCCTAAGCCATTTAGGGTCCCACTACAGATGACAGAAAAGGAAGGCATTGCTCTCCTAAAATTGATTGCCCTCTCCTAAAATTGAGTGCTAAGGAAAGGTCTTGAGTCTAGTCTGGTGATCTATCTTTTAAATAGCTAAAGTTTGATGAAATGAAGTTTGATGAAACCTCCATCCTAAGAGGTTTCCCAAAAACCTAATATTTTTTTTATGTTGTTCTACACTGGTATTCCAAGTTGTTTCAAGAGAAGGCGGCAGGGAGCTGGAGGAGAGAGAACTGAAACAGATAAAATTGTATTATTGGAGAGTTTGAATTCATTGCTTCATCAAAAACTTTCTGTTTTAAGATAATTTGAAGTGTCTGTGTTTCTGTTATTCTCTGTCAATAGTTTTGATATAAATGGGAATTTATATCAAAAATTTTTCACAATTAAGAAGATTTTTCACAATTAAGAAATAGATCTTTTATTTTTCTTATATGATCCATAGATCCATATTCTGATTAAAAGATGCCTTCAGTCTTTTATAATAAAATGCCAAATCTCTCAAGGTAATTATTAACAAAATAATATAGCAAATCAGTGGTTTTGGTCAATCCTGCAGTTATCTGTACAGTCTGCCTTTACAGAAACAGCTATTGTTTTAACCAAATTAAATCTTTACTTTTGTCTACTCATTAACAGCTGTGCATCCACGAATTCTAGCTGTTTGTTCAGCTGTCACTGAAAGGGTTAATTGCTGCAGCTATGCAGCGTGCAGACTCCTAAACCTAAACCAGATGTAAACTAAAGCCAGGCTTTCAGTCAATCTGTGAGTCATATTTTACTGTCCTTAAAACTCCAAACAAGGAGCTGTCTATGGAAGCCCTTGAAGACTCAGCAGTTCTTAGTGTAAGTCTTTACAATTCCAAAAAAAATAAATAAAAGAAAATTAAGAGCTCTTTCTGTACTTGTGGCCGAGCTCATCAAAGTTTGTCTTTTGATGAGGCCAGTATTGTTTCCTTTACCTAAAGTCTAAGCTTTCTTTTAAAGTCACAGGTTGCAGTTGTAAGCAATCCAGAAAACACTGAGGAAGTTGTGAAAACAGTTGTTAGTCTGTTATATACTTTTCAGGCAAGTAGGACACAGGCACATCTCCTGTGGGAGTCTGAGTACTCAGAACCTCTGAAAATTAAGGACATAATTTGAAAACTTCCTTAGAGATTTAAAAACAAATAGTCTATCAAATCTCAGTGCAACTTGTGCTATCAAGTACCTTAAACAGTCTTGAAAATCCCCCTAAATTCTATAGGACTTTTATAGATAAGTATGTGGTTTCAGAAGTCATTAACCAAAATGGCCTAGTGGACCTGTTAATTACTTGTCCAAGATAATTCACAGTTCTGCTTGCTTGCTTATTGGGCTTTTTGGTGGGTTGTTTTGTTGTTGTTGTTTTTGGGTTTGGGTGGGGTTCTTTTTGTTTTTGTTTTTATGTTCTGAGCTTGTTGAAAGAAAAATTGTGCTGCCCATTATTATCCTGACCAAAGACAATATAGTAAGCTTGAGGAGCAGCTGATCATCTGCTCCCACATTTTGTTCAAAAAGACATATTTTAGGATTAGAAGAGATTTGTGTTTTCAAGGGCTAAAATTTAGTATCCAACAGAACTAGATGGAAAATATGCATTAAAAAGACATTCTGAATCATGAAAACATTTTTTTTTCTCCTTTTAAAAGAATTAAAGCAACTATTTTTGGTAATGAGACAGAGTGCATTTTAGATCTCTTACCAGAATCGCATACTGAAAGTGTTAGTACAATGCACAGAATGTTTTGTGACTTCCTTTTCTGTATAGACGTCTCTTCATCAATATTGGCAGTTGTGAAACTTTATATAGTTTCAGTATACTGACCTAAAATAAAATAGGATGAGCAAGCTAACACAGTAGCTTGAAAAATGGCAATTAATTGTATTTTAACATAGAAATAGAGAATGATATGAGACTCCTGAGATACTGGATACAGCTGGAATTGCAATTTTTTTAAATCTCTAAACTGGTTTTGAACACATATTTTCACATCAGTTTCCAGATCAGGAGCATTTGAAAGCTCTGTGTATGTATGAGCAAAAAGCTACCAGTTTGAACTGCCCAAAATTTAGAAGGTCCTCCCACAAGAATCCATTTGTATTGCTTCTCTGGAAAATCATATACAGTCCTCTGCAGTATATGATGTTAGAGAGGAGATTAAAATAGATGGACTATTGGTCTTTTCCATTGTTGAGGTATTGATTATATGTTAAAACTGATTTAGAGGGTTGGAAAAGAGGTGTATCTGCCCATGACAACTTCTGCCTAGCATTTGAGATCTTTGGAAGGTGTAAGATCAGTGCATGACTGGGTATTCGGGACTACAGGGAACTGAAACCTTCACCTGGCTGCAAAGCAAGTTTTTACCTTTCTTTATTCCTGTTTGGGCAATTCCATGTTGTGAGATAAGCTTCTACCTAGTGCTTGGCTTTTGTGACTGCCTACATGACTCTCGTTTGTGGTGCCTTGAATACCTTTAAATTCCTTCATTATAAGAAAATTTTAAATCTGGTTAAAACAAACTGAGCTTAGGAGTACGCTAGCTTTGTCTAAGTTTTTCAGTTGTGTACACATCTCCCAAGATGAGAGAATAATGGAATGTGAGAACAGGGATGATAATAGAGCAAGTTTTGAGTCTGTTATCAAAAAAGAGACAAGCTTTTGTTTCAGGCAAAACTTTTACAAACTTCTCACAGCAGATCCCCTATTCCTTTGATATCTGGGATATTTAGCTGGGCTGTTTCATGGAGAGAAATGGGTTTGAGTATGAAGCTGAGGAAAAAAAAATTCAAATATAGAAGTCTGTTGGTACTCTCACATACTTTTTTTTTTTTTTGCATGTTTCATCTCCACATTGCTTAGAAGTTATTAAGTACTCTTCTGACACAAACATTTATTCAGTGTGTTATTCCTTCACTGGGGCAAAAATACTGGTCACTGTCTAGTGTTTTGATTTCCTTTCATATGATCAGCACTTTAATTTCTTCAGTTACAGTGAGGAATAACAATATCTCATCCAAATAGCGGGGTTTTATACTCTGGTGACAAATTACAGAATATGATAAATGAGTGCTATATCCAACAGGTTGTGCAGGGAGACCATGATTCCGGTCTCAGTGCTCTGGAGAACTGGGAAACTTAGGAAGAGCTTACAGGCCTGTTAATTCTTTAGTGAAGAAAGCATCCAATGAACTAGTTTGTTTTAAGCATCATAATACTTCTATTAGTATGGTAATAATGACTGAATTTGTCCTATTTTTAAAGGTTGGATGCTACATATGATATCTTACTTTATAGAAAGCAAGAAAAAGGGATTTTTTCCTGTGTTTTCATTTTGGATGTTAAATGACTTAGACATCATTTGCAATTCAGGAATGTCAAAAATGGACCTGAACTGTTATTCTTCTGAACATCATTGATTTTAGTCTTTTAACAGGAGGAAGGGGGGAATGAACAAAAAAAACTCCACTAAAAACTGAAGAAACAAAGCTATCATTAACTGCACTCCCTTTTCCCCACCCCACATACACACACAAACAAATCAACCATAGAAGAACTTCCAATATCTGAATGGTTAAAGAACAGACATTTCATCCTGACAATATTACATGGTTTTCTTTTTCATAGCAAGTTGAATATAAAAGATAGTATATCCCTGCATTTCCTTGTAGGCTTTGAAAAGGGACTGCTTCAGGCTACTGGTATGGGTATAGGCCAAGATTTTTGGTGGGTATATATCTTCATAGGATCTATACTTCTCTCAGATCAGCTGAGAGATCAGGAGTTCATCATGAGCTGCAGTCATTAATTCAAGAGAGTGTAAAGTTGTACTTCTGTGAAGAATATATAATCAATATTCTGGAAAAAGGCATGGAATTGCAGTGATGTTAAATGTTATGGTAGGTTCTATAGCATCTTTCAGCTCTGCCACTTATTTCTGAATAGGAGAAAAGAATAACAGAAATTCTATATGTCACCATCAGAATGTCTTCCTTTGCAGAATAGTACATAGCTTCTCTATTTTTTTTTTTGTCTGTCATACGCTGTTAGAAAAGTAATGGTCATTTTGAGCACACCCCCCCCCCTTCAGATGACTAACATTTGTTTAAAAAATACAGGCTTGTCCATGTGACTATATTTGTAGGGTTTTTTAGGTTGAGTTGTTTGGGTTTTTTTTTTAAATATTGCTTCATAAGCAGGATTACCTGTTTGTTTAAATATAATCATGTTAATTTTTTTTCCCTAAAAATCTGCTGGTATTTATTTCTATTTTGCTCTAAGCTTAAAAAAAAAAAAATAAAATTGTTATTGTCACCCTAGCTTTACTCCACTTGTGTCAAGTTACCAATTAGTTGAGTCAGTCTGCTTTTCTGTATATGTGCATTTTAAAAATTGGTATCTCTAATTGTCTTTGGTATATTCACAACTATGAGAAAAAAATGATTGACCAGTGTGTATGAGATCTAAAGCTGCGTTCTCCAAAGATTTGCCCCAGATATATCAGACCAGATGAGTAGTATAGTGAAGGTGAATCAATTTATGCAGCTAACAGAATACAAAGAGTGATTTGACTACCATCATATATATTTACCTTCTTGGTGCTCTAGCTTGAATGACTAGGTACAGATCTGTAGTGGGTTGGCTGACCAGCATTTGCCAAAATTAATGAACCTTTGGATCTTTGTCTTTAATTATGTTATCTTTAATTGTTCTACCATGCTCTTTTGGATATGTCGTTAGTTTCTTGCTGTAAACTAGAGACTGGTATTATTTACCAGATTATAAATTTGTGGTTGCTGAACTAAGAACAAGATCACAACTGATTTCCCCCACTCCCCGCCCCGAGACCCTTTCAAATATTACAGAACCACATTTTTAGAGTATATAATGGTGGTACGTGTAAGGCTACTACCTGTTGTTTCCAGTCTTCAAAAGCAGACTACAATTCTCATCTCTAGATATTTGGATTGATGCAATTCTAGACATCATTTATATTTAAAGGAGATGATGATGATAGTACATTCTTCTGCTTCAAAATCTTTTTTTAAATGTCTAACCTGTCTTCTGTATTTAAAGACATAGTAGTAATCCTGTTTTGCTGAAAGAAACCCTGGAGAGTAAACAAGGAAAATACATTTTTTGAATGTGCGCGCTTTTACTGGAAATTTTGAGGCAGAATCAAGAAGGATTCATTTCTGTTGAACGATGCGAACTTATCACAGCCTAAAGAGATTTCCCTTATAACAGAAATCAGAGCTTAACATTCTTCTGAAGTAGTAGTGTCAAGTCTTCTGTTGCCCCAAACTAAATTAGCTTACATAGTTGGTGGAAGCACGATGGTACCACCTCACCAATGAATAATCTGTGTCAAGGCTGCTTCAGGCTCAAGCTTCTCTGTCCTGGTCTCTAGTGCAATAAGAACCAAGCTGTCTTTCTCCAAGGTCTCTCATAGAGTTCAAGCCATGATAACTATACTCTTTATAATCTTTCACTTTAATCATTTTGCACTATTACTTTTGAACAATGCAAGGCACTTCACTAAGTCTGTGGTTTTATCAGGTATGAAGCCCTTACCTGGCTTTACTCACTAAATTAAGGTCCTTCCTACTATTTGGTGCAGGTTTTGCATCTGAACTTTGTGTTGATTTGGGCACTGTCACCTGGGGCCAGGCATATCAACACAGCCTGGGATCTGGGTTTGTAATTTTGTTCCCATACATTTCAGCCCCTTAAATTTGTCTTTCTCCTTCAAAACAATTGAATACTTTTGTTAATTTTTGCTACCACCCATTAAAACTAACACACTGACCCCAAGTTATCTGTATATTTTGGTCAAAAACATTTGACTGGGAACATAGCTGTTCCTGAATATATGATCATAGTGTTTGTACCTGAAGTAGTGTTTTAGGCACATATTCCAGCAGTTTCACTGGCTATGCATTAATTTAAGTGTGTCTTTTATTACAGTATGCAGATCCATACTATGGTGTGTCATCCTAAACTAATCTGTTACTTCAATTTCAGTATGTGAGACAGAAGCAGCAAAAGTTTATCAGCTATCACTAGAAGAGCACCTCCAGCCTTTCAAAGACAGCATGGAGCAATTCATTAGTCAAGGTAAATAATGAAACGTCACTTAACCTTTTCATGACATTTCAAAGGAAAGTTATGGGAACAATGTTTATACGTTGTGGGAAAGGGACTGTTTATTTTGGCATCATAGAAAGATGAGGATTAGTTTAATCAGATGCCACACAGTTCTAAAAGATTTGCAAAATGATTCCGTTGTACTGTAGGTGACTCACTCTCTTTTGCATGACAGGAAAGACAAATGCTATTGGCTTGAGTGCATGATCTGATAAGTTCAACATTCCAGTAGAAAACAATTTTACAACTTTTGTTCCTTGAAAAATTATTGAAGCTGGATCTGTTTCATTAACTTCCTTCCAAAGAGATAATTCTCTTGTATGCGCCAAAAACATGGAGTAAGCATAGCAAAAGTAGTTAAAGGTTTTCCAGATATAAGGCAAATGCATATGAAATACTTGGATGTGATTAGTGGAAAACACTGCAAGAGAAAAGATATTAGAAATATCCACGATGAACTGGCATCCTGAGTGCTAGAAGGAAAACACTTTAAAAATGAATAGACTATGCTTTCAATGCTTTACTAGACCCTTCTTTTGCAAGACTGTAGGAGGTATAGATAACTTTAATTTTTGACTAGCAGTATATCAGAGCATCTCTTGAAATACTACTCTGAAAGAGTACACTCTGTATTGACCAATTCACTTTTTGATACAAGTTAGAATTCAATGCATCAGGGTGACAACGGCCTGATGAGTACACCGATGTAATTTTAGCTTTCTTGACCACTTTGCTGCTCCTTCTGCTTTGATATTGCATTTTATAATAGAAGACAGACCTGATACCTCCTGAACAGGTAAGTTATGTGAAAAGGCAGTTTCTAGTGCTGATTCAATGGAGCTGTCAGTAATTTGTTAGCCTAGAGCTGTGTTAATGAGCTATCTTATATAGAAATCATTATTAACTGAATGTGTATTATGTTTGAGGCGCCAGTCAGATATGCATTTATCTCTTCTTGGTTAGAATATCCAAGATGACCATCTATCCGAACATTATAAGAAGTGGAGTACATATGTTCTAGTATATACTGATCCATGCTATAGGACTCTCAATTACAGTGAATAAATTGAACAAAACCATCATTTTGAACCATCAAATGTGAACTGATGTTTTCTAAGACAAATGTCTATAGGCCAAACCTGGCAAACAGGATGTTGTCTCTAGCAATAGTAGGTATGAACTGCTTTAAAACTGGAGTCTGATTATGTACATGACATATAAATGTTACATTAGTGACATGATCAAACATGTAGCAAGTGTTTTACATTAGGTTTATATTATTATTTATATATATAGATAGGGGACAATCAAATCACAAGTTGGTCTGAAAGAGATCACTAACGGTATACTGTAAATCAAGCCATATGTTTGCATATTTACCTTAATAACAGAGTAGGAAATCAAACATGAGGATTATATTTCATCAGACGTATATCTGTTAAATTTCTTTCACTTCTTTTAGGAGCCATACTTCTAGAAGTATCTGACTCTATACTTTAGCTTACTTTATGATTTCTGACTACGACTTCCAGAGCATAATTATATATAAGCTATACAGTAATCTGTTCTGTTTTTGCAAGGATATGCAATTTCCTTTCTTGATTATGTATCTGTATTTTAGGAAAGTGAGGAAAAAGAGAAAAAAAAAAAAAAGAAAAAGAAATGTATCTCATCCATTAAGAACTTTGCTGTGTTCCCATGTTAACAGTGGATATTGTCGGGTGGTTGACAAAAGGAGAAACCCATAATGTCACTAAAAATATCATTGTTGCATTTTAATGAAAAGAATTGGAAATGTGTATTGTGAACACAGTGAACTGTGACTAAACAATTTCTACATTTATTTAAAACTCTAAGGCACATTTGCAGAATTCTGTCCCAATGTAAGAAAGACAAAGGTTAACATATAGGAAAAAAAGAATCCCTGGTTAAGTTCCAAAAATAAAGTAATTTTAAATACCTTTCATTATTAAATCCTTTGTTTTTACTTCATGGGATTGAATTCAGACTTGAAAGAGGCCATGTTTAAAGCAGGATTTCGCTTTCCTGTTCAGTGTTTGACAGGCTTTTGATCTAGATATTTTTTCTAAGGGCTTTTGTTGTTTATGTAGACATAATCGATGAGTCTTTTCAGCTAGACTGCACACATGATCATTTAGAAAAACAGAGGGACAATTCTTGGCACCTTTTGGGGATTTGTGTTTATATAACATATGCTCTGGGCAAAGAAAAATCAAGCTTTAAGTTTTTATCTTTTCAAGTTCCAGTTTCTCTAAAGTCAGAAAAAGTTTTAACTTATAATTCAGATGAAAAGCATTTTTCATAGGGTTGAATAATTTGGCATGTTTATATGATGCCTTTTCAGAGTAGATATCTTGTGTGCATAATGGGACCCAAAAGTTCAAAGTAGCTAGTTATTTACAGCATATTCGCTTATACTTGTTGCTAGCAGCTAAAATGGAAAATGGTTTTCCCATAGGCAAGAAAACTTGGACATCAAATTAAATATCCTTGGCAATGGGTTAGAAAGGCACTGCTTTATAAGAATAGTTACTGTCTGGCACAGTTATATAACTTTGAATTAAGTTACTGTAACTAGTCTAGCTGATTGTTACTATTGATGTATTAATAAAAAATCTTTTTTTAACATTAACACTTTTATTAAATTCATGAGACACAAAAGGTTGTATATTACTAGCTTACTTGTAAAGATTATTTCATTCGAAAGATAAAGAAAGGGAAGAGGCAAGAATGTGTTCAGAGTCATAACGTTTTAGATGAAAATGCTAGTGGTATATATGATTGCGGCTGTTCAGTATTTGCCTTGCCAGCCTTGTCAGTAGGCTTAAATAATCAGCATATTCATTAAATATGCAAATTAGTGAAAGGATGCCAGTCCTTTTTCTGATGGACTTCAGGGTCATTCCTAAAGTGATCTTTTTACTTAACAGAAGATCAAACTACCTGTCTGATCCTCTCTACGCTGGCTTAGTGGATATTTGCAAGTATGCTTTATCCTGTGCATTTGATTTCTGAGGTTCTATGTGCCTCAAAACCTCCAAGGCAATCCTCTCTGTTCTCCCATGTTTTCTGTCCTCTTTTTGGGTCCACATGCTGCAAATCATCAATCACAAAGTATATAATGTGGTTCTTTTGTTTTCACAAATGTTAATAATTTTTTCCTGAAATTCTCCATTGCCACAGGGTTTAAAAAGGGAAAAGGAAAAAAAAAAAAAAAAGAAAAAAGAAGAGCTACTTTGAAAAAGGAGATTGGAGAAAAATTGTCAGAAAATACAAGACTTTTAAAAATTATATTGTTTTGTTTGTTACATATTTCTAACCATTTCTTTAAGGGTTTCCAATATTTGAGTAATATAAAATATGTGTAAAATTTAGTAGAACAATGGTCCTTTTCCAATGAAAAGTTATTCAGGCCAAACTGTAGGAATCTAAAAAGTACTATTTGCATCTCCCCAATATAGGGTATATATTCACTGAAGTTTTCTGTCCTTGAGTTACTCCCCACAAGTTATCACAATATGAATAAGAGATATTGCAAAGGAAAACACTATTTGGGAACCTTGTCTCCTTTGTTCTTTATGTAGTTGTGGATGGATAGGGACACAAAAACATCAGAGATCACATCTGCCAGTTTAGAAAGCTTCAGAAATCACTTATTTTCCTGGGGGAAATGTGTCTGACACATGGGAGGGTGGGGAAATACTGAGGGCGCTAATCATCGTGCAATTTGTAGAGGAATTTCATTAGCAGTTAGTAATCCTTTAACTTTGTCCCCATTTGATAGGATAGCCAGCTCATGTTGAAAGAATTGTGTGTTCATGAGCCACAAATGAGTCTCAGTCCCCAGGTTTTAACTGTGGTTAACTTTGCAGTGAAAAGCAGTCTTTGGGTGTTTGCTGTTGGGACTCCAGCTAGGCTGTGCATTCTTGTCAGCCTGATAAGGCAGGAAACTTATGATAGGAGGGAGCAACCATCACTCCCTCGGAAAAGTAAGTCTGGTTTGGGAACTGGGAAGAGGCAATATGTTGGAATCACAGCTTTTCCGAGATTCTATAAATTGTGCAAATGTCACAGACTTCAAATCTGAGCAAGTCATCTGATATCATATTCAGAAGCTAAACCAATATAATTAGTTTTAGACTTTAGAAAAAGCATTATAGTGCAGGAAATTTAAGTACTAGAATGCATTGTTTGTAGAAGAAGTAAAAACATAATTTTCTGATGTTTATCTAGTTCATCTAAAATCTTTGGGAATAATTCCAGTATGACTGTAAGTTTGGGAGCACAAGGTAACCATGCAAGCTTTGGTGCCTTCTAGTCTAATTTTGCAAAATTCTGCAGTTCTGCTCTTGTTAGTGAATGCCAGCCCCAGGTTTCATTCTGCTGGACCCAAGAATACAGACTCTTCTCCAGACCCAAATTCTAGCCACATCCTTGTGATCTTGCAGAATAAAGATGCTAAAATTGTCCTCTTGGGTGAACTGTCTGTAACCATCTTTCTCTTTTGCCAGGAGGAGCATTCAGGAATCCAGTTTCCAAACCCTTAGTAAATGAATGTATAAATCACAAAGTGTGCTGTATTTATCGCTGTAGCTGCAACGAGATAGTTGGCCGTGACTTGTTCTTTTAGTTCAAGCAGCAAAAGGCTGTGCATCATCAAATGATGGATTGTGAATGAGACTAAAGCATCAGACTGAATCTTGGATGGCTGAGTTCAGTTCCTGGCTCCAGAAGTACTGTAGATGATTGCGAAATGAATGCTGCTAGGGTAATCTTAATTCTGGCATTTTCTAACCCAGAATGATTGATTTTGCAGATTCCAT
Organism: Ciconia boyciana; assembly: GCF_034638445.1. Classification (NCBI taxonomy): domain Eukaryota; kingdom Metazoa; phylum Chordata; class Aves; order Ciconiiformes; family Ciconiidae; genus Ciconia; species Ciconia boyciana. The sequence goes on from NC_132936.1 coordinate 87,120,850, forward strand.
TTTCTTTAAATGTTGCTTTTATAATTTGATTAAGGGAGAACATAGCACTATTTAATAATTTTTCTAAAAATAATTTGAGAAAATATGACTAAAACACCATTAGGAATATATATGAATAAATGTTTTTGTTTTTCTTTTTTTAAAAAATGCACAGAACATTAAAGGGTTGGATATTGGTAGATTTATGTGGAAACATTCACTTTAAATATTATTATTATCAAAATATACTCATTACTAAAATTTAAAAAAATCCGTTTTTTTATTTTAGAAGAAAATGTTGGAAGGATATGAAAAGCGAGCAACGTAAAGTCACTAGAACAAAAGATGAAGGGATTCACACTTAAACAATTTAATTCCATGAATGTTTACATTTTTATGTTAGTATTCTTTTTGTTGGATTATTGAAAGAGCTTTTAAAAGTTGTTCTTTGAGTGCTGAAGTATTTTTTTAATCTCATACTGACATCTTAATGCTAATAAATAGTTTAACGTCAGTATTGTATAAACTTGTCCCTACCTCAGATGTCAGCACCTCCCTTGGTGTGCATTATTACATAATAATCCTAATTCAGATTGTGTTGTATTTGCAGCACTAAACAGGCTTCACTGAATTAGCCTCACCTTGCCTCAAAGTCCATGAAAGGCCAAACCTTTAGACTGGGGCCGGCAGCTGTTTGTGCCTTTGGCACAGGACCTCAAATAATTTTCGTAGGCATCAGTACAATGACTGCAGACAGCACAGGTGTGGTAGAGTAAAAAAGGTATGTCGGCATCACTTGAGAACAGATCAATGCATGAGTGTCACAATAACGTGATACAAGTAATCCACCCCAAAATATTCTGAATAAATGCAGCAGATTACTGAAATTACCAAAAACCTGTGGATAGTTGGGGGGGGGGATGATGAATTCACATTTTAAATCTCTTCTCCAATAAAATCCAAAATGTTTTCAAATAAGATTGATTTTACCACATAGTTCTTGGAATGGAGAAGGAAAAATAAGAGGAAGGCATTAAGGCATTAAAGCTCCTTCATTAGCCCTAATCACTATGGCATGACATGTTCTTCAGCACTGCAGAGTCCAGGCTCACAGCTGAAGAGCCTTCCTTTTTAAATCAGGCCTGAAGTCTCTTGTAGTACCTTTACTGTACCTAATAGCATATTTAGTCCTCAGTATGCTAGCTAACTGCATGTCTGTTTAGTGCCTAGTCCTGACCTGACTGAGACCTTTGAGCAGTGTAGGATTTTAGAATCAGTAGCAAGGAACATGGGGTGAGGACCTCAAAGATGCACATGAAATACAATGTATTTTACTTCTGTGAATGTGACATATGACAACATTATAGTGAGTAGTCACTGAATGCACATAACTAAGTATGATGGAGTGATTTTCTTCTTTTTTTTCTTTTTTTTTTTGAAGTGTTCCACTTCTCCCTTCACTCAGCTGACAGCAGATGTCATCTTTCAAAGGGTGGCAAATAGCCTATCTTCTTACCAGACTGCTGCCTGATAGATTAAAAGAGGACACAAATAGCAAAATGTGGAGAGAGTTCACATCTTGAAACACAGCGTGTATGAGGGGTAGATAGGACTTTTCCTGAGGGTTTTTGTTGTTATTATTAATTAATATAGTTATTAATTTGAAAAGTCAGTCTCCTTTTATAGAGTCTGTTGTTGTTAAGTTGAATTTTTTTTAACTTTCAACAAAGATCAACTTTCAGTGCTCATGTATTCACTGAGAGTTTAAGCTGTGGTTCCATAGATATTGGTCATAATCTATGGGGCTAGCACATAATTTGAGTTGTTCCTGTTGTGTGAGAGTGTAAAGTCATTGTGAAGTGCAATTGGTTGGAACCAATATAAATGTTTATGTGTTTAACTTATCGTACATGTTGAAAAAACTGGAACAACATAATTAGGAAAATGTCCAGCATATTAGATGCTGTATCCCCAGTTATCTTCAAGAAACTGGGGTCTGAATGAAGTATTAAAATGTTCTTTTTCATGTATGTATGAAAATTTTAGAAAATGGGGGAGAGGGAGTTGATAGTCTTCATGCTCACAACCTTCTATGAATTTGTCATAGGAAATACAGAAGGATGTAAGACTCTTGCTAGGATTTCTTCTCTTGCAAATCTTTCTTAGCATGAATGTACCCGAACATAAACCATCCAAATGTACTTGGATCTTTGTTCAGTGTAAACAGAAATTCTCAAAGCTATAGCAACGTAGCTCTGATGACTCATTGAAAAAGCATTGTATCTGTCAAAACCGCCCCCCCCCCAAACAAAAAAAAAACACAAAAAACAAAACTGGCTCCACTTGAAAGTTACTGGAAAGCACATTCATAGTTAATGATAAACAAATACTAGTTAACACTTTAAATAAAAAGAGTGAAAAAAGCAAAAATATTTAGGACATAGACAAGCAGATGAAAGGATTCTTGTTGCCTTCCATCTGAGATTACTCAGATGTATTCCTGTATTCAATTACCTGAGAAGATGTGATATTCCCTTAAGAGAGATCAGGAGATCAGAAGGGATGGCAGTTTCGTGCATCTTCTTACTCATAGCCCTTTGAAACTGGTTCAGCAGAAATAGCTTAAATTGCAACAGGGTTTGGGGCCAGACGGTGACTACAGACAGTAATCACTGGGTCAAGATCACACCACAAACCAACAACAAAACATTCTGGTGGAACAAAAGCTCTGAGAGGGCGTTTGAATGCTGTTTGAGTAGACCTACAAGGTCTACTTGGAATAATTTCTGAATCGGAACCAAAGGGTCCAACTTGTTTTGCAACTATGCTTATTTAGTACATTTGCATATAAAGGACACTGATAATTCTTATTAACTGCTAGCTTTGAGTCTATTTTTCTCATTAAATTCCTGTTATTATTGCATATTCAATTTTAAGCTTAAAGTTTTAATGCTTTTTTTAAACAAAGCCACTAAGCACAAGCTCCTGCTGTCATTTAAAAATTAATGATCATCTAACTTTTCTTTACAAACTTCCCCAAAACCGACTTCCATTTTGATAGTTTCCATCTAAAATGGCTACTTAGTTCTTCCCAGTGCCACTCATGTTCCCAACCACATTAGTCTTATTAAATAAAACATGCAAATAGAACAAACAACAACAAAATCCAAAAATTGAGGCCAAACACATTCAGAAGTCTAAAGTGGGGGGAGAAAGAGGTTTTTCTCAAGAGCTTTCTACTGATCCTGGTGTCTTTGCTATTTTGCTTTGGTATTTCAAGGTATTTCAAAACACAGCATTGAACAGTATGCTGATTGCCAAATAAAATAGCTGTAAGTATTATTTTGGGGTTTTCTCGGGGCATTTAAAAGTACATGTACTACCAAGGAGAATGGAGGAATTTTCTTAGTAGCTCTGGCAGAGGTCTTGTAGACTTGAACCTTAGACCCTAATAATACCAGTGTAACTACATGCCCTTGCTTGTGGTGGTTGTTCATCCAGTATTTTCTCTCCCTATCTTAATTTTCTTTCTGTCTTAGTCACATGCATGAGATACCTACAGCAGGTATCATGGCCTCTCTCAGGCACCTCAGGTCCTCAGATCTTAGTGGAGCTGGGTCAGCAGTGATAGATCAACTGCCTGACGTTTCATACACTTTTTAAGAAAGTCTATCCCTCAATTTTGTTTTTAGTTTCATTTTGTTGGGATTTCTTTTGAGTTTGTGGCTCTGCCAGAGGAGATATTTGGTATATTTTCGAAGTCCCAGCTACTATTCACTCAGCACCACTGTGGAAAAAAAAAAAAGTCCTCTTTAAAGATCCTGATAAATCTACCACAAGGGTTTATAAAAGTGTTAGAAATAGTTTTTTCTTTTTCAGTAAAAAGGATTTCTAAAAATTCCACTGCTTTTCGATAGTATATATATAGCACAGGGGCAGAATAGTCCCAGTTTAAAACAGTTGTTCTAAGTCTTTGACCTCCCAGTTAGTCTTAGGTCAAATATTTCTTAAGATTTTTAAATCCTCTAGAAGAGATGATAAAGAGTGAAATGTTGCACTTTCAAACAAGAAATTGCAACAATTGATAATAGAGACAACAGATGTTATATGCAAGATCTGTCCATACAGAAAATAGTCTGTACATACAGAAAATAGAAATATTCATGTCAATAACTTTTTTAAAAATCAGATTTGATGCAGAAGGTATAATGGTTAATTTTGGAGGAGACTAATATAGAAAGTTTATTGGACTGAAAATAAGAAGATACTTGGCAATGTTCTTAGTTCACAGAATAGCTTGATTCCTGCAGTGATTTTAGCATAATAGGTCCGAAATGTCACTTGCCATTGAGGTCAGAGGGGAGAATTTGTGGTCAAAAAATGGCTTTTATGTCCTTACCTTTTAACTGCTCTTAATTTAATTTAATCTTCTAGGCTTCTTAAAGAAAAAAAAAAAAGGAGTATTTGTAGAAAACTGAATTATACTGTTCTGCTAAAGACCATTATTTTCTAGAATGCCTGTGTATACTTCTCACATTCAGTTTTGTGAGATGCTTCAGATTTTCATAAATGCATAGGTCACTTTAGTATGGCTATTCATATATGTGCCTTTGCAGAAGTTTACATGTAATCTTTGCAGGACTCTAATCTAAAAGAATTGGAAGAGCAAATGGGGAACAATGGCATGTATCATTTTGGAATGTAGGTATATGCTGATAACCACAGAGCTTTTGTGAATTAAGTTAATTAGACTTCATTTGTGAGGCCTCGTTGGAAAGCTCATTTTGAATTGCATGAAATCAAGTTTTATGCCTCAATTATAAAACATCAAGCAGTAAATTAAAGCAAATATAAAAAGTGATAAGATAGAAAATAGAACATCTGATATGTGGAAATTTTGAAGAAATACATATACCCTTTAGTTAAACGAATTGATTGAAGAGTCTTGGATATAGTACAGTCCTCATCCTTGGTAAGGAATGACGTAGGGAGGAAGGAATGTACTTGAATTTTGACCAAATATATAAAGTATTTAGGAAGTATAGACCTTGCTCTAAAGGGAGCCCATCTTTAAATAATCTGAAGGTATCTTAATGGAAAAAGCAGGCAAACAGTGGAACATCATCCAACAAGAAGGCATTAAAGATGCTTGCAAAAGAAAAAGTAAAAAGATAACTAATTCAGTATATGTCGTAAATAGTAGATAAGGCTGCTTTGCCCCATGAGAGGTCACTTTCACTCTAAAATGTTCTTTTTTGATATGGCAATGTTTTTCAATATGACCTGAGATTATTTTTCAACTACATCCTTTTAAGTAGATTTTACAGAATATATATCCCTTCAGGATTATGAGAGTTGCATATAAAGCCCTACAATATATTGAGTGTATGCAGGCAGAGATATAAAACAAAGTTTTACCTCTGTTTACTGATGCATTACATGAAATATAGTGGCTAGTATTTGCTGGTATGATACAGTCTTTAATAGATTTGGAACAGTGTATTTGGAGGTGGCTTAGTAAGTTAGTGTCAGGGATCAAGAAAACTACTCTTAGCAGGGGGTTGGAGAAAAGATGATGAGTCAATAAAATAGGGAATATTTTCATCTGGGAAAGATAACTGACCCAAGAGCGGGAACTCCTATAACTGTCAGAAAAACCTGCAAGCAGTCACTGCTATGGTCAGCTGATGGATTCCGAATACATATGAAAGCAGATATGGCTTCTGGATGACTATAAGACATCTTTTAATGTTTTTCAAAGAAAATCAATAAGACTTTCCAAAGTAATCTTTCTTCTTGAGGATAGAGATAGAGAGAAATTTTAGTGGCAGAACGGAGCACTCAGATGTGCTCAGCTGCCGTGGTATCCCTGGAAATGACCAATTTTCCTGTATCAGCCATTGCCATGGTAGGATCACTGTGGAGCGGGTAGGGATTTTCTCCTTTCTACTTTACCTGTTGGAGGAGTTCTCTTTTGTAAAAGGAAATACACTTTTCTCCCAAGACTGTTCTCCCAAGGTAGACACCTTGCAGCTGGTACTTAGCACTTAATTGATATAGGCTGCCAAGAAGGAAGAATGCCAAACGGGAGCTTTTCAGGCACTCTCTTTACAGTTGTGATGAACTGCTTTGGAGGAACAAGTAACAGTAAAGGTGCATTATATTGAACGAACTGGTAAAGTCTAATGCACTCTGGGACACTTCAACTGAATCTGTCACGACTCTGAATTTTTTTTCCTCCCCTACTCAAACAGGAAAAATGAGTTGAAAGCAATTTACCAATGAGGTGATTAGTACAGAGCAAAATACCAATAACCACTAATATCAGGTGATCATACTAGTGTTCCAGAAGTTATAGGAATCTCCAGCTGCTTCAACATCTCATAGTTATTTCATTGTATCCAGGTGACTTTTGTGTTTCTGAGAACAGGCGGCTTTCTTCCCTTGCTGGTTAAATCTCAATGCATGCCTTTGACTAGCCATTGTCCACAGCTTTCAGATGTTTACTGTATACTAGTGCAAAAGCAGTCATCTGAGTATTTTGTTTGGACAGGGACATATCCCTTAGTGTACATATCGTATTGTCTTCTCTTTCACTGGTGCCACCTGTTGTCTTGTGGAAGCAGAATTGTTTTCATAGTGTTCTTTAATTTTTTTTTTTTTTTATGCCTACAAAAGTAAGGAAGCACATGGATTGCAAGACAGATTTACACTTGAATAATATCCTTTTGATAACATGCAAAAGATTTAGAAGTGTCATCACATATTTGGAACAGACTACAAGGGAATTCTCTTTTAGAGAAAATTCTTTCCTTGCAAGACTCTGTTTAATGCCAAGAGGTGATCTGATGCAGGATGAAATCTCTCTCTGGGTATAGTAGCTGCCTTACGCATATGTACTTATTACTTTTTTAAAAAAAGCTATTACATGCACCTGCATCATTCAGGGATTCTCAAGGTTCTTTTCATTGTGTAATACCCATTCTCTACGAAATGATTAAAAGTACAGATACCTGAAGTGTTTGGTTTTTTTTTTTTTCCTTCCTCTCTGGACCATAGTAACCTCCATTTAATTGAAACAAAACTTGCTCCAGAATGAGGACGTTCTGACATGCTTTGATAAGTCTAGTATAATATGTTGTACTTGGACTCTTTCAAAAAGTAAATTGTGTAATTTTTGCTCCATTGTTGGTGGGTAAATAATTGTTTGTAAGCATGTGCAGAACAGTTGAAATAAGCAAGAAAAAAAACAAAACTAGACAGCTCAGATGATGTTATATCCCATTAATCCTGGAAATTATAAAAATAATTATATCCTACGAATATGATGTATGTACTAAAAGACTGTCCTAGGCTGGAACATGCTAGCCTCCATTTCCAAGCATTGTTTAACTGAGAGGAGTCCAAATTACATTTTTCAATAACAGAATTATTTTTTTTTTAAAGTTGTATCCACAGATACTTAGTGAAAGTGTTAATGCAGAATTAGATACTGGATCTCCCTTCATCCAGGGAGTCTGTGTGCAGTTTCTTCTCTCTTGCACCATATGGCTTTAGAAGTCATACCTTGACTTTCAGGATTGAAGTATGAAGAGAAAAAAGATATTAATGAAATTCTGTCAAAGCTGCCAGGTTTCACCTGGTTTCATATCCAAAGCAAGGCAAGGCTTTCAAGAAAAACTCTAAGTCAGCCCAGATTCACTCAGCACTGGGCCCAAGTTCACTCAAAAGGGTTGTGAGCCCCCACAAACCTTTTGAAGAATCTGGGCTGAGTTTCAAGTCGGTACTGAAACCTGTAATCAGGCAGGCTTCACGTGCTCTTGAATTTCCTTGAGAACACTTACCCAGCTCTCCCTCCAGTTTTCTGTGGTTTGCTGGGATTTTTTTCACTTTCAGCAAAACAATGATGGAGCCCAAGTCTTCAAGTAATGATTACTAAATACAATGTTTGCTGCTGCAAACATCCAGGCACTGCTCACCCTACTCAGCAGCCTACATTACTACTAATAAAAAGCATTTGCAGCATCAGACCTAGCTCTGATCCTTGTTCTGACTAGGGAATGAATAGGGAAACTCCATTTGTGTATCTCTGCTACAGATTTCACATGCGTATTTTAGTGTTAGTGTATGTTTGTAAAGTGCAATTGATTGAAACATTGTAACAGAAAAACAGTGGTTATCTTTGTTCCCTAATAATTGCATTGCCTTTCTCATTTTTGCCAAATTTTAAATCAGGATTTTCTTTTTCAAAGGTGGTGTGTCTACAATGTAAAAAAATAATTTTAATGAATTATTATTGTAGAGCTATGTAGGGAAAGCGGAATGAAAAATAGCTTAAAGTTTTATTGTTCTTTTTTAGATTTCTTTATAAATTCTGTACCATTGACATTTGTTTCCAGGATAGTTCAGAGCCTTTTCATGTCCCAAAACCCACTGATTCTTGGGAATCCTAAAATTCTCCTTGCAAATTAGCAGACCAGTAGTCCAGCAGACTGAAAAGGGGAATCGAGTTCCAAACTAAAAAGCTTTTGGCTAAAGCGTGCAGATCTTAAATGGGATTTAAGTTGTGCTACCTGAATGACTATATAAATCTCACCTAAGCACACATGCACAGAGCAGTTTGTACTATGGCTTTGCACATTGGTGACGCCTAAGTTAATATGCATGTTCTTGTAGATTTTGTGTATGAGAATACCTATCTAAGTTAAGTTAAATGGGTACAAAATAAAATATGAGAGAACACATGGAAAATAGATAGTTTTTTCACCAATGTGTGGCAATGACAGTTTAGTATTTTAATTTCCTTCACATGATCACCAAATGATAATTTTCTTCATATAAAAACAGTCATGTTTTCAACGTGGGCCCTCTATAGCTTTAGTACTTCACTAACTGATGTGCATACAGGGACATGGTGTGTTCAGGGAGAGGGAAGAGAGCTTTTATTTGTAACTATCTAGCAACTTTTAGAAAAGCTGTAAGGCTGAATCCTTCCTGCTCTTTGCTCAGCTTTTCCTTCTCTTGGTAGACCAGTTCCCATATTTGTTAAGTTTTCAGAATCATTCTTTAAGATCTGTTTTTAAGTCACTTTCATGACTTGGTAGTTATTTATATCACTGCAACTTTTTTTTTTTCTTTAATTTGCAAAACTTGCTTCGAGGTTTTTTTGTGGTTGTGGGGTTTTTTTAATAAGGATATCAAAATTAATGCAGTTTTGTGGGGGTTTGGGGTGGTTTTTTTGTTGTTGTTGTTTTTGTTTGTTTGGTTTTGGTTGGTTTTTTTTTTCCTCTTAGAACTGATGTACAAGAGTATATCCTCAGGTGGTTTCTATACATTTTATACATGACATATTTACAATGAACATTATCCTGAAACAACAACTTTCTCTTTCATCTTGTAGCTAATTCTTTGATTGTATTTTTACAGCTAAAATAGACCAAGAAAATGAAGAGAAGTCACTGACAGAAGCACATAAAAGGTAAGAAAGAACAATGCAGTAAAACCTTTCTTTGAAAAATAAGTTCTGGTAGAAGTTGCTGTATTGGAAGCCAGCATTATCTTATTTTTGAATAGTGAAAGAAATGCACTCAGAAAACTAAGTGATATTTATTTATTGTCAATTTTAATCTGACAATTAGGAAAAAAAATTGAAGGAATATAGACACGTAGCCTATCTTTAGAGAAATATTGCACATGACTCCTGTCTTTCAGAAAATGCATGTACCTTATGTAAAAACAAATTCAGAATATACCATTTGGACTGAGAGAAAACTGTTCATACTACACCAGAACCATGGTGATTTGACAGACATGTAGCATTCCCCAGACAACTAATATTCATTAGGTACCACTTCCTGTGCTTATAAAATATCTGCTTTAAAATAAAGAATGGAAATCTGTTTTTTAATATACTAATGATATGTATAATTAAATGTGACTTCCTTAGTAGAATTGCTAATACATCTTCAAGTAGCTTTTTGTGGCAAAAAGCAAAATACCTCATTAAGTTTCATTACAGATGTGTGCAGTTGAGAGAGTTTTCAAAATTGGGAACTTCACTGCATTGCTCAACTTGTGGTTTCTTCTGATTTTTTGGCAATGTTCTCCAGAAGCAGTGTTTAAACGGGACAGATTTTTATCTGTCCCAGCAAAAGACCAAAATATGACACACACCATTTATAGTCCAAATTTAGTGAAACTGACAGTCTGCGTTTGTTTTTCTTTCACTAAAAATAGCATCTTCCTTTTGTACTAGCTACAGCTGCCACTTGAATATATGCTAATGAATATATTCGTTATATATTCCCAGAGCTGAGAAGTCTCTCACTAGGATTCCCGTAAAATATACCACTAAAAGGTTCTAGTTTTTACTATGGTTTATTAGCCATGCTATGGCCCCAATGCCCAAATTTGCTACCTGCTGTAATGCCACAGTGCAGTTGACATCTTTCCTGGTACAGCACCACGTTTTCTCTCTATTCCCTTGGGCCGTTTACTAAAGATAGTACCTGAAAAAGAAGCTAAGGGGAGAGTGGATGTTCCTCTGCCACAGGAAGCTCCCTCCTTACTTGTAAGGAGATGGTAGGTCCTTGAGTGGTACATCAGTGATGCAGGATCATGATGGAAAAAATGGAACAAAGGGAGTATTGCTTTGGCTTAGTATCATACCTCTTGCTCAAGTATATGAAAGGCATTCCTGAAATTTCTTAGGTTTGTTTAACTGCTGAGTTACATAATTCTTATCCTTAAAAATTTCCTTCACAATAAAACTTTGAGAGAAGAAACTGCTGTTAGGAGAAGAAATTTTTGTGATCTCTGACGGCTCTTTTAAGGAAACTGTTTCTCCTGTGGAAACTGGATTAGACTACATGTCCAAAGCTGACAGATATCTAAGGACAAGGGGAATCTGCAATCCAGTCAGAAAATCTTGTGACCTGTTACTGTCTTCTGGGGTCTAATTCACTCTCCATTCTTATTTTTTTTTCCCTGACTGCACTGGAACCATCATATCAAAAACTTCCTATTGGTATATCTAGCATCCACAATATGGGGGAAGAAAGCAAACTGCTCCCTGGATTCTCATTCAGCTTGGTCTGCTCCTTCTGACTTGTGCTAACTCTTTCTTCTCCCCCTATGTTGAGTGCAGCAGCTCCTTTTACATAGTCATTTGTCAAAGAAGAAAATTCAGCTTCTTTGTTCCTCTTTACCGTGAATATCTAGCAAGGATAACATCCCATGCAAAACCTTTTGTGGAACACATGAGGAATTATGCTAGGACAACATTAGAGCAAAGTTATTTTTTACTATTGTTTAGGCTACATTTCTCTTTCTTTCTTCCTTCCACCTTCCCACTGAAATTCTTAATCGGATTAGTGGTATTTGTTAAAATATTGAAGACAGCTTCATGGTATAGTTTTAGTATTATGTATATTTATTTCACTAAGATCTTTAATTTGGCTTAGAAATAAAATGCTTGGGATCTTTTTTGGCAGGGGATGGGTGAAAAAGATGAGAACTTTAAAAGCTAAATAAAAGATTAGTTACATTTGGTTAATCATAGGTAGAACAGCAATGCATGGGATGACTAGACAAGCAGGTAGTGCAAGGAAAAGTGATGGATTAGATGGAGCAAAATTAATGTGATTAATGTGCTTAGATTTTCCTTTTTGAAGTGGATAACTTCAGCCCGTGTATAAGTTCAGGTCTACCCCACGATAGCATTTCTTTAGCTTTCAGTAAAAACTACACATTTTCCTTTTTTTGTTTTGTTTTGGTTTTTTTTGTTAGTTTGGGCACAACTGATATCTCCATAAAAATATGAAAATCTAAAAGAAAAGCTCTTGCAGCAATAACAACAAAAATGTTTCTAAAATGAATAATGATTTGGGGAAAATGCAGCAATGTGTATTTTAGAAAAGCTCAGTTGTGCAATAGATGAGCTGAAATGGAAAGTTAATCTTCCACACAAAATAAAGACACAGAAAATGGAATGTCTGCTCCAAGGACTCCATACAGTGTATAGCTGTTCATTTGTCACAAGTGAGAAAATGTTTAATCGGTTTTGAAATGATGTATTCTCTCTTTATTTATCGTGTTTAGTGACTTTAAGAGTGTCAGTATGTAAAGTGTTTATCCAAGGAATGGATTTCTGGCACATGGATAAAATGAAAAGTGAAATGTTTAGTTCGCAATAGGCATATGTTCCAAGATCTCTCTGAGTAAGTATCCCGAGATGAGAAGAAAGCACACAGGTCTGTGTTTATCTAGCTTACGCAGGCAGACAAGGAAGGCTCCAGCCTGGTATTAACACTGAAGTGACATGGAATGTCTTCACCAAACCCCAAACAATTACATCATTCCCTTAACAATATTGATAAAGTGTAATAAAAAAGAACCTGGCAGTTTCCAATTAGATCCTTATTGCTAAATACTTGAGAAACTGTGAAATACTTGACAAGTTAAAGTAAAAACCACTGTTTTGGGGGGAGGGGAAAGAAGTAAAACAGGAGAGGAAGAGGAGGGAAAGAGATGCTGCTATATTTTAGGAGTCCACAATTTGGCGCTTTTTTTAAATTTTAGATTGTCTTCTGTCCCAAGATGCATAGCTATATACTCAGTTCATACAGCTGTATATAACATTTAAACCACTTTATAATTAAAATTTAGCATCTTTGAAAACTGGGAGATACAGCACACTTTTCACCAAGCAACAAATACGTTCTCTGTTTTCTGTATTTTCATTTACTTAGCTTTAAATATCTCTAATCTTTCAAGATGTGATTTTCTTTAAGCAGGGAGAAAAAATTAGAAGCACTATTGTTTCCAGGTATGCTTAATACAATTTTAGAATGAGAGAGAGTTTGATTACAGTATCCACAGCAAGCAGAAACCAAGATTGCATCAAAGTTATTGTCAAAAGTAGTATGATAGACGATGTCTCGTCTACCATGCTAGGATAAAAGGCAATAGCAACAGCAGCAACATAACCTTGCTGGTTTATAATTGTAAATGAGCTAGTTACTCGTCTTCTTGCACTTCGTTCCTGAAGAAGCAACGGCTAAACAACCTGACTAGAATTACCAGAAACGGCAATCAGTGAAGCTGAAGGTCCTAATTCTCTGCCTTGTTACCTCTATTCAGCTGGATAGCTATGAAGGAATAGCATGTAGCTTTATTACTTTCTTATAATACCTTACCCAGTATTGTGTTCTGATCTCCTTGGAAGGCTTCCAGATTAGGGTCTTTTTTTAGAAGAAAATACATCCAGATTGTAACACTGATCTCTCTTCCACTGCAATAGTTAAGATGATCTTTTTCTTCCCCTCTACCTGCAATGATTCATCTCTTCTTGAGATAACACCTCGGGAATCATTCACAAATTGAACTGGAGATGTTTGGTTTAGACCTGAGACACAGTCAGATGATCTTCAATTCTTCCTGCTATCTCTCAGTCAATGAAGCATCAGATTCTAAGTTCAGTCCAGTAGCACTGAAAATTGCTCAGTTTGTTTACTCATACTGCACTCATGTAAGAGGCAATGTATGCTGAGAATCTCTTAAGAACCCTACAGATCCTTTTATTTCTAACATTTCAGACAGTATAACCCTGCTTGAAGTGATAACATAGGTCACTAAGACAACAGTCCCATATAATGGTGGCTTGATTTGGGGTGAAACTGTTCACCCGTTTTTCCTGCTGTGATGCCTAATGAGGGTTGGATAGACAGAAATGCCACTCACTATCATGGCTTTGTGTACCTCACTGATTTTGACAAATCTGAGAATTTAATCTGTTCTTTAGTAAATCTCAATGCATTATGAGAATATATATTTGTTTTATAAAAAGTCAAACAGAGGACTTTCTGCCTTCTGACATAAGTATCAACTGGGGAATTTAGGATGTGTGTGGCTGGGTATGGAACACTCATCTTCCCACATCAGGATATTTTTATTTGGTTTATTTTATAATTTGCTCCCATTACTTGCACATTCCAGTGATTTTTTAGGCTTTTAAGTGCTTCCTGAGTGCAGCCTCCCAGGCACCTCTTCTGTTTTCAGAACTTTTAATAATCCATTTAGCAATGTGGTGTTGCTTTCTTTGCTATAGCAACAAATGACATTAATTTTGAAGAGAAATGTTTACCTTTAAATTCCCTGCAAAAAAAGTAGTCCTGACACAACACTCTTCGCAGACTCCCATTGGCTTCACTGAACATGAGACCTGGGGACGAACAAAGCTTTACACCTGCTTATGAGCTGACAAGTTGATGACACTTAGAGAAATAGCAGACAGTATGGTACAATGGCACTGCTGAAAAGCAACACCTAGAAATGTAGCACCTAAGTCTGGTAATCCTTTAAAACAGTAAATGTTCCTCCCGCCTCACTACCCTCCACACAATGGCTTGGATTGTTTCCAAAAGTGAACTGTAAAGTTAAAGTGAAAATTGAGTTAATGATTGAAATAAAGTGGTGAAAAGCTCAGAATGGAGAGAGGTATGTAGTTTAAAAAAAAAAAAAACAACGCTTTTAACTGAAAGGCAAGAATATGCTGTTGGACTCCATCTTTCACTACTCTTTGGCCATTCATCCTTTGTTGATTCCTTTACTGTTAGGTCTCTTTTCTCGCTGTGTGGCTCCCAGCATGCAGACTTTAATTGCTCATAGTAATACATTTCAGACTGTAGGTATACATTAGTTGCATCAGCAAAAAGTAAATACTTGGTGAGCAAAGGAAATGTGTATAGAAGCAGCTTACAGATTGTTAAACAGATTGGATCATTCTAGTTTAGTATCTTGTCTCTGACAAAATATCAGGGCTTGTAATGCAGTAATGGAAACTTAGATGGCAGTTTAGTTATGTCAAAAAGGCTCTTCTGAAATATGGGTAATTGATCTTTCCCTGAAAGATGAAGTCTTTGTCTTTTCTGAAAATATTTGCCAAATGACTGCAAGTCCTTAACCATTTGCACGATTGATTTTTGTCTGTAAAAGCATTGTCTTTTCTTTTAAAGATGTTGGGCTGCTTGCTTAAAAAATCATTTTATCTTATTGGTTTTAAATTAGTTTGCATTTAATGGCATTCAGTGCTAGTATGAACAAATGGTAATATAACTTTTAACAGACTGGGGTACAATTCAGAGTTCTAATATTCGGCAACATAAACTCATCCTTATGCAATTTATTCTACAGTTTATGTAGAGGACCTATTCCTAGATCTTACAGTAAAAGATAAAGGATATTAGTTTAAGGTGCAAAAACAGTTACACAGCTAAGTAGTATTGATAACACTCTGTGTAAGACCCTGATAACAATATAGTTAAAATAACTGCGGTCTGATCATACCCAAAACTAATGCTATAGCATTAAATTCAGGCTTAAAAAAAAACTAAGAGAAGAATCATGTAGCTAATAAAATTAATGAAAAAAACCAGAGAAATTAAAATCTTTAAATGTGGCACATTGTTTTGACCTCCAGTTTATGTCCAGCAGGTGGTTTCACTGAGTAGTCCTCAAAAATTCAAGATATTCCTCTTGAGCTGTTACAGCTGAAGTAAAACGCTTGTGTGTGTGTGTGTGTATGTGTGATTAGCTCCAGTGCCTCTCCATTGTGCATCACCTTCTGATTATGTTCAGTAGGTTTTTTCTTTCATCATATTGTCTACCTGAGCTGTTTAGTTAAATTGTTTAAGACTTTCACAGTATAGTGTTCACATTTGCAATGACTGTGACTTGAATGTGGATAACACTTCTGCTTTTACTCTTTTATTTTGATTTGTCACTACAGTTGTTACTTTCTTCCTTGCTGTATTTTAAGATTTACTTTAAGGATTATTATATTATATTGCTGTTGTCATGTATATGCAAATAGAAAAGCAGAACGTCAGGGATGTGGTTTAATTAGGTCACAATTGCACTAACTCATCTGGGAACTATCCAGTAATAACTTGTACAATATAGGTCATTCCTTCCATAATAACTTCCAGCTGATGGAAGGCTGCCATCAGCCCCACCACAGTATAGGGCTTGCCTCAGCCTACTGCTGAAACCCAACTGTGCTTCTTGTATATGGAAGTTAAGTGACTAGGAAAAAAGTGTTGCCTCTCTACTCTTCCTTGGTTTGTTCCTTGGCCTTGTTGCCTTGTTTCTTGTCTTCCTTAACAAACTAGATTAAGAAACAGCTTTGGTGAGCCAGATCCCTTCTGCACTGTGTCTTAAATGAATATTTCTCATGGGATAACTCGCACCCGCTTTTCTGAACTGCTGCCTGAAAGATGGTTCTACCTTAATCAGTCTGTTGACGAGGTAAAAGTTCCTTCTCCACCCCAAAGGAAACAACTAGGGCAATGGTCACCCCAGACCAGAAACATCATGAAGCCTTCATGTAATCCTTGGAAGGGATGGGAACAGCTCCTCCAGACATGAGAGAGTGTTCTTAGGCCAAAGGAGTATGGTTTATTTAGCTTTGCTTGGATGTGTGAATATCAATAATTCACATATCCAGAGTGATATGGTTATTTATTACAATCTTTCCATCAATTCCAATGGCTGCCACCTTTTCATTTAAACTTGATCCTTGTAGAAGATGCGAACCATTTTTCTCTCCTCTTCTAAACAAAGATACTGTCACTACTATGAAGAGAATATATTGGGATAAGACAGGAGTTCAGTTATAAATGCATAACTTTTGAAAAATGCATGTAAAGACCTTTTCAATCTGATACTTTATCAACCCAAATTTTCATAGAATCATAGAATCATTTAGGTTGGAAAAGACCTTTATGATCATCAAGCCCAACCATTATCCACTGCCAAGTCCACCACTAAACCATGTCCCCAAGAACCACATCTATGTCTTTTAAAGACATCCATGGATGGTGACTCAACCACTTCCCTGGGCAGCCTCTTCCAATGCTTGACAACCCTTTCGGTGAAGACATTTTTCCTAATATCCAATCTAAACCTCCCCTGGCACAACTTGAGGCTGTTTCCTCTCATCCTATCACTTGTTACTTGGGAGAAGAGACCGACCCCCACCTCTCTACAACCTCCTTTCAGGTAGTTGTAGAGAGCGATAAGGTCTCCCCTCAGCCTCCTTTTCTCCAGGCTAAACAGCCCCAGTTCCCTCAGCCGCTCCTCATCACACTTGTGCTCCAGATCCTTCACCAGCTTCGTTGGCCTTCTTTGGACGCGCTCCAGCACCTCAATGTCTCTCTTGTAGTGAGGGGCCCAAAACTGAACACAGTATTTGAGGTGCGGCCTCACTAGTGCTGAGTATGGGGGGAAATTTTGAAGGATTTTAATTTACTTTCATGGGATTTTGTTGTAATTGACTCTAAGAATATAAAAGCCCCTGTGAATGTTTCTGTCTTCTCCAAAGGCTAGATTTCTTCCATTCATGGTTGTGCTGGCTTTTGATGATATTAGGGAATCCTGTGTACATGACTGTTAAGGAGAGAGCTCTTGTACATTGAGTTAAGTAAGAATGCTCTTCAGAGCAACCCCAAAGGGTTAAGATGAAACTGCATCACAAAACATTTAAAATGCTAGGAGGTTCTATAATACCCAAGTATTTCAGAGCATTTTTATTCTATAATTTTCAAAGAATAGAAACTGAAACCTAAGTTTAACTTGAGCACCAAAATAGAAAGAGCACATGACAATACTCCCAATCAGACATGTAGTTTCATTTTGCTGGTTATTTTTAGAGTGTGTTTTTGTAAATGCATATGTACAAATTTTAATCTATGCTGGATTATAGTCTTAGAGCGTGGGTTAATATTATATGTATATGAAATCTGGTAAAGCATCTGTGTGGTTTCTGTCTAGATATCAAAATAATCCGCTCTAGGTTTAAGGCAAATTACTTTTTATTTTGTTAGATAACTCTGACCTTGACCCTGCATGAATTTCATTTATAAAAGTGAGCCATACCATGGGAGCAGGAAGATTACAAGGCTGAGGTTGACATCAATAAATTGAAAAAACTTACCAAACTTTTAACACAATATTTAGTACACAATGGTTATACTATCTCTATATGTAATTATAACCTCTTTAAGTAATAACGATTGCTCAGAAGGCCTCCATTACACTAGACAGTGAAGATGAGATGTGTTAATAGAAACATCTGGAGACAAGTTGGGCTTTAACATGAGGCATTTAGGTGTTTCTTACAGCACTGAGGCTAGCAGCTTGCGTGTCAGATCGCTGCTGTTGAAATTCATTCTACCACTGTATTCTGTGTCTACTGGCACCTTATTACTACTTCAAGTTCAACTGGCCAGGGGTTATTTAATATGTCTGAAGCTCATATGTCAGTCCTTTTTAAGACAGAAAAATAGTTTTCTCTTGGATATGTTACTGGGCCTGACTTTCCAGTGCACACAATTACATGACGTTGTCTTACGCATGCTCGTATTGTATATGCCCAGTTTAGCACAGAGCTATCTGTGTCTACATAACAGCTTAGCTGGCATGCATGCACATGATATCCACATAAAATTAAAGGCATTAAACTCTGAGAAAGAGAACCTACATGCTCATGCAAAGTATGTGGGATTGCAGCTAACACCGATGCATCTAGGGAACTGTAAATACCAAGTTTTTGAGAGAAAGTTTGAACCTGTTTAAAATTGTCATTTTAAAATGACAGGAGAAAGCACATGCAAATTAAAAATGCATTAGAAGAGGCATGCTAAAAAATATTTCCTTTTTTTCTTCTGAGTAGCCTGTTAGAATACAATTGTCAGAGACAAGAAGGAACACAAGGTTAGCTCTGTTTCTAATGTATTATCTCAATTCATATTTTAATCTGAATAATATTCTTGAACAGAGACATAACCTTTAAATATGCATAACAGAATTTGGGTTCACATAAACCCCAGTTACTGGGTGACAAATATTTTGTACATGATATAGTGAAGGTAGCAAAAATACCTCTAACCTATATTTCCTGATCTTTGATTTTCAAACAGCTGGAGGCTGACTCAATCTGTGCAGAATGGCTTTTTAAAGACTGTTTCTCTTGTCATCAGAAAAGTTCTGTCTGCCAAGATAGCTCCATCCTGGCTGTGACATAATTTAGCACCTAATCCTATGCCACCAAAAAACCCCCCTAAACATGTAGAGGGACCAGGTTGTACCCTAGTGTTTTAGAGAAGAATGAAAATAAAAATAGGAAGAAAAAACAAATAATAAAACCAGAGAAGGAAAATCTTGAAGAGTACTTTTAAGATGTGGTGTTAACTGTGATCCCTGATAACCTAATGTTTCCAGAAGATATAAGCAACAGGAAGTGATTTGGCCAATTTCTTCATCATTCCCAACTGATATACCTTAATCTGGACCTGATAAAATTAATTTCTAAAATAAACAGATTGTGAAAAACTCAGTGCTCAAATTCACCTTCCAACAAAACTATAATTTGAATTAGTTATGGCCATATTATTTTGCTACTTTGCTACCCCTATGATGAGAGACTTTGTTCCTGAAAGACAGGACTAAAGAAATACCCACCCATTGAAAAATGTAAATATAAGGGCTTGGAATAACAGTTTGAACCGAGGTTGAAATGGCAATCTGATATGTGAAGGTTTTATTCATTGCTAACTCCATGAGTTCATCAGTCATCTAAAAATTTTAGTTTTCTGAAAAATATTTGTTTTAAGTGCAAGGTTATATTTGTAATACCTATTGAATGTAACAGTCTGTGTCACAGTATATGCTCTGTTTCAGTTACTGGGTCTGCTGCCTTTCAGTGTGTGGCATAAAGTATAAAATATATAAGTTGTACATTTGTGTTAGTAATCAATGTGTACAACTGATAATATTGATCATTGTTGATGAATATTAAAGCTGTAAAGCATTCCTAGTATTGGGGGTCGATGGAAATAAAAATTCTCATGAACAAGGCAGACTGGCCTTCAAAACATAATTTCCTGTTCTTCACGTTGGATGCTTTTTGTTGGGCTTTTGCTGTGGGAAAAAATGGTACCTCAAAGGTAGAGGGATTTTTTTTTTTTTTTGAAGCTGTTACTTTTCATCTATTTGGAGCAATAAAACACTTTTTCTGTTTAATATGAAATTATAGGAGGCAAGGGACTAGAGATGAGGGAGATGACTTAGGATTCAAAACATTGCAAATGTTTGGCAGGGTTTTTTTTAGAGGAAAGGAAAAATCTCTTGAGACCTTTGTTTTCTAAGGAACAATATTACAAAATCCATAGTTACACAATATAAATTGGCAAATGAAAGAAGAGATTAATGATTCTGGCGTCTGACTTAAGCTGGTATATTATCTCTTTTTAATATAAGAAAGATACTTTTCTTCCTTAAAAAAAAAGGGGGGGGGGGCGAGGAAAGGGGTGCCAAGAAATTTCTTGCCGACATTTAAGTACTAAATATTTTGAATGCACCTATGTTTATTTTTATATTTTCTCACTTCTGATTATGCAGGACAAGGGACAGCACTGAGGAGAGGCAATGATACTTAAAAAAAAAAAAAGAGTTAAGAAAGTGATGTAAAGTTATAGAGCAGAGAAGACCCACAACAAAATATGTCAATAGAAAATGAGAGGCTTCTTAGGATGCTGTGCATATCAAGTTTCCTCAAAGCCTTGTGCTATCTCAATAACCAGGATGCTGGTTCTATTTAATCTATTTAATTTTATATAATTTTGCATGACTTTGAACTGCTTGGTATTCTGTTTTAAGATTAACTCTTGTTAATGCTTTCAGATGTTGAAAACACAAAGAAAATATGTACAAAGCCTTCTCTTTGTAAAACAAAACAAGAATTAATATGACAATTCATATGATTAGCTTTTCCAGGAAGCAAGTGCTGTTACTGATACACTGTACTCAACCTCCCTATATAGTCATCAATTCAGGATCAACACTCTGAACTGGCTTATATGCCTGCCAACTCAGTTTAGCTTTAAATATAATTCATGTCAGGTTTAAAGTAGTGAGAGGCACATGTAGTCTTTTCTCCACTTTTTGCCTTCTTTCTTTTGGTAGACTATGTTAGGTTTTAAATTTTAAGTCTAAAGTCTAAATTTTACTTGTGACTTTAATCAAGCTAAAATGTACCTTAGCAGCTCCTGCCTGACTCAGAACCGCTTCTGAAACACAACTGCTTCACAAAACTAACACAGTACCACCAGTAAGACTACCTGTTCTTAATCTCAAACCTACATAAATGATGCTTAACAATTTATAAAGCCAAACCCAAGTAATCAAGAATATCCAGGTTCGTACTTCAACCAAAATATGTAATCTGTTAAACAGTACAGAATCTTTCTTGCAGAATTGTAGCAACATTTTTTCTGCTTTTAAATACACATTGAAACAAATCTTTACTCTTGCCGGTGATTTAGTTTGCTGTATGGGGAAACCAGATGCGTGTGTGTTTGTGCGTGTGTTCACCATTTCTCAGAAAGGTCAGCCAGGGCATGACTGTACCTATGGTTACTTTGCTATTTGTTTGGCCATGAAAGCGTCATCAAATGATGCTGAGATTAAAATACTCCTGTCTATTGCTTTTTTTTTTTTTTTGCAAAAGAAGTATTTTTGTAGTTGCCAGCTGCTCTATCTCCTCTCCCTCTCCTTTTGCTTGACCTACTGCATACATTCACATACATACATGCATGTGTACAAACATGTGTTGTGCATATTTATAAACTGGCCAATGCATTGCACACAGCAGACTTGAATCTGAATCATTGTCTGCAACTACTTGCTAACTGGCTTCAGAATGGAATGGAAAAAAACTGAATAATCCATAGCTGCTCTTAAAACATTCCTAACAGATCAGATCTATTAGCTAGAAATGCTGTCAATGAGCCACTTGCAATATGAATAGCTTCTTTTCTTTCTCATATGCTTAAATTTGGTTTGGCTGTTACTGTATCCATTCCTTCGTTCCCTCCAAATAGAAAAATCATTTACATAGTCTCATAGTTGTACGCAAGGGAGCACACAGAAAAGTCCAGTGATTCATTCATCAAATTTCCACATTTGAGTAAGCAGTGAGTTCAGTCATCTCAGTCTGCAGTGATTTTTCTGAATTACACGAACACTTAAACCAATGAAATTAGAAGACAAGAAAAGGACAAAAGGAACTAATCATCTTTCTTGATCTTATTTCTTTCCTTACTTGTCAGGGACAAGCAACTCTTCCATTGTTTTGAGAGAGTTAATTTTATTTAATTTCCCTTCAGGGCCAGCATAAGGGATATGAAACCCAGTCTGAAATCTGTTTAAAGAATTCTGGCTTTTGCTATGTCAGGATAAGACAGTGGTGTGAACATCACTGCCTTATTTTTAATCATGCTTGAAAAGTCAGGCTGTTTGAAGCAAAGCCAGTGACCTCCTTTACCTCTTTTAATCCCTGAAAATAACTCACATGCCCTTCCTTCCCTCTTCCATGACTGCTATCTCGTCTCTAATGCACATTCTTTTCTTTTAAGACACTCACTAAGAGTATGGAAAAGTAAGAACCTTTTCGCTCGAGAAATGGACACTAAACAAGATTTGCAGCACCTGTTTGGTAATAAACATTTCATTTTGCAGATAGGTGAAATGAAATCCAGAGAGGTCAGATGAGTTTCCCAAGGTTGTATGATGCAGAAATTAATTTGGGTATAGGAACAAAAGCCTTCTAAACTCTAGTCCCTTATTTGATTCAAATGTCTCTGTGCCTGCACATATAGTCAGGAACAGTATCAATGGTATTTGCAGATGTTTTGTTTCAAAATCTGCTGAAGGATCAACAGGAAAATTTGAATGGGCTGTCCCACTGAAAAGCACCAGAGAAAAGGTATTTGCTGCCTGGCTGAAGTCTGAAAGGATGATATCTAGTCTTGGGGTTATGGCGATGTCATCCAAATTTCTCTTTGTATTTAAAATGCATGTCCCCTCCTGCAATCAGCTTTGAGATACGTCTAGTTTGACATATGTAAACATTTCCAAATCAGATATTTAAAGAGCGTGGTAATATAGAGGATTTATTACTATGCATGTTTTATTATTTGATGCATTTGGATTCACTTTATTTTCTTTGTCTTTCATGTGTGAATTATGCCACTTCGTCTTGTACTACAAAAATGACAGCATCAAATGTATAGCAAGCAGGTTTCCATATGTCTTCTAAATGTACTCTAAGAGACTTAACTGCTAAATAAGGGTAGACCTCTCTGGTTAGAAAAAATATAGTAACTGTCTTGACTGTTTGATCTGCATATATAGAAAAAATATTTGATTCATGGAGATTTGTGCCCTGAAGTATTACTGTGTTGCAGCTGATGTCTTGTGCGTTGTTACCAGGCATTAGAAAGGTGTGACGTATTGACAGTGACAACCTGCTACGCTGCTGCTGTTTCACATTTCACAAACAGCTTATTTCCTTTACCTCCCAAAGTAACTGCCAGGGAGGAAAGCAACCTGGCTGAGCATTTCTCTTCTCTCTATAAACCTACAAATTAAGTTATAGCTGTTAGACACATCTGTATGCACGTGTAAGGTTGTACTGGTTATACAAGTGGTCCTCAGGGAGATTTTCAGTCACAAAGAAAAAAAACATTGACTATCTCCTTCTGCTCCCAGAGGATAGCTGGAATAATTGAAGAATAATGGAAGCCTTTGCATCTCCAATAACTGTTAGTTCTGTTTATCAAATTTTTTTTGAGTATTCTCCTGTACAGTATGAATTTCATTTTGTCTTGGCTTCCTGTTTCTTGGGATGTTTTCCTGTGAGGGAATTCTAGCTCATTACCTCAAATTTAAAAGCATTCCTTAGGATGGCCATTCACTGTCAAATTCTTTTTACATTATTGTCATTTGCAGAATGGTTTGAAGACACGTTTCTCAGAACAAGGCTTCTTATTTGAACTTCTGATCTTTCTACATTCTGTAAATTGTTAATGACCTTCATTCAAAGAGCTTCCTTAAAAATAAGCCATTGACTCAGCTGATGCCGCCAGATTTCTCTCGTGTCCTGCATTCCTCATGTTCCTTCAAAAATGTTGCCAGTTCATTCTGAAAAATTAAATGAGCCTTTTATATGACTTCCCCACTAGCCAGCTCCAGAGCTGTAAGTCTAGGGGAAGGGGCTGGCAGGAAAACCAAAAGATCTCCCTGGTATGTTTGCAGTCTTGCAAAAAGTAGAAAATATGTGAAAGTAGGCAACAAGTTTAAAATATAGTGCAGCTGACTGATGAATGTCAGGGATATTCTTTTTGAGTGATTCTGTGGGACCACAGGATAGACGACAAATATTTTCCCCAGTATAAAACTGTGGGAAAAATGTAAATAGGTAAGTAAAATGGAATACTTTAGTTTAATCAGTAGTATCACTCATCTATAAATAATTTGAAAAAAACATAACAAAACCCAGCCACAAAAAAGACATTCTATTTATTAACCAATCGCTGACTTACAGAACAGAGTGCCATGGTAGGCTGAGAGAGCTGAAGAAATGGTACACTTGGGTAAGGTGGCATTTGAGTATCAACGCAATGTGTTAAAAAGTGTGGATGGTTTTGTCTTTTACATTTTTGTGTGCTGCATCTTAGTTGCTCAACAGCTTCATTTTGCTTCAGCAGATGGAAAAATGAATTACAAATTAAAAGAAAAAGTGTGTAGAATTTGATTGGTAAACTGATGTTAAATTTTTAAGCTGTAGGCTTTTTTATTTAGAAATAGGATAATTTAGGTAGATATTTATTTTTTATGTTGGGGAAAACAACTGGAGTATTGAATTTTGAGAACTAGGACAAACAGTTTCACAGAGATTTTGTGAGATTGACCCTTTTGAATGGTTAAATCTTTGTATATTATTGTCACCATTAAATACTTTAAATTATAAGTACTATTGCTTTAATAGTTGTAGCTCTATCTCCAGTTACAGTAGTCCATGAATGAAGATGTAAATTCTGTGAGTAAAATGACATTTGTATCCATTTAACTGGAATTGCATTTTTTCCCATAATTAAACTGATTAAAACTGTGATGTGCGCTTCATGGAAAATTATCATAGGAGTCAATGAGTAGTAATAGATCAGTGAGCAAAGCATCTACAATTATATTTCAAGAGACAGCTTTCCACAGAATTTTTCATAGAATAACCAATTCTCCAGAGGCTTCTATGTTGAGCTTCAGATGAGAAAAATGTTCTTAAAAGCTCCAGTATTTACAAAACATTAAGTCAAAAAATAAAATGGAATAATAGTTAATCAAGCAATTAATTCTTGAAAGAATTCTTCTGTAGCTTCCTAGAACATTCTTACATATTTTTAAGTTTGAAATAAAATAGAAGCAATTCAAACTCAGAAATTTGTTAAATTTAATTGCAGTCACAGTCCTCACTCAGTGTTGGAAATATGACCTTTGCATTTCAGCAGCAGTTCTTACTTGAGGTGTAGCTTTTGTGTTTAATACACTACTTTACTTTTGCTGTGCTCAGAAGGGGTTGTTGGGTTGTTCTGGTAGGGGCATAATGGGCACCTGTTTTCTAGCACAGTTGCTCCTGGCCCAGTTTTCTGTTGCGTCATTTCTTGTTTAGTACACAGTAGGTTTGAGTTTTAACATTTCTGTGTAGGCTTCAATCTAAGCTATCTACCCTATCGTGTTGTAGTATAGATCTAACAGAACTTGAAGAACTTTGTTTACAGTCCTTTATAGGCTTTGACTCTTGTTTTGAAAACAGCTTTAAACACAACAGAAAAGCAGTATATGGGCAAGTGTGGATGTGTGGATTTGCAGGGCTGCGGACAGTGAGTTCATTTTAGCTTTTGAAATGGAAAATACTTTGGTCAAAAACAGAACCTATGATAAATGCCAGATCCCAACTTTGCTGAAGAATCATCTTATATTGTGTATCTACTTTATATGAAGAGCTCAGAACTGTTATGTTTTTTTATTCTTTTATTTTAGATCTGATACCAAGAGTAATTAAATACTACATCACTGTTAAGTAAAAAAAAAAAAAAAAAAAAAATTTTGCATCTGTGGGTATTGAAACATTTTCTGGTTTTGCTTTCTTTGACAGCTTTTTGGAAACTGCAGCCTATTTCTGTATGAAACCAAAAATGGGAGAGAAAGAGGTGTCCCCACATTCTTTCTTCAGTATTTGGCATGAATTCAGTTCTGACTTCAAAGACTTCTGGAAGAAGGAAAACAAACTTATTCTTCAAGAAAGGTACATTTGTTTGTTTGTTCAAAGGCTTTTCTCAGAGAATGTTATTGGGAGCAATTGCACAGAAACCAGTCAGCCTCACTTCATTAGCACGCAACGTACTGAATGCCTTTTGGAGTTTTCTCAGTCTTTTTTTTTTTTTTTTAACAGATTTCCCCCCCCCCTTCCCCCCTCCCCCCCCCAAATTGTCATAATTTTTGAATGGGACATTAATATCAATTTGTGCTAAAGTTTTTCAGTTTTTCTGAACAACACTTTTGGCAGAGCATGTAACTACTATGCCACTATGAATCCAAGGTATGGGAGACTTGTTTCAGGCCTGCAAGTTGATTAAAGATTTCCCAATAGCATATTTAGTGAAAACAAGTCAAGGCATCAAGATATGACATGTTGTAAATATTTATCCAATTAAGTTGGGAAAAAGGAAGGGAAGCAGGAAGACAGAAGGAAAAAGTCAGTTGACCCTACGTTAAGAAAAGACTCAGACTGAACCATATATTGCAAATCACAGCCCGTGGACATGAGCAGGTGTGGTATATATGGCATAAAGAAATGAGGCAGTAGTTTTGAAAAATTAGCCATACTGTTTGGTCCGTGTATTAGAAGAGCTATGAAGTTTGCTTTCATCTGCATGCAGATATTGCATTGTGGTGACCCTTTGTTTATAAAAATTATGCCAAGAATTAATCAGTTGTTTAAAAAGTAATAAATGCCATATAAGGACAAATTAAAGAAATATAAATATGAAAACTGTAACCACTGTTATATAATCCTACATCTGTTAGCAACTTGAGTGACCTCAGTATACAGGTAATGAAGCTACCTCTGAGCCTTACCATTAACAGGGTTGAAGCTTTATGTTCATTAAATGATTGATATCAGTCCATTTTCAGGTAAATTGACAAGAACAGGCCACTTTTTCAGGAGTACTCACCCTATGTAATTGTCACACACATCAGAATACTGGTTCAGGAAGTTGTTGAAAACTTTCCTTAGGCAGCTATATAATCAATGTTGCATATACCATATATGTTTAGTGTAAGTGGATACATATTGGAGCAAGCAGTCTCATAGTTAAGAAGACTGGATTCTGCTCCTATTGCAAGAGTGTGGTGCAAATGTTAGCACAGTACAGCAGCTCTCCAGGGATCTGTTTCATTTTATTGACTGTCTGACTTAATTTTATGTAATTAAGTATATCTCTTTGGAATTGAGTTGACAGTTAAATACTATCTTTGGTTTCCTATTCAGGGATTTAGTAACTTAATACAGGTTAATTTAATCTTGTGGTTTTTATAGAACAGGATTTAAGAAAAATGTTCTTTCATTTCCAAAATACTAGGCTATTTTTCTAAAAACAAACAAACAAACATCCTCCAGAGGGTTCTCACTGCAAAATATTTTTCTTTAAAAGACATTAACTAAATAAGCACAAAACCTTTTCTTCCTATTTTTCTTATATATCTAAAGCTTAAGAGAAGAATGGGATTGCGATACGATCATTTAATTATCTTCATTTCAATGTATGTGTATGCTAAGAGGATGGGTTGAAGCAGCAGAGAAAAAAAGTGGCTGCCAGCTGGTCCCTTCTAGGACAAGGGTATTTTTAGCCGGAAAGCAACTGACCATGTATAACCTACAGAATGGCTCTAGGTGCAGGATGTGACAGGGAAGGGAAAGGACAGCGAGAAAGGGCCTGCAGTGGGAAAGGAAACTGGGAGATCCCTAGGAAGAACAGCCAAGAGACCCAAACCCAGACTCGGAGCTGATGGGATGAAGGAGACTTTCCCAGGGGGACAGACAGGACTGTGTAACTGCAGTCCACGAAGTCACTGAGATTAAGACTGAAAATGATCCATCCTGAAAACCACAGGTAGATTTTTGTTGTGAATTTTAATCTTTACCTGTCTCATCAAGTTTAAATCTTCCTCTCTATTTTGTTTGTTCAGCTGAGGCAGGGTTTAGACTTTGTAAACCTTTGATGTCTTGGTTTGTGCTCACCTCTCAGAAAAGTTTGGCATGGTGCTGGTTCAGGTCTGGCAATGTCAAGCTCTCTTCATTGTCTTTTAGGCATTAAAGTATTTTGGCAAAATTGGCAGTAAGAAGAACAATTTTCCAAGTAAGATAAATTATTTTCCCAAAAATGAAGAATCTTGTTTGGTAAAACAACTGTCTTATCAAAGCCTTTACACGGAAAATATTTTGCCTCCGATCATAGTTCAACCTGATATCTGAAGTTGTCCTTCAGGCTTTTTTTCTTGATTTTACATTTCCACTTTTCTTAGTGAAAGACAAGATGCTGTGATGTGAAGGTGTCTTGGTATTGAGAAGTCAAAGGAGTAAAATCTTGATGAAAAAAATAAGTGTTGCCCAAAGGTGTAAGAATGTACAACATGATGGTTTTCAAAATCTCAGCTTAGATCGACAGATCCGTAGGTGATAGAAATCTGAAATCTGCCCATTGCCACCGAAATAAAAATTATTATTTGAAGAGATTAGATTTTCCTCTTTAGCTGATGTTCTTGAAAGTTTTTCTGCTGATAAAGTTGAAGAGCAGGCTAGAACATTAATGGTCAAAGTAACTTTCTGCAGATTTTCATTGGCGGCAAAATCAAGTGACAGATACAGTGAGACTTTTCTTTTTAAAGTCTTGCAGTATGCCACCTTTTGTGAATTATTCACCAGGCTGCTGCCTCATGAAGCATACTTTAATTATTATAATTATTTTATAAAATTTATTACTTTATTACTTTTTCTTTTTTTAGCTTGATCATCATTCTTTCTCACCCCCGGTTGGTTTGGGGTTTTTTTGCCTCTTCTCTCTCCACTTTAGTGTTTAGTTTAATAAACTTTTATGCTGTGAGCAATGTTTCTTGGATATTTTATATCCCAGTTTCCATATGGACTGTTAATAGAGGCTGTTCCTTATTTAGTCTCTGCAAATATGAGTCACACTGTTTTACAATAATTTACCCAAAGGCTTTTCATAGATGGTATTTCCTAAGGTGGTACTACTTTTTGTTACTGATAGATTAAAAGTGTATGTTTTAAAGAAAGCAGTCAGCCAGTTCTTATTTTAAACACTTTTCACTTGGCATTTCAACTTGTATATTGCTTTGCCAGGCATTTATATGCAAAAGATAAACATGAAGTGTCAGACTTTGTATTTCCTTGAAAGAAGATGAAAAAAAAAAAGGGAAGAAAAATGGTGCAAGGTTAAAAACAAATTATTTTTTCTGAAGTTTTCTACTGTCTTCACTCAGTTCTCTCACTTGAAATAAAGCAGAACTGGAAAATACCAGCTGTAGAGAAAATTATGCATGATAAACCGTTAAATACAGTAGCAATAAAAAGAAAAATGCACCTGAAAATTACAGTGAAAGCATAGGTCTGCCAAAAGGTTTTCTGAACAGTACTATTTTTTTTTGTGGTCATGCTGCAGTCAAGGATAACTGGAACATTCCAACAGAAATTGTTATCTGGGTAATTTATAAAGTCCTTAAAAATATTTTGTGGAGGTCGAAATTTCTGATGCTATGTCTATCCTAAAGATGTATCCTTTTAAGTGAAAATTTTCAAAGTAATATAACTTCTTTCTGATTAAGCAACTTTGAAGGAAAAAAAAAACCAAAACAACCACCAAAAAAACCCCAACCAAACAAAGGGAAAGCCACAAGCAAACTTAACAGGGCATGTTTTGAGTTTTTAAATGTTGTTGTTATCATTGTCCTTTCATTGTATATTTAATGTGTCACTGGTAGTCTATGCTTTGCATTCGTACTTTTGAAAACTCTAGAAAGGTAACTGTCAGTATAGCTTGCACTTTACATGTGATCAGCAAGAAAGCCAAGAAGAGCTAATATATTTTCCCTAATACTTTTTCAGTGTTGTTTGAAAAAAAGAATATGATTTTGAACTGTTTTTCCTGTTTGAACTGATTTTCCTGTTCAGCATCCTCATTATCTATATATGTATTTCAGTTGCCGCATACCCTCGGATGCATGTTGCTTTCTGAATACATATTTTCAGATAATGCACAGCTGCAGTGACAGCTATGCAAAAGTCTCACCTTCTTAGGAAAACTGTTAGGGGATCATACCACCAATCTTCAAATGCCCTTTTTTCTCCTGTAGCGAGAGCAAGTGTCTCGTACAAACTGACTTATAAATATATTAACTCTTTTCTCATTAATCTCCATCTTTTTTTCACCCCCACCCCGGTTTCTTTATATTTCTGAGGTAGAAATATTCAATGTTAAGTGCACTATTCCAGTCTAGTACTTCTGTGAGAGCAAGAAGTATTTTAATTTTTCTTGACATCCACCAAAGGCCTACAGAACTGTTGCCCAGACTCTACCACTTTTCTAGGAATCAGGAAAAGATAGCCTGTCCTAGGAATGAAAAGATAATAGAGCTCATGAGGCAACACCTAATATAACCCTACAGAGGGAAGTCTTGAAAAGTTATGATAAATTTGAGAAACATAAAAAAAAAGTTAAGCAACTGCTGGATACGGCAATCAAATATGGAATTTGCGAAACCTTGGTAGGAAAAAATACAATTATTTATCAGAAAATCTCATATTGGTGCGGACAGCAATGATCCATCTTTAGGACTACAACTTCATCTTTCCTTTATGACCATGAAATACACCCTGGCTCATTACAGTAACAAAAAGCAGTCAGTCCTTTTAAGAACTTTTATGTTTTACGGAAAAGTTCTGTTGCTGTCAAAGGTTAATATCAGGCCATTATGCCTTAGATGCCAGTTCAGATCTTACTAGAAACGGGTCAATAATAAGGCAGAAACATGTTTGCAGGGCCACAGTTCCACCTTCCCTTTCTCTGGGTGCAAGTGAGGTACTGACACTCATTTGTCCACTCCAGCTCTGGACATGTTTCCATTTCTTCTGAGTGTTTGCTGTTCCAGAGGGCCTGTGCAACCTTGCAAACATTTACCTAAACAAGGGGAAGAAAGTTGTCTTTCTAGACTGGGGTGGGGGAGAGAGAAAAAGGGACAGATATAGGTGCCCTCTAAGTGTGTACACAAGTTATATATTGCTCATAAGCTCAGTCTGGCCCTTGCCTTTATGAAGAGGCATGTCACTGAACAGAGACTGACTGTGTCAGGGATGCCAGCAGAGGAGAGTTCATAAGCAGGATCAACATGATGGTAAAATTCTGTAAGTCCCTGATATGTTGCATCACACTAAGCTCGAGAATTTCTTTTGGCTAACTTTATTCAACCCTTTAACTCCCATGATAAATCTTTGACACATTAAAAGTAATCTATAAACTCAAAAAAATGCACTCTTCTCTCAAATGTAAAAGTTGCCCGTTCCCGTAAGAATAGCAGTTAAGCTGGCACCTGGTGTGTCACACTGTGTATATCTAGATGAAAGGGAGATTCCTGGCCAGCGTGTCTCCACAGCTCATTGATCTCCCTCTGCAGAAAGACTGGTATGTCTCCCTACAGACTCCTCGGCAGGATGATTTAAAACTTGCTGTTGAGCAATTTAAAGTCTGGCATTGGATATCTGTACGTTGCACAGAGGAGTGTATTGGTAAGCTGCCACTTCTGCTTGCAGAGGAGGGCATTAAATCCCATAGCACGAGCAATGTCCTCTCAGAGTAATTTAAGGGATATTTTGTTAACGCTTATAATAGGAACCAGTGAGTCAGACTTGAGAGTGAGAAACTGGGGGACATGGGAATATGCACTTGCAAAGAATGTGGAGATGGAAGGAAAGAGAAGAAAAATGTATATGGAGTGGCAACATGAGAGGGAAATGATGAAAATGTGGAGTATGCTTAGTGGGGTCACATTTTGCTTGGCATGCTGTTGTAATGCCAACTAAAAGCTCCAAGCGTTATGTTAGTAAGTAGTTACGGGTAGATACATTTTCTGACTTGGGAACTTTAATCTCAATGTCTTTATTGCTCTCTAATCAACTGAGTTGCATGCTGGTAGGCTTGGTTTTACAACTCATAATGACATTTCAAAACAGAATGCAGCTTACGTGACTTTCAATTGACTAATTAAAAGGATCTTCAGTTTTTGAGAGTATTTCAAAATTTTAACTTAAATAAAATAGCTTTCTGATCATAAAATACTGTTACAGGCTTTGGAAAATCTACTTAAAAGAAGCCCAAACACACCAAAGATTGAGAAGCTAGGAACAGACCTTTGAGGCAGTGCCTCACAGAGAGACAATTTGCTGTCCAGCTGGGAGAGGTTGTTCAACTTCTCAGTACTTTTTTAAAAATTATTATTATTCCATGTGCACTTTTGGCAATTAGTCCTTTTTTCAATGAAAACACTGTCATTTTTTGGTAAGGGGAGGAAAGCAGTAACTTCCACTTTTAGCATTGCTTTTGAGGGAAAAGTTTGTGAAAAATAAAAGCATTTGGAGATAAGTTTCTCAATCTGGATCTTTGGTGGAAATTACTTTTAAATACCTTGGGTTAGCATTTTTAAGTAATACTGTGTTTGTAAGGCAGGAACAAATATTTCCATTTGCAACTGTAAGCCAACTGGTGCATACAAATAGTAAACTCGAACAAAGTGAAGGATCTAGTAAAAAAACTAATTGCAAATCTGTGATCTTTCCTAATTTTTGACTCGCATGAGGCCAGATTCCAGAATGCCCCCACATAAACAGCAGAAGGGCTTTTCAGCGGTCTCTTCTTTATTTACTTGGTGATGCTGTTCTATCATGCTGGCACACAGTGTTGCATCCTAGTATGGGTGTTGTGCATAAAAGGAGATAGATACCAATCATCATCTCATAATGAAGTTTGCAGCCTGTTTTCATGGCTGTAATGTCAGACTGGGTGTGACCGTTTAGGGTATAGTGAGATGGGATACCATGTTTCCTACTATATAGTGATCTCTTCAGGTTTTTTTAACCCTTTCCTGTTCACCACTTATTGAAAAACTAATTACATTTGCCTATGATAAAAATCAGCCCAGCATACTCAATAGATATTTGCATATTTGGTGAAAAAAATGACACCAGTAAAAATTTTAAACAGAATTTTTGACAAGAGGTGCTACATTTGTCATATTTGTGTCTGTACTTGTGAAATGTTTTCATTCCCAGGCAAAGTGATTACTTTAGCATTTGAGGTGCAATAAAATATTGTAATGTTTTACAAATGAGCAGCATTTGTCATTAAAATATTAGTCCCCAAAAGTTTGAGATGCTCACAAAGGCGTAAAATCTACAGTAACCCAGACTGATCCTGAACTACTGAAGATGTTAGATTCCTTGGTTACTGAGAGTTGTTATTAAACCAGTGCATGGAGTTGGCATAATAACAACATCCATTAAGTGTAAGTGCATGGCTGTGTGCATGTTTTATGGTATGAGTACAGGGAATAGTCTAACATCAGGGGGTTTTTTTGCACTTTTGGGAAGAGCCTTGCTGTGTCTGCAGTCATTTTGAGTCATTACATAATTATGAATGGACACCTTTTGATATTATTATTTTCACCTGATGCAGCAAAGTTGGAGGCCTCTTATTTTCCCACCTCCTGCACTGGAGATCTCTAATTCTGTGGCTCTCCAGCTGACTTCTACTTTTTTTTCTTTTCTCTCCAGTGACCTCTTCTATTCACTCAATTCTCATCTTTGCTTGTACTGCCCATCTTGTAGCTATCAATTATCCAATGTAGTAGCCCCAGTATACTCAATGTAGCAACTCATCTGTCCAGGGAATGTCTCCATATCCTCTTTAAGATAGTCTCCTTCTCCATGTAGTCTGTTCACTGAGACTTTTCTCATTCTTTTTTTACACATTGTATTTTTTCCTTCTTTTACCCTATCTGCTGCTTAAAAATGTTTTACAGAAAACACATAGTTTCACATTTCCATTCACTCACGAGTTTCCTTTCTTTTGCTTGCTGATTATATTACCAGTTTTACCTCACCTCCAGTCTTGTTCCCTTCCCTTATCATTTCCTGTTGAATTTCCTAACCAAATAGCCCAGAATGCAGCCAGCTTCTTTTGAGACCAACCTGGCTTCAGTTCCAAGAAAAACAATGGAAGGTGATGACCGTCTTTTCTTAGAGCAACCTTGATTTTCATACTCAAAGTCTGTAGGAAAGTGATTTCTATCTTGCCTGAAGATAGCTAGGTATAGCCTGAAATACTGGCCTCTTTGACAAGAGAAAAAAAATCAGAATTTGATGGCAGAAGTCAGGAAATGTATTTAAGTGGGTATATGCATGTTTGCATTTTATTAGAATCATAGCGATCCTTAACAGTTTAATTTTTTACATCATTACGTTTTCAAGGTGAAATTTTCTTTAATGCTAAAGTTATCCTTTAAAACGTGTTTCAACACAGTATCCTTTTTTTGTATTTATGCACATCTGTGTATCTCTGCACAGATAAGAGCAGAATCCCTAGATCACCGAGAATATGATTGCCAGATAGAACTGAGTGAAACTGAATACTTCTGAAGTGAAATTCTTTCAGAATATTTTGAAGTGTGCTGTGGATTACAGAAAGATTGTGCAAATGGGAAGGTCTCATTTTCATTTCAGTTGGCCTCAATTTCCATTGGCCTTGAAGCCTTATTTTAGGCCCGTTTGACATGGTGCACACTGAAGAAAATCTGAAATGTATTCCCCAAAGTCTAGTCTATGCTGTTGACAGAGGAGGGATCTTATTCAGGGTCCTGCTACAGGTTAGTGTCTGTGTTAAGTGGCCAGATTAAAACATTTTAATCTATTTGTCCTTGGTCCTCTGAGCCAAAGTATGATTAATCACTGTGTCTTTCACCCAGCCATTGTCTGCCTTGTGGTCCTTGAAGTAACCATGCAAGGAGCTGGCAGGGATGTCAAGATAGTCTAATACATAATCTCTTTGTTGGTAGGCAGAGGTTAGGTTTCATCAGTCAGTTTGATGGGACTAGGTACATTACAATGTGCTGCTTATCTGTATAAAGTCTTTGCAGTCAGTTACTGAATCATATCTATGTCATCACTTCAACCCTACTGGCGTGAAAGTAAAAGCTCTACATTTTTTAGTCTACTTTTATGTTGGGAATTGTAATTTTCCTTTCTGTTTTTTCGCTAAAGAGAAACTCCTTAGCAAAAAATCATTTCAATATTTTAGTAACTGGGTCAAAGAATAAAATATAGGCACATTGCTCTGGAAGAGTTTTCAAAGAAAGAGTTTTAAAGTTTTCTGCTCTTGAAGTCTTAAAGACGTCTGGCACTTGATATTTTTGCTGAGGATTTTTTTATTCATTGTTATTTGTAAAGTTACTGTTATTATCATAAACAAGTTATCTCCAACCCAGACAAACCTACATAAAAGATTTTGGCAACACCCCTTTTATTTATCTGATAATAAGCACTTAGTAGTATAAAGAGTATTGGCCTCAGCTTTGTTTTCTGTTAAAAAAATACAGAATATCTGCAGAAAAATGTCTTTTGGGTTTCATGAACTATACTGGTAAAACTGTAGAAGTAATGTCTGTCTGAGTTCATGGTGGAAGTTTTTGTGAGCAGCTCTACTATCTAAGGCATATAACCTTCCAGCCCACTGTGCTTACATTTGTCATGCCGTAGTGCTCTCTAGTGAAGTGTAAGGCTACCAAGTCTAGATGGAGCCAGTAGGAACTGAATCTGTCTGCCACAGATACTTCAGACAAAATTATTAATGTTTAGTGGCAGGAAAGTGGCTCCCCCCCTCAATGGATTGAATGATGACAGAAAGTCTCTAAGCCTTGATAAGGCTGTGGCCAGGCTGGCTTTTGGTCT
Source organism: Ciconia boyciana (assembly GCF_034638445.1). Taxonomy (NCBI): domain Eukaryota; kingdom Metazoa; phylum Chordata; class Aves; order Ciconiiformes; family Ciconiidae; genus Ciconia; species Ciconia boyciana. Next base: position 87,156,800 of record NC_132936.1, read on the forward strand.
AGAAGGTAGATAAAGATACTCTGTCTTTTGGGTTTGTGAGAATGTCTGGTTTCTTTTTCCTGTGTGCGTGCCAAAGTGTAACTTGCCTATTCATCTTACAGACTGTCTTTAAACTTAATCATGGTTTGTATATGTTTGTCTCACGATAAATATGAGGTAGAAGGAGGTGAAAGTGCTGGAGAAGAGTTTTTATTATGATGGAAATAAGAAACTTCGTTACGGGTGACATTTATTAGAGATTCTGAATCTTATTAAGTAGCAGATTTCTAGACCTTAATTCTTGGGCTCTGTACGTGACTGGCTGTTCATTCACTTGTAGATTATTATTTTTTTAACTGATCCATGGATTGCCCACTGTTGTACATTCCCTACATGTTTTCTTATTGTTGGGGCTGTTTTGAAGTATATCCTTTCTGAAATAATGCAAGCAATAATGCAAGCTTTAGCTAAATTTAATATTTAAGGAGATATATTTGTCCAGATTTGAGTTATGAACACTCTTACTAAGTATTTATAGAATCTGCCCTGGGCCTAATGTTGGGTCCACTGCTGTTAATACTTCTGCTCTTCAGATTACTATAGTGAGACTTAAGGCACTCTCGAGTTGTCTAGGCTGAGAAGAATAGTTTTTGTAGGATTATGTTCTCATTAAGACAAAATCAAGAAATTACTTGGGAAAAGAAGAGGCAAAAAATGCTAAAGGGAATGCAGCTGATGTTATCTTTCCTATCAAACTGATACACTCACTTTTAAGCCAGAATTGACATGAGATGGGACAGGGGTTGATAGCAAATTAACCAGTCAGTTTACTGAAAGTGAGTGAGTTTGAGAAGCAGTTGAAAAGTATGAAGGGAGATAGTTTGAGCATCGGTCTAGCAAAGAAGCTTAGCACACTGTAAGCTTGCAAATTATTCCCATCACACTTACCAAGCTAACTGTACCACCTGGCTTCTTCAAGAGCGCACCATGTCCCTTGTCACCTCCATCTTACTTACCCACTCTCAGATCATGCCTTGAGCATCTGTCCTGCTTCTGAGTCTTGTGCTAGAGAGAAATGTTGTGCCAGAGAGAAATGGCTCTATAAAGGGACCAAACAGCCTCTATAACAGAAAGTATTAGTAGTGTAGAGTGAAATAGTTTAAGCAAAAACAGATCTTCAGAATAATAAATCAATCTATACACATGCCTGCCTTTGCCTAAAGGTCATAATTCTCAGGAACGGGGGAACACCCACCTTCCTCAGACTCTTTTTCCCAGTGGCAGCCTATCTTTCCACACAGGGCCTGACAACTGAATCCCCACTCCTTTCCTTGGAATGTCTTTTTAACTGTTTCATGCTCTTTGAGCTCTTTGTGCTCTGCATTGGCAGAGCAGCAGTGTCACTTTGGCCTGGAGCCTGGAAGTATGTCATTGTCTGCTATTGCTTCCCCTTTTGTGACTGTTGGGAGGCTCACAGATTCATAGCTCTTGTGTTGTTTTCTCCAAATATCCTCTTCCCTCCTCCCAGTATTGAATTAGATCCATTAATTTCTTCTTGAAGCTCTAACAACTCACCATAGTTGACTAGTTAACCCATTCTTCCTGATATAACCACTAGAGTTCATAAAATTTTTGCACCTTTTGGTCTTAGGTTATTATCCTGCACCTCCACGCTGATCAGGGTCTCACTGAAGTCAGTGGGAAGTAGTGCAGGAAAAGCCTGAGCAAGAGAAAGGTATGCAGGAATTTTCCACTGTGAGAAATATGACTTGAACCAGGCATGAGTTGATAGAAGCAAGGTGGGTTTGCCTAAATCTTGTTAGTTTCATGGATGGGAAGATGAAGAATCATTCAAGGCCAGTAGAGAAAACCTAAGAAGTTGAGAAAAAATTGCCAGTGGCCATTAAAAGTTATTTTCCAACTCAATTAAGATTATTGCCCTTACTTCAAAGGTAACCTTTTTATCTGCTTTTCTAGGTCTTGCAGCTTAAATGGTACTGATGTTCACATAAAATCACATCCTTTTGCTCTTCCAGAAGGATTAGGTTATTTTAGTTTTACATTTAATAAAATCCTAATTTAGTTGAATGATCAGTCTTCAGAAAATACACTTGCACACTGTAGAAATTGATACCCGTTCTGCTGGTTTATGATTTAGCACTGTGGAAGGCTAATGATTGCCTTTGTCTCTATATTTCACCAGTCTGCCAACTTTTCTTTTATAGATACAGCTGTAGATTTATACAGTTGTCCGTGCTTCCAGTTTTGACATGGTCATAAACTAAGCCTCCTAACAATGAGCCTTTGGTGTGCTATCTTTACACTTCTAAGGACATTTCTTGCTGAAGAAGCATACGTATAGGTTGTATTGGCTTCAGTGAGACTCTGTCCAACCACTTGAATCTTCCTGCACAGAGAGCAGGATGGGGGCCAAGAGGCAGCGAGCTGTCCCAAACCCACACAGTGAGTCAGTGATATGGTTGGAACTGGAACTGAGCGGCTGCTAGCTCTCAGCTTTGTCTTAAGTGCATTAGGGAGTAATGCTTCTCATCTTCTGCATTCCCGTCGGTATGAATAAATAGGCTCAAACTCCAAGGAATTTCACAAAAGCTCCCAAAAACTTGAGGACCGCAACCATACTAGTGAGACCAGAACCTCTTACATAATCCTAGAAAAATGGGTAGCACAAGCTTAAGGTTGTCATTTATCAGTCTGGAGGTTGTGGATCATTTTTTCAAGCGCAATCTAAGGGACACAGGAGTTCTGACTTCCTCCCTCAGAGTAGCGTTGCTAGTAGCATTTTGCTGTTTCAAGCGGAGACAGCCTTTCTCCAAATAGCTATTTCTCTAACAGAAGCAGAACATTTAGAGATGGTACACTGACAGTGACGCTTAATGGGACCTGCTTTTTAGAAAGTAACCCCTATCACTGTGTTATCAAGGGTTCCATTCCGTATGAGGATTTGTGTTTTGAATTAACGTGAGACCCACAGAGAGCTGTGCTGTCTTATGACCTGGTATGTTAGGCAAGCTGTGGGTAATCTATCCTGGAAGGGGGATATTTAGATGGGACAAAGACTGGAACTAAAGATTCCCTGACATTTCCTGAGAATAACATCTGTGTCTGTGTGAACTGGTTTGGTAAATATTTTTGTATGTTACATATGCTGTCATTTGCATGATGAGTAGTCTGAATACTTGCATATATTACATTGCTTCTATAGAACAGTCATTTTGATAACCTCAATAGTACTTGTACAGTCCCTGGGATTTGATACTAATTTACTCCCAAGTAGCATTTCATTTTCTTATTTAAATTATGTCTACCAGTGAAGGGAGCCAGCTATAGTTGTATTGGAAAAAAAGGAAATTATATGATAGACTTGCTGTTTTATATCTGACTTCGTAAGAGTGGCTTTTGATGGGTTGGAATGTGTCTGACTGTTTGGAAAAGATCACGGGAAGATCAATGTCACAGATACTTTCCTCCTTTGGATGTAAGTAGACACGAAGCAGAAGAAAAGGTGGCGTTTTAGGAAAAAGAAAATGTCTTTGAATTTTACTGCATTCTGTATCATTCCCATAAGCTTCTATTTAAAGCTATCACCACATTTTGGCTGCCACTTTTACTGAATCTATTTAAATAAGTTTTAAAGGTGAATTACTCGGCTGTTTGACATTTTTGTCCTATATTATTCTGCAGCAATCTCTCTGATTTGCAGTCAGATAGAAAGTGTTACAGCTTGAAAATAATAGGTTTCAAAGCCTTTTTCCCCCCACCTGTGCACGTAAAGGTCTTCCTACGTTAATAAAATATAAGGTGGTCAAATGAAGAGAGCAGCTTGTTGGAAGTGCTGGAAAAGAACTGACGTTTAAATTAATTTTTGAAAGTATAAATTTGAAACTTATGAAAAGAACGAGGTGTGTCTGGTGAAGTTGGATAAAGGAGAGATGAATGCAAAGGCGGTTTTTTAATGTGCTTAGCAGACCCAGCTGGAGTCTTATTTTCAAAATCTGGCCCTTACCACACACACAAAAAAATATTTAAAAATAATAGTAACACAAAGTCTGATTCTCATATTGCCCTGTGTAGCCTCAGTGAAATAGCAGACATGCAAGTGGTCTGGAGATGAACCGCAAGGAACCAGCCAAGGATATATCACTTCTTCAGTATCATTTTACTGTTGTTTCTTTTTTTCACTGTTGGATAATGATGAAAAGGCAGAGTAAGTGCCATCTAAAGTCTATATTGTTGGCAAGAGCAAGCCAATATAGGATTTACATTTTTATTTTCTACTTTCTTATTCATAAATAATATTCTCATCTCATAAAAAAAAAAAAATTACACATCTCTCACCATTTAATGCCATCATATAGAAAGGGTTTATGTAAGTCTTTGAAGCTCAGAGAATTCATAACGTAAATCTGTATTATCAGTGTTTCAATAACCATGTGTGTTTGTAAGGCTGATCTACAAAATGAGTAAAAATGGTAAAGAAACATTTTACAGTGTGTCATTGAACCTACCAGACTGATTCTGGCAGGCTCCCAGTCTGAGTATAGCCCTCTGCCTTTCACAGTTTGTTCCATATCTGCGTGACAAAAAGGACGTTTATCTCAACAAAAATGTGGCATTTCACAAGGCCCTAATTAGGTACTGTTTGCCAAGTCAGGAAGCACTAAGAAGTGGACCCTCACTTCTGGAACCTGCTGCTCTCTTCACATCCAAGCAGCCCAAGTGCATTCATCCCCAGTGGTCATGTAAGCCTTGCTGCTCACCCTCAGCTTTGGAAGGAGAGATGTGCGCAGTGACATGCACCACCTTGGTTGTAAATGTCATGTTCCATGGCAATTTTCCATTTTTATTTTAAGTTAGAGAGTGAAGACTGGAAATTCAGGTTAAGCTATTTTGCCATTTTAAATACAAACAAAATTGGGTGAAAGGGAAGATAGCTTGGTGAGAAACTTTGTTTAAACTGTAGTTGAAGTACTGAGGTCAGGAATGGATGAAGAATGATTTTTAAACAGTCATAAAAAGAGCAGGAGCTTTCTTAGTAGCGTTTGGTATGAGTGCTCTGAAAGGGTAAACCTCATGTCATCCAGTGTATTTTAAATCCTGATACATTTGAATCTTCAACTACAGTAAGTACTGATTGCTTTTGAAACTAGAACTGATTATGTCATTGATTATGCCTGTCCTTGTAAGTGCCAGAGCCTGATGGTATGGCAACAACAGCCACAGAGTGCAAGTGCTATTTTGTGGAGCGCGCTAATGAAAATATGGGGAATAAAGTTATCCATTCGTGCCCTCAGGCCTAAATTTGTAAGTTATATACTGCACTGTCTTTGGAAATGGTTTTGGTCTACAGGAATATTTATAAATTTTGTCTCTCTTCAGAGTTAAAGAAGCAGAGGAAGTCTGCAGGCAGAAAAAGGGGAAGTCGCTATACAATATAAGACCAAAACATGACTCCGGAATTGTAAGTAAAAATTGTAGCAATACTTCTGTTCCCACCACTCGTTCTACCTTTTTCTCTTTGCATTTTACAGGTATGTTATTCTTCATGTACTTTTTTGTTCTGTTTTTTTTAAATGTTTAACACTTTCATAAAAGGTGTTAGATTAACAAACTTGAATGCTGCCTATGAATAATACTCCACAAAATAGATGTAGTACAGGCAAGAGCAGCGTATTATTGCCCGACCCTGCCAATCTGTCTGCATCCCTGTCTTGGTATGGGATGCACCTAGAAGGCAGAAAGGCAATTCCAGTCTTCAAGCTTACTCAGTCTGTATTTGCCCTCTTTTCTACAGTTACAAAATGTAAGGAAGAATTGTGATAGGTACACATTTTTCAAGTTGGATCCCTGTAGTGGGTTCTGTTCCACTCATCTGGGTTTGTTTGGAATAGAAACCCTAGAAAAAGATAATACTGTGCTCTCACCATTCTTCTGAAAACAGATAAATAACTTTAATGATAGTAGAGGAGTAATTCTAGTCATTCAATGAAACTTTTCCACTATGATTGCTTAAGCATTGCTAGGATCATGACTGACTTTACAGAAAATGAATATTCCTCTACTGAAAAATTAATCTGGCACCTCACATTAAAATTATACCTGTAGCAACTGGCCATCAATTACATTTGTAAAATATTAAAACAGAAGATTTTTTTCATGGGTCTGTGTTCCTGTCTGTCCCCCCCAGGCATGATTTAATTCTTTTGTGCTTTGTAGTCATGGATATGTTACTGTGACACATCCTTGAAATGGAGCAGGTGGTAATTTACTATATTCTAACTAACATAATCTGACACAGGAAGAAATAATATTGCGTTTATTGTTTCTTTTTCTGAATATTTAGGGAGAGTTGGCTGTGGTTAGTACTGCAAGAAACAGCTTGGTTAGGAATGATAAACTAGATTATATTTTATCAATTTTATTTGAAACCAGATCAAGATGTTATTTCAAAAAAAACCCCCAAAAAACTAACATTGATTTGGATTTCTCCATCTCACCTATATCTTGCCATATGTAAAGACACCGAGAGAGGTTTTTTTAAGAAATAAATATAGGCTTAATTATTCCTGTATCACTATCATTATTATTTGCACTGAAACTGGGACTTTCAGTATTACTGAAAATTTGATAGAGTGAAAAGGAAAGTAAACAAAAATTTCACAAGCAGTATGTAGCTGCAGTCTGCTTCAGTTCTAGCTTCAAAGGAAATTTATTTGTGAAGTCAATTCTACAGTAAGTATAATTGAACATTAGTCTATGTATTTCTGTGTTTTTCATATTTGTGTGAGGTGGTTTTATGTATACTCAGTTTTCTGCCTTTTTTTGTTTATTTTATTTTTCAGAAAGCAAAGATAAGTATGAAAATCTGAGAGAAGAAAAGCAAAAGCCATTGTTACCTGGTTACCAAAACTCAACATGCCTGTGGGTGGGGAGTGAGGGGGAAGGAAACTACATCATCCTGATCATTTGCTTTCTTGACCTTTTTGAATTTGCTTTTTGTTCTCTAGAGTTTTCCACCAATTGATGTGTTATTGTACTTTCATTGACGAATGTAATCACTTTAATGGAGTGCCCAGCAATAGACTAGGTATGGACTTGAAACACCTTCCCTGTACTCTGTATCTCCTTTGCCACTCAAAAATGATATGTTGTAAAGTGTATGGTATATTACAAGTAGGCCAAGTCAGCATGCATAAAAAGCGGCATCTGCATTAGTTCTGAACATGCTGAAAATTGCATTAAGTTGAACTTCATAAGAATGCTACTCGATACAGTAAAACATTTCCATTCCTACTGGCAACATCTGTCTAACACAAATACTTCATGGCACTGCACTTAAATTAGGGAAAGAAATGTTACTCCTAGTGAATTGTTTGTATCCGTTTCATGTTGGCATTTGTAGTTTGTATTTTGAATCGTTAAGTGCTGTTTATACAGTATAATCAATGCTTTCCCAACTTGTTTGGTTGCCCTCCATGACTAAATATTTGTGGAACAAGATGTTTACTGTAACTATCTTTAAAATCGATAAGGCAGCATACTTTTACTTCATCTTTTGCCAGATAGTGAATGCCAGGTGGTATGGGGGTCAGAAATCCAGCATTAAAAAAAAGAAAAAGAAAAAAAAAAAGAGTAAGTGAAAAGCAGGAAAATACAGAAAAGCACAGAAGTATGATAGAGAGTATGAGAGAGATTTGGCTATTATAGTTAATATATAAAGCAGCTAATACTTTTACATGAACTTTAGAAGCTATAGTATAGTTTTAACTGCTGATCACTTGAGTCAGGCAGGCTTTTGGTCATATGTACATGACTTCCCTTTTGGAATTAGCTTTACAGTTAATTTAAAACTTCTTTAGAGAGCCATTAAAAGACACACATGGGGATTGACATTTATGGAAGACAGTAGCCAATTCTAGTGACAGAACATAGACTACCAACTAATTGACATCCATTTCACACTTAACAGAATTGCAGACTTTTCCTCCAGGCTTTCAGTGTCCCTGACTAGGAGGTTAATGATTGAAATCTGACTTAGGGCTTCCATTTTAGACCACACGCTTAATTCCTATTTGCAATCCAGAATTTACTGTATCAGTTTTGAACTGCTCAACCAATAACAACCCCTTCCTCCAGTCCTAATTTAAGAGCCCCAAACCAATCAGCCTGATTGATAACATTTTTCTTTCAAAGCGCACTTTTCCTGAAAGCAGACTGTGTGTGCAACTGAATTGGATGCACATGCTCACAACCTCGGAGCCTGAAAGACACTGGGGTAAGGCAAAGGAGCTCTAACCTGCTGGGTTGGGTTATTCCCTGTCTAATCTAGCACATCAAGAGACATTCCTACCTGTCCAGAGGCTTGTATACCCTAAAGGGTGTCATAAAAGGAAGTGCGAAATATGACCTCAGGAATCTGTTGTTCTTCACATATACCAAGCACTAGAAAAGATGTTTTTTTCACTATGTGAAAATCAAGTCTCCTGTTGCTGACAAACCTATGTGAAAATCTGTACTTGTAATAATTTCTGGCAGGGATATAAATTACCAAGAACAGAGTTCTAAAATTTTGTGTTGATGGGAGTAACGTTACTATTTGGGGAAGTGAAAAGAAGAGATTATTTGCTGTTACAACTAACTTATGGAAAAAACTTTAAAAAATAAAGCTATTTTAATGGCACTGATTCAAATCCATGTTTGTATTTATGTAAACAATAGTCTTTTCCTCTTAACTTTGCTCCTAAGTGCAAGGATACAGTAGCATGTTTTCATTTGTAGCCTTCCTGTTCCTTCAGTACCTACAGTATGTATATTACTATACTAAATGAAATGATAGATCATCTAACAAAGATCACTATGTGCAATACTGTATTTAGTGTTTCTATTTCAATTTTTTTAGAATGTTAATTTATATGAAAATAAAAGGAATAATGAAATAACTGTCTTCTCTCTTCACTGTCAGGCTATGCTGTAGCTTGCTAGCAACACTTTGCTCCCTCAGCGCCACATCTCATTCAGGCTCCTGTGATCAAGGAAAAACCTTTGTGAAGGGATCGGCGGAAACAAGGCTTCTCTTTCCTTGCCTTTTGGAAGCATAGTGACAGTAATTCCCAGTTATGTGGATATATTACCTTTTCCCCAGGTGGTGGTAGCGAGGAGCTTCAGAGTCCCTTACCCAATCAGACTATGTATCACTCACTTCTCTGGCTTGTGCGTGCCTTCCGGTAGTGCATTCGGCTCAGGTTTGTAATCTGCTCCTACTAATACTGCCTATGTAACAGTCTCCAGAAATTGCTATTAAGGCAAAAAAATGCATTTTAAAAGTATTATCTGCATATTATAATGTCTTTATATACATATACACATATATATGTTTTATATCATTAAAGCATTGTCCAGCAACCTGGTAGGACTGTCACATACATACATACTACCCTTTTCACTGGATCTGTAGTATGGATACTAAAAGTTATTTGCAAACCTCTCTCTCTGAAGAACAGTGTCAAAGGCAGACTGCAGCTGGTGGTACCATGTTATGATCCTAAGGTACAAGCTGCTACAAAGATTTTCCTCTTTCATTTTACTCAAGCCCAGCCTATTTGGTTGAACATATCTCTCCAGCCTGTTTTCAAACTTCCATACAAAGTAAAGTAGCCCACTATGTGCAGCACCAAAGTTGACCCACAGCACTCCCAGCGTGGATTCCCAGCATAAGTTTCACCATTGCTCTTTTTTTTCAGTGGCACATTCAGCATTTTACAGAATTCTGGACTAACATTCTTTTGTTTGGATGTGTTTTAAAGAGGTGGAACACCCTGTTGGTCCCCTCTCCCCTCATTTACTGCAACTTCAAGCATACTACACTTTGAGTTGGCCGTAGTCCTACAAGAGTTCTCACAGACAAAATTCTGAGCCTCTGCTGATCACCAACACCACATATCACTCGCCATTACTTAAACAAATGGAGCAGCTAAATAAGGACTTTCATACCTGAGGAGCAGATGTGACTTACTGAGAATAACAGTCTGGTTTTTTATGAGGAGCTAAGAAGATTCATGTTGTTTTGCTTGCAAATTAAAGCCTTTCAGAAGCATGGTACTTCGTCACGTGTCATGACAGAGTAATGGTTAGCTTTTTTTGTAGCACCTTTCATCATTGCAGAGCACTTCCAAAACTTAGTTAAGCATTAACCAACAGTGGCTGTGGGAATACAATTAGTGACATCTTCCATAGACTGCTGGTTTTTCTTGACCAATTTTAGGGTGATCGGCTTAAAAAGTTGGAATCAGTTATTAATTTCATCGAGAGAAGGTACAGCAAGTTTTTGCATTGCAATTATTTTGTTGCATACTCTAGTTTAATAAGCAAAGCCAAGTTTGTGCCAAGTCCATTATATCAGTTACTTAAGTCACACCAATTTTAAACTGCTGTGGACAGAGTAAGTGAAAACTGATGGAGCTGAGTTTTTCTGAAGATAGTGTGAACAGGTCAGCAAAGGGAGGAGACAGAAAACCATGCCCCACACCATTCAGGTCTGCCACCCATCAATCAAATGGGATTCACGTTACAGAACAGGTTTTCTAAGCCATTCTCTTGCCTGTGACAGACCCATCTGTACCTGTGCTGTACCTGACATTCATCCAACCTGCTTGTAAAGGCATCCAATGGTAAGTCCATTGTCTCGAAAAGATGGTGTCTTTCTGAAAGTAAAGGGTTCCTGTTGAGTCAGCACTGTTTTCTCATTTATTCCCAGCTGCCACTCAAATTTAAGCTCTTAGAAACTTCATTTGTCACTCACCCCAAATTGGGGCCCGGCCAACGCAGCAGTTCCATGGTGGTAGAGCTTAACACTTACTGTCCCCCTCCTTCCCCTGTCCCACAACACCACTCTACTTCAAGAAATACTGGATCTATCTGACCTAAAGCTCTTTTCATCTACCCTGAGAGACTTGTCTTGCTCTTGGATTGCTTCCACAAGGGGGAGTTTTTTGAATTACAGTGTATGCCTCTGGTACGGTGGTTCAGCAGTCGGGCAGCAAGAGGCTGGGAGCTGGAGTCTGGGCTGTACCACAAACAGCAGAGGTTCAGGTGGGTGCTGGGCAATGAAGCTCCTTGCAGAGCAGGAGAGTGGCTAAGAGACAGGTGGAAATGAGAGAGGGGCGTTGGCGGAGATGGCTGCCTGAGCTCCTTTTGAGCCGACTGACAGAGGCACTTGCGAGTTCTGAGCAGAGGGCCCTGACCACACTTAGGTAGCTAAAGCACAGCAAAACAGTAATTCTCAAAACCAACAGCTACTTAACAACAAAAAAAAGTCCCCAAACCCATTACATTGCTGAACTGTGAGAGGATTTGGGCAAGAAGGAAAGAGAGCAAAGGGTTCCTGCAGGTGTCAGTTACAGTGCCATAAAGAACATAGCCCTCCCTTGCTAGCTGTGGTCTAGGTGCTCCTGCTTCTTTCAAGACCCATGACAAGCAGCTCTGCTGGTCACGTGGAGGCTCATTCCTCCACTATGAAACTCCCTTTCCTCACTGAAGTTTTCCTTCAAGATTATTTTGCAACTATCTTCTCTGGGTTGGAAAGAAAAAAAAAAGAAAATCAAAACAACACCCTACCTTTGGAGAGACATACAGTGTACTCATTCAAGAGCTGATAGCAACCATTGAAGCTCACCTATATCTTAAGATATACTTTTTTTTTTTCTCTATGTGTAGTTTGGTGCCTGTTACATAAGGATCTAGCTATATTTTAAGCAAAACCACTTAGGTCAGGGTAATAGTTACTTCTCTTACCGCAAATGATGCCAGCAGTTCAGCCAGTGGTGGAGCTTTGGTTGTCTTCTTGTCAGTTAACCAAAAAACCCAGAATTTGTGCATACAGAATCAGCTCCAGAATCTAGGATTAGTGCAATTTATTTTTCCCTCTTGCCTTGCAGGTACTTTTCAGGGGGGTGGGGGACAAGGGAAGTAGCTCGGTTTTCCCAAGCTGTCAGGGTGAGCCATCATTTACCTGTATCTGGTAGGGTCAAAAGGAAGCCAGAGAATATACTGATTAGAGAGCAGTTGGACACAAGGTGCTGAAGCAAAGCCCGTACACCTGGATGCCGTATAACCCTAGAGTAGCTTTATTATTTAATCTATAATTTAATAGTAGACCTATAAAATAATTACATTATACTTAAAGCATTTCTTCATTTTTTGTTTTCATTTATAAAACAAGAATTAAATACAGTTTTAACCATTACAAGCTCAACTCAGTTTTTACATAAACACAGCTCCTAGAAGGAGCTTTAAGCTGCAGCATATTCATATTGCAAACTGGTGAAAAACCCAGGCAGGGCATAGCTTAAAGATAAAGGTTCTTGCACATTTTTCTTAACTGAAGTTACTAGGGTGCTTTTCTCTCTAGTCCAAAATGCCTGACTTTCAGTTCATTTCTTTCAAGTGGAGACTGAGATCCCTGGAGTCTTAGTAGACTGTAGCGATTGCTCCCCCCCACCCCAGCCACACCAGCACTCTCAAGCCTAGACTGAACGGTGCCCATTCGGTGGGTGGCACGCCACTGGCAGCGCAGCAGCGACAGCCTCTAAAGCAATTCCTGCATGAGGAGTCTCCCTGTGCGCTTCTGACACGCTGAAAGATCACAGCAGAAAAGCCACGGCCGTTCACGTAATAGGGCTAACAGACCTGACCAACCTCATCCTGCCCGTGCCAATCCCCGTAAACCGCTTGGTGAGCTCTCGTGGAGCTCAGTCCTGAAAGCCTCTTAGAGCAGCCTGTCTCACATAATAGAGACCTGTGGCACTGAACCCCTGGCTGGCGGGAGTGCTAAACACATTAACCCCTTGAAGCGGCTGCATGTGAAGAGGCTGGCGGGAAAGGGCTCCCCCAGCAAGCTGGTTTCACTAGATGCAGATGCTGAACTGTGAGACATGCATCAGGGAGTCGGCGTGTCATTTTTAATTTGTAAGCTTCAGGCAATTGTGCACGCACGGGCTTTGGTTTGGGGGAAGGGGCTGGTTTGTTTTGAGAGACAGGATTTTAATGCAGCTGGGACTAATACAGATCAGAACGGTAACAAACGGGATATACAGGACATGCTAAACTCCATCAACTGAATAACAAGATAGTATGATTTAAAATGAACTGCAAGTGTTCACCGACACTGATTATGTAGGACTCAAAAACTGAGTGGACCACCAGTACTGTAGCAATTACAACTTACTCTCTCCCTGCTCCTACAGCTGTGACCCATTCCAGCAGCACTGGCTGATGGGTTTGTCCTTTAACACTAACACATTAGCATGGTTTCCAATCATGGGAGAGACACCACTCCCAAAACCTGATGACACTGATGCAGCTTTTGTATTCAGTCCAGCAACAACCAAATTTTGTCCTTTGTGCGACAGTGCTTTTGTACCTTAAGGGAAACATCATTCCCTTAGCTGTTCTCGGCTCCTCTCCCACTACCCTCCCACCTTCCCTGGTCTGAGCAGGCATAAATATAAGGTCATAAATGGATGTTGTCCTTTTTGGAGTAAGAAATACACACATATCTAACACACAAAAACCTACCGAAAGCCTAGTTAAACCATGTCCATTTTAAGCCAGGCAGCTGACCTAGCAACCGAGTCTCTTAACAATTTTAATCTCTGGCATATTCTGCCACAAGAAAAATATACATGGCTAGGTCTATAATACTTTAAACAGCTGTTTACTATAGCTAGGTTACAAAATAAACACTGCTGCAGAGACCACGTGTTCGATATACTCTAACCACAACAGCATCAGAACCCACCCTCAGTCTGCTCTGTGGTCACGGTGGCTGACCCAGCGCCTCACCCTCTCCCCCTCACTTCTCATCTGCCATTCAGACAAGAAGCCTGGAACCGTTTGTCATTGCACAATTAAAGTTGTCTTAAGGAGATGAGCCTCGTCGGAGAGCCTCACTTGCTTTTCACACGTGACTCCTCGTTACTCTCCCTCATCTGTGTCCCCCAGTCCTGGGCAGCACCCCAGCACTTCCAAGTGGGAGTGGCGAGCTCCAGCCCAAAGCACGGGGACGGCATTCTCGTCTTGTGGAGGGGACTGGAGTGTAGGGCAGAGGGCTTTACTCCACACAGTGGAAACATTTAATGCTGGATTCAGCCAACTGGTCACTTAGATGATCAATCCCAACTTCTGGGAGCCTGCTCCACTCCAAAAGATTCAACCGCCAGACGATATTGGAAATACAATGAAACTTTATGGTGAAGTGCCTAACACAGCCCATTAAAAAGCATTATTCCAGTAGGCAAGCGACAAGGAGCCTTTCCTTGCTGGAGAGATGCCTCCTGAAAGAAAACAAAACACAAAAAAAGAAAAGAAGAAACAAACCAACAAAATGGACAGTCTGCTCAGTGGAAGAGGAGAGGCAGCAGTAAATCTGATGGGGGCAACACCAAGCAGTAGCTACACGCCTGCTCTCACAGTTTGCCCGAGTTGTTAAGATTCACAGACATGCACCGGCACTGCTTGACCTTCTGAATTTTCTTGAGTCGGAAAGGTGGGTCCAGCTCAGGGCACTCCAGCTGCACGGTCGAAGAGGTGACCTTGTGTGGCTTGCAGAAAGCACAGGACTGGAAGGACTCCTCCTCCTTTTTCACGTGCCGTGGTATGTAGAAGGAGTTGCACTGCCCATAGCAGAAGCGGTTGATGATGGTGCGGCTTATGCAGCCCTCCTCGCTGACAGTCTGCCGCAGGGGCTGCGTCTTGCACCAGTCGCTCTTGAGGTACTTCCTTTCGGTGACCACCAGGGCCTCCTGGCTGGAGGCCAGCACCTCCTTATTCAGCTGCTGCCTCCGCTCCGAGTGGTTGCTGCTGCTGTCTTTGTAAGGGGAGGGAATGGCGCCTGCAGGACGGTTTTTCCTGGTGTCTGTTACTCGAACCAGCGCTGCCATCAGAAAAACGGACAAGGCAAATTTCCAAATCATCCTGCAATGGCAACACAAGTAGCTGTTAGGAGCGACACATTTTCAAACCACAGAATTGTAACAGAGTTGAACTTTACGCGTGCTTTGAGAAGAAGCGGAGACCTTACCGCCTTTGTAATCCCACCACTTTTCCTAGGAGATTAGCTCTACTCTAGGGTGATCATTTATCATGAAGAGGCCAGACCCTGTGAAAAGTCACATCGCTCCCCCCCACCCCCCCAAGCTCTCCAACTACTCTTTTGTCCCCCCAGGGACACTGCTGCTTTGATCGCTGAAGCAGTGACTTTACAGAAACTTCAGCCAGAAAGGTTTCCTCCTTCTACGTGAAATCCTGGGACAAACAGCTGGGCAAACTCCTGGCTAGCGAAGGCTCAGCAGACTCCTGCCAATACTGTGAGAGCTGATTTGGGGACGGCAGGGGCAAGGGGAAGGGAATACACAAGGTGAACACCTGCCTGCCTCTCCAGCCCCCAAGTCCCTGCCCAGCCTCGTTCCACACAGAGGTAGCGAGAGGTGTCCAAAAGCGTATTTTTATTATTTTAAATTGCTTTTGAAGTTTCTTGGGGCTTTTATGGCACTTGCATTTGTTGTCTTTGTGGGAGGCCGAAAACTTGATGGATTTATTCTTGCAGTAAGAGGAAATGCTTAAACACAACTTTGACGACTTCATTACTGCAACGCCTCTTAGGCAAATGGTTTAAGAAGGTTTGTAAACAGGAGACAATTCAATATTTATTTTAGATGTTAAGGAATAGGGTAGAGCATAAGCCAGTTGCTGAGTTAAAATAGTCAGCCAGTTGGCAAAAATATTTTTTCCTATGGCTGTCTATTAGGATTTCTTGTTCTGTGGAGCACCTCTTACCAGCTGTTGGATTTTCATCAACCACTTGTCCAATTCATTTTAGTAATGTGTCTCGATGCTCTTCCAGGATATCAGAATAGACGTACTAAATTTCCTCATAAAGTCAATGCTCACCAGTGAACTGCCAGAACTCATTTGACAGTTCGTTTTATGTCGTTCTCCCTGGGAAGGGAGAACAGAGGGTCTCCAGGGTGCCAGAAGTGATTGCAGCCCAGAAGCTTCCCATTCAGAAGCAAGGACACTTCAAGACTTTCTAAAAGTGCTCTGCTCACCTTTGTTCTTAATGGACTTTATTTTCATAATAGCATACAGCCGAAAGACTCATCCCCCTCTTCTGAGTAAAGCTTCAAATCCTTCCAAGTAATTATATTTTTTTCCTTTAGAGTGATGCCAAGACAAAAAAATACCATCACACCAGTAAATATAGATATGCCTAACACTGTAGGCACTCCTAACATGAAAACATGCCATTTTCCAAACAAAGACACCAACAGATCAAAAAAGTGTTTGCAGCAAAGGTGCAAGAGAAGACAACAACAGCAATAACAAATACCTCTCACCTAACAAAGCAGACCTAATGTATTTAACCCCTATGGAGATAAAGAGAAGGAACTACTGTAGCAGACTAGGTGAGATAACACCCCTTTAGGTGATTTTCTAAGTTTACGAGGTCTCAGCCTCCAACTTTGACTAAATTTCTAACGGGAGAAGTTTGAAGCTATTGTGGTTTAACCCCAGCCAGCAACTGAGCACCACACATCTGCTCGCTTACCCCCCGCCCTCCCACCCCAGTGGGATGGGGGAGAGAATCGGAAGAGTAAAAGTGAAAAAAACTCGTGCATTGAGATACTAACAGTTTAATAATTGAAATAAAATAAAATAGTAGTAATAATAATAATAATCATAAAAGAATATACAAAGCAAGTGATGCACGATGCAGTTGCTCACCACCCGCCAACCGATGCCTAGCCAGTCCCCAAGCGTGGCCCCCCCCAGCCAGCTTTCCCCTAGTTTCTATACTGACCATGGCGTCATATGGTATGGAATATCCCTTTGGTCAGCTGGGGTCAGTTGTCCTGGCTGTGCCCCCTCCCAGCTTCTTGTGCATCTCCAGCCTTCTCAGTTGGTAGAGCATGAGAAGCTGAAAAGTCCTTAGCAACAACTAAAACATCGGTGTGTTATCAACATTATTCTCATACTAAATCCAAAACACAGCACTATACAAGCTACTAGGAAGAAAATTAACTCTATCCCAGCCAACACGAGGACAGAAGTGCTGAAAGGAAAGGAAAGAACGTCCTCCTCTGTGAATGGAGGATGTTCTAATGCAGAGTTAAACTTCAACAGATTGTGTGCTTGAAACAGAACCACCTTTAAATGGAAACCAGTATTTCTAAAACCCAAATACGCTCATTCATCTGCAACCATGCCAGCTGCCCACTGACACCCATTGTAGCCATGGGTACTTTAAATCAGTGGCCTATTTTCACACTGCTTAGCATTCAGCACACAAGTCCAGAAGTTTTGTCCAGAGTCTTTAAATGAAGCAAGACTAGACTTGGCTTTGCTCGCAGATATTGTTGCCAAGACCATTGGATGTCAACCCACACAGCCAGGCCAAAACCTAATCAGGTAATTAGTTTCAGTTGAATATAGTGTTCCACGCTTTCTTTCAATCTGTTCTCATGTTATTCTGCACTGATGGCTGCATTTCAGTAGTAGATAAAACAACTGATCCCCACTGCTTTGTGTTTTATATAGAAAGGGGAGGAAAAACCCCAGGAGTTACAAGCCTACACCTTCTAGAAAAAGGCAGAGGTGAGCTCTCCACAAGATGCCTTATGCCAACACTCCTCAGGCAGACTCTTACTCTTCTCTTGAAAGGCAAGCCCGCAAAGCAATTGTGATAACTCTACCGTCCTTCAGGGAGGGAGTTTGGTCCTTTTCAGCAGGGATATCACCTCTCCAGTCTCGTTTCTCTGATCCTGGTGGGGAAGAGGTCGGTACAGGTCCAGAGGCACATCAGAAGGAGAGACGCACTCTTTCCCTCACCCTTTCCTCTTTTCTTTGGGAAACCCAGTCTTACCACACCCACCCCTTCTCATCACAAAATGCAAGTTGAAACCATTTCCCTTTCGTGTCAAGGGTGGGGTCAAGTAGGAATTCAGGAAAGCTGACAGACAACTAACAAGTCAAAGTCTACAATATAGAGAAACATTATAGTAGCTTTCTAATTACTGAAATAGTTTTATGTAGGCTTGGAGAGCCATTCAACAGAGTAAGTAGGATTTATACAGTAAGTCTATGTTTATAACTAATAAAGCATTATTAATCAAAGCCACTATTGTAAGGTTATAAACCAAATGCTGCAGTACATGTCAGCAAGTACTTCTACAGACAGGTAGGAACGCACCACCTATTTCTGTCATTGATCTTTATCAAACCTGTACCTTAAAATGTTTACATAATAGAATAATAATCTATTTTACACTAGCAGGTCAAATGTGCATCCTGTCAGATCGTGGAATTTCTAATCACAGGGTTGCCCCATAGTAGCCTGCAAATCACCCCTTTCTAAGCCCTGGCACACAAACCCCCTATTCAAGCAAGTAAGGGTGCAAACAAGGTCACCTGGTGCCAGCAACATGCCAAGGACTACATATATTTTCAGTGCTCACATGCAAAGAGAAGAGAAACCTCAGTATTCGCAGATAAACAGAACATTTTGGTAAACTCAGTCTGAATGCAAAACAACATGGTGAATGCTCTCTGCCTGCAGACAGAGCGGGATGAGAAGAAACACAAAACATACTGGAGAAGAATCTGGCTTCTGGCAAGAACGGGGCAGTTCTGTCCTACTTGGATGTCACAGAATTGAACAGCATGTGGCTGAGACCAGGCAAGCAAGGACTGCTTCAAGAGACCAACGCCTCTAAAACTTGCACAAATGCCAGCCTGGGCCCACCATTCCTGCTGCACTGGGGGGGGTCCACATGACAGAGCTGGTGGAAGCTCTAGTGTGACAGTTTTCAGCTTCTTCAAGCGTCATTGCCAGCTGCTGCCAGTGTCCCCCACCCCCTTCTTCCAGTGCGTGAGCTGGTGCAGAAAATAACCTTAGACTAGACACCAAACAAGGCCTAGCTGCATTTACATTTCACATGCTAAGTTTTTATCTCTCTGAGATAAGGAAATCAGCATCAAGTACGAGTTCATAAAGTCATCAAACCTGTCATGCTGGAGCTGGGCTATCAGGTACCCAGGAGTGTAAAAAATCCTTGGCCAAGGAGGTAAGAACGCCAAGATCCAGCTCTGTAATGCAGAGAGGTCAGGGCACTCAGCTAGGAGGGGAAGACCCAGGATCACTGTGTCTGCCCTTAGCTTTATTTCTTGTTTGTATCCAATTACTGTGTAACATAAAATATCTACCAAGGCAGGCTCCCTCTTGCATACCGACCTTCTGGCCCTATAACTCACGCATTCTTGAAAGCAATCCAGCTCCGGAGCAGGACAGGCAGCAGTGTAACCCCCGAAATAGCCTATAGTTTTGTGGTTAGGGCACTTCTCTGGGAACTGGAGTATTGGATTTGACCTCAGAATTCAAGTGCATCTGTTTTTTGAGAAGTCCCCAATGCAGAAGTGGGTGCTATGGTCTGAAAGACAGGGCAGGAGGTACTGGCAGTGCCTATCTGTGCTGAGTGCCCTTCTGTGCTCCACTGTTTCCTCTGGTTTTCAAAGGCGTGACCAGTTTCTAAGCTTAGGATGCAGTTTCTGACTAGGAATTCCAGTTTTGTAGATCAGCCTACCTCAGGGTTGCAGGTGGACAGAAAGAGCGGGATGTAACTGGAAGATCGCTGTGATATTTCACGTTGGCTGCTCAGGAAATCAGCAGGTGTGAGACCCATTTGTTTGTTTTAGCATGCAACACCTACAAAGCACTCAGCATTATCAGCATTCCTGGAAGCATCCAACTCTCTAATACAGATATGTCACACAATCATCTCCTCTTCACCAGGTCTTCCTGGGAGGGGTTCAGAAAAAAAGCCACAGCCAATGGTTTAAAAAAAAAAAAATCTGCAAAACCTGTCTTACCACGGAACTTGAGATCCTACCTGTTTAGCTTAGTCACAGGATGGATTCAGCCTGTAAAAACATGTGGAAGATTTAGCACTGTAACCCCATCCTACACCCATCAAAAGCACCATGACAGCCAATGACTGGGAAGATGATAAACAAATTCAGATACTTTACTTTTTGAAAATTTTGAATTTAATTAACAGCTGAAGAGTTTGCCTTGAAAATGGTGTCTCTTCAACCACCAGCAAACAGCACGAATTATAAGCTAGGTTAAATCAGGTATGGTTCTGTGGCATGGTACACGCATGGTCATATTTGACCACCTGCATCACTCTTCTACAGTTTCCATCCTGCAAACTTCAGAGACACAACAGCTCTCCTTTGGGATCAGCTATTCAGCTGATGGTTGGAATCCCTGTTACCAAAAAATTTTCTACTCCCTGCTTACTTTCGTACTAGACCTAGTCAAAAAAGGATCTGTATAAACCAGACGTATGTATATTAATGTAAGAACACGGTGTACATGGTCAGTTCTCAGCATTTAAGATGGGACACACGAAGTGTTCCTTGAAGACAAGCCAGGCAATAACTTTTCAAAGAACTAAAACTTGGCTTTAGCAACAGATGCGGGAAGCCAGGAAATATCAGATTCTCTACCAGGAAGCCAAAAATGCTATTTATTTAATTTATTAATGGTTAGGCATGATTCTAATGGTACAATGTTCAAATAAAGACTATACAAATCAGGCATCTTTGTGCAAGGGAGGCATTTGGTGCTAACTTCTCCCTTTTAAGTATCCTTTGGAAACTATTGCTCCTGTTTCTCAACAACGTCAGCAATAGCTGAACACTGTACTATATCTTTCTTTTTGTAGAGCCATGGGCCTTTAGTAAATCATTCCATCATTAATAGATTCTCATGATTAAATTGCCAAGACTGAGGCCAGCCACAACAACAAAACATGTTGGAGGCAGGGGGGACACCAAACTTAAACAAAACAACTCAGAAAACCCAGTACTACTGCTAGAATGTGTTATTCAGATATTCAGATACAAAATCACTGCATTTTAGCAGTAAAAAAGAGTTACCATGTACTAGGAATACTAAGCATCACTTTTTAAAACCACTGCACGCAACACCAAAGGGAATAATTGTTTAAAAAGCAATAATTAATGCCATTACAAGCAGAATTTTTTCCATTCTTGCCCTCTAAGAACCTTCTATAGCGATTTGAGAGAAAGCTATTTCATTGCGTCACAGCCCTAGCAGTAGGTGGTAGAGGGAGAAAACATTTTGTTCAGACTTAATAAACTCCTTGTACCCTCACTGGCTGGCTTGGATGGAGATCCTTCCTCCTCTCCATCCTTCCCTCTCCCTCCCACCAAGGAGATCCATCCTTCTCTCTCCCTCGCACCAACACCTCTCCCCCAGCGAGGCCCAAGCATGCCCACAGGGAACACCACAAAAGAGAAAGGGTCTGCCTGCAGGCTGGATGCCTCAGGAACCATACTGTCCCATCCAGGCTCTTGTTCTGTTTTTGAAAGGGAAAGTGTGAGGTTGGGTTTCACTGATGCCAGCCCACGTTCCTCGGAAGAGCACAGCACTTCCCCCATAATGCCAGAACTTAGAAGTTCTCCTTGTCAAGACAGTTCCTGAAGACACTGAATTTAAAATATTGAAAAATAGAGTACATCATAGACAAAACCAAAGTACATAGAACAAAGACACTGGTGGGGATAGTCTATGCTAAGATAAAACTAGTTGAAAGCAACTCAGAGGATGTTGCTTCAGATTAATCTCAGCTCTCACTATAAATTTTCTACAACCAAGAGCTTTATCTTGATTTTTTTCTGAAGAGGCTGGTAGTTTAGAAGAATTCCTGGTCCATGCACAAAAATACAAGAGGAATCAAGGACTCAACCAATTACTCCCATCATATTCAGCAATGTATAATGTGTCAGATTATGTGCTCCAGGACAGGAGCAATTATGAAGAAAACTTGAGGGTAAACTCACCCTTGGCACTAAACCCAACCAGCTCGAATGATGGGTTTTTCCTTCATGTTTTGTCCTCTATCTTTCTTATCTACCTTTACTGCCTCCAGAAATTCATGTTTATAACCATTGAACCATTCCTTCTTCAGGAATTTCAAACAAGCTCATTTGAAACAGGTTAGAATGCAGCTGCTCACTTCATCAGAGTTAAGAGATCACATTACTCCAATGCTCCTCTTTGCACTGACATCCTGCCAGGAAGTATATTGATTTAAATATTGTATTACTGACCTATGGTATTAGGCGCTCCACAGGCTGAATCTTTCCTATCTTACATAGCTTCTAAACCTGTGTTTCACTTTATTTTTTTTTAAAGTAGTATTAGTATTGGAGGAATTGAGAGAAGTTTCTCATTTTTCAAAGCCAGGACAAGGATTTTGTGAGGAGAGTCATTGAAGATTTCATTAGCTGAGACATCAGTTTTAATCTATTATATCCAAGATATGAACTAGAGTTCCAGAAGACTGGGGGGGGAGGAGGGGGGGAAGTATTGGTGAAGCGAGCTCTGGTAGTTTTCTTGGAGATGAGATACATTCACTAACACTTATATCCATGATAAATACCAACACTTCTCAAAAAAACACATACACATATAATAAATGCAATTACTAAGGCAATCACCCAACTATAAGAAAACAGTGAAGGAAAGCATGGTCCAAGTTGGTTGGTTTTTTTTTAAGGCTAAATGCTAGCCAGGCAATACAGTGAAGCAAGACACTATCAACTTCATACTGCTCTGTACTTATCAGTAGCAAAGATTTGATTCCACAACTGTGTCAGCATTTATCATTTTGACACAGGAAAAGTAAAATAAAGAGGAGGAAGAAAAGCTGCAAGAAATGTAAAAGTTAAGTCATCCTGCAGTAGCTCTGGTAATGCAGCAATGCCATTTTTAAGGGAATGTGAATACACAGAACTCCAATTGAATACTAACAGGTAACTGGACAAAAGCTTTTTGGAATATTGTTATGATTAAAACTCCTGAATTTTGTTGCAATTTCAGCTTCAGGAACTTGTGGTTTTAGAGCCAACCACAGACAAATGTCTGCCTGGTGAGCACATGTGAATTGTCCCAAGCAGAGTGAGATGTCCTACTCAGAAGTGTCTGGGTAGTCATCAGTACTGGCAGCACATGCAACACTGGGGAAAAAAGGGGGAGTGGGAGGAGGGAAAAACCCACAAAATAAAACCAGATTTCTGCTTGCCGTCCATGAGGTTGATTTTCTTTCTCCCAACCTGGTTTTGGAGAATGCTACAGTCAGGGGGTGGGACGAATAAATAAAAGAAAACTCCTTGGATACAAGAACAGTTTTCTGGAAAGGACTGAAAGTTAGTTCTCCTATGAATCTAAAAAATGTCTCTTTGCAAGAGCGAACCAGGTCGAAAAGATACTTGTTGTCGTTCTCGGTGTTCCTCAGCTTTTCAGCATGAGATAAAGAGCCCCAAATAGGCAAGTCAGTTCTGTTTGCACATGAACATTTTGTCCAGCAAGCAGTAATAGCCTACATTTAACTTTATTCTTCTGTGCAGAAGGCAGCTGGTACACTCCCATTTGGCAGCGTTTCATTCAGGAGAAAACAGCAGACTTCTGCCCTTGGGAAACTAAAAACTAAATCAGAAGGGAAGCGGTGGCTTGAGCAAATGTCTTCATTTGTGATCATCCCTCAGCCTGTTGGAAAGGAGGACAGTCAACACAAGAATGGGGAAAGTTCAGCATTTAAATACAATAGCTCATTTCATTGCTTCCTCACTGGAGAATCGATACTACAAAAGACTATTTTGCAATGAGTAGTCTCCATTATATTTTTGTTGTTTGCATTACAACAGAACATAGAAATCTCATCCAAGACCAGTGCCTGACTAAGCAACACAACTTCAAATGTTTGTAGACTAACTTGGTAAGCAACATATGGTGGGACCAGAACTGAGCACAGAGGGGAAGTGAGTTACTGGAGGTCAGAAATTAACTGAGAATGGACCGTTTCCAAAGTCTTTCAATTGCACTGCGTGGCACCAATGCTCTTCTTTTTGCTGATCAATCCAGATTTGTTACCCTTAAGCAAGCTTTTCTTTAAAAACATTATACTTTTGTATATGAAAATGGTTCTGTATGAAAATTTCCAGTATAGTTTCCCTGAGTTTTGATAGAACATAGATGAAGTTAGGAGCTTTACTGCTTTGTAGCTTCAAACAATACACTATTTCCAGAGCACACGGCTCATTTTCTAGCTCACAATAAGGGAGAAGACCATTAGTCTTCAATATACATGCATTACTGTACTTGCACCATTTCCAGAAGAGGGCATTTGGATGAGATCTGTTCTAGAAGAAAACTGAGGCCTGTACATTAAAGCATCATAATAGCGCTCAAAAGAATGTCTGCTTGCTTAATGCTCAGAAAAATGCAATTACTTCCAAAAATCAATAGGTGGCATGTAATCTTGTATACGAGAAACACTAGATTAATCAACAGAGAAGTAACTTTTAAATTTTCCAGATTTTCTGGTAGATTCAGATACTTGTATTCTTTCAGGCTCTATATTCAAGACGCTATCCTTAGTTCCTACATTATGACTCTTAAGTAGTCATGTTCGTGTTGGAAAATTTAAAATGTTATTGATGGTCTAGTCTTTATATTATGAATTTTTGTAAGCCAATATCCTATTTATAGAGCTGGAACACAGATGGTTCAAATAACAATTGCTCTTATCTCAATATCCTACAGGCTAGTCTTTCTATTAGGTAGTATGCAAATTCCCATACACACAAAATTTCAGCTATCTATCCCACTATTTTTCAATATGCCACTTGCAAGAACCATTGCAGCTGTATTTTCATAAAGTTGTCCTAAAAATTGCATAGATTTATTGCTTCAAGAGTTTTTCATTTACATTTATTTCTGCTTAAATTTGCCTGACAAAGCATCAGTCCTCCTGACTAAAACTTACAGCAGTTCTGGGGACAGAGTGCAGAAGAACTATACTAATGAGCAAATAAAACAAGTACTGAGCCCACTCAGCCTGTTAGCCACAACCAGGTCTATGCCATGCAAACATGTAACTAAGCGCCCTACCAGAATGATTAGTTTCACAGAAAAGCATTTTTTTCTCCTCAGTGAGGCTAAACCTAGGGAATCCTCTCATCCTTCTTTGTCTTTTCTTTGGTTAATAAGCAACATGCAGTTACACATCTGATAGTTCCTTGCAATTACATTTTTTAATCCAGTGACCAAATTTCAAACAAGTTGGACAGCAAGGCAGTTTTGAAACTCCTATTGCATTACACTAAGTGTGTTTTCTCCTAGGGTATACAGGAAGGCATGAAAAGCATTTCAGGGAAGGGGAAGGGGGGGATAAGTCAAGGATATCACCGTTTGGTACCACTGGAGGTGTGAGTAGTAAAGAGGACGTTTAGGGTTACTGTGGTGGACTGGCACACCAAACACACCCATAGAAAATCAGAGTTCATGAGCTCTAATGTTCACGTGTAATACAAGACACCTTGAAACAACAGTGGGTCACCTCAACGTTTTTAATACATTCTCTTGCTCAGGGTGTAAGCTGGCCCAACAGCTAAAAAACTTATTTGCACTACGTGTAGATGGAAGCCAGGCAGTAGAGTCACTGCTGCACACCACGCATGGTATTACCCTTGGGTTGATCCTGTAATATTTTGTATCCCCTTTTGTTCACAAACTTACTTGGAGAGTTACAAGATGTTTTCTTCTTTCTCTAAGAACACCAGGCTTCTGCTTGGCTTACTTTTGCAGTTACTTTTTGTGGATTAACTAATGGTCCATCAGAATCCCCCTTTAATTACTTTTGTTTCAGATGTTTAACTCAGCTGTGGGCTTTGCTCTGAAAGGAAGCCTGTTCACTCAAGGTCTCATATGAGAAAATTCAGCTATGCAACTGAGATGCAATTTAAACCTGTGAGGGCTGAGAAGCACAGCAACCGCATGCTCTGGTGGTTGTTTGTATATGTGCATTTGCAGGCCTATAAACAAAGATGACATTTGGAGTTCAAAACCTTCAGAGTTATATGGCTTCTTGGCTACCCTAGTACATGCATCAGTTGATATCTTGATGCAAGTTCTTCAGTTTGGAACTATTCTGACCCTTATTTTCAAGCTGTTTTGTAAGATAACAAAAGGAATTTTCATATTTCACTACATGTCTATTGATATTTCCAAACTGACAGTAATGTTTATGACTGTCATAGCTGTCAGCTGGACCAAAATAAATCATAGCAGCTGATGCTCAACAACTGTCAAAAGTTCAGAACTAACGAGGTGCTATAAAGTCAGGAATACAAATAAAATTGTAATTAGATATGCAATATCAACATAAACATTGCTAAATACCTAAATATTTCAATATCACTTTCTAGATATACTTGAAAATGTATAGCACACAGAATGAATGGACAAACTACAGTTTACTCACTGTTAGTGGCAGTATGTGTCACTGAACTAAAAGATGAATTTTCAGTGAAATGCTGCAGGATGACCTGTACTACAGGAAATTTCACATCCAAATACTGGAAACTTACTGCATCCCTCCCACTTCACACTGATGGCAACACGTGGCTGTCCCACATCTATGTTCTTGTGGCTTTGATTCATGGTCTGCTCAGTGATTCTCCCTCTGTCATTGCCCAAAGAATGTAAATATTTGTTCTGTCTGTATTCTGGTTTACAGACTTGGCCCATTATTGAATATGAAGGCTGTAATTCAATCATAGAAGGATCTGTTGCCATGCATAAACTGGGATTTTATGTTTTATGACTTCGGCTTTGCAGAGCAGCCGTCTTCCTACTCACCTCCCCCTCTCCTTGCCCATGACTGAATTATAGTTCTGTCTCTAATTGAAGCCTAGTATTATTCTATTTCTCTTCTGCTGAGAGGAAGACCAGAGCTATCATTCTGAATACACACAAAGCCACAGGAGCCTGGATGAGGTACTCTAATGACAGGTCCTCCTACACAGCACATTTGCAGTCTTTCTGCTAATTAATTTGATTTCCTTTGTCTAGACTAACATAATACAGCAAGTTATGCTCATTTAAAGGAGGATCGTTAGCCTTTCAGTTCACTCCAAATGAGGAAGAAAGAAGAGTCAATAGACTGGAATCTGGGGGAGACTGACTTTGTCCTTGACTACGCTATTGCTTATGTTTTCACTTGACCAAGACCTTGTCTCCAGGAGAACCCGAGACAGCACTATCATCAGAGGAGAGACTATAATCAAAATCAGATATCGTCAGTATGTGCATGGCAAGGCAGTGGCAGTTACACAGAAGGGTTCTGTCTACGATGCACTGCAGTCAGCGGCTTTCTTCCTGGCAATCACTTGGCATTTACTGTTCACAGCTCCTGACATCCTCACAGGGCTGAACAAACATGTAATTAAAAACACACACAAGCTGGTTTCTTCAGATTCCCTTCACAGAACAAAAGGAGGTTCAGTAGTGTGCCACTGGACTAGTAAATCAGAGACAAAGCTAGTAATGGGAGTTAAAGAAGTAACTCCTCACTATTTGGAAGGCGAGACCTTCATTTGGCAGTTTTGACAATGATTGAAACTGTGGAGCTGAATAGAGTCTCAGAGCTGAGCTGTCAGTCAAATACGGGACTTGGGAAATGGAGTGATGTGTGATAAACAGATGAACCGACTTGGACTTGAAAGTTCAGTCTTCTGAGTCAGGTGGGCAGATCCAGTTTTAATACCCAGAAAGAAAAGTGACAAGGAATCACACATCATATAGGTGCACTGTGGAGTGGAATGACTCCACAAGTTTCTTAATAACAGCGGGGAAGATCTTCCCCTATGACAGAAGAAGAAGAAGGGAGGAAGCCTACAGAGGAAATCACCAACATCTTCTGCTCACAAACCCACAGAAAAGTGCCAGACCTCCCCTTCTGTAGGCAATTTCACGATCATTTCTAGCCGTGTAACCTCAGTTGCATTTATCATTTTGCAGCATCAAAGAGGGGAAGGATTCCAACTTTGGGACTTACTGGCTCAGGGATTTTTTTTTGGCTGATAGTAACTGGGGACCCTCTTTACATAAACACAAGCAGAAGATAAACAGCACCTAGAGGCTCTTTATTAACTTAATGTGACCTTGTTTTTTTACAGTGTTTGGCCATAAGCCATTCATACTGTGTCACCACAGTTAAGGTTTGAATATTTTTCCATTACTCATGCTTTCGAGCTCAGTAGAAGTAGGCAATAAGTAAAAGGAAATCTAAAGATTCTTCTCTTTGGCTCTTTCAGAAAGCTATTCTCAGAAAGGTCAGGGAGGTATCTTGGAAAGAGTTAGCCAACATCTAGCTATAAATTTCAGTGTGAGATGGCAAGCTCCATTTCCCTTCCAGGTCTATTCAAGGCCTCTTCCCCAGCTCTAACTTAGGCAGCACTTCCCTGAATCTAGAGGAGAGAGATGACACTTCTGGTAATCTTTGATGACCTCATGTTACTACATCATAGAAGGACAAAGATACCAAGACTCCATTTCATGTCAGCGCTTGATTTGATTGAAAGTAATGAATTGTCCCAGTGAAGTGGCCAAGACAGCTTCCCTTTTGACATGACTACAATGTTAGATCCTAGCTAACTTTTCCATATGTGACCACTAAATGCAAGACTAATTTGAAGAGGAGGAACAAGTGATCAGAAAGCTTGCTTATTCAGGGTTTGGGGTTTTTTTTTCTCTTATTACAAAGTAGTCAGAGAACATGTTGAGCACTACAGTTTACACCATTTTACTAATCCTACCACTTAGTGCTGTTTCAAGCATTTATATATATCTTGCTGAAGCAGCAAGGGAGATCGGTCAGCTGAAGGGTTTGGCAAACTACTCATAATGGTTCTCCTAGCACAGCTTTGTGTTGGTGCTAGAACAATTACAACTAGTTTAAACTTGTATATACCACCCTATAAACCATTCAGTTGGCTCAGCAACCGAATGCCATCTGCACCACTTGCTAAGGCCCATTGTAGTTGATTAGCCCAAATAAGATCATCCTAAGAAAAATGCTCTGATCCATAGGTTTGCTCTGGATCCTGGTGAGTACACACAACTCACATACATACTAATTTACGAGTGATTCAGACCACAAGTACAAACAACATTATGCACCCATGAACATGGCTCTTTCTAGATTTTTTCCTATGTCCTGGCTAAACTGTAGACTTTTTAAAGAAGTTATGTGTAATATGGGATTAAGAGGACTAGAATCTCAAATTAGGCTAGATGGAAAATATTTTCTGACACTATGAGAACTAGACATATTGAAAGCCTCATCTCCAAACTGGAGGAAAAATGAAGTCCTGACCATTGGCTTGCGTTTTCACTTCAGATCAGCTGAACTATTAGATTCTGAATTCTTCCTTATTTTCCTTTTGAAGAAGGAGGTGAAGTGAGCAAAAATTGGTTTTAAGACACTTTCAGTGTAAAATTACTAAACCCTCAAAAGCCAATAAGCCATTTCACAGAGTTAACATGAAACACCTTTTTGTCTCAGTAATGAGAAAGCCCTAAAAGATACACATAAATTTAACTAGGACCATCAGGTGTTTTCAGTCTAAGGATGCTGATACCTCTTCCTGCGAAACTTTGAAAAAAGAGTTTTGATCAACACTCTTCCTGAAAACTTTCATTCCCACTGTGTGGAGAGACAAAAAAAGTTTCAGCTCTGAACCCTTGGGGCCAGCTACCACAGTTCATGTAGCATGATGGTCCTCAATGGGTCAAGGATAACCACAGCCCCATGGGATTTTTTATGCTTGTATTTTGAAAGGAGGCTCAGTAAAGAATTTCGCTTAGCAAAACAAGACTATGCTTCCCCTCTTCCCTTACTTAGTTTCAGAACAACAGCTTTTGCTTTGAGTGATTATTTCAGCTTCCATAATTTTTCTCCAGCACAAAACTGTAGAGAAGCTCCATACAGATCAGACCAGTGATTTGGGCAGTCTAAGAACATGGATAACATCAGAGCCTCAAAGAGAATGGAACAGCAATTAGGAAAAACACTACCAAAAATGCACCTGGCAAAGACAAAGCTAGAAGTAGCTCACCTGTCTGAAAATCTGCTAGCTTGGCAAAAAACATTTTTCTTAGAGGACACTAAGAAGTTCCTAATTAGCACAAAGACTGAGGAATACTAATTGCCACTTGGCAAAACTCTGCTCATTAAAATCACAGGTCATATTCATGGGTTTTTTTCTCCCTTCCCACCCCCAAAATCTAACCCTTGTTTTACAATATGAATGACATAAAAGGCTACATCAGAGCAAGTACACAATTTCATATCTACATATGTGTTATAAGGCTGAAGGGGAGGACTCTTAAGCTTATCTAAAAAGAAAAAAAGGAGTGAGAATTAAATCATTAGACTGTATGGTTTAAGCAGAATACACAATGGCACTGCAGACTTGAACAGGAAAGGAAGCAAGAGAGGTGCATTTGAATTAACAGAAACAGACCTAGAAGGCAAGCTACTGAGTGGATTTACAGCATAACTGTCCAGAAGACATAAAGGGCTCATCTAGATACCATGGTTTTAGCAAGGTCCTCTCTATGACTGTTCTCTACCCCCCACAAACAAACAAACAAAAATTATTTGTTTAAAGCTGCTTGCCAAATCCATGGCAAAGCATCTAACAGAAACCAGAGATGAGATTTAGAGACACTTTAGAAATAGGTGACAGGGACATACATGTCACTTGAATCAATGTGAGCAATCCAGAAGACTCCTGTTCCCACACCTACAAAGCCTCCAGTTTCATTTTGGACTGCGACATTGCTTACGTGTCTATACACCGGTGCCTCTGTAAGGCACCCAGACGTACAACTGGGTAGGTGGTAACGCTGTCTGCTGCCATTCACGCAGAAGGCAGACAAAGCTTGGGAGCCACTCAGTAGCTGCCCAACTGTCCTGCTTTGTCATGTGTGTTTCACATACACCCAACCAACACCACTGAGTGGAAGACAAACAGCATTGGCTACTACCTGTCATCCAAAAATTTAGCCAATGGGGCACGCTACTTATCTTTCTTGTAACCAGCTTTGCAACAAGATCTTCCCCATTTATGAACATAAGCTCAGAGTTTCAGTACCCACATGAACTGGAGATAATTCGACCCACATTCCGCCCACACTGCAAAAAAAACCCTCTAAAAACTGCAGAAAGGCTAGTGGGAACACAGAAAGCACAAAGAGGCATTACCCATACCTTCTGTTAAAGCTGGCTTATTAGGTAGGGAATAAACATAAAATTCCTGGACCTAAAGGGAATTATGATACCATACCCAACATTATTTTTTTGTGATTAGGCTCTGTGATGTGGAGGGTGAGGTCCTGATTTAAGCGCCCTGAATTTTATCATCCTCCTCAACACATTAAGAAGGTCATTTGTTCTAGGTTTTTTAATCCATATGAAAATAATCACAGACCAGAAGAATTAAAACCTATGCCTTTTTCTCTCAATTTTACGTTCCGATAAGCATACTGCAGGATGTGGGTTCAAATATATATTCCAGTTATATATACTCACTGTAGAATAGTGCAACTCCGCTTTCAGGTAAAGTAATGGCACAGAGAAAACCCTGTATCTGACCTTGAGAAATAATCAAAACAGCAATTAATGTCAGCTGGATATATTTCTAATTGCAACACATGCCCCTCTGAGATAAAGCTTAAATCATCTCGTGCTGTCACCCAGTCCAGGGTGCAGTTTGATTCATTTAAACTGTGAGCCACAGTCCCCCTGCTCCTGGCCCCCACTGGCACCACCTTTCCCCCACCCAGCACACAAGCACGTGTGCACACACCGACACACACACACACACACTCCTCGGTCACTCTGTGCCAGCACTAACAACCATGCAGCCACACAGTCAGCAAGACGAGTTTGCTGATCCAGCCGAAAAGGTATTTTTTTGTTTTGCCGGCCGGCTTTCCAGCTGCCTGCAGGATCAGTAGTGCCGCTGGGGCCCCCGTGCCAGCGCTGGGCTGCTCTGCCCTGCCAGTACCAGCCTACAGGCAGGCTGCCTTCAACCAGCAGCGAAGCCACACCCTGATACTCCTTCCAAACTGGGGCCTGGGAACGCTGTCACCCAACCTACCTGTTTCAGGGTGGAGGAGGCTAATGTAACTGGAAGGGTGTGGCTGATAAAGGTGGCGCTGACTGACAGAACTGCATGCTTTTGCTTCCTATATGAGATGCATGGTCCTTGTATCTAAATGGCTTGGTGTTAGGACTACAGTCTGTACCACAGCGGTGAAAGGAAATAAAATAATAATAATAGAATGTGATGAGTAGTACCATTTCAGATGCCCAAGGGCATCCAAGATGTTTGTATAGGCTGGCACATCAGAGATAGAGCCTATGGGAGATGCGTACTCCTCCACAGTGGCCACTGGAAGCCAGATGAGAGATGTGGGGTATTCAAACAGGCACCAGGCCCATCTGCTGAGGCAACCAACTCTCCGCCAGAACGTCATTCTGCTCTAAAGACACAAGGACTCATTTTTTGCAAGTGTCTTAAACATTACAGCTCTTACTTAGGACTAGATTTCCAAAAGAGGTATGTACCATTTATTTCAAGTCCTCAATGGATATGGGGTACTTAAAAAAGAGGATCTTTTATCTTATCTTGAAAATGTGCTCTGCAACCGTAGTGCAAAACTAAATATTAAACATGGAAAAAGAAGCATGAAAATGTACTCTAACTGCTGCATCCTACTGTCTGACTTTTGAGTGTCTTGCCTTGTAAGTGCAAAGGTTTCTTCTGCCAAGGTTTTGAGGTTTTAAGTGATTAAACACAACCACTGGTTAGACTCCATAGGAATAATCTACATGATATATGAAGCACTGATACCTTTTTCTTCTCTCTTTCTCCATTAGCCATATGCCCCCCTCATCCTCCCTGCCCTAACACCTACCCTTGCTGGATTCTCCACACCTGATCCAGAATCTAGCACTGAAGATTGTGGCAAGGTGGCTCTTCTTCCTTTGTGTGAAGATGCTACGGACCCCTGCAATTAGTGCATTGCAAAATTAAGCAAACTTGAATTTAAGGACAAACAAACAAACAAGTAATGCGGTTTGGTGAAAGAAGTTGGAGGAAATAGTTTTCTGTTCTCTTCCAGGTAACAGATGAGCCAAAAATGCTCATGAGACACAACCAATCTGCTGGTTAATAACCTGAAAAGAAAATCTATCGGAAGTTATAACACAATTTGAATGCAAATATTTGTCCGACCTCCCTTTCAGAACAGAGCACCGGAACTGTAACAAAAGTTGGTCAGTTGTTCCGGCTATTGAATTCACATGGATTTTTGCCCTCATTAGGCAAAAGCATAAGTTGAGCATGCACGTGACATGGTAAGAAATGGAGTCATGATGCTAATACATGAATGAGAAAAACAGGAGACAAGTTTTCAGGAGCATTCATTCAGCAGAAGGCTGAAACAGCATCTGACCGGTCAGGGTCTAAGGTGAAGCCTTCAATGCCAAAGAGCACCAGCGTGTATCTCTGCCACCCAGTTAAGCGGTACAAACACCACAGTGACTAGCCACCCAAAGGGCACAGGCTTATGCACAGAACCTGTGCATTAAGCTTCTTCGTTGTTATTGAACAAAGGCATCTTAATTCTCCAAAAGCCCGGATGATTTCGAGTACCATGTGGGCTAATGTTTTCCAGTTAACTACAGCTGCATGCATGCATAAATATAATATACTTAATGGTCAACAGACAGGACTAAGCTCTCATACATGTATGAGCTCACACCATTTTAGTA
The DNA here is from genome assembly GCF_034638445.1 of Ciconia boyciana. NCBI lineage: Eukaryota > Metazoa > Chordata > Aves > Ciconiiformes > Ciconiidae > Ciconia > Ciconia boyciana. The sequence goes on from NC_132936.1 coordinate 87,190,567, forward strand.
ATTAGGACTCTGATTAAGAGGGGACAGCTTTAAAGTAACACTGTAGAAGTTAAGCAAACACGTAATTGGCTTCTTGTATTCAGGTCCAAAAGCCTGTTGAAGTTACCAGACCTTAGAAGAACATTGTGATAACATACCCTACACACTAACAAGTCAAAAGCATCATTACAAGCAGGGAACACACCCTACCCACTTGTAATTAAAATTAAGAGATGGAATTGTATCAGGGTTGGATAAATCTGCAGTTTGGATTAGATGGCATTTAAACAGGGAAAGCTGTCTGCCGTCTGAAATGTATAGCTCTTATTTTTAATCAACTGCCTCAAGTAATATTTATGCCTTTTAAAGGAAGCCTTAGGCTCTGTACTTCACTGACAGCTTTTTGTTAAGTTGGCTTCCATACACACACGCCCACCAAATTTTACATTGTTTCTATGTGCATTGATGTCTCTCACAATGGTAATCACCGTAACCCGTCTGTCCCAACTTGTCCCACAATAGGACAAGAAATTAAAAAAAAAAAAAAAAAATTAAAAAAACCCCCTAAAGCAGAAGCTAACCCAACTTATATGCAAATCTCAAAAAAACCCCCATCAGATCTAGGCTCACCACACTTTGTTGATGGTACGCTGAGGACATTAAGGACAAATCAAAGTTCTATTTTTGGACTTGAAAACATGGCTGCACAAATACAGAAAGGAAGGTAGTAGCTTATGAGCCAGTTCTGGGCACGGCACTTCAGGAAAGCCATGAAGATTTCTAGAGGGGAGGCAAGGAAGAAAAACAAGAACATTTATAGACACAGAAACTATAAGTCAATGTGGCAAGATTGTAGAAATTAGGGATCTTTAATACAAAGAAACAAAGACCAGAGGAGTGATCTTAATAGCTTTCAAACGCATAAAAGGCTATTGCAAAGAGTGAAACAATATGTCTTTACTCTTCATGGATGCAAATGCAATAATGTCAGCAAATAAGATTTCAGACAATATTCCTATTAGCAAGCGCCATGATACAGATAGTGAGGCATTGGAATTGATTTGCCTAAATTTGTAGACTCATCATCGGAATTATTAAGGAGAAAGTGACGCAAAAGGAAAAAAAAAATCACATCTGCCACAGATTACGTTAGACAAAATGGATCCTAACAAGCAGGAGATGAGCCAGATGACTTCTCAAAGTCCCTTTAATTCCCTTTTAAGTAAATAGACATATATATATTATATAGAACCATTATTGTCCTCCAAAGAACCATCTTTTTAATAGTTTTTTGCCTAGTTTTCTGTCATCTCTCTTCTTATCTTCCTAGGCTTTTAGGTTTTGTGCTAGCTATCACAGAAAGAAATCATCATTCTTTCTGCAGTACAGCTTAAGGTATATTTGCTACGGGGTCACTAAACGGCTACTCAAAGCCAGCCTTATGTTTAACACACTGCAATCTGCTAATTGTGAACCTACCAGGGTTATAACACAGATACTATCAGATGCCTTCAGAATTAAAGACTCAGATTGATTTCTTTTGCTGTAGGCAGAATACGTAACATTTGTTTAATGCTCCTCTGTTGGCAAAAGAGGCCAAGACTCAAGATTCTGCAGAATGCCTTGGGTTTTCCAAAATTTAACTTATTTAGAGGAAATATTGCCTAGTTTATTTGTTGAAGAAGATGAATGTCATTTATAAATCATTAGAAAATAAGTTAGGTTCCTAAAGCATATTTAAATACCAATAAAATACATGCACACTATTTTCCACATAAGGCTAATTTGGGCACAGTTTTAAACTGTCTTTGAGGACTGATTTCAAGGCAGAGAAGACAAAACTGCTTAATTAGCCAGTGTGGGTAGACGATATCTTGCCAATATCGTGCCATATCATGCTTTTTCCCCCCAGTCCCTTCGGAAGCCAGTGACAGACACACTGAACTAGAAGGTGGGCGACAGTGCTGCTGCACCAGCTGATGGAGCAACCAAAGTCCACAGCCAGCAACTGAATGGGGCAGCTGGGTGGCTTCTCATCCAGAGGCCTCAGGACAGCAGAACGGGCCCAGAAACAACCATGTCCTCGAAGATGTGAGGCAAACTGCAGAGGTTTGCACAGACGAAAACATCTGTATTGTCCTCGTGACAGCAAACACCCAAATTCCTCTCTATTTGTAATACCTGTAATTAACAGGTGTGGAATAGTTTGTCAACAGCTGTCATCGTAAAGCTATGGCATTTGTCCTACAAGCACAGCAATACCCTGTGAAGATGTATCCACTGTCCAATCCTCCCTTTCCCACAAAGCACAACAAATAAATAAATGAAACTGCCCTCAAACAGAAACTGAACACACACTGGAATAAAATTCTAGTTTCCCGTCTGCCTTCTTTATCCTCCCAAAATTGAGATAAATTTTGAAATTTGATTTGCTTGCTGTTGCTAATTCCCTAAAATTAGCCTGCAGAGTAAAGGCATCTCCTCAGCATTTTCCCTGTGAGGAACTGCTCCCCTACCTAGATATAGTCTAATATTTCTGATAACATTAAAGAGGTGGGGTGATATTGCAGTGTGTGGTTTCCTAAAAGCCAGGAAAGAGTCATTCACTTAAGAGCAACTTACAACACCAATATTGGTTATTTGTTTACTCTTATTTACTCTTATTATTATTTATTTACTGTTATTTAGTAACTATTATACAATTCCTCTTAGTACTGCTATTCCTGAGAGAAGCCAGTTGCTCTGGTATGTTTTTTAAACCAATGCTACATTTATACTCTCTTGTAACCCAATGCAAAGCAACGATCAAGTGGATATACATACGTTCAGACTCTAATAAAAAGTACATCACTCATTGCCAAGGAATTACTGTAGGATTGAAACAAAAGGAAAGTTTAATACAAGACAGAATCCTGAAGCAGGTTAGTACAGTGGAGGATGAGAAGAAGCTACAAGGCTTCATGCACTAGGCAGTACTGCAATGTTTTCTACCAACAAGAAGCCCCCCACACCTTTTCACTGTGTCCAGTAAGCTCAGGGGAAAAAAAATATGGAGGGAGGGAGGGAGGATTCTCTGCAAATATGTATCTAAAAATTATTTCAGAGGATTTTTCTGACAAATACTGACTTCATTAAAGTGAATCGAAAAAAATATTTTAATTCAATGGAGCCCGTAATTTTCCTCTGTGGGAATATCAATGCAGAATCCTTGAGGTTTAACATATACAGTCATTTAGACCAGGCAAGGGTCTGCCTACACAGTTCAGGTGGACAAAAAAAGTACTGCCATTAAAAATACTTGATCAGTCTGAAGTAATCAGCAAATGCTTACAGATAAATTATTGTGACAGCTGACAGATGAAAAAAACCCAACCACACCAAAAATGTTTACTAGGAAGTAATTTAAAACAATAGATGAACAACTTTTATGTTCTTGGAATATCTTGTAATTCCAATACAAATTATTTTTCATTTCTACTTAGTATCATGCTTCTTCTTTAGTTATTTTGCATATTTTAAATTGTATTTTACTTTTAATTAATTAAACTTCATCTGGCTGTAAAGGGGAAAAAAAGGATGAGGGAAGAGAAAACTCCACAAATGTCTGTTTTCTGCCTAGTGTAACACACCAAATAAATCTAGCCTAGTTAGTCCTAATCTAGGCTACAGGAGCCTTTGCCTTTACACGAGCACAAGTATCTGAACAGGTTCTACAAAATATGGCTAAAAAGGCATCCCCCAAGAGTGTCTGTAAGGCTAATCAATTTCCCTTTTTTTGAAGATGTCCAGGCCAGCAACATTCTGTAAGCCAATGGCAGCCCCAACTTTTCTGCTTTCTGCTTTTTCTTGCTTTTGCGATTTAGCAAAGCTGCCCAGCAGGTATTGGGATCTAGTAAGAACTTACTGGAAGAACGTTGTGGGTAAAATATTGAGGTAAGGGAAGAGGGAGAAAGAGCTGTACTACAACTTTTTGTGGGGGGAAAACGTAAAGAAATGAGGACTTTTTCATTGCATGACTGCCATATATTCTAAAGCAAGAAATATGGAAGTGTAATTCTAAAGCAAGAAATATGGAAATGTAACTGGAATCACTCTGTACCCCATTGATTTACACTCCCAGCTTGAACCAAATGAAGATCTGATTAAGGTTTACTTCAGAGATACCAGACCATCTGAAGTCATTAGGTTCAGTTTTGGCAATGGTGTCAAAGAACTGTTTTTCTGAAGCTAATGGTAACTTTCCCACAATGTGTGCATTAATTGTAGGCTTCACAACACAAGTGTCTTGTTTGGTACAGTTTCCTGGCTGGAAGGACCTAGTTACTGCCAGTTGGCTGTACCAGGCAAATCATTTAAGCAAAGAAGGGCTGATCCTAATCTCTCCTCATGCAATGTTAATACAGTATCAATGAAGAATTCAGTATCTGTGTTGCTTTGCGTGCACAGCTCCCAATGGAACTTTGGACTTGTAAAACTGGTTGTTAAACAGGACTTTCTCATCTTGAAGTAAAATCATCTTCAGTGATCCTCAAAAGCATCTGGGAAATCCCAACAGCCTCTGAAAGGCTCACCAGCTCTGAACTGTGACATTCTGGCTACTGGCACCAGGGGCCATTCCCTATGTAAGGGTTTGACAGTAGAGAGGAGGGGGTTAAATGTGTCTAGCTGTACTCTGGATCTAACTGCATCTTCTTATAGCTCCAAGGATTTTATCACCTTTAGTTCCAGACTGTAATTTACCCTATGCATTCAACCCTCATAGTGATCCTCCCCAGCCTTCAGTTGCACCTTTTTCCTTACAAAGGGAAAAATCTCAGCAGATACATCCAAAGACGGGAGCACTAAGAAGCATTTTGCAGCGTTTCTTAATCTTTCTTCCACCTTTTTTCCCCAGCACTTCTGTGGGAGCCTCCACTCACAAGAGGCAGGGGCTTGGAAACTCTCATTTCTTCAGTATTATCTGAAGTTCAGTAATTCCCCACCTCGGCACACTGACTTTTGCACACCATAAGCCTAATCCCCAAACTCTCCCTGTTGACAGCACAAACAATGCAGTTGTCTGCCTCACCTATGGGAATTCCTGACGCCGGTCATCTGATTTTTATGCTCTTCAATAGTCCCTATAGTCATGGCTCTACTGAATTACTTAGGGTGCTCAGTTCCACATTCAAAAGCATCTGCTTTGGAAAATCAGGACTTGCACTTCCATAATACTTTGCAGCTCAGTTCACAGAGCACTTCGGTTTGTCTGGAAACCACCTAGGCAGGTTACCACAAAAGGTTTAGCTTAGCTATTACTCTCCTACTTCTCTGCAAGACTTATCAAGTCCAGACTCTGTCAGCTTAATCTATCTTCACAGCTTCACATACTGAGCAAGAACCCTGCAAAATTCTTAGTCTTTGTAATGTTAAGCAACGAAGTCTAATGCTAAGAGCAAAGTCTAAGCACTCTACGATACGGGTTTAAGGTGAGCTGCCCAACATGAAACAAAAAGTTTGTGGCTCCGTGTTCCTGAACTAGCACTCTCGACATTGTTATTTGTAGAATTCATTTGACCTTCATAATAGGCCAGTCTTCTGCATAGTGAAAATAGGTGGAAGGAAAGAAGGCAAAGGCTACTTTTACCCTCCACATGTTAAGCAGTGCCAGAGGGGCCAGATACATTTAGCTTCATCTTACGTTACTCAGAGACTGTGCTGAAATATCTAGAATAAAAGCAAAATGCTCCTTTCATTAACTTACGCATGTGTCAAAGTTTTATTGCAAGTCATATATATATATGCAAGGTTGGGCTAACAGGCATATTTTAAGTAAAGCGTAAGCTGATATGAGAAGGTGACCCAGACAGAGTGGCAATGTCACAGTGACTCTTGATTCGTGATTTCTTTTAGTGGGGCAAAATAACACAATCCCATGAGCAAAAACAGTGAGAGAAAAAATGGCTAAATACTTAGCCTTTCTCTCCCCACACCCCTAGTATGTCCTGGAGAGCAGCCCAATAAACAGGAGCAAGCAAAAGCTACAAATGTACAACCCTCCTCTTCGCAGACATCAATGATTGCTGTCTTAAGCGCAGATTCAAAAACATGCCAACATTTGTCTTTTTCCCTTTTCTCCTGCACGTTCCTTCTGCAGACCTCTAACTACAACTTTGTATCAGGGAAATAGTTGCATGCCACAAGATGATTTGGAGAGAGACTGCTGTCTCAACATAGCATGAAGATGACTAAATAGTGACAAAGTAAATCATCCCTCAAAGACAAGTCAATAGTGAATAAGTAATTTTATCTGTCAAGAGTTAACATGCAATGAATACTTGCAAAGGTTACACAACGTAAAATCTACTAGCAGTTAGACGTGAGTTCCCTCACATATGCTAACCAAGGAAGCCTATGGAGGAATAGATCCCATTTGACTTCTTGATGAAAAGCCTTAACAACAGCAAGTTGTATGTATAAACTCCTAGAAAAGGATTATATCCTAAGAGATTGTTAGCTTACAGCCAGATATCTTACAGTAAAGATGCACTTTGTAAGTATTTCTTAGGAAATGTGTTAAATTTCCATTTAAAAATTTAAAAAAAAAACAGTGGATGAGTGAAGGGGATAGTTTATAATGAATAAAAAAAATCCTGAAGATGGTTAAAAAAAACAAAACACTTGTTGAACTCCCCACACTCTGAAGCTATAAACAGTTTGGAATTTAACTTGTATTTAAAGCTGACAGACCACTGAAAAGCTTAACTCACTCTTCACTTCTGTCATTATTTGCATTTTTCTTTTTTTCAGTTACATAAAAGCATTAATCTGTTTGGATTTTATTCTTGAATATACTTTTCAAGTTCTCATATATATTTCTGGCATGGCATGATATCTGTCCTACAAACTCTGTGAAAACATAGCTTATGATGTTTAAAACATTCTATTTAATTAAAAGAAATTAAGAGTCCTCCTAAAATGTGCAAGCAGCAGTTGTATATTCTGAAATCCAGGCTGTAAGTATACATCCCTTAAATTTTCCTAACTTCTTGAATAAATAGATCCTCTGAGGTTTCCCAGATAAGATATATTTTAGATTACTTACGCTATCCAAAGAATGTTTTTGCCGCTCTGTGCAATTAGAGCTGAAAGTGCATTTATCTTGCTATAAATAAGGTGACTCTTAAAGAATGAAGTTCAGAAGTGTTAATGTCAACTCTTTAGTGGACATATCTTTGATAGGGTAACTCCATATCTCAAAGTACCTAGGCTAGTTTAAATCAAATTTGAAATTAATTCTGATCTTTATAATACATGCAAGTCAGAAAAACTGATAGAATAATTCCAGAATTAAATTATATGAGTTTTATCATAAAACCTAAATATTTACATAGCTGTTTTGAAAGTTACCATTTAAATATGATGTTAACTCAGAACTACCCCCAAAATCATATAGAGTAAAAAGTATAACTGAAATGTTCCAGAAGAATCTATGTATGGAATAATTCAGTTCATCAGAAGTAAATCCTCTCTTCCCTACTTTACAGTACTTGGGTTTAGATACGCTGCTTCAAAAGAGAAAAGTGCGATGGCAATTATCTGTTGCTGTCTCTTTCTTTTACTACAGTAAAAATACATTTTACAGCTATGGATGAACTTGTGTAAACCATAAACAAAAGCTTTGGATGTCCCAGGTTAGAAATGTTAAATAATGAAGATAGCAGACCAATACACAATGCGCAGAAATTCCCACTGTATAAAAGGCATGGTTAACAGTGCTGTTTTCTTAAAGTATAAAAGTATTTTTGCATTGTCTTGAAGTAATACGCTGTTCTACTCCTCTGTGCAGGAATTAATTTAATGCAGTGTGTGCAAATCTGCATTAGAATTCACATCCTTATAGGCCTTGCAGTAAAGCAAAACATCAATTTTTTTTGCATCTGCACAGAAGGTCATGGCTACCTCTTTTACATACTATTCATATTTGCTTACGTACACATATATCACGCTGTAATAAGCAGTTTATAATAGAAGCATTTTAGCCTTTAATACATTTTTTTTAAAAAGTGTTCAACCACAGTAACAGTTTTTACAGCCTGTAAAGCAACCCATAAGGTTCTGTTCAAACAATGACAGCATTATACAGCCATAGAATCACAGAATGGTTTGGGTGGAAGGGACCTTTAAAGATCACCCAGTCCAACCACCTGGCCATGGGCAGGGACATCTTTCCACAGATCAGGTTGCTCAAAGCCCTGTCCAACCTGACCTTGAACACTTCCAGTGATGGGACATACAGAGCTTCTCTGGGCAACCTGGTCCAGTGTCTCACCACCCTTATCAGCCCGTGTCACTGTTCAGAAAATTTGGGAATGCTGGTCTTTGGGCTGTCTCTTAAATAGCAACCTTATTGAAAGATCTTCCACACTTAGCAACTGAGCCTGTCTATCTAGACTACTAAGGCCACCCAGTATTAACAGGGTTTTCAAGACACTATGCAAGGAGTCTGCACCTATGAACATTGTCAGCTAGAGGACATACAGAGTTTTGATCACTTACGTCAACATTTACAGCACAATTTCTGAGCCAGTTTCCCATAGATGTTGAGTGTACCATTTCAGACATGCCAGATGGCACAAAGAAAGTCTGTAACAGAATTAAGACACAACCAAGTGGCCAAGAGCAGAGTCAAGGGCAGGATGATGACCTTTTCAGCACAAGTTTAGACCTATGCCTAGCCAAAGTGACACCACAGGCATAGCCATAGGCAGCATAACAAAGCAGGAATACTCCATGGACCATTAAGAGACTATTAGATTCTGCCACCTCAAAGAAATTGGTCATGCGATGAAAGCAAAAGGCCATCACAGAAGCTTTAGGAAAGGTTTACAATTAGCAAGAAGACAGTACTTATTTAAAAGCAAAACTGAAGCATGACTCTCACCCAAAAAATTCCACCAGTGTTGCTATCTGGCTAACTGCTATATATGTTAGCAGCTCATATCATGCATCTAGAAGTTCAAAAGTTATAGTGCATTTGATGCCCAAATGAAGGCATCAGCCTTAATCATGGTAAATTAAGCCAGTTTTCAAATGTTTTTAAAGGAAAAACAAATATCTTAGGGAAAAAAAATTAATTTGGAGCACCCCATAACCAAAGTATCTTAAATTATAGTTCACTTATATTGAGAAACTAAGCCTCTCTAATTAATATAAATCTAATCATGCATATTCTAATATGACAATAAAAAACAACTAATTTTGCGTTATCCTGTAAACAGTAAAGATAAACCTAAACCCATGATATATACAACGAAAAATACATTTCAATATTCTCAACAAATACACCTAAATTTCAGTGAGGAGAAAAAAGACCCAACAAGCACGGCATGAGCATTTCAAGCTCCCTATATTTTACACATTCAGAAAAAATAACAGCTTAAGTCAATCACGTTTGACTGCTATCCAGTTATGAGTAAATGAAGCTGGCGTCCGAGTGGGGAGATGAGCTGGCAACTTGCCGCAGCCTTGAGTTACAATTTGTATATAATGGAGCAAACTGCAAGCATTCTGATTGTAGCCTATCTATGTGGATGAAGCGAAGCAGAATTCAAATAGGCAATATTTTGTCTTAATTAATGATAAAGCAAGATAGAGATTTCTTCAATCTGCAGGTGAAGTTGCCCAGGACATATCTGCTGAAGAACTTGTCCCCCCCATGACCTGAAGCCTGGGCTGTCAGTGGAGTTAGATACACAACAGCCTCCCTTGAGACAGGAAACCCTTAGTACGGACTTCTCACCCATGCATTTGCAGTTCCACTGTCTGAATAGACCACCTAAAACCAAAGTGAAAATTCTCTTGGTTGCTGGCAGTCTTAGAGACTCCACAACACGCTGGACTGTACTATGGCTATGGTTACAATTAGAGAGGCATGGACCATAATGAAATGATAACTCAGCTGTCTGGGAAAGGTCATTTCCAGTGATTCCACAGACCTTTAAAGATCATTTTGGGTGGGAGAGGATTGCAGGAGAAATGAGATTATTCCTCCCCAGCACAAATGTGCTGAACAGGATGAGAACTATTTCTTCAGACTTGAACATCTTGAAGCAGATTAGCAGCTCACATTCACATCTTATATGAACAGGAGAAGAAATGAGTATTTTGGGGTGACTTCATGGATAGCATACAAATCCATAAATTTCATACAAAGAGTGATCCTTGCTTTTTAGTCTCTTTTCTAAGAAATTTCAAAGCTGAGAGCAGCTTAGAAATTAACTAATTTCCCTAACCACCTATTTATCAAATAATTGTGTTACCATACACAGCATGAACAGCTCACAGCAGTAGCTTCCATAACCAATAGTGACTCCGTCCTGCAGTTCCTACTAATTACCAACACATGGTGCGAATAGTCCAGTGGCCTTTTCTGGAGCTCAGAAGTACACAGTGAGTAGCTGCCCACTTTTGGAAGGTATCTGCCATTTTGGAGGTGATGAAAACATTTACAACAGTAGCTTATGTATCACATTGTGATTATGCATTCCCCTCTACTCTTGGTATTTCAAAAAAAATTTCATGTACGCATTTCATAGCAAAATTACTTCATTCTATTTTACTGATTTGTAAGCAGCATTTGCGTCCATGTAAAAATGACCTCTTAACATGTACTTAGGAATGGAAAGTCATCCCTGTGGCCTGTTCTTTCTCCAGAATTCACTCTCTAGTTGAAACTTTGGCCAAGGCACAAATAAACAAACATTAGTAAATACGAAACTGGACTGCCATTGCTTCTCAACAGTAGAGCCTGCCAATACCAGATATGGATCCAGAGACATTGCTGGTTTTGCTTCTTCCAGGATAACTTTTCCAAGGAGCTACACCCTCATCTAGCTTGCTCAGATTCTGAAAATCACTGTTTATGACTGTGGCTATAATAGTTGACCTAACCAGAAGTGCCAGGAAGCAAACCACAGACTTTGGAAAGCAACGGGATCCATAAGCTACAGACTCCTTATTTTGAGAGTCTATGGTATGAAAGTCCCAATCCTAAGCCACATGAGATGGCTATGCCAGGATAATAGTTCAGATTCCGCAAATCACATTAATACTGTTAAGTCTTTCAATGTCTAGTATAGTTTTAAATGGACAACAAATCTGTTTGTCGGATAAAGTCTGAACTGCTAAATAAATAGTGATAAATTTCCTAATACTACTGGGCAGAGTGCTCCTGCAAGTACAACGTGTGTTTATCAGTTTCCCACTGAGCTAGCGTTGACTTTCAAATTTCCTTTAATCTTATTATAGTAAACATAGTACAGCTCTCTGGCAAACAAGAGTAACATTCTTCCTGTAATATCATATCCTTCTTTTAAAGAAACCTTAGAGATGTCCAGAAAAGAACTAGGCTCAACTTGGAATGACACAATAAACTTGTTTCCAAAGAAACTTAAGTTTTATAAAATATTAGATTTTATACTGAAAAAAACAAGACTATTTTTATAAAGAGAAGATTGGCAATTTCTGATAGGTACTCAACATAGTGTTTGCATGTATCATACTTTTAAAGTCAGCTATTGAAACACCAACATAAAAATATTTTTCTAGTTGGAAGCAGTCTACCTGAGTTGAAGGATAAAGCAATTGGCATTCTGGATGTAGAATTCAGAAAATAGTAGACTGCAGCTTGTGAAGGAGCTTTTTCAGTGCTCCTTCAAGAAGAAAGAACATCAAGTGCAGACGACTAAAAAAAAGCGGATAAAGAAAACCAAATGGGATTTATTATGGTACAATTTGTATTTAAAGCTTCTCTTCATTTGGGAGGAATTTATGGTAGACAAAGGTAGGATTTGTCTTACAGTTAAAAAAAAAAACAACAACTAGATTGAGCTGTTGAATAACTGTGTAAGTGACTGAAGGGACTTTGGGAACCTGAAAGCAAGACAGTTTTAGATGACAGAAACTAGCTCAATTTCCAACTGTGTGCATTTGTCTTGCTTGCTTCAGGGTTCCTATAGAAAAAGGGTCATTACATATAATAAACATATCATACAATGGTGCTATTTTCACATATCTTCTGTGATTTTTTAACAAAAAGATAAATTTTCCTAATAATCAGTTTGTGTGACATTTGAACCTTCAGCTTTGGATACCCTTAAGAAGTCACAGTTCTGGGCTGTGACTTTACTTAAGGCTCAGCTTCAGTAAGGAATGGAAATATTAGAGAGGCAGATCAATCTTTCCCTGCCTACGCAGAATCCAAGGTGCTTATAATTTGTTTCAGTTTGTAAGTATTCGCTCTTAAGAATATCTCAGCAAAAGTTGTTCTTACTGAAGGATCAGGCAAAGTTTCCATGGGCTTCATTAATGAAGAATATAGACCAGAGTCAACAAACATGCTTAGTATAAAGCCATCGTGAGTAGTAATCTGAAAAATGTCAGCCAGAGAACAAACTAAATGGAAATACAAGCGATAGCCCCCTCTCTGTTTATTAGGAGACTTTATTGGATGTATCCATTAAGTCATGCAACATGTTCACATATTCCCTGTCTTCTTTGCCTGTCAACCTCCTCTTGCTCCTCACAACGGACACGGAGCTCCAAATTATGTTGACGGAACAGGAACTGACAAACGATAGATGGATCATAACAAAAAACATGCCTAGAGCAAGGCTGTCTGACATCTGAGAGCTGGGATGTTTTCATTTTGGATAGAAGCTCTGACCCACTATTTACACCCCTATCCCAAGCTCTCCCACATATTTTTAAATGACAACTTTCCAGATGTTATCTGTATGGAGACTGGCCAGATTTATGGGCAGGATCCCGCTTAACTCTAAGCCAAACTAGTGTTTTGGCCTCACTGGAAATGAGATTAGGTCTGAGATTTGCACCAGGAAAAAAACCCGCAGTTTCATGCCAGAAATGGTCATGCAGAATTTTTACAATGCTGTTTATTTTTTTTGTTAGCACTACTGTAGAGTATGAGGCTATTTAGAGTTACCATAATAGCACTTAAGCAGAGTAATAGGATAGACTAGACATGGCTGGAATCCACAACAAAACTGCACACAAATGAAGAAGGGCAGCTAGTTCACTTGTAGCACCAGCTCAATACGGTTTTCCAACGCTAGCAAGTGTTTGTACAAGACAAGGTCAACAACGCGTTCTGCATGAGCTGTACAAATGCTGTTTCCAAGTTTTAAGAGAAGTTAAAAATTCAGGAAATTTTTAAGATTTATTGCTGTTAAATCCACAGTCTGATGTTGCATTTGTGCATTGCCCATCACACTCAATAAAAACTGGTTCCAAAATGAAATTTGGAGGGTAAATAATATATTTTCCTTTCCCAGTGTACTTTACTTTTCCCACTTCCTTAACACAAAATAGGCAGAAATGAAATCTTTATGAGACTTTTTGTGTGTGAATGTATCACTGTTTTAATTTCCTCTTAGTTTCACTACAAATTATGGTTTCTTAAAATACTTACTTCCTAAACAATAATGACTTTAAAACTGTCTGGAATGAGAGATAAATTTACCTTTTTCTTTCTATAAAGAAGCTTGTAGTAAAGACAGTAGCACGCATATTTCTATATACAACATACATTTACAGTATAACTAATTCTACATGGCAGTGTAGCCTCTACAAAAAACTGACCTTAGTAAATCCCCCTTAGTTTTACAACTAATCTAACATATGCCGCTATAACTCTTACAGATATTATGTAGACAGCAACACAGAAAAAAAAATATACAGAATCTCATAGATAAGCATGGTTATGCCCAGAAGAAAAAAATGAGTGCAAAGTAGATGCTGTAAGACGACTTTTTGACAAAGACAGGCTACAACTGAAGTTGCCATGATTGTATCACACCAGATATTGACAGACAGATTGCCCTCTATTTTAACGTCCTGGAGCAAGACAGATTCTTATGGTCTGTTTCCCTTTCTGACACAGGCTTCAAAAATCTTCTTAAAACAATGATAATAAATGGCTTAATGCACTGAGAACAAGAAATACCATGTTTTCAACTGACATATCCGTAATCTACACAACTCGTGTTAAAATCTACACTTCACCCCACAGAGCAATTATGCATTGGAATAAGGTTTGGAGCAGACAACCTCTAGCAATAGAAATACGGTCATCTGAGATGGAAAAGCTCTCTTGTTTTTCAGTTCCTATTGTTGCAAATAGCACAACATTTTCTGTGATCTAAAAGCAGTCTTGGAGCAGTCACAGTGATCCCAAACAAGGAGGATCTTTGTATCATTCATGTTATACACACACAACCCTATGATTTCTATCATGATCCCATGAAAGTGTGTGTAAAACTGAAGAGTCAGTAAGAAGCCCAATTTTTGCAGCAATGACAACTGTCTTCTCTTACTGAGTAAGAAGGATCTGATCCCTAATTGCTCCAATAATATATTTTCTAGTTAGAAATGCTTTCACACGAAAGATAACCATTTATAATTAACACAACCATTTTGCTATTTAAAATAATTTTCCCCAAAGCAGCAAACTAAAGAAAAACATGAAACTGCAAAGAGCCAGCCAAATCACCAAACAACAGAGAACTGAAAAGTTTTCTGCTTTAGAGTGAAAACTGGAGAAAAAAGTGTTTTAACATTTTTTAATCAGAAGCTTTAAGTTTTAAGTGGATGTTTCTAAAGATCTCCCTGGGCATCTCACATTCCCACCTGCCTGCGGCAACCGGACTCCAGGGCCAGAGCGTGTTTCCCATCAGGTGCTGGGAGCCAGAACTGCCACCACAGGCAGCACCTTCTTCCTCCAAAGCAATGCTTCTGGTGCGCTATGGGAAATGCAGTCAACCAAGATGCTGCACCCATGAAACACAGCGCAGCATTTCTAAACGACAGTTTTTAAGTTCCAAGCCAACATTTCTCACCACTCCCAAATGCAATGAGGAACATAAACACAGCCTTGTGAATCTTTATACGCAGAAGGGCTACAGCCAGTGACAGGCAAACAAACAAACATGAAGAAGCACCAGTTGTCCTTTCCTAAACGCAGCTCCTGTGTTCACGTTCACCAGACAAGCACAAGGCTGCATTATCCAAAGTTCCCACTCAAAAAGTAGTCCGCTATCACATGCTAGACTAAAAAAAAAAAAAAAAAGAAAAATTAGCTGTCTTCTTTTAGCACTGAAAAGAGCTCAGTGTGTGTATATACGAGCAGGGCAGCCACAGTTTGTTGCAGGGTTGTTCTCTCCCGCTGAGCCAGAAGGAGCTTCTTGGTAACACATGTGCAGGCAGTGGTGCAAGAAGCAGGGACTAGCCCACACCCCTGGGAACGACGGTTAGTATCAGCTTCAAACTGCACCGTGCATCAGTACTAGTCTGCTGCAAATGGACCAGGTCTGCATTAGCAGGTAGAACAGCCCAACAGGACCAGACAGACAGAGGAAAACAGTTAAGCGCAGAAGACTTTCTATCAACACTTATACGCATTTTATAGGGTTTTACTTCAGGCTAGCTCTGGGCTAGTCCCACGTACTGAATTTCCAGCAATGACTCAAGGACATCTTCTCATTTGGATTCATCCTAAAGGAATCCAGCTGGCCACCATGAGGTATATGGAGATGGACAGTAAGTGGGAACAACTGGAAGACTGGCATCGAAAGTACACTCCTGACACGAACCACAACACTAATATAAATGCACAACCACACCCACGAGCATCTGTGAGAGTGAAGTGAAAGACCTTTTTGTGCTGCTCTTGAAGAGCCTCTTCGGATGTCAGTAAATCTGCACAGTGACTTGAATGGCTCAATTCTTGCTCAGTGACTTGAACTGCTCATTGAAATAATGCTAACTTAAGCATCAGAAACTGGTAAATTCCAATTTACCGATTCCAAATTGGAATTTACCAGTTTCTGATGGTTGAGCTAGAATTATCTCAATGTGAATTTAGTAGCAGTGTGTGTAGAACTATGAAATTGAGCAGTTGGAATTTACCAGTTACCAAATTTAACAAGCAAAACCACAGCAGGACTAAACTATTTATTACAGAAGAGGATGATCTGGATCTACTTGATTTACACTTTCACAAGCATTGACAAATGGTGACTGAAACCAAGCATTTTCCAAAGGACAAAATTTATCAATGTAGTTCAGTTGGCAGTTCAGATACTAATTTTTACCCTCACCTGATATTACAGAAAGAAACAAAAATCTCTTGAGTTTTATTCTTGAACTTCTCATACCTTTGTTCTAGTCCACATTGAAAGTCATGTTTCATGACAGCACAGTCTATTTGAAAGATAAATAAAAAGTAAATAGGTCAGCTAACCCAATCAGCTCAAAATCCAGGGTTAACGGCATTTATTTTTGTGGCACCCTTTCAGATATCTTACTGATGCTTTACACTGACATGTCTTTCACTTACTTATCACGCTGCAGTGGAAGGCTGAGCAAACCTCGCTGTTACCAGACGTACCTCCTCCCCGCACACAAGAGCTCTGCACGAACAGTGGTCTCCAAGAGATGCGAGAAAGCAAAATTCTACCTGCCAGGGTTCTCGCTCATCCTACAACAGAGATGTAGCAAATCGGTCCGCTGCCTTCAGCTTCACAGTAATCACCCACAAATGTTTAGAATTTAGGACTTCACTGTACGTCTTGGATGACCGTGCAATAAAAGTGAGAGAGAAGTCTCTTGCTCGGAGCCTGAATACTGAGACAGAACCCTCATGTCCTGGCTCTCAGTAATAAGCAGATTGCTGTTCCTTACTTCTATTCAATTATTTTCTCAGGGCGTTTCTTTAAAATCTTAGGCTACTATTATTCTTCCTTAACTTTTGGAAAGAGATGAGAAAAGGCCAGCCTGAGAACTAAGTTTAGCAAGCAAAGCATCTGCGTTAAAATACATCAGGCATTCTAAGCAAGTATTTCAGGCGACGTGTACTTCTTGAAGTTCAAGCAAAAAAACTAATCCCCTAAGGGAACACAGTATCTGTATTGTATTGGCGCTGGTGGGAAGACAAGACTCTGACGTGATGTTGATTTCTCCCTGGTTTAGCAAGAACTAGCCTTGAAGTGGCCTGATAACCAGCTTGCTAAGTGGGGCTCTGCGTAGACATTGCTTGGTCTTGCACCTGCTGCTTTGCGATTCTCGGGAGGGCTGTGGGATTCTGAACCTGGGGCTCGTCCTTAGGGAATCTCTGCCGCGGTCGTTTGTCAGGCTGAAGTTCACCTGACTCTGCTCATGGGGCTTTCATTGAGTTTATTTCTCCTCTTTCAGAGAAAAAAGAGCTTTAACTTGTTATGAGCTGTTAATTTTGTCCTCAGAAATCCACCGAAAGTTATATAACCACTTTCACAACAGCGTGCTAAAAATACGGGTTGTTCAGCCAAATGCCACTGCAATTTTTTATAAGACCTGTGACTCCAATTCTGCAAGACCTGTGAAAGTGCAAATATTTCCTTAGCTTTAGCAGAAAGTCAAGCAGGAGCTCCTTGTGAGACAGACACGGGTTTGTATTATTATAATCCTGGCTTGCAAGGGGAAAAAACCAGTGTATGTATACACACATATATATTTCCAACTCATGACTTAAAGTAATGCTATTCGCTCTTGGAGCTGATCCCTCGTGGGGTTTCATAATCACAAACCATCATTAACCCAAAGCAAAGAACGAAAGGTACAAAGGGGCACAGGTTTCAAGCAGGAGATTAATTTTTTTCCTGGTTTTAACCTGGGAGGGAGCGTGGAGCCGGCCGTGATGCCCGCCGCTTCGAGCCCAAAGGGCGCTGGCCCTTCAGGTGACTTCCGAGGGCGCCCAGAGCGAGGCACCGAGACCCGGACGCCGCCGGGACCCGGCTCTCCTTCACGTACCTGCGCGCCCTGGAAACGCCCCACGGGCGGCAGCGCGGGCGCGGGGCGCGCTCCTCCGCGCCCCGCGGAGCCGTCCAGTGCCGCCGCCAGCGCCGCGGCCGGCGGGTCCCCGCGCGGGGACGGGCAGGGCGGGCGCCCACGGGGGACGGGGCGGCGGGGCCGCGGCGGGCGGAGGCGCTGCGGGGCGGCCCCGCGCTGTCACCGCCACCGCGCCCGCGGGCCCTGCGCGCCGCCCGCCCGCCGCGCCGCGCCGCTGCCTCCCGAAGGGCCGGTGAGGGTGAGAGGGCAGCGGAGGAGGAAGGGAGCGAGCCGGCCGCAAGAGAAGCGGTGCCGGATCAGGGCGCCGGGCGGCCCCCGGCCGCCCCGTACCTGCACGGAGGCGGGGAAGGGTCTGCAGCGCGCTGCGTCCTGCCAGCTATAGATCCCAAGGCGAGATGAAGCGGGGTGGCGGTCGCCGCCCGCTCCCGCTGCCGCTGCCGCTGCCGCTGCCGCTGCTGCCGGTGGCGGTGGTGCGAAGCCCTCGCTGGTTGCAGATGCCCATAGGCGCTCAGTGGGGGAGAGCGGTGCGCGGAGAGAGCGAGGCGGCTTTGCCGGGTCCCGGCGGCGAGGGGAGCTCGGCACTGACTCCGCGCAGGCACTGCCCGAGGAGAGGCTCAAGCCCCAGCTTTCGATTGGCTCCGGTGGCCAAACAGCTCACACCAGCCTGCCCGCCCGCCTCCCCTCGCCGCCCCACACGCTCCGCTCGCCTGCGGCTCCGCTCCTCCCTGCCAGCCGCCAGCCGCGCAACCTGGTGGGCAGATCGGCCCCCCTTCTCTGTCTCCCCCCCGCCCCAATACGACGGCCAATCCCGAGGCTTTTGTTTCTGCAGGGACGTTCTCACCCCGGCTCTGGCGAAACACGCTCCTGCCCTTCGCATCTTCCTCCTTTGGCGGGCGGACCCGCAACTTTAAGCAGTCATGACATTTTGTGTCACGCTCAATATTCAGGCGCGTTTGTTCTCTGCGCGCTTTAAAAAATACCCCTAGCTGGTAAAATTAAAAGCATGCAGCGCCTGATCACCTGAGGGCTAAAGCTGAGGTCGGACAAAGCATTCTTTGCCTGAGCTTAGTTTGCTTTTCTGACACTGTTTGGGTTCCTAGCCCTCTCTTGGTTAACTACACGTCAAATCATGGCATGCACAGAAAATAAAATCAGGATGCTAAGCCTCCTCTTCCAGAATCTAGAGTTATTCAGTCACAGCGGCTGTGACTGTCAGTCCTTGCTGCATCTTTGATGTTGGTATGCTTTTCGCTCAGGATGACTTAGGTGGCCTGTGGAAAAGGATTCTCCCTCCTGCAGACGTGCTGCAGTCTTCAGTCAAATCTTAGACCTGTCTTCCGGGCAAAATGGCAGTCCTTCGGTTCCAGTATGACCCTCTGTTTAAACAAGAATATAGTTGAACCAGATAGATAGGCACTTTGGGTTTTCTCAGCGCAGGAAGATGTTGTAATATTTCCAGTAAACGTGTTGGCAAAATTGCTTATTAAAATTAGGGAGCACAAAATGATCAGTTATAAGAGATGCACTCTTAATTAATGCAATGACCTGCATTTAACTGATGCTGTTGAATTTAGTAGCATCTATGCCTGTTGGGACACCAGGCGCCATTAAAAGTCAACTTTTATCCAAACTTGGCAGACTGTAGCATTTGAAACAGAGAATGGAGTTGCAGAGATACCTTTGCATGACAGCAGCATGTACGTTTTTAAATGGTAACCTCCATAACATTTTTAATTGATTCTGTATGTAATTATTTTTTTCCCACAAAACGGTATGCTATTTTTCATTCTCTAGAAAGCATGCATACTTTTGTCTCTTTGGGGCATACAGAACTAGTTAAAAAATGTTTCTGTTTATTTTTTTCGTTCAGGCAAAAGTCAGAAAAATAAAAATAGAAATATTGAGAAATATAGAAAACCAGACATATTTAGACATATCCATACTTGGAGTATCATCCATCCCTCATTTTAAAAGCTTTATTAGCAAAAACATCCCTTGGTGAATTCAGTGGAGCTACACCTCTGGAACACACGAGTAACTAAAAAAATCCTGTCTCTCTTTCATTGTATGTTTTTCCTTCACATATGACCTATTTATTTTTCCCTGGGAGAAATGAAATTACTAGGTTAGAGATCAAGCTACATTTCTAGCCATGGCCCAACAGGCACAGCAGCCACTGCATCTCCATCACCCTCCCCGAACCTCGACAACAGGCATATTTCTTCCCGCAGACTCCTGATCCAAAGGACTGGATGATTGTCTTTCAGTATTTCCTAAGTCAGAAGGTGGTGCCTTCCTTCACCCTGACTTTTTCCTAGGAAGAATGCTTGCTTGTGAATCGTACCCCATGTTCAAGCCCTTTTTTCAGCCTCCCATTTTTCTCCCTTGGCAGACGGATAGCTGTGTCAGAGGAAGGGGTACGGCCCTCCAGCTGAGCCGTTGTTCAAGCAAACACCATGGCAGGCTGCTCCCTTAGGCGTCCTTCTAGCTACTAGTTTTCAACCATATTATCTTATTATCTCTACACAAATTTTATCTCCTGTTTTGTGTTATTTTGGGGAAATCTCTGAACTCGCCACAGAAGTCTTCCTGTAATAAATTCTTTGTGCTCCTCCTTGTAGCCCAAGAACTTTCTGCGGTACAGATGACTTGGGACTTCATAAGATTTTGCACTTCCAGAGTTGCTACTTCCCATTAGCCATTCTCAACATTGTGTTTGTTTCCTTCTCTGTTAGTCTGGATTCCTTTACAGCACTGATTAGGTTTCCCTCTAGTCTTGTTCAATTTGATAGCTTTTAACCTGTCCGCTTTATTTATGTCTGCTTAAGTGCTTATTTACTCTTTTCCCTTATAACTATAATGACCTTCTACAGGTTACTATAATCCTAGAAGGTATGTGGGGAATTTAAAGATTTAAAAGTCGTTTGACTTCATAAATAATTTTTATTTTCTTGTTACATGCCTCATTTTTAAAACAGGAATGTTACATTTTTCTATTTGATCGATGTTTGTTTTTCACACATATTCCTTCCACATATCTAGTAGTAAGGCTAATTGAGACGTTTTGGATTCAAAACAACTTTTTTTTTTGGTACAATTTGGTTAATGAGAACTGCAAAGGGTGTTGATCTGACATAGAAAATACATAGCGTGTTTATTCTTTGCTCTGGTCTACAACCAGAATTTTATGCCATTAAAAATACTTTAGTTAGGTGTACAGGTTTTGTTTTGATTTTTAAAACTAAAATAGTTATATGCTGCAGATAGCAGTTACCTAGCCATATCAGTATAAAGCACGTTCATATTGATATTACTGCATCTTTCCTCTAGTGTGAGTGCCTGACTTCTGTTGTATGCTGTACTTTAACAGACTAACCTTTTAACGTCCCCTGGCAATTACAGAGCCCGTAATTCAGCAAGCTGTTGAAGCATATACCTACTTTTAATCTAGAGATTTCATGACTACATTCTACTTCTGATGTGGCCACACTTCAGGAATGACTGTAGTCCATGTCTTTTGTCTCACACTGAGACGAAACACAAACAACTGGTGCCCATCTCCTTCACAGCAAGGCCCATATCTTTGTCACCACCGTTACAGAAACTCTGTTCTGCTTTGCAGCCCTGAGCATGGAGCTTCTGTGAACACATCTGGCAGGAGTGCCTGGAGAGCACGAAGGGCTGTAGCACAGCCCCAGAGCCAAAGGAGGCCTGAGAGATGGTATAGTCCATCACATACCCCAACTTCATTCCTGTCCCGAAACACGATCAACAGTTTCATAAGATGGAAAAGAAGAAACCTGAGAGATCTGGTGATTCCTTTGTTACACAATTTTCCCTGCTTGTAAATTGACATATCCACACTGAACGAACAAACTGATCATTTGCATCATGTTAGGCACATCTCCTCCTCTCTCAGGCCCTGACTAAGCAGCCAAGCTCTGTAGCCAGGAGCTGGGCTCAGTACTCTCCTAGGAGATCAGTGTCCTGAGAAGCCTGACTGTCTGAGGGCTGGCATATGTCTCTGATTTAGGCACAGGGGGCAACCCCACAAACTGCTTTCACTGCCTTGCATCCCGTTTGGTTCTGCGCAGTTCCAGCCTCTTGACTAACCTGCCTTATCTTGTTCTAGTCCTAACTCATCCTTATCCAAGACTTTTAGTACAAGCTCTTTGATTTCCTGACCTTGCTCTTGATTTGCTCTTTGGTTTGCGGTAGCCTTGATTTCTCTGTTTTCCTTAGTGTACTTTCCATCTGGAGCCTTGGGCTAGTCTGTCCTTGGTGACTGACTCCTGGTCTTGAGTTTCCTCAGTCTCAGTGGCTGGACCCACCCCAGCTATGGTCACTTCGCGCAAGTATTCCACTTCTGGCTCCTTAATAACTCCTGTTTAAAGCCATCTTGCTGAATAGCAATTATAAAACGTGATATCCCACTGCTGACGCAGAGCATTTGGCACATAGCTTATCTGCGTGATAATTCAGCCGCCTGTGGAATAGGTCGTAGTGGCAATATTGGGTCGTGGCTTAGGAGAAGCTGCGAGAATGCAGGAGAATGTCGCGTCCCCTTAAGATTAATCACACTTGTCATGATCTTCAACAGCTCGTATTGTTTTCATAGACAACGAGGCACCTAAATGCCTTTGGACATAGTGCACCTGTTTTTTAATTTGGAATTCTTTCTAACATTGTGGATTCAAGCCAGAAAAGCACTCTAAGCAGCGGTAATTTGGATCCTGTTTTTTCAGTACTTTACCTCTGCTATGAAAAACAACTCTAAAATATATCTCTACCTGAGACAGGACAACATCCCATCCCGGGACATGAGTAAATACTTCATCCAACCCCCAGTAATGAACTTCATTAACATGGATAAAACTATTCCTGTCAAAAATGCCATCTTTGTATTTCACAGCAGACATGAATGAAACTTTGTCAGTCTTGCCTGATTCTGACTTCAAACATAAATTAGTCTGTGTGCTCCTTAGAAGGAAAAGGAAAAGAAAATGCTAGCACCTTTCTCTACCTTTATCTTCTTTCACTTCATTCCCAGTAAAATTTCATTTGAGCCAAGCTCTATCCAGATGCCCTGAGCCCATCTGTATGCTCCAGGAACTTGGGCTTTAGGTATTTGAAAGTTGCCTCTCCTTTGTGTGTTTTCTTGGAGGAAATGGTTGCTTGTCACACATCTACCTGTGAAAACTCTCCAGAAGGCTCACAAATTCAGGTTACCAGAGTAAAAAAGATGAGTCCACACAGGGCCTGAAATAAACTTCTTCTTGACTGGAATTTTTTTCCAGCCTGGGGATGATTCCTTGCTTAGCCTGGTGAAGGCTTAATGATACATGCTGCCATATTGGTTTTGAGGAGATCGTGGTAAGAAAAGGGGTAGCTACTGAAGAACAGAAAAAAGCAGAGGGAAGGAGCGTGTGACATGTTAGTGCTGTCATTCCCTTTTAAGACAGAATGGGTCTGTAAATATTCACTGGTCCTTTCTCAGAGCATGGTAGCCCAAAGCGTGCTTCTCAACACTATTTTTAAAGCTGTGGTTCGTTAATTCATGAGCCCTTTACGAAATCCTTGAATTCTCAAAAATAGTTTGTGGAACCTGAGCCACCCAGAACCCTTTGAAAATTGCTCATCTAGAGTGAAAGCAGTGATCTCATATGGCAAATCATTACATATGTGCAGGCCTATATTTTCTGTTTCATACACTCTGTGACATAGATCTGGATTTTTTTCTTGGAACTACTTTCAATGACAATTAAAAGAATAAACTAATGTTAAACAATCTGAAGTCTGTCATTCCCCTTCTCTAAATTAACCTTAGACACTCCTTTTTTACCCTGTTTTGATGATGCTTCAGTGGTTTTTAGAGCAGATGATCCTGCCTAAATCCAAGATGAACTGAGTGACTGAGGAGACCAGTTAACCTCCACTCCACCTCTGCTTTCTCTGGTTGGATTGAGAGACTACCTAGCTGAAGAAGAGAGATGGGCAGCAGAGAGCAGAAGTCCATTTCGGATGAGTTCTCTTCCTTCTTCACTGTCATGAGGGGCTGTGGGGACATCTGGATCTCTAGGGAACGTCACTAAATAGGACCAGATAACCTCAAAGTATTAGAGCCAGACCAGCTCTGTCATGTATGATTCACTTGCCGTATAACGACTAATAAAGGCAATATGTGTGGAACCAGGAAGGCAGCCAACATAGCTTCTTCCAAGAACTGTGAGTAATTAACTGGGTCCCTGGTTAATTTCTTTCATGAAAATGTGTTGAGTGAGATTCTTACAAGTGGTGTTTTTTGTGTGACGTCTCCCTCTACTCCCAAACAGCACAAGTTCATGCAATTGGAAAGGCAGAAAAAGTAAAATACAAAGTTTCAAAATCTTGGGGGTATTTTTTTCTCCAGCTGCATCAACTAACATTTCCTTGCTCCTCCTTAGTTCCTAATCTCCTGGTTGGTTTACTCTCAAAACCTGGTCTATAACCCAGCTGTAGATATTGTATCCTTGTATAACATGCTCCAGCTTCTTGCTTTAGTTTGAGGTGTTTCAAATCTCTGGTGTTTCAGAGGAAAAATCGTTCAAAACTTCCCTAAGATGAAAGAAGACTAGTTGCAGCATGTCCCAAAGGAGAAGAAACTCACCCAAAGCACCATGTTGTCCTTGTTTGTGGACCTCACGTCACAGCAGCTATGAAGAAGAGGAAAATACGATTCTCAGCCTGCTAAGTGACTGTTACACCTCGTTAGGAAAGCTCCAGCTCTTTTGCTCTGTGTACTTCAGGCTTTCCCCTGTTACTGCTCTTGAAGCAGCCCATCGCTGTCCATGACTGAGACCATGTCTCCTTCAAACTTAACAAGCATTTTCTTCCTCGCTACAACGGAGCGAGCAGGCTGTGGGAGATGTTTGAGTTGCCCAAAGCAAACGGAGCCCACCCCCACCCCAAGCAGTGGAGGATGCTCCAAGCAAACAAATAAAATGATGGATGGTTCCTTCTGACAGCAGGGCAGATTTTAACTGACAAGAATCCTGCCAGGGATATGTTGAGGACAGAATACATATGATAACAATTTAATATGTACGGCACACAAGGGAAAAGTATATTAATATCAGATGGTGCAATTGAATTAGATATTTTAATTAAACCTAAATTTATCTCACTGATAGTGACTGACAGTGGATGTTTTGGGAAATACACAAGCATTTCACTGAAATCATCAGTGAAACAAAAGGATAGTATCCTCTTCCAATATTTCAAACATATTATCAACATGTCACCTAAATGTTATGGAGAAATAATATTAAGCTGCTACTGAATGAGGCAGTGAGGTGACAGTGCACAGAATATCCTATAACATAACATTTGCCACATATGACTGTCCCTGCAAGTCCTGTTCTTTAGGAAGCCTCATAAACATAATGTCCAGTCTACAACCCCTTATGTTATTTCTTAAGATACTTTTTTCATAACCCTAGGAAATAAATAGATGTGATCAGGGACCAGGAAAACTGAACAACAACAAAATTTGTATCACTACGAAAATATTCACATGTATTGCATGAACTAGAAAGGGACTGAGATTTGGCCAAAACAAGTGGAATCTATGATTTGTTGGGAATCTAGGAATACTTCCACCTTTTTTTAAGTGAAATGTACCACTTTGAATAGCACCAGCTTGTTTTTATTGCATAATTTGACTCTGTGGATTGAATTATTTTTGCCAAGTTTTGTCAATCTTCCTGGCCTGTTTTATACAACTTACGCACAGTTAATACATCATTCATCAACTCCATGTAAGTGATGGGATTTTTTTTTTCTTTCTCTCTGCTCCTAATGTCACACAATCGTGTTGGCCCAGTTCTGACTGAATTATCCAGCTAAACTTTGAGATATATATGTGTATTAAGTAATATAGCATTTTGTTTCTTCATTCCTTCAGTTCCTTCTTTTTTTGTTATTAGTTAATAACAGATCTTTGTCAGCTGTGGGTGGATTCACTATGAAGAATCTTCTTTTAAATAACAAAATGATCTCAAATACTGTGTGTTATGCAATGAAAACGATGTATATATATTGAGAATATTTACACACAGTGAATTTCAGAAAAAAAGAAATAAACATTTGTCTTTTCCTCTTCTTGGAGAGGCTAGGAATTTCTTGAATTTGAGCTAGCTGTGTCCTTTTCCCCCACGGTACAGATACAAGGTTCAAACTCATAAGAGAGCAGAGCTACCAAATAAGATACGTCTCAAGAGTGAATCTGGCATCTGAGCAGCTCTGTCACAAATGCTAGGACCAAGGCGTGCCATCTTCCCGCTCCGGGCCAGGGGTCTGGGGGAGCCTGGTCAGTGGCCGCGGTTCTGCTGCCCCAACTTCCACGAGGACCACTCGCTGCTCACCTAACTCGCCTGCCACTTCATAGGAGGCTGAGCTGGAACCTGAAGTAATGCATATGTGTGTCCATTCTCAGAAAGCAACTAGCCTTTATGAATATTCAAGCAAACTATTTAGGGAGTTTCTCAGTGATGGACTGGGATTATTGCCAGAGTATTAAACATCAAAGCGTGGGGTGCTTCAGGTAGCTATAGCTAACAACTAGTAAATATTCAGTTTATAGTAATGAGATGTCTTACTATTCACATAAATGCATAGTGAATGCACAAGCCTAAGTGCATCAGTAAATACATTTTGATATCAATAATACATAAAATATGCTATATATTTTAATTCATGTTTAATTATGCAGGGACAAGAAGGGAATCATCCATACAGAACACAAAGCAGTCAAGGCAGTGCAGGAACATTTATTATTTTACAGGGTCTGCAGGTGTCATGAGTGCTTGACACTGCGTTTGGAAAAGCATCGTCCTTTCTCCAAGGGACGTACTTAATTACAGCCAGGTATTTATAAAGCCTCCAGCTCCAAAGTACTTGAAGACCTTCAGCAAGTTAAAAAAGACAGTACTGCTGGGCGTACTTATCTCTCTTTTCATGCCATGCTATATAGGATCTGAACAAACCACTTTTCTACATATGACAGTAAGGGTAGGAATAAGGAGAAATTTGCATGCTAAAGAAAGAAGATTAGACCACTAAAATCATACTAGGAACAAGAAGGCAAGATCCCCCATAACTGTCTTTCTTCTAGTCCTAGATGTGTATTTTCATTGATCAACCTTATGAGTCTTCTTGTTGAGAAGGGGTGTGTGTGTGATAGACGGGTACAGTTCATACTATTGACTCCTAGTAAGCCAACTTGCATAATTAGAAAAAAACAGACAAACTTCTGAATATATAAGCACATCTTCAGGTCTGCTTTCAATACCATCACTGTCTGCTTAAATGTTATACAAGAAGACAGGCTTAGTGCCATTCCCTCTCACCATTCGAAAATTCAGAAACAAGCTTCTGGGACTTAGTGTTCTGAGGGAAGGGTTAGGACTTCTGCAGCTCCTGAGGTGCTGTGGGTAACATGTAGTGGCAATATCACTTCATGTAATGAAGTACTATGTACATGAAGCACTATATACTTCATTCAGGTGCCCTGGCCACCTGCAGTGGAAAAATGCACTGCAGATGAGCAGAACTTCACAATGTAGCTACAAGGTGACTTGCATATATGCCTCCTCATTTTCACAAGTAATATACTTTTCTAAATCTAGGGTCTCTTGGAGTGGAATAACCTGGAACTGGAGTGGCCAGGATGGGAGGAAAACAGGCATGAGGAAAAATCTGAGAAAGCTCTGGTGACAGAAGGATTTGTCAATTACAAAGTTACATTGAAAGAAGAGATGGAGCAGCAATAGGTAAAAGGGGCGGGATACCACCTAGAAAAATTATGTGTAAAATAGAAGGGGACATTGGAAGTCTCTGACGTATGATGCCACTTTCCTCTGAATGTTCATTGCACTGGTGCAAAGTACTCAGAGAATATTTACAGGACTTTAAATAATTCCAGTTTTGCTTATGCACTTTTTCATATTCTGGTTAAGTAATGAAGTTTTATTCAAGCAAACATCTGTGGATGCCACACTTCAATCTGAATATGCAAGTATTTGCATTGGATATGTTAGACTCATCCACTCAGTTAGCATAAACAATACCAGGTAACCATTGCAATAAGAATATAAAATATAAACAATATGAATGGTCTCAAGTATATTTACAGTAAATTCTTTTAATGAAATATAGCTGAATGGCTCTAAATACTGACCAAATCTGATGAGCTTATGCTTTGTAAGTGGATATTGAATAAATATGGAAAGAAAGAGTCCTAGAGTAATTGTTTTCTATAGTTGTTTTTTGCAGCATAACCTCTTCTCCTGTTCTGTGAACATATATATATATATATATATATATATATATGTTTGGATCATAACTCACATCTCTACTACAAAAAATAAAAAAGGGACAAAATATATTTTTTTATCTATAAAAATCTAAGAACATAGTTTAAAATAACCAATTATCAGAATTTAGCTAAAGCTTGGCTCGGGTTTTCCTTTGGGTACGAAACTATTGTACCAACTTCTACGTGCATACTCAAAAAGAGAAGACATGAGGCATAAGGCTTGAAATTAAGTACCTTACTTTTCATTGACTTATTGCTTACCAAGGCCCAAGGGGAATCTGATGAATCTTGCTAATTCTGGCCTCAAATCCATAGTTGAGCAGAGGATGATCTTTTTTACAAGATAAACCAGTCTATATTCAAAAGTTTGCAGTGATGGAGAATCTAATAAGTCCCTCCCTGCCTATGCATTTCTCATACCCCTTATTTCTAATCTGAATATTTCAAAACACAGCTTTCTGATACTGGATCTTGTTATGCCTTTGTCTGCTGGATTAAAGAGTTCTCAAAGCATTCCTGAAGCAGTTTCCTGAACGCATTCCAATTTTTCAAAATCCTTTTGAAGGTGTGGATACTGGGGCTGGACACGGTATTCTAGCTGACAGTTGAGTTTCATTACCTTGAAATAAGGATTAACTGGGAAGTCAAAACTACATAACTTGGTGTAGTGACATTTCACCTTTGGTGACCTGGGTTTACATTTGTGTTTGGTCAGCAATGGAAATTGTTCTGCTAATCTTATCCTAGCCCCTTCTGACGTTTTTCCATATCAAAAAAGAATCGCTTTCATTGGCATAATTTTCTTTCCCGACTAAGGACGGGCCTAGCGCTGGGGTGGCTGAATAACAGGTCTGAACGGCAAGGACACACTGACAGAGCTGTGTCTGTCCCGGGCGCACGCTGTTGGCTCCCGCGCTCCCAGGCACAAACATGTTCTGAACAAATGCTGTGTGTACGTAAACCGCAGCCGCTCACTTTCCCCTACTCTGACCTCAGGCACGGCCAGCACAGCCCCTAGTAGGATCCTTTCTCCTCTTTGCTTGGTGGTCCTGCCTGAACAACAGAGAAGGAAGTGATTTTCTTTACAGCTTTAGAACAAAATGATATTTCACAGCTGCAAAATTATATAAAAGA
This sequence comes from Ciconia boyciana, assembly GCF_034638445.1. Lineage (NCBI taxonomy): Eukaryota > Metazoa > Chordata > Aves > Ciconiiformes > Ciconiidae > Ciconia > Ciconia boyciana. Next base: position 87,219,917 of record NC_132936.1, read on the forward strand.
CTTGAGGCTTACAAGCTGAGCAACAGGAAGCAACCCAATTTTAAAACCACTTTTGCGCTACAGAATATTGCCAAGCAATATGCAATGAAGAGAGTGAGATGTTTCCAAATGCTTTTTCTTCAATAAGTTAAAAAAACTATGATCACATACCAAGTATTTAGGCAGTGATGTCTTCCAGACTATGAAGAGATAGAAAGGTAGGTCAGGAAGGAAGGAGAAACAAAGAAACCCTATCTTGAAATAAATGTAGTTGGTGCAAATTAGTATAATGTAGTTGTACCTATATGGGGCTTTAGATAGACTCATTAATATTTAAATACATATGCATTAGCATATGCATAGCTATATTCCTGATACAGAGCTTTTTGATTGACATAAAAACATTTTTTCACTAGATGCTAAAGTTAAGACATAGCTGTTGGGATTCATCTGACCTAACTTTAGCTTCTAAAAATTTAGTTATCTGTTTTAAGTTAGTCACCTAGGTCCCCTTTTATGACTGGCAGAGAGAGAAAAATATCTCTAGAGACTTATTGGTGCCATAGCCTTACACATGTCTTCAGAATAAATTATTTGCCCTATGAAAATGCTTCTTTCTCTCCACTGAGTACCACAAAAGCTAGACAAGTCTTTTCTATTAGATGCCTAATTTTTAGGAAACTGAAGTTAGGTAGTTGTGGTGGATCCCCCCACCCATGCAGATTAGAAATGTATATGAATATTAATGGCTACACTCAAAGTGGTTAATCAAAGCAACAAATAATTGTCAGCTCGTTCGTAGCACATTTTTAATACGGTGGTGCCCAGTTTTATGAAGAAAATAGGATGAGGAATTGTTAGAAGACATGTATGAGAGCCCTGAAAGAAAATTTTAGTTGCAAGAGCAATCATGTACCTGATGTTCCTAAGACGTGAGACTAAACTAATACTCCAGCAGGGATGTCAAAGAAGAGGGAGTTAATACAATCATAAATTTATTAGTGAAGAAGGGTAAATGAACTCTTCATTTTTCATGTCAAAAAGTCCTGCAGCACGTAGGATAGCCTAGCCAAACTCCTGTTTGGAAAGTTATGATATGCCAGCTCCATCTGGCTTACAGTTTCAGTAAGAAAAATAATTTGGTTGCTGAGGGGTTCATGACCTTTGGTAGCAGAAGACATGCGTCTCACCTAAATACCCTGTAAATTCTGGCATGGTACTCTTGAGCTGAGCAAAGTAAATTAATTATTAGTCAAAATCAGAACTAATGGTAGGCCTGGGCAAGTTGCTTTGGCAGGATACTACCATGGAAGAGAGAGGGGGGGAAAAAAACAGACTCTGCCTATGCCAGAAGTCTAACCTGGATGTTTCCACTGCTTTGCTGAGGAAAGAGCTGGGGCGTGGGAAGTTGTCACAGTCCTGGGCTGCAAGCAGCCCAGCTGGGCTGTTCCCTGCCCCCCTGGAAGCATCAGGAGCAGCAAGCCTGAACTGCTAATGCTTTCCCTTCGCTCTTTCTTCATCCCTCTTATGTTCCTGCCCACTCTTCCTCTCCTGTCAGTGACAGGAATGCCTGGCTCTAGCCCCGCTCCACTAGCCTTGGAGCAGCAAAAATCAGCTTTGCTTGCACAACTGAGACCTCACAAGCCATCTCTGGTCATTAAACCCTGACAGTCTCAAAGTGTGCAGGCACAACAGGGAGAGGTAAGCATTTGGCGTGGGGAGCTCTGTAGAAGACGTTGAAATATTCTTGCATGCAGAAACATTGTTTTTATTTCAAATTTATGTACGCTACACTGGAATGGCAACTTTTTTTGCTGTCCAGATGACCTGTAATTTCCACTAATCAGTTTTAAGATCTCAAACAAAATGGTGTTCCGAGTCAAAAGATCAACTAATATAAAATACATTTATAATTTCTTGTTTTGTTATAAATGGTAATTTCATTGCTTTGTAAAAAAATTTGCAAAAATACCATAACAGGACATTTTAAGTAGATACATCATTGTGTTTCAAAGTTTCTATTTTTTCCCAAATCTGTTCAAAACTTCCTGGAGAAAATACAAGATTATTCTTCAAGCAGAAACATTCCTCAACAACATTTTATTTTAAAAAGCTCTTGATGAGATGTATTTGGATTTCTGACCAGCTATTGCCTTAAATCATTTCATCACTGAGTACAGTAAAAAGGAGCCTCACTTGGTGGAAAAGAAATAACATCCAAGCAGCCTCATCTGGAAGGGTATTAGTGGTAGCAGAGATCTGCAAGGCTTTCATTTGGTTAGCAGAAGATCTTCAAAGTTTGTGAAGTAGAAACACTTCCTGCTTCAGAAGGAATAAAGGTAAAAAAGAGCTTATAGTTCAGATTCAAGGAAGAGTATGAATGAATTGCTTACTTTCTTGCCAAATAAGGTGTGATAGGAGATAAGGGTTCTCAGGACTGGAATAGATACCGAGAGGGTGGCCAGACACTGGAGCAGACATCCTAGAGAGGAGATCGATGCCCCAAGCCTGTCAGTGTTCAAGAGGCATGTGGACAATTCCCTTAACAACATGCTTTAACTTTTGGTCAGCCCTGAATTGGTCAGGCAGTTGGACTAGATGATCGTTGTAGGTCCCTTCCAACTGAAATAGTCTATTCTATTCTATTCTATTCTATTCTATTCTATTCTATTCTATTCTATGAACTAAGCAAAACAGTACGTAAAGCACCTTTGGACTTTCTTTCAGGGGGTTCAACAGTTTCATGTATATGCAGAATTGTCACAATTACAAAAACGACAGTGTAATGAACTTTATATGTGTATGCTCACTGTTCAAACTGCACTGTACTTTTCAAAATACACATCTGTATGCAGTAGATTTTCAGAAGCCATAACTGTTATCTTATTGTCAGCTGCCATTTAAGGCAATAGTAAAACTCCCCTAGTTGGAAACAGAACTAGGGCAATGCTGAGCACATCTGGGAATACCACCTGTGCTGTGAAAACAGTGTAAGTGATAATTCGCCACACCCCAAGAGGAAATATTTTGTGATTTCCCCATGTATTATTAGTATGTAATTAGTTGAACAGAGGATGGGAGTTTAGATGCCCACACGGACAAGTGCGAGAGGCATGCTAACAGAGTGAAAGAGAAAGAGGAAATATGGACTATCGATAAACTCTTTCAAGGATGTCGGCACCATCAGATACTAATGGTCTACCTTAGATGCCTGAAGATAGAACCTGTGTACCTGCACAGTCACAGCACGGGGGTTCTTTCCATAGTTTAGAATCCTTATTTACTCACCTGAATTGGGTGCTGGAAGACAAAGAAGGTAACCAGTTTTTTAAGAATTTGACTTCAGTTCTCCTTTGTCCAAACTGGAAAGTCCATGTGCCATGAATCCTTTGAGTGAACCCTAGTTACAAATCAGTGCGGCATACTGAAATAAACAGGGCTCTTCCACTCCATCTAGAGCTAGACAGGCTTGGTTTTCAGCTTAACAGACTCATTTAAGAAAAAAACTATATAGGAAATGGATGCGTTTCCATCGCAAGACTAATTAAATCTCCAGTTTTGGCTTTACTCCATCTAGTGGCAACCGGGCAGAAATTCTCCTCCCTCCTTCCACGCCGAAGCAACAACGTGTGAGCTATGGCTACAAGTTCGTGTTGGATGTGCTTGGCATTGTTTGGGCATGTTTGTGGTCAGTGAAGCGCTGAAGAAGTCGATGAATGGGCTTTGATCTGTTCGCGACTGACACAACATGGTGCCCATTACACACCAGCCCTGGTACAGGAGCCTGGTACGCGAACTGTTAGAAGGCAGGAGGAGAAAGCGCCCAGTGTGGATGGAAGCAAAAGTCTGCTGAATGCATGTAAACAAGGGGTATTATGACAGAAAGGTGTGAGAGAAATGCATTCATAGCTTCTGCTAAAGATTTCTTAGGCAACAGAAATCTAACAGGGAGGAGACAGAGTCATTCATAGTCAAATGTGTCCTAGAGTCCTCATTCAAAAATCTTGGATCAAATCTTGTTTTCCTTGTGTGCTGGAAGCAGACTAGTTCTGTACAAAGTCTTCTAGGTATTCATGCAGCAGTCCCTGCTTGAAATTACTTTTTCTTTGATGCTTAACTGGAGTTTGCAACCCTTGAGTTTCCATGTGAGTTTCCAAATAGGACAGAAATCACATGAAGGTAAGGCACATCTCTGGCTGTGTGCAGGTCCATGCTCAGAAGCAAACGATCCTCTCTGGGCCTATCAGTTCTCACATTAACTTTCTCTAATACAGGGTTGGATTTTGTGTTGGATTTAGATACATTAAATGGTCTGTGCGAAATGTATCCAAATCCAACACAAATGCAACATCTGAATTTTAGGAATGTTCAAATACCATTGAGATCTGTAAGCTTTAATTAAAGTTTAAAAATTGATTATATATGTGTGTGCATGCACACACACAGACACACACATATATGCACACTATGTATATTACTATCCGTATACGTATATGTAATGTAGCTGTTTCTCAGAGATCTTAGCAAAGGATCTGCGTCTCATTCTGCTGTATTTTGTATAATGGATGATTAAAAAGCAATCCTTCTGAGATTTTGGATGAAGGCAGATATAGGAAGTGATCTTATATGACCCCTCTATCAATCAGGGTAAGAAAAAACCTCTAAATATAGTGAGATAATTGCTATAAGGCATCACAGAATCATGCCTCTGTTTTCATTCAAATCATATAGTAATTAGTAAGTGATGATCTGGTTTAGAAGAAAGAACATACTGTTTTTGTACACTGTGTTTTGTGTACTGTTTGGGCTAAATTAAGACAAATAACCAAGACAATATTTTGCTTTGATATCAGTAAATATTGGCGTCAAGAAACCATTGCCCCATTATTTTTAATGGGAAGAATTCAGTCTAAACCTTTTTTTCATCAAGTTAAGGAGGTGATGTCATATGGTAAAGGCTGGATATTCAAAATAAATCACTAACAAGTCATTTTGGCCAAGCAGTATGTGTATCAGATATGCAATTGAACATGTCTGGAAGAAAATGCATTATTGTCATAAGACTTAGGAGTCAGAGCCTGATGAGTTTGTGTATCTTGCAAACAGTTACACAAGTAACCAGACATTTCCTGCACAACTCAACATTTTTGAGGGAATGTCCTAGGCTTTATAGCAAATAACCTCGGATTACACACTTAGACCCTGATACAGTACCCACTGCTGAGTTTTTCTCTCTCTTCCTGTAAAGCCCTGCACGACATGCTTGTCAAATGCGCGTTGTAAAATCCATTGCAACATCCAAAGTGAGCTGGTGACTGAGCATTATGCATTAGTGTATTCCGCAGCTGCGTTCCCAGAGACGCGGCAGCAGCTAATAATTACAGGTCTTCTCCTGTGCTTCCCTCGGTCTCTGATCCCGAGTGTCCCAAATGATTTAGAGCGCAGGGAGCTGGACCCCCCTGTCATCCAGAGGCAGCTCCAGTCCCTCGTGCTCATTCCCTCCATTGCAGACGCCTGCCCTTTGTGGGGACCACTCCGGCTCCACACCCACCACCACCAGCAGTGCAGGGGAGATACTGTTTTGTCCATTGCTGGGCTTCAGTCTACACATAGCAGGTCATAGATGTATAGGTGTCTGGCTATAGGTGTCTGGCTCTGAGGCAGATATCCTGGAGGATGAGTTAAGCTCCCCGTGGGGACTGTGTGGGAGATTTAAGTGCCTCACAGGCAGTGTGTGATATCCAAGGGTTCTGAGGGTGATTACGAAACCTCCTGCTAATTTGATCTGCCGTAAATCCTAAAAGGTTTTATCAGCGGGAGGTATCTAAAACTAAGCTCATTACTCTTTCTCACAAATCACCTATTATTTTTTCCCTAATTTCCCTACCTAGCCATATGAATTGACAGAAAACAGAGTATCAGTGGACAAATTAGACCTTTTCCTGATGACAACATAGCAGAGCTCCCTTCAGAAGAGGAGCTATGCCAGTATAAGCTTGGTTTATGTAAGACTCAATTTTTGCAGTAGGGTTGCTGTGGATCTACCCCGCAGAAAATCAGAGCAGATGTGTAGTGTCTGTGTGGAAATAGGAGCCTTCCTTTCTAATCGACCCTGCAGTGATACCTCAGGCATGGATTAGGCCCCAGGCAGGGCATTTCTCATGCTATAAAGTCTGGAGGTAGGTGAATATTTTCACAATCAAAGTGAAGCTGGGGAAAAAAATAATAAAAAAAAAGCTGGCGTGTCTCCAGGAAGCTCTGTTTTTCATTTCACCTGAACTGTTTAGAATTTTTACAACTGAAAATTGCTTCTTTCCATCTGTGAAGCATTTGCTTCTTGGAAAAGATGCACAAAGCCGAGACATGAAAGACATTTGAAATAAATAAATAAACTAATGCATTCTTCGGAGAATCCATGCTGTTTCCCTATTGCTCCCCATTTTCTTATGAAGACCTCTCCACAGATGGAGGGCAGCCGTGGTCTCCTCAGCAGTAATGAGGGATGGAAAATAACTCCAGTAAGTAAATTACAGTAGCTCATATGTCTGCAGTCTTAATAAGTTCTGTTTCTAAAGCATAGGCCACAAACTAGTTTAGTGAAGGGAGGGCATCTTTTGTATATATGCATTCATAAATGTTACAATTTCCAAAGAATAGTTTACCTAATATGATTAGCTGTGGATAGGACTGCCTGATATAAACATTTTGGGCAGGAATGGCATGGAGGATGTCAAGTGAGGCTGCAGCACCCACTTCAGGGATGATTCAGGTCTGTGCTCCTGATGACACTAAGGTAGCTGAAGACTGACTATTTTATATAGCTCAGTGGAGACAGAGATACAACACCACATTTCTCTGGTCTCTATAACCTCCCAGAGTTTACAGGTACCCAGTAACAAGGATAAAATTGCAACAGTGGCTTATAGTCAGCTTCTGCCCTCCTCCCCCTGCTCTATGACTACTATTAACATCCCTCTTTGGAAGGCATCACACAAAAACTTACCCACGGACATTTCTGAACTGAAACTGTGTCAGGTAATTGAATAATTTTCCGCTGCCCTTTGATCTGAAATGATTGCAGTAAAGCAGAGGGAAGGATCTGCAAGCAAGGACAGCAGCAAGGGCAGATACTCGCTCGGAAAGAATCAAAACCTTTCCATGGACCTCAGCTAAACGCTGCTGGCTCATGCCGGCTGCAAGCCTTACCCTAAGTTTTTCTCCCTGGAGAGGAGCTACCAAGTGTCATTCCACATGCTCCTGGTAGTGACAAAGATTGGTTGGTGACAGCTATCAAATTCTGTCTACCCAGATGCAGGGATCTGTGTGGGCTAAGGGTTTTGCTGGATTTGGATTCAGAAAGCAAATGTTGCATTAGCAGGCAATAGAAAAAGTTCTTGGGCTGTCGTCTTTTAAAGTGATTAATTATTCCACGGGACTAAAATTATTAATTATTTAATGGGACTTTTCTTAATTGTTGCTTAGCAGCTCTGAAATAGTGAAAGGACTTATTTTGGAAAATTGTACACCATTTTACTGTCAGGTACATTGATTTGCAGCTAGATGGTGGCAACAGCCTCCATGGTCCACCAAATTGGAGACCACATTTCCTTCACGATTTGTATCGCTGGAGCTACAGTTGGGTTGTATTTGAAGAATGCAGGGGAGGAGCCAGGTCTGGTAAGGACCTGAGGAATCCACTTGTTATTCAGGTTGAAAGCTTGGCTGGTTATGAAGAGCGCACAGAAGATTTGCTCCCTCCTCTGTAACTACTCTGGAAAACAGAAAGCATGGGATCTGATCTCCCTTTGAAGCTCATACACTGTTCTTAAAATAAACTCAAGAGTAAATCTGTTGTTCTAATATCTTTTCCTCAGCTCACAGGACTTTTGTATATACTATACAAACTATCAAGCTTTGAGCAAAAAAAGCTCAAAAAGCTTTCACAGAAAAACCATAAAGGCCATGCATTTGATCCCAGGCCTAGTGAGGCAGTGTGCAGTAGATGAGTTTGCAAACTCAGTTCTATCAAACTGCAATAGTCAGAGCTATCAGGCTCTCCTTAATGTGTTACACAAAAGGGCTGCAGCACACAAAGCCTGGAACACATCAGTTTACAGATCCCAATAGGGTCCTGTGGAGTCTATTACTTTGATGAAGTGGTATTTAAAATTGCATTACCCAGCAGTTGTTTAACCCTCCAGATGTTGCCCCTGTGGAGTGTTTAATACAACGTGAAACACTGGTAGGCTAGGCCATAACCTCATGTCATCTTTTCAGCAGGTCACATCAGGTCTTACTATCTTCTCCTAAGTCAATACAGGATGACCTGGCATAGCAATTTTCCTCCTCTGCTATTCTTTTTTCCAATAGTGAGTAGAAAAAACAGAAGAGAAAAAAAAAATCCAAAAGAATAGGAGAAAGGAAGGAGATCTGAAAGCAAATAAGAAAGTTTTGTTCAGCTAGGTTCGTATTTTTTCCCCGTTCGCTCTAACAGCCCAGATAAAGCAGCCTGGTGCTGCCATCTGCTGTTTCCCCTGCTTTTGACGTTGCCCACCTTTTTGAATGCATCAGCAAGGAGCAACTAAAAAGAACTCAGCATCATGAATAAATAAACACTAAGAGGAATAGGCAAAGAGCCTATAACAAAAAAATCCCACTTAACCTATAATTTCTGGCAGCATTTTTGAATCTTTGTATAACTCACTAATAGTAATTCCTATGGTCATCAAAAAGATGAGGCATGTCTGCGAGTTCAGTTAATTTTCTTTCTTTATGATCAAGTCATCTTTCAGAAACATTTAGTCAGAAATCTCATATGGCTTACAGGTCAAGGACCTGATGCTCCACAGCGTTCTTCTTGGTTTAGGTATTTGGTGGCACAAGTATTTGTTTTACAGAGCTGGCTTCCAAAGTCAATTAAAACCAATGGACAGACTTGCTTTGATTAATGCAGGGCATTTGTTAGATCAGCTCTGCAAAGAGGAAACTTTCTGCCTGAAGGCTGGACACTCTCTAAAGTCAGGGGGTGCAGACCGGGGCATCAGCAGCTTTTAAGAACGTGAACCAAATCCTTGTGTTCACCAGAAGGAATTCGGTTGGCATATAACTCGCCTCATCGCCCACCATTATGCTGCCTGGTACCTAGATGGGCTGTGGCTCTGCCAGCATCTGCATTAAAACACAGTCCTGCCTGTTTTTCTGTTTTGGATGGAGAGATGGAAATGAGGAGTGAACTTTTTTTTGTTTCATTTTAGCACAAACAAACTTGAACTTTTATAAAATAAAGGCATTGACATCCACGATGTTGAAAAACAAAAACATTTTACCATTATTACACAACACTCTATTCCCCCCCCCTTTTTTTTGTGTGTGTGAAAACCTATTTGCACTTCTAAGCCAAATCTTTACCAAAGATTTCAACAAGGCCAAGGTTTCAGCCCTTGTTGGCCAGTGTCAGCACAAACGTGATGGCTGTTACTATGATTACATCTACGGAGAACTGGTGCTTAGAGAAAATAACAGTTTACTGGCATCTCTTTTAGTGAAGTTTTTGAGACTCAAGTATCAAGGATGTAGACATGTATTGAACTCACTGTGCCAGCACAAATAATCTCTTGACACATGACTGCAGCCACAGAAATCAATGCCAGCATCTCTCTATCAAATTTGAAAGGATTGACCACTTCCTCTCACTGTTTGAAAACCCTGTGTAGGAATGTAAAGCAGATACTACAGCACATGACAGCTCAGGAATGGATGTCTGTCACACCAAACTCTTGACAAATGTGTTTTCCATCATCCGGCTTCACCTTCTGCTATTCTTATAAAATCCTATGGAGTGAAATCTTCAGCTTGCAACTACTTGTAGCATCTCCTTGCTTGATACTATTAGCAGCAGTAAAGCAGCATTTAATGACACTAGAGGTTCTTTACTGTAATCAATAAAGCTGTAGCTTGGGATATTAAACAGAGTTGTGCTGTAATTTCTGGCTCTGAGGAATGCTTCTTCTCACCTTTGCAGGTCCATCTCCGCCGTCACTTACCTCTTCCAAAAATGCAAGGCTTCAGGACTCCTTTGGCAGCAAGAAGCACGGGCGTCTTTGCATCCTTTCAGGATGAAGGAGCTAGACTCAAAAGAAGCATTTTGTGTGTGCATGTGTGTGCTTAAGTGAAAAGGCTTAATGAGCAGACCCGTGGGTACAGAGTGGCAGACCTCATGCTGCAGGTGTGGTTAGTGCCAGTGGGACAGAACGGGCTCCCATCCTGGGAACTCCCCAGTGTTGATGGGCAACCACCACTCCAGTTTTGAGACCAAAAAGGTGCTGCCAAAGACTCAGTAGACCCAGACCCAAACTTAGAAACGCTACTAATACACTCACACTTCATTTTAGTCTCTCCCTTCTCTTCAATCTCCTCCTGTTCTCCTTGTCGAGCCCAAATATCAACAGTTAATGTAGGCACTTGGTGTGATGCAAAATGTAAAGTGAATTGGCAATAACATAAATCTGAAATGCAGATATGTGGAGATATATTTAAAGAGAGAAAAATTCTTCCATATATTTGAGTTGCAAGTGGTACATGAGTGCATGGGGAAGAAATAATATTTTCAACTCATCTTACCAGACTCCCAGTCCTGGAGCCAGCTGTGCTGGCAATAGGACGGTAAATGTTGGCCTGGGGCTGGAGGTTGTGTTCATGTCTCTTGGGACCACCCAGGAAATAAAAATCACCATTATTCTGATGGTGTAGATGTAATCCATGTTGCTTGCTTGGTAACATTCATGAATCCTTGATCAGTACTTTGCCGGGGAGAGAGAGCATGCGTAGGCAGCAGGCACTTGTAGGGTATATGGCAACTGGAGGCCAAATAAGCGTTCGCCTTTTCAGGCCAGGAATACTCCAATAGCCAAAGCAACCAGAAACAGATGACCTGACCTTTTAAAATCAATAGCATCACTGTCCCCATGTCTTCCTGGGGACAAGGAGTATTTATAAAAACAGATTTTGCTGGATCATATTGCACGGTTCAGTTTACCTTTTGGTATAAAGATCTTATGTAAATGGTGTATACATATATATATATAAATTAAAGAGAATTCAATCATTCCTTTACTAAATTTTGGTCTCATCTGTCCTGACAATTCCCATTCTAAGACCTGTATTTTTGGTATAGTTCTTATCAGAGTATCATCTTCTGAACATAAAATCTTCAAAAGGTTTAAACTGCTATTGCCACTGTCCTGTATCCCATAGAAGGAATATATTTTTACTGCAGAGGAAAATGACTTGTTTCGTGCTTCTCACATATTATCTTTATTAAACATTTGGACAGGTATGCATCCATTTATTGTATAAATAATCTATGGCTTCTTAGTTTGCAAATGCTGGTTGAAAGTTCACGAGAGCAGGCTTTTCTGTGAACTTTCTGTATTTATAAGTTCAGTCACTGCAATAAATCCTGAGACTATTGCCTGCTTAGCAGCATTTTGCACTGTACCCCAATGGCTAAAACAGGGAAGCTGGGAGCTCTACCTCTGAATATTTCAAAACCTCTGAACAGCTTGATTGGAGTTTGATTTTCTTCTTAAATAATGCAAGTTGTTCTGAAGAGAACTTATAATCACAATTATCTGATAGTCAAATCCTTGGTGGCTAACATACAAAGCTCCACTACTGCTAATAGAGATTTCATTTGTGCAAGGCTTATTGCAGCATTTTGTAGTTGCTAGAAAAAAAGTGTTCTTTGTGCGTGCTGTAGTTCAGAGCTGTAAGGTCTTTGTGAATGGTTACTCTCAAAGCGCTACAGAAGTTCCCCGGTTCAAGGTGGCTCCTGGCTCCTCGGAAAAATGAATGTGGGGTTCCAGCCTGGGAGGAGAGAAATAAGTGAAAAAGGAGCATCCTTGGGCTAGGCAGGACAGGTCTGCCTAGTGCAGCTCTGCAGCCAGGACCAGTCAGTGCTAAGCTGGTTCAGGAGAAGGAAGAAAGGTGAGTGCTGACCCCAGTAAACACAACAAGCATCCATGAATCCAAATTCTCAATCACAGTAAAAGCTCCTCCAGCCCTATTTGTCAGAGCAAAAGGATTTTCAGGTTATAAAACCAGGAGTCACCATGTGGTCACCTAACCACATAATTTAGGACACAGAACATCCTTGAATTTGATCCAGTTCAAACTTGAGTACATCTTTTAGATTAAAAAACCCAACAACATCTATTCTCGATGTAAAAATTACTAATGCTAGAAAAGCCACAATAACCTATTGTGATCCACTCCAGTAGCTGAGTATTTCCCTGGTAAAATGAGCAGCCTCTTCCTCCTGCACATTTGTCCAGCTCCAGCCACCAGATCTTTTTATATCTTTATTTGCTAGATTGGAGGAGCGTTAGTCCTGAGTAAATACTTACCGTCTGTAACCGTTAATCCTTTAATCTTTTCTTGATACGCTTAAAAGACTGCATACCTACAACTTCTACCAGCAGGTGCTTTCCAGTCTTTTGGTTGCTCTCAGGGCTGTTGCCCGCACCCTGGTCTCTGGTTTTCAGGCAGTCCTTAGGCGTGCCTGAAGCAAACACCATGCTTCAGAGCTCAACGCACACACGGAGAAAACAAGGCCTCCCTGCCAAAAATGCATATTCCCAGGGGTCACATTAGTTTTTGACCAGTTTTACTCCTGGAATGCACGTCCAGCTGATGCCCTGGACATGACCCGGCATGTCCTGTTTAAGCTCCCTGGTGGAGGGTGCTCCCGACAGCACACGCAGCCCCTACACCTTGTTTCTGTGTGTCTGACTTCACTTTTTCCCACCGGATAAATGACTATTGCTCAGCCATCTACCATCAAAAGACCGAGCACTTCACACTCTTTCTTCTAGAGTTCCTTTAATCCCCATTATATATGATAACCCTCATCTTTGTAACATCTGCCAATGTTTTAAGTGACGATTTTATTCTCTTACCGGCCCTTAATACTACCTCTGTTACTAATAGCAAAATTAGTACCGTATTTTTGCAGGACGCTCTCAGAAACAAAGCTGCTCACTGCTGAACTGTTCCACTGCAGAAATGTTAGCCAGTATCATCGTTATTCTGTGTAGCTTCATTTCCCTGAAGTCACACATTATTATTCACTTCATGTCTAAGACATTATATAGAGTTACTGTGCTGCATTTTCAGCTCAGAGAGGTCTCTCACAAGTGATGTGAGGAAGGTTGGCAAGTAGAAGTCATTTCCTCTGTTTCTATCATGCTTTTCAGGTGAGAGTGCCAAAGTTATTTATTAATTAATCAGCTCCATGAACTAATTGAAATAATATATTCTGATGTACTAATTGAAATAACATGTTATATGTAGGTCAAATGAAAGCCACAACAAAGATAAATAAAAGTTTCACAAGAATTTAGTGACAGACCATGAAGAGGACCCTGGGAGACACAGGGGAACAACTCTCTGCTGCCTTGCTTTATTCATAAAGGCAAATTCACTGTCTTTCTTTCTGAAACTGGTTCATACTCGATCTCGCTCTACGTGTCAACTCCATCTCTTTTCCCTCTTTCAAATGCTGAGCATCTTTTGATATGTTTGATAAGTCTCTATTAAACAATTTCCATCAGAGCACCAAAAAGACACATGTATCGCGTAGAACAAAAAAATCTCATGGCTCTTCTTCCACATGGACTTCTGCAAAAATAACCAGCTACAAATAAGCAGGGATGCATATTTTCCATGATTCATGCTGCAGAACCCACCATAGACTGTGGCACTGTTGTACAGAATCTGAGCTTTCACAGAAAAAAATGTTACCAGGCGGTCTGATGGCGAGGGAAGCCTTCCCAAACAGGAACTGAACATGAATCAAGTCGGGATGACTCAGATTGTTTTTGTGATTCTGCAGAGAGACAATCTGAGATAATAGCTGGGTTGTATGAACTATTGCTATAATTTATTACAATAAAAATTCAAAATACAATTACTTATATTCATATTACTGTTGCAAGTTGGGTTTTTATTTTTACTATGTGTATCAAGAACACTGTAATACTTCTATTTCTAGCCCCTCTGTGTGAATAAACACATATATATTTATAAAAGTCCTCTGTATGCTTCATAGGCAATATGCAAAGTTTCATCCTAACAAACACAGCAACATCCCCTTTGTAAGCTTGGTGAAGTACATGTTGATAAGAAGATACTACTGTCACAGCAGGACTGAGTTACGGAGGCAGGTAGCCAGCCTTAGGACACCGAGGAATTTATGAGACAATTGTTACATGTTGAAGCTTGAAGCTTATGACAGAACAACATTTCCTTTCCAGATGGTGAAAAAAAAAGAACAACTGGGAAAAATAAGCCTGAGCCTTTGCTTAGATATATAAATTAGATTTGTGCTGCTTTTGATACAAAGAAAGAAAGAAACCCAGGCTATTTCTGTTTCACAAAATAGAATTACTGCCCAGGTGTTGTAGCTAGTGTAGTGTAGGCAGCACAAAGTATCAGTACAGCTAAAGGACATCTCTGACGTTTGTGTGTTGTACAGGCAGGTTAAGTAAATGGTTTTAATTTAAGCAACCAGATCCCATGACTCAAGGTGAGAAAAATTCTTCTTTAGTGCTGTCCTCCATCCTTTGCCAGAAAGCTGTTCCCAATCAAAACTATATTTATCCATTATTTACCAGTTTAGTCAACTGAGGACAAGTTGTTCTGAAAATATTTGTTTAAATCAGCCAGCCAGGCAGCAAGAAGAATAAGGACAGGAAAGAAAAAAACACAACAGAAACGCGACTAAAATTCCAGGGAAAGCCTTTCTGTTGACTTCATCAGGATTTGGCCAAGATCTGCAGTCAACAGATGAGAATGATGGCTATTAAAATAAGGGAAAGAGACTAGAGAATCTAAAGGAAGAAGAGGCAGAGACAGGAAAGTAGTGGGAACTTCCCAAGTTCCCACTAAAAAGTGCAAAATTGAAGTCCAGCTGCAAACAAGCAATGGAAGGGAACGAAAACTGAGAAAGTAAAGTAAAAGATGTGTGACCATTGATTTTAATGGATAGAGATGTCAGGCATTGGCCTTGCCTGCAGATTTTCCTGAACGGGTGCTAGAGCCACAGGCTGGGTTCAGTATGGCTGGGATTTTGAAATAGCTGAAAAATTCGGAGAGATTATTCATGTCTGAAGCTTTGGGAAGATCACATCTGGGTAGTACTAAAGGGAAAGATTTAGCTTTCATTTTAAATTAAGTACAGTTTGGAAATGGTTGGGGAATTTTTGTTACAAAAGTATATTTGGGGTCCTCCCTGAGAGAATATTTTAATCTGTATTTTTTACCCTGACAAAATGATTTTAGTAGAGCACAATGAGTGCAGCGGGTATGTATCAGTAATGACCATGAAAGGACAAACACCGCACAGCAAGCCTTATAGGATTCAGGAAGGACAGAGTCTAAGCATAACCACAAAGAAATCCAAACATGTTAAGAAATGTGTCTGAAATGCAGTGACTAGCAAACCTCCAAAAATCAGTCTTTGCGGGGAGAGTAAATGTGGAAGGCACATTGTCTTTTTAATCCATAACAGACTGACACATCTTTTGAAGAACAAACTGCAATTCTTTCTAAACTACGAAGCCTTGAAGGGAGACCAGGCATGGATTTACCAGCCAGGGAAAAGGTCCTTTAGCACTTTCCTCTTGCTACAGCCAGACCTCCCCGCACCACTCCCTTGCCTGTTTTTTAAATAAAAACATCCAAATATGTAGCTAGTAGAGAGATGGGTGGACGACCAATAGATGGGTAGATAGTAGATAGAGGCCACTTGGGTTTTTGTCCCACAGTTTTCTGGTTTGTGATGCAGTAGCTTTATTTTCCTTATCACGTCTCCCCACTGATAATCTGTCCTTCTTGAGGCAGCTTCCAGCGCAGTGAATAGTTTCCATTTTTAATTTACCATACATCGGTAATTATAACTTTCCATGGGGATGCGGGCAAAGAGCTTGCAGTCTTGACAACCACATTATAAATGATGGAAGCACATGCTGTCGATGCTCCAGCTAGTAGAAGAACACAGGCCTCCAAACCTTTTCAGGGTTTACAACATAAGATGACCTTGTTATCCCAGTCTTACAGACATGAATCAGCACAGAGATGACTCATCACAATAAATTTCTGTTATACAGCCCAGATCTAATTTTTCATCGCCACCACTTTCCTGCAGTACATTCAGGTACAGTGTCCTTGTGAGTTGCAGCATCCTTCTCACTTTTGGGTGTTTGCTCATGTTGTGGTGTGCCTCCTCCAAGGCCCCCACACTGCTACCAGTGCCCTTAGGCTCAGGCCCCTCCATGCACATGGGCACCACGGTCTGATTTTCCAGGGGAGCAGTGTATTGGTCTTTCCCCCTCTATGTACATACAAAGGGATTCTTTGAACAAAACCAAGGAATAATCTTGCCAGAAGTTCTCCAAATTCTTGGGGAATGCGATACGGAGTGCCCGACTGACAAAAGCCACCTTCAATGATGGACAAACTGTCATGAAGTTGTTCCTTTTCCTAGTGTGGAACTGAATTTGGTAGCATGCTACACCATTACCTCCCAAGCAGTAAAAGACCCATATAGGATTGGACGAAAAGTCACATAAACCCTTACTACCAAGGGGGAAGAGTAGTCGGTAGCCATCTCCCAAATAGTTACATTTCAAACGCATCAGCCTGTAGGAGTCACAGTAACGTTCAAAACTCCAGCAGCTCCCTCCATGTGATCAGATCTTCCTTTCTCCATCAGCAGCTGAGCCAGGTTTTGAGCCAGCAATATTTCCACACAAATTATTAGTAGTAATAGCAGTAGTAGTAGAAATAATAATAATAATAATAATAATAATAATAATAATAATAATAATAATAATAATAATAATAGTAATAATGCCTGTCCCTCCCCATCACTGCTCCACATGGAAGCAGCAAAACAGTTTTCCAGCAGAGCTGTGCCAGTTGCACGCACAGCAGGCAGATGCAGAGCACATCTATTTCAAAGGACGTGCCGTCAGTAGCAGAGGCACTGCCACGTGAAATGCCAGCGTACAAAAAGGCATCAGCAGACTTGCTGTAGGATCCTGCAGGGTGGGAACATCGTCCCTCCTGTGACCAGACATAGGACTGCTCAGCCTGTGTGGCAGCAGTAAGTGACGTGCAGCTTCCATCCTACTGTTCCTGCTTGCTGCTCCATACATGCTGCACCACACACGCTGCACCACACAACCGTGCTCATTCACCTCTACAAATATCAGGTTGCCAGTGACTAATACAAGCTTTTTTTTCCCTTGATGATGAACGTTTTTACATTCCAAAGAGGAATACAGCGTCCACCGTACATTTTCAATTGTCTTGTCTGTTTCTATAAAGCTGGGAGGATGGGTCAACAAAAATCATCTGGGATGGAGGGTTTTCACAGAATCACAGAATCGTATGCCTTGGAAAAGACCTTTAAGATCATCGAGTCCAACTGTAAACCTAACACTACCAAGACCACCACTGTACCATGTCCCTAAGCACCTCATCCAAACATCTTTTAAATACCTCCAGGCATGGTGACTCAACCACCTCCCTGGGCAGCCTGTTCCAATGCTTGACAACCCTTTCAGCGAAGTAAAATTTCCTAATATCCAATCTAAACCTCCCCTGGCCATTTCCTCTCATCCTATCACTCGTTACCTGGGAGAAGAGACTGACCTCCCCACCTCAAAACCCAGCTTTGAACTAGTTACTAATGCTTAAACAGGTGCCTATACAAGCCAGGTAGGTGCAAGCCAGAAGCAGGGGTGTTTCCCTGCTCTGAGAGGAGTCCTCCCCTCTCTCAGCTGAATGCAGCACTGCCTTGGGCACCGCCAGCTCAGCGAGGACACAGCCCCAGATGCTGTGGTGACGTGGACGGCAGCAGGGCACCGTGGACGGCAGCAGGGCACCGGCACGTTTCTTAGCCCCAGCCACATCACGCGAGCTGGAGCCCAGCAGCCAGCTCAGCTCAGAGCTACGCTGCACCGTGAGAGCCATCCTCGCTTCCCTGGGAAGCCAGCGCTGCTCCAAGCTGCGGGAAAACCACAACCAGACCCTGTGTTTTCGGTTTCTACTGCCTGCCCAGCCACATCATCAGACTATCTCATTTTTAGCAAATGACATAGACATCAGTGAATTCTGCAGATATTAAAAGACCGTCCTTCAGCCTGCTATGCTACCTCTGAATGTGACCCCCCCACCTAGCCTGCAGCCCTTCAAGTTATCCTTCATTTGTTTGCTGGTGTGCTCCCTTAGATCTGCAGATCGCTTTGATTATTTGAACATCTGGAAGTTGTCACATGCTTTTTTTGACCGTGACCATCTGAAATATTACCCAGCAGGACTTGGGGGGAGACACAGTAAGGAAACAAAAACATCCTACTCATATGAACATGTGGCAGGAATTATCAAATGACACCATCCCAAAGGGGAGTGCTATATATCCAAGCAAAGACAAACTTTATCTCCATCCTCTAAAGCCAGGGCAATTGCTTTCCATAACATCCATTCCAGATATAAAAAAAATTACATACAAATACATAATATATTTTTCATTAAACATTATGTTATGAAAGTTGGCTATTACTAATGGAGAAAAAGCATTTCTTTCATCCTCTGAGTTCCAAAGCTGAAGAGTAGCTCCCCATGTACATGATTCTCCATAGAAAAGCCTCCCCAAAATAGTTCAGCATCTGAGGTCATCAGGTGCATAGCCCTGGTTTGCCTGTTGTCCTCACAGACAGAGTGCAGGTTCTTTGGGAAAGCTGGAATGGGATATGCAAAAAAAATGAGATGGAAAAGGTTGAAATACAGAGTAGAGTTTCTCACCAATCCCATCACACAGACCGGGGCCCTGGAGAAGAGGGGGAAGGCAGCCCAAAAAATCAATGCAAATGAAACCCATGTATTTGCAGCACCCATGAAACATAACTTAACTCTGCAGGTGGAAGCCCATGGAGTTCAAGCACGGTTTTTAGATTTGGTTTCTTGTTCTCACCAAGATACAGATAGCAAGTGAAGTGTGGAGAGCCATAAAGACTGTACCGTTGCAGTCTGGCAGTGGTTAACCAGTGATATTTTAGCCTTCACCAAGAGGTTCCCCCTAAAACCAGAGTTAGACGGGAGCGGATCCCCTTCTGGCCAGCCTGTTTGCTTACATAGGACCGAAATTGCATTGCCTTGGATGCAATCAGGGGAACAACCGGGAGCAGTGCTCCCATGCACGACTTCAAAGCCCACCTTCCCCATGGGCAGCCTGCTGGAAAGGGGCTCTCCGCTGGGGTTTCCTCCCAGGGACCTGCCCAGGCTTCCCCAGGCACTCGCAGTCTGTCCTGGTTTTGGCTGGGACATCTGTGTAACTACCTCCTCCAGCAGTCCTCACCCTCTGCGTGTCTCCAGAGTCAAATCAGACCTTGTTGTACTGGCTTTGCCCCGTGGCCGCTGTTGTTTCTTCTTCGTTTGGGGCTACTTTTGTGTTCAGTGGCACAGCACTCTGGCTTTTCATTATTTAAATCAGTGCCCATGGCTACTGAAGTCAATTCAAGCCAAATGTATCTTGATACAATCCCAATGACCTAGAAGGAATTCCTTGTAGTGCAGCGACATTGTTTCCCAGGAACCGTCTTAACAGAGACGCTCTCCTCTGGTGTAACCTAACAAAAATATTCCATGTTCTTTTTATTGGGATATCAGGGAAGGTGGGCTTTTTTTTTTCTTTAATAACGACTCCTGTCGGTTGTGCCGTGCCTCTGCTTTAGCTGCTGACCACGTCCTCAGTAAAACACGCGCTGGTCTCGCCAACTTCTAATGCGGCACCGCAGTCCGATGTCAACCTCAGCGCACAGAGCAGCCCCTACTCGCCAGCTGCGCTTCGTTTCCAGCTCCCGCGCCCTGCCCACCTCGACCTGCACCTTCTCTTTGGGAGCCCCCTCTTGCTCCAGGAAAAGGAGCTGCGAGGGGAGAGGGGCAGGACGGGGAGCGTTTGTGGGAGAAGCGGCAGGACCCGGCCTTCGGCTCGGGCAGCGCAAGGCGGGCGGCCGCGGCGGCCCCGCAGCCCAGCGGCTGCAGCCCGGCGCCCGGTCCCGGCCCCCCGCCACGGGGCGCGCACCTGGGCGCTGCCCACTCGGGACGCGCGGGCTCCTGCCCTCCCCTGGCGGAAACGACGCCTTTGCGCCGTGGGCGCAGCCTGGGCGCCCGGCCGGGCGCGGTTCCTGCGCGCACCCACGAGGTGTCACTCCTGCCACGCCGCCCGCGCCGCGGGACCGCCGCGCCGCGCTCCGGGGCTCGCCCCGGCCGCGCTCCAGCGCGGGCAGCGCTCCCCGATCCCGGCGGCCTGGGGAGCCGGCTTTAAGGGGCGTCTGTGCCACACGCATCTGGCAAATTTTTTGGTTGCTAATGTTGGAAGCAAAACTTGCAGTTGCTGCCCAGCGACTTCAAACATCACGGTAGCGAAGGGTTTAGAGGAGGAAAATGAAATCGGTGTTATTTGCTTCCTACGAGTGTTGGTTCTCGGCGCATAAATCAGCAAGACTCAGACAGAAAAAAAAAAATCGAATAGAAAGAAAAGGCATATGATCACTTCAGAACTACTGGGAGGGGAGGGGGAAGGAAAAAAAAGCAAACTTTTGATAACACCAAACTAGTTTGCTTTACTACGGTAAAGCAAATTGTTTTGACTTCCTTCCTTTGTCTCTGATTTTATGCTCTGTTTAGATTTCTCAAGTACTGGGCTACAATGAATACCAAAAATGTCCTATCCAATAAATTTCTATAATTAATATTTTTCATATTCAGCACTATGCAAGTCAAAGTAAGTAGTACCGTTGAGATTACAAATTTTTCTTAGCCAAATTAAAATTTTGGCAGTATTGTACCAGATCAGCGCTGATACACTGGCCATGCTGGTGCTACCATGTCAGTACCAATAGAACAGAAAGTAAGAGTATCCAGGAGAGAGAGCTGTTAAAAGAAGCCATTTCTGCATTACACGAAGGACTGATGCTGACTACTGCAGATAGCTTTTCTCTGGCAGAGCAAGAAGTAGGCAGCTGCCACTGCTGCTGCATGCACAAGACCGCGAGGCCTCAGCAAGGAGGAGTAATGAGGAGTAATGAGCTCCATCCTGGTGCAGGAACTTTCAGGAACAGGAAAGGATGGGGCTTCTACAGGCAACATTAGACTTCACCACATTGGGCATGGAAAGGCTTTTTCTTCTTTCTCGTCTTCTTTTTTTTACACAATGCAATTGGGGCAGCACATTCAAAATCTTTATTTAGATGAAAAATGAAAGCAGCGGGCTCTCCGTGGTTTGAAGGGTACATCGACCAAAGTCCTCCTGGCTTCCCAATTCTCAGCCTTTTCTTTCTCAGTGCTGACCCCCAGGTGAGGCAGTGCCACCAAACACACGTGTGTCCTGTGGTCTCTCATGCCTCTTCTGCTTACTGCTGATGCTTCGCTGGTCGCAGCATTGAACACACAGTGTAGGAGGTCGGCAGCCATCCGTGAGTGCTCTCAGGATACGGAAACTAAGCGATAGCCATAATGAGAGGTGGGTGGTGGGCCTTGCTGTCACTATCCCAGCTGTTATTTTCATGCTCTTTTTTATTTTTATCGCTCCTTCCTCTCTCTCTCTCTCTCTCTTATTCCTTGATGTCTTCTGGCCTCCAAACCCTTGGGTTTTTTCTTTCTCATTAAAAGACACAAAGTGATCAAAGCCAGTCTCCCTAGTCCATGCTGTTGGTTGAAAGAGGTTGCCTTCAAAAGCTTTCTAGAGACCAAGGTGCACTCCCAGCACATGGTGTGGTCTGGGGCAGGAGGAGTAGCAGGAGGAGTCCAAACCATCTTTCAAAACCGCCCCACCACCCTACTGTACCAAAAAGGTACCGCAACTGACATCCAGCTAGCAAGCACAATCATACCTGCTGAGCAAAGAGTAACTGCGCTTTAAAGTCAGTCTTACAGGTTTCACATCTCTGATTTCAGTGGAAGTACACTGGGAGTTTGGGGCAGGAAGAAACAGTGGGAGATGCCAACAGAGGCACTGAAAGGCCAGCAAATGCTCAGTGCTCCTTGAAGATGGGAATCCTGAAGTGCAGTTTTAACACAGCAATGGGGTTCAAGCAGAGAGTAGAGGTCAATTTGTTTGTCTGTTGTTCCACTCAGCTATGACCAACAGGAGAAGAAATGTCTAAAATTCATATCTTCCATAGGGTTTTTTTGGTTTTGGCTTTGTTTTTTTTTTCCCCAATAAAATGTCTGAATGTCGATAATACGCAAGTATACAGAAAAAGTAGATGATGTGGATCTGTATGACAGGAATTGCACTGGGAAGAAGCCTTTTGGAACAAAATGAAAGTCTGACATTTCACGTGTTCTTATTACAGGAAGAAAATAAAGATAGAAGCGAAAATCCCCCCCTGCACACAAATGTACCAGTGGGAGAGCAGCTGCAGTTACTCCCTCATGCCTGAGGTTTCCAACAGTGACAGAAAAGGATGAGGAAAAGGACTGAGAAGGAAAGGAAGAGAAGAGAGATTAGGCAAGGCCTTGCTAGTCAGGGACCCAGCAAGGTTGCTGAAGTACTTCAGGTGGGGTGGAGGAAGGAGAAATGGAGCAACCCAAACTGACTTAGGAATTACAAACTTAAGCATTCCCTAAAACCAGCTTCCTGGAAACCAATTCCCTCATTAATTGAGCATTATCTATCTAATTGTCTGCCCTGTACCTTCAGCAGTTTACTTTGCTGCTAGTGTGTCCTTTTAAAACACCAGAACATTTAAAATAAAGCCTAGCCATTGACGAAATTCCACATTTATGCCTGCTCCCCAGAAGAACTTTATCTGTGATTTAGGTACAATACGAGCTTCCATAGGCCCTTTCATTGGCTTCACTGGAGCTACCTCCCAGACCAGTATGGACCAGCACTTAGAAATATTTCCTAGTCTTGGGCTTTAATATTCCTTCCTGCCTTCCACAGATGCTTTCTTTGATAAGAGACCGAGACGCTCTGCATCGCTCTGTGGACCCCCTCACCTCACTGTTACCATGAAAGAAACTCAAGCTCCCAATTTATTTTGAATTGCAATGCCTGGAGTGAAAGACATGAGTACCTGCCCCTTTCCTTCCCCCAGCCCTGGGCACCAGGGGAGTCACATACCTAGGCTTCTGTTTGCCCGTCTCCATTCAATGCACCTAAGCTAATGAATAACACACCTCCCTCCTACTTCCTGAGGTCCCCAACAACACGTCCCTGCCAGGCGAGGAGGGATGTCCCTGCCATGGAATGGCACCCCTGCACAGGCACCCTCCTCCCCAGGACATCGCCCCAGGCCCCTTCTCCATCAGCCTGAAGCTCTGCTGGTGGCTCCTCAGCCACCTCTCACCATCCCCACCAGTGGTCTGCCTGTCCCCCGTAAGCCTGCCCTGGTCACATACGGCATTTATATGATGTTTACCAACATTAGCTTGGGCACTGTGGCTAAGTTTATTTGGGAGGAAGAAGGGAAAGGTCAGATGCTCCAGGTCTCCATTTCTGTTTTGGCAGGTTCATGCTCCGGCATAGACATCTAGACAGGTCAGGGAGGTCCCGGTGAGGTGTGGGAGCCTGGCTTTACGGAGAGCCTGGGAGAACAGTTTAAACAAAAGTGGTAACGTTACTAACAGCCACTCTGTGGCCTGTTGCCATACCATGGCGTGCCAGACCAGCTTTTGAATGGATACCTTAAGCCCGCTGCCAGTCAAAGTAAAGATTTTACGAAGAGAGGGGCTGATGCACAAAGGAGCTTAGGGAAGTACCTTAGGTGTTTAAAAATGCCTCTGTGTGGTTATGTCTGAATCCCCATCAACATCTCAAAGAGGGGAGTTTGGGGCAGCAGTGGCTGGAGGAGCAGTGGAGAGCTGGTGGGAGCAGGGTGGGGAAGGGGAAAGGCAGGCACCTGGGGCAGGATGGTCCCCTGAGATCAGGCCACAGTCAGAGGCACAGTCTGCGTCTGCATCAGCCCCAGCCCTAGCGCTGGCCTGCCTTTCCTTTAATGCCTTCTCTTTTTTCTTGTAATTTCTTTCAATTCCAAGAAAGATAAAACAGAGGAGGTAAGTGTAAAGAGCATTAGTGGGCACCACAGGAACACGCGGGAGGGATCAATGGAGCAAGGACCAGAGGAACAAAGGAAAAGAACCACAAAAGATGGAGAATCCTAAAAAAGATGTTACTGAGGGGGAGGGGGAGAGAAGAAAGAGAGTCTAAGAGAAAAGACGAGTCGTACAAAGAAGAGTGCATCAGAAGAGATGAACTCAAAAAAGGTCATAGATTTCAGGTTATACATTCCTCTCAGCAAAAAGGTAGAAAAGTAAGTTATGTTAAATATGCCATTGCCACACATCTTTTGAAAAGGAAAGGAGGAAAAGAATAAAGGGGTGGATAGAAAAGTTATATGAAAAATGAAATGCCTCATTTATGTGATACACAGGCGGAAGAAGCAGCCACAAGGTTAAGAGGAAGGGTGGTAAATAGTATATCTTTTGAAAGCTGACATCTATGATAAATCTAATGAGAGATTTCAAAATCTAGTCAAATCAAAAAAAGAGCCAATGAAGGTGAATGCAGCAGAATATATTTTGGGAGCGAAGAAAAGGTACAATAAAAATTGTGCAAATGCCACTAACAAGGTAACATTTACAATCATGTCTTAATATTGTTTGATATTTACTGTCCATGTCCACACTTGTAAATAAGGACTATCATCTAGCATTTGAGCAGGTTCTCAGAGTTTATTGTCACGGCAATTTCTCTTAACAATTTACACATACAGATCCCTTATGGCAAATAGTGATGATGGTACTCACTCTCATTCATGCGTTTCTGTTAAAGAATCAGGCCAGCAGATTCCTCACTCTCACCCACACATAAAGATACCCGCAGGCAAAAGGACTACAAGTATTTCACAGGTTAGAATTAGAAAAGAAAAGTGACCTTGGGAAAAGAGAAAGATGGTCTGAAAAACGAGGATGCTACTCAATGGACAACTGGAGACACCTCACTGACCCAAGAAGAGTCAGCTACACACAAAGGGGAACAACCATCTACGTTTTCCTGCAGAGGGTCTGGGCACCACCGTGCCACGTAAGCTGGCACAATTCAGTAGTGGCCATCTACTGCAAAAAGGGCAAGCCCCATAGTGGTGTGTACAGGCAGAAGTACAACAGTAATCCTCTGCCCTCCTCCCGTAAAACCTGGGTGTAGCCCTGCAGCCTGCGCTGGGCACTGTCCTCTGGGAAAGCTCTAACACCCCCCAGCCTGGAGGAGAGCAATGAAGTCACTCAACACTTCAGAAAACACCAGTAAGAAAAGCAACAGAGGCTGTAACGTTGCAATGGCCATTTATGTATTTCAGCAAAAAGGTAGGGAACATTTTATTATAGTGATTGTAGCAGCCTGGTCAAAAATAAAGGGATAAATTGAAGCAAAGAAGATTTAGTTTAGATATTAGGAAAAATCTTCGTAGTAGCAGAGATAATGACTGTCTGGAGAGACTTTGCAGCCCTCAAGCCGATGTCTGTACAAACAAGACCCATTTATTTGTACACATGTCACTTGAGGACTCCACAGTCTGGAACAGCATGAGGAGGGGGAGCCTAGCCTCGGAGAGATCGTCCTCTCCTCCCCTTCCCCTCTTTGATACTGGGACTTCAGCCTATCTTCAACTCACAGGAGACAAAAGCATTAATCTGTTCAGCACAGTCAGATCAAAAGGCAGATTGGTATGATTCACAACCACTTAGTAACTTGCTTAAATGAATTGTGGACACAGAATGTGTTCAAAGAAATTGTTGATAATTTCCCTTGAACACCTTGGGATTAAAACCTTATTTTCGAAAAGTCCCTATAGCTATTACCTTTCTTTTAGCAAGATTCCTGTGTTTTATGCACCTAAGTTAGTAAGTCCAGTGTTAGTTCTATGCACAACATCTCTAGCTAGAAGGGACATTAAAAATATGGTAATTTTAAAATCTAAATTCAAACAGCTGTTAATCACTTGGCATAAAGATAAATAATTGGAAGAGCCACAAATAAATCACTGGTCATCCCCAACTCCTCATTCCAGTTACTTAAAGAAAACAGTCTTCCCTCACTTCGGTTGTCTGCTTTGGCTTTATTTTTTTTTAAATAAATAAACATCCTAAATGCATTCCTATAGGTCTCGTTTTCTGGAACTGGTTTTTGCCCTCCTATTTGTTATTTCTTGGGGGACTATTTGGCATTTGTGTCTCATGATTTCAAACAATATTAGGGGTGCAATTTGAAAAAAGCAATTCTAGATATTTGGTATGAACTGCTTTCTAGCTGAAAAAATGTCCTTGTTGGGTTTTAAAGGGCGAGCCACAGTTGATCTGCTCTGATTTTTTGGGTTTTGATTCCAACTCTGCATGGCCGTGGCCAAGAGGCTGGCAATCCACCAGCTGCATTCAGCCTCTCTTGCTCTTAATTCCTCAGTTCCTCAGTTCTCCTCCCTTGTCGGTTCTGTTCTGGTCACCACAATTAATTCCCATTTCTTAGTCCTGTATTCACCTTCAGCTCATTAATTTTTGGCCAGTCTCCACTACTGTTTCAGCTCAGCATTTTGCAATTTCTCTCGTCACTGT
This sequence comes from Ciconia boyciana, assembly GCF_034638445.1. NCBI lineage: Eukaryota > Metazoa > Chordata > Aves > Ciconiiformes > Ciconiidae > Ciconia > Ciconia boyciana. The sequence goes on from NC_132936.1 coordinate 87,246,572, forward strand.
TAAAGGCCTTTTTTCCTCCCTCTTCGGTTTTGTAGGGTTAAAGGGCAGTTTTTAATTGCACCTTACAGAAGAATGGGTGAATAATTTACCCATATATTACCACTATTGAATGGGTGAATATTTTGCCCATATATTACCAATATACCAATATTTTGTCAGGTAGGTGCCAGGGAAACTCTCATCTCTCCCAATGGCCATTTTCCTTCCCAGGCTGGTCTGGGAGCACAGAACCGTCTTAAGGGTGCAGCAGCACCAGCAAACACTTCTTTCCCCTGTAGGCTTAAGAGCTGTTTTATGCACAAGGATGCATGAGGAAAGAGACTGTCTGATGAACCCCAACTCTCAGATGGAAGTTCCCAGCTCCAAGTGGTTATTTTAATGAATATTACAATTAATATCCCCCAACAGAGGGTGTTTTCAGCTTCCTGGGCAGAGCTAGGAGGCACTGATTGATGGCTGCTCTTCCCCAGGAGACAAGAAATGTGGTCACTTCACATTGCGTTTCTCTCTTGGTCTTTTTTCCTCAGCAGACTCGTGGCCTCACTGAAATTCCTAACGGGTATATCATTGTGTAACCAAAGTCATACTTCAGCTGTTTGGTGGTTGTACAAGCATGCCTTAATCTGAGCTAATCTTAGTTCTTGGAAGTGGATCTTCATATAAATTTGGAAACAAACATTTAGCTTTTCTCTGTGGGGAAGTAAAAGGAAGTTTGTGCCTACTTGGAGTTTCCAGTCCCAGTATTGTATCGCTGGCAGATGACAGTGATCAGGTGAAGTAGCAAAAGATTGCAGACAAACCCTTTAAAATCAACTGGTTGTCGGATAGATTTTGTTTGGGCCAAATTCACTCATGTGTTACAGTGGAGTTGCATCACTTGAAACTAAGCTCAAATGAAACCTTAATACAGCTCCCTGACTACTTTGAAACCCTTATTAGTAATGCATGTTTTTACTTTACAGACATTTTGTTAAATCCTGTGCAAATACAGGGAAAGACAGCCATTCGATAGAGACTTCATATTTATTGAAAGGAAAGAATTAGAGTAAGTACAAAATGGGTTCAGGAATACAAATGCTCCACATCTTTTTATTGGCCAGTTGGTGTTGCAAAGTGATTTGGAAAAAAAATATTTTGTGGGGTAAAGTTGCATGAAATACCTATTGCATGAATTTGAAACACTAGTTATTTGAAGGGAGTGACTCTTCAAAGCAGACACTGGTATCTAATTAGTTAACTCCTAAGGCAAAGCAGGCAATATACCAGCTGATGCAATTGGTGGCAGCAGGAGTTTGGAAATAAATATCTCTGTTTGGCACTGCGAAGTGAAACAGAGCTCAAATTTCTGTGGATTGCTTGGCCCCAAGTTCATGCCTCAGAGCTCGCACTTCTGTGGTAAAGGAAAATTAAATCTCAGAGTTTAAGGGCTGGGGTTCAATGTGGCTATTTATTAAAATTCATCTGGCCTCCCTAGACTGTGAATATTTTGAGTTGAGTTGACCTAGATGGAGCTCTTCATAAAATCAAGCTCTCATGGGGCATTTCCAGTGTTTTCTGATCAAAGCTCAGTAGAATTGTGCTAACAAAAACTGAGGCACTTTAAAGCAATGATGATCATCCTAGCTAGAAACCAGAAACACAGTGGCATGTGAAAGCAAAGAGCAAGCAAAAATCCCAAACCTCCAGAAACCCCAGCTGAGCAAAACCCGGGGAACAGCCATTCATGGTGATTTATAATGTGTTTTGTCCTGGGTTCATTCAGAGTACCTCTTTAGAGGTGCTGCAGTCAGGGCTACGGCTGCACCAGGCTGCCGGCAGAGCCAGAGGAGAAGCGAGCGCTCCCTGCAGAAGGCAGCTCAGCTCCCTCCTGCCCACAGCTGCTCTGTGCAGGAGCCCTGTCCCTAGCAGCAACAACTCAGGTAGGTATCCGATGTTAAATGAGATGGCTCTAGCATGAATGTGTTCACATTTATCGTCTGATTGTGTCTATGACTGCCCCACTTTGTGTGTGTGGGAGGGTATGACTTTTTCGGTTTGGTAGTCCCTTTGAAACAAGATTCCCTTTTTGCAACATCAAACCAAAGTCAGTATGACAGATGGTACTAGAGATGGCTGTCCTGAGTCTATCCTTGCATTGCTAAAAGGCTTGTTTGTCCTATGCTCCCTACGATGCCCTGGAGGTATCAGCATTTTGTTGTTTGACTTGGTTCCCATCATCGCTCTTCTACTCAGAGATTCTGCCTACTATCCTTACATCACCTCTATCAGTCAAAAGTGCTGTTTCTTAGGCCAAACGGAGATTTCTGGTTCCAGCTCAGTTTAGCTTCAGAAGCTCCATATCTGCTGTCTCACGGGCAACGTCTACATGCTCTCATAAACCTGTCAATAGGTCTCTGTGTGAGTAACCTCAGCAGCAGACATACAACAGCACACCTGAAGAGAGCCCTTGAATTAAAATGACAGCCTCCTGCGTTACTACCCAAGGTTTGCTGTACAGACAGCATTCTTAGCACTCCCAAACCACTACCTTTTCAGCTTAAAATGTTGCCTTGTATCACAAGGGACAGCAAGGAGAAAGAAACACTGTCCTTCCTATTTAGCCAGTATACACTTGTGTTCTCAGCCAGCTTTGTTCATCTCTGTTCGTATGGAAATGCAGTTCAGTCGATCTGGTCTTGGGTAGCGACTGAATTGCTGTGCAGGCTGCAGTATTACAGAACGGGTCTAGCTTAAAGAAAGGTTTGCTTATGTGATGATGAGCAAGCTGGAAAGGTCTCTCTGCTGCTAGCTTGACAAAAAGAAAATAAAAAGTAAATGATTATTAATAAAGTGTGTTTGATTAGGTGTCACTGAGAGAAAGAAAATGCCATTTCATGTCACTCTTTAAAAAGCACAAGGGGTGTAACTTTTGGGGATGATTTTGCTCTTGACTAATCTTCAGATTCAATATTAAAATCTCAAACTTCCCAAAGGAAAGAGATTCTGCATCTTTTAATGAAAGATAAAACAACAATATAAACATACACAAATTTACAGAGAAAGGATCAACTTTAATACATTTGGAGTAAAAGGTGTTCTTTTTTAAATATGGTATAAAAATAAATGCAAGAAACATTAACAGAGAATATACAGACAACAGACAAAGACACAGGCTTTCTTTCTCAATGTGAATACATCAGTGAAATGAAACCTTCTGTGCTAATTTATTGTGCAATAAATGTGATGCCATATGTATATTTATTAATATATGCATTTTTTACATTTCTTCCAGTTTTTGATTGACGTATTTTTTTAATAAACTGTGCCTAGCAGAAGCTTTTTTTTCACTGTACTTGAGCTTGCAGAAAATAAAAAGACACAGATCCAGCTTGATATGAAGGAGGAAGTGAGCAGACAGTTTTCGAAATGGAGGCATCGAAAGGCTAGAGAGTCCCTCGGAGTCTGTAATGCCTTAGTATACACAAAAGAAAACAAGTCAGGTCCTTGCTCATGCAACATCTTGTTCTACTGTCCTCTGAGTCAGGCAATCAGTGAGCTACAAAGTATGTATAATGATTTGAGTCTGCTTCCATGCTACAAGGTGATCCTTTTAGTAGGACTGCACTAGACTGGTTAACCTCTTTGATGTGAGCGATTTCCCCTGAGGAAAAGATAAAAACAAAAAACAAAAACAGAAAACAGAGGCATGATCACTGCAAACCTGTTCATCAGCAACCACTTAGTGTTGCCACATCACTGTCAAATAACTAGGGGCACCAACTGGAGTCTGTCAAATCTTAAACCACAGGAAGCCCTTACGCTTAAACACCTGCACTGCCAGCCAGCCAGCCTGCTTCACAGAATAAGCCAGCAAATGTAAAGGCCATTTTTGAATGAGATTGGTTTTGGCTGATGAGAAACTAATGCTGAGGTTTTTGCTGTCGGTCATACCCAGAACTTGAAGAAGGCTACTACAAGCGAGAGTGCCTTGTGCTACAAAGATGAATGTGCAAACTGCGGTAGCTCTGTCACGGAAGACAAAAAGCTACTTTAAAGTTAAGGTAAGAAAGTAAGAGGCAGATTGCATATAGGCAGGAAAGCGGCTTTTTCATGAATGCAGCTATCGGTTTGCTGAGACCGTATTTACTATTTATAAGGAACATTGGTCAGGTATATTACATGTGACTGCATAACACTGCTTTGAAGGTGTTTGGATTTCCACATTGTTATTTTCCTCATCGTTCCTCCTGTTGCAAGGATGCCGTTTCAGTTTTTTAGCAAGTTCTTTTAATAAGGTATAATGACTGTCCCACAAGAGTTAGGTCCACAGCGTGAAGAGGAAGGTGTAGGGTATGTCACCATGGTATATTTTGGGCAGATTTGAGCTTTATCTGAGCCAGACAAAAGCCATGAAACCACATAACAAGAATTAGCTCTCCTAAGGCCACATAAAAGGAGTTAGCTCTCCTAGGACCATCCTTCCGTGGCTCTGATCCAACAGAGGCAGAGGTGGCACAGCAAGCTTCCATCACTCCTCAAAATACCACAGGCATACCCTGACAATGTAACACAAATAGATCATAAAACATTAAATAGCAAGTGGCTCTTTCTAACTCTCCAGTTAGATATTTAACACTTACACTTACTGTATTGTTCATTTTAAGTGCACAACTCAGAAAACTATCAAACTGATTTCAAGGAGACTACAGTAAGAAATACTGTAACTATGAAGAGATGCTAAATTTTCTGCAGTAAATGGTAAATAAATTTATTCTGCCATATCAATGAGTTGTTAAGTCATCTGCTGTATTATAACTCAGTGTGGAATTACACAACTTAATATCTGTTGTTATTATCAATTAAATTTATGCTTACAGGGATCTGCAAGTTGGTTTCTAGCATTTGCTCAAATGCAATATATCAGAGTGGGTCTTCACAAAAGGAAGAATAACTATTTTATTCTTTGTGCTCTGAAATACAAGTTGAACAAATTAGGATGAATATTTCCCCTACGATATAATTTTGAAGGGAACTCATGATCTGCATATTGGGTTAGACTGCTCATCCATCAGGTTCACCATATCACCTGACGGTATTCATACTCGCTTCTTTGAAAGACGGAAAGTGTCCTTCCTGGCATGCTCTCTCCCCTGCGTCTAGCTTTAACTGTCACTTTCTACCTACATTAAATTCACAGTTTCTTGATGCTTGTTAAGCCTTAAGTTTTTCTCTAATGTAGCAGGTAAGTTGTTATAGTAAGACATCTTTTCTTTTTAAATAGTCAAAAAAGTCTCAACAGCTATGTGGTGCTGGAATACCATTTAAAACAGCATGTCCAAAATTAAGTGTTTTGTTAGGCGATTAATGATTGTCAGCCTTGGACATAACCTACGAAAATATTGAGCATACACTTATTTTTGCCTTTGATGAAGTTATTTGTGCTTGATTTTACAGGTCTACAGGTCTGGCTACTTTCTGTAGATATGTATGAGTTCTCTTTAGTACTGAACTGCATAAACCAGTTAATTAAAACAATTAAACCAGGAGCTCTCTATTAGTTATTAAAACAATTTCCTCAGTACCACACTGGAAAGCTGTGCAAACTCTTGTTGTGGGATAGGATCTGTGAAATAATTTTTTATTCTTATCTGCTGTCGTTTTATTCTTATCTGCTTATCTGCATGTAACAATTGATTATTTAGGAGTTGTAAATTCCCTGGAATTTACGTAGATGGACCATAACCAAATCCTAGCATCTCAGGAATGAATTGTGATATCACATAAACTAGGAAGTTTTGAACTAAAAGCAGGCCAAAACCAAGTTGTTAGTTACTTGATCTGACTTGTATAATCTCATTCTATATATTATTTGAATTTTCCCCTATAGACACAGTGAGCTGTCATGACAATTTTTTCTGTATTCTACATCACTTGCTCTCTGGATATTGCTGGTCTTTGGATACTTCTTCTCCTAAGCCCTGCCGTGATCAGGATTTCTCTGGCTGGTCCTCTCCTCCACCTCCCCTCCCTGCCTCAGACAATATTACACTTCTTAAAGATATGAAGTCTCCATCTGAACAACAATAACGCATGCTCTTTTCCAGGTATGAGTAGTTCTAATTTATCTTATAGATGGAAAAGTGACAACTTAGAAGATACACCCTCCTTAAGAGATCTTCTCCCATGTGTATTCTGAATCATACTTAGTTCTCTGATTGGGAAAATAAGCTTTTAATACACAGAATCCATAGCAGCCCCAATTATCCCACCTTCTTATTCAGATCTGCAGGAATTTGTTATTTTCCAGTTTACAGAATACTTCTTTCAAACTCTGTTCCAGAATATACTTTTACTTTAGCTCTGTACAGTAGGGTTTCATAATTATCACTTCTAGCAGGTTTCCAGAGTTACGCAGGTTACAGACTGATGTAAGGACCATCCCTTGTGGGTCATAATTTAAGAGCTGAGCCCAGCTATTTCACATGCAATGTTTATACCATTTCCATAAGCCAAATTTTGATTTGGGAAACTACATCTAACAGGCCAGTTTTGAGAGGTGTAGCATACAAGTCATCACACATAGGAAAATGTTTCCTGCGCTAATGAGATTAAAGAACAATTGGAAAAAAAGTCAGAAGAAGTAGCAGATGTTTGTCTGAAGAATGAGGAGGAGACCCTTAATATTTTCAATATATTCTTGTCATCAACATTTAGAAGTATATGGCCAAATTCTAAACAGGATTAGGATTTTTGGCTGTATTGGTGCACTTTGGACATACGAATTGAAACGATTTAATAATTTTACTAGCAATACAGAAGCCAAAATGAAACCCCCGCACATACCCTGACAAGGGAGTCGGAGTCTGAAGAGGCAGCACGGCAGTTGGAATGAGCAAGTACATCCGAGAACACGAAATCGATTGGCCTCAGTGTTCATGTCCCTACCTTAGTGTATTAACTGTTTAACATAGAGTTGTCCTTCCAACTGTACTTTTAGAGAATTTAGGGGGAAAATTACAAAACCATGTGCAGGTTTATGAGCTGCTAAAGACAAACGTGCTGACTGACCTATTTATACAGCATGACACTAGCACCTCAAATAATCCAGCAAACAACTCAGCAACAACCTCAGTATATATGTGGCTTGTAAGAAATCAATATGAGATTTATATAGGGGCTAGAGCTGAAATATATGGTAGAGGAAGATCGAGTCTTTTCCTTGTAGAAGACTAATTATCTTCCTTTCTGCTAAGCAACCTCAGTGGCTCCTTTTTCATGATTCTTTGTTGCCAGCGCAGATGCTACTCCCCAGGACTGATACTGATAGAAGTAGAAATGAGAATTCCACACATCTGACCAGGTGTGAGGGAGAAACAGCGTGAACCCCGCTGTGAGCAAAATGAGATGCAGAGTGAGAATCGACCCTCCTTGCTCTCACCGTTCCCCATCTGCTCATGTGCGACACACCTGCAGCACGGCGGCAGCTCGGCCGGCATCAGCAAGAAAAGCTCCCAAGTGAGATCTCAGTGCGCCACACACAGAGCCAGTATATAAAGAGCCCTTGACAGAAGCACATCTGGAGAGGCACAGAGGCAGAAACAGTAAGTCCCTTTCCACGATTAGGCAGCCCTCGCTCCTCTAGCATAGGGGAATTGCTTTAGCACCGCTCAGGGGGTCAGGATCCTGCTTCGATTTCCATAGCAGTATGGGATGCTGCTCTCAGCCACCCGTGCAGGTGTATTTCTCTTTCAGACATGTGAAGAAGGGGAGGAGGTTAGCATTTACTGAATGTGGGGCACGAGTTGTCAGCACAGCTGCATCGCTAAGTGGTTGCATGTGCAGGAAAATCCTTCTGCCTATTGCGGGGATTTGCAGTCCTCTGTTCATTTCTCATTAGGGCTGTACCGTTTCCTGAAGCGGTCCATAGACGGGATGCAGCGGCCGAGCGACCGCGTTCCTATTTTGGCTCATTCCAAATCGGATGACACTCCCGATTTCTTTCTCCTTTCACATTAATCTTTACTTTTACTGATGAGCTGCTCTTACTTGTGATTAACCTACAAACTCTTGCCAGATGGGGTAGTTTGAACTTGAATAACTATCTGAAGTGTGGGGTGACACATAAGATTTTCCAAGGCACCAATGCACTAGACAGATATTTTTGGTATGTTTGTCCTAGGCGTGACCCCTCAGGTTTCTATACCTCTCTGCTGTTCTATTCCTGCAAATAGCTTAAGACTCAGGTAGATGTTTGTCAGCTGGGCAATGGCAGACACTGGCCTAATACCTGAACGGTACGCGCTGGCTCCTCACTTAGATGAACCTGGCTGTGCAAGTGCTACTCCTCAGCCCTTCTCTTCCAGCACTGAGCGCAGCAGCTTAGCTCCAGTCACTGCAGAACAGGACAAGGAGACCAGTCCTCACTGGCGTGTCCTACAGATGCTCTTTTTGATTTTCCTCATTAGCCTGGGCATCATGCCTAAAAAACCCCTAAAACTAGATTTTTGGACTAATTATTAGTCCAAACTAAAAATTTCAATTATGTCATCAGTTCTTTTTAGTTAAACATCAATAAGCCCGTCTCTTTCCTGAAACAGAAAAAGCCTTCATTTCTACAAATACTTATTATTTTTATTATTGTTTTGTATTTGTCAGATAAGAAGCTTTGTGATTTTTTTTCTGACTAGTTATTTTTTGGTTTAAATTTTAGGAATAACCTGTAAGTAAATTCAAAAGTCTAATTAGGATTTCTTCCATGACTGTACATTGAACGTGAGATCCTACAGCTGATACTGCATTGAAGCTCATTCACAATGCTGTGATCGAGAAAAGTATAGCCCTTGTCAGGATTTCAGGGTTAAATGGACTTTTGGTCTGGCACAGTAGGGCCTTGCGTATGTAAGTTTTACCTGTTCATATAGAAACATTTCTTGATTAACAGATGAAATGGATATATTATCTATCTATCTGCCTTGTTTCTCAATAAAGGGACAGATTTTAACATGACAAGAGATTACACTGGTTTAAGCATCTAGAAAGTCTATCCCCCACTGATAAGAACTGAGGAAGCTATTTGTATGAGTTTTAATTTCCATCTCTAGACCATCATTTGCTGTGTCACGTTACGTGACATTGGAGTGAGCCTCTGTGAAAGTGTGCTGTGTTCACTGGCCTTCACATTTCACATGTCATGCATAAAATGGTCTAATGTCACTGGTTTGGAGGGGGAAAATATCAAAGGACACTGATCAGCAAGTTCTTCCAGCTAAGTGGGAGAAAACAGCTGGAAAGGGTATGGGTAATGTCAGATATAATGATTTTAAACTCGGAATTATGAAATGGGGTCTTGTTTATGAGGTTATTAGTAAAGATAATTATCATCTGATGGCTCTCTAGTTTAATTCATGAACTGAGTTTGGTCTGTTTTGTATTGGCTGTATTTCCATAAAACATCACAAACTTGTAACAAGCACATTTTTTTGCCTTCTCTATAACTGGGCAGCAACGGATGAAACTCGAACACTGACAGTGGTGTCTGAAGCCCTGACACCAACATGGGATGATGGAGTATCTCCCCCCAGGCAGCTCTGCGGAGGGAGACTGCACCTTCTTGCCCCACTAACTTGGTTCCTGGTGGCACAAGAAAATTTGCATGGGGTGGAAATGAAATTAGCCTGCTCCCTTGTAAATGAGGTCCCTTTGTTTCAGGCTTCCAGACTGGTGATTACAGCTAAGCACCAGGCTAGCACTCACAAAGGTGTCCTGCTCAGACTACCAGTCTGCCACTGTCACAAATTCTGCATGCACATGAGAAATTAAAGACAAAAATTTTCCTGAAAGGACTTCTTTGTTCCCATCAACATTATCAGTGCATATTCACCTGTTCTTTTTCTCTGTAATGTAGATGTTAATACTTGAGGTAGAGGAAGTTTCCTGATTTTTTAAATTTTTTTAAAATATGGGGGTTTTTTCCCATGTAAATTCCTCAAAATAATTTAAGATGTTAAATGCCACAGAAACAGCTGATTTCCCTCTGTCCACTACTGTAGCAAGCAATGAGATTCTCCTGCTCCCTGACTTACACCTTTAGCTTCCCTGCTCTCTTCCTTGGGGAGCTGCAGGTGACTAGACCTTAATTATTCCCAAAGAGAAACCTGAGGGGCTGAGCTGGCCTGGGGGGAGCACAGAGCACACTGTCACCGCTCCCCGTGCCTCTGAGTCAGAGCTGTGACACTTGTGGTTGCTGGTGTTACTCCAAGGCACTGGACTTATCCAATGGCATCATTGCAGTGGTGCTGAAGTGTATGTGCTCTATAGTTTCACACAATACTCAGCAGTGTGAATAAGTGAGGCAAACCAAGAATAGCTGTGCTTACTACTCAGAGGCAAACTATAAAGTGTTTGGTAATAAATATCACATATAGCAAATGACAGTTTGCTATTACTTTATCTATATTGTACGTGAACGCAGACCTGTTTCTAACACTATTCGTATTGTCTGTTGCGGACTGACAAAGGCATTAGCAATTTTGCACTATAAAATCTACAGAGCAAGCTAAATGGCCAATGTTTTTAAGCTGAGCATTTAGGGCTTTCATAAAGTGCACCAACTTATTAAAGCTTTTCTGGAAAGAAAACTCTCCAATGTCAAAGAAATGCAGAGCTGAGCCTATGGGTTTTTTGTGTGTATAGCTTCACTTTTATTTTTTCCCCATCAGACTAGAATAACGACTCATTTTATTAGGTTATTTCCACTTAAATCAAAGAATAGTACAGAGGGATTGCCCTTACAAAGTTTCTAAACTTTCTAGTTTACCAAATGTTTTCTGTAGCAAGTATAACCCACTTTCAATCATCACTGATCAGGAGCCTCTTATAGTCTCTGTCTTAAGAAATCAGGTTATGAATTACAAAGTCATCTTCTCAGGTTCAGTCCCTAGACACAATCAAGGTTACTGGATTTTTTTAAACATTTCAAATGGAAAAAACTGAGGTCTAATTTAGTTCAATACAAATCCACTTTGATATAAGTGAGGAAAAAAAAAGTGAAAATTAGTCTAAATTTTCTAAACCATCAGAGGAGAAGTGAAACTGTAATTTTCATCTTACTAAATCATTCAGAGACGACAGCATTTATCTAGATTGTAGAAGACCTGTTTCACACCTATTTTCTGTATTAATCAGAAGAACAGATCTATACCACAGTCCCTCACCTCACAGTTGAACAAGTTAGTCGGTACACCGTAGGATATTCCAACCTGCTGGTTGGAACCACGGTACCAAGGTAGATAATTACATATTATAAACTCATCATAAGCAAGAACAAGAACAGAAGAAGAAGGATGCCTGGTGGGAAGGGGTCCTGGGGCAGTGGGTGATGTGCATTCAGTCATCTTGGAGAAAAGGTTTGCATTTGAGCATCCTGACATTCTGGATTAATTTGCAAGTCTCAGAGCTGCCCATCTAATACAGAATATAGATCTAGCAGTGACATGTTTTACTTTCATACCTGACCCGACTTGACAGACTCCACCCGGATTCACAGGTAGTAGTTTGAGGAAAAGCAAAACCACAGTTTTTATTTTATAGCTTGCTCCATGAAAAAAGAACCGCCCTCTTCTACTGAAGAAGTACTAACGCTTCACATCCAGAAATCCTTGTTCCCATTTCTAGCTCACAGCTGGTTTATTGGGCCTGCCTGGCATCTCTGGCATCCTGTTATTCTGGTACTTCTGCCCTGAGATTAGCACGATGAAAATCGGGCACGCCTGCAGGTCACAATGCTCCAGTGTTTGTGCACAGAACTGCTGGTTTATCAGTAACGCTGCTCTGAGAGGGATTATCGGAGAGTCATCTTAGTGCCTCCCAGTCTGTCTTCACTTTTTCCCTTTTTGTGCTGCATTCTCCTCACATCTGTCTGCAGCTTGCTATTTCTCTCCTTACAGCCACCTGTTTACATACTGTTTACCATAACCAATTCGTGATCTGTGGGCTGTTTAAACTCCCATGAATAAATGTAGTTATTGCAGCTTGCTGGGCACTGTGACCGGGAAAAAGCTTAGCTCTCAGAGGTCCCAGATGTACTACCTACCCTCTACACTCTCTTTTATTAACATAGGCTCTTTTATTAATATGGAAATTCCTATGGAATTATCATGTAATTATCATGTATAATGTTATCATGTACAATGTTGTTTTATAGATCAACCTGTTTAGACAACACACAAATCACACTGCAACATGCTATGGCAACACCACCATGCAAAATATAGGGGTTTTTGTTTCAAACATTGGGATAGTTTCCTTTGTGGCTGTTTATTTACTTTTTAGTGTCCTTTACTGACTTTGTCCCATTGAATCCAAATTTCTTCCTGATTACAGTGGATTCAAAGCATATTACAGGAAGCCTTTACCTATAAGAAAGTAGTTAAAGAATTACAGTTTTGTTTTAACATGTGAGATATTCCCACAGCCTCACAAAACTTTGTTCTTTCACTGCGTTTGTTTCTTTTTTTGATTACTAGAAAGTATGTATATATATTTTTAAAACTTGAGGAAATACTCTTGAGCCTCATTATATAGGAGGCAGTTTCTGTGAACTGCTTCTCCTTCCCTAGAAACTAAAAAACAAAAACCATGATCTTTGCTGAAAGCTCTCATATTTTTCATTTCAACGCACACAGCTCCACTAACCAGGTCACAGAAAAAGCCACAGACGCACACACACACACAGCAGCGTCACCTGCACAATTCAACAGACAATGCAGACAAACTTGAGTATAATCCAAGATCTTTCTACCTCTTTTCATAACAGGTTAGTGCTCGCCCTCAGTGTTGGTGTACAGTTTTTATGGCATGGGAAAATAGGGATGTTTCTGCCCTACAAAAATAAATGCGTTGAATGCTTTAGTTTGAATTTTCACAATGTTAAAAAAAAATCCAAAGAAACTGGATAAGTAAAAAGAATCCCACATATCAGGAAATCAGTGGATCTTTTGGCAGGTGGCAAGAGAATGCCCACAGCAAATTTACCAGCCTTCATTTTTTTACCTTCATGAAATAGCTTTCAAAAATTATATATTAAAAAAAAAAATCAGTTCTCGTAGTCCATTATCAAAATGAAATCCCAATCAAACCCTTACGCATCATCAGCATGAATTCGTTGGTCTTGAAGAAGCTGTGCTAGACATTAAGGAAGATGGGGAAATTATTATTGTTTATTTTTCCCTGTGCCCAATTAAAAAAAAAGGGACAAACTCTTTTTTAGTAAAATAAAAAGGAGACAGGAAGGAAATCCAATGTATTCAAACTGTGTTAGACTTAGTATTTTGGGAGGCACCAGAAAAAGGAACAACATCAAGCAGGTGTTCACAGATTCTTTACTACAATTAAAAAAAAAATTAAAAAAATTGGATAATTTCATGCTTCCTAATGCAAAAAGCATGGCTCCCAAAGGTCCATTCCTCCATGTGTGGCTATTGAGGTCTGTGGGAAAGGGACTAGGGAGGAGGGGTTGTAATGAAAGCACATTATAAAGTTGTCATTCCTAGGAAAAGTCACAAACTGTGATGAATACACTTTAAACTGTCAGGTTAGAGAAGCGAAAAGGGAAAGGAGGGATCAGTGAGGGGGAGGGGAGAAGGATGTCCCATCAGGTTTACTAGTCTTCCGAGGCAACAAACTTACCACATTGCGTGTGAATTTCTCAAAAGATGTTCGACGATCCAGAGTGTTTTCCAACTTAAATTTAAAATAAAAAAAGAAACAAAAAGAAAAAGGAGGGGAAAAAGAAAAGCAAGAAAAAATGGAGTAGAAAAGAAGGATTGATGAAACAATGGATTGCAAAACAAAGTTTGTATAAATCAGGAAGCAAACACAGGTATGAAGCTGTAATGGGACTCTGCAAAACAGGGGATGGGCAAAACAGATATAGTATTTGACAAAAATAATTTTTCATGGGGATCAAACTGGTTTGATTTAAAAGAGCAACTGAAAATAAAAAGAAATAATGAAGTGCACATCTTGTGTTAATGAACTGACATTCACAAACTTAAGGACTTCACACGGACAGTTGTAGCTTTCTGGTATTTTCAACATCTCTCTCTATATTGGATCTTCAGAAATGAATGTTTGAACAAAAAACAAAATCACACAGTACTTTCATATAATTTTAGGTTGTCATTATAAACAACAGAATGCTACGGTGTTAATAACTACCTTGTTCCGGTAATGATCAGGGCCCCGATTTTGCAAGGCACAGGGCTCCCAGCTGATTCTAGGAGATTATTATTTAGAGCCCACTAATAAAATTATTTATCACTATAGAAATCTGCATCGCACAAGCTGCTCCACATACTCTGGGCTGTGCCTATTCAGAACTCATTCCATAATCTGGACTTTTCTAAGCAAATATTACATACCAAGACATGAGCCTCTGTTTGCTGAAGTGTGACATGATCAGTCTTTCAAGTCAGATTCCTAGCCTACTCAAAACTATTCATGTAATAATAGGGAAAGAAACAGAATTAGGAAGCCCCTATATTTATAGTTGAAATTATAAGTTATTCATATGAATAAGATTGTTTCTAAACACATTCTGTAGCTTTGATAGGTGGAATAAAGAGAACAACAATTATTACATAAGCAAACTTGCAAACATGAAAGACTATTCTTCTGGGATTTTATTTTATTTTTTTTAATGTATTTGTAAAGCACTTTGCAGTTTAAGGTGCTTCATAACAGCGAAAACAGTACAATATGGGATGTAAAAATAAAAATAACTTTTGCTAGATTAACTTATTGAAACATGCCCGCATGCAGGATATATACACATATATGTATATTGGACTCCTGTGTGTATGTGACCCTCCAAACACGCCAAGCTGGTCACCTACCAGATATCCAGTTGCACTGGCACAGGGGAGAGAAGACTGAGTATTGTTGCAAACATAACCACCGCTTTGCACAGTGGCAAGACAAAGGCAAGATGGACCAATACCTTTTTCTTGGCCTGTAGCAGCTCCTGGTAGGCACTGGATCGTATAAAACGAGGATAAGAATCACTTTTCATCAGTTTGTAAATGTGCTCCTGAAAGGGAAGGAAGGAGCTGTTACTCCCATAAAAGAAGACTTACATAAAATGGGAGGCAGTCACATATGTTTTAGTTGTGGAATGTATACCAGCTAGCACTATTTTGAATAGGAAGTCTTATGGGATAGCAGCTTGCAGTTCTGAAGCTAAGGCTGAATTGCTCTCTATTCTTAAAGCAGAAATCCCACCTATGTGTTATGTCTAAAGAACATAACAGTCTGTTCTTTAATCGATAGTCCCTATTTCCTCTACGGAATTATTTTTCTAAGAATTTACAGCTGAGGCCTAGCTTAAGGCCCAGTTTCAAACCTCTCTCGCATTAGTCAGTTTAGCTAAGTGGATAAATCAGGAGCTGTGGATCCTTCCTCATCAGATCTGAATTAGTTTCTGGAGATGCTTTTCTGACTTCATAGGCTGAGAAAAGGTACTAGGTTTCTAATTCAGCACCACCAATAAGTGCTCAAGGTAGGGAGGATATCCCCTGGCTACTCTTGAAAATATCCCTTGACAGATGTTGCATCTGCTATCCAGCTGACAATATAAAAAGGAAAATACATATGCAAATTAAAAAACAGTTCCAGGCTAATCTAATTTCCAAGATATTTATTCTTCAGAGGCATATGAAAATTGGAAACCTTTATCCAGAAAACAAATGACACAGGCAGTTTATAGAGCTTTTCTTGTTGGAGCATTCTCATTTCTGTAAAATATGGAAAACTAAAAATCTTTGATGTAGGACACTTTATAATTCTAGTTCTAGTTATAATGTTAGGAAAGAGATTTGTAGAAAAAGCAATCGGAATAGGAAATACTCTCAAAAATATTTTTAAAAAATCCACTGAATTGTGTTAGCTATTTTTGTTTTATTTTTTACTCAAACCCTCTCTGTTACTATAGGAAACTTGTAGCACAGCAATCAGGAAAGAGCAAATAAACTGTAAAGTAAATACTATTTCTCAGCTTGGTACTGCATAAAATTAGTGAATAGAAAAAAAACCAACAAACCACCTTGCTTGAAAATTATGGCAAGGCAAAATTAAAGCTGATTTTTAATTTTTGTTGTATTAGAAACTCCAGAAATTATTCTAAGTGCCTTTCATTCTATTTCTTGCACTAAGCAGAGAAATTCTGTTGTATATTCAGAACTTAGGCTGGTTCATTTTGGGTGTTTTCATTCCACTCGGTTTCTATGAAAGCAGCCAATGCAGCCAACAGAGAGGAGAAAGGACTCTGCTCCTGTTGTACGTATCAATGGTGATGGGCATTAAAATGTTATTTCTGTGCAAAAAACAACCCTCTAAAAGCAAGAATAAATTAGGGTGTATTAGTATTGTTAATATACACATTAGTCAGGAATTGAGGCTGGATGTTATTTAGCACGATTGGGTTTATTTTCACTTATGTATCACTCTCATTTGACATAGAGTTCTGCGGTGGCATCTTTCAAGTACAGAAATGCTTTTCAAAACATTTTTAACCACAATTCAATGACCTACCAACTGCCAGAATGACTTGTAAGTGGTCTCTTTCCCAACTGGCAGGCCATAAAGAGCCTGTTGCAGAGGCAGAGCCCTACTCCTGACAAAACCCTGCCACTTCAGGTGGGGCAGTCTGTAAAGGTCCTAAAGCTTCAAGTCAGAATACGGCAGGTACAGTCTGCCCCCTTTTCCCAGAGAAATAGAGGCTTCCAGGTTCAAGTTGTATGCTGAACTGGATCAAATAACCAGAGGTCTGACAGGAGGAAAAGTGTTTCTTGCATAAAGACTGAATATTCCATGTCTTTCATAAATGAAGGTAAAAAAAAAAAAGAGAAGAGAGATCTGGAAGTAAAATGGCATTGAAATTTTACACCTATTAAAAAAAATTGGATACTGGCAAGGAATTTAATTGTCCTTTACTGACTCAACTGCAAATACATATTTTTTTAAGCCTTTAATCTTGCTAGATTGTTTATTTGTATAACTTATGTCTTTGCTATATGCTCAATTCCTAAACCTCCAGGGGGTCAGCAGATGCAAGCAAAAACTGTTTGTTTGGCTTAATGCAGAGTACTTCAAAACAGTGGGTATGATATAGTGTCTAATGAAAACTTTATTGTTGCATCATAGGTTGCTATTCTCATAACAGCAAAATGAAAAGGTGGTAGAATTATTCCCCCTCCTATTTATGGCAGAGGCACTTTCCCAAAAAGTAGAAAGCCCTGATTCAATTCCCTTCTCTTCTTTGTGGGACTTGCAGCAGTGTCTCCTGACTCCCAAGATGATGACCTAATAATCAAGCTGTAAGAAATTCTGCAGGGATATGATCTCAATCTCTCCTTTTGACACCATTTCACTTTGCATTAATAATTAAATTTTCATCACTGGGCTGCTGATGAAAAAGGGACGATGGTACTGGTTCTACTACTTTTACTGTGAATCCAATTCTTTTCTATTGCTTTTCTCAGAAGTCTGCCAAGATGAAATATTAAGTTATAAGTCATATGAAGTGTCGCATTTAATACAGAAGTACTTGTTTTTTCTTCTGAGGAAAACCAAAATTTGTATTTTTACCATTTTGGTTTTTTAACTTTTACTTCCAATCTCAAAAATATAAGTATTTTCAGAGATCTAGCTCTGGTCAAAAGTACCTTTTGATGATGGTATTCGAATTGTGACTAAATCAGACCCCCAAAAGCCAAATAAGACATTTACAGACTGTTCTCTACTGCTGTAATACTGATTATTGAAGAGCAGATCTTTAGGATTTTTGCCCAATGTTCTGTAGATAGTAGTTTAATAAGGTACGGAATATACGACATCCGTGAAATATGATACTTCTGCACAAGCTGTTACAAAATGTTATTTCTCACATGGGTCATATTCTTTCCATCATGGGAACCTATGACTCTTATAAATGATAACAACACTTTTGGACATGCATTGAGAGAACAGACATTGAGCCTGTATCAAGGGAAGTCTTTCAGAGACAGATCTTGAGAACTAGAAATCAATGGGGGGGGGGAGGGGGGAAGCTTTTCTCTTAATGTAACTGAATAAGAAAATTAAGAAAACAGGAAGATGAAAATCAGTTTCACTGCACTATATGCTTTGCTCTATTTGAAGCCTACTTGAAGACTCTATACTGGGCACAGAAGTTTCATGAAGAGCTTTAGTAATTCACAGGCCTCATGAAAGAATGAATGTTACCCATTTGCATTGCCAAAATGGCATTTTAGGAAACAAAGCATTACCATTTAATTCCCAAATATATCTTACTTTTTGTATGTAGAAATCACTAGCCAATACTCTATTTCACATGTCCTTAAACAGGATTGAAAACTGACCTGAGCATCTTCAAATGTGTATCTTCCAGGGTCCTTTACATTCTGCGTGGTTTTGTCATAACTTTTTGAATCTAGATTGATAGCGCTGGGTGCACCTGGAGCAAGAAATTCTTGCCAGATTTCTTGGACGCGAGCAGGAACTTCACGGATAGGCCTCTTCTTCAGGTCTTCTACTGCTAACCAGAACCTATGGCACAATATAGCATCTTGACTTCCAATTCAGTATAATCATTAATGAAGTGCTCACACTCTTCTTTGCTCTTAAAAAAAATGAAGTAACTGAAGTTTTCATCTAAAACATGTTAAAATAAGAAAAATCTGTGATTTTTTGTTGGGATCAGCATTCTGGTATACTGTCTCAAGCAATCAATCCACCTTAAGAAGCAATTATTACAAGCCTCTTCACAAGATGGGTGGGAAATCCTTCATTATTTATGTATGGGTAACTTGCTTACAGGAAGGTTTCCATTTAACTGGAATTAAACTGAGATTTCATTTCACCTGAACCACAAGGGCTTATATTGCTTATAAATCTATTGCTTTTTGACATTCCTTCAAAAGCTAATAAGAACTTATGTTCTTGCTATCTACATGAATCTCTCTGAGTCCTGCTAAACTATAAACTGTGTAACTGTTATTTTGCTACTATTACTCCACAAATCATGTATAAACTGGAAAAGCATTTGTTTTGCTCCCTATAATTTAATTTCTTTCTTCAGCATTGCATTTCTATGCATATTTTTACTAAAATGCTGAATGGAAGTACCCGTTCTCTCTACTTTTGGGCCCCTCACTACAAGAGAGACATCGAGGTGCTGGAGCATGTCCAGAGAAGGGCAACGAAGCTGGTGAAGGGTCTAGAGCACAAGTCTGATGAGGAGCGGCTGAGGGAACTGGGGTTGTTTAGCCTGGAGAAAAGGAGGCTGAGGGGAGACCTTATTGCTCTCTACAACTGCCTGAAAGGAGGTTGTAGAGAGGTGGGGGTCGGTCTCTTCTCCCAGGTAACAAGTGATAGGACAAGAGGAAATGACCTCAAGTTGCGCCAGGGGAGGTTTAGACTGGATATTAGGAAATTTTACTTCACTGAAAGGGTTATGAAGCATTGGACCAGGCTGCCCAGGGAGGTGGTTGAGTCACCATCCCTGGAAGTATTTAAAAGACGTTTGGATGCGGTGCTTAGGGACATGGTGTAGTGGTGGTCTTGGTAGTGTTAGACTCGATGATCTTAAAGGTCTTTTCCAACGATTCTGTGATTCTGTGATTCTTTTCTGCTGCTGAGCAAACCAACGTCAAACAGCCACATACATGCAGGCCAGTTCATTGTACCCTTCTCACTCAGTCTGGAGCAGGATCACTAAAAGGGTCTTGAGCACTTTGTGGTCACAGCTAGCTAGCCACAAGCTTTGATAATCACTTTTCATTTGCTATTATGATTGTTTTATCATTTCTTCTATGGGTGTTCAGACTCTCTCACTGCACAAAATAATTCTAAATTCAACTGGGATCCCATGCTTAGACATGGTGCAGACCACTTAGTTCCTCTCCCCCCACTCCCTTAAGAGAGCTCAACTAAAGTTTGAATTTGTTAAATATGCAATATGTACTATTGTAACTTTTCATTATTGTTTTGACACAGTTGATCCTACGAAACAGATAAGCTGAACCTTGAACTGAGTTAACTGTGAAATAAGTTGGATTTTACAAGGCTGACAAGAATTTGGGTGCACCTTTAAAATGTGGTTCTACGCTGCTTACACCTTGAGATCAAACTGAGCTCTCTTAGCTTAAACAAGGATGGGATATGAGAGAGGAACAGCGGAACTGTACTCAGACCCCCCAAGAAAGCAAAATGATACCACCCTCAATCCAAATTCTAATACAGTTATTGCAACAACTCTTAAGAGAGGATAGTAAAGCATAGCAAAGAAAACCTTACAGTATTCCTCCTATAAGACATTCTTCACTTGAGATGATTTACCCTCCAGGAAGCAATTAGTCCTTCATAGTCCTGTTTTGAAACTCCTTTGTAGCACAGATAGAAGGAGCCTGTGCTCATCGCTCACAAGCCATTATGGTCAGCTTCACTCTACTGAGATGACTATTTTAGGTATTTCTACACCCTTCAATTTCCATAGTATCTAAGCACAATCTTTCTGTCTATTGATCCCTTAAGATTGTCCAAGAGACAGAGAAGTAATATTGTCCCAGTTTTGCAAATATATTAATAATGTAATAATGTACAGTGGTTTCTCCAAGGTCACAAAGGGAGTCTGTGCCAACAGAAGAACTTCAGTTTCAACAGTTCTGGGTAGCATCACTTGTCTCTACGAACTACAATGTGAATTGAACATAGGTCTGCACAGAGCCTGGGGACGTATCCTGAGAACCTGATGGCAATGCAGTAAGAATAGAGGCTTCATAACTCAAGTTTAAAAACTGCACAGCTCACAAACTCTAATTCAGTTCACTCTGTCAAATTTGGGCAACCTACTTTGGTTTCCTTAAGCTGCTTTCGATATTTGCATTTAAAAGTGTATATCCTGCAGTGCTAACCCCTTCACATGCATCTTCTGGGACTGACTGATTACTCATGTGTATTGAAGTCAGGTAAGGAGTAGAAAAATGAAAGGGAAGGATGTTCTTTGTAAACATACATTTTCTATCACCCTGCAGACATCCTGAGGATCTAGCTCAAAGCTGTCACATTCTTATTTGTTCCATTATATCACTGCCAATACTTCTGGAAGTCACCACAAGCATGCCTTAGGATGCTATTTTATTTTGCAAGTAAACTGTTTCCATATAGTAGGTTATACTCAATTATGGGGAAATAGATGGGAGATAAATTTAACTTCTTTGAGGAAACATTCCGCTTCCAGCATAGAATAGGCAGGTTGTACAGACACATTTTTACAGGCTGAACACCAGCTCTTTGATAGATTAATTTTATTTTACCCTTCTAACATTAGCATTCAAAAACCCTATTGAAAATGTGAGGTTCTAAATATAGAAACCTCTGTAAAAGTGGGAAGAAAATGCTGATTTCTGCAGTATGTTATGTCTAGGGTACTTACTTCACAGCCAACACACATTTTAACATTTTAATCTACTTACTGATCTTTCAAGAAAAAATGCCTGCCCTCCTCCCACAGAGAGTTAAAGTCAAATATGCAAAGTTAGGAAATGCCAAAAATAAGGCTGCCACCTCTTGCATTTTCAAAAATAACTTTTCCGAATATCCCATGGCAACCAATAGCACAGATGAAGTTGAAATGGAGTCTGCAAGACCTCAGCACAGGGCCTCAAATCAAAAGAGCTCCCTGTCCCCTTTTACAGCTCTCTGCCTCATGAGCTGTGACCAGAGCAAGGGAAGACTCCTGGGGCAAACAACACACAGTGTGCAACAGTAAATACGTGCAAGGGCAGGAGAGGGGAGAGGGGGAACCCAACTGCATTTTCTGGACAACGGTATACACAGACTTACTGCTATGTCGTGGAAGGAACTAGAGCTCAGTCTCTCTCCCTTGGATGAAACTCTGTGTCTCCTGTTGGTGGAAGTTTGCTTTGGCCATGGAGACCCTCTCTAGAAGATGCTCAGTACTGTTTGAACAGAGACCTGAGTAGCTGGGTGTAAACCTCGCTTTTGTCTTCTGTCCCAGCATTTGGGCTGCCACATGCTGGGTCACACGCCAGATGTATAGCTGAGTGAGAGTGTATAGCATATGATAGTCATACATCCAGCCACATGACATGGCAAGACACATGTTGCAAGACATCTGGGGATTATGTCCTCCAGCTGGATTACTTTCAAAGTAAGGGTGGCCTTGCCAGATAAATAGCACAGCTGCAACACGGCTTCTGTCCCATTAACTGACCTAAATGTCAGATGCAGCCATCAGCAGATCCCAGATCAAGCTAATCAGTTAAATTTAGCACACAGGAACAAGGAGTGAGAGAAAGGGTGCAGTAATTCTCCACAAAATGTGTGAGGTTTAGGCAGAGTGTGGAGACAGTGAAGTGGGAGTGATGTGGGCTTTGCACTCAGTGCATCAGACACAACAGGTCAGAGGACAGACCTTTCAGCATTTTCAGCAAAAGCAAACAAAAACCTTAATAAACTCCATGGAGAAAATCAGCTAACGTTTTTCTAGGGGCAGGAAAGACTACGCTCTGATTCCTAGAGTCCACCTTCTTGCCAAGTACAACTTCAAGCTTCAAGACATAGTAGTGCTGAAGGTCTTCAAGAAAATGACAGAGAAAACCATTAAACCTTGCAACTAGTTCCTTCTCATCTAATCTGCAGAAATGGCAACATTGCTGGGACTTGGAGTTTAAACTTGAATCTGAATCAGAAGTAAAACACAAGCAATTTCAGCCTTGAGGATTAAATTTTGGTCAAGTTATTAGCACCTAAAACAGAGTCTCATAATCAACAGTGTGAAGGATAAACATTACCAGTGCCCACACTATGTGGGAAAGTGTCATTACCAACACTTCTGTTCAGACTTGCAGAACAGACATCATGGACAGTTAATCAATCTTCATACTTTGTAACACGCAGAACTCTTTCCTCCACCATCAGTGAAGACAGAAATGTCTTGCATTTGACATCATCAAGAGTGGTAATCAGTAATAAAGAGCAAAAAAGTGAAAGTGAAACAGGCTGGATTAAAAAGACAACTTAACCTCTTGCACCTTTCTCCCTTTTCTCCAGTAAAAGCACTGCTATGGTGTTATTAAAAGAATAACCACAACCACTGAAGTAAGTTAAACATAAAATTAAGCACTATGACTGAAACAGTTTGTAGGCAAAACTGCAAATTTTTAGTAGTGTATACGTGGGTTTTTATTTATTTTTTCCACAGGGCATAATTGAAGCTTCTATCTCTAGTACAGAACATTTCTACAACAACTTAAATGGATTGCTCCAAAATAAACACCTCACAAAATCTCAGCTTGCAGGGGGATGGGCAGAGAAAATTTATCGAGAGAAAAATCTAAATCTACCTAACTCCTCAATCCCTCTCTTCTTTTTCTGGACAACCAGAACTCAAAGCCCCTTTTCCTTATTTACTCACACATTATGGAAGCTAATAAATGAGGATTAAAGGAAGGGGCAAGGGGTCCAGCAGCTTTTTCTTCTGTGCATCACGGAAGATGTCCTGTCACCACTCTCCCTTCACTAACCTAGGAGGTTTTTGCAGTCTTAGCACTGCCTTGGAGATCACACCTACTGCAATACTGCATAATGACTTGGACAGGCTTTCAGATTGGCAGGCCTGAAACCATTTAGATCTTTACAGGCTGCAATTCCTACAAAACAACCTCTTGGGAGCAAACGTACAGTCAGCATATGAATATTAACTTTCCAAAGAATTCTGCACCAGCAAGACAGAGGAAGGATATGGAGAGGAATGGGGATTTTCTACAGGGATGAAAGAAATTAGGTCTCCAGGTGCCACATTGCAGTAAGATTCATTTCACTACCTTACTCTCTTTGAAAAGTCCTTTTTCAGTGCTTGGACAGCCTTGTGACCAAGCTCAGTAGTATTGGATCATGCTCAAACTTAAGTCTTGTGAATTTGAAACAATGGTCACCTTTTTTGTAATAGGCAGTGGGAATTTTATAAATCTATTATCCAAATCATATGTTACTTTAGCTATTTGTTCTGTGTAGTGAGCAGCATGCAAAGTGATTCCTCCAAAAAATCTGCATGGTAACAAGAGATTACAAGTCATAGCCTGCGTTAGGTGAATGTAGAATCCAGCCTGGGTGTTAACAAACTGCAATCACACTGTAATGAAGCTACTGCACTGACAGAACTGCTTATACAGTTTTATTCCTTTGCTATGCTTTACACCACCCCTTTAGAGAGTAAAATACTATTAATCCCAATTTACAGGCAAAGAAAAGAAGCACAGCGATACAGAGTAAGAAGGTGAAACCCGGTTGCATTCCTAATCATTGCACAGTTCTTAGTTCTAACTCATGGCTCAAGTTACTTTATCCCTCTTCTCTTTCTTAAAACAGGATCTATATCCACTAAGAATGAGATTCTCAGCCAGCTTAAACACTCTCAGTCCAAGTTAATGAAACAGTACCACTGGGACTTTTAGCTACATAAGATAATAACACTTGAATAGAAATGGTGTATCTAGTAGACTTATCATTTCACCTTTTCGGCATTTCTTTCACCAAAGTGAGGTACAAGACTTCTAATCAACTAATACTGAATCTCTCAGTAGTGTCTGCAGTCCCCTGCTGTATCCCATGTACTCCGCCTGGTAGCACGAATCCAGGGTCCCAGCTGTCTATCCCACTGTAGGTTTGAAGGTGCTTGTTGTAAATTTTATCATGATTAGATCTGTAAAAGGACAAGAGCCAGCTACTGACTTGAGTTCACTTTGTTGCAGTGAGAAGATGTGGATGGAAATAAATCTTTTCCTCAAGGTGGCTGTTAAATCCAAAACACCCACCCCAAACAACCAAATTGCCACAGTGGGGTTAACAGGTGAGCAAGGAAATTGGTGGTATTTTAAATTTAAGGTTTATTCAGCAATAATGCTTGAAAACATCAAACTTTCCATTTCTGTTACTGAGATCTATAACATTTTGACTCTCATACACAACAAGCTTTACCCATTCATGCTTTCTCACCTGACTTTACTGTGTGAGCCTAACGGTGTATTGATTTCCCCACAGTTTGAGAATTCATAAACATAATTCTGAGCTTGTGAGGCAGTTTTCCTTCAGTTAATCATCACAGAAAGCACCTTTTCAGTGCAAGTTTGATCCCCTGCCTGATCCTTCCCAGGGACAGCCTTTAAGCTCATATTCACCGTTGCTCAGATATTCTATTTTATAATGCCAATATAAGAATCTGAAGAGAGAGACAGAAGAGTAGATGGCATGTCAAGGAATCATCTGTGAACAAATTTCTCTAGGGAATTTTTCTGGATCAGTCACTTGCAGTTTCCCTGTGGTTAGTGTTGTAAATAGGATTAGGAGAAAGAGCTAGGGATTATGCGGGTAACAGTTTAGTTGGCAGAGAGACAAATTAATCACAGAAAAGCATAGAAACTGCAGCACACACTGGGCTGGATAGGTTCATGTTTGAACAGCTGCTCTGCATAACGAATTACCAGGATGCTCTTTAAATAAAAAAATTACCTTTCCTTTTCTTGGATTTATTCTAATTTTTAAAATTTCATTTTACCACCTGGATATTTTAATTTAAAAAAATCTGTATCTGTCACTAATGAAGTTATCAACTTACACATAGAGGTCAGGCCATATTTCCATGGGTAAAGGCAAACAAATCAGTTGGAAAATATCATAAGGTCTAGAGTATCTAATATACATTTGTGATGCAAAACTCAATGTTTGAATATGAACATGGTCAGCAACTTAGAGAAGTCCATCTCCAATTATCCTGCTGACAAATTAACAACAAGGAGGTCTGTGCAATTACTTAGCATTTATGAATTAACACAACAAAATGCTAAATGCCTCTTGTAAGATGCTACATAAATGTAATTCTAGTATGAATGGCTATGCTGCACCACTTCGGAGTGAGAACTGGCATAGAAAAAAAGTAATTTAGGATTTTTCTGAGTTTTAGAATGTGTGCAGATAGGATTTTATACTCCTTATGCTATTGGTGAATGGGAAATGATACAGATGACACCTGACAATAAGGTGGAATAAAGAGAAAAATATGTTGTACATGCTTTTGTACTATGCACGGTTTGACTTATCTATAGAAAGGCTGTTATCAATCCCTCTGAAATAATTCTTACCAAAATATGACTTCCTTAGAACAGTGACAACAAAACATGCTATTAGCCAATGGACGGACTATCATTTTTAAAAATCATATAATTGTTCTCCTTTACTTAAAAGTAATTTTGTATATATACTTTTTGTTAAAATTTTATTTAAGCTTCATATGCTAGCAGCATCTTTCCATTTTACAATTAGTGAGGAATTTGAGAGCTAGCTGTCACACTACTTCTGTTGTGCCAGATCCACAAGTACTAGAATCTTGGTGGAGATTTTCAAAAGACCAATGACCCCAGAAACCTGACCAACATTGAAAGTCTGTGAATTTTACTTTTAAATCCCTTATTTATTTTTTTTTAAATTCTCCTTTTTAATTTTACTGTTCTTATAATATTGGACTTAATAAAAGATATGAACAGCCTTTGAATTGGGCAATGTTTTAAACCTGTTTAATAAAATGAGCTGAGAGAAAAGCTCTTACATGGGTAGTTTGACCAAAAGTTGCACATGAATGGGAAAATATGCTTCATGTGAGTCTCTGCTAACTATATCAATCTTTCCCTCAGCCTGAATATGGGAGCAGGCAGCAATCTGCATGAATGGATTCTGAAAGGTAAGACACAGCAAAATTTTTGAACAGGTCAAAAAATGAAAAGAAAGATATCAGACAAAAACCCCCCTCCCAATGTATCTTACAAGCTATTAAAAAATAAAGTCCCTCTCATTTACCTTAAATTTTCTGAACTGAATTCTGACTCCAAGAATTTGAGAAACTGCTCCCTTCCCACAGGGTCTTTCAAAGCTTCATCCATGCCAAATCCCCATCGTTTCACCCTCTGCTGTCCTGGCTCTTTGCTACAGAAGAAAAAACAACAGAACTTACAATCAGCAATAGTCAGTATTCTAATACTCTGTGTTCATAATTTAGACTAAGTCCTAAAGTTCAACCACAGATTTCTCACCTTCCAGATTGCTCATATCTGTGCAATGTTCAGAGATGAGCAACCAGCCTGTTAGTACTTACACAGGATGAATTGTAATACGCGTGCATTTACACAGACAAATAAGGACTTCCAACTAGGAAATGTTATCAGATTTTAAAACGTGTCTTTTTTCCCCACACTGGAACCCTGGAAACTGGTTACTGTAACTTTTTACACAGATTTATTAATCCATAGCTCTTCCCATCTTACGAAACTGTAAAGGTGGAAAGACCGAAAGGATACCACATTGCCCTTCTGCCTCAGTATTTTCCTGCAATACATCTGTCTGAGATCTTCACATTTCAAGAAAAGCCTGTTATATCCCCTTACCCCAAAAGAAGAAATAAAATTATATACCTTGCCTCCAGTTCCCAGAAAGTGGTGTCATCTGATATCCAAGGGTTTGAGGGATCAGGGGGCACAAGAAAAGGATCATATTCCAAATACTGCTCCGTATAAGCTAATAGGCTAGGAAACAAAAGCACCAAATATTGTCATGTCAGGAGGTGAGGAAACCTGATCAGGTTACTCCAGTTAACAAGTTACCTTGCATCAACTGAACCATGGTAACCAGGTGTGCACACACTCAGAAGTCAGCTACAAGCTTGAGCTGAAATGGGTTTGCTCAAGCCTTTTAAAAGTGGACCCCTGAAGAAGGAGGGGTGGCTCAGGTTTTATCAAGAGCTGAAATAAAATAAACTACAAACTTCCCTAATACTTCCACGTAGCTCCTTTTAGGGCTCCGTTAGGCACTAATAAATTAAATCAAGCAGCCTCTTCCATGCATATTTGCTTTCATAAAGGAACATGTTTTATACCCCTACGGTTTTAATTATCAATTCCTTTAAAATCTGTTTTAAAACACTGCATGCTATTCAGGTCATATTTATTGGCCCTGCAGCTGCTGGGACTCCTTTTTTCCTCTTTTAAATACAGTTAATATTTTTATTATTTCCTAATCAAATGGCACTACTCCCAAGTTTATTGCTTTCCAAAAAAACCCAATTTTTTTTTCAAATTCTTCAGTATTCATGAATTGGTCTGACTCAGCTGAACACACTGAAAACTTTGCTTGTATTCTGGTAATTTACAACTCCCATGCCCTTATTCCCACTTTCCATGTTTCCTTTTGCCTCATAATTATTGAAAAATTATTGACAAGTGAGGACAAATATTCTTTCTTTTCATTCCTATATATATTATATTTAGTCTGTATTCTATTTTTACTGTTCAGAAAGCACAAATTCTTAACCTGTTCTCTTTATAAATATATATTTATATGTGTTTGTATGTGTATGCATACATACACATGTATAAGTAGACACACATGCACAAAAGTATATGAGAGGATGAAGAACCATTTGTATTTATTTGGCTTAATTTCCTTTAGTAAGTCTTATGCAGCTCAATTTTCTGCAATTTTCACTATCTCTGTATTTGATGTGTAAGATAGAGCATTCCTTTTCCCTACCTCTTCTCTATCTAAGCTGTAGTCTTTCCGAGGAGCTTTTTATTTTATTTGCTTTCTACCTCCTTCCTGACAAATTTTGGTCTTATTTGGAGAAAGCTTCCTACTAGTGTTACATCCTCTGACTCGAAGTAAGCTCAGACTCACTTTGTTCAAGCACCGTGCTCCTCATCCAGCCAGCTCTGCCGACTAGTTCCCTTGCTTTGTCAGTGACTGCCCTTTTGAAATATCAAAACAGTAACCCCAGACCTATTTCTATTTAGCCTCCCTGCCAATGCAAGGTGAAACTTGTGATCACTTGGTCAGAAGCTCTTTCAGTAACTCTTGGGTTTATCAGAAATGTATCATGGAATATCTGGGCCATCTTTTGTCAATAAAAGAACTTCATACCTCCCACTTAAAGTAAACTCTCATCAGTTATTTCTATGACACCTGAGCTCCCTTGTCTCTCTTTCTTTGAAGCTATTTCATACTGACATTTTCCCAATAGTTATCAGTCTAATTGAAAAACAAGAAGATGTGACAATATACTTACCTCTCTGCAACTTTTGACATTTTTAATCTATGTCTGTCTAATTGCATTTGCCAGTGCTTAATCTGCAAGAAAGGAAGGCAAAGAGTGTTATGAGTAATTCATTGCTTGACTCTATTTCCATAACTTTTTTATTAGGGCTGTAATTTAACCTTAATTTATCCTAGGGCACAGAAAAGAAATATATCTGAGTTAAAACAACATTTCACCAGTGTAGTTCTAAAATAAATGGAATTTTCCATCAAAGAGAAAAGATCTTACAGAGACAGAAAAAGGACCCAATATAACATTTTCCCTAAAGGTTCATCAACAGAAATCCAATTAGCCTTTTTTTAGATTTTTGAAGAGAACTACTAATTCTTCAGACATTTACCTTCTCCCAATTCTAACACCTCAGGAAAGATTAATGAAGCATGAATAGCAGATAAATGTGTGAACCCATATGTGCATACACGGAGAGGTAAGTACACCCCCAAAGCTCAAATCAGCATTGAAAGGAAGAGTGAGCTGTCTACTGCTAAAGGAGCTAATGGGCTTAGCTATGCAAAGAACCCATTAACTGGCCTGCTGCTAACTGCCTTTAACTGTTTAATGCAAGATACCAAAAATGACAGGTTTTGTCTCATTGGTTTTAATAGAAGTTACATACCTAAATCCATATATCCTGAAATAAGGAAAAGGTTTACTAAACGTTTGCTAGATCTGTTCTGAACATACTTCCCAGTTACAATAATTTTTGGTTTAATACCTACTTTCCTAAAAAGTTCATTTAAAAGTACACGTTTGTAGTTATTTTTCAAACCTCTTGGTGTAGTTCATCTTCTGTGGGTGGCTTAGTCTCTGGTACTGGTGTGTGGGTAGGGCTGTGACTTCGAATGTCGTTTTGTAAGCCATAGACAGACTACGCAAAAAATATGGAACAATGATAGTTGTTTTCAGACAGTGCTTGTAGATCCATAGTAATTGTGATGCTTTAGTACAGTGTGCTCAAGAAGTTAGCCAAGATTATCTTTTTCTAAAGGAACTGCAAATAAGCCATGCACTCAGTTAAAATTGTGCTTCTGTACCATGGTGTAAAATAAAGACTCCCAAAACCCCACAATTTCGTAATGCCATAGAACACAGGATCTACTTTTATTATGTCTCTATGTTAACAGCAGAGTAAACATGGGGGATGACACTGAAAGGCAGCGATTACAGTAAGTGGAGATGACTGGTAGGAAAAGAAGAAATAGTATCCCGAAAGGTAGACTATCACAATGGATTATTTGGATGACTCACAAATTTGCAATTATTGCTTGGTAAATTACACTAATCTGGACCTTTCACTACCATAAATAAGCTAAGCTAAAGCTTTCTCTAAATCCACTGTCCTTTTTAAAACATATTTTTCCATGGGTTGACACAAAAATATACCTCAAAGGGAGTACCTTAAAGTTGGAGTCAATCTACATTATTATGATACAAAGGATTTGAAAGAAAGTGTTGTTCCAATCCATCTGTACATCCCTAGAGAATTTACACTGTTCGTGTCTGGATCCTAATTTAGATGAAGCTAATTTCCTCCACAATTTCTGGTCATCCATTTGGGGCATAATTGTAAACTAGAGACACCCTTTCCGTTAAGACCAGCACAAGAACTGTTATAGTTTATACTGCATTTTTAATTTATTTTTCCTTAATTACTGACAGAAACATTTTAACATGCTTTATTCGATCTACTAAACAAACAACATGAATATAGCACGCAAAAATGAATTTTATTTTCATATTCTCTGTGTATTTCTCCAAAGCCTTTCTTATGTGATAGCATTTACTTAGCATTAGCAAATTTGTTAATATTAATTCATTTAAGAGCTTATGAAATAATAACATACGTTCAAGTATTTGTTCTTTGCAGCTGTAAGAAAAATTGTTTTAAGAAACTATGGAACTTCATGCTATAAATTACCTCCACCTCCTGCTTTTGATATAATAACAATACTTACCTTTCTTGTTTTATGTGGATTTCTCATTCTTGAAGATTTTTTTATATCCACTTCAGTAGTGTTTACACATCCAGGCTATTAAAATAAAAAGAAAGGAAAGCACAAGGATAAAATCTGCGAGGGAACTCCGTACTGTTTTCATTGAGATACTCCTCTTCAGTTTGTAAGGCTAAGAAAATAAATAACTAGAGGCATATAATAACTTGATGTCCTTCTGCAGTAGTCCCTAAAACCTAAATAACATAGAGTCTAAGGAAGCATCTCAAGTACCATTTTGTCTGGCTTATTGTAAGAGAGATTCTTTTGCTATTCAGCGTTGTTTGCTGGGCCCTATGATGGCTTTAGGACAAGTTTTACTGTATATCTTTATGCTAAAAGTACTGAAAGCAACGTACAGAGGAGCAGAAAATATCCAAATGCATATTATAAGACACACTTGCAGCACAGACAGGTACTAATTAAAATTAAATTGCTTTTGGCAGTATTTGGGAATTTTGGAGTGAGACACTGAAGACCACATGCTTAGAGCTCATGACATTGTGAATTTGAAATAAAATAAATTACCAAAATAACAGAAACAAACCATATGTTTCTGCTGTGGTTTTGCCAAGGAAGCCATACAATGTGCATACTAGCTATCCCTCTAAGAAGCATGGTTGACCTAATGAAACAAAATAAATAGAATTGTGCAATAGCCACCTCAGCTGTGAACCCCAGGCTCCCTTCAGGAGCATCTGGTTTTGGGTCACTTTTAAAAAGTGATCTTTTTTAAAAAAAGATTAAAAAAATGTGCCAAAATGGGATTTGTTTCTTCATAAAAGAAAAGAGAGAGAGAAAAAAAAAACAGGCTTCAGCAGCCTAACCAGAAGACTGGCAGTCTAAACAGAATGACTCTCAAGACATCTGATTTGGCCTTCAGAGATTCATTCTCACAACTCTGTAGCTTCCCAAAGGACACAAGTCCTCTAGTTTCTCCTAATTCATCTTCCTTTGACACTTCCCTCTAAGTACGAACTCTCTGCAGAAATCTGTTCTTTACCCATTGCTGGAAACAACTAATAATAAGTGTTATGCTCTCAGGTGAGTTTTACCTATTGATTTTAGAGGGATTACATTTGCCACTGAGAGTGGGAAGTACAAAATCTGCTCTCTAGCAGGAGCAGATTTTTAGTGAAAGTAGGTTGGGTTTTTTTAATGGGAGTAGCTAGATGTAGAATTTACTTGCCAGACAACCAAGCTGGACTTATTATCACACTAATGGTACCGGCTTTGTCTTCTTATCATAATGTAAAATGCTTGATGTGGCTGTAAATCTTCAGAGACAAAAATTGTAAACATTTCTTATATAGGCAGAGCCAAGAAACAAATACATGTCATTAAACAGGCCAATGGGACTTTGCCTCTGGAAAATATTTTAAATAACAGACTGATTTTTTTATCCAGTATGATTTTTTAATTAATAAATAAGTTTTTATTTTAAAGTAATACATTAATGTGTGTTTGATCATATTACATTTGCAGTATAAACAGTTCCTCATAAGGAAGAATAAAAATAGGCACTTAGATAATATTCTCAAGACTGCATCTGACATGCCTATTGAGCTAGATTTGGGAAGGTACACTTTGTGCTTGTGAACAAAAATGGTAGTTTTTAAACTCCAGAATAACTTGTAACTCAAAGACAATGACAGGTTGAAAAATACAAAATTCTGCATGACGGTCAATTTAAAGGCAGAAAGCAATTTCACAGGGAAGTATACTGAGATATAAAGTTAAAAGGAAAACGATGCATCTACTTTAGGATTATGGTGGCAGCTGGCAGTGAAGAAGACATGGGCTTTTAACAATATCTACATCCCTTGAATGCAACTATTTGACTAGCAGGCACACTTACATAAGGCACAAACTGTTATTTGTTTAGTTTTCAGTTATGGTTTGTTAAAAGCACGTCCTAAAAATGGAGAGGGAAAAAAAAAAGGCAAAACAAAAAGGCATAAGCCTCATCCAAAACCTCTTATTTTTAAATATTTGAAGTCCACCGGCAGTAAATTGGTATGAACAGATCTAGCACCTTGCACAGGTAACTTACATGCCAGAGCTGTGCAGATTGATGCGAGGGACACAATGAGAAATTCTGGGAGATTTTTAGGAATGAAACAAGGGCGAAGCTTTTGCTGGTTGGAAAAAGACCCAACCCAGTACTGACCTTCTACAGCATCTAGTGGATTCTTACTGACACCTGGCTGTTTAAAACCTCTCACGCTGAAGTAAAGCTGCTGTGGCATACTTCAGCAGGGGCATTCACGAGAGATTGTGAGGGCAGAAACTGGACCAAGGTGTGACTGAAGGGAAGCCGAGAGGAGAGCAGCAGCAGGAAGGTACAGGCAGGGAAGCATTAGGAAGCTTCAGTGCAAAAGGGAAGGCAGCTAAAGGGTGTATCACTACTCTGACAACCTGGGGTAACAACAGGAGTTTAAGACACATATCACTACCACCAAACAATACCGTTCTCATAATCAGATTTAAGTTATATCGCTGGAAGTACCTAACGTAATCGGGGACACAATTCATGTTTTCTTCTCAACTGAAGAATATTTATTAAAACGATACTTGATATGAGATGGGATTTATTCTTTCTCTGGTGCTGCCACACTTCCTCTGTCAATTTTTAGGAATAAATATCAAACATCTCTTCAATTAAAATGAACACAAAAGCTTGCATTATTTGAACATTTTGCTAAAATAACTCAGAGTCTTTGTGGGAAAACCTTTGCTGGACAACATTTCATTTTATTCGTATGCCCCCATTAACATAATAAGTATGTGTTTGGATACAATTACATCCAGCTGTGTTTTCTTTTTGTGTTGCTTTTTTAACTGGACTACCATAGTTCAAATAGTGAGATGCCTGTCAGAGTGCTCTGCTGCAAGATTCCCATTTAGTGTGTAGTATATAATTTGCATACTAATACTGTAAATAGTTTTCAAACAGATTTCCTGGAAGACTTGAAACCTCTTCTATATGTGTAAATAGAATGCTTATTTCTTTCAGGACTAATATTCTGTATGAAAACAGTTCCCCCTCCACAGACACAGAGGAAAGTCTTGTGACCTTGTTGAAATTATGATACAGCAAGATCATCACCAGAGTAGAATCTGGCCCTCATCTGTTTTTACATAGCTGGCTGAAAAACTGTCATACATTCAAAGGAAACTTAGTTTCTTTTCATCCATCTGTTAGCATGCCCTTATCTGAAAGTACAAATGCCATTGTATTAATTTACAGCAAAGGACATGTCAGTCCAGTCAAGATAAATTCACTGCTGAGATAAATGGATGCAGATAAATAATATAAAAAAATCACATATAGAAGATTTTTTAATCCCTAATTCAATTATTGGATAATCACATTAGTATGAATTCCAAGCAGCACAACTTTCTATTGATACTGTCTAGGAGGCTGCATAATAGGATTCTGCCAAGAAACACAGTGGAAGGAGGAAGCCTCCTCTGCAAGGAGAGGAGGTCCAAGAAGTCCAGGTCCAAGAACTTACATGCTACAGCCAACATCTGAAAACAACAAGCGCCTGAGTGTATGTTTAGTTAAAAAAAAATCCACTTGATATTCATAATCTTTCCCTGATAACTGTGGCAACAGTGAATTAATTAATTGAGCCCTTGTAATAGTGCTAACAGTGAATTAATTTTTTTGACACCTGTAGCAACTCTTTGGAAGAATTAGTTGTTTACATCCAATGGGATGCTGTAGCCATGGTACATTTCCATCCAAATAGTGCAGAATACCTAATATTTATAGTCTGTTTGCTGTACAAAGTTGCACACTCCAAGGGCCCTTTTTAATTGCCTGGCCACATAGCAAAAATCAATTGCTATCAACATCTTTTTGTGTAAACATCTCTTTGCTATGATGTACTTGTAATTCTAGTAAGTGTGAAATCCTCAACATAAAGTAAATTAATGTTTATAATGATGTCAGTTTAAGTTTTGATGTTTTTTTCCTCAAAGAATATGGCAATTTAACTGTGAACCTACTTAAGCCAGAATAACCAGAAGTTTTCTTGTATCTGAGACAAATGCACCCATGTATGTGGGAGGGAATAAGCTCATGTATTGCAATAGGCTGGGAACTGCCTGTCTGTATTGCTGCTCTATAGAAAATGATCTGAGGGAGAAGCTGAACATGAGTCAGCAGTATGTCCTTGCAGCAATGCAGACAAACCACATACCCAGCTGCATTAGCAATAGCATAGCCAGCAGGCAAAGGAAGTGGTTTTCTTTCTACTCAGCATCATGAGGATACATCTGGAATACCAAGACTAGTTTTGGGCCCCACAAACACCACAAGTAATATACTCAAAACACAAAAGTCCAGTGGAGGAACAGACTAAAAGGGGAGAGCTAACTGTTGCCTTCTGCTGCCTAAAGGGGGCTTGCAGAGCTAGACCTGTTCCAGAGGTGCACCATGAAAGGACAGGAGGCAATAGTCAGAAATTGCAGTAAAGGAAATTCTGGTTAGCTATAAAGAAATATTCTTCATAATAAAAGGAAGAAGTTGCTTAATAGAGGCTGTGGAATCTCTATCCTTGGTGATTTTCAAAGCTTGTGTAACCAAGGCCTGGACAATCTTATTCAACTTAAAAGTTAGCACTGCTTTGAGCAGGAGGTTGGACTAGAGGACCTCCAGAGGTCCTTCTCAGCCTACATTTCTGTGGAAGAGCCTATGACGTTCACAAGCTGCAGGGATTGAAATTCAAATAATCCACCTTACAGAACACTCCAATCAAGTATTCACAGCAGTGTGAAATTCATCACTCTGCTTCCCCTCCCCACAACAGCAGAATGGAAAGACAAGACTGGTATTTGCTTCCTTACTGCTGCCTCTGCCCTCTGGCAGCCTGTGGTGTGTACTCAACCCATACAAACAAGCCTAGTGATGATTTAAGGAAATGTAATTTCACAGCCTCTTTAGCTAAAAATGCATAGGTGCTCTTTAAAATAATTACCTCATTTCAATATGCACACCCATAAATTCAGGGTGCATTAAAGCAGTAAATACTTAGGCAGATTGATTCACATCCCTTACACAATTTCATTGCATTTCAGTGTCAATACACTATGAAATAGATCTTCTTATTTGTTTTGCCAGCATGGGCTAACTTGTTAAGTTTAATTGCAAAATACTAAATTTCAAGCTCTCCGGGCTTTCAAAATTTGAACACTATAAATTTAAATCATGGACATGGATACAAACATGAGAAATCTTTGCTTCCACTTGGGAAAGATAAAGTCAGACACACAAACATAAAGGCAAGGCAGAAACTGAAAGGTGTCTCTTCCATTATTTGTAATACCAGACTATCACAAATATAGTAATCTTAAAATGTGAAATTTCCCGAGTGTCAAACGTTAGTGTTGCCTTCTGCAACAATCTATTCTGTATTTCTGTCATTGTTGCTATTTCTGTCATTTTTCTAGGAAAGGTGTCTTCTAACCCTCAGCAGTCACTATTCATATCACTCACTTCTAAAGCAGGGAAAGGAAGCTAATTAGACAGTGAATGATAAGCAGAATACCAGAGTTCATTTTTATTTGTAGCTTTTATATTCCAGTTTACTTGTTTAGCTAGCTGAACTGTGCGTAGTTAAAAATCAAGGGGAGAATGTGGGCATGAAAGACTACAAAAAAGAAATGAGGCAAAGAAAAAAATTCCAGTGGTACTCAGCTGAAAAAAACCAAAGGAGTTATTAGCTGGAGGAATACCCAGTTTGACTCTGGTTATGTAGGAAAGTTTATTTTTTCTCATAAAAAGTCTAGCATCAAAGGAGACATTAAAATCCTATATTGAGTAAGTTGTCAGTAATGGCTAAAACTGAGGCTCTCACAGGGAAAAACACAGGCTATATTCTCCTGCAATGCACCAATTTTTCATTTCCCAGAGATGGAAGTTGTTGGAGTATGCAGAACCTGCTAAGGCTTATAAGGAAAGGTTGAGGTTTATGTATATATTATTTGGATATTTTTGAGCTTTACCTCATTTTACACACTTCAGGGTTAATGAGTAAAAAGGCTTTGCAGTAGAAGAGCTGCACTATTAATGACTTTGCTGCTGCAATAGAAAGTCTCAGAGAAACCTTTCAAATGTGCTGAGTACAAGTGGTCAGCTCTTTTAACAGGAATTGGAAATACAGCTGTTATCTTAAGGTCCAGTCAAAGGAGGGCTGCACATTTCCAACCCTTTACAAATATCAGAAGACTGTTTTCCTGGTGGTTATCTGACAGGACCTGAAAGCTGTTTAAAATGTAGCTCACTTTATAACTATTAGATCAATCAGCCTCAACTAAGTGATGAAAAAATAAACCCAGTAGCCACAGTTGCCACAACCTGCAAATATATAGGAATGTGTACTGATGCTGCTGCTAGGGGGGATCTCACTGGCCTCTGTTACACCACCCAAGGCAGTAAAGCCAAACCAGTGATTACAGGGACTGGGCTACAGGTACCACTTCCTTTTGGTTGGAAAAAAATATTGTTACTTAAAACTGAAGCACTTAATCATGGGTTTAATTTACAATCAGCTAGGTGTACCTAATCTGAAACACTGGTATGAACTTTATTAGCCTCTCCAAAAGTCTACGGCTTAATTACAATTTCCATTCGGTTCGGCAGATCTTTGAAAATAACTGAGAAATCAAGTGTGTAAGCATTGGGACTTCTCTTGACAACATCTCTAGTCACAAGATCCCCAGTAAATTAGCAGATGTCTGAAGAAAGAGGAAAAATATTATGATGAGTTTAATTATTAGGACACAAGTGATAGACTTTCTTTTTTTTTTTAATTTTGCAGCTTATGCCCCATCTATCACAAACTTGATATAACCCAATAATTACAAACTCTAAACTAAGTTGGGTGGGTACTCCCACCCCAGTGTCTAGCTACTTAATGAATATAGTCTTTGTTCCACAGCTGAAATCAATGATACCAGCTAGTTTTTTTCTTCCTGTATATGTAGTGGCACTGTAAGTTTTACAAAAGTATCAAAAGACTATCATGTAATAGAAGGGACCAGCACCAACTTTTCTTCTCTCTACTTGGATTTTCAAGAGTATGTATGTGTGTCATAAACACTTTTTTTTAAAAATAGTATCATATTGCCAGCTTCTGCACAATTACTTTTAGCACAACTATCTCTCTGGAAACGTGCCTTTTTGATTCAGGTGTGAGACTGACACACAAGCACTGTGACTGGACTTTTGATATCTGCCGTTAAGTTACAGGGCTTTTACAGAGGTCCCACTTGCATTATAGTCCTAATAAGAAGCAAACACAGAAAGACAAATATTTGGATTACAGTCCACTATGGCCATGGTAACTTCATATATAAATTGTAATAAGTATGTAAGTCTGATGATGACTTTGTATACAGCTTCTATCAAGTTTTCACCTCCCTAGAACTCCAGACCAAACTTCTCTAAAATTACCTCACACTTTTTCTAGTTTTTCCTGTGGACTCTCTCTTCAGTTAGAAATTAGCTCATCGGGGAAGTACAGCTATACCTTCCAATTAACACCTATAAAATATATTTAATGATTAGTGTCCTGGTTTTGGCTGGGATGGAGTTAGTTTTCTTCCTAGTAGCTGCTATAGTGCTGTGTTTTGGATTTAGTATGAGAATAATGTTGATAACACACCGATGTTTTGGTTGTTGCGAAGTGGTGTTTACACTGGTCAAGGCCTTTTCAGCTTCCCCTGCTCTGCCAGCTGCACAAGAAGCTGGGAGGGGGCACAGCCAGACTGGCCAAAGGGCTATTCCATACCGTATGGCGTCATGCTCAGTATAGAAACTGGGGGGAGTTGGCCAGGGGGAGCGATCGCTGCTCGGGGATGGGCTGGGCATCAGTCGGCGGGTGGTGAGCGGTTGTATCACTGTTTTTATTTCCCCTGGGTTTTGTTCTTCTCTTGCTCCCTTGTTGTTTTCTTTCTCATTAATTTTTTTTGTTGTTGTTCCAATTATTAAACTGTTCTTATCTCAACCCCCAAGTTTTCTTACTTTTTCTCTTCCGATTCTCTCCCCCATCCCACCGGGGGGGAGGGTGAGTGAGCGGCTGCGTGGTGCTTAATTGCCAACTGGGGCTAAACCACAACAATTAGGAAGCAAATCCCAAGATTGTTCTCAAGTATAAATTCTGTCGCAGCATGTTTCAGATTTCATTCCCAGATGCCTCATAAATTTGGCAGATAATCAGGGAAAAATTATTAAAACCTGCTTCTTCTACTAAAGCATTAGATATTTTCCCCAATTTCTTCAGTCTCTTCATGATGTATCTTAAAAGAGATGTGTTATGACACTAAATGCTATCTTTATGGAACATAAGATAGGCTAAATAATTACAATGTATGGATTCAGTGTGACACTGAAATAAGCGAATGCAACTTGGAACTGGACTTGCATAGAATAGCCTCAAATTTGGTTATATTCCTTAATATGAATCTATTTTTAAAACATGTGATGCATCTGAAAATATGCTTCAAATATCCCTGAATATAGTGATCTACAGTCAAGTAGTATTATGAAAACAAATTAGTCGTACACAGCTTAACTGTTAAAACCTGTCTATATCAGCTGATAATGATGTACAACCTGTTGGCTTTTAATTAAGTAAATATAGCTTTTCATTTTTTATTATTCATTCATTGAACTGGTATTTCAGGCCACAGAATGTTCAATGTCAAATCTTATTGAACTGCTTCCTTCAAAGGAATGGATTGTCTTAATTCATAAGAATTAATAAAAGCTTTGTCAGGATTAAGTGTTCTCTTCTGTTGAAGGTTTTAGTAGAGAATTATGCAGGCAGCATAGAATGAATTTAAATGCTCAATACATGTCCTCGTTAGCTAATTTATTTTGACTCATTAAAGAACAGAGATAAAGAATATAAAGTTCCAGATAAATAATAATAAATAAAATAAAGACTTATTTATTAAATTGAAATGAGTGAGCAATAAACCTGATTGTATCATCCACTAGAAATATATTGCTGCAGAAATAACAAATTCTTGATTAACTGCAGAGAAAGGCATAAGCATTTAAGTATAAAGTTAAACCCACTATAGACAGCCCCACGTGAAGGACAGAAAATTTGCCGTTTGGACCAATTAGTAAAATCAATACGTGCTTTATTCAAGGATTTATTTGAAGATCACTGACTACTATCAAAATAGCAGTAGTTCCACTGTTGTTCTGCAGTGGTCTTAATCAAAACATGGCAAGGAGTGCAATTAATGGATACAGGTTTAACTACGAGTTGTTTCTCTTGTTTGGACAAGACAAATGAGGTTCAAAGACCATTCGACAAAGGAGAGACGTTTGATCAATTAGTTTGATCAAGCTTTAATTATGTTTGCAGTATGGTAAAACTCAGATGGTTTTCAAACTAAGAGATGGGAAGTCTCACTTAGCATGAAGCTTAGGATCATCTTTCCAAAAAAAGGAACCTGCGTGGTACCAGTTTCCCCTTTATACCTATCTGCCTTCTCAAACTAGAGTTCAGATCTTTTCCCTGAGTAATATCAGACACACAAGGAATTCTGGTGGCTGTGCAAACCAAGGACCTGCTTGGAACAGGAGAAAAAGAGATACAGAGAGATTTTCAAGAAATATAATACTAATAAATTAAACCATGAAATTAATCGATAGGAGATAGAGCATCTTGAATCTTGACAGGGATTCTCAT
Organism: Ciconia boyciana; assembly: GCF_034638445.1. Classification (NCBI taxonomy): domain Eukaryota; kingdom Metazoa; phylum Chordata; class Aves; order Ciconiiformes; family Ciconiidae; genus Ciconia; species Ciconia boyciana. The sequence continues at coordinate 87,287,476 of NC_132936.1, forward strand.
GTTCTCACATACTTCTTGTTTAAGGACAGATCTAGTGCAATGCTGGGCTTTCACCTTAAGAGAACAGGATTTTATCACGTTGTTTCAAAAAAAAATTCTTTTAGTGGTCTGTGTGTCAGAGAAACACATAATATGCAAAATGCATATGAAAAGGATGTTGAAATTTAATTTTTGAGACAAGTCATGTGAAACTAAACTAGAAGCTTTACTTCTTTAAAGAATATACTACTGCATGGAAGTTATATGCTTAATTCTTTTTGAAAGTTAATTTAATTTCTAATGACTCTTAATTTAGTATTAATTTTAATTAAGGCTGTAGTAATGTGATTTTTGTGTATGTGAAGATTCTAGAATTTGCAACACTGTTGCATAAGGAAGCCTGTTAAATTTATCTGGTTTGTTGCCCTACACTAAATACTCAGAGTCATTATTGCTTTCTCAATTTTTTTTACCCCAAAAGGCAGGAAACTGCTGTTTTATGGATTCCATACAGAAGAATTTAGGTTATTCACTTGAAAAGAAGTGACAACATGAGAGTCTGACCACACGTCTCTGAAAATGTTGATGGCAAATATAGGTGACATTTAGAAATTGATTATCTGCCATTTGACTTATAAGAAGATCCTTGACAGAATGCTTTGGATTAAAGTAGCGAATTTAATTCACACAGAAACAAAAATCAACGTATAAACATTGCACTTATTAAAAAAATTCCTTATCCTTACTCTTTCAGCTTATTTTCCTAGTTGCTACCAGACTGGGTCTTACTAAAAACCATAACATCATCTCATTTTTATTGTGTCCTTCCACCATCTCATCAGTTAGCTATTTCACAATTTCTGACCTCTTCATAACCCTCAGTTTTAACTTGAGCACTTTCAGTTTGTTGTACTGTTGCAAGAAAGCTGGCTTCTCTTTCCCCATCTGTCCCACCCTTACTCAAGTATCAGACTAAATAACAATGCTACATAATGTGAGTACAAATTCTTCCATAAAGGTCTTAGTTAGCAGGCTAGCTATGAGGTTTATAAATATCTGCCTCAAACAGATGCGAGTACAGATCATAAACATTATAACCATTTTCTGAAAATAAAACATTGTACAAGGCTTTGTTTCATTACCAGAAGTGCAATTATCTGAGACTGCCAATTGCTGCTTTGGCTGCATTCCCTGTCCGCTGGAGAGGTAACTCCCTTGTAAGGATATACGGTGAAACAGGTGCAAAAGAAGACAGGAAAATTGTGTGCAGATACATCACTAGAGAAGTTGGATGGCAAGATTCACATTCATTTCCTGGAGATGTTTAAAAACTTTCTGAAAATATTATGATAAAGCAGACAGAAGTGTTCTCTGGCTAAACAAGTGACTGGCCCAGAAAAGTCTAGGATTTGTAGCATGCAAAGTGTAAAATGAAGGATTGCGCCACCTTAGCCAAGTTAAATTCAGTCTTTTGCCGAGTCTTTGAGGCTGATCTTGAAGGACAGGATGGAAAAGTCATTAAAAACAAAAGCAATGAAAGAAAAGAAAAGAAAACTCATAACAAATAACCGCAAGTACCCGCTGCATGACCCTAGACACCCAGTAGTATTACTGACTGGCTCAGATGCTCAGGGTCATGTTCAGACCACATAAAATACAATTTTAAAATATAAACAGATAAAATTAGATTAATGGAGATAGAATCTCATAAAAAAACTGAATAGGGAGAGAAGCAAAAGGTGTGGGATGTGTGACAAAGTTTAAAAAATTTAGATTACTGTTTTCCTAGTTTGCTACTAGGAAACAATGGCATGAAATCCTCAAATCCAGAAATCATACATATTTCTGAATTTTACATCCTCAGTAAATTACCTTAAACCCACACTTGCCCTTAACATTGTTCCTGTCCTTACCAGACATACTCACCCTGCATATTTTGTCTTACTGTATTAAATCACACAAATATTGGTTTTGTTTTTCATAGAATCATAGAATCATTTAGGTTGGAAAAGACCTTTAAGATCATCGAGTCTAACCCTTATCAATATTTGCTACTCATTTTTTTCACAGAGAAGCAAAATGGTCACCATCATTCAGCAAACCAGTGGTAGCAATGGGAACAGAAGTCCTGCGGATCGGGTTTAACCAAGCTACGAATGGCAGAAGGGAAGAACTGGATCACACTTTGACTCATGCTCATGTTTAATTAAATCACAGTATAACTAAACCATAGACAGAGTTTAACCTTTGGAGAGGGACACACACCAGTGTAGTTTTCTAACACATCTTAGGAAGCTGTTGCGTATTTCCCACCCTCCTTTTAAAAACAACTGCACACGATCCTGCTAAATATGACTGCAATACAGCCAGCATTCTGACTGATGACAAATGTCAGAGGCATTGGAGAAAATAAAAAGCTTTTTTCAACTTATTATTGTTAAGAAGTATATAGATGACTTTCAGGAGAAAAGGATACTTCCCCCATTATCTTCTGCATTAATCTGAATCTTAACAAGTACCCAATAGATCTTTATTATGCATTTCATTTAAATTACATTAATGTGTAACTCAGGAAGAAAAGTGAATCCTTTACAGCAGCAAGACATCAGCTGTCCTTGCTTGCTACCTAAAAGAGTTAATTTTACAGCAAGCCACAGCTACTCTGCTCCTACTGAATTTGATGCGGGTTTGAGAATGTTTCAGGGGATTTACTGTTTTAGTACCTGTTTGTCCCTTTTTAACAAGTGTAAGATTATGGGTTTTAAAGAGAGAGAATAATTCAGGAAAGCTATGAGTTCTTTTAAGACTCTTTAATCAGGAGCATGACATTTCTTTTCAAACAAGAGCAGCTTCCTAACTTCTTTTGCCTGGAAGGAACTGACTTCCCCAATTTAGTTTGATTTGTTACTGCTTTTTGACTAACACCCTAATCCTCCTAACCAATTTTCGCTCAGTTCCATAGTCTGTTATTGATAGAAGTTTCAAAATTATAAAAATTATACACTTGCTAGGCAGGTGGAAAGAAAAGGAAGGCTTTTAAGATATATTTACTCTGCCATCAAAAAGAGAAATGCGTCATTATATGTGAATAATATTAATCTCAGATCTATGTTAGGTACTGGCTATACCTTAGAAATAATGGCACGGACTTTATCCTAGGTCTGCTGCTCAGGATCTCAAGGGATTTTATACAGCTCTCCCTGACACACATTTCCATGGTTTTACTATGATTGGTATCTGAACCAGTAAGATTAAAAGTTTTTCAGGAATGTCTCTGCAGGCTGCCGTACCTACAGTTGAAGCTCAGTCATGCTCTTTCTAGCTGCAAGCTAAGATCTTTCTACATAAAACAGCAACTGGAATTTACAGAAATGACCAAGATTACACTGCACATTACACTAAAATACACACCAAAAGAAAAAATTAAATAAGTAGTGAAACTGCAATTAAATAAATATTGGAATGGAAACTGATCAGTGAGATATCAAAACTGTTCTCTTAACTGTCTCTCAAGAAAATTGAGGAACAGGTGACTATTTGAAAAAACTCCTCTCCAAATCCACTTTCTCTGGTTCATCTCCAAGCACCATCTGTCTGAAAACCTAGGAAAAAGTTGTGGGCACTATCCAGCCAGCTGATCAAAACTAACAGCCATGATGACTTTCAAGCATTTGTCTGTCTCTCAGACTATGGCATAAATCTTCTAGGGACTCTGTAACAACCTGCAGGATTGACTTTGACTTGGGACCTATGAAATAAAGGTGCTTTTTGAGGCAAATGCTCTTTACACGTCAAACCTTGGTTCATTTTCTTTATTTTAAACTTACCAGTCACAGTGACATTTCTGATACCCAGATCATGCTCTTTTTCTGCAGCTACACTCTCCTGGTTTCACTGTCATATAGCTGTTCTTTTTTCATGTCTCCCATTCCTGTAGTGCAGTGCTGCACTGTCCTTTTGGACTGATGGCTTGCTTCCCTCGTCTATCCCTTTCATCACCTTAAAGTATCTCTTTTTTGAAATAAAATGCAGATTTAATATTCATAGATTATATTCTATACGTAAAGGTTCTGTACCAGCACTGTAGCCAGGTAGGTAAGAAATAAAGCACCCAGGGACCAGAATACCTGCAAAAAAACCCTGGAAAATATTTACTTACTCACCTAAACAAAAAAAGCAAATAATGAAATATTTAGTCCTCAAAATTAATTTTCAGTAAAAAAAAAATTAAATTGGGGTGGATTTTGAACAATATTGTCACTGCCCCTAGCCTCTGAATTTTTATCAAAAGATGAAAACTGTAAATAAAAATAAGCATTAACCCCAGATTCTTATCCAAACATTACTTAATTTTCCAAAATTAGCTCTCCAGAGTTGCAGCAACATTTCTGTGATGTTTTGGTCAGCTTTTGGGGGGCTTAAAAAGCCATTAGAAATTGTAACTAGCTCTAGCATCACCTTCCTCTTTTCAGTCTGTTCCTCTTTTATTTGTTATTCTTTTTAATAGAAGCTTCTGGCTTTTACTGTGACAGTAAATTCATAACAATGCTTTCAAAACGAGTATTTCACTAACTAGTGAGAGGAACTGGTTAGCCAAAGTATGAACCTCTCCCTTCTATTTATATGTCCTAAAGTCATGACCCTACGTTGCTGACTGTAAACCAGTCTTTTGCCTCTGATATTTCCTAGGTATGTCTACAGCGAGATTAAAAACATCTGCTGGACCAGGCAGATTTATCCACAGTTCAGCCAAAGCTCTTAATCAGATTCAATTTCCTCTTGTCCTGGTCCTTTTAATTCTCTCCTTATTGTGTGCCTATATCTTAACTTGAACCTTCAACAATTTATCTTCTCTTCCAAATCTGGAAATAGCATCTCATTCCCAGATTCAAAACCCTTAGATCCATTTCTGCAGCTAATATAAAAGCTGTCTGGACCTTCAAAGTTCTCAGGTCCACAGAAACTTTCTGTGTCTATTCTATATGTAGCTCCCACCAACATCAGATGGCAGATTATTTTCTGTCCTCCTTCTTTATTTTATGCCAGTGACTAGACAATAATGTCCCAGTCTTCTTGCATCTAATGCCTGTGGTTTGAATCTTTCACTTCAAATGATTTTCTCTACCTGATGTTCTAAATCATACCTAAAAATCCATTTCTTCTACTGCTCTTTCATTTCCACAGTCATAAATGCAAGCTGACCATGTCCAAGTTTATTAATTTTTATTTGAAACTTTCTCACTGTATTCACCTCTTCTACAGGCATCATCACCTAACTTTACTTCCCCAGAACAATTAGTTTTAGTTAAGTATCTTTTCCCAGTGTCACAGTGGAACATATAGTCCATATTTGGTTTCATTGGTAACAATACCAAACTCTGTACACAGAAAATGAAAGCTTAACTCCAGGTAAGGGAAACAGGTATAATTCTGTAGTAAACCAAAAAAGTGTGATTATTGAGTTGTCACAGTTTAATTGGAAGTCTTGTGACATTTGACTTTCTTTCTCAAAGTTTTAGCTCTCAAGGTAGTTGATTATGTAAGACCCTTTCTTTTTTTTTTAATTTCATTTCAGATGGACTTTGACAAGGAACTCAGACGAATCTTGTTTAGACAATGTATGACTCCCACACCTCAAAACCAACAATATCTAACCTTTATATACATTAAAAATAGCTTGGAAATATAACCAAAGTGAAGTTGAAAGGCTTAGCGAGCAAAAAAGCAGATTAAAAAAAAAAAGTCAGATTTATTTAAAAGTATTTTTAGCTATGCTGATAATTTTGGTTGTGTGACTCATACCTTGGGAAACCTTTGAGATGGTAATAGTCAAAGACAGGTATCTTCTGATTCAAGAAATCAGACACAACAAATCTATTCACTGAAAACCCCAAACTGAGTGTACACACACCTGCGGTCTTCAACAGTAGAAAGATATAAACTATAGATCCTGCAAAAAATGGGGGCAGGCCCCAACCCCCGGCCCTACAGCCTTTTTACTTGTTCCCAGGCTACCCCAATGCTCCACAGAGGCTGACATTTATCAGCAGCCCCACTCACAGACAGAGCAGCCCCACCAGCACTCACCACCGGCCGGTGCACGTCCCAGAACGCTCGCTCCTGGCTGTCAAGAATCTTCCTCTCTATCTTGTCTCTCTTCTTGTCGACTCTGTCAGTGTTATAGGATATTTAAAAGAAACCGTGTTAATGACAGCAATTTGAAACATAAGAAGTGTCCAACCACTTTTCCCTCCCCTTCTCCCTTCAAAAAGCATGCAAAACCAAAACTCCTCATCTTCAAAGGAACTTACTTTGCTTGTGCTTCAGCTTGCATAAAAATAAACTCCCATTTCCGAGCAAATGCTCGCTGTAGCCTGGCCAAACTCTCCTGAAAATACATCACAATTTTAGTGAGTTAGGTTGTAAGTTATTTACTATTTAATAGCTTTTAGCTTATCTTTCCCTCCTCCCCTCGCCCCCCCAAGATGTAATACAAGTAATTATCTCTGTCCCAGTGTAAATGTACCTTACTTATCCAATATAAAGTCTTTGCTTGACACCAAATGGGATGCAATACTAGATCTATCTACTTTTGAACGCCCTGTCTATTTTAGTTCTGAAACTCTGATGACAAGGGTGGATGCAACCTTCAGCAGAACATGGGAATGCTGAAATATTTTTATATACTGGGTGCTGGCTGAGTAATTTTGTAATAATATAAAGAAACATTCTAGTTTTGAAAGTACCTAATACTGAAAGATAACAGCAGTACTTTCCATACTGGATGATCCACATGACAATTCCCATCAGTCATCTATACAAACAGTTTGCATTGAACAATGTTGGCTACCTATCAATTTATTTAAAATACAGTAATAAGAAGCTATCAATATTTTGGTAGTAAAGGAATCTTCCAAGACTTCCACAGCTATCTTCATTTAAAAAAAATGTAGACTGTAGTTCTTCACTACAGTACAGGAAATGTATATATCCTACAGCCTACTAATAATAACAGGAAGAAGATTTGTAAAATCTTAGCAAAATTGTTTCCTCCAGTGATGCTGGTACAGCTTCACTGTCTGTACCAGAGCTTTTCCAATCTCCCCCCAGTTTAAATGACAGCACTATGCAGTCTGTTAACATGGAGAAGGCTGAGGTTCTTATGTTCCTCCAAAAAGACCCCAGTTACCTTCGTGCACTGCTTTTACTGAGACTAAGTGAAAAATTGTCCGTAAACTTCCTAACAAAAAGTGTTGCTTTAATTGTATTTCTATGCATTGCAAATGTATCTCTATGACATACTGAAAATAAATACTGCAGAGAGTGAAGAGGAGACTTTCTAGAGATCTTGTCAATACCAGTAAAGGCTCTTGTGGATTGTATATTGGAGGTGAATTTTCTAAGGCATGTAAGTATAAAATTATGCATGCCCCACAGTGCAGTACACTGAAAAGCAAGCTTGTGCCAGAAGAAGCAATAAAGTGTGTCAGCATGGTGCTGCGGCTGGAGTTTTTGGCATGTTGAGAGGCCTGGCTGACTATCCTGCTATCATGTCACAGTAGCACAGCTGGACAGCTTTCAGCGCAGAGCCAGGGCTGTTCATGAATTTTATGTTGACATTTTCATGAAAAATTCAAGAACTTTTGGGGGATAGGGATGGAATTCAAGACACCTCTCCTTAGTGCATGCTATCCTCATCAGCTAATCAAACTCCCTCTTCTTCCTGCTCTTCCTGGCCCCAATTACCCTACCTTGCCTGGGGCACAGCACAACTGTCGGGGCGTGGGAAGTGCCTCTAGTCTGACCCTCTTTACCTCTTGTCTAACTGACAGGACAAGGGTTCAAGCGCCAACATCACTTTAAGGAATCAGATTTGTATTTCTACAGCTACCAAGTGCTTTTGAAAATGTTGCCAGAGATCCTTCATTCAAACCTTACACGGTGTAGGGTACAACTGCTTTCAAACACTCGTGCTGTATCTGGGATTTGTGAACAGTTATTTCTGATCCTGCCATGGTGATCTGAGCAGAGTAAGATTAGAGATGGACCAAAATCTCAACTTTTGCCTATCTAGCCTTCACTACAGTCTCCCAAACAGCATTTATGACTACTGAGCACTGTCAGACCCATGTGCTGGCAAAAGTGGGTAACTAATAAATTTTGACACATAATGGTTATAGTTCTCATGCTTAACGTTATTTCACATGCTCATTAGGCCCAGCAGAGAAATTTACTTTTCCCCAGGTACTTACAGCTTCGTAGTCTGCTAGCTCTAGCCTTGCTTTGTTTTGCATTGTCCGCTTGCAGAGGTAAACGGCTGAAACAGAATAAAATAACACAGAATTTGCTACTATCTCACAAACACAGCAGACCAGAAATCTAGAGGCTTCATCTCAATTTTACTGCTAGCTTTTTTTGTTTTGATTTCTCCCTCTATTCTAAAAAGCTTTAAAGACATGATCAATGCTACCAGTATTGTAACTAAAATGATGGGTCAGATACAGAGATTCATTAAATAATTATAAATTCTGCTTTATGCAACAGACATCATATACAAAATGCATGAGATACTTGGGGTGAGATTGTTTAATGGCCAGGGAACTAGCACGTTAAAGAAAAAATGTCAAAAACATTTTTTAAACTGTGTGTGTGTAACTCATAATGCGTAAGAGTTTTGTCAGGAGCTGCTGCTATATTAGTCAAATAGGTTTTTAAGAACATGTATACATGGTTTTATTTATTTTTACTTTATATTTAGAAATCACAAAATTTCAACCTAAGAAGATTTAGCTAAAAATTAATTCCAGATAAAATTCAAGTCTCACACAGATTAGTCTGCTATAACCAATATTTAAAACAGAAAATGAGACCAAAAAATGAAAAAAAGTGTATCATGTATTAGATATAATGAGAAAAAATATTCTTTCATTTATTTTCTAGCTCCAAAATCCTTCAGCAGAGCTGTTCTGCCTCCACCTCATTCAGACAGAGCAGAATCTTAACTAATAGAATACCGAAAGCTAAATACTGAAAGAACGCAGCGATGAAAATGAAACTTAAGACTACATAAACAGCACAGCATGTTTGCATCATGTTGCTTGATCCTGCATTCTTTATGCACTCCATTACCCTTGCATGAAGTATATTTCCAGTAGACTTTATTTAGCAACAAATACTTCACATCAACTCTGAATATTGTATAGCTTCCTCTACCAGTAAGACAATGAGTGCAGCACAATTCCTTATTGTGCAATATTTACCCACTTCATTACTTCAGAGCACCTTCTCACGTGTGAGATGGAGGAATCTTTTGATCAGTGTAGGTAAGAAAACCTTAACTTATCTGTGGTCTCTACGATCAGCAAAAATAGCCCATATTTACTGGCTGTGGTTAGGAATATTCCTGCTTCCTGACTGCCAGCTTGTCCACTACAGGAGCAAAGAGGAATAACTTCACATAGGAACCTAACTCCTGCAATCACTAGAAAGAAGGAAGTGCTCATCTTATATATAGCTTTGATTTTTAAGGTAGTCAAACCAATTATATTTTACAACTCCATGCAAACATTTATTTCTGACAAGTCACCTGTAAATGCATGCAAACCCACTCCAGTGGATGCTATTTCAGTGTAAGTGATGACAAGCACTTCTAATAACCCCAGCTGCAGTTACAGGTGTTACTTGATTTAAAATGAAGTTATATTTTAATGCAGTTTTTATCTCCCCCCGCCCTTCATTTTCTGTGTGTTATCTAGACTATTATATTTCATACTTTTTCACTTTCCACTCCCATAAGAAGCCATGATGTCTTTCTCTATTCCTGGCACTCCCACATCCCCTCTGGTTCCAAAGCAACTTCTGTATCTACAAAATCTACAAATACAAATACAAATCCACATCACACACCAAGCATAGCAGACAAACAGTTTCTATAGCCTCAGTTTCCATGCATACTAATATTAGTATACACTTACACTAATGCATTGACATGCATGCTGAAATGTCACAAAAAGATGAGGGGATGAATTCTGGATGAATCTTTGTACCTAGGTTGCATCCACAATCAGTACAGTGGTAAGAGAATACTGAGGAGAGAGATGGTCTTTGTCATTTAGTTCCTTTTACAGTGAAGCATTTTCCTCTCTTTTCCTTCAAAATCGGTTATTTCATTGAACAAGAAAAAAAAATCCCTAAAGCCCTTGAAAATATTAGCAATAAAATACATATTTAATAGAAATGTGTAGACAGTTCTGAGAATTGCAGGGGTCAAATTTTGTCTAGTCCAACCAGCCTAATACCATTTGAACAGAAAAAAAACAAACTCCCTGTTCTCTGCACTTGATTAAGCCCTTGTAAATCACATTCTCATGGTCCCAGTATAGGCACCTTTAGTTAGTTTAGCACTTCCTTGAGTCCCATTGTGGGTATATTTTGGGATTAGCATCTCCTGCTACCTCCAACAAAAATAATTCCTGCAGAGGTGGCTGACTGTCCATCTTTCTGTCAGGACAGGTTTTAACAAAAAAGCATCTTCGGATCACAGAGTTCTCAACACTGGCCAAACAACCACGAGGTCACCAGGAGCAGGAGAGAGTAATTAGCTTGCCACACTATTAATCTAATACTGTGTCTAAGAAAACTCTTGTCTTCACTGTGTGACTGTACTGCAGTATTTTCCCTGCAGCGTTCTTTTAATGAACCTTTTTGCTCCAACCCCATAGCAAATAGTCCATAAAAGAATGCTTGTTTTTCATTATGAGCATAACTTAGCCAAGACCCAAAAAATCATGTTCATCCCTCAGACCTTTTTTCTCTGGAATATCCAGATCCCCACCCCTTCAGGAGCCTAAAGGTTATAATACCTGTGGCTTGGATGCTTTATGTCAGAAATGTTTCTATGTGCCAGTGTGGATAAGGCAGAATATGCCCAAGAAATGTTTAGTTATTCGGGAAATACGACATATCCCCTAGTGTAGAAGAAAACACTCCCGAAGGACATTCCTACTCTTTGACTTAATTTACAGCCATTGTTATGTGCTAACAATTACATCCTTATTATAGAAGTGCATGTTTGAGGATCTATTTAAGTGCTACTTGTAGTCACACAAGAAGCTGGCAGCAGCTCAGGAATTTGAGTTCTCCAGTTCACACTCTTGTTATCATATTCTTTGGCTTGCCTGTAACAAAATTCACTAGCACATTGGAAAGCAAGAAGAATGTGAAAATCACTCTCATTTTCAGCCAGAACATTTGAAGACACAGAGAAATGAGGTTTTGTTCTTCTGACTTTTAGGGCAATGAGGTCTGAAATATGGATACTCCCATCTTTCGCAGGTACCACTCCTTTTCTGCACCAAAACACGTGTGAAGTAACTGCATGTGTCCAGTAGTCTGACCTAGAGCATCTGGGGAGGATGTCAGTCAGTTTCCCTCTCAAAGCAGAGTCATGAGCCCTCAGCATTTCAGAGAATGACAGTGTCTGGTTTTCTAATCCCATGATTTGTACGAGTTGTCATTGTTTTTACAGCTTCACACAGAAATACAATCTGCAGGAAGGGTCTCCAACTAAAAGCTCCTCTATTTCTCTATATAGTTCTCTATTTATCTACCTCTTGGTCAGGGCCCTCAGTACACCAAGGAGCTGTAATTGCCCTGAGCAGCCCATCCAGGGTCTCCACTGAGGCCCCCTGTGCCTAGGAGCTGTGCTTAAGCCCAGCTACCTCCCCTGGCCCTGGCTTGAGCTATGAGCTAGATATGCCTCTAACCAGCCCTGTAACTTACCAACACTGTCCTGGCTTCCTGGCTTGACCTTGGACCTTCCTGGTCACTTGAGACTTCGTCAGTGAGGACATTGCTCCTGCCTGCACTGTTGCCACCCTCAGTTCTTGCTTACCTTCTCTTGCAGAGCTGCCTGCTTTTGCCGCTACCTCACAAGGGTGCTGAAAAATGCTTAATATATGGATGAATGATTTGCAAGGAACAGGGTCTGATTAATAACCTCAATTTGCTAAATATGGACTGCCACATACACTCTTATTTTTAGAGCCAGTGTATTCTGATAGATTTTGCAATCAACATGATTGCCTCCACTAAAGTGAATTATATATTAGATGCTATAGCTTGTGCTTTAGAAGTGACTGATTATCATGAGAAAACAGACTTGCCAATAATTTTAAGGGCAATATTAATATGCAACATTTCGTAATGAAAGATGGTCAGTGATGTTTATAAATGGGCATCTGAACCACAAACCAGTACTAAAACACACTTTGGTAGCTGTGCAGTAAATAGAGACTACTCACTCTTGAAAATTCTGTTCAGGCATTCACAAAACGTGGGCAATGTGAGAGCTTAAAGTGAGATTGCAAAGTGTTCTAGCGAGAGTTGTATGAAAAGGGTGTCTGGGTTTTCCCTCTTGCAAGTTTTTAAACTGTTACACCCAAAATAACCCATTTTCATGGTTAGCTACCTTTGTTTCCTATTCTTGACTGTTCACTTGTACTTGAAAGCTCCTAAGAAACCTCTATAGATTTTTTTCTTTAAAGAAGATCATAGTGATAATGACAGGTTTCATTCTAGAATCAAGAAACTGGACTGAGTACACATTATGTTACACACACTTACTGGAAAAAAACCAGAGCTTTCACCAAAAAGTTAAATTGGGGAATTTAAACTTGTTGCTAAACAGGGGCTAAATCTTTCCTCTCACCACTGCAGAGAAAAAGCCTCAGCAAAATTCAATGGAAGTACAACTGGGCCTCTGAAGACCACGGATAATGCTACCTACACATCCACCACAAACCTAAACTCCTTACATAATTGTCTCAGTGCCAGTGGTGTTACAGCTTGATTCAGCCCCAGATGGTGGGCGTAATTTTCAGTGAACACTCATTATCTCCACTGAGGCCAGATTAAATTTATACTCTCTGTGAGTCAAAATTCTGGTTTCCGAGTCAGTGTGTACATGCCTAGTCAGTATTTAAAGAGCAAAGAAAATAGAAAGTACTGCAAGGTCTAAGGGCGTCAAAGTGCCCTGTGGGCAGACAGACGTTCCCCTTCCATATGCGAGTGCCTGCGTCAGATGGAGAATTACAGGACAATTGGCACAGAATATGACTGCAGGATGAAGAAAATGAAATCAACTATCTTATTTAAACATCAGAATTTCTATGGCTACTTACACCATCTTTCGGTCACCTCTGCTTTTACTAAATAAAAATCATTTTTTCTCTTTGCAACAGCTATGGAGTTTCACTTAGTCTTAAAAAATGATGAAAACTTTTAGGTGGACAATCAGCCTTGTGTATCTATGAAAGAACAAACGTAACTTCTGAAACACTCCTCCCTTTCTCTACTTGTTACTCTTTGATTACACTATTTCAATAACATTTAAGGAATGCAATTGGATTACAGATTTAGGTGGGTAGAGGACTTTCTTACATAAACCAAGGGCAAGAAAAAACAAATTGCAAACTACCAGAGAGCTCAAGAATTAGAAAAAAGGCAAATTCATCTTCAACACACAAAAGTCCCCAGATGAGTTTGTCCTGGGAAAGTCCTGCAGGATGACAAAAAGAGGTATGGAAGAGAGGTCACCCAAGCTACATAAACTATAGGATCAGATAAAGAATATCCTGGTGTCAAATCTAATTTAAAATTGCATCCATTGAATTATTTCATACTTCTTGATGTTATCATAATGTTTTCAGTTTGCATTCAAGAACTTAACACCCTGCTTTGGCACCAAAAAAAAAGCTTTCTACTTCCTCTTAAGGCTCTCAGATTTAAGGGCAACTCGAATGCACTTGCTAAGAAGCTTCTAAGAAGAGGAGGTGCAACAAATCCAAATACACTGATTTTGCAAAGAAACCACCTAGGGCATGTGCAATCCAAGGCAAGGCTGAGGATGTCAGAAGATGGAGAGTATTTTCTTCTAAACTGCAAAGATCAGCTACAGGGATGGCATCAGAAGGTGGCCGTTACTTGACAAAGTGGGCAATTACTCAGTGCCCACCTGGCTAAGGGCTATCAGTGGCAAGACAGTGCATGACTACAGAAAAAAGCAGTTGTTGTCACTGCTCCCTTCATGGCCTGAAAGCTCTAATTTCCATATTGATAATGAAACAGACAGACCTATTTAGTTTACTCAACATGGCAATTCGAAAGCAATTCTGAAAATTATGAGTTATGTTTATAAATCTCAGAACTTATTCTGATAAGAAATTTTATCTCCATTTATAGGGGCCCTAGATGCAGATTATCAATGCTTTTAAAGTAATGCTTTTAAAATAATGCTGCAGAAAACATGTACTTGGGTCAGTTACCTTTTCATATGTGTGCATACAAATGCATTGGCCAAACATATTTTCAATGCTCCACATATTATGGAAATAGGTTACACATTCATGGAAAGAAAAATTCAGGTAAGTACAAAACTCTGAAGTGGTGAGCTGGCTGGAAAGCATTTTCAGGAAATGCCTCCTGCTTACAGAGCCCTCGCTGTGGTTGTTTGTCAGTGTCAGAATTAGCAAGGATCAGAACAAAATTCAGGACATGCTTGTTGAAGTGAGACTTTCTTTGCATCATTTATATGACAGAGATAGCTCCTAATGAGTGAATTGTGTAGCTCTGCAGAGAAATATAATAGGATACGAATTCAGAGTGGAAAAAAATCTTGTAGGTCACCTCTTCCATCTTTCTGCCAATGCAAGTCTCTTTCCTAAAGCTCATTTGATTTGGTTCTGCCCCAATTAAATTTTATGCATAGCAAGCACTGGCCCCAGCCACATTTTCTTTAGGGACTATTCTCCTTGATATCCTGTACTCCTCACGTAGTCCTGCCACCAAGATCTTAGTCAATATATTCTGTATATGTAGTTTCTTAAAGCAAAGTCACTCACTTAAGGAGCCACAACCCAGTCTTAGCAACAATTTAGTACATTATTTGAGTCTGGTGGAAAGACTCTGTTTCTTACTACACCTAGAAATCCAGCAAATTTTGAGACACTTTGAGACAGGTCCTTAAAGGAGGGATCTCTATTAAGGACTAAGAGGATTGCTTGCCAGAGTCATTGCTGACGTACTCTGGCTGACACTAGCTGTTGAAAAAATGGGAACTGGGCATCAAGATTCAAGATTATAGAACTGCAGAGCTCTCCAGAAACTAGTTACACTATATTGGTAAATATCTCCTCATTCTCATGGCATAAATTTTAACAAATAAATTTTTATTCATATCTCACAATTTATATCGAAGAAAATGCTACTTTGCTACCAGTTTTGCCCCAAGCTACTGACTCATATTTATGGATTGATTTCCAGAGATGCTGAGCACACGCAGTTTTCCAGCAGAGTTCAGGTAAGCAACAGGGTTTAATATTTCTCAAACACAAATCGCTTACTAATAAGCTGTTGCCAAGGGAATCCTGCCTGAGCATTTGGGCAAAGAAAGTATATAATGCATCCTCTGTACAGTTCTCCTTCTAGCCAGTTACTCCATGGAAAAGGGTGCAGCAAGACGAATGAGAGAGAAAATTCCTGAACTAATCAAATTTTCATAGAGGGATTTGAAGCTAGGCTCACAAAATAAGGGGGCAACAAACTCTAGAGAGAAAATTATACGAAAATTTTTATTATTTTTGTATAATATTTTCGTATGAAATATTTTCGTAATATTTAATATTTTTGTATGAATGATACATGATAGCAGTTACTTTTTGTGCACTATGTACTCTTTATCATGACTACACGTTTGGCAGAGGAGGGGCAGATAAGCCAGGTGCGATGGCTTGTGTTCAGAATGGAGCAGCAGAGGCTGAACACAGAGAGGTCTCTGTCAGTTTGCTCTTAAGCAATAAGAAGGTATCATTAGGAAGGAAGCTTTGTACAGACTGACTTGCTAGCTGATTATCAAGAAAATTTAAAAAGGACAGACTTTTGCTTTCATAAAAATGCTGGAAAACAACAGCTATAAGACAACAACTTTCACACAGCAAAAGTAGATCGTTTCCTTATTTTACTGTAACTCAGACTGGATAACAGAGCCATGAATATCTATAGAACTGCCACAGAAGTTTACAGGCAGCACTTATCCAGACAGGGAGCTTACACTTTTAGAGGGAGCAATTAATTAAGGCTATTTTTTTTCCTGTAAGTGCTCTAATTTCCTAGAAGATTGCCTTTACAGCACATGACTTTACCTGGAAGGCTACTGAAAATATGTACATTTTCAAAACTTGTCTTTCTTCACAGCAGAATTTAAGAATATGCTTTGAATATATAGAAAAATAGTCTCATTTAGCATCATTTACAGATAACACGGTCATGTGCTCTTAAACTCATGTTGCATTATCAGTTATTTACTGTGTTCTCCATAACCTACCAAGATTCTGCAATCCTCCTCCATTTTTAACTCATTTGGGAGAAATGCACACACATAAAATTACAAGGCTGAAACAGCATCCTCTTGCAACTATATAGATGCAGTTGACTGTTGTCTTCTAGTGTTAGTCCAAACCTTCTTAACACATAAGTGACTTAACATAAGTGACTGTGGCATTTTAAAAATTTTATTCTGTCTCTCCTTTGAACGTACTTCTTTTTTTAATATGCAGTTAACTGTACGAAAAGGTCTGTATGTCACAGACACTTTTGAGTTTAACCATCAACAAAAGTGCACTAGAGAAAATGGGTAAAAGTTACTAATTCTTCTTCATATCTTATACGCCTGAAATTCTTTTAAGCCTCTTACTTTGTCACAACTATGTTCATTTGTTTGCTTAGGCTTAGGCTTGAGCTTTTCAAACACAAAAATAATTTATATTTTGTTGTGAATGGAATTTTTCCCTAACCTTTCGTATTTCTTATTTATCTCATTCAAAAAAGAGAACAGTAAGGAACTGAATTCCTCAAATTCGCAACAGCTGTGAGTCACTAAACCTCCAAGAGAACCTGTCGAGTCCCATGAGAACTGAGGCCAAATGCATACGGAATAACGATTTCATATGTGGCATTATATTTCCCCTTTCTGAGATGCAATGGACTTAACAAGCCTCCATATTTAATTAATTCTTAATGACACAAACAGTTTTTAGTCTGACAGAAAAAAATTCTGTCAGTTACAAAATTACATCTGTAAGAAAAGAGAAGATGATTACAGGTAGGTCACATGCACAGCCATTAGCTGCATTCATTTCCAGAGCCAGTTTTCTGAACTGAGATCCAATACTATTTGTCACAAAGCCAAATCATAATTCAGGAACATGACTTAACTCACAGGAAACGCAAAGTGATTTGAACTACACTGGCCTTAAAAATTATTATTATTATTTCTTATTATTATTTATTAATTTATTATTATTATTATTAATGTGCATACTTCTTTCCATTAATAAAATCCCACTGAAACCAATGGGATTCTACACAGAACAACATGTCCCACATAGGTGGACTCCAAGACATATGGCATTAAAACAGGTATCTTCAACAGATGGAACCTAAGACCCTGCCTTTTTAAAAATTATTTGCAATTTGAGGCATCTCTTTGAGATCTCTTATAGCATGATGTTCAAGAAAAAGGAAGGGAGATTTTCAGCACTTTGTGAAAATTAACAGTTTCTTAGTAATCTCAGAATGATCAGATGGTCAATATTTCGATAGTTACAATCAAAACCAAAGGCTACACAATTCCACTTTGACACACAATAAATTAATCCAAGCCCTCTTTTTGCCACCAAGGCATAGCACTACCCTATAGATTTATTATGAGAACAGGTCTGCAGTTTCTTGACATTTTGGAAGATTCTGTTTTAATGTCTTTTTTCTTCACATTTTCTTCAGATAAATCTTTTTTAATGAAAATATTCGATATTACAAGCTCACGTGGAACAAGAAATTATATTTTAGAGAAAATATTAACATATTATGCAAAGATATAAAGATTATTTGTTGCTGAGTTAGCGCTGGTAATAAACTAACACATGCAGTATCTCAATCTCATTTGATTTCTAGTTTAAGATTAATTATTTTCCTGGCGGAATGCTACATTCTGGACTGTAGCCCAGCTATGGGTGAGTAATTGTAAATGGTTGGGAGTAATTCTGAAATTAAAATAAAATTGTAGTCTGTTTTCAAAGACTCATAAAATTAGGTCAATGCCAAAGAAAGTGGTTTGCTTTGTTAATAACTTTGATAAAAGAAGATTACAGAGAAAGCCTACTTCTTGCTGGCCTTGAGAGACTCCTAACACCTGCCACAATCATTAGTTTTAGGAGGTGCAGTTTCAAGCTTGGTTAGGACAAGTCCATGAAAATGGAAGCACTGCATAGTACCATAATACATGACAAGTATGAAATACATTTGCATATCTGTAATAACATAAATTCTATTTATTATATTTTCTAGGAAGTAACAGAATTACTGTGAAAATCTGCAGAACCTCTTTGGAGTGTATTTGAGGTGGAATTTACCCTTTAATATGCCCAAATTGTTTCAATCCTACTTTAGATTTATTTTGGATTCTTGAATATTATCTGTTCGATTTTTCTGTATTCCTCTGATGACCACTGTTTACAACAGTTATATGATCCTTGTTGCAAGCAGCTGTATTCAGTTCTCCCCTTATCTGCCCTCTACGTATATTCACAGAAAGGTATCAGAAAAAAATCCTCAGGCCACAAGGCAAATGCTAATTTGCCTGGGAAGATGCTAACCTAATAAGAACACTATTGAAAGGTTGTCTTAAAAATTTTTTTTCCTGCGAATGCTCTAGCATTAGCCAGTTCTGGCGAAGCATGGCCACCTTAGGTAGGTCTAGTGCAATGCTCTGACGGTGTTGCATGGGGGAGCTGTGGGTGGGTTTCTTACAGGCTTGCACCTTTGGCTCATGACTCAGAAAGAGCAATGAGATGTTAGGGTTGGGGCTTTCCCTTCCTTCACCCCTCTGCAACAGAAGAGCTTAAATTCACCAACTGGAACATATTTTCCAGGTCTTATATTTAAATCTCAAAACCTCTCAAATGAGTTCAACAAAGGTACCTCCCTGCATGATGAAGAAACTGATCCCAACTTTAATTCTCTATTTCTGGCATGCAAAAACTTGTCAGATTATGTAAGATTTCTATTTACTGACTAAGGTATGTAATTCATTGCTCAATCCAGTGATCAGCTGTGACTAGAAAGTTAGCGTCTCCTAATTTAGATTAAAGGATATTAATAGAAACATTCTCAGCCTGATCTCAAGTTCAGACCTGTTAAGCATATATTTATTTATTAAAATCCCCCTGGTAATGTAATACATGTTACAGCTGAACAACTCAATGTCTCTTAAAACCATAGTAAATTACTATCTGATCTTTAACATATTAGGAGACTATACTGAAGTGCCCCTCTGAGAAAAGCAAATAACACATTTGAGGAAAGGAAAAAACATTGTAATAAGTGGTAAATCAAACATTTCTCCTTCAGTGACTAATTTCCTCATATGGAGTGGCTAATCACTCAGATGTGGTGTGAATTACTCCTCCTTTGTAGCTTTCAATAACTATTTGCTGGACATCTTAAAATCTCAGTATTTTAAAGAAAGATGAACATTTTTCTCCTTCTATAGGATGCGGAAACTGTCACCGTTTTCAAACTCTACCTTGAAGGCACTCAGTTCTGCTGAGAGTCTCAGCTTGAAATTGTTTTATTTAGCAATGTATTTAAAATTAAACTGTGTCCACTGCGGAAAGGAAGGAAGCGTCTATTGGAACCATCCATCTCTGTGGTCTTCAGCTCCCAAGGGCTGAGACTGGATCCATATTACAAGTGAACATGCATCTAAATTTATGAAAAGCTGTAAATAGAGACTTTCAAAGTTTGAGTTTTTGAAAAGGTAAGCTATCATGTACATGTTTAGTTATCTAAATAAGTGACCTGGTCTTCAGATCAGCTGAGTACCTACAGTCTGGATTAGAATGAACAGGAGACTGCACATAGATGATGCATTTTCTTTAAAAATCAGGTCACGATTTCGTGTACAGAGGCACCTAATTTTGGTTATAATTTTTAATGAGTTTTTTTTTAATACTTTACTATCTATTATCTTCAGATTTTCCTGTCTAAGCACACATCAGTAATAACAATGTGTAATTTATGAAACAACCCAAGAAACAGGCAAATAAACAACATATTTTCTAATATAGATCATATTAGAACCATATTAGTTTCCATAATAAATAATTTTCCACACAGTGTATATCAGAAATAAGAGATCTAAACTAGGCACATCTTTGGGTCTGAATCTGAGAATAACTACTGCACAACCATCAATAAAGTGTCCTCTGCTTCACTGAGACTTTGTCACTGTAAATAATTACACTTCCTGGAACAAACAGAAGATGTAAATGACAAGGTAGGTTTTGATGAGTTTTGAGGCTTTTTTTTTTTCCTCAGATCAACTCCAAGTCTGACTTTAATAAACTTTCAATAAACTTTGAAAAAGGTAACAACACATTCATTTCAATATCAGCAATTCTTGAACAGGAATTACATGACATATAATTATGTTTTTAACAGTGGGATGATTAAACAAGACAGACTGCAATGATGTGTTCATTCATATAATACATAATTCCCAAAAGAAATAGGAAAGATTTCTACACTGACCATAGTCTGTGTTTTCCGGCTCCCAACAATTTGATGGCCAAAAATAGGGTGTCTATAGACAAAACAAAAAAGTAGGGAACTCAAGTTAGACAATGCAAGCATTATACAGTCCTTGGATTGATACTGGTTTTCAGAGTCAATTTACATTTTGGTAGACCTATTATATTGTTACCTTGACAATTTTGAAATAGGCATCAAAACAGAAAATTACTTTTCTATGCTTATTTATTGCACGAATGTCAGAATGGCATTGAAAAAGAAGAACAAAGTGTTCTTTTTATTCTTAGTTAACGGAGCAAAAACCACAAGGTTAGGTAGTGAGGTTGCCTTTTTCATCTTCCCTAGCAACAAACTTCTCACATGTCCTGAAGAATCAGTTTTAGAAGGTGAAAAGACAGAAGATACTTTGGGGTACATTCAGTTCTTGATTTTGGAGAGTTTTCATTAGTGCATATTAGTATTCAATACACTTTCCTAGGAGTTATTTGTTTAAAAACGCCACTAAACACAACCTGTTTTCACAAAGTTATCAAAGTTCTTTTCATTTCTTGAAGTCTATTTTTTTTCCTAATTGTTTACCAATTGTGATTTAAAATGTGATTTTTCTAAAAGAAAGCCAATAAAAGTATCAATAACTAGTTCAATACTATGCTTATTAAAACTGTGCTAAATGTATTGTTAAAATAATTCACTTGACCAAATGAAGAATATAAGACCATATAGGCATTTTTCATACAAATAACTTAATTTTTAAAATGGTAACTTTTTGTTAAAATGTAAAGGATTATAGTATTTTATACATAACACATTCATATATATATATACACACACACTCATACAGAGAATTATATATTATTTGAGCAGTTGAATTTATCTCATTAAATATGTGGACTGGTCTGAGTGGTATTTCAAAACACAGGTGCTTCCTTAGGAAAAAATTCTTCTTTACTGTCTGTTTCTTATTGTTTTTTCTCAAAGATCTCCCAGCTGCAAAAATGGAAACCTCTCTTGCTGCCCACTTCCCTCAAAATTATTTTAATGTTAATCTGGAAACCAACAGGGCTGAAGGGTGACACATTCACACCTACTGTAAGTTTACATATATATTGTGAAAAATCTCTCTCTAGTATAACAATGGCCCATCAACTTTAATAGGAGCAATTTAGAACTTGCTATTTATCAAGCAAAAGCAATGAGTTAAAGGGTAAAAAAGAAACTATCACAAGCTAACTTCACAGACGGAGATGTGTTTCTTGTAAGCTGTTTTGTGCTCTATAATGGAGCAGCAATAAGTCATTTTCCTATGAACTGTTCCTTTGCAGTGCCACTGAAATCAAAGTGACCAGTATAAGCACAAATGGAAAGAAGAGGAACCCCTAAACAATGAATGGCAGCACTCAGTGAATCCTGGAGAAGCAAGAAGCTATAAAAGTAATTTAACAATGTCAATCATATAAAGCATAAAGTCATCATCATTTAAATATACAGTTTTCAAACTCAGGGAGGGACAACAGTCCTTCCTTAGAGACATGAAGTGTATCTCGGGAGAGGCCCAAGAAGAAAAGCACAACTACATAATTTTCCTGCTAACAATAACTTTAACCTCTGTTTATGGGTTCAAGCTGAGCTTCTGGAAAAAGGATGCAGTGAGGGTTACTAAATACATAGAAACCATATCCACTCAGGCAGCTCCTGAGCTGAAACTGGCTGGGGCTCAGATTTTATTTAGAGGGGAGTAGCAGTTATGGTGGAGGATGGCTGGAGAAAGGTGCAGGGGAAGAGCCCTTTCAGAAGTAAAGAGACCGAGATTTTTCCAATGGTGGGTATACTTGCCGCAAATTCCATATTAAAAGTCTTAGTACATACTTAGGATTTCTCTTGACAAATTACATACATTCCCATCCCAGCTGAGACTAAAAAATAAATTCTGTCTCCTGATTTTGAGCAAATCCCAAAATTGCTTTTGGCATTCATTTCACATCAGGCTATGAGGAAATACTATATATTCACGACTATATGTTTATGATGTAAGAAGAGGACTCTGTTGCTTCATGGATAAATTAAAAGCTACCTGTGGCCAGCAAGAATACTGCAAGAAATAGTTCTGAGAGGCTCTCAGAGAGATTATATCAATCAAGGATAAATCTGATATTACTGTTTTCAGTATTTAGTTAAAATAACACATTCAACTTTTACTGGGACTTGCACGTCGGCGGTGGAGAGAGAATGGGCACTAAACAGAATATAGGAAAGGGGGCAGGATTTTCAATGTTGTGAAATGTCACTTTAGCTCACTAGGAGGCAGAGGCTCACTAGGTGGCCAAGGCTTTTCTGAAGGACGAAAAGGTGCATCCCAATGGCAGGACCTGGTTCTAACAGAGGGACTCAGTTCAGCCCAATGCTGAGAAGTGTGAAAATGCACGGAGAACACATTTTCCCTTCCAAAGCTGAACGAAACTTTTGAGGGAACAGATAAAATAGATTTTGTTCCATTAAAGAATACCCTACCAAGACTTTGCAGGTGTGGTACTTGGAGTGAAAGCAACTGCAGGATGAGACTGGTATTCTGCAAAGACGAGCACAGCAGCGTGAGGGCCAGCAGGCTCAGAGAACAGGCGGAGGATGTCTCAGGGAAGTAAACCAAGGGACAAAGAGATGGAAGGGATATGGCAGTTATTGAAAGAGACCGTACGAAACCTCCAAGTACCTTTAGAGAGAAAGTGTAGTGACAGGCCAGTGTAACCACACTGGCAATCTCCAATCAACTAAACATGAAAAAGAGATCATGGAAAAAGCAAAAATTAATGCATATGCTACTGAGGATGAGTCTAAGCCTCCCTGCGCCACCATGCCTCTGGAGATAAAAGCAGAAAAGTTAAAATAGAACATGAGTTTTAATTAGCAAAGCATATGATACGTCATAATAAAAGGTTTCAATAATTTGTTATAAGGTAAGCCAAAAAGAAACTCCAGCAAAAGGCAAACATTACGATATGAGGAAGGGGTTCAAATAACAGTTAGTACAGATAAGTACAGAAGAGTATTAAATGTCTTCCTTGTTTGAGTCTCCAGAAGGAGGGAGACTGTGGTCAGATAAAGGTCTTTTTGCCCAGGGAATGACACACAGGCGGGAGCTCTCCTTGCTGATGCTCTGAACTGAGCAGGCACAAGCTGCCTCTGAACTGCAAGCCGTGACCGTGCCTGTGTGGTGCTCAGATGCATTTAATGGGACCTGCTGAGAAGTACAGCTCATCAGCTGAAGCACTGCAACGTAGCCGGAGCTGGCCTCCAGCCAGCTGGCTCCCAGTGGGAACAAAGTTCAAGTCTGCCTGCAATCAGCTCTGCGAACATGCCCAAAATTAATTTTGACGTGAAGATAAGACTACAGGGCAAAGTACAGGAAGAAAACCAGGAAGAGGAATATTTATATGAGGTCAGACAGTTCAGGTTAGAGGCCTGATGAAATTCAGCACAGAACGCTTAAGGAATTACTGTGTTTTCATGTGGGTAAACTGTGTTTATTTGTAGAAAAAAAAGCCTCACCAAACTACAGAACAACTCCTGGTTCCTCAGCACCGTGAGTTATACGCATGTGTAAATACTATGATGAAATTTTTGCTCTGGTACTTCTCTTTCTCCTCTACCTCTAACTCTCTATAGTATCTAGTATCTAACCAGCAAGAGTTATCAAAAGTATTGGATTATCTGCATGATGTTTAAAGGGGTGCAAGTTACCTGAAGAGCAAGTTATACACAGAAAAAATATTCATTCAAGTAACCTTTTAAACATGGGCAGTTATTTTAAAAAAAATCACATAAGGCAGAGGAGCCTCAGAAGACTACAGCAAGGGGAAGATCTACCTTTTTCAGAAAAGGGGAAAGGATGAAATTTTATGTATTCTAATCTTTCTAGATCTAGTGTCTAGATTGAACAATTGTAATACACTATCCATTTCTGAATCCTGAAAAGCTAAAGGTTACTAAAATTTGGAGTTTTCAAAAACGTATTAGGTCACTGACAATATAAAGCCCCTATTAGATGAGAAATAAACAGTAGATGCTATGTATTTTGACCAAGGCAAAGTCCTACATTACTTTCTTACCAGCAAGTAAAGAATTATGGTATCACCATAAGATAAGTGCTCAAAAGCAGCTACAGCTGCTGATAAAGTTGTATTCAAAGAGTAGATAACTATTCTTCACTTTCAAAGCAGGAAATGGCATTGGTGGGTGCAGAGACAAGGAAAATTCTCCTAAAACCAGGCACAAAAAATAGTGGTAAGGGACAGGATTAAGACTTAAACAGAAAGAAAGTAAAAAAAATCAAGAAAAATCTTTAAGAAAACCTAGACACTGAAAATGAAACATTATAAAAAAATCAGTTTCTGATTAAAGGATATTTGCAATGCTGTGGTTGTATGGGAAAAAAACATCAACAATAAACTTGTGTGTAGTTAAATGACTGATGTTTTCCCAAAGGTGTATTCCACATTTTCTTGCCTAATTGTTTGGTATTAACAGCCACAAAGTTCTGGTCTTAATCTACCTCGCCATGAGTCATGCACATTGGATAAACTGGAATACCCCTTGATAAATTGTAGCAATAAAAGTAAATCTCAAGCAACGTCACTCCTGGCTCAGAAAAGACCCAGGGACAAACCTCATCACAAGGCTCCCATGATAGTACAATTCAGTTATTAGAATGATACATTAAGATTTTGGGGAAACATGTATCAAGGCACCCCGTTCAGGCTGGCCCTTGAGTGTACTGAACAGCCCCTTGCCTGTCTCCATTCTTCAGGGGCATGCTCTGGGTGCATCCCCACCACCCCCAGCTGCAGTCCTCCTCAGCCCCAGTGCCTCATGGGCTCCTACCTGCCCGGAGATTTATTGGCCCAACCTCTGCAATCAGGCAAGTTAACATCGAGCTTGCACAAGGTCTCAGATAGAAATCCCTGGAACCTTTGACTCCAAAAACCTGATTTTCCTACAAACGGAGTCTGAAGTTTACGTTGTCCCTTAGATGTTACAGATCTCAAATAGTTTAATCACATAACACGTGACTATAATGTATGTGCTGAGTTTATATCTTTCCACTTCTGTTTCAAAAGTCTCCACACAATTTCACAGTCCAGACATTTAATAATCCCTTAGAAGAATTTGCTAGAGAGGTTATCCATGAAGACTGAGGGAAGATTTGCCTTGGTCAACAAGGAAAGATTAGGAAGTAAGAAGACTCTGATAAGATCCTTGGTCTCATGGAATGAGGTCAGGAGTGAGAACAGGAGGTGTGTGCAAAGGAGAAAGCTGCCTGCTCTCATCTGATCTATTAAAAAACTCCCACAGCAATGCAAGGAGGCTCTGCTCACATAAATGACCTTCTGTATACATGGACTATGCAAACAAAGCTTAGTTTAACTATTTGTTACAACCCACATATCCCAAGTACATTGCAGAAGAATTATAACGTCCCTTGAAACACACATATTCCTATAGCACAAACATTATACAATCTATGTGCCTTGTTTCATGATCTAGAAACCCTATATAAGTGAAGATTTTCCCCAGGAGAGTTATAGACATGGTATAACGTTGTACCTCAACACTACCATTTTCAAAGAGAAGATCATAGAATCATAGAATCATTTAGATTGGAAAAGACCTTTAAGATCATCAAGTCCAACCATTAACCTAGCACTGCCAAGTCCACCACTAAACCATGTCCCTAATCACCTCGTCCAAACGTCTTTTAAATACCTCCAGGGGTGGTGACTCAACCACTTCCCTGGGCAGCCTGGTCCAATACTTGACAACTCTTTCAGTGAAAAAATTTTTCCTAATATCCAATCTAAACCTCCCCTGGCACAACTTGAGGCCATTTCCTCTTGTCCTATTGCTCGCTACTTGGGAGAAGAGACCAACCCCCACCTCTCTACAACCTCCTTTCAGGTAGTTGTAGAGAGCGGTAAGGTCTCCCCTCAGCCTCCTTTTCTCCAGGCTAAACAACCCCAGTTCCCTCAGCTGCTCCTCATCACACTTGTGCTCCAGACCCTTCACCAGCTTCATTGCCCTTCTTTGGATGCGCTCCAGCACCTCAATGGCTTTCTTGTAGTGAGGGGCCCAAAACTGAACACAGTATTCGAGGTGCGGCCTCACCAGTGCTGAGTACAGGGGGACAATCACTTCCCTAGTCCTGCTGGCCGCACTATTTCTGATACAAGCCAGGATGCTATTGGCCTTCTTGGCCACCTGGGCACACTGCTGGCTCATATTCAGCCAGCTGACCACCAACACCCCCAGGTTCTTTTCTGCTGGGCAGCTTTCCAGCCACTCTTCCCCAAGCCTGTAGCATTGCATGGGGTTGTTGTGGCCCAAGTGCAGGACCTTGCACTTAGCCTTGTTGAATCTCATACAATTGGCCCCAGCCCATTGATCCAGCCTGTCCAGATCCCTCTGTAGAGCCTTCCTACCCTCAAGCAGATCAACACTCCCACCCAACTTGGTGTCATCTGCAAACTTACTGAGGGTGCACTCCATCCCCTTGTCCAGATCATTGATAAAGATATTATGAAATATCCTTAAGAGATTTATCTTTAAAAAATATCTTTAAGAGATTTAATCTTAAAGAGAGTATGAAATATCAAGGGTTTTTGTGAAACGTAGAAAATCTGAAGGAATTATCACACTTAAGCATTTTACTTTTCCTCAGAAGGAAATGTGAAGCAGTTCGTCATGAACAAGTATTAAACAGGGAACATTTGTCATTTTGCCATGACATCCCACTTATAGCCGGAAGGAAGGTGGGTGGTAAAATGGTTTGGGGAAAGTCAAGTACTGTTTATCAGCCCAGGCAGAAATAATGCTGCCAGTTTTTATCAGTACACTTTTAAGACACTTTGTTTAATTGTATCTGTAATTTGAATAAGCAGACAGTACAAGTCAGCAGCTAGAGAAATAACGCTTACCTAGCACTGCACATGCGATCGTAGAGCCATTTAAGCATTCAGAACAAAACAGGCTGTTACAAGGATCTTCATGCCATTGACAGAAAACTGGTTTTGCACACACAAACGCATACAGGTTCTC
This sequence comes from Ciconia boyciana, assembly GCF_034638445.1. Taxonomy (NCBI): domain Eukaryota; kingdom Metazoa; phylum Chordata; class Aves; order Ciconiiformes; family Ciconiidae; genus Ciconia; species Ciconia boyciana. The sequence goes on from NC_132936.1 coordinate 87,315,187, forward strand.
TTGCATTATAGACTAATATCATTAGGTAAACCTAACTACAGAAATCCATAACCCTCCTGTTAATAAAGTCATATGAAACAAAATCCTGGAATATAGCACATATTCCTCACTAATCAAATTGGCAACAGTGGCTGCTATGCATCATGAGCAATCCTGTGATAAAACAAATAGATCTGCTTTGGCCCTACCATAAAATGAATCAATAACAATATCTGAGCTAATGAAAGAGCCACTTGTAAAAATCAGTGTTGCCCATCAGCTTTTATAAAACATGATTAATTTCTATGCATTAAACTGTATTACTGAGGAGGGAAATCATTAAGCATCTTTCAGCTACCCCTTGTTGATAGTAATAAGAAAAGAATTGTTGTTTCTGAAGCCGCTCCACTCCATGAAATCTTTTAAAATCTAATTATTGGGATGGGAGAGAAATATTCAAATCACTCACAAACTTTCCTTTGCATATTACTGCTATTCTTCTCACAGGCACCAGGGAGTCTTTATAAACAGCAGAAATCAAGTCTTTGCTAAAAAATAGTTATACACAATCTCAAATGCCTTGCATGATGGATGGCAGAACTCACGGGCATTCAGTTTTACATTCACTGCAGTTGACTCAAATGATCTCCTGGTAAAGGAAAAGGGTAAGATCGCTGGTCTAGCACTGTCAAGCCCATAGAGGAAGGATGCCAGGAAGTAGTGCTCCACAGTTAGCTCAGAATTATTGAAAAAGAGGTTGAGGAAGGTGGAAAAAATAAAGATTTTGGCTCTGTGACTCCTCTTTTCTAACCTGGAAAGGGGATGAGCATGGAAAGCAGCGGGGGGGAAAGCGTCTGAGTAGGGAGTTAAAAAAGAAAAAAGGGCATTGACAGGGCAGTCAGAAAGACACATGGATTTGAAATTATTTTTTCCTCTTTGAAACCTAAACAGAACCTGTATATGCTGAGCCTGAGCTGAAGAGACAATAAATTAGTCCTTGCACCTGCAATTGCCGAGAAAATCTGCCAAATGCTGGATAAGACAACCTGCTTCTTTTTTATTTCTAAAATCTGGCTTCCAATAAAATCCTTCCCTCAAGGCATAGTAGATGATCCAGCGAGGCTGTGGAGAGTGGCTGGAGAGCTGTGATGTTCAGCCACAGCCTCAGTATTCAGAATGGCCAGAGGCTGGCCCAGGACTGAGCCAAGAGGTAGCTAGTTGAACAGGGCTGACGCAAAGAGATGCGGGAAGCAATATAATTCCACCTGAGACACAAGGATCCACAACACCTCATGCCTACACTATTTTGCAGCAAAGATATTCCAAGATCCTGCTATATAATTTTAACCCCAATTTAGGCATGGGAAAACAAGGCCAGAGAGGTTAAATGCGTTTGTCAAGAAAGTGATTCCAGTGGTAGAACAGGAGAAGACATCACAGGTGACATCTCCATCTTGCCAAAATCCATGAGTTTTGCTGCTATCTTCACCAGACTCATGCTTTCACAAGAAACTGTTCCCATTTTCACACTTTTTCTCAGCTATTTATGCCTTCCATCTTAAAAGTTACAAACCAATAGCAGAACCTAAACGTCATCTCTGAAAAGTAATTTACGTTAAATCACAAATTAATCTCATCAAAAAATGGGAGTGTGATTATCACTAGCCTCAAGTATCCTAGGAGTTTGTTTAAAGACAAAAAATATTAGGAAACATTATTTTTTGCTATGAACATTGAGACACTTAGTATGCATGTGGAACTCATAGAAGAAATCAACAGATCTTTCCCTGGGAGACTATTACAGAAGTTTACCAGCTGAGAGGGCAAGTCAGGCATTCCTCACCAGGACGGACATATTGTCACCTATGTGGATACGGATGAAAGGTCTCAGTGAGTAATCCCTGGCCCCAGGAAGATCTGCTTTCTAAGGTGCACCTTGCTTTTCTTATTTGGGCCCCTCATAACTATTTGCTCTCAGGTAGAGGAGGGTGGTTAGCAGGTATTCAGCTCCTTCTTTGGTCCCAGGTTTGAATTACCAGGAAAAGTCAATGCGGCTGTTCAGGATGGTTCAGAAAGTATCACTATCCCTGAATTTTCTGCTTTGCCTTGTTGAGACTAATAAGAAATTTCCTCTCTGAGGAAGGCAATTAATATATAGATCCATCCCCTTTGAATTAAATTGTTATTGCAGAAACTAAGCTAATTACACCTGAGTAGGTCAAAGAATGATCCGGAATGATTTTTTTTATTTCTAAGGCCACATTATTTAAAAAAGCACATATAACTGATTTTACAGCCCTCCTGATGGCAAGAGTAATAACTGAAAAAGTATAATTTTGCCTGTAAAAGGGCATTTGCACAAATGAAGCACAATCTCCACTGCTTTTAGCTATTTCTATACAACAGAAGGTTGTTTAAAACAAACTGGAAGTAATTTTACTGTCAGGAGGGAATGCGTCACCCTTTGGAAAACAAAAAATGAAGTGCATGGAGAACGTTATTGTAGCTAGCCTGTTTCTGTAGGTCAGGTCTTTGTATTGCAGATGGAGATTTCTCTGCAGGGATGGCTTCTGAACTTTTCAGTGCTGGCAGGTGCACAGTTTTCTTTCTATTAAAATATCCAGAAATTTGTGAATCCTGTCCAATACGCAGGGGGTCCTAGTTCCAAAGCACCTAAACAACTATTCTAGTGCAAAATTCACACATTTGCAGTCAAACTTTCCTCCCCATTGAGTATGTTGTCTTCATCTTCCAATTTAACAGCTTCAGTAACAGATTTTATATTAGTCTTATTTTGGTGGGGAATGTGGAATTGTAATGACATAACTTTTGCTGTTACAACTCCAGTTAACAGTATGACACCACTATGAGTTTTTTCTCATGCTATACATTAACAGCTGAAATTGCATTGTTTTAACATTGGTAGCATAGGAATAGCAATGCAAAAGGTACCACAGAGCAGCAACCCACCAAAATACTGCAGATATATACTGAGCAACACTTGAGGAAATTATCTTATTTCATATGCATATGTCAAATAGGTGCCAAATCCTTAACTTATGTAAATCAACTGATATAATTTTACAGTCTAACCCTCACTGAAGCTTCATGTCCAAACATGTAGGCTGTAGACCTCTCTGAGGAAAGCCCGTGGCAGGGTAGCTGCAGTACTCTTGTTCACAGTGCAGCTAATTCAAATCTATACTTTCCTTCGGTTGAATTATCATGCTAGCAGAGGTGCTCATTTTCCATGTTTGAGATAGAAGCAGTCCAGCAGCTGTGCAGAATTCAATGACCAGCACTCCTATAAATAAGTCCTATTCTCTGCAAAACGAAGTCCTCAAAAATTTTGTCCTTCTGGCCACTGCTTATGCAGAGACAAGCCAAGAACTGGAGCCTCAACCACTCCATGATTTCTTTTCACTTTTCACTTACTTACCTCATAACCACATCAGTGCCTTTCTCTCAGCAGTAAGCCCCTTCACCCATGTGCCATCCCTCTCTTCTTTATACTGAACACTGAGGAGGATGAAGCACCATGAGAAGGAAAACTTTTCCTTCAAATCCTCTCTCCAGGATCAAAGGTAACTGTGGATCTGGGAGAGGAGGCTTGGAGTGACTGCTCTTTGTATTACCCATGTACACATGTAACACTCTCCTGCTGAAGGACAGGTTTTTTGCACTGTATGACCCACAGGATCTACATATGAAAATATGATAATATTGTATGCATGTATGCAATAATCATTCCCTTTCTTGCCAGACTGTGCTGTACATATTTAATTATATTCACTCTAGGATTTCATTTTAGACCAAGTATTATGAACCTTTCTCTTCCCTTATGTGGGTCTATAGAACTCAAGCCAAAATATTGATGAAAGTATTGTACAGCAATTAATCTAATATAATGTTTGAGACTATGATTGGTCTCCAATGTATCACAGTTTTCTTCTGCATTTTAAAGACCACAATCTCAGTTTTATTTTATTCTTGATGGCTTTTTATTTAAACAATATTTAAGACAAAGCTTAGCCTTAAATATCTTGAAGACAATAGATTTTGTTCTACCAGATATTATTTTTCTGTAAGTATTTAACACAGTTAGAACTAACATAGCAGGATTACCAAACTATGGTATTCATATAATCAATTTCGTAGTGATAATCATCATATAATTTCAAAGCAAGAAATATCTAGGGAAGATCTTGGAGCAGCTGTTGGTGATACCTACCAGGAAGACCACCTAATAGGAAGAGCAATACAGAACACAACCACCATTGTCAAAGGTGGCACATGGCAAGCAAAGTTGATTCCTTCTCTAGAAAACATAATCAGACACTGTGCAATCATTTGTTTCAAGTCATAGGTGGTACTGCTCTGCAAACTTCTAGCTTGCTATGTATTATTAGAAAAGCAACATTCCTGCTCCCCAAACCCTTAGTTTGAAATCTAATATAATAAAATACAACTATGTAGGCATCTGAATAATATACATGTAGGTATAGGTATACATATACATACATATACATCCTTCCAGCTTGTTCTGAAGCATCTGCATGTTTGTTGTATGCAATGGGACTGACAGATCAATGTAGAAATGTGTCTGCACTTGTTTGAAGAATACACACTACTTCAATACTACGTTGTTATCAGTCAGGAAATCCTCACATAAATATTACCCTCCATTTTTAATCAGATTTCTGCTATAGGTTTAATAAGTAAAATAATTCCCCCTTTCCAAATTAAGACTATGTTAGGAATAAGAGTCAATAAGATAATTTCATTTCTTTCACTATATTTCCCAAATACTAGATTAATTTATTTCATGAGACATACTTCCACACTTAGCATTATCACACTTTTTCCAGGGATCAAAATGATCACTATCATCTTAACACTTTGCTGACTTAATTTCTAAGTAAAATCCTTCTACTGTTTTTTACTTTAAGGGGAATTGCCACCATTTACTAGGTTACATAAGAGGTTACATAAGTATGGTTAAAATTTGCTATGAACTTTTGTGTAAGGCCTTTAATATGAGCCTGCATTTGTGCAAGTCACGAACATTTTGAAAACACTTACCTGGAACCGATAAAAGGTGCCATCATCCTTTAGTGTTAGAACATGGTCTGAGATTGGAAAGAAATAGCCATGTGCTGCCATCAGTGTTCCCAAATGTAGAGCTTCCACTGTTTGAAGAACAAAAGAAAGATAAATTTAAAAATTAAATAACATCTTTTCAGCAATTTAGTTTCCTTGTTCAGATTTACCTTATCTCCTGCAGATAACCACTTGACTCTCAGTCAAGGTCCTGCCATCCTGAAAGTGCTGTCTTTTTCTATGTAACATAATGATGCAACCAAAAAACCTCCCTTACTCTCCTTAACAAATGGCTATTAGATGTCCCATTTATAGCCTCAGTTCCACTACTTACATCAGCATTAGCAGGTAGCTACCGCAATGTTCACTCACTCGTTTTGAAGCTGAAAACAGCTATCATTTTTACCCTGATAGTGCAGCCTGCTTTTCCTCTTCAAAACAGTTTCAGATTACATGATTTTAAAATAGTTGATTCCAATTGCATGATATCTTCCTCACTAGCTTTATCAGAACTACAGTAAAGGATACAGATTTCCTTAAAAGTTTCTCATTACTGGGAAAATAACAAAGGATCACTGAATCAGAGAATGGTTGAGGTTGGAAGGGACCTCTGGTGGTCATCTGATCAAACCCCCATGCTCAAGCAGGGACACCTAGACCCAGTTGCCCAGGACCATGTCTAGATGGCTTTTGAAAATCTCCAAGGAGGGAGACTCCACAGCCTCTCTGGGCAACCTGTGCCAGTGTTTGATCACTCTCACAGCAAAAAAGTGTTTCCCGTTGTTCAGAGGGAACCTACTGTGTTTCAGTTTGTGCCCATTGCCTCTGGTCCTGTCACTGGGCACGACAGAAAAGAGCCTGGCTCCATCTTCTTTACACCCTCCCACCATTTATACACATAGATGAGCTTCCACCTGAGCCTTCTCCAGACTGAACACCATCTTTTCTTATAGGAGAGATGCTCCAGGCCCTTAACCATCTTTGTGACCCTCTGTTGGACTCTCTCTAGTGTGTGCATGTCTCTCTTGTAATGAGGAGTCCAGAACTGGACACACAGAGGATGAATTCAATTAACTTTAATGAACAAAACCATAATACGTAACAGTCAGGTTTATACATGCTCTTGTATTTTCAGTGAATCACTGTCCAGTATCAGTCCCTAAAGTCTCTTACTCAGTATTGTCATTATTTGGCTGATAAGAACACAGTGTTGTAGGAAGAGAACAGCATTAGTTACAGTCCTGCTCTTGTTGCAGTATTTAAGTCCTACTGTTTCTTTACCATATTTCTTTACCAACCTTGTAACAACTCCAGTACATATCCCTAAAATAGCTGCACAGCAATTTCTGCTATACCATTAAAAATTTCCTAGCATAACCTGCTAATATCAGTCCACAACCACTGAAGTATCCTAATTTTAAAAGATGAGCCCTGGAAAGCAGCACAAGGGTTTCTGAGCTACCAGTTACAGGCCACCAGTTACAGGAGCTGGTGCTGGAGAGGACAACACTGCTGCAGGACAACATCAGGGATGAGAAAAGGAAAAAGATCAATAAAAAGGCCATATTGGACACTTAGGGAGTAAGGGGAAGGTGGGAAAGGGAAGGAAGAAAAAGTCAAGGAGAAGAAAGACAGAAATAGTGAGATCTGCCTAAAAAATGAGGGATCTTTGATCTAAAATATGAATTCAGCATGAATCCAGAAAGTATGCAGAATCAGTAAGGATTAATATTTGCACTATGGAAAACATGTTAAACCACAACATACACAAATTCATATTCATCCTCTAAAAAGAGCTCATTTGTTCTATTGCCTGTAATTTGGCTTTCACAAATGGCAAGCATAAATGTTGCAGCACGGATCTGTCTTGTCCTTCCTCTTTAAAACATCACTGTGGCATCTGACCAGCAGTCACAGCATCATCATGCAGAAAGAAATGCGAGTCCTGATATCTGTGTGCTTGCTAACAAACACAGAAAGAGGGATTCACTTATGCTTCACACATTATTATTTTGGATATGAGAAGGAAACACAGGCTTATTTATTTCCCCATACTTCACCAGCATTCCAGAAAATTCCCTGTTTCACCCTTTTGCTCACCTGGAGACATTCACTGGTGTAGGAGATACAGGAGGTGTAGTGGGACATTTTTAAGCTAACCCAAAGTCAGCAAGCATGTGAAAGAAGCAAGAAAGGGGATCTGGGCAGTACTTAACTGGAGAGCACATAACCCTACCAGGGTTTATTTGATACCCAATAGTCCTTGTGATCTCTGTGTTTAGCAAACTGGTTCCTGCCCCTCCATCAGAGCCATTATCTAAGAAAATACAACACACCCTCTCCAGCAGGGAGCTCTCTGGCCTGCTATAAAATGCCACAATCCTGTTAACAAGTCTTCTCCCAGTCGCAAGCCTACAAGAAATCTCTCTAACAGGAGAAAGGTAGTTGCTTCGCTCCTTGTGCTTGACATATCTGTAAATCCCCATAATTATCCTAATTAATGTAAGTCCCTATATTGTTGTTATTCATTTATTTCAAGACACTAAATTCTATTATCCCTTGGATCAGAAATTTTGAGTCAACGCTTTCTGTAGTGAGCCCGTTGCTGAGGTTCTTTTCATTTTAGTTCACTTCGTCTACCTTTCAATTTTATTAAGCTTTTCTTTGTTCTTCACACTGCAACTTATTGCCAATTCCAAAAACTTTATTTTTGCAGGTATTATGTATCTTTGTGGAATGAGAGAAAAACAAAGGGAGAAATGTGCTGACATTTTTTAGAGAAAGGATTTCTTAGATAAGGGTGACAGGGCTTGCCAGGGAGCTCTGACACAGATGAGAGCACATTCTCTTCAGATCTAGCAGAAACTAAATAGGCTCCAGATTTGTTTCATGTTCTTCCTGGATTCTGAATTGTAATATTTTTCAAGAGCACAAGGAGCTCACATTATTGCCTGTTACCCAGCAATCTTTAGACCACATCTGGACTACTATGTCCAGTTGGGAATAATATGTCCACTCCAATACAAGAAAGACATCAACAAACTTGAGTGAGTCCAGTGGAGGGTCACCAAGATGTTTGGAACTGGAGAACGCACCCCATAAGGAGAGGCTGGGGGAGCTGGGCTTGCTTGGACTGAAAAAGAGAAGGTTTTGGGGTGCCTAGCAGCACCCTTCCAATGCCTAAAAGGTGATTACCAAATGAGGGAGACAAGAGCTTCATGGAGTTGCATGGCAATTAAAAAAAAAAAAAAAGAGACAATGGCAATAAACTAAACCAGGGATGGTTCTGACTTCAGCCAAGCAGCAGAAAAGGCTGCCCAGAGAGGCTCTGCAGTCTGCATCCTTGAAGGGTTTCAAGACCTGAATGGGTAAAGTCCTGGGCAACATGTTTGACCTTACAGTTGACCTTGCTTTGAGCAAGGAGTTGGACTAGAGTCCTCCTGAGGTCCGTCTCAACCTGAATTATATTACAACTCTGTGATGACTCTAGGTGGGTCAAGCGGAAGTGGAACAAGGAGCAGAAAAAAGGGATGGAGACAACTGGAGAAGAAATTATTTGAAAGACCCTGCCAGAGCAACCTATACTCCTGGCAAGGTTGGTTACAGTAGGAGTAAGAGTTTCTATTTCTCTCACTGGCCACTGAGTCATATACACAAGTATATAGTCAGTACTAGTTCTCTATGTAAAAAATGGGAAGAGCAACCTGGCCTTCTCCAGGAGCCAGTCAAGGTTATTTAAGATCTGAATCATTCCCAATAGGAGCCTATATGTCTTCTTCAGTTATGTATGGAGACTAAGGTGGTCTTACTCTCACCTCAGGCAATCTCATCCAGCTAAGATGAATCTACATGAATGCAATGTTAAGGTATCTCTCTGTCCTTTTAGCCATTAGGAGTTAATAGGGCCATATAAACTTGTCACATCTCTTCTCTTTTCCTTCAGCTAATAGACAATTACTTTTCATTTTTTATGGCTATCAATCCAGCAACTTATTCCAGCATTGCATAAATATAAATGCACAAATATACCTTTTTAATATCAACCTAAGATCCACTGTAGTTCGTACTTGGGAATGTAAGCAGTATCTGCTTTATTAAAAGAAAAAAAAAAGAAAAGGAAAAAAAACCCATGCATGGTATAAGAATAAAGACATTCACTTGAAAGTCTAAAATCTTCTCCATTGGTATCATCTGACAATGGGGCAACTGCATAACCAAAGCATTATCAATAACCTTTGCACAGAGACTGAATAACCTATAAATCAAATATGGCTCAAACAGGTGAACAACGTCCACAAAATTGTAACCAGTGAATGACGTCCACAAAAATGTAACCCTGCCTCACACCAGACTGGCAGGGGACTAACACTGCTGTTCTCTGCACAGCAGTAGTAGAACTTCTGCACAGAAAGAAAACTCAGCTGTCAGGAGATTTCTAATCTCCAAGCAAGAAGTTGTCCAGTGTATTACAGACACAACAAAGGCAATGCTTTGATATACATCTCAACTTGCTAAAATCAGACTGAAAAATAAATACTGTAAGAAGCCAATGAAGCAGAACAGTAGGATTTAGGAAACAAAACCATGAGCTTGAAAAGGAAAATGTAGCCAGCAGCAGACTAGTCCTACATGCTTAAATGCCTAGAAGTTCAATTCAGACAGCTTCTGCATCCCCCAGCTATTCCTGCATGTGAAGTTAGGGGATTTTCACTTAAAGAAGCATGTTTGATCTGGAAGAATGGCAGATAGAGATTAGGAACATCAAAAACTTCTATGAAGTGCATTAGTTAAGAAGAAAAAAGAAGCCTGAAAAAATACTTTTAAGTATAAAGGTTCCCAGCTAGAAAGAGTAACTTTTATATGTATTCAGAACACAAATTCAAAATATCGGAGGAACATAGACTAAAAGCAAGAAAATACTGGGGTTTTAGATGGCAAGTGTACACAGACGTACACAGAAATGTGATATCTACACAACTATTATTTCCCAATCTTCAGCCACTGTGTGTAAGAATATGCAATGTAAACTACATTCCCAGTTACACCCAGACAGCCTCACTGAGAAGGCATAATTAAAATACCAGTCAACTGCTACACAATGAATAAAAACCGCAGCCAGAGACATCCCGCAAAAAATCTGAAGGAGACAAAGCTCATGGAGGTGTAACTGGTAGAATAGAGTAGACTTCAGCTTCTTCTGTTCTTGACTGCTTGTTTTGGAGACATCAATTATCTGAACCGAGGTTCCAGGTATACTTCCTAGCAGTGATACTACTGAAAAGTGGAACAGTGTATTCAAGAAACAAATTTACCCAAACCACTGTTTTAATTTTTCATAGCTAAAAAAAGACAGTGTTCTAAAGGAAAAGAAATGCCTCAGATGAAAGACAGAAATACATCTTTATGAGCCTGTTGCATTTCCACAGGATATGAAGTATTTTATATAAATTCAAAATGTTGCTGTGGGTGTAGTTTTGATTCTTAATGTGTATGCTATTGCTGGGCTAAAAGCTCAAAAAAGGCTTAAAATTCCATGGTTCACTCTGCTGTTGAACTTTATTTAGCTGAGTGGGTGAAGTGAACAACACATGTCTATAGATTGATTAGCAATCATTTTTGTGGAAAATAATATTGCCCAGCCATCTGCTGTGCCATTACAAGGAGAGTGATCTTGATGGATTAAATGCTAGTCACTTTTAATATACTTTGCTATACAAAAGAGTCAGACATTTTCAGTGCTTTGGGACAATGCAAACCTGATGAAATCTAAAGAATGAAAAATATACCCTGGTTGTTGAGTTTTCATTTTATTTTCTTTTTAAACATAGTGAAGTGTTCTCCTTACTGTAATAACTATTGTATGGATTGATGATAGTTCGTTCATCTGAAATTGCAGGGTATGGTAATATCAGTGGAACAAGTTGTTTCTTATGATAACATCCACAGGAGGGGATTAAAAAGGATGGACGTTCCTTGGTTTTCTTTGGAATAAACATGTTTCTGTGCTTTGAAAGCCCTTAAAGGATATGTTTTCAGTGGTTAGTGTGGATTCCACCTTTCCTTATGCATCTCAGGGCTTCAGGTGATGTGGTCTCTATATTTATGTTTACTCTGAAGTCCATAAAACACTTTATAATATTATACCATTATAATTACAGTCTCACAACATCTGAAGTGGCTTGCAGTAATCACTGAGGAAAGGAAAACGGGGTGTTTCCCAATTCTGTTCCACTTTAAAATGGTGTTTTTCAGAGTCTGTGTTCTTTTGTGCAGCTCAGTCCTGGAGAAAGATTTCCTACAAGGAACATGGCTTGGGGCATTTTGTGTCCTTAAGGTTGCTATATGATGTAAGTGACAGTGAAAAACCCAAACTTGCAAGTTTTTCATATACTTTTTGATACAAAAATGTCAAACAAATGAAAGCTTCCCTTTCCATCAAACAATAAAGTGTTTGTTATTCTGAGTTATTTGTCTAATCTAAAATCCACCACAGTACTGAAGTGCATTGCTAAGCCACATGGCTGCCTGGAAAAAGAATTAATGAGTCAGAACTTCACAAGCACACATTCATTTTAAGTCTCGAATGCCAAGACATTATCACTTACTCTCACCTCACTCCTGCTGTCATTTCATTGCCAGTGTGAACACAAGCTGCAAAAGATTAACTTTAAGTAATAAAATACAACCTGCTTCTCATGCTCACACAAAGCGTAGGATAGACTCACTCTCTGGGCCTGACTGTGGCATTTAAAGAGGGGAAAATAAAACAGCTAGAAAAATTCTTGAACACCCACATCACTATAAACTTCTCTCTTTTGTCCCATCTGAAGGATCGAATTTGCAAAGGGAGCAGCACTCAGTGAGAGTCATTTCAGGGAGGGCAAAAGAGTCGGTGAAGGAAGAGGCACTATTTACCCACAGTTAAAATGAGATTCATGCTTGACTCCAAGACACCCATCACAAACCAAGTTATCTGTCACCACAGCAGCTTACCTAAATAGGTAGGATTTTGCTTGTGCTGTGTGCTAGACAGTGGCTGCTGATGCCATCAGCAGGCCAGAGGCATCGGTAGGAACATCACTAAGCAGGTAAGGGGGAAAACCTATCAGAGATGTGCCATGAATCCTCATCTGCCCAAGGAATGGTAACATCCACCCTTACAGTCTGAGCTGATCTATAACATAGGGTGTCACTTATATCTCAAGTCTAGAGACAATGATGTATACCTGAAACATCGACTACTTTGTTCACAAAAACGTCCAGCAAACTGGGGGGAGACTACCAGTCTTGCCTTATGTGCTCACAGGATGTGGGTGAATTGGGACTGACCTAAATGTCTGACATAACCCTGGAAAGATTTTATCCAGACAAGATCAACAGAAGTCATGCCACCGTGAAAGACTGAATGAAAGGGGAAGCTGACCTACAGTTTCCTGAAAGAAAAAAAAAAACAACAAAGCAAAAGACCTTTCTTCACTCACAGGAGAAGAAAAAAAAAGAAAAAAAAAAGAAAAAAAAAAAGGAAGAAAGAAAGGAGTTATCAAATGGGAGTAAAAAAGAAGTTAGTCCTTGAAAGAGAAGTTGTACCTCACTGCTAGCAATACACAAACCCTCCTTTTGAAAACTTTTAAAGTATTGTCTGTTAAAATTTTTATGTGATTGTTTCCCACTGGATTTCAGCTGACTGACACACTAACTGTTGCTACCTCCTACAGGCAGACCCTTGAGACCTCAAAATTTAATGACTTGAGGTGAGAACCATAGCTTTTGTGATGACAAAAAAAAAAAAAAAAGGAGTTGCAACTTGAGGTCTCATGAGGCAGACAAATGGTGAGTGAGATGCTGGCATTGAGCAGTGCTATAACTTCACCTCTGAAATATTTGTTTGGTGTGTTTGTTTGGCATACTGGAAATGTGCAGCTGCACAGGGTGGAAGAAATCCATCCAAGCTGCAAGCATCGGGTAGACTTAACTACCAGGGAAAAAAGGCCACGGCACAATTTGGTCACTAGATAACCAGTTCATTCAGCACATGGTGATGAAAAGTGGCCTGAATGTGTTTAAAATTGCCTTTAGTCTCCCTGTCATCTCTCTCCTCAATTTTTTAAAGTACCTACCAATATCACACCAGCACTCAGGCCTTCCAGTGGTGGAATTCAGCTCTGTACCCACCAACCCAAGTCAGCATTTATAAAACAATTCTTCTAATTTCACTATTACTACTCTTGAATTTTTCTATTTTCAATTTTGCAGAAATCACAGGCTTTTTGCTATTTTATTACTGATATCTCTTGTCTCTTTAAATTGAAATGATAGAAGGATGAAATCCAGACTCTTCTGAAGTATAGGTTTCCTGTTTTTCCCACTGGAACTTCCTCTGAAACTGCAACTTTTTAGTTTGAGCTTTGATTCCCATGCTTCTTCAGGGCAAAATACAGAAAATCAAAACCTGTGTGTCTTGTTTTCCCTAATGACAGTCTGAACTTGTCTTCATAAGATATTTCCTAACACTTCATTTATTCCCTCCTCCAGTATGAAACTCTGTGCTAATATATAAAATCATATGTGCACCCTTTTGAGCAAACCTGCTAAAGACAAAATAAAAATATATTTACAAAAAAAACCATTACTGCTAATACCATACTTTTGAAAATTCTCTCAGATGAAATCTTGTTCCACAATTTCAAGCATCCGTAGAAGAACCACAATATTGGACATAGACTAATTCTACTCAGTAGTAGAATTATTATGCTGTTATTTCAGGTTGTCTTATATACCACTTGTCAGTTGCTGCTATACACCAGATCTTCCTACTTTCTTCTCCTCCAGTGGCTGGGTCTGCAGGTGTGTGATCAAATTGTTTGGCTGCAAACGTTCGGTGGGGAACTACGTGATACATTCTCCATGACACATGACACCCAAGAATTTGTGCAAGTGAGTGTCAGCCAGGAAATGTACTTTACATCATGGTTCCCTCAGACATGGTGCCCTGTATGATGGCATGCTTCCCTGGATGCAGTTCAGTGTCACTGCTTCTCCCTTTCTTTGTCACACTCAAGGCAAGGCACAGCTAGCCACCTGCTGACTCCTCTCTCAGTCATCTGTGTTTGGACATCACAGGCACAGGAGCAGTTACAACAGTACACTCCAAGCATATGATCAACAGGCACTGCCACAGCCACGTATATGTCTGCGGTGGGGTTTCAAAGGAGGAGACCCGTGTTTAAGGCTTGGCAGATCCAAGCCATGTGAATAACCGGTGTGGTTGATGTACCACTTGGATTTGTGGCCAGCAAATAGCGAGCGTGGGCACAGGCTTTTTCATTGCACAAAATATTTGTTCCTGAAGGAACTACAGAAGATAATATTGTTGAATCAGAGGGATGTCAGCTAATGTGGAGTTTCTGAAGTTGGGTGAGGGTAAGCAACAGGTAGCACTAAACTCTTGCTATGATTACTGCTAGTTAAGATGAATCATGACAATTTTAGTCTCTAAGTCTGTTTTGATATCAATTGCTACTACATGAACCATTAATTTTGTATCATTGTCATGCATTGCTATCATAATCACAGAACACCCACTTATGACCAGGCAGTTCAGGTAATACAAAGAACATGCAGCAGCAGCTAGAAAAATAACTGCCTCTTTCACTGCGCTCAATACAGTAAAGAAGAATACAATCCTCTTTATAACAATTTTCATACCTCCAGCAAATTGAGAGCATAAAATGCTGAAAATAATGTATTTCTTTCAATGGGAATAATGCTGTGCTTTTGAAGTCCAGCAGGAGTTAAAAGCTTTATAAGTAAATTGGTGTCATTGAGACACACATCAGCAAAAAACACCATCAAAACTCAGGCAAGGTAACAACAAAGAGTGTGGAGGTAGCTTTCCAGAGAATAACATAGGGATGCGATTCCCCATGTGATCAGGTACAGTTGTCTAGGATGCATATATACAAAAAAACCAAGGCAGTTATTACAAACAGGATCACTTTTAGAGAGTTCTCTTCATCCATTATTTATAATTAATTTCTTTGACTGGCAAGTAAAATATATTTCACTGTGCACATCACAATGAAGGATGAGAGAGTAAACTTTCCAGATGTTGCAAAACTCAGTTTTATGCCATCATGTGTCCCTATTGTCATAACCCCCCTCCCCCAGTGCTGACTTCTCCCCATTGCACAGGATTTACACACGTAATTGTAGAGAACTGTCAGTTTAGCCAGATAAACTCTGCTATTAAAAATACAGAAATACTGACAGATACTAACTAGCAAAAATAGCTCACTGAAAACCCTTTCATAAGGGCTTTTTTTTCCACAGAAAGAGAAGAGGTCTCAGTGAATGACCTATTTTTTCTCTAGTGGCAGAATCTAAATGTAGAAGGAAGAGTTAGCACTGATGACAACAGCAGCAGCAAAAACTAACAAAGGCTTTAAAATAAATTGATAAAATGAACAAAAGCGTCTAGCTGGGTCAACATAATGGTCACTCTGTGTTTTAAGGCAAGTCAAATATTAAATTGCTGAACTGTTAGCCGTAGTGTGCACTTTATCATTTAAATCACTCTCAGTACTAAAGGGAAAAAAGCTGGAAAATGTGTCCTCAGGTTTTAGAAAGACACCCAGGGGAAATCTGGGAAAAAAAGATTAATACAACAGATGCCCATACAGATAACATGATAGGAACTATAATAAAGGGTAGAATGAATGAAAATAAAGATAAATGTGACAGAAAAGGAAGACTCAGCACTACTTTTGTTGGTGGATGCAATGTCTCACAACTCTGTGAGTGTTCCTATGTGGAATTAGTGAACATATAAGGTCACGAACATCTGGTTAACATTATCTTGGATTTCCAGGGGGCTCTTAGCATGATTCCTCCAAATGTTTTCTAATGGAATTAAGCGGATCTGGGATAGAAAGCAATGGAAAAAGCAATAGGTAGAAAGATGGGAATAAAGGTCAGGCACAATAGAACAGTTATCACACTGAAAGGGGGCAATCACTGTAGCTGTGTTTAGTAGGTACTGAACTGTTCAGTATCATCCTAAATTATCTACAGAAGGGTGTGACTGATGATATAACAAAATTTGCTGAAAGTACATCATTACTGAGGTAACTAAAAAGTGAATTGTGAGGAGATGTAGAAGGACTTCAGGGAACTGATTCACTAGACAATACAACAGCAGATGGAACTGAATTTTGATAAATGCTAAACATTTCAAATATGAACCCTCCCTCCCCAAGTTCACATGACCAGTAAGTGGCTGCAAGTTAGCTGCTGCTGCTCAAGGAAAACTAGAGTCAATATATATGATTCTGTGAAAATGTCCACTCAAATCTCAGACAGAACATAATGAATTATTAGGAAAGAGATAGAAAGAAAACCAGAAGACATTGGTAGTATACAGCATAGCACACCCACATCATAAATTCTGATCAGAGTTCTGGCCATTTCATCTCAAACTATATATATATATATATATATATATATAAAAACACAGGAAGAAGGAGGATAAGGATTGTAAGAGATCTATGAAGGCTTCAATACAACAAGAGATATCACAAATTAGAAAGCAGACCATGGAGGACAGCCATTATAGCAGTCTATAAAATCATGACTAGCCAAGAGAAGGTGAATGAATAAGGAATAATAATTTGCTACTTTTCAGAACCCAAGAAGGAGAGGAGAGGAGAGGAGAGGAGAGGAGAGGAGAGGAGAGGAGAGGAGAGGAGAGGAGAGGAGAGGAGAGGAGAGGAGAGGAGAGGAGAGGAGAGGAGAGGAGAGGAGAGGAGAGGAGAGGAGAGGAGAGGAGAGGAGAGGAGAGGAGAGGAGAGGAGAGGAGAGAGTGCCTAGGAAATATTAATCTGTCCAAGATGAAATGGCAAGTAATGTCCTTTCCGTAGTAAGCTAGAGCACCCAGCAGTTCAATTAATCTTGAATTGTCACTATGCTCCTCTGTGGACAGCACTATCTCTCTACACGTGCTATGGGAAAACTGAAAACCCTCTTAAGGACAATTAGTAACAAAATCAAGAGAAGGCCTTACATTAACCTTCCAGTCATCAAATACTATATACAACATGTAAATGTAAAAACATTTTCATTTACTTGATTATAAATAGCTGCAGCAGCTGTTGGCAAGATGAAATAGGATTTCAACTACTTTTATTCAATTAAGTTGTCCAGATTTAAAATCTCACTTGCACCTACTTGTGCTTTCCATTATTATATAACACAGTTCTCTGGGAAACAAGGAAGCAGAAAGCTAATGAAGTCTCTAGACAATTATTTAGCTGCTTTTAATTAATTATGCCAGTATGAATTGGGAATAAGTAAATGTTCTTCCTCTTAAACCTCCAAAATTTGGTACAATCACAAAGGTTCAGAAGGAGGCTGTCAAACAATAAGAAAGCCCAAAAAATTCCTAGTAACTCTAGTAAAAATGAGATCAAATATTTTATTAGGAAGGTCATTATAATTTAATTTATGCAATTAATTAATAAGCTTTAGTTCTAAAAGTTATCAGAGTTCTCCCTAAAAGAGCATACCTTTTTTATGATTCTTCAGTTGTACTTTTGTCCTTAGCTAAGTTAAATCAATAAATATGTTTTATTGTTATTAACAAAGCCAGTAACATAATAGTCACTGACCATGTTGAATAATCAAAAAGTGGCAGCTCCTAGCATGGAGAGTTACAATGCAAGCAGACAAGATGGGGAACAGATAATATTTTTGAATCAGCAGGATTTGGTATCTGAAGCCAGTAATTTCGAAAATCTGATGCATCAGTAGGAAGATAATATTGGCCTTACATACATTTGCCTTAGGCTGAGATATTGGTTCCATATTCTGAGCGATGGCATCAGGGAAAAGAGATCGGTACAGCACCTGGAAGGAGATACCCAGTTTAGGAACACCAGTTCCTTAGAAGAACAATGTGGGGCATTTTCAATGAAAACTAAGGAACAAAAATCGCCCAATTTGGGATTTGATTCTTAAAACCATTATAAAGCTTTCCAGAATTTATAAATCACTGGGGAGAAGCCAGTATCAGTTTTGAATGGCTCATCTTATATATAGCTTTATGATGAAGCTGTGTACTTAGAGGTAACTTCATGGGTAAAGGTTTCAATTGTGTAATTTAGATTTCTTATAACCTAATTTGTTCTGTGACAGAAAGGATGAAATACATTTCTTCAAATGGTGCAACAGAGTATCTGAAGTTCTTTCCAGTGAAATTACTTGAAATTAATGCTTACTGATTTTTCAGTTTCTATTATCTGGATCTGGTAATAGTTTTAGCATTAACTTTTTATCTGAGGAGGCTTCTTCAGACTTATTTTTCTAATCAGCATTTTGTATTTGTCCTGGTTTCAGCTGAGATTGAGTTAATTTTCTTTAGAGTGGCTGGTATGGGGCTATGTTTTGGATTTGTGCTGAAAACAGTGTTGATAATACAGAGACATTTTAGTTGTTGCTGCACTAGCCAAGGACTTTTCAGCTTCCCGTGCTCTGCCAGGTGCAGAAGAAGCTGGGAGGGGACACAGCCAGGATAGTTGATCCAAACTGACCAAAGGGCTATTCCATACCACATGACATCATGCTCAGTATATAAAGCTGGGGAAGAAGAAGGAAGGGGGGGACATTTGGAGTGATGGCGTTTGTCTTCCCAAGTAACCATTACGCATGATGGAGCCCTGCTTTCCTGGAGATGGCTGAACACCTGCCTGCCCATGGGAAGTAGTGAAGGAATTCCTTGCTTTGCTTTGCTTGCGTGTGCGGCTTTTGCTTTCCCTATTAAACTGTCTTTATCTCAACCCTCGAGTTTTCTTACTTTTGCTCTTCCGATTCTCTCCCCCATCCCACCGGGGGGAGTGAGCGAGCGGCTGGGTGGTGCTTAGTTGCTGGCTGGGGCTAAACCACGACAGTCCTTTTGGCACGCCAACGTGGGGCTCGAAGGGTTTGAGATAATGACGGATTTGATTGGAATGTGCTAGATAAAATTTATAGCTGTTATTGCTGTTAAGCTATTAATCAGCAGGCTTCTGTGCTTGCCATAGGGCTTGCCTGCCTTACTGTATGTTAGAGTCTAGGGCTTGTTAGTGGCTGCTTTTTGCTTTCACTGCTTGCCGTGCTGCTGTACTGCTGATCATCTTACTGTGCTGTGCCTGGGAACATTTTGATAACAGCAATAGCCTTGCGCCTGGGCTGGCAGATGGCCAGGACATCGCTGCTGTTTCTGTGCTGCTGTACTGGACAGGCTGGAACTCCGGTGTGAACTCGAGTCAAAGGGACTGTGACCTGTGGATGAATCCACGTGGGAGCAGGACACCCCAGAGCGTCTGTGCCCATGGATTAGCCCATGCCAGAGCAGGTATATCTTGAAACGTCTGTGGCCATGGTTATGTCTGTGCCACAGCAGGTATACCTCTGAAGGGATTGTGGCCCAAGGATAAGTCCACGCTGGATAAGGTGCACCTCGAAGCATCTGTGGCTGTGGATGAAGTCCATGCTGCAGCAGGTACACCTCGAAGCATCTGTGGCTGTGGATAAAGTCCATGCTGCAGCAGGTACACCTCGAAGCATCTGTGGCTGTGGATGAAGTCCATGCTGCAGCAGGTACACCTTGAAGCATCTGTGGCTGTGCATGAGGCCATGTTGGAGCAAGTTTACTTCTGAAGGTACTACATTCTGTGGATAAGTCCAAGCTGGAGCAGGGGCAAGGGGAGGACTTCATTGCAATGTTAAACCTGATGGTCTGTCCAAAGGGACCAGAGGTGGAGATTGTAATGGAAATACCTTTAAATTGTTGTATCCCGGGATTTGAGTTGCATGTTGTGGGAATTACTATAGCAGGAACCCCTTGTTGCTAGCCAGGCTAGGAGCAAGGGGAGGAGTTCATTGCAATGTTAAACCCTATATCCTGGTCCAAAGGGACCAGGGGTGGAGATTGTAATGGATATACCTTTAAATTGTTGTAACCCATGATTTGAGTTGCATGTTATAGGAATTACTACAGCCGGAACCACCTGAACCAATGGAGGAGAAGCCTTACAAGAAGCAGTGCAAGTGCAGCAGTGACCTGACCTGAGCTGGCTTTGGTGCCCAATAACTCCAAGCAACACACCACTCTCCTGTCCTGAGTAACAACCATAAGAGATGAAGCCCAAAGTCATGGACTAAATGAACTCAGTGGACATTTTGTGGACATTTATGGACATTTTACAAATATTTTGTAGGGGTGGTCCATAGACTAAGGGAATGATATGTGTGTATTATATCAAAGGATGGGAAGGGTGATGGTGGGTAATGAGAATGTATTGGATAGTGTGAGACCTGAGCATGACGTAAATGGTATGGAATAAGGGGTGGATACTGTCCTGGTTTCAGCTGAGATTGAGTTAATTTTCTTTAGAGTGGCTGGTATGGGGCTATGTTTTGGATTTGTGCTGAAAACAGTGTTGATAATACAGAGACATTTTAGTTGTTGCTGCACTAGCCAAGGACTTTTCAGCTTCCCGTGCTCTGCCAGGTGCAGAAAAAGAAGCTGGGAGGGGACACAGCCAGGATAGTTGATCCAAACTGACCAAAGGGCTATTCCATACCACATGACATCATGCTCAGTATATAAAGCTGGGGAAGAAGAAGGAAGGGGGGGACATTTGGAGTGATGGCGTTTGTCTTCCCAAGTAACCATTACGCATGATGGAGCCCTGCTTTCCTGGAGATGGCTGAACACCTGCCTGCCCATGGGAAGTAGTGAAGGAATTCCTTGCTTTGCTTTGCTTGCGTGTGCGGCTTTTGCTTTCCCTATTAAACTGTCTTTATCTCAACCCTCGAGTTTTCTTACTTTTGCTCTTCCGATTCTCTCCCCCATCCCACCAGGGGGGAGTGAGCGAGCGGCTGCGTGGTGCTTAGTTGCTGGCTGGGGCTAAACCACGTCAGTATTCTATCCAGTACTTCTTTCTTACTCTTCACTCAATAAGACTCTCAAAGACCTCAGTGAAATAAAGCCCATATTGCCTACTGAATTCTAAAGAAAATGCTGATTGTTGTTTGTTTCAATTTTTAAAATCTAACTGGGTATCAGACATTTTTTATAAACTAGCTTTTGGATTTTAGCCTGAGATATAGCTTAAAGGCCAAAATAGGCCTAATCCTATTTTAAAAGGCATCTAGTTAAATCTTGTTGCTTTTGGAGTTAATGAGAAAACCTCCAGCCTTCTGTGGGGTTGGATTTTCATCTTTAGTAATCAAAACAAAGGAGGAAGGAGTGGATGTCATGTGAAGGTATTACACTTACCACTGAAAATAATTCTGAGTAGAATTTGGAGACTTTAATATTAAAGGCATGAATTTTGGCATTTATTATAAAGGCATTTCTTTCTTATTAAACATAAATAGCTTTGAAGATATCACCATGGAATCAGGTTTAGTATTAAGAAAAATGAAATTTAAAAACTCAGTTGAAGGTTTGTTTTTAAGCAAAAGTAAGCAAACATCAATAGAGTTCTGTTTTACATAGGAAATGTGTATGACACACAAGTTATAGTCAAATCATAGAATCATAGAATGGTTTGGGTTGGAAGGGACCTTAAAGATCACCTAGTTCCAACCCTGCTGCCATGAGCAGGGATACCTTCCACTAGACCAGGTTGCTCAGAGCCTAATTAGCACCAAAAGAGATCTATTTTGAATTAGCATGCTATTGACAATAGCAAACAGATTGGTCACAGAAACAATGTTACAGAACACGTATATTTTGTCGTACCAACAGCAGTAATATCATTTTATTCTTACCGTTATACAGCAAATTATGCTAGAAGGCGGCAAATTCCATACTTGTGATCTTTACCCATTACTCCAATATGGACATTCATTTATAAATTAAATAGATACAATTCATTAATAGTTTATAGGTAATTCAAAAGTTTATAAAATTACTTTAATGATAAATAGGATTAGGTATCTAGACTAGACCTATTTTGTACCTGGCTAATATAACCTATTATATTGATAAACATCTTCAGATAATATCTTTCACTGTTAATTAAGTGGTTTCTAAAGGGATTTTCAGAGTTTACAATGTTGTATTATACATAAATCCTGCTATCTACAAGCACGGTGCATTAATTACTAGGATGAAAAAACATCATTTTTTAAATATAGTATCCTGTAAAACAATGCCACCTTAAGGCAACCAGGAGGAGGAATTCTATTTAGACATGCTTAGTATGATGAAACAGGTTGTGATAGTTTGACCTATCTGCCTATGTAAAGGAAGTGATTTGTCACTGATACCACGAACTCTTTGCATCTCTACCAGTCATGAACTCCATTTCTTCCCTGCAAGTGTAAAAAACTGTTCATTTTTAACCACCTGCCACACTACTAAACATATCAGAAGAAATGACTGCTCCTTGAAAGGAAATTGGAAATGAGCACTGATGTAGCCTACCACCTATCTGCAAGTGAGAAAATAAACTGGCCAACCTAGGAACATGTTAATCACCTTCAAGAGTGACTACATGGAAATGGGGCTGCTTAAACAGTACTGGCACATATGTAGAGGCCTTCACTTCCAGGCTGGCCCTGCTGCTCTCTGTGCTCTTGGGAGACACTCCTAACACATGCAGTCTACACAGGGTAACAGATTATACCAAACTGGAAAAAGCTTCAGTGGAAAAACATGAAATCCATTAAATCTGATTTATTCTTCACAATTGAATTATAGGCAATACAGCTCTGTTCACCATTTCCAAAATCTATCCAAAGGCTTTGGGCAAATAAAATAACCTCTGCACGTGAACATTTACCATTGCAGTCCTGAAACTGCAGCAGTGGCTAGAAGGCCACCGATTGGCACACACAGCTAAGTGCCACCCATGCTACACATAACTAAAGGAAAACTGACCCATACATTTTTATTTTGCTTGAGTATCACAACATTAATACTATTGGTACTAAAGCAGTGATTGTAAATTTTGACATTTTCTATTCCCAAGCAGGATTTGAGTTTTACTTTCTTTCTGTTCATCTGAAATTAAAGTCATTATTCCATTTAAATGTTACAGGACCTGACAAGCTCAGATCAAATTCACCCCGTAGAAGAAAGTTAGAAAGTTATTTACACTAGACTTGACGAAGGTTCATGAGGTTTGCCTCATCGAACAAAATGTGCCCAAGTTTCTGTTAGACATATGAAAAAAGTGAGTGTCTTGGCATTCCTGGCTTCCTAGTAGGAAGATTATGGTATGTGTGCAGGCAGTGTAAATTACTTTTATCAGCTTTTTTTTTTTAGTTAAGCTGATAAATGGGATGCATTCTACTTTTGCTGTATTTCCACAAGTTTTGATTAATGCAAAGACTGCAAACATAACCATGACCTTTCCATTCCCTTCTTTCTTCCTTTTCATGAGAGGTTCTTTTCTCCATTAGCAAACTCTGGAAGAACCTCCCCTTCGCTTGCAGCTGGCTGGCACTGTCTTCCAAATGGCAATTGTTTAGAACATCTCGTCTGGCTCCTGCTCTTTGCTGCTACTTTACTGCATATGCATGGGGAAAGGGGCAGAAATAACTTAGAGCTGACCAATTTTTCAAGTACACTTTCATAAACTCAAATAAAAACCCTAATATTTTTCCTCTAACTCTTTATAGAGCAAGTACTGTGTATTATCAAGGTCATTATTAATACAGCAGCTGCTGGAGAGAGATTTTACTACAAAGCAAAGGAGGGAAAGGTGGAAGAAACACAAACAGATGTTGTGCTACTGAGTCCTCCCTTTTTATTGCACTGGATCAGTAACCACAGTTTACATAGCTGCTGGTGGGCATCTAGTTACAAATTAGCTACATCAGTTAAGTGAAAAGACTATTAATGGCAAGAACTGAAGTTGAAAAATTGCAGGAGGGTGTCTATTTCAAAGTACAGTCTTGTTTTATAACTTACAAAGTTTGGTTTAGTCATATATATTTGACTTTAGTGTAATTCTTGATGTCCATGAGCAGTGGCAAACTCCTTCAACAGACTGCCAAAACGAGCTGGACTAAGGCAATCTGAATGCAAAGGCTGTGCATTCTGGAGCTGGCTGCAGTACTGTGGCTCTGTTAGAGTAACCGTCCAATAATGAAGTGCCTTCAGACAAATTCAATTGGCTTTGCAGATATAAGTAAATTAAATAAGCAACGCTCAGGAGTAAAGGTACTGTAAAGGAACAAGGGGATGATGGCTAAACATATTATCAACTCTTAAAGGCTCTTTGTGAGCAAGCTAGATAGAAATTCTTCATGGGCTGACTTAAGGATGAAACGCGTGTTTGTGAATAACACATATTTCATTATGAAAATACTTGTAAACTGACACTGCTTTTTCTCCTTAAAGAGACAACAGCATGATTTACCATTAGCACGTTGGAATGCTAGGGAATAGAAAAATCAAAGATGTCAAAGAAATCAGTACAAGAACCAAGTACAGAATTAGTCTCTTGGCAATTTCAGCTGACACCTTTGGCAAAATCAGCTCATCTACCCTTTTTGTTCTCTTTTTCCCCCTAAGGATTAAAAGGACTTAAGTCTCTAGTGTGGTCAGTCTGGTACATTTCACGGCACTAATTATCACTTTAAAAAGAAAAACACAATGTAGAAAAACAGAGTAGATTTTCCGCATTAAGAGTAATTGGCACCATCAGTGAAGAGTCAGCACTTACCCTGTAATGGTCAATTCAACAAATACATGTCTAAGTGCCAAACCACAAGCACTTACAATTCTGTAAACTCAGTTAATTGCTTCTTTTCGCTTGAGATCAGGCTTATTTTTATGACTGAATTAAACTTCCACATTAAAAATAACTTAGATAATTTCTGTTCCTTAAAATTTTACAGATGAGTTGTAGGCTGAAACACAAACATTTTTTAAGTACATATTGAAAAGCAAACAATATAACAGCAACTGTATGTTGCTCACAGCTATTCTGGGCACAAGCTCTACTCTGCTCCACTGAAATAACTTCAAATCTGGTATAATTTAGCAGAATCCACCCATCATCTCCAGATTATTTTCTTGATGGAGATTTACAGCAGCAAGCCAAAATCTTTCAAACCTTCCACAGAAAATTATTTTCCATTTATGAAAAAATGGGCAGGTTTTTCTCCACTGGCAATTTATACTTGTAACTATTTTTTACTTGAAATTGCTGTTTCCAGATAATAGCTTTACACTTATTAACACAGTCAAAGCAAATGTTGCTGCCAGACCTTCTCCTGCCTTTTGTTCTCCCACTATCCATAAAGCAGCCTTCTTCACTCCCACATAAATGGTATTAGAGTTGTATTCCCTATGCAAAAAAAAGGAAAAAAATTGCACTACAAAATATGACTTTTTTTCTTTTTTTTTTTTTTATGTACGGTAGTGCCACTTCCTTCTTACTAGTTTTTTGTTTTACTAAAGAACAAGTTGACGGAAGGAGTTAGGTGTTTTCACCCTGTAGAACAGAAGGCTCAGGGGGGACCTCATCACAGTTTTCCAGTACTTAAAGGGCAGCTACAAAGAGGACAAAGGCTCTCTTCACAAGGAGCCACACAGAGAGGACAAGGGGCAATGGGTACAAGTTGCACTGGGAGAGGTTTTGTCTTGATATAAGAAAGAATTTTTTTACAGTGAGAACAATCAGTCACTGGAACAATCTCCCCAGGGACGTGGTGGAGTCCCCATCACTGGAGGTGTTCAAGATGTGACTGTACAGGGTGCTAGATAATCTCATCTAGGCTCTCTTTCCCATGAAAGGTTGGACCAGATGATCTTTCGAGGTCCCTTCTAACCTGGGCTGTTCTATGATTCTGCGAACTTAACTGTCTGCTTACCCCTTAAATCACAATTTTCATGCCTTGCTTGCACGAGTAGTTCACAGCACCGGTAGATGAGGTGTGCAAATAGTCCTTAAATTTTTCTGGACAGAATAGAATGTACTCTTAAAATATGTGAATCAAGGTCTACTTTATGTTGCTCTTACATGTATGTTGCTGATACCAGAATTAGATGGAGATGATAACTTTCAGTGCAAACACAGAGGCGTTATTTATTTCTGCATCACAAAACTGCACAGCTTCACAAGAGCTTTGTAACAGGACCCTACAAGGGAGTTTTAAAAGACAGCCACAGTAAAACCCTGACACTGGTGAAAAGTGGACAGAAGATACTGGAAATCCAAATTATGGTGACAACAGTTCACAGAAGTTTAGGGCTTTTCCACAGGAAATTCTAGATTGTCTTGTCTAGAACTGAAACAACAAGTCACACACTTAAAAGATCTTACAAACCAGAATATTTTCAGAAGTTTTGTCATGTGAATAGCTCTTGCTTACCATCTCTCAGGTTCACTGCTATCTGGCAATTCTGAGCACTACCCAAAGGCAGCATTTAGGGTGACTGGCTTTCTGAAGATTTGCATCCAGCCAGCTCCAGATAGCTGACTTTGGACTAGGACCAACACGCATAAGACATTTTTGTCATTGTGGATAGTTTTTTCCACCCGTGCAATCTGAGAGGGTAAAACCCAGTTTAAATTAAATTATTGTGGTGTTCTGGTTACATATGTTAGTAGTTTGTGTGTTTGTTTAATTTTAATTGGATATAAACATAGGGAACCATGTTTTCCATTTAGTTTAAGGTTTCTTCTATTCCAAATTTTGCAACAACCAGATAATCTGAAAAACAGCCTATCCGAGTATTGCAGTTCTGGTTTGGCAAATAAAGGTTAAGCTTCCATACCAAATAAACATAGAATGGCAATCTTTCAAACCCTGATAAATATAGATAGGTGAGTGTTTTGTAGCAGACAACTGAGAAATACAATATCACACATAGGTCTCTTGCAACCTCCACTTTATCTTCAGGAAGCAAACATACTACACTCTGTGTAAAGTTACATAAAACTGGAAGCAATTAGTGATCTCTTTCATGTAACATATCGATAAGTTGTGAACTGGCTACTTCCAAATATCGAATTATGTATTTATAATAGTTCCTCATTATTCAAGTCACAATTTTAAATACAGTGATTTTACTTTTTGCTGGAATTCCACTATGATAATACTTTCACTTCTAATATGACAGAAAACCACATTTTTAAAATTAAAAAAAAACAACCATAAATTCCATTCCCAAAAGTCTGAAACGGAGAGAGGAAAAATAAGTATTTTTGATCATGCTTTGAATAAGGAAGATTATCCTTCCCCTAACCAAAAGATAATAGGAACTTCCACAGAATATTTTATTTCTGACATTCAGCATTTTCTACTAGAAATCATTCCTTTCCGGAAAATTCCAGATCATGAAACAAGATTCCTGTAAATCAGGGAAATAAATATCAGATACGTACCAAACTGCATTTGCTGCTGGCCGCACAAGAAACCTGTGGCAGAGCTTGGAACCAAAGCTTTACTTCTACGTTCCAAGTCAGCTGATCGTGCAATGAACTGTTCTTCCTCACCACACTGATTTTATTTACAGTTAACTTTCCTTTTAAGATGCTATAAGTGTCCAAACTTAAGAATAGAAATGCAGCTCTTAGTAACAGTACAAGAGTGTATTTTATTAATTCTATTTATTTTTTATATATTGAAAAATTCTGTTAAGAAAAGAGCACGTGTTTAACAAACTATTTAGCATGACACTGAGTAAATTCCTCATGGAGTAGAATTTAAACTAATTTTCTACTAATTAAAGCAGCTATCATTTTCATTCTTGGCCATCATCTTGTTTCCTGGTACCTACTGCAATAAAAGGGATGACCAAAATCCTCAGATTCTTAGCAAACGTTTCTAAGGTTTGATGCTGTCTGTTTTACTATTGAAATTATACTGGTCAAATGCTGCCTGGCCACCCCCATTGCAACAGAACATAAAGTCAGGTCCAATCATTTCAAAAGACAAACTAGAATTTTCAGACATGAAAAAAAGAGAAATTACCTGGGTCTTCTATAGATAAGTTCTTCGTTAACCATTGAACAATGTCTGAACCTACAAACAAAAGAACAGGCATTTTTAGATTAGTAAGTTTTCTCTTCCTATTCTTCAGTTCCCTAGGCCAATTAATATTGTTGTACCATGTAAAAGAGACCTACATTTTTTGTTCAGTTTGTCCAGAAAAAATTAGACCATTCTATTTTTGTTTTAGTTTCTTTTTTTTAGTTTTCTTTTAGCAAAGAAACATACCACTCACTTCTTTCTTTAGGCCAAGACTCATAAAATGTAATCGAATTGCATTAAGGGTATGATAATAGCCTGCATTTCAAAAGTTACGTTACTGTAAAATTTACACAGAAAAACAAACACTTTATTAAGTTATTACTAAGTGTTCCCCACCTTCCAAATTAGTTTACGAATGAAGCCTAGAAAATGTAAATGCAATGAACATTTGATTATGCAATATATGGAGTATATGCTGCAGGCCATGCTGGAGGCTTAAAAACCTACTTGGGACTAATACATGGCATTATGAGCTCCTCTTAGGAGCTGCAGTTTGTGTTCAACTTTGCCTTCTGATTTTATTATCTTTAACTATCACTTCTGCTGTAGTGACTTTCAACCTATTCCTCTGGCTACCAGTAAATGCTGGCTACCAGCATATGCAGTTACCTAAACGTGTACTAGCAATGTTTCGAACTCCACCTCATGGCTAAGCTCATGACAGAATTCATTTTTCCCTGGCGCTAAAGCTCTTTCCTTACCACTCCAGTCTCTCTTCTTCTGTATCCCTTCATTTACTGCCTATCCATTCCTTTCTATTTAATCTCCTGTGCTTATTTTAAGGTCCCATGTTATTGCTTGCCTCTTAACACCTTCAATACCAGATTCCCTGCCATCTTTCACACTGAGTATCCTTCCAACCCCAACTCCTAATTCCTAACCCCCTCTGCTCCTCTTGGCCATGCACTTCCTATCACACTTTGCACTCTATGTGCCAAGTCACAAGCTATATTTTTATCTCAGGTGACTAGAGAAGTTGGTTAGCCCTAAATATTTTCCTAAATCCTCAAAGGTCGGAGACAAAAAGTAATTAGAAAAACAACATGACATTTTTTAATACTGATTCTTAACGTTGGCTTCCCTCAAATCTCTCAGGTACCATATGGGAAGAAATTTTCTATTCTTTTTATTTCACCTTCAAATACTTCTTTCCTCTTTACCTCTTTTGAAAACTTTCCTACAGTGACACATCGTATTCCTCAGTCCTCAGCTCCTGGCATCACATTTGCGTACATGGTCTACACATCAGAAATTTCACCTCCATATGTGACACTGTCTTCTGGCTTATTATAAATAATAGTGGGAAATGGGATTTCTTGACAATTGCATCATCTGATTCTGAAAGATCATTACTGCTCTAGTCACATTTTACACTGAAGCCATTCCCCTGGTACCCGAAAGCCTGAACAGCAGTTTAAGCCAGCTATCACATTCAAACACTCTGATGATTTCAGCTGCATGACTTCAATGACAAAAGCCCAGACGAATAAATATTAACATGAACACTCTCCTTCTAGTATGAAGGCTATTCAAGTAAAACAAAGTTGCAAGTAATTTGTTATTTCACAAGTGAGAAATTTATCAGTTCATATTCCTTTGGGAGACCTTGTGGCCAACTCTAGTCCTAAAAAGAATAATAAAAGTATTATCTTGTATAGTTGCTGTGTGGTTTTTTCAGCTGCTACTTTTAATGTCTAATAAACAAAATTATTTCATTCAATCATTCCTGTGCCCTTTTCTAAGTTTTATTACTTATGCAAATGTGTTTCTAAAAGCAAAACCATTACTATAATTTCTTATGTCAGGAAAAGAACAAGGCAGCAAAACAGGTGAATGCTTCACAGGAAAACAGTATTTCTTTGAGTCCTAGCTTTGAAAATCTGGTGACCAGTAAATTCATGTCATTTTTCATACACCACACTTCACATCTACATCTGATCCAAGAATTAGGATGAAAAAGATTACAGACTTCATTACTTGTAAACAAGAACTAATACTGATAGGATAAAACATTTTTAACCTTCAAACTTGAATCTGTCTTATTGCCAGGAATGTAGCAAAAAGACAAGCTAGTCAGATGACACAAATTTTATGGAAGCCACTACCTTGGTATTGGACTCTCCTGAAAAGGAAAACTTCAGCAATCCAAAATAGAAAACGTTTGCCGTGTCAGAAAGATACTCAGTCTTTGTATACTGTTTAATGTGCCAGTCACTGGTAATGTGTGATAACAAAGCCCCAGTAATAACATTTGCAAAGCAGATTCTCAAGCTAAGTTCTCCAAGTCTCCCTGCCTCACTTCCACAAGGCAGTTAAAAGGCAAGCTGGCTATTAGATCTGTAAGGTGCAGAAGACCAAAGTTAAATTGCCAGCTGAATTTTGAAATCCCAGAAGAACCCTCAATTGTCATGCCAATTTCTATAGCAAATAAAACTGGACAAGGCAAAGTGATCGTTTGTAATACTAAATTAAAGCTAGTGCACGCAGAAAACATTTGAAAAAAGGTTTTTTTAGACTCAGAGCCTGAGAGCCAACAGTGAGATTCCTTAAATGCCAGTACCTATCCAGATAAAGGCAATAAAATTCACAAGATCTTACTGAAGTCCAAAAATATGAAAGACTTTCAACTTCTTTTAAAAAAGAGGCAAAAATATGACTACATTCATATACAAACAAAAAGACTCAAGAGTGTTCTTTGTAAAATGTACTTGCTGAAAACTCCACAAGTGATTAATTTTAAATGAAATGGTCCAAAAATAGCAGTTGCTGAAGCCATCACAGCATCTTAAGAAATTATTTTTGAGGAAACTGTACTCTCTGAACTCTGCAATACTAATTTTCAAGTCAAAGTCATAAAGGCCAGGGCAATGCTAAGGTTAGCTTTCAAGAACAAAACCCTTATTTTAAACAAGTCTTTACAGAGTGCATTTCAAAAAAGTGTTGATTCTGAACTATAGAAAATTTTACAGGAATTATAGATCCATTTTTTGCTATGCATAGATGCAATGAGCCATGTAAGCCTTGATCTGACAACAAAAAGATATGATAGGAGTTCTGCAAAACAAAATCAAAATGCAAAATGCTCTATCTTTTTAAAAATTCAAAAACATACTTAGCTGAAGAAGATTCAAGTTGCAAGAAAGTATATTTTATTAATCGGAATCACAAACCATGAGACCACTGAGAAACTTAACTCGATTTTTTATTTCATAAGACGACAGGTCCAACCTGGCAAAAAAATACTCTTTTACTGCTAGTATCTTGGTTTAGTAACTAAAATCTATTCTTTTTTTTACTTGTGGACCTCAGAGTATTTACAGATGATGAAGAGAGACAGGGACACAGGAAGCTCCCCTGCATTACTGATACCAAGAGAGAGGGTTTTGCTGTTGACAATCCAGCACACACTTTATCTTCATCAAGACTTTTGCCATCTGAACTCTCAAGAGCGACATAACCATCGTGATGTTTGTCCTGTGCTGTGAAAGCCAGGAAGCTGGGCCTGTTGAGTGGTTGCTTGTTTGCTGAAAGGCAGCAGCAGATCATCTGGGAGCTCCCTCAAGGGAGCCCCTTGGTTGGCTGGGTCACCTTCAGCACTTCACCACCACCTGGTCTCAAGAACCTGGAGAATTTTATGCAGAGCAACTCACAGTCAGGAAAACTTAATAAACATTACTCTAGAAAGTACCAGTTTCTAAATTTAAGACAACAAGACTGTTATTAAATTAGTAAGGAAAGATAACTGCATTTCCATTGTTTCATTTTTTCTTTTCACTGGGAGAGGAGGGAATTGTGCCATTTTGCCTTCCGTCTTCAACACCATTGCTTTGTCACACTACTTCATGGCGATACATGAGGAAATTAACTTTAGTTACTAATACACACTTCAAAATCCTTGGTTATGAGTGTCTGAAAAAAATATAATGTGCAATTTTATTTCAGATTTAAAAATCTCATCTGAATAATACTAACTGTACAGAGAATATCACATATTTTAATGAAACTACTCAAGCACAAAAGTAATTACAGTTTTCTAGTTTTAAAACTATATAAGCTGCATATACTTTTTTTTTCCAAGTGAAGATGGACACAGAAATTTGCAGAAATAAAACTCTCAAATGAATCATCCTACTGCTTTTGAGTTGGACCCTTTCATTCTACACTGTAAGCAATCTTCAAAAATACTCAAGCCTAGAAGGACAGAAAGGATCCATACTTCTGGCTAGCATAACCCTGTGAAGAACAATGTGTTGCTTGATATTGTAAAATTACTGAATCTCTGCTTCAGAGAGGAAAATTCATCTACTTTCATACTGTGAAAGAGCTAATACAGGATGTGAAAAATCTCTTCCACTTCCATACCTACAGGAAATCACCCAACAGTGCTGACCAACAAATTCCAGTAATGTAAATTCTGCAGTCACACCCTGTCTCATAACCAAGCTTCAGAACAGAAATCCAGTTCATAAAGACTAAAGGGTAACTAATCATGGCTGTGTATCTGAGCCCACTCTTTATCCTAAAGTTCCAATCCACACAGGCCCGTCTTCTCCATCAAAAGGAACTGCTGCTTCATTCCAGCAACACTTATCTCTAAAGCTTCTCAAAAGACATCCTCTACTTAGATCTCTTCAACAGCCACAAGTGACTATTTTACAGATGACACTAGCTGTGTATAATTGGCAATATACCAGTAACCACAGATGGGAACCCTGTAATCCCAAGGCTGTTATAATAAGCACTAGAGTTTAGCATCTTGCTGAAGAACACTGCTTCATGCTAAACATTTGCAAGACAAGAGTGATGCTGTTTAGGAAAAACTAAGTGGTATGAAAACCCAGCACAGCCTTTCTATTGTAAGGGAATTTTTATACTTTTCTTCAAAATAATGTAAAGCCATGTGATCTTTTTTGACTATAATAAAATATCAGTGTTCTGGTGACATGGATAAAGAAAAGACTATTTTGTACATTCCCCTGACAACAAAATCTTACAACTTCTTCTATGTAAAAAGTATTTGTAGGGAAAAAAACAGGAAATATAAGTAGAATTCTGAACTCCATAAGGTCGCCCTGGAGAAATTTCATTTACGAGAAATCTTCATCTCCCAATAGGACAGAAAAAACCCTCTTCATTTTTAAATACTGTATGAATACTCCAAGCAAAACTTCTAAAGTCTGAGATGAGCAAGGAGCCCAGGAGGCTTATCAGTGAGATCTACTTGATTTCCTGTCCATCGGGAATCTTAAATAATGGCAAAAGAAGATTAGAAGCTAAGTGACTTGCAGTTTTCCTCATCATTATGACCCATCCTTCTTCTCCTCTCAATCAAATCCTCTCTTCACCCTTCAAACACATGCAAACTCATTTGGGTGCTATCAAGAGAGAAATAGCCAAGAATTCAGCAGCTCATAGTGTTCTCTTTCCCTCATCACCTTTGGGAACTCTCGAGCTAAATCCCACCCTCCAAACAGTTTTGGATCCACCTCCAAGTGGAGAGCAGGAACCCTCTGAACACCAAGCATAACTGTGCCTGTGCTCTTCCCAACACTAGTGTGTACTGTGTAAATCAATAGGCAATTAAGCTGTTCTGCAATCTCGATGTCCCACTTTCTAGGTGAGTGCCCAGCCACCAGCCTAAAGAACAATTTTTTCTGTCTCTCTCAGTGATGATGTAACTTCTTTATACAAAGAATGAGAAACATTTTCTCTAAAGCATAAGGCAACTTAGTCCAAATTTCTGCTCAGACACAAGCAGTTTCAGGTGTTGAACCTGAGTGTCTCCACCTCAGTCTTTAGGCATTCCGGTCAGGGCCCATTTTAATTCCTTTTGCTGGTGCTGTAACGCTTTTGCGTTAAATAGTTTTGGAGATAACAGGAGAAAATAAATTACTTGCTACCCTGTAGGACACCCATGTGGGGAGTTGAGCACCTGGAGTCCCCTCCCTACTGCAGTGAAGGCTGGTTTATGGAAAGTAGAACAGCATCAGCAAGTGCATCCTGGTGCAGCACATAGCAGTGTACAAACGCGAGAGCAGCCACCCTCAAGAAAAGCCGAGAAGGAAATGGATATGTGACTCCTATCCCAAGTTTGTCCTCCGGTTCCTGAAATAACATGTAAAAGGGCAACAATAACATCACTCTTGCCTAACTATCTTGAACTCTCACTCTGAAAATTCATCCAAGATTACTTCAGGAAAACTGACAACATATTTTTGAGGGACAAATTTGCTACTTACCATAAATAGTTCATCTGGCTTTCTTTTTAAGTCTGCTAGATATTTCATTGTATCTTGCTGACAACTTGATATAGAAAACAAGTAGATTGATAAGCACAATTTTTTGGAGTTCAATGATGAGGAAATACCACAAAATTTTACCGATCACTTCCTAAATCTTCTTCCTTAATGAGCAAGCAAATTTCACATTAACAGAAGACAAATTTATTGTTAGTTTCATGATGGAGGGCTCCTCAGGGGAAAGCATCACCAAGGCCCAGGGTTTTTTCCTTTATCCTATGTATTTGTATGCAATTACTGAAATGGAGCTTTTTTCAGTAATTCAGCAGTGGCTAAAATTTCTAAATGAAGGCATTTCCTAGGTCATATGAATGGCTTTCTTCCTCTGGAGAAGTAAAAATAATAACCTTGTGCTAGGACTATACTGAGACCATATGCTAAGTATTCCAGGGGAACATGGACAGGTGAGACTCCAGACTAAAGGGCTGCCAAGCAGAAATGGTGTCAGGGGGGAGCCAGAGGGGAACAGACAACATTATTTCATGCAGTGTTTGTACCTAGGAGCAACCACTGTAAATAATGTTATACTCCTTCTTAGTTATAGTAGGTGTCCATGCATAAATTGTCAAGTCATCTAATTATATGATTTCCATAAATCTCTATTACCTTAGTTTATACCTGCTTAAAATATAAAACCAGACTATTTAGTTTTGGATTTTTTAAAGAACGCATACAAATACACATTGTATCTAGCTGGAGATACTTCTTACAGTGTTTCTGCAGATTTCACAATTACAATGTCTTGAAAAGAAAGCCAAGCTAGAAAAAAATATTCATCAAAGTAGCAGTGGCACTATCGAAAGCAACCTTATTAACTTTCTGTAGCATTGTCATCACATACTGCAGCTTCTGCCCTCGTAGTTTTTACAAAATTGCATATCACTGTTAGTCAAATGTGTTTTTTCTCTCATACACGTATCAGTAAGTGTCTGCAAGTTGCACTTTCATAATCTTTGCAACACAGTAAAAGCTGCCTGAGATTCTCTGACACAATAAACAGTTTTACTTTCTTATTTTTTTACATCAGCAGTTTGAAAATAGTGTGTAAAAACAAACAGCCTCCAAGTTCAACAAAAAGGCTTTGTGAAAGTCTTCACCGTGCTTTTGCTTCAAGCAATTCTGTATTTTTTTCATATTTCCACTTCAATATCTCTAAGAAATATGATATTTGCCTTCTGAAATGGTTCTTCTAATTCTTGCCATACTGCCCCCCAAAGACACCCACACACAGATGGCAATGGAAGGAAGTGAGGCAGCAGTGTAATTTTTGCTAGGCACTTCACATTCATGGAGGATTTTCACAGGGGAAAATCCTGAAGTCCTAATTCAGGGGTAACGGGAATAGATATATAAATGATATATTATTTGACTTGTGATTTTGACTCCAGGAAGAAAGTCAGTGGAGACACAGTGACTTACAGTTTTGACATTTGCCCAGCAACAATGTCAACGTGCTTCCTTCCTCACAAAGCGTTCCTACAC
Source organism: Ciconia boyciana (assembly GCF_034638445.1). Classification (NCBI taxonomy): domain Eukaryota; kingdom Metazoa; phylum Chordata; class Aves; order Ciconiiformes; family Ciconiidae; genus Ciconia; species Ciconia boyciana. Next base: position 87,351,084 of record NC_132936.1, read on the forward strand.
AATAATAGTTAATTTCTACAGCTGGTTTGAAAATGGGTTTTTCCACCGTTGCTATTTCAAAACACTCTTTCAGTGACTCATGCTCTTACTGTTCTCTGTGCTTAAGACTCTGCAAACTGATGTCCAAAAAACCCCTTTTGATCATCACACATTTCCTGAATAACCCAAGCTATTTAAATTAGTTATTTTGACTAAAATACATCCTTCAGAAATATTTAGTGATACTAAGTACAACAGCATAATGTGATGCTCTGCAGAAACTCCTGAAGTTCCCAGAACCCAGAAGTTCCCCAAGAATTTGCTCATTAGCCAGCCATTCTCACAGCTACAGAAACATCTCCAACGGGATACCTCATCTCAATAAAAGAAATCCCACAATATGGCAGTTGCACAGAATACTTATATTCAGAAATACTACCCAGTGTGGGGGCACAGGCTATAACAGAAAGCCCTGAAACACAAATTTAATGACAAAATGCCAAGGAATTGCAGAATAAAAATACTTTCTTTGGCCAAAGTAGTCATCTGGGTTTTTTAGTACTTTCATTTTTTAACACATAGGTCCCACTATTCCACGGCCTCCAGCACAGACCAGCTATTTTTCAGCTAATAGCAATAAATACAAAATATAAGATACAAGAAAGTTTGCTGAAGCTGAGTAGAAACTTTCATCCTTAATCCTAATATTCAAGTGTTACACCAGAAATGTCATTGACTATGATGAGAACTTCGCTCAAGGCTTCTTTTTTTCTATTTGAAATATGAAATGTTTTAATATTCAATAGAACACAGAAAGTTCAAATGAATTTCTATTTTTGATTAAGCTGTGCTGGATGTTTTTGTACTATTTCCTCCAGATCCATGATTATTTTAATACTGCTATGTCTCAGAGTTTACTTCAAAGATCTGCTTCAGGGCTACATTTTCAAAAACGAAAAGAAATGAAGTTATTCAAATTGTAAGTACCTATACTTTGGAGCATTAGTCTGACTGAAAATCTAATCACATTCATCTTTTACCAAAATATGGGATTGTTTCAAGACTTTATTATGCTCAATTGCTTGGCATAATAAAAATCACTTACATCATACAGCATGGAATGAACTGTGTTAGAAATAAAACTGATCTTTGCTCCAACTCGATACTTCCACCAAATTCAGCATATTTTTCATTTGCAGTCTTTCATTGCTATTCGGAGATTATGAATTAATTTATTCTAAATGTCAGTAATTGTGCTGCACAACTGTCTGAAGCAGATATGACTGGGTTTGTTCTCAAAGAAATAAAAATCTCATGGCTCTTCTTGTGGTAGTTCTTTACATATGCACCTCAAGCACTTTGTCACAATAAAGGCAAAATCTATTAGCTCTAGAGGATAATTCCCAAAGATTCATTGAAATGTAAGCTGTGCTGACAACTGAAATTCTCTAACATGATTTATCCATCAATGGAGATTTATCAAAAATTTAAATAGACATGAACTACCATTTTAACATGCAATCAACAGCTCTTGGGTTTAAAATAAACTTAATCATACCATCCATAATAAGTACTGTATTTCTGTCTAAAATTGAAAATTGAAGTATGGTATATGCTCATATATGTGACTATATACACCAGCCATTGTATAAATTATGCTCCCACCACTCACAGTCAAGTTAGCAAACCAAGAAGTAAAACTTAGAGGAAAAAAATCCTTCTACATTTTAGTCTATCAATCAAGTTCATTCCTTTGCTGCTCTGTTTCCCCAGGGACATTCGCATGAGCATTTGTGAGATATTAATTGCAGCCCTGTAGCTAGTATTGGCTTTTTGTCTATGACATTTTTACAGGAATTCAAAAGCAGCCTTTCTGCTTTTACAAGTAACTTGGTACTATATTAATCAAATGCATCTTAGAAGCAAAGTATTTTGCTTTCCATCAGTATCAGCTTCTGGCAATGACCATAGAGCCATCACTAATGTCTCAATTTTAGGAATGTCTCTTGGAGCCTGGACAAAGTAACGACCTCTGCAAAAACCTCCTGTCTTCTCCCATCCCTACCCTCACATTCATTATGTCCAGAGCTACCGTTTGATACACTAAACCGCTGGCTCATGGGAAGCACTGGGAAGTTTATGTGAGAAAGCAGGAGAAAGTAATTTTCATCCATCCATTATCAGGTAGAAGAATAACAAAAAAGACATTATTCTGAACAATGCTGGACCACTAGCCCGCGATGTGACCTTTGGTAGGTCACGGGGCTTGTATTTATCTCTACAGTAAAGATAATAGTTCCCCATACTGTGCTGTGGATTTGGGGGGCTAGAGAACAGAGGAGCATTTTGAAAAGATTAACCTGCAGGTATTAGTGTAATAAATAATTCTACGTGTCCTGGAGTCTGGATTCTATTCTTCATGTTATTTTACTGTACTGTTGTGGTTTAACCCCAGCCGGCAACTAAGCCCCACACAGCCGCTCACTCACTCCCCCTCCAGTGGGAAGGGAGAGAGAATTGGAAGGGTAAAAGTGAGAAAACTCATGGGTTGAGATAAAGACAGTTTAATAGGTAAAGCAAAAGCCACGTATGCAAACAAAGCAAAACAAGGAATTCATTCACTCGTTCCCATGGGCAGGCAGGTGTTCAGCCATCTCCAGGAAAGCAGGGCTGCATCACACATAACAGTTACTTGGGAAGACAAATGACATCACTCTGAATGTCCCCCTTTCCTCCTTCTTCCCCAGCTTTATATACTGAACATGACGTCATATGATGTGGAATGTCCCTTTGGTCAGTTGGGGTCAGCTGTCCCGGCTGTGTCCCCTCCCAACTTCTTGTGCACCCCCAGCCTCCTTGCTGGTGGGGTGGGATGAGAAGCAGAAAAGGCCTTGACTCTGTGTAAGCACTGCTCAGCAATAATGAAAACATCCCTGTATTATCAACACTGTTTTCAGCACAAATACAAAACACAGCCTCATAGTAGCTACTGTGAAGAAAATTAACTCTATCCCAGCTCAAACCAAAATAAAACATTTCAATGTTTTATTTCATTTGGATGAAACAGCTGAGAACGGATGGTGTCTTACTGTGAACACAGGATGGGTCTTTTATAATTTAGACTCGTGAGTACAGAAGCTCTTTGTGAGGATGAGGCTGTAGCTCAATTTTTTTTTCCTTTCTCACTAGATGCAGAGAAAAATTAAGTTCATACTGTTGCCTAGGAGTATGCAGTGACGTCAATACTACTTTTAGCACCTGTTGCGTCTTTGCTGTTTACATTGTCAGAGTAGAGAATAAATAGTAGCAAGATGTAAAAAAACCCTCAGTAAGGGAACACATATACACAACCATTCACATACCTATCCAAACCGGTTCTCCCCCTCTTCGTCCCAGTCTCTGTACTCAACAATTTAATTGTATTTTGGCCTCTCCATGTAATATTTTAAGACCTGTATGTATTTTAGGTAAAATTGTTGATGGTCACCATTTCTTCCTTAACCATCGATTGCAGACCCAGGAATGGATAGTATACATGCTCTTGGGAAAATAAAGGTAGGATCAGTAAAGAAATATAAAGAAAATAGGTATCCAGTACCAGTACTGCTGTTTACTAGTGGAAGGTGAAAGCAGACACAACTCTTGTGTTGGGGCCCTGGAGAGAATAAAGATTTGTCAGTCAGCTAAGGAGTTGTGCTGTCTAAATGCAATATGGTCCCAAGGTTGGGAGGGAGCAAGCAGAGGTGTGGGAAAAACATGTTCTTGCTGAATCTCCTTACATCCTGAAAAGAGCTAAAATGAACTAATCAATAGATTAAAAAATAAAGCTAGCAGCCCTCTACTGCAACAGGAAATAAAAGACAACAAAACCCTGAAATTAAAAAATTTAAAGTCTTTTTCCATGAAATAATTATACCCTGTTCAGCCTGGCAACAGCTATTAATACAATTCTCCTGGTACCCTATTGACAGATAAGAAATTGGTGGAGAGCAGCAAAGGGTACTTGTGCCTGGACTAGCAAATAGCCTGTTGACGGCAGTAGGCAGATCAGTTCCAACGGCTTGATAGCCTGGGAACGGAGCCACTCTCCTCTCCAAAATACAGGGGAAAGAGAGTAGTGGTAATATGACTGGTAAGAGTTTTTCTTGATGCAAAAGAGGATGGATATAGGTCACCTAGGAGGGAAGACTTAAGTAGATTATCTCCTTCCAATTTCTGCTTCACTTTGCATGAGGCAGGTTTATATTTAGAAACGAAGTATACACTAGGCTGTTTTAGTCCTCCTTTCTGTTATGCTAATTCTATTTGACCCTGTATAGAAATTAGCTCCTGTCAAATACCAGTAGACAAATAAATGCCTTCCATAGGCATTATTTGTTGACTGTTTTCAACAAATAATGTCCAATGGATGGGAATACAGGCTCCTGCTTACACATAACCTCCTTTATTTCCTCATACCTGCCATGTTGCTGCCTTTACTGCTGCCAAACTGGCATTGTTGATCCCTTCCACAGGCTCAGCGGAGCACACTGCTGTGGACGGCAAGGCATTCACAGCAACAATTTGCAACAGTATGAATCCTCCTCTGTAAAGTTTTTGGACTAGCAAATGCTTCCACTTTTCTGCTTTGAGTGCCTTTTGAGAGCTCGCCAGACTCTAGCAGCAGGTACAGCCTTAGCCTGCCTGACCCTGCTTGCACAGTGTGGTTTCCCTCACTGTATGGCACCAGGAAATATGGTAGGTTAAGGTCCAGCATTTCTTCCATACACTCACAGGAGAGCAGTATCTCAGGGGAGCAGGATCTTTTTTTGCTAGCCATATTAACAGCTAGTAAAACATGCTGCTCAAATGAGCGATGACCAGCCAATTTGTCATGCAGCACACAAACATGGCAGCAATTCAAACCAGCCAGGAAGAGTCAGAAGACTTTGTTCATCTCAAATTCACTAGCTCTCATCTTTTACTGACTTTGCAAAGAGTATGACTTTGACCATCACTATTTCTGGAACCCAGATATTCCATAGTTTTAAGTAATTGCTGTTGGAGTATATTTATATGCTACTGATTGTTTTTTATAAAAGTGATTGTTTATTAATTTAGGTGAGTATATTAAAAAGATAGATAAATTCAAATTTAAAACTTTGATTTCCATATCACTTAATAATAGTAATGAGGCTCCCCTCCCAATGACTGTCACTCAAGGAAAGAAAGCAACAAATTCTAGCGTTGTCAATACACCTTTAAATTTCAATAATTTTTCCTTATCGCATGTTTAAAATCACCATTTAGCTTGCCTTATGAGAGATGTACTTGCTAGTTACTGTTTTGTTCTTTTTAGCAAGTGAGCTAACAAAGATAGACAACTTTTTTATCAAACAAGAACACTTGTGCACTGAGAAAATAGAGGAAAATTACAGCTCTGAGCACAGGTTCTTAAGATGAAGCGCCCACAAGTAACTCTTGCTACATATAAAGCAAATACATACATGAAATCCTTTAGTGCTGCCTAAACTTGCTGTACTCTAATCTTAGTAAAGATGATGATCACCAAGCCAAGCATATCAGGGAAGGCAGAAGATCTGGCAGAGGCAGAAGCTACTCTGCACTTTAGTGTTGCGGAGATCATTCAGTAATTTTAGTATGGAAGCATCTTATACTAATTGCTATTCAGACTCATTGGAACAGCGAGTCCCTCTGCTAAGGACCCTACAATCAGCATTTCTGATGTGACAATTTAACTGGATAATGAAGATTCTCTGTGTTGATCATATTCTGTGGTTGCTCAATATAGCCCCCGACTTCTCTGTTATTCTCTAAACTTCCCTGGCCAAAAGTGCATCCTCAAAAGGAAGCTTCGCGAATCACAACAGAACTCATGAGACACCAGACTTTCTACCCTGCAGAAAATTCTGAGGCTCTCAAACTTCATTTTGTTGTAAAGTGGAACCCCAATACCAAACATGAAACCTTTGCAGAAACTGAAAAATTCCGAAGTATTTTCCTTTAATGCAATAAAAATGTTTAATTCAACAGGGGCAAAGCCTTTTTTAGTATAAAACAAACAGAATGTTTCATCATCTTTCTGACTCATAAGACAGCTTCTAACAGAAGTATAATAATAAAACAATAAAAGCAAAATGCAGTATTTCAGTACTTCCAGATAAAGACAAAGTCAAAAAAATTCTCATGAAACAGTGTGGCTGTGAAAACATTTCCCAGCAGAAAACTGATTTGCCACGTAAAGCATCAGAAAGTCTCTTAATGGATAATTCTTCTAAATTAAGCAGATGTAGAAGGCTTGAACAGAACTAAGATGGATGTGCTTCATTATGCTATGACGGTCTCATCTCTTTGACAAGACCAGAGGACAGTGCCGTAGGATCTGCTACACTGAGCACTCAGGGAAAGTCAATTGATAGTTTGAGACACAAGAGACAAAATAAAAAGAGAAAAAATGGCAGTCTCATCTGCCTTTTTCTCTTAAGGTGTTACAATGTCAATGATTAACTCTATCAGAATGAGTCAAAATTTTTATTCCACTGTATATCTTTAATAACATGCTGCTTCCATTTTAACCCAAACTAAATTCAAAGATATTCTTACTGTGCAATATAAACACTACAACTATAGCAGTGTTAGCTCTCCTTAGCTCATATCATCCCTCTCTATTGATGAGTCATCTCTCCTCCTATCATGTAGTAAAGAAAACGCATGAGCCTTGAAAAGCTAACACTTTTTGCAATTTTATATAGAAAATACCATTTGGAAAATATATTTGTAAAATCACAACTCCTGTAACTACTATATCAGTTTCCAGACAGTGAGCTATATACAGTGGGGATGAAAACATTTGGGAACTCTCTAGAATTTAGTTTCTAAAAGATGTTTACTTTGAAAATAAGAGTAAGATTGAACTTAGTATTTTGGCAGTTTTGACTCACATCCTTTTAAGCTTTAATTTCAGGTATATTTTTCATTCTGGTGCTATGCTTAAAAGTAATTTCTATTTATTGACTGTGAAATCAAAGGGAGTATTATAAAAGCATTCTCTGTCTTAGTTGCAATGGGAAAATCCAAAGTAACTCCATTATGGTCACTAAAAATGTTTCAAAAGTTGCGAATCAACACAGTTTCAGGAAGTGGTTGACCAAAATACTGAAATATGTCTCAAATTCTTCTCAACTATGACATATGCTGAGACTTACAGCAAACAAATCACAATTCAACATTGCTTAAGAAAGTTAAAGTCTGTTTATTCTTTCTGAGATCAGTATGCATGCAAAATTGTACTGAAACCATAACCATCTAGAGGTATTTTACTTCAAACATAAAAAGAACTTCACTATACGGTACTGTACATTTTTATCCTTGATTGCACCTTTGCTACCCCTGACAGGTGAAATGCATATACAAAAACAAGGCTCCAACTCTTCATATTGTTCAGGAAGATGACCTGAATGTCTTTCAAGCAGCTTCCTGTGCTATGCGAACTGAAGCAGCCATGCTCTAAAATGGACATCATCACAATTCTCACAATACATAAAGAAGAAGCATTCAGGCTACTTTGACATGAAACACGTTTGCTTTACCAGCAGCATTAGAAATGTGATTATATTCCCTCCCTTCCTCAAAAAGACCTCCTTTGTTTGAGGTACAATTGATGCCTTCACAAGGAAATGTAGACGAATGCTTGTAACAGAAGTCACGTACGTAAAAACCAGGAGAACTATCTAGCAGCTGTGCTCCCTCCTCCCTGTGTGCAGGGAAGCCGAAGGGGGACGGAGTCTCTGGGGCATCGGACAGGGAGTGTCTTAGATGCCAGTTAGGTGACTGTGCTGAAAACAAGGCAAAAAGAAAGAAAAGTGGGTATGTACAAACAAGGAGGACAACAGGCTATTGAAGCACATGCTATTTGAAGGACCTGCTGTTGTCTTGGTTTTGACTGATGCAGTCACCAGGCCTGGTTACCTATATTTGGCACAAGAGATATGTCAGAAGAATGATCACTGATCAAAAAGCCTTTCAGCAAGGGAAACAGGCAATGATACTCAGTTTGTCCTGGAAGATGCACTGTTTAAAGTGAGTGTATCTCCTAAAGACATAAAACTTACAAAGTGCCCAGCAAAGAATTACAGAAAAAAAATTTATTTGATTTACAATTCACACAACAGTATGTGAAAGAACTTTAGCAACATTAACTCCCCTACTGCTACCCTCATGAAGACATGGTTCACTTTATAGCTCTGGGAGTGGTGACCAGAGAGGCCAAACAGATAGCCTGCTGCCACAAAGAGAGAATGGCCAAGTCAGTGACGAAAATCCAAGAGACTTAATTCCGAGCCCCGCTTATGAGCCCTTGGTTATGCTAATATGCCTTAGACATCACTAGAAAGACTGAAGGGGCTTTTCCTTTTCTATTTTTTTCCTTTTTTTTTTTTTTTGGTGCATTTACAAAAGGAGTAGTATATTCCAAATATTAAATAAAGGTAATTAAAGAATGGCAGGCAAATTTTCATTTCACTTCAAATGGGCAAGATTTAGTCTTAATAACTTATTGATTTTTAGAGTGCTGAACTAGCTATCGCAAGTACTTCTTTAATAATGAATCAGCCTCAGTCTATTTATAAAAGCCATGCAAGATACAGGAAATGTACAGATAAAGATCAGTGTTTAACATGCTGAATTCAGGCAGGGCTTCTACGCATATCAGGCTTGTTCTTGATTTTATTTCATATGAAAACTCTTTATATCACTTGCATTGGTGGCTAGGCATAAGATAAATGGGTTTTGGTTTTGGTACATTTTTTATTATCTTAGCATTCTATTTGTTTTTAATCCATCACATTTTACCCTACGCCTTCTTAAAGGAAAGAGATTTTAAGATGCTTGTTTGGCTGTCTTCCTTTTAAATAATAGCTTGAAAGTGTTTGCAAGTAAGTTTGCCCATTTGAGCTACAAAGCATGAAGCAATAATATTTGTCATTACAGCCTGTATATATGATATCTTTTTTTGCTGACTGCCATTATCTGCTAGGGCAACTTAAAAGACAAGTTAAACAATATTTATTCTTAAATATTGCTTACCTACCCTTCTAGAGTTAACATATGTTGCAAATTAATATATATTCATTATATAGCACTCACTTAAAGTTCTGCTGTCCCATAACTTATTTTCTTCTTATAAATTTAGTACTTTGTTGTTAATAGGTACTGTCTTATACACTTCAGCTAAGGACCGCTTGTAGCTGCCTTGTGTAGCTAATTCTTTATTCTTTTCTCTATGCAGGTTGCCATTTTATTAACCACAATAAGACTCTCCAAAGGTTTTGGTATTGCAACATGGCACTTGTCCTAGGTAACAATGCCCTTGAGCTACATATTATCTCACACTAACATGTTTTCTTGTGTCTTACTGCTTAATTGTATCACTCTTTTAAATGTACATTTCTGGGTTTGTTTTCTTAAGGTAGCATTTTGAGTAGTAATGTTTGACTTATTTTGATTCAAAACTGAGCCTGTGTTGATGCAACTGCCTAGTTTGCACCCACTAGTCCTCATTTTCTATACTCATTTTTAAATATGCTGATGTCAAATACTCTCCTAATCCATAAAATTTTGATTCTACTTTGTGCAAAAGTTACTGTCATTGCACTGTTTTGTCGGGTTTTTCTTTTTGTGGTGTTACTTAGGCAGGTGAGGGGGAATATAAACTGAACACTTGAGCAATGAAAAGAGCTTAACTTCAGGCTGTCTCTATCTTTTTTTTGTGCTATAACCATATATTACCCTAAGTATCTGCCAGATAAAAAGGTCATGAGAAAAATATAGCATGTATATAATACTGATCAGTCTTTCCTTGTACTTTAATTCCTATCACATCCTTTCCATTTTTCCAAGTGCTAAATACACTCAGTCTGCTGTATTATACAGAAACTGGTTTGCAAAAAAAGGTTTATTTTGCAGTTATGTATGGTCACTAAAGGACAATTTGTGCCCTTCGATGCTAGGCTTGACACTGTTAATAAACACCCTCAACTGGAAACTGTAGAGAATAACCTCGCAGATAAAGAGAAAACACCTTTGGAAACCCAAGACAAAACCCCAGATCCTAGTGGATGCACCCACATTTTGTTAGATCCCAGACACAATTAACAAAGCCTCTAACACAGCCACAGAGGGAGTCTGTCTTTGATACGAGGGCACACAGTGCAGTGCTGGATCAGAGTAGTTTGAGGATCCCAAGCTCTGCACTTCAGTAGGTGGCAGCTCCACTAAGCACCCACTTGCAGGACTCCAGCTCCTGGCAGCGGCCAGAGAAGGCGCAGGACTCCCATCTCCTTGAGCACAGCAGCAGCACAGCGCCTGACCTGATGACAAGGGTGCGTGGCTTTTTTCTTGGTTTTCTCTGACCTTGCTGGATGCTGTCTCATTTGTAGTCAATTAATAGTTTCAGACTGTTTACCTATAATCATAAAAACTAGATTTGTTTTTAATAGCTGCTGAGACACATACTTCATATATCAGTGCTGAGGTATATATTTAGTGCAGTGATTTAGTTAGATTCTGAGTAAAGAAAGATCTAGTTAAATCTGTATGGATTATACTGAAGTTTTTCTTCCTATAAAAGGTATTTAAGTATTTTTTTGTGTAAACAAATCTTTTGAATTAATCTATTCCTTCTAATAGTACTATAATTGCAGTGTTCATGTCACAGGAGAAAAATCAAGTATTGGAAATAGTAATGCCCAGTGAAAAAAATGCACTTTTGTTTTAAGGCAGAATTTGTTATTTAGGATTTCTCTGTTTCTGCTTCTTTCTTTCCAAGTCAATACTAATCACAGATGAAAAGCATATTTTATTTTTTAAATTATGTCAGCAAGAAGAACTTTTTCCTTCCCAAAGTAATAGAAAAGACAGTTCCAACAAGGTTTCCAATACTGATCCAAATCTGTATTAGATCTGAGACACAGGGCTATAATCTCTTTTTTATTTGACAGATATGTTGATTTGAGAAGAGTTTCAGCTGACTGAGGACATCTACTGCAAATATTACAACCAATATGTTCCATTTTTCTTTCTGCTACATATTCTGCCTGTTTATATGCTTGCTGTAGCTAATGCAAAACTTAAGAACTCTTGCTTTTGTTCTGTGCAGTCTCCATTTTTCTTTCTGTTTGCTATTTTTTTGTAAATTAAATGTCCTGTTTGGACAGCTCATTATAAAAAACAGCATTTACATTCAGCGATTCCCTTGCTAAACCGCAAATGACATTTCCATTTTTAAAACAAATCATTATCTGTATCTGTACCTTGTGTCTTGTACAGAAGATCGTAAATTACCATTCACGAAATGACATTTTATTTACTCCTCTTATTCCTAGTCTTCTACATCTCTCACTACATCTACCTGAACATCAGGAGTCCATTTTTGAGTACAGATAGTACAGACAGTTTCTATCTTGGCTTGACTAGTAACAAACTGAGCACAGATACTCAGCAAATATTGATGTCTAAGTTAGATGGTGTGGACTGAATAGCCAGGCTCTAGAGGTGTGCCAGAAGAACATTCCACAAACACTGAATTGTAGAATTTATCTCATCTTTTATAACGAAGGATCCAAGAATATTTGACACAAAACCCTTAAACTGGGGGCCACTTCTCAGAAGAACAATTATGATTTGATTTAAAATAGATGTATTATATACAGGACTAAATTGCTGTTTCATTCCCACTTCAATATTTATTTTGCTTTCTGTTCTGCTTTGAAAAAACAAAATTGGAAGGAAATTTCCATTTTCAAACTTTTCGGCTATCAAGCAGTAACTTTTCAGCTGAAATTAGTTAGAATATTACATTTTAAAATACAAGTACGAGTGTAAATGGATAACAGTATGCATGTGTTGGATTCTTTTCCAAAGCAATTTAAGGAGATAGGTCATTCTTACAATCTGATTACCACAGTAAGGTTACTATAGAGAATGAAGACAATATCTAGATATACACATTATCCTGGATAGCCATAATTCAAAAAGCCTAATTTAGAACATCGAAGCCCTTCAAAACTCAAATCACCGAGAAGTTAAGACACACTTTCCCTGCAAAATTCTGCTTCTTCCACAAGAAGTTATCACTCATTCCACATAAAATAATTTATGTTCTTGAGGAAGGCTTTCCCTATTTTCTGATCCCTAAATTAATAATTACTGTTCCCAAATAATCCAAACAGATACTGTTTCCAAAAACATGTAATGTCTTTGATCAAAAAGTGAATCTCTTCAAGCAGTTTGGAGCCTTTAAACTAGTAGTCCCTGGTAATGCTTTTCCTTCTCTCATTAAAAAGCTTTAATTCTGCTTTCCATCTTCCCAACTCCCTGTTCAGGCATCTGTTGCAATTCTTCCCTGTAACTGAGATCTCACAAGTCCCTTTCCCTTTCCTAACATGTAGGTGGTCCTCTGTTTCTCAGTTGGGACTTTCCAGTTAGCTTGCTAGCTTATATTTATTACTCTATCAATTTATCTTGACTCTACTAAAATACAAATTTTCAAAAGGTATTCGATGTTCACTTTATTCTCAGTTTTAGTATTTCTCTAAAAATGGTATACCTCTAGCTTGCTACAATAGCATGTGTTTCATAGCTCATCAACTGCCCTATAACGTTTTCTTCTGCCTAATATACAATTCCATTTTAATATAGCTGTTTCTGTATAAAGTTCTTAAGATGCTTTTTCTACTTTTACTTCTATTTTACATTCCATCATTAATGATTAGAAAGAACAGGCTTAAGCATAATCAAAAAAGTGTAGTTATATCAGACTAAATCCAAAACCAGCTAGGTGACTGGTTCAATTAAACATGGCACATCATCTCTCAGAAGAAGGAGAGTTTTGCTAATTGAGACTAATTTAGAGAACTCATTTAACCTATTGCAGAAGTAGTTTATAAGCAGTGCCCTAAATCTCAGCTACATCACATGAAATTAAACAATAGATTAGATTATCCAACTCATTCATACATTACCTTCGTGCTGGTCTGACAGAGCTTGGGAAAACCACTGCTGAATGGTACCTGCTTAGCAGTTCAACAGCATACCACTGCTTGCTGAAGGTGTGTTCCCTGTCCCTTGCATGGCTGCCCAAAGGAGAAAAGAGCTATGACCAAAACACGCAGAAAGATGGACATCCCACTTGCTTTGTTTTTTTTTTCTTCTTAAACATGAAGAAATGTATTTTTAAGACCTAGAGAAAAAAAGTGAGACAAGCTGCATTCTCCTATTTACTTTCAGCAACTATCCTAGAAGAGTGAATTGCTACTATGACCAATTTTCCGTGCATTTTCTGGAACAATAGACTCAATTACTGGCCTTTAAATGGTCCAGAGTTTGGGGACATGATGCCTGCCAGAAGCTTCCATGTAAGCATGACACAAAATCAAGATTAGCCTCCTAAATCCTGCTTGAACAACATGATGTTCCTTGTAACACAACCATGTTTTCTATCTACTTTCAGTCCAAAGCAACCAACCCACAGCACAAACAGAGCAGCTGGGGTCCATCTGCAAATGCTAACCTTTGTAAGTATGTCTTTGTGGCTTGTCATTTTAGAACTCATGATAAATTTTTTAGATGATATATCAACAGTCTGAAAAGATGTAGGTAACATGCAAGGCCTAAGTACTTCTGTAAAACTGTATTTGACCCCAGGCACAAAAACAAAAGAGATGAGTCACTCCACCTCCACCTTTCATTAAGACAGAATTCTGATTTGTTCTATTGAATAGATGCCTTTGAAAGGACTTGATAAAATTGTTTAAAAACATCCACTTTGAGAATTCAGATAGTAGGAACACAAAAATGCTACCACTCAGAAAATAAGTGAATAGAGAACAAAGAAGTTTTTTTTTCTCTGAAGAGTATGGAAGCAAGGAGAATTCAACTTGAAATGATTACTGATGAAAGCAATTAGAAAAATCAGGAGAGGATAAAGGGGTGGGAAGAAAAGCAGAAGGTGGAATTTATATAAACAAACCATTAACGGGCAGGTTTGGCCCAGTGCCTTTTCTCTATTCATAAAATATTCCCTGTTCTAGAAATAAACTAGTTGAGGCAACAACCGGGCATTTTACTATATGCTTATTTTGTTTAAGATCTGCAAGCCTTTCCTTCCATAATAAGTAAGTCCAAAATGTACAAGAAGATAGTCTTGATAAAAAGGTAAAGAGTCTACAGAGTTCTATAGGTCTATAAAGTATTTACACATTTTAGCTATCTCACAGTTGATTATAAAAGCCTAAAGGGCAAAAATTCTGGCATCAGACAAGCACATGGGGTGCTGATGCCATGAGACCCCCGCATGCACATACTAATTTGGTATTTGACTCTGAAGAAAAAGAAAAATACAACCTAATCATCAACCACCTTCTCAATATTTTCCACAAGCCTCTTACATATTCAGAACCCAAGTTAGAAAGCTGTGCAGCAGTTTTAAATTACTAACTCCCATGCAATTTGTGACAATTTAATGCATAAAAGGAATATTTGCATGCATTGATGGCTAAATTGAGATCCAAACGGGTATATTGAAATACCTGAAATGCATATACCTTGCTGGTGTTTGTATATCAAAACTACATATATAGCTGTTGTACTATAAAAGGTTACAGAACCTTCTGTACGTCTGTAAAAAAAATATATACTATTTTAAGAATAGCTTTTTTATTTTCAAAACACTTCATCAAAATCCTTCCAAAGGTAAATATTTCAGGAAGGGCCAAGGTGGTTGAATTGTCTGCTGCAAATACCCTGTCTGGTGTTTTCCATATGATACAATGGAATCAAATTCTCAGCAGCAACTCAAACCCTTCATAGACATTACATTATTCTAACAGTGAAACACTCATCAAATACCCATCAGTCCCACTTGCCTGCTCCTACACTCAAGCATTACCAGGCCTTATAATAAAAAATATTATGCTACAAAACGTGTGTATGGGGAGGGGAAGTTAATACTAATTTCCTTTTCCTCTTTTTTTTTTTCTGATATTCTCAATGATTTCCAATCAGTTTGACTCCACTACCAAAGTCTTGGCAATGTCTATGTCCTCCTTCCTGCCAGTAAGGGAGAACCTTATAAGTAATTTCTTTGTGCCATCTACCTGGATTCCTGAAGAGTCCTGGGTTTCTGCTCTGTTCCTCAGGGACCAAACTCACCAGCCTGCACCTTCTGACGTCCCGGCACCTGCTGCAACAGCTTTGCCCATTTCCTACTGTGCCAACACCCTTGCTCCATGGAGCAGCGCAGGAAAGCAGCATGTACTCCAGTCATCTTCCCTAACAGGGGAAACAAGTAAACCAAGAGCATCCCCACCAAGATCTTCCATCCCTATGGCAAAAAGGGACGGACGCTGTGTGGGAAGCAAAATCGCAACATGCAGGGCAGGAACGCTGGGCTTTGTGCCTTCAAAGCTGCCAACATCCTCTGGCCTTGGGGACTGCTGAGTCTGTGGGGCTGGGATCATGAAAAACAGAGTAACTCCTGCTGGCATACATGCTTGTTTTGTAACGGCAAGGCTCACTCTCCAACTGCAAAGAAAGCAGATTTTTAAACAATAAATTCAATTTCTGACCTTTATTGTGAAGCTCAGCAGCATCCTATAATAGGCTCTGCCAAATGCATGTGGCGGTCTAAGAAACACTCATCACACATTTGAGCGCTCTTATTTCCTGTTAACAAATTGTTCTTGATCCTATTATTCCATTTAAAATTATTTTGATAATTTGTGAAAATGAATTAATAACTATGGTGCATTTATTTGCATAGTGATAGATTGCCAGTCACGGTAAGCTGCATGGAACTAGCTTTACTTCCTGTGTGGGTGACTCTAATTTAATGTATCTTTTTGTCAGGAACACAGCTGGCAGGAAATAATATACAGAACTTCTTCAGGACTTTTTCCATGTCAAAGGGGTGGGCTTTTTGGAAAACCTGTGTCCTAGTTTCTACTGGGGTAGAGTTAATTTTCTTCCTAGTAGCTGGTCTAGTGCTGTGTTTTGGATTTAGTCTGAGAATACTGTTGATAACACACTGACGTTTTAGTTGTTGCTAAGCAGTGCTTACACTGGTCAAGGCCTTTTCAGCTTCCCATG
Source organism: Ciconia boyciana (assembly GCF_034638445.1). Classification (NCBI taxonomy): domain Eukaryota; kingdom Metazoa; phylum Chordata; class Aves; order Ciconiiformes; family Ciconiidae; genus Ciconia; species Ciconia boyciana. The sequence continues at coordinate 87,367,206 of NC_132936.1, forward strand.
CTCTGCCAGGTGCACAAGAAGCTGGGAGGGGGCACAGCCAAGACAGCTGATCCAAACTGGCCAAAGGGCTATTCCATACCCTATGGTGTCATGCTCCATATAGAAACTGGGGGACTTGGCCGGGGAGCAGCGATTGCTGCTTGGGGACTGGCTGGGCATCAGTCAGTGGGTGGTGAGCAATTGCGTTATCCATCACCTGTTTTGTAAATACTTTTATCATGATTATTATTATTATTTTCTCTTCCTCTACTGTCCTATTAAACTGTCTTCATCTCAACCCACAGGTTCTACTTTTTTCCTGATTCTCGCCCCCCATCCCACAGGGGGTGGGCTGTGGGGGGGGGAGGGTGAGCAAGCAGCTGTGTGGTGCTTAGTTGCCGACTGGGGTTAAAGCACAACAATCCTTTTTTGGCGCCCAACATGGGGCTCGAAGAGTTGAGATAACAACAGATCTGCCCAGAGCGTGTTAAAACAAATTTGTTCTAAGCATTCATTGTATTAGTTTAGTAGTCGCTGGTCACAGTGTTGATTTACTTGCTCTCAGAGTTGTTGTATTTGTTCTCAGAGTTGTGTTATGTAACACCTTACTTGCCGTATATACTGTTTATCAGTATTTATGTGCTGTTTTTCACCTCTGGTAAGTGGATTAAGGTTATCGCTTTGCTGTACTGTGTAACACTGACTTATGGTATGATAAAATTGATGGTTGTGAGATCAATCTTGTATTTGTACTCAGCATTGCCATCACCTCTGTACTTCGGGAGCCATCTATTGGAAATTATTAATAATTACACTTTTTACTTTTTCTCCTTGGAGAGCCAACCTATGAGGGAGACACCTTCCTCTGTCTTCCCCTTCCTCTGCAGGCTAATTACAATAGCTCTTGAGAATTTTGAATATCAGCATGGTCCTACTGCTATGTCTCCTGAATATGTGTCCGGTCTTGCTTAGGGTTAAACAACTATTTAAGAATACTGCGGCTACTCCAACCCCCATGACAGGCACTGCAGTTACTCCAACCCCTGTGACAGGCACTGCGGCTACTCAAACCCTGGTGACAGGCACTGCGGCTACTCCAACCCTGGCAACAAGCACTGTGGCTACTCAAACCCCAGCAACAGGCACTGCAGCTGAACCAGTGAACGAACCTGTGCCGGTAACAGTCACTCCCACACACAAGAAGAAATCTTGGAAGCAAAAGTCAGCTTGTTTAGTAAGGTATGAAGAAGCTTCTCCTGAGGGAGCAGTAGGAAGAATCATACTGCCCTGGCAGTGAGGAGGCAGACTACTCTAAAGCAGGGCCATCACGAGAACAGGAGGAGGAAGAGGAAGAATTCCCCGCTTCCCCTCGAGGAAGAACTCGACAGGAGAGTTCCTCCTCTTCCTTGGAGGGAGAGGAAGAACTCATAAACGAGATGGTAACCACCCAATCTCCATCCCTGAGTGAGCTGCGAGATAAGCGAAAGGATTTCAGCCATCACCCAGGCAAGCGCATTGTCACCTGGCTTCTCCGATGCTGGGATAATGGGGCCAGTAGCCTGGAATTAGAGGGTAAGGAAGCCAAGCAGCTGGGATCCCTTTCTAGGGAAGGGGGCAGTTTGAAAATAGGCACCAGTCCTCAGCCTCTGGAGGCGATTCCTGTCAGGCGTGAAGGAAAGGTATCCCTTTAAGGAAGATGTTATATGTCACCCAGGCAAGTGGACCACCATGGAGAGAGGTATCCAGTACCTGAGGGAATTAGCCGTGCTGGAGGTGATTTATGATGACCTGGACAACAAGCAGTTATCCAAAGATCCAGATGAAGTCAAATGCACGTGACTCATGTGGTGGAAGTTTGTACGGAGTGCACCAGCATCATATGCCAACTCATTGGCATTAATGACCTAGAAAGACGGAGAGGGACAAAGGATGGATGAATTGGCTGGCCAACTCTGGCAATACAAAGAAACTTTCTCTTCCTCCCTCGTCTCAGCTGTGGAGAAACTGTCCCGGGAGTTCCAGCAACTCAAAGAGGATAGGCCCTACTCTCCACCTGTACAGACTAGTATCTCAGCTATTAGGTATAAGCATTCCTCTGCTCAAGAGAGAGGATATAGAGGGTACACACCACGGGGCACCCTATCGTTTTACCTGCGTGACCATGGAGAGGACATGAGGAAGTGGGATGGAAAACCTATCTTGACCCTAGAGGCATGGGTATGTGAGTTGCAAGGAAAAACAATCACACAAGGGGGTTCTTCCAGGAAAATTGCTGCTCCAGTTTCCAGTGGGCAGTTTCCCAGACAGAGTGAAAGGGCTGATCTTACTCCTGATTTTAATGCAGGAACTCCTGACTTGTATTTACAAGAAGTGGGTAACGAATACTATGACCAGGACTAGGGGGGCCCTGCCTCCAGCCACGTGGAGGAAAGGGACAACTGGGCTTACTGGACTGTGTGGATTTGAGGGCCTGGCACATCAGACCCACAGGAGTACAAGGCTCAAATAGACACCTGTGCACAGTGTACCCTAATGCCATCAAGCTATATAGGGGCAGAACCCAACCGTATTTCTGGAGTGATGGATGGATCCCAACATCTGACTGTATTGGAGGCCGAAGTGAGCCTAACTGGAAATGAGTGGCAAAAGCACCCCATTGTGATTGGCCCAGAGGCTCCGTGCATCCTTGGCATAGACTACCTCAGGAGAGGGTGTTTCAAGGACCCAAAAGGGTACCGGTGGGCTTTTGGTATAGCTTCCCTGGAGACAGAGGAACTTAAACAGCTACCTTGCCTGGTCTCCCAGAGGACCCTTCTGTTGGGGTTGCTGAGGGTCAAAGAACAACAGGTGCAAATCACTACCACAACAGTGCACCAACAGTAATATTGCATCAACCAAGACTCCCTGATTCCCATCCATAAGCTGAATCGTTGACTGGAGAGCCAAGGAGTGATCAGGAAGACTCGCTCACCCTTTAACAGTGCCATAAGGCCAGTGTGAAAATCTAATGGAGAGTGGAGACTAACAGTAGACTATCATGGCCTGAATGAAGTCACGCCACTGCTGAGTGCTGCTGTGCTGGACATGCTAGAACTTCAATACAAACTGGAGTCAAAGGCAGTCAAGTCATATGCCACAACCGATATCGCTAATGCGTTTTTCTCAGTCCCTTTAGCAGCAGAATGCAGGCCACAGTTTGCTTTCACTTGCTATCATAGTTTGCTTTCACAGTCCAGTACACCTGGAATCGACTGCCCCAGGGGTGGAAACACAGCCCTACCATTTGCCATGGACTGATCCAGACTGCACTGGACTCCAGACTCTGGAACACAATGTTCTGGAACACCTGCAATACATTGATGACATCATTGTATGGGGCAACACAGCAGAAGAAGTTTTTGAGATAGGGAAGAAAATAGTCCAAATCCTCCTGAAAACTGGTTTTGCCATAAAACCAAGTAAGGTCAAGGGACCTGCACAGGAGATCCAGTTTTTAGGAATAAAATGGTAAGATGGACGTCATCAGATCCCAATGGATGTGATCAACAAAATAACATCTATTAACTGGAGGGAACTGCTCCACTTTCCTCTGGAACTCAGGAAAGTTCCAGACAATCCAGATACACACTAGCTCCTAGTAAAGCAAAGCTAGACTGAGTGCAGCTTATTTGCAGTGAGGTAGAGGTCATCAAATGACATCCCACTATGAAAATCCTGATGTTATAGTGACATTTGTTATTATAAAGTGTACATATACTGTTTGATAATAGCACCATGCAAAAGTAGTCTGTGGCTAACTTCGGCAGCAACAGAAATACAAACAATTACAATTATTAGAATTCCTTGCTGTCCTTTTGCAAAGTCAAGTCTGCAGTCTTCTGATGCAACTGCAATGACAAACTCTTCTTCCTCAGAGCTGGAACCAACAAAATTAGGAGCTAAATCACAAGTCATCTTGTAAACCCTGCTAACTTGGTTTCTTGCTTAAGGGGCATATTCTCCAGGGAATGATTTTAATTAGTTTGATTATTTTAACTGTTGGCCAACTATATTTATCTGGCTGTAAAAATGGCAGATTGAAATCTGCAAATACAGCACCACTTTCTCTTTGCATGCAGTTCACTTAAATATTTCAAACCCTTTAAAGCAGTAGATTTAAAGACAATAAGATACAATTTCATGATACAATGTACTAAAGACACAATGTACTAAAATGGTAAAACTGAAGCAGAAAGAAATTATGTTGCTTGAAAACTCACAAAATGAGTCAATGTTAGATGACATTTAAGAGGAATAGGGGACTAGTATCCCAGATGCATTTGTACCATCTTAAAAAGAAAAGCAAATGTATATGTTTACACTGTACTACACCTAGCAGGATACCTCTAAATAATATATTATTTGTATCTGTACCAGCAATACTTATCACATGTCTATGTTGCTTCCTATACACACATAATAAATAATCACCAGTCAACCAAAAGCATGCCACCAGACAACAGCATATGATACCACATAAATTAAAAAGTTGTATATTTTTCAACACGTACTCCACAATGTAATTGTATTAATATCTATTGTCTCATTTATAAAACAATTACAGTACCTGCCTAATTACAGCCTTGTACACAGATATTCTCTGTAACTATTCTGTTCCATTCTAATTGACCATATATTCAAGACTCAAACCTACTAACATATATTCCCAGCTTTAGGATTACATTACACTCATACAAAATCACACTTAAAAATCCCAGGTACTATTGCAAAGTTTTTATTTTTGGCAAGACAATGGATACTTTTCAGACTGAAGGGTTCTGACCTTAAAGGAACCAAATTGGGTTTCTTTTCTTTTTGTCTTTAAGTGGATGTTCATTTCTGTGATTGTCTCCAGAGACTATTTATCAAGCGTATCATGAAACAGATTTCACATTGTGGTAAGACCACTACTAACACTCAACAAGGACTTCATGCTGGGACTTCGTTTGTCTTCAGCTATACAATTCCTCTCCTCATTCTTAACAGGAGCAGCAAATTTCCTCCTGCCTCAGAAATCAGTGACAGCAAACGCAGTAGCAACTCTTTCTTCTCAGAAAACACTTCTCTTCTGGGTATATCGAATTGCTCTGTGAAAAAATTCCAATGTGATTTAAACAAACAGCTTTGTTGTCATAGAATTACCTCATAAACTGATGGAGTCAAGTAGTATACTTTGCTCTGCTTCCTAATTAAAACAATTACTTAAAATACAGTTGCCTGGAAAATTCTCACTGATCTTTATTTCACTAGTTCTAATCATTGCTATGCAACATCAATAGTACTTCTTGCTAAGAGATTTCCAAGAGATAACCAGGAAGGAAAACCATTTTCATAGAACCTCTGAATATATTTCTGTACAGTCGCTCTTCCTTAGACTTATTCTAGTCTTGTCTTCCTACAAGGCTTTGACTATGCACATAACAGACTTCAGTGAACCTATGTTATTAATCACTACTACAGATGGTGCTTATATCAGTTTAAAAGTGTTTTTTTTTTTTAAGCTGATATATTGTGCACTGCCTCCATGGGCAAATATATATGGCATAAATATGCATGCTATGTATATTTGTGTGTGTATGTTGGAGGGGGTTATTTTCTCTGTTTTCTGTAAGTACTACTCATTGTTGCTGATAAAAAACCAGCATAACAAAGCACAATTATTAACTGGTGTTATGCCAAAAAAAAATGGCAAACTACCTAAAGTGAAGCTGTGATAGATTGCAGAATTCCTGCTAATTTCAGGTTGATGCGAGGCTGATGCAGGGCTCCCTTTTCACCCCACATTTTCCATGAATGTTACATGTCCAGTGTCCAGAGACTGGGCATCAAGGGTGGCAAACTAGGTAAATTTTTGGCCATAGTGAAGGCAGTAGGTTTTCCCATACTCCTCTTAAAAGTATTCACACTTCAAAGGTGCAACCCCATTGCACTAAAAACACTGGCAAAATCTTACATGCAAGGAGGCTAGGAAGAAGAAGGTGTAGGAAAGGGAGGGAAGCATTTTCATGACAAAACAACATAGTAGGAAAAGTTAGCAACAAATTTGTATCTATGATCAACAAGCCCCAGAGCTCTTTCTCTGGAAACATGCTGAGCTGTAAGGCCTTACACAGCACTTGGGAAACAGGGGATCATCTAATTCAAACTGTGCACTTCATGTGGACGAACAACAAATAAGATGAATGTTCCCAGCAATCTCCCATCTCACAACAAGAGAACAATTATTAAGATTTTTTTGCCCATCAATGCATGACTTCTAGACCTATTTCTTTTGCAAACGTCTGTGAAAATAAGATTTTCATATCTACTGATTTTAAGGGAACTGACATTTATGATGACTGTTTTGCACACAGATTACTTTAAAAGACTTTTCAATGGGATTTCAGTATATTTCAGTTTCATAGAACAATTTTGCAAAATTGCCTCAGACTTTCTTCACTGTATCTTCTTGTTACTAATGCTTTAAATGGCAATAACCACTGAATTGAAAGATAAACATATGAACACAATTTTTTGTTGTTGTTTGGTTAGGAGAAAGCAATAACTTTTAAATGATAATTTGTTGTTCTGTTTAAAATAACCAACGAAAATACTTTCACATTTTGAAAAGCTTTTAATTCTGACTGATTTATTAAAGGTCTGATATTAACAAATGCCTTAAAATGAAAATGGAGAGCATAATCATCTTGGAGCATTAAAGTTATTGGAAACAGTTTTTCATTTCTTTCATTCACTTTTCATTTCAAGTGAATTAAGTGCATTCAGCTCTTATTTGATCCCAGCCCACCACAGCTTGTCACACAGCCATTCTGAGCTTCACAACTGCAACGCTGTCACTAAGCTGATTTTCCATAAAACACAAAAGTTCTATCAAGTTTTAAGCAGCTTAAGAGCACCCTTCTCTGGCCATAGTTACAATCCCAGTGATGCGGCCAAGGCAGACAGGCAAACAAACAGAAACAGGAGGTGAAGGTATGCAGACAGCACTCAAATATCCACTTTGGTTTTCTGAAATGGTAAAGCATACAAAGCACCACTCATTAATCAGTTAATTACCTCACTACTTTGAAATGACTGTATATCCAATCTTATGGTGCCACTTAGTCAATCTCTTCTACTCATGACTTAAAAATCATGAACATGATATCAATAAATAAGAGACCCTGCCTTCTCCTTAAAAATATCCACTCCCAAAAGACCATGAACATTTGAATGCAAATCAGTCACTCTGACGAAGTGATGAATGAAATGACACACAAGAGAGATTGGTGTTTTAACTTAAAACCAACTGTTCATTTGGGGATAGAGGATTATTAACTTTTTATTCTCAAAAGTTCTGCTTTGAAAAGTGGAACTGTAAAGATGGCAAGTCCCTGCTCATATTTGCCCTTCTGAACCAGCACAGGAGAGGGAATGAACCAGCTTCTGTCCCTCGTGTACTGACAGAGATCTTTTCATCAAAGCATTTTACTAAGACTGGAACCTCATCAAGGCAGCGAGCTTGCGGTTTTAACACGGAAGGCTCTGTTTGCAAATAACAAGAGGCTGATTTGGCATAAAGAAACCAGCAACAAGTCTACTATTAAATTATACCCGTAGGAGAATGCAAGAAAAGGGCGATGAAGGAATGGAGACAACAAGAAAGTAGGAACCTGTCATCAACCCAGCACTGGAGACACTGAAGGGAAAAAAAAAAAAAAAAGTCCATAAAATTAGGGGCTTGGGAGATGGGAATCCTAGCTTCTCCATGTGGTTAATTTATTCTGGAAAAGGTATAAAAAATGGAATTCCAAAATCCTTGTATTTCCCTACAATGCAACATTACTTTGCTTCAAAGGTACCAGATGATTGAGGTGTTATGCTTTTGTGTTTTTTTCTGTCAATCCAAGTAGTAGAGCTTTCTCTTTTATCTTATATTTCAGGCAGGTAATCTCTAGTACTGAAGTGGATAAACCTATCAACTCATTTCACATGCAGCGCTGAAAAGTCATCAGATGCTAACAACTCATTACTCAGCTGGGAAAGATCAAAACTAATGACAGATGAAACACTCTCTTTCTTGTTATTAGTCCCCTGAGTCATCCAATTCCCACCGTACTGCTCTTTATCTTTTGCTGCCTGCCTCTATATAACAAGCAATACTGTTGTTGCAGGTAGCTCCTGTGACTCATTCCTTGGGCTCACCCACCTGTGATTTGTGGGTGAGATGAGCTACTACAACACTGCTTTCCTCTGGGGTCTCTCACTACATCTGACCAGGCTGCTGAGCCTGCCGGTCTGCTTTTCAGCAGGATTTTTCTATGTTTAAACACATAAATTCTCTTTTTACCAAGCATACTACCTACTAGTGCTTAAATAAAGATTGGTAATTAATGATTATATGAATATATTTGCTAATCAAAGTGCAACATCTCATTATCTTAACAATTTCCCAAGTAGAAGAGAAATAAGCATTTTCTGAGATCAGGAAAAATGATGAATAAAAATGGCTTAAGATGGAAATAATCTTTCTAAAAATTGGGAAAATGCAATGTCTGTATGGAAAAGGCACAACATCAGCTTCACATCTAGGAATGAGAAAAAACTAAAGACTTCACATGGATTATATTTTCCTAGGAAAGGTAAATGAATCTTTTCACTTTCTCTTTAACTCAGAAGGGGATGTTAAAGAACCACCTTTCTACTGATCGCCTTCTCCTATTTTTGTTGGTTCAAGCTGTGACTATTTTCCAAAAGTATTGAGCCATGCATCAGAAACAGCCAGTAACAACTAGTACAAACATACTTTCCTTGAATACTTTTTATTCTGTCTCTGTGAGTATTCTTTAATTGAACTTACATTTCTCATAGTTCTCCCTCCTCCTTTGATAAAAACACTAAACAGTGTCTCTCATTTGTGCTTACACACCACTCAATTGGCACATTCTCCACAGATTTTATTCATTACCAAGCATATCCAAGTATTATACACTGAAGTCCTATAAAGCATCACAAGATATTCCATAATGACCATAAGACACCACTATATCACTACATCTGTCTTAATGAAATAGCCACATTATGATTAGCTTATAAAGCTTTCAGTACTAATACTGACCAACCCACCCGCCCACCCCACAAAGACCCCCAAAACAAACCCTCGACTATTACAGTGCTTTATCGGTAAACACTGAATACTTCTTTCTGCTTGAAAGTGAACAGCAAATCTTTGGCATTTACTTGCTGTCTCTCCTTAGTAAAAATAAAAATGATATTTTAGAGCTCCTTCTAATCCTTATGATTCATATGTCAGACTCCCTACATTCATCATTTCAAGCAAGTTTTTTATCCACTTCCAGGCCTAATGGTGAACTATGTTCCAGGCAAATTGCCTTCTTTTTATTCCTAATGCTCTAATCAGTGTTAGTAAAGAACGCACATGACAACCTTCATGCAGTTATTATTGTTGACTGGCAAGATGTCTATATAAACTATCTTCTTCACTCTTCCAAAACATTTTAAAACCATGGAGACAACAACAGCAAGCCCCTCTTTTGTTCATCAAAATGCATAATTACGTAGAAAGATTATTTCTCCTGCCTATTTTTTTCCTTGGAGCCTTTAAAGTTTCAAATCAAAGCCACAATATATATCTGATGAATAACATTGTTATGACTACGCTGCAGGCATACAGGGTGTCCTGCATTACTGCAGTCTAGTCAGCCATCAACCACTGTTTTAAACATGTGCCTTCTGAAAACTGAGTGCCCATGACTGTGGTCATCAGCATTAATCACAGAAAGTGACTTAGAACCATAGACAGGGATAACTAAAATTTTTACATTAAACAGTCAAATTTCCCAAGAACCACATAGGCATCCACTTGACCCACCTAGTGGATGAGGGAAAGGCTGTAGATGTTATCTATCTGGACTTTAGTAAAGCCTTTAACACTGTCTCCCACAGCATTCTCCTGGAGAAACTGCCAGCTCATGGCTTAGGCGGGTGTACTCTTCACTGGGTAAAAAACTGGCTGGATGGCCGAGCCCAGAGAGTTGTGGTGAACGGAGTTAAATCCAGTTGGCATCTGGTCATAAGTGGTGTTCCCCAGGGCTCAGTTTTGGGGCCAGTCTTGTTTAATAACTTTATCAATGATCTGGATGAGGGGATTGAATGCACCTTCAGTAAGCTTGCAGATGACACCAACTTGTGTGGGAGTGTTGATCTGCTTGAGGGGAGGAAGGCTCTACAGAGGGCCCTGGACAGGCTGGATCGATGGGCTGGGGACAATTGTATGAGGTTTAACAAGGCCAAGTGCCAGGTCCTGCACTTTGGTCATAACAATCCCATGCAACGCTACAGGCTTGGGGAAGAGTGGCTGGAAAGCTGCCTGGTGGAAAAGAACCTGGGGGTGCTGGTTGACAGCCGGCTGAACATGAGCCGGCGGTGTGCCCAGGTGGCCAAGAAAGCCAACAGCATCCTGGCCTGTATCAGGAAGTGATCGTGCCCCTGTACTCAGCACTGCTGAGGCCGCACCTCGAATACTGTTTTCAGTTTTGGGACCCTCACTACAAGGAAAACATTGAGGTGCTGGAGCGTGTCCAGAGAAGGGCAACGAAGCTGGTGAAGGGTCTGGAGAACAAGTCTGATGAGGAGCGGCTGAGGGAACTGGGATTGTTTAGCCTGGAGAAGCGGAGGCTGAGGGGAGACCTTATCGCTCTCTACAACTACCTGAAAGGAGGTTGTGGTGAGGTGGGTGTCTCTCTCTTCTCCCAAGTAACAAGCCATAAAAGAGGAAATGGCCTCAAGTTGCACCAGGGGAGGTTTAGATTGGATATTAGGAAAAATTTCTTTACTGAAAGGGTGGTCAAGCATTGGTACAGACTGCCCAGAGAGGTAGTGGAGTCACCATCCCTGGAGGAGTTCAAAAACATGTAGATGTGGCACTTCAGGACATGGTTTAGTAGGCATGGAGGTGTTGGGCTGCCGGTTGGACTAGGTGATCCTAGAGGTCTTTTCCGACCTTAATGATTCTATGATTCTTTGAACTACTTCAGTGTCATCTTCAAGCCCAGCTTTAGATGCCCAGATGTGTAACTGCATCTAAAGCCACCAAGAAAACTGACTCAACCCCTCCTTCAGGAAAATTCCAGTTCACCTGATGTATAATCAGTTCAGTTCAGAGATAGTTCAGGATCTGCTAGAGGAGACACTTTTAGAACAATACAATTTTTTAAACACAACCTCTGGTGTGATTTTCGCATTCAAGATTATAATGTGAAAGGGCATAAGCAGACTATATTGTTCATAATAAGAACAGATTACTCCATTCTCAAAGACAGGAAGCTATTACTCGAACAATGATGGTCTACACTATAGCATTGCTTGTACACTTAAGCAGTCAAGAATAAAGCAATACTACAATTTCCAGCAGAATTTCCATTAACAGTGATCAGTGTAAGATCTAAGATATAATCTAGCAAATCTGGTTTCAGCCATTAGTGTACTAGGGTACACAGGTATATTAGTCTGTTTTCTGCAAAGCTATCCATGCAAATTCATCTATTTGTTGCATCCAGTGTGAGCCTACTTGCAAGTAAGATTGTGGGTGACTCAGCTTGAGATGAACCATCACTACAAAGACCATCTGCTACAGCACATTGTACGTTCCCTCTGTTCAAAGACCTACTTGTACTTACCCTCACAAGCACTAGCTGGATGAGGTAATTCAGTGAGACTCTGTAAAGGCTAGGGTCTTTCACAAAAAAACATTTTTGATTGAAATTGTAATAGGCATACAGTATGCTGCTACAATGGCCCCAGAAGGCAGTGAGCTAGTGTCAGGATGAGTCAGTATAGAATTATGCTGAAAAAGACATGTGTAGTAGTAATTTGACTCAAAAAAAAAAAAAAAAAAAAAAAGCTGGGGATGGAGACTGTAAATATCTGTTCTGCAACAGTGAATGATGCAGATCTTGGTGTAAAATAAGTTTTGAGTGCAATAAAACCATTAGCTCATCAGACCCAACAAGCTACAGTACCGAATAATTCTGGGGTGTTTGATATTTGTTCTTGCTTGTCACGACATACTAAAATACACCACATATGTTCACTGATGAGCACAACAGGTTGCAGGTCTGCAGGCAGCACAAGTAAAAGTCAGAGTAGTCAGCTCCCGATGCTGTACTCCCAATGATTCCTTTATGCTGAATCCCATTTGCAATTAGACAAGGATGCATTTTTCCCTCTCCAATAATTGTTTATTTCTATGTATAATAAGCCCCATCATTTCTGTTAAAGACTTTGTAACATACTAAGTCATTTACCATAGTTATTTGCATAAAAAGAAGCATAATTTTATATAGAGTTCTTTATCGAAAGAACTTAAATGAGTATCATTAATGCTAAACAGCTAGGAAAAATCTCTTGGCACTAATGAATGAGGTACAGAACCAGGATAGGTGCTAACGGCTTTGGTTTTACCCCTTTGTTTTCACAGATTTTTGTCTTGGCATATATGATACATTGGAGCTCAGTCAAGGATTGGGTTTTTTTCACAATCCGTTTCACCTCCTGCTTGTAGGTGACTGGAATGCTATTATCCAAATAAGTCTGCAATTCACCATCTCTAGTGAATTTACACCACAGATAAATTTGCCACATAAAGTCAATCTGATACACTCTTAAATGTGGATACAAATACGAATAGTAATTAGCACACATCTACAGGTTTGTATTCTTTTTCATCAAATAGCTTGAAAACTCATTTTAAGCATATTTTAATCAGGTAAAGACAACTAAATGATTTACTTTTGAAAGATTTCAAGAAAGAAATCGAACAAAAATGGTGCGTTTGAATTCAAGCAGCTTGCTCAAAAATAATGTACAAATATCAACATCAAGCAATTTATTTGCTCTCTGTGAATATATGAAATATAAAGCAATACAATTCATCATTTTTTCAAAATTTCACAAGGTGAAAAAATCTTTAACTTAGCATTATTTTTCTTTGTGTTTTTCTGAAGCACAACAATGTGTACAGCCTATAGACAATTATCTGTGTTTGAAATGTTTCTCTGTGTGGATATTTTACTTGTAAAAACATTTAAGGAATGACTCAGTAAATGAGATAATGTAATCACATTATCCTGTTTATTATAATCACAACATTCTATTAAAAGGTTAAATTCAGATACCATTCCCCAGGCTGATTTTGCTAATGTAGTCATCCTTAAATAGGTATGGTCAGTAATTCTGCATTAAAAAGTGACTGCTATTTGAAGTAGTTTTGCACTTGCTGTTTTTAGAAGCAATACTATGAAATAAAAGTAAACAAAAATAAAAATACCTCTCTTGCTTTTATAACAACATAATTAAAACGCTAGCCCATAAGACCCTATTCTGACAGACAATTTATGGACATCCTTAAGTTTTAGAAGTTGTTTAAAGGACTCTTACAGGTCTTTTGTAAGTGCTTGCAGGAACCTGACTAAACTGTGGTAGACCTACCCATTTTGCTTCTCCCCACAAACAAACAATTACAAAGTTCCGGTTTTTATGGGACATAATCCTGGGCAGATGGCTGGGTATAATACATGCTTTTATGCATAGACACACAGAGATATACATGAGAGCATATAGACATATATATGTATTTTTTAACTGGAGAGTATCTGCTCTTGATTTGATCATTTCCATATGGATGCTTTTGTGGGCAATAACAGTCCTATAAGCTGTTATTACATACATTTCATGATGATCATGATGATCCTTAGACAATAGTCCCATGTTTCCTAGTAATCAATAGATTTGAGTTCACGCTGATATACATTTGCTGATATACATTTGATATCATTTGATACATTGATATACATTTACATATACACAAACTCCTAGCACATTAAAAGAAACCCGCTACTCTCAGCACGAAGGTTTGAAGAGTTTGGATTCCATCCAGCATAGAGAACTGAGAGGAAAGTAGATTAATTGAACTAAAATGGCAGTTGTGCTGTTCTGGTGAGTTTTTCAGTTATGTGTAGCAAAAATTACTGCCCTGGTATTTGAGGGAGAAAATCTGCAAAGGGAAAAAAATGAATTCTCCTACGCTTTTTCTTTCCCCCTGCAGCTGATAAAGTTAATGCCTCAGTACAAAAGTTGTATTGGTGACTGCTATGTACTACTGTCTATATATTCTAACACACCCTTAAAAAGTATGATGTCTATTGCAGTAAAAACCCCCATTTTGGTAAATAATGTCTCCTGCTATACAAATAACCATAGTCTGTCTAATTTGAAATCCATAGCACACAAGGTAAGGCAGAGAATAACAATTAATATGGATAATTTAATAGGATGCCATGCTGTACTAACTTATGGGAAATAAAGGTCCATTCTCCAGAGGCTAGTTTTTGTACAAGTAGTTTCTAAAATCATGAAGACATTTTGTTCATTCTTAAGACTCTTTCCTTCTTTGTGCCAGAATTATTCACTAGCAAAAACATTCCAAAGGTTGAAAATTAAAGTATAGAAGTCTTCTTGCTGTTCTGGACAGTACAAACTTCTATAAATACTTTCAGTGTAAGGATTGCATTTTCCATTACAAAAATTGCAACTGTTACTAGAGTATGGAAAATGTAGGTTCAACAATGGCATCTATTTCAAAGGAACTCCATGCTCATTGGTAGCACAAAAAGATACATATCCACATATTTAAATGCATAAATTGATATAAAAGTATGTAAATAAATGAATAAATATATTATATGAGTTAATTAATAAATGAACAGATTTTTGTGCATATGACAATACTGACTTGGATTAGCTATAAAGTTTACAGCTGTCTTTCAAATCACCACAGACATCTCAGTCTTAGCTTTTTGGGCACAGGCAGCCAGCTACAAAAGCAGGTCATAAATGTTGTAATAAGTGCCTACAGCCACAATTCAGTATTAGCTGCAGAGTGCAGTGATGATTTTCCTTTTGTGCTGCTGCTACAGCAGTTCTTATCTTCATGTACTGGCCTATACACTAAACTCATACTTGCCATGAAAACAGGCTAAAAACCAGATCTGAAATGCAGAAACTCTGCAATAAAAATATTGCCATCTTCAGATAATTGAATTTTTGTAGTAAATTAAGTATTCCCTTCACTTAATTTACAGGACAAAAACATCTCTGTGTAAGCCTACTCCAGTGTGAGAGAAACATCAAAAATTTCTATAATTAAAGTACTCAAAGGATAGTCAATGTCTCCTCCAGACCAGATGACTGTGAATTCCCCATAGCACTCAGTTAAAAGTGTTTTCCATTTGAGCATCCCCTTACATAAGGTAGAGTGGAAACTTTAAATAGTATGAAATTCACTTTGACTCTTACCAGAAAAGACACTGGGGATCTTGGAAAGAAAACTTTTGACTGTACGAATAGGAATCCCATTTTTCTCATCTTGCATGCGGGCTATGACGTCTTCCATCTGAACACAGAGAAAAAAAATAAAAGAAAGAAAGAATAAAGAAATCCAAAATTATTTCCTAAAATAAATTCTCCAATAAATTCTAGATCAATCTCTCAGAATGACAGGTCCACTCTTGCCATTTCTTTTTTAACTAATAATTTATATTCTATATTTTTATTGAACAGGCTGAAAAAATGCAAGTAATTTATTCATGGACAACAGTAAAAAAATGTATGTGCTCAAAGTCTCTTGAGAAAGAAATACCAATGCAGAACAAAGAGATTTAGTTAAAGTAGTTAAAGGTAGTTACAAGAAATAGTTAAAAACCATTGCTGGATATAGAATCATATTTTGATTGTATTACTGGTATTGTACCACATATAAAAGCAAAATAGACTCATACAGCCTTCTAGGGGACTGATACAGTTCTCAAAAAGGCTGTTCAAAACAAAAATAGAGCTTTTAAGTTCAAAGCAAAAATTCCTTCTTTTCTTTTGAGAACAGGAAAAAAAATACAACATGATGCAATTTCGCATCCCCAGAGACAGCAGAGCCAGAAACGTAAGATTTTTTTGTAGGTAATGGAGTGAGTATAAAAACATTTAAAATCACTTTGCTGCTTTTTAAAAATATTTTTACATTAGCTCATTTTTTCCAACTCAATTTTTTAGGCTAATTTGGCCCATACATTTTATAAATTATGCTCAACCCAAAGGTTCACTTTCATGTGAACTATGAACAGCAAGCCCATTTACTGGAAAACACAAAGAATATCTAGACAGGGTCATTGGCTGACAATGCCAGTTTTTATTCTTGCACATTTCATAATTGAAGTTTACATATTAGATAACTTCCATCTTTCTTTCTTTGAATATCTTAACTTCTCAAAATATTCAATTATACTGTGATAAAATGAATTACAACTATCCTTCATTTTTCCTTAAATCACCAACATAGTCCATATGAAAAACTCTGTGTGACAGAGCATTTTATATTATTTTATTAGTCAAATCTTAAAAAAAAATTTCTATCTCACCTCTGTCCCCCCAGTAGGTTCCCAAAGAATTCATTAAAAGTTTGTGGCTGGGTTGTGTTGAGAAAAGAGACTAACAGACAAAATTCTGTTATACACCTTTTTTCCAGATGACCTAAACCAGCAAACCAACATCAGTTGCAGCTGTGCATTAATTGGCCCAATAGGGGAGTTGTATAGAGCCAGGAAAGGCAAAGGGAGCTGGGCTCACCAGTGGTGTACACAGGGAAAAAGAACAAAAATCCATACCAAAAATGAAAACACAATCAATTAGTTTGACTGCTCATGAAAAACCTGTTCATACAGAGAGTGTCTCCAGGTTCACATGTTCCATGTACTTATGGATCATACATTAACAACACAAGGAACACAAATCCAGTGGCACAGTCCAAAACAGAAAGTACACACAAGAAGCAGATATTGTTAGCAAGATGTGGAAGACTGAGTCTATTGCTCAGAATTAAGGCATATACAAATGTAACAGAAGAAAAGAACCAATGGTCATTGTAATGACTTTCATCTGACACGGAATGTAATTATTTAAATAGAAAAAGCTATTAATAATGTTCTGAAGAAATTGTCAAGCAGACAAACTGTTGTCTATGAAATGAAATCTGTCCCTACATTTATTATCCATATAATAAGTGAATGCTTGTTTCAACCTGTTCTAAATTCAGTTGGTAAACTGTCTTAATGAGCCCTTAAATGAATAAGAAGTTGCTCAAATTCAAGTGAGTATTTTTGCTTTAAACAATAAAGGAAATTATAACCATAGGTGCATGGTCTTCTATGGAAATGAACAGAAGTAAATTTGACGATAAATTTCACACATGCAGCGTAAGCTTATAAGAATATTGCTAGAGCTGCAGAGTGAATAATAATGTATGTTACGCTAGGACAAAGTTTAGATGAAAATTCATACATAAGGCAACATGATAAGGATTACTACAAATGTAGGACACAATCCTGGAACATAATATTACAAGTAGTGATATGCAGTTACCTCTTTCTCAGGAACACACAAGAGTGCAAAAGTTTAATGCCTAGCATTCCTAGTGCTGTCAGTAATCAGTCTTTTGAGGGTATACGGAATACATTTTTAACTGACATTCACATATGATTTCCTAAACTTGCTTCATGGACAAGATTTAATCTAAACTGTATAAAACCTAACTCTGATAGGGACTGTAGCTCGGAGGGAGTTCTCGGGTTTTGATTAGCAAAGTGAGCTCTAGGATGTCTGCACTGCAGGATTACACCTTCCCCTGCATGTCTAGCTCAGATTATTGTTCTGTGTCAGGAGCAAACACGCTCTGTGCAAAAGGCAGCTCACACTCCAGACAGCACCATTGTGGACTACCTGGTTAATTCAGTGTACAAACATTACTGCATAAGTCAGTGGGAATGTTCTGAAACAAGATACAACACAACAGCAGACTCCTAAATAGTTACAGTTGACCTGGGATTCTGTATGTTATCTGTTACACTACTAAATTCTTATTTGTCTTGTCCCTTTTTACACAGAAATCTAAAAGGTCACTTGTGTTTTGTGGTCATCTTAAATCTTAAACATAAGAACTCAAGAAAATGAAGGGCAGATTAAAAAAAAAAAGTGCTCCAATTAAAGATTCAAAACTATCTAATCCAACATATGCAGGTGCACAGTTTAACTTTTAATATACGTAGTCCGTATTTCTGTTTTAGCTGCTTTAAATTCAGCAAATGTATAATCTCTTCCACTGAAAAACATCTCATTTAATTATATTTGGGAAGCAGCACTCAAGGCACTTCTCTGTCATTCATCAACAATGACCTAAGACAATGAAAAGGGCAGAATATTTTAATTAGAATGATGAAAGAAAATCTTCATCTAATTTTGCTCAAGGAGTCTAATCTGGGAAACACAAGCTGCTGCTTGATATAATAATTTTCCTTCCTGATGTATCATCGTTTGCTTCTGAGACACCTGACCCAATGCTCAAAAGTGAAATATAAGCTCCTTCACTTCACCTCAGAATTAGACTTTCACAGTTCTTTTCTTACGTGCTCACCTGGCTAAACCTGACCGGCTCTGGTCATGCAATGGGATCTTTTTTAGCCCTAAGCCTTCTTAAAGAACTCAAAGAAAACAAATCCACAAAAACCAACTGCCTCCTGATCATGCTGCAAATGAAGCTCAATGTGATTGAGTAAAGGATGTTGTATAAGCACATCTTTTAGCTTTTCAGTCATTACACACTATTAACAGGGAAAGTGTAGCTAGAAGGAAGTTCAGCAAAGATCCTACAGAAGCATTTCTAAATAAATGTATACTTCAAAAAATGTGCCATTTGTTTACCAGCGAGGCAATTCTATCCCTGACAAAAACTCACAAACCTTCTGATGCATAGGCAACTCAGACCAAACTTACAGTATTAAAATTTAAAACTTCACTCGTCTCCCTGTGAAGATAATTTGCAGTCTTCATCTTGACATGCAAGGACTCTGTGAAATCTATTTCAAAGACTAACTCCATGACAACAAGGACAATGCATCTTATATGAAGCAAACAGAAAGAAGATAGAGATATCCTGTAATAGAAAGGCTACAGGATACAGGACCCATTGCCTAATAATGACCACTGACTCTGCTCCAAACGCACTGGGAGCTAGGCATGGAGACATGCATGACTTACTCCAGGGGCAGAACCCATTAGAGAGCTAACAAGCCCACAGAGTCAGTAGTATCTGGCCATGGGGAAGAGAGATTAAAAGTTATCAAATGGGAAGTAAAGGTGATGGTTCTCAGTCGTGTGTATTGCTAAAAGTCCATTGAAGGACTACTCTTATTAGGCTTTTCTTCTTCTTTGATATGATCATAAGAGGTTTCTGCCATATGGGGTACGATTCACCTCTTCTATCTTTAATCATCAGTCACTACCCAAAGGTATCTGTCTTTCTCCATTATTGACAGTGGAAGTCTTGACAACAAACCAGGACTAGTATCCTTTAGCTACTTACAGCTAGGTGCAATGAATACAACTCCTAGAAGCACAATTTGTATGGCTCCTTAGATTTCAGTGCCGTGTGGTTTGGGAAGACACTGATCTTTAAATTTCTACATCTAAATATGAATTTCATTGCTAATCATCCACACACCTTGCAAAAATTATCCCCTTGTGCTATAATTCAGCATCACAGCTTCTTAAGAAGTGGGTTTTTTTAATTAATTCAAAGACAACAAAAGTTGAAAGCTCAAAAAGTTTGTTAGTGCAGGACAAGAGTTTTTTCTTCCCTTAAAAGCAAGCCTAAATCCACTCCACATAAAGATGATCACTAGATTCAAGGATTCCAAGACTAGAAAAAGCAAGCAATAGTCTGGAACTAACTAAAGTTCAAGAGATACATGGTAAAAGCTCGAAGCCTTAACCTACTTATACATTTACAGATACCTCAATTCGATTTCTCTTACTATAACAAATTTCGGTGCCAGGGAATTAAAAGTATACCCAGGAATACTAGAATGAAACTAAGCATAATTTTGTACTCAGTTATCGTACCTCAGAACAGGGGATTACCCTTATGTTGAGTGTACTGGGGTCCACCCACACTACAGCTTTGTTAATTTTGCTAAAATCTTTCTTGTTCATTTTACCCACATGCAGGGGTGGAATAACCCAGTGAAACTAACTACAAACCTCATCCAAACTTGTTAACAAAGTACAACAAGGTACAATATGTAATAATTTCTCACACTACGCAACAAGTTTCCCTAGACATTTTTTTCCCCTCCCTACTTAAACACGTTATAGAGCCGAGGTCATCAGTGCAGCTGGCAAGCAGGTTGCTGGAGGCTTTCCTTAGCTAGCCCCCCATGCAGACGTACATGAAGCAACATAGGCTGAACAAAACCAGCAGGGTAGGAGAAAGCTGCAAGGTTCTTTACAAGGCAATGGCCATTTTTTCTGTTTTCCAACACATGCTAACTATACAGAATAGATATATATATAGTCTCATCTTGTTGGTATTACACTGATAATGAATTACCTGTAACTGCTCTTGCTTTCAACAGTACTCCTCTCTTGAAACTCCATTGTACTACATATGCTCTGTCTCACACACTGCCAATTACACTACAAATTTTCTGTTGAGACCACCATCACCTAAAAAGCCTGCAATTGCAGGATGCAGAAAATTTGTAAGAAAGTATTTTGCTGTGGTTCACTGAGGCAAAAAATCTGTATATTTACATGAATGGCGAAACTACCCCATCAAAGTTACACTTTATGAGCCTTGGACTCTCTATCTTCCCATGTGACCTGCTCTTTGCCTGGACTACACATGCCAACAATCACTGCAATATCTTTCTTTAATTGAATCATCACAGTGCCACCTGAGAGGTGCCCAGCTCAGTGAACCAGGGGTCTTTGTTCAGCTAGTCAAGCTGCATCACAGAGAAGAAAAGAGCAAAAAATAGAGGAACTACAAATCCCAGGAAGCCACACTGACAAGCACAGATACAGGCAAACTGATTGCCAGGTAACATATTTCAGTGTTGCTCACCAAACTAAAGCAAATCATCTCAGGTCAGGAGTGCTGACAACTCTTTTTCTAAATCAACTGTGTAGAAATGAGATGGTTTGACATCTTTGTATCAAAGATTTTAGCATTTTCCATTTAATGCAGAATTGGGTTATTTCAACTCTTCATATCTACTTGGGATGAAAATAAAGTTTAGAACATTCACAAGTCCAGAAAAGTACATTTAGATTTTTGACTAAAGTACAACGCTGAAAGATGGCTTAAAATATGCAAGATTAACCGAACTGTTAATGACAGTAATGCATGAACTATCTGAGATTGCTGAAAAAAAAGCAGTCAGTCAGGAGTTCCTCTAAGTCAGCAATATTGCTTCTCCAGTCTACCAATACAGGGAACTGCCCTAAGTACTCCCTGATGAACATTAAATTAGAGAATAACTTACTCAATGAAAAGAATACAAGAATGATTGGTTTCATCCTTTTCAGAACCTCTATTTGCTGAAGTAATTATTTGACACCATAAAATCAAATGACAAATCAACACAAAAGTTTCCAATCGTATTAAATGGATGCAACAGAGATAGTTTGAAGAGCCTAATTTACTACATATATCTATGATGCTGACACCTCTGCCTCACGTTTCTTTCCTTCTGCAGTATGAAGTTAAGGGTGTGAGCAAATAGTTCATACTCTGTCCTCAAACCGAATATTTGTGGAGAGCCAAAGATGCTCTGGCTTCGCACGTAGCACAAAACTCTGTATTGACACATTATCTGTCATCACTCTTATGTCTGCATTTGTAATTATCAATTTCTGAATTTCTAATTAAAATTCAAATTTATTTGCCCTATTTATCCATACTGTGTCAGATACAGCAAATAGGTAATGTTCCAAATTGGTAGTAAAACAAGGGTGGTACTATATATACTAGCAGCCTGTGCTTACATTAAATGAGTGCAGGGCAAGTTTTTGTCATTTGTTATGAATAATTTAGGCTATTTTGAATTTATTTGAAAATTGATGCCAGTTCCATGCAATTACTATTGAGACCTGAGTTTTTTCTAATTAGATGAACAGTCCCACTGGGCTTGTCCCTGCCATCAACAATGCATGTTCACCACTGAACTTGTAACAATACGATTGACTCTGCACACTTTGCTGATTTAGAGCTGCTTTTGGAATGATAATTTAAAGTATGTTCTTGTGTTACTTATGCATCTAAAATGCTTAATCAACAAAACCAGCATTTCATTTAAAAAGTGCTTGTAGTTTATTACAAATCATACAAGTAGTTCTTTCACTTTTCATTCTTGTGCCTTGCCCATTTTGAGCAGTTATACCAAATTCTGGATATCAATACCCGGAGAAGCAGAGAGTCCTAGGAACAATGAATGAACATGCACTTACTGAGACACAGCTAGGCCACTATAAAAGAAGCAGAATCCACCTTTCAATAGTGCTGAACTATCTAATTATAAAGGTCATGAAAATAAATGCCTTCTTAGATATGTTCTCTCAAAACAGAAAAACACAATCTACACAAGTTTACTGAAATCACATAGAATATACAAAATCCGTTAAGTTATTGACAGCTCAGATATTGATAACCACTGCATAGCAACGAATTTTGTACAAAGTTATTTTACAACATTTTATTTGGAGGAGAGAGTACCTGAGGAAGAAATACAGTTTCAGAATTAAAAATGCTGAAAAAAAATAAAATAAATGGTCTCCTGAAACAGAATTTAGTTGAATTTAGTTGAAAAGGAAGCATCACTATGGGTACTTGAGAGGAAACACAGCTTGATGAAGGAGGTCTTGGTGAAAGAGTATTTATATTAATAAAGGAATTTCTGTAAGAATACTTCATTCAGAATAAAATATAAATTTTTTAAAGCAGCTAAAACCATAAATAATATTTATTAATTTGTCAGGCCATGACTTGAGCTTCTAAACTGTGCTACCAGAGATAGAAATAATGTTTCTTAGGCAAATACATATTTTTAAAATATGGTCTTTCAAAGCCAAGATGTTTGCTGAGTTGTACTGATCATTTGTGATATGATGGTCCTGACATTAAAAATGGTGTTTCCTGTATATTTCAGAAACAGACAAACTCAAATGGAAACCTGACCTCTGAGATCCCAAATGGACTTTTCAAAACAATATTACAAAAATGTTCAAAAGGTTTGGAATTTTTTCCAACGAGGAACAAAAGCAAAATGCCAAAATTCAACAGAAAAAAAACCAGAACAGATTCTGGTACCCTGGTCAGCGTACAGGCTAAGATTATAAAGGAGAAAACACAAGCACACATTTTTGCTGATGGAAAACAAGGACTAAGTTAGCTTATTCGTAGCTAACTCAGATACAAAAGTGAAAGGTAGCTAATGGCGCATTTTGCCTTCACAAGAAACACTCACAAAAATATTAGCTATAGGATATAGCAGAGTCACGATATATTCATCTACCTAAAAAAAGGTGACATTCCTCAGGAGAATACTTACATATACTCCAAAATATTGTCATTTAGTTCTAAAGTCCACAAAACCAGATGTTTTCTAAATTGGTACACCTTTCTTACATCATCTGTTTCTAATGGTTTTAAATCTAAATTTGTCTGGTTGGAATCTCTTTTCCTCACTTGTCAGATGATCCCAAACATTACAAAGCCACATCAAAGCAGCAGATCATTTTAGAAGCAGCTATTGCTGAGCAAGGCGGAGACCTTTTAAAAAAAATGCAGTATCATTATCCTTCAAATGCTGAAGAGGGAAGAAGTAATTACAAGAAATGTTTAAAATTACACTAACAGAAATAACATTTCAGGGTAAATAATGATATGAAAATGGAATACAAATTTAGAAAATGAGCCTGTATATATTTTGAGGTTCTCTAACCTGCTCTGGACAATAGCTGATGAGGAAGCTGACCAAAGCACAGGATTACTTCTCCATTCACAATGAAACTGCAAGGAGGAACACTTACATCATAGAATCACAGCATAGTTTGGGTTGGAAGGGACCTTTAAAGGTCATCCAGTCCAACCCCCCTGCAATGAGCAGGGACATCTTCAACAAGATCAGGTTGCTCAGAGCCCCATCCAGCCTGACCTTGAATGTTTCCAGGGATGGGGCGTCTACCACCTCTCTGGGCAACCTGTCCCAGTGTTTCACCAACATATGGAGAAGACAAAGCCTAAATAGTTTGGTGATTTCTGCATTGCCTTCTGCCCTGTGGTGGGGGAGAACTGAAGGAGGCAAGCTGGTCTTCTGCTAATATTTCAGCATCTAGGGAACTGAGATACTGTAAAAAAAATAAATTTCTAGCTCTCTTGGTCCTTTAAATTTCTCTGAGGCATTAAACTCCATTAAATACAAAAATACAACTGCTACCATCAAAACAGATTTTTACCAGTAACTTTTAAATTATGCTCTTGTAAAAAAAGTTGTTTTAAATAATTGTATTACAGTATGGTAAGCTTTCAGTATCAATTATATTTGGCATTTTAGAAAATGGATTGCTGATGTAATACGGTAATGTAGCATGATATGACAGATGGATTGGTTTCACAGTAGTCTGTTCACACTCTGTTACACAACTTATTTGAAAACAAATATTTTATTTTACCTAATCTGAATAGACAGAAACTAGATAGTCGTGGATATTCTGGCTATGTCAGTTCTTAAAGCATGTCTAATTCACCCATTTTCACTTTAAGAATAATGTAAAAGAAAGCAAAACAAATGAATTACTGAAGTACTGATCTGCCAAGTGAACAATACAGAAAAATAACAGATGAAGTCCACAGAAAATACAATCGTGGTACATTCTATATGCAAAAAACATATCAAGAAGAGTTCTGAAATAAATGAAACAGAGCATGTAAACCATTTTCCATAAAAATTTATCTACCAGCATTCCAATAACACCAGTATGTTTTCCCTCCTCATTAAAAATCTTATCATAATCTCCTTTGAGCCAGTAGAAGTTCCAGGACTATTCATCTTTTTCCTGCTTTTGAGAACATCACACACACACTAGTAATTTTCATGCTAAAAAGCAAAGCTACCTAACATAGCTCTTGCTGGTAGCAATTCAGGAACTATAGTGCAAACCATAGGTTTATGTAAGACAAGCAAAGCATACAAATATTAGCCTGCCTTTCAGTGACAAAATGAGGTATTCCTCCATGTCAAGCAACATTTTTTCATCTCTCATTAGCTATACAAATTAGTCAAGCTTCTCATCAGAACATGACAAAATTTAAGAAAAACAGGTCTTAGGTGTTCTTATTCAGCAAGGAGTAATAAAAAAGAAGTTTCATAAACATTTTTTGAAAAAATAGTGGGGAGAACCTATGTGGAAGGTAAAAGCTCTTTTTTTGCAATGGGTTTTACAGTTTTGAAATTTATTTTAATTTGAATGGGACAAAAAGCAAAATGTATTTGCTATGAAATAAAATTATGAAAACAAATATTTCAGGTCAAACAACTTTCTTCATTTGGAAAAAGGTATTTCTGTCATCTATTACTGAAGAGTATAATTAAATAAAGGAGTAATTAAAACAATGAAAGGTATTTTGCAAAGAATGTCAAAATTGCCACCATTTGATTTATAATTTCTCAACATTTCCAGAATTATTCCAGTATAGGATTCTTGCTATATCAGCCTGATTCTAAGATGAATTTAAAATCCTATTTTCCTAAGAGAGAGTAAATGTTTTCATGGTATTCACAAAATCCTGGCATTCTCCTAAAAGTTACTAAAATCATAGCAAATGTAACTTGATTAACAGAACATAGCCCATTGCTTCCTTTAGCAATTATTTGGAAGAAGAGAGTTAGTCAGAATTTTGATAAAGGTTTTTGATTCTACACAATGAATAGACAAAACAGAAATAAAAGGTGCTTGTTTAAAAATGAAAGCCATATTCTTTTATCAAAGCAGGCTTTCACAGGGGCTTTAAAAGGAATCTCTGATGAAGTGCAGTATCACCAGTCTGTCAAACTCCATTAGAGCATCTAATTCCATCATACATAGTTACCTCATACACACACACACACACGCACACACAGAGAGACTGACTTCTTCACTTCATCTCTTAAAATTAAAGTTACCTGATTTCCAGAAGCCCTGTCCTTCTCCATCCATTGAAAAAGGACCTATTTTTTTTCTCATTCCGGCTCTATGTTCCTGTATTTTCACAAGGATCCTCTACCATGTGTTGGTACAGGAGCAATTTCAATAAAACCTTATTCATCAAAGCACTTAAACAGTTGGTAAACTTTAAGGCTGAAATTTTCTAAGAAAATGAAAGTAACTAAATACCTAACTCATTAAAAACCAGTGGACTGACATATCAAAAGACAGCAGGTGACACACTCAAGAGTGTGTACATTCCTGTGCTTTGTAAAATAGGAGACCATTCCAATGTGACATTTCGTAGTTTATATTTTGGCTGGTTGCAGTACAATTAGCAAAAGTGGAACACATTTTGTGATACTTCCTTTCAATTGTACGTAGCAACTACATCAGCTCTAGCACTCCACTGGACTTGTTCTGAAGGAATTAAGGAAATTAAAAACTGACTACCTCCCACTGTCTTATTTAATTTTCCTCTGTTTTTAAAAACATGAATTTGTCTTATTAATTCATGTTATGATTTTACAGAAAATCCAACTATAATTTCCTTGGGGATAAAGAAAGTAATTTCATTAAAAAAGGCTATTTTGCCATCAAAACACTAGCTTTTGAATTCTGATTATTTAGACACTTTAAAGCAAATCAGGTCTGAATGTTCTGTACTTGTCCAATTTAGTCATAGTTTGACATTTACTGTATCTATATTTTATTTTCCTTTGCAGTCATATTCCTTTTGTTTAGAAATATTCTGTGTCTTTATTGTCAAATCACGTTTGTGCCACAAAAGAAAGTAGAGCAGCAGTCATTAACAGATTTGAAATACGTGAGCTCTGAAAATTGTGAAAGATGGCTATAAAACCATTTGTTTAGTCTATCTGATACACAATTAGGAAAGGAGATATTCTTTTGTTATAAACCAGTTTCAGGATTCACATACTACTATATGTAAACAATGAGATGAGAATAATATTAAAATCAGACACGCTAATTTAGAAACAAAATTGGAAATGGATTTGAGTGAATTCAAAATTAAAAAAAAATTCAGGATTGAAGCCCACCAATTCATTTGTGCAATTATTTTTCACTCTGGAAAAATTTAGGCAAAACACTACATGAAAGAATTAAGTGAGAAATTGTATTTTTCAGCCAAATTTTATTTTGGCAGAAGGACAGAGTCATTCTAGGTGTTAGTTATGGTGAGCAGAATAGATGACGCAATGCACAATGGCAGTGTGTGTGCCATACACACCTCCCTATCAGCCATAGGGTTGGACAAGACATCTCAACTCAATCTCAAATCTCTCAGTTGATGTGTACTTGATTAATTTGAAGAGTTAGAAGAGTCAGAATCTCTGTACTAGATCTAGTTGGATCAAACTGGTAGCTTGAATGTGGGTCTTAGAAACCTTGGATCACAAGTTTCATAGAAAGTTACTCTCAGAACAGCAAAACTTGATTGTAACAAAGTAATTTCTCACTTGAATGATCCCAATTCTTTTTGAAGAGCATTTTTTCCATCACCAGTTTATCTGTTTTACCAGTTAAAGGATGGAAAGTAAGAGGGTTTAACAACGAAAGCACTACTTCAGATAGTCCTGTATCTGTGCTAGGGAGCATTTAGAAATCTTTACCCAGGCAAAATTAAGAGGCTGCAGATGATGTGTACAAATACCGTAAACCATAATTTTGTTCTGAAGAATTGTTTCAAACAAGGTGGGAGAAAAGTAAAATACCTAAACACATCAACAGTGATAAAATTCCTCTGGCATTTGGAAAAAACAGAGCAAGTTGCTCTGTTTGAGAAGATGAATCACTTGACTAGGACTTGGGAATCCTTGGTTTTCTTCTCCACTTTGCCACCGACTGACCTTTGGCAAGTCACTGTAACCTCCTATGGCTGAGAAACCCAAGACACAACTAAGGAAACCACCATTAACTAAATGGCTTTCTAAATTCTTTTGATGTGTTGGAGCATTGTAACACTAGATAAAATTAAAGCATTCAGATTTTCAACAGAATGGAGTTTCTTTCAGTTCCAGAAAGCTGCAGAGTCATGACTTTTTTTTCCCAACTTATCTCTTCCCAGAGGCATGAATCAAAGCCTACTATAGTCAGTGAAGGCATTTCCTTTGATATTTTGGGAATAAATCCTACTATCTCTAGGCACTGGGCTTCTAAATATTAACTACTTCATGACTGTCACAGCATATTTCCTCTTTTTCTACCAAAAGCTGAACTATTTATAAAGTTTCAGAAATTAAATTTAAGAGGTTGCATGCCATCTACAAATCTACAACACTGAATCATTTCTGTATGGTCCTCCCTGACAACTAACTTAACATCTTGGATGTTAGATGCCTCGAATGCATTTAATATATTAAACGTGACTGAGAAGTTTATTATTCTGAAGGAGCATGTTTAGAGACATATTTGTTTACTGTATGCCTCTTTGTTCCATCTTTATCTTATCACATCTTGTTGCACTACATCGTGTCTCAATAAAAACATGAGGATGAACTCATACACTGAAATCACTTTACATGGCTTTTATGTGTTAGACAAAGCAGAAAGGGAGGAGGAAATAGGGAGGAGGACAAGGGAAAGATCCATCTTCATTATCCTTTTATCTCTTTTGAAACTTAAAAATGTAATCCCATTCTGTGTAGATTTGCATTTTAGTTTATGGTCATCATATACACTCTTATCAGAATTTATTTCTTGGTACATAATCCTACTTAAAGATAATTAGGTAGAATCTTTGAGGTCTAATTGTGAAAACTGCAGTTACAAATATATTCACTGTCTCATAACATTTGGCAATACCGCCCCAAATTCTACATCCATACTAGATAGGTCAGGTAACAGCACTGTATTCTTAAAACCTATTTTAAAATAAATCTTTATTTAAAGATAAAAAATTCCCCTTTGGACATGAGTTCTAAAAGTGGTATCTAGGAAAGTCTTCTAACATCAAGGACTTCTTTGTCAAAACCCCACATCTGACTATTATGACAAAAAATGACAAATTCTGACAAACACAGGCATTACCTTTCAATCATTTCTTGCTCTGAAGTAGTTTCCACCATATACTGACCATGGTGCTTCTATTATTATCTCAAATATGTTATATATCTGTTTTCATAAGAACTACTGTTGCAAGTTCAGAGTTAATATAAAAAGATGCTGACCAAAGAGGCTGGAGACTGTAAATTCAGAGTAAATCTTCTGAGATTAGACTGGGGACAGAAGTGACCTCTAACCTAGTATAAATGGGTAAAAGTAATAAAAATATTAACTGGAATAACCTCTAAATGCTATTTATCCAGCATAGGTAGTCATGACATCAGGACATCCATGATCCACTCGGTTCAAGAAAACTGTCTTGAACATATTAATACCTACTGTATACCTCTTGAGTCCAGCCTAATGCAAACTGAATCAAAGAGACTTTTGCTTCAGGATGAGATCAGGTTCCATTTTGAGTTGGTTTTGCCCTTGGTAATATTTGTAAACTCCCAGAAGTGAACTTAAAACTTGGCATGGCTTTAAAAATTAGTTCTAAAACATCACTGAAAGTAAAGTAAAAGATACATGTTTAAACTTTATTAAAAAGAGCAGACAAGCTGCTTATTTGTCTTTCTGCACTCGTCAATCTTTATGGCATTCTTGGGTGACTGTTCTGAAATTATTAGCTATATTAGCCAAACTGAATTCATCTGAGACATATCTACTTTTTATTTCTTACTCAATTCACTGAATTTGGTACAATGTAACTGAAGGTCCATTTCTCATATCAAATTTACCTCTTCAACAAGTAGCATTTGATAAACTACCTTTAAGGTCAATTGCAAATGGCCTTAAAGGTAGTTTATCAAATGAACTGTAAATTATTTCCCTTTCCTGGGAAATTTGCTTTTACCCCTTCCTGTACAACTGCACAGTCTCTGCCCAAAAGACTGTGCTTTACTACTGTTTACCAGTCCCGCTTAGCACTAAATCATAGGTATGGGGGGTAGGTAGGTTTGGGACTACATGCTGGTTTCTAATGATTTTAAAGCTGGTCAAACATGTTATATCAATAGCTTTGCTTAACTTATTCTACAGAAAGAGCAGCACCATTTTTCACATCATAAATTCCTACAGTACTTCAACTCTGACATTCATTCCAAAGCAGTAGTGCATTCTCCATACCCAAGTAGTTGTGGGCCTGTCTTGATGATGCTAATGAATGTATCATCAGGGTTCATGAAGCGCTGTGCTTTTTGGACCCGTAGGAATAGGTCTTCTGCACAGACAGCATATTTGAAATTTTCCACTGAGAACAGTTCACGCTGAATTCTGCTCTCTACATACCACCAATTTTGTGCAATCTTTCTACATGGAACCAAATTGCAGCCCTACTTTTCCAGAATAGATCCTTATCCCAGTATTTTTATACAGTACAGATACATATATACATACACACACACACACACACACACACACGTACACACAGATACATCTAAGTGTGATTTTTATTCTGTATTATAAAAAAAACTTATAAAATTTGATGCAAAAGGGCTTGCTTGGGGATGTTGAAATATTGGTTTTAGACTTCTTATCACACCATCTGGTTAACATTCTAGATTCTAAGTTATATTAATGAATTAATGCAGTAATCACTTGCACATTTAACTGTACTTTCCAAACAAAATACATGCAAGAAATATCCAGACACAGAAGGCTCATTAAAAATAAACAGGAGATCAATTTGCACCTTGTCCCAAAAGGGAGGCAGTGATGGTTTGCTTTATTTCCTTTTCTTTGTTATGTCAGTTAGGCTTACTATCCTATCAGAGCATCCCCACTGTGTACTTAAAGTGTCTGAAGCAGTTGTAACAACCAAGTGGAAAGCGTGAACCAGAAATTTGTTCAACAGCATACATAGCGAAATGAGTTACTACTACCAAGGAACTAGCAAGAATGACAGTTTTTAATTTCAGAATCTAGACGTTATGCTAGGGACCAAGTAATTCCAATGACTAAATATTCCAAACCAGATCATAAAACTGTAATTGCTAACCAGGAGCTTAAAAGCAGCACATTGCATGTCCTTTGACAGCCCTCAGAGCCACAGAAATTAAAAAGTTAAACCAGGTGCCAACAGATAGAAGAACACGTGATAATTCCAATAGTTTGTTACTACTGAACATTGTTGCCCTCAAACCAATAATCCTAGAAGATTACTGCACCAAAACACCCCACTCATATCCACAGTGAGTTATTCTTCATACTGGTAAAGCAGAGCAATACTGTTAAATGTGAGCCAACACAACACTCACAAGTTAAATTCTAGTCAATACAAAAGTGAATATCATCAGTGATATAATGCATAAAGAAAGGAATCCCTGCCTGAACAGCTATCACATTTTGTAGGTACGATCAGGTAAATACTTCAACTGGCAAGAGAAATTAATATTCAGTATTTAACAGCAGTGAGATTTTCTGCTTTACTGAACAGTTGTGATGCATATGGGCAGGCACTTTCATGTAGAAGGAGTGGGGGAAAAAAAAGCAACAGTGAAATAGCTTAAGTAGGTTCAGTACATACATAGAAGATAAATATGCCTAAGTAGGGATGCAGGCAAACTTAAAAAGGACACAGAGATCACTGAAGCAGACAGAAGACTAGTTAACTTTTGCAGATGAACTGTGAATAGAAGGGAACAGATATGGAAATAAGACTATAATGTTAGAAATCACATTTGAAAAAAGCTACAGACCTTCCTTGAATTTATTTTTCCTTAAAAGCTGATCAGATCATAGAAGAAATTCTGAAAAACACCAACATTTCTCAAGAATTCTGACATTTTCATTCAGTACCATATTACTTTAAAAATAATTTCGAAGATTTCACATGCATTATTGACATTAAAATCAAAATTAAGTGCATTTAAAGTTATATGATTTATGTAACTTCTTCTTACATTAAAACTACTATCCTTTGTCATTTTGAGATTATATTTCCTGAAGGCATACTTTCAATATAACATTTGGAAACGTAATTATATTGGAAAATGGAATCTCTGTCATTAAAAAATATCTTTCCATCTTTTCCTGTTATTTGTCTGCAGTTTGATACAATTTTTTGCCTCAAAGCTTCTATTTTGTTCAGGGCACTACGACTAACTTCCAATAAACCCAAATCTAATGAACTGGGGTCCTCACAATTCCACACTGTGTAATAGTAGAGTGACAGTAGGTCTCAAAAAAAACCCCCCAAAAAACAGATAAGAGAGGGCCTTCTGCTCACTCAGTATTTCCTGTATCATATCACAAACACATTCTCCAGCCTGCCACTTGTGCTGCTTTGTATGTGACTAGATAAACACTGCTTAGCCCTGTTTGCCTGGGTAAGTAGCCAGAAATTGCATGTTAAACATGCTACCAGCAGAATGTTGCCACCCACTGCAGTATTGGCAGCAGCCAGAGAAACATGTTGTGTGCACAGCATATAGGACTACACAGTGCTGATACCAAATACATAGAAGTAAACCATCTAGACTGGATTCCTCTTGTTGGTGAATTGTTATTGTACCACTTGATGTGAATTAAATAGACATTTGTGCTTAAATATAAAAAGACTTAATGGACAACGCATTGGAACGAGTCCTACCACCATAAACAGTTCTACAAGGAGTCTGCAAAGATGTGGCATGAGCTGATTCCTTAGCCCAGCGTTCAGTTCATCTCCCCAGTGCCAGATGCGTTTACCAAAAGTGGCCCCTCAGTGCTCCCATTCCAGGATTGATTGCTACAAGACAATGAATGCTGCAGCATTTCTTATCTCACCAGCAAGGGAAAATCCATTCCCTCACAGGGAGTCCTTCTCCCCCTGGCATCCCTGCTTCCAGCCAGTTTAACCTGTTCTGCAGTTGGGCCACCTTGCCCTCCATGCCACATCATTCCTTGTTCACAAGTTACCACTGCTGAGCAGTTACAATGTGAATTTCCCCTTCAATCTTCAGTTTCAATTTAAGTTTAAAACTGAAGTCCGAGTTTCTGTTCCATTTCCTGAGGTATCTGATATACCTCCAAAAATACATATTGTTTCCCTGAATTCACCACAGGAGGATGTGAGATTCTTCATGTAGCATGTTACATCTAGATAAGGGCCCAACATCTAAGCCAAAATGTTCTTCATAGTCAAATTTTTGAAATTCGTTAACACAGGGCTGAGCCCTCTCTGGCCTTGCCCTGAAACCTGACTGAGGGTTCAGCACCGGGATGGTTCTACCTCAGTCCCTCTGCAGTTTGCATGTAGGCAAGTGGGACAGCACAGTACCCCAAGGGGTCCCGCTCTGAAGCAGCAGCAAACTGCTTTTGCTGCTTTTTCTCTTGCATCCTTGCCAAGCACATACATAAAGCAATAATTAGTTCTCAGCCTCACTAATGCTCACCTAATGTCATCTCAGGAGTTGTCAAATCCCTGACTCCAGCACTAAAAATCAAATTATTATATTAATAATAGGTGCTTAACATGAAGTTTACTTCAGAACTTCAGACATATAGCAAGGCTTCTAGACTCAAAACATTCACAGTAGTTTTGTTACATTGACTACAAACCTAACAGCACTTAAAACATTCAAGTTCTCTAGAGTTTTAAATTTAACTGCTGGAAGGTGAATTAAAATCAACAGTAGCATTCCCTCTTCTGACTATACAGAAGACAGAAAGAATTAATATTTATGGCTAGAGAAGATGTAGTGAAGAAAAAGTGAAGGGTGGGCAAGAATAAGTGAAGTTATGGAATGGGGTCCATGCAGGAAGGGGTTAAACATCTGGACAGAAAAAATCTGAATCAAGATGACCAAATGGGGATAAGACAGATGTGAAAGACATGGACAGGGCTTTGATTTAGTGAAGGATGTCCACGTCCATGGCATGGGGGTTGGACTAGATGATCTTTAAAGGTCCCTTCAACCCAAACCATTCTGTGATTCTACTGATCTATGAAAGGTAGAAAAAGTGAATATGGGAGAATTAATATTTCTCATGACACATGAACTAAGGACATCAAATTACATTATATTAGGCAAAAGGCTTAAGACAAAGAAAGAAATGTATACATAAATAAGTTGTGAGACAACTTCAATTTAGCTAAATAAAATTGATGAGTACTTGAGCTTCTGCAGCACGTGGGAGACTTAAAATTTAACTGAGCTTTATGTTAGCTACACTGGGAGAAAAGCACAGCATTCATTGCTGTTGCAAGAACCTCAGTCACAGTTTTTAAAGATGCATAAATGACTATACTATTTTAAATGCATTATTCAAATTTAGGTCATGTTTCCTCATCCTTGGTATCTTCAAAACTTCACTGCAAAAAGGTTGGCAGGGTGGGACTGTTTGCTTCTGAGAGCCTTGATAACCATTTAATGCCTCAGTTAGGATGATGGCAGTGCTAGGTTGATGGTTGGACTTGATCTTAAAGGTCTTTTCCAACCTAAATGATTTTATGACTCTATGTGTGACAGTGGAGTGTCATTGTGTCTTTTGTACACACAACTGAAAACAGTTCATACAGGGAAGAAGGAAGAAAATGAGGTAGTGGCTTTATGCTGAATTCAAATCATAATGAAGTGAATCAACAAAAAAATTAGAAACATTTTTTTTAAAGGAACTTACAGAGCTGTGCATGCTGACACACAGAAGTGCACAGACACAAAAACGTTGGTTTTAATATTTGTTTCCCAAAAGTTTATCACATGCTCATCCTTTCCCCACCCCCATCAAAATCTCCGAGAACCAGATTATTGGTTGATCTTCAAAAGCTATTTTAAGTAACACTATTTATTTCCAAAAGGTATCTTTTTACTCAAATCTTTATCCAGTAATTTCATTTTAAATTACTAAAATAGAAAAACTTTCTAAAATAACACATTTTAGTTGCAAATCCACTGTTCATATTTTTTCCAGACATAGCAATATAATTATTTTAAGTTACTTCTGACAAAATGGGGGAAAAGCATCTTTTCTTTAAACTAAGACCAACAGAGGAGGGAAAGGATGAGCAACAACCAAGTGAGGAAGTGGTGGACCAGGGTGGCAAGTGAAAGATGTGGGGGGTTTATTAGACACAAGAGTCCTCATAATCAACAGCACAGGACTGAAAGAAGCCAACCTCAAGCATATGCACATAAGTAAGGATGCCTACGGGACAGCATTGTTGGGAAACCTTTCTTACCTTTGCTGGGAAATCAGCACGACTGGGTGCCTCTCAAGTGCCTCTACACCAATGCATGCAGCAAGAGGAACAAGCAGGAGGAATCAGAGATCTGCTTGCAGCTCCAGGGCTACAACTTACTGGGATGTTGGAGACCTGATGGGATAGCTCACACAGCGGGAGTACTGCAAGGGGTAGATATGGGCTCTTTGGGAAGGACAGGCTGGAAGGGGAGGAGGAGGTGTTGCCTGTTATGTGAGAGGGCAGCAGGAATGCGTGGAGCTCTACCCTAGATGGATGTGGAGCCAGTGGAGAACGGATGGGTCAGGATTAGTGGGCAGACCAACGTGGGTGATGTTATGGTGTATCTGCTACAGACCATATGATCAGGAAGCAGACGATGCCTTCTTCAGACAACCGGAAGAAGCCTCACATTCACTGGCCCTGGTCCTCATCGGCGCTTTAACTACCCTGATATCTGCTGGAAGTGCAACACAGCAGGGCACAAACAATCCAGGAGGTTTCTGGAGTGCATTGATGGTAACTTCCTGACAGAGGTGATTGACAAGCTGACAAGGGCAGGTACCCTGTTGAACTTCACCTCTCAAGAAAAAACTGGTTGGGGCAGCCTTGGCAGCAGTGACCAAAGGCTGGTGGTGTTCATGGATGAACAAGGATCTCCTGACAAAACTCAGGTGTAAAAAGGAAGCAAACGAGGTGGAAGCAGAGTCAGGTCAAGCAAGAACATGCACAGATGGACAGGGTTAGAAAGCCCAGCTGGAGTGAATCTGGTAAGGAACATGAAGAGTAACAAGGGTTTCTACAGGTGTATCAGAAGCAAAAGGAAGACAAGGAAAAATGTGAGTCTGCTGATGATGAGGCAAGGGACTTGGTGGCAAAGGACATGTAAGAACCCAAGGTACTCAATGCTGTCTTTGCCTCAGTCTTTACCAGAAAGGAATCCCAGAAAAAAAGAAAACACTTTTTTTAATGTAAGGGTGATTGGACACTGGAACAGGTTGCTCAGGGAGCTTGTAAAGTCTCCAACCTTGGAGATATTCAAAACATGACTGGGCACAAACCTGAGCAACCTGCTCTGGTTAACTCTATTTCATCACTGCTTTGAGCAGTGTGGTTGAACTAGATGATCTCCAGAGGTCTCTTCCTGCCTCAAATGTTCTGTGATTTCACCAGGCATTTGATTAGGCTACTACTTAATAGTAATCCCATGGTTATCTGATGCACCAGCATGAACATACATAAGTAGCCTAGGATTCAATGATACATGTAAAATTTCTCTTTTACTGCTCCAATTTTTAGCTCACTTTTTTTTTTGTTTTCACACAAAGTCATTCAGTCCCAAAGACAACAAATAAACTACAACTGCCTTATTTATTATATTTTATAGGAAAGTAGAAAGTTATTATATACAAACCAGCTTTGCCATTCAACCTTTTCTGGTGGTTCAGGAAGCTGAATGACACTCTTACTTTTAAGCATCACATACAATACCCTTTCTTGCTAGCAGGTACTTCTGAATGAAATATCTGTACACATCGAGGAATGGCAATAAAATGAGAGCTACGGGATTAACAATGGCTGAATAGAAGCTTAGTATGCTCTGGAAAAAAGCTTTTATGAAAGGTAGGCTCCAAATCCTGCAAAACGATGAGTGCCTTCATCTTTCATGGTCTCCCTGAGATGATAAAGGTGCTCACCACTTAACTACTTGGTTTCCCTACTGACAAAATGAAGGCTTTCAAGCAACTAACAGGTGAAAGCTTTTCAGCAACTAATGAATTATTTTGATTATATTTTCACACATGGAATGGAAAATTTATTCAGATTATTCTGTTAGTGTAATCGGCAAGAAAATATTTCATATACAAACATAAGGTATGTCATTTTTTTGGACACTGTGCATAGACTTTTTAAAAATACCCATCTAATTAGTATTTTAAAATGTTTTGACTAAAATAGAAGGTCTTTCTGGTGGAAATATTATTTTTTCAGCCCAAATAAGCAGCAAGAAACCAAAGCCAATATGAACCCAGACATAAACTATAGAAAAATATCTATGTAGTGTCAAAACTCAAGTATAATGATGAAACTTAAAAAAAAAAAAAGTAGTAGTATAAAAGGGCAATCTGATTGAATTATAAGAACCAGCCAGGTGATATCTGAAAAGATCTGTTCAGGCTCCTATTTTATTTCACACATTGATGTCTAGCTATACAATGGGTTTCATCAATGCACTGATGCCGACTTTTTACTGCTGACTTTGTGCTCATCTATAACTGATTGGTTTGGATTTTTCGCTGAGAAAAATAGTTTCGTCAAGAAAAGAAAAAAATTCCCTTCCCCTCAGCCTGTTTGATTCAAAGTTCACATATATTTAATTTCAAGTTTAAGGCTGAAAAACTGTGGGGACAACATATGAAAGGGACAGCATTCTGAGAAGCAGCATAATCTATCAGTAAAGACACTCTCTCTCCACTACAGTTCTTGGGTCTAAGATACACTTTAGCAATATTAAATTTTCATATTCCCTCTCATATATTTGCAGGGCAAACATAAGAATACCTGATCACCTCATAACATGGACTTTCTCTTTCCTCACAGTAACCTTTTATGGAGAAATGATATATTGATTTTACATATACGCCACTGAAGAGAGAGAATGTACCTACGCAAACTTACACATGTAAATACAAGCAGGCCCTGTCTGTGCTCTGCACTAACAAGAAGCCAAGTAGCCACATGAGCATGAAGGCAACAACCTGACACAGCCAGACTCACAGCTTTTTCAGCATATGATTAGGTCTGTGCTCTCTGTGCAGCCCCCAGGCAGGGCAGTGTGGGCACAACTCACTCACATTCACCTACAGAGGACAATACATCTGTGCTATTAATGACTTGGTAAAGGTCATGAAATAAATATAA
The DNA here is from genome assembly GCF_034638445.1 of Ciconia boyciana. Taxonomy (NCBI): domain Eukaryota; kingdom Metazoa; phylum Chordata; class Aves; order Ciconiiformes; family Ciconiidae; genus Ciconia; species Ciconia boyciana. The sequence goes on from NC_132936.1 coordinate 87,405,502, forward strand.
AAAAGCAATAAATTTAATCCACGCTTCACAATGATAGACTATAAGCAAGTCAACCATCTTTCCCTTCTTGTGGTGTCAATACTTGTGTCCATTATCTTACACCATATGTTGAAGCAATCTGTAATTGTTGGGACTAGGGCGCACAGACCGCAAAGACTGAGACAATAAATTTAAATTCTAAAAAGTTCTGCCATAAATTAATAGATACAGAATAAAATAAAATGTAGAAACCATCTCTGCTATTTACGTTTTTCATCATTCTTCCACTCCTAACTAGACAAGAGGTAACTTCAACATCAGCCTCAACAGCTCAAGTGTCAAAAGGACTTTTTTAATTTAATAATCCTTCTCCCAAGATATACAAACAAATGTTGCATAAAAAAAAAGGACTCCATTTGGAATTGATTCTAGCTGCCATCACAATTTTCAGGAACAAAGAGCCCCAGGCCATCAAATGTTCAGCAGTTTAATGATGAGTAGGAACATGGACTTGTGGGCAAAGTTACAAAACTACAATACATTTATTCATGAATTCTGGTTGCAGTGTTGCTGTGATTAAGCCCTTAAAACCACTTTTCAGGACTAATGAAGATCATTTCAGCTGTAATACAAATAAGACACTGATAGTGTAATAAGAAGTTCAGCTGCCCATGGCCATCGTTCCATTCCCATTCAAACCATTCCATACCAAGCTGAAGACCAGGTCATTACAACAGAACAAGTGAAATAAATGGCATATGGAGGATTTTCTCATTAAAGGGAAATTATTTTCTAGTTGACAACTGAGCATTGTTACATATACATCAAAGCCTAATTTGAAATATTTGGTCTGCTTTATAGTTCTGTTCCTCTTGAAGCCGATCCTAGAACTTGATGATATTCTCCTTTGCTTATTTTTAATTTGCCTATTTCTCACTTGATTTTTTGTTTGTTTGTTTGTTTATATCAACTCTTATCTGATGTTCCATGTTAAAACTCTATTTCTAAAACAGTATTTGAGGGAAAAAACTATGCCCTTGAATAGTTTGTCTGAAAACTACACAAGGAAGCTTTCTATGAACTCCACTGACATTATTTGTACTTTATTACTTTCTGTCCACTCTCTGAGACTTCCTTTACTGTTGTTTAAAGCTGAAAGATAGTGAAACTCTCCTCTGTACCTCCTTGAGTAACTGCTGCTCAAGTCTTCTACCATTTGTCCTGGCTTTGAATCTCCAAACTTGACTTTTGCTTTTTTCTGCATATATTGCAAAAATTGCCTTTTATGCATATATTATACTTGTAGGTTATCAGCTAGAAAGCTTAGACCTCTTATTTTGAGGCTTTTGAGGCTCAACCTTCGGCACACTAGGTAAGCTATATGACCAACTGACATTGTTAAATAACAGTGTGAAGAATGAAATAAAACCCACTAAGAAATGGTTTGCTTATACTGCAGCACATGTTATCATGGAATTCATTTTTATTTCAGTCATAATAAAGAATGATTCCCATGGTATTTAAGGGCTTATACAATTCATAAATTCTTTCGTACTTGGAAATGCGGCAACAGAGCCTCTCACCTAATAGTATGCAAATTTCTTTTTGAATTTCATTTGGGTTCATAAACAACTATTTTAATCAATTAAGTGTAAATGAACCAAGCAATACATGAGTGATAGCAATACAGGAATGATTGCTCAGTTAGGAAGTTAAATGAGATAATCAATTCCTAACATAATATATAGCAATTCTTGCAAGTTTTTCATTTTATGTTTCACAGCTATGGTTTATTAGATACGTGCAGGATTTCTTGTCTTGCCCAATGCAATTCAACCCTAATGCCATTTATATCTAGTCTTCTCAATAGTGCCTATTCAAAAGTGTGCCACTGTCTGAGCATCAGCTTCAGCAATTTTTTTCTCTCTGTCCCTCTCTGCTTTTCTACCTCAGGTATAAGCTACTCTTCTTCCTTTCAATCTCTCATTACCCTATCTGCTTTCTAGCTGCTGGTATATATCCCTGAACCCAGCTAAGATCCCAGCGCTTTTGAGCCAAAGTAACAGCAAACACAACTCAGCTCTGCCATTCAGAATTCAGGTCATGACATTGCCATGCTCCCACATAGCAAGTGTCCCCCATGTCATCGATTGCTCGGGTATAGACTATAACTGACATCCTCAAATCAAGTACAATAATTTGTTTGTAAACTACACATAAATACTTTCCAAGCAGCATCTTGGGATTCAGTAATCTACCAGCAGACAGATGGTCGAGCTCTATTCCAGCTCAATTATTTATGATTTTGTAGTTGAGCTATGTAGATTGATTTCTGCAGTTTCTTTTAGGTGTCCGAAAAAAAATGCTATTATTGACAGATGATGAGCCAGCTAATGAACACTGTGGAGTCCTCATAGTGCAGGATGTACTGCTTCAGAATGAGAGGAAAAAAAATTTGCCTGATTAAAATAGCATTAAAAGTTTTAGTGGTTTGGGTTTTTTTAATTACTGTAGGGCTCGCTCTCTCCTAAATACAAAGAACTGTGAAAAGCAGTGCCTGAGAGGTATGGGCAGGCCATGTTGATTGTGAAATTGGACTTCAGCACAGCCTCAGAAAGAATTGTGCCAGCATACCTGGGAGGACAAATTGTGAGGATAGGGAATACATTAAACTAGTACTGGTGATGAATTGTCTCAGGAAACCATGATCTCAGTTCAGGCCTTGAGCTAGAAGTTTTCCATTTCCTTTGTGTTAATTCAGGCCTCTTTATACATACTTGAAGACATTGTTGCCACTCACTTCTTCCACAACTGAACCATGCCACCAGCTTCTTCTATCCAAATTATTAAAGAGACTAGCTTTAAAAGAAAGAGGAGCAGAAAAGAGAGGGAGAGGAAATGACAAGTTGGTATAGCTGGACAAAAAATCATGCATTTAGTATGTTTCACAAAAACTGCAAGTCTAGACTCAAAATATCTTCAGACAGTTTGTGCTCAATTACAGAAGGATCATCTCTTTTAATATGGTCATATCAAAAGACTAAACCAGTAAGTGCATACGGTATTTTAAAGTCAGACTCACATTTAACAAACTTTACAATTTAATATTTTTCTAGCGTAAGATAAATATGCATCATGATGCATAATCTCAAAGAAACCCATCCTTAAGATCAGAATGCAGTTATCAGGCAATGATTTTTTATAAACTTGGGTCTCAATGAAAATTTTAACTCTTATCTAGAACTAAGAACCTGCTCTTATTAATAATTTCCCATTTCCTGTTACTTCCATTGAAAAATGGTTTCTTTTTGTTTTTTTAAACTTCAATTTTAATTTTGATTTTTTAAAATTTTGAATTCTACTGTGTTTAAAGTAAATCAGTAGATCCCAACATAAATATTAAGTATTAAATAATTTATATACTTTACAAACTCACAATATATGTCTCCCTTAATTTAATCCAGAATTACAGAGATGGGAGAGAAGAATATTTTATTTCAAGTTGAATTTTGGTTTGTAATGGTAAAATTGCATTAGGGAATTCTGAACTTCAACCAGTTACAATCACTTAATGTACTAATGGTTATTTGCAACTTTTTTGCAGCAACACAGACAGTGTCTCCACAACAGAAGTGAAATACTGTAGCAGGACAACAAGCTCTGTAATTCTGCATACTGAAAACCTGACTACTGCAAATTCTCTTTAATGATTTTTCCAAACAGACACCATCCAAATTTTAAAGAACCTGAATGCTACCTCTTCCACTGCCAGACAGAGACAGACCCAGGATGCCCTGCCTTCCTCCTACTGTCTCACAAGGTGATTGCAGGTACTCCAGAGCTTTAAAAGAATAATAAGGTTGTCAATGTTGTGGCTGTAAGCATCATAGGTACCACTGATATTGATGGAAAAATGGTATTTCACTTCTGACTTTATTCCAAGATTTCCAAACCATGAAAAATCACCAACTGGGAAGCTGATTTGGCAGGTAGCTAAACTAAGAAGTAGAAACCTTCAGTGTATAAGAATCAGATAGCTATATAGTAGAGCTACCACAGATGGAGACCATTTCTATTATTTTATTATTTTATCTATTTAGCAGGTTTCCAAAACCAGATGCTTTTTTCTCATGCCACCCTTTCTATACTGCTGGTGATTTTCACATCCTTGTCTGTGCCAAATCAATCTCTTTGATGATGCATGTGCTAATGTAGGGGCAGAAAGCTCAGCCAGTGACGGTGGTCAGGAAAAACTGGTGGGGCAAAAGCTTGCATTTCTATTCAACATTGTGTCCTCAATAGATAGACATTGTACAGAGTGCTAGCATCTAATCCACTTAAACTATTGGTTCTATCCAAGCTAGTTATTTCATGACAACAGGAGGATCTGTCAGCAGAAATAATACTAGAGGTATTATTTCACTTTCACTTGTTTGTAATTCTGAATTTTAATGGCTTTTCATTGACTCTATTTCTCTAACTCACCTAAAACACCCAGAACACATTTTTCTTCTATTATAAGACTATGAGCTTTAATCTTCAATTTACTACCCCCAGGAAAAACCTCAAAAGTAAAAGCAGATTCAGTGAGAGGGAGCTATATCTAGATATCAGTCCTTTCATAATCTACTAAAGAAAATCCAAAGTGTGGTGTCATTTCTAATTTGATGTATGATAAATCTTTCAATGTCAAGCTCTCAAAAGAACAGATGATAATAGAGAACACCTTGCTACAGCTATGAAAATAGAAACATACTAATACAACTGCTTCTTGGAATTCCTACAGCCACTATGTTTACACAGTAGCGAGCATTTTACTAGCACACTTGCATTTTCTATGCAAACAAGACTGAAATAAATAGGAGTTTAGTCGGAGAGACAGTGTGATAAAGAGACTTCCAGTGTAAGCCAGTGGCAATACTGTATCATCTGTCTAGTCTTACTGTTCTCATTTACATACACATTCAGATTTACATGGACACAGTTTATTCACCATAGCCAGTGTTTGGTTATATATGTTACATATGCACTGTTATACACAGCATCAAAAAATAACTGAGGTATTTTATAATATCCATTATAATACTAATTGTAATAGTATAACTGAAATATGGCAATCCTTTTAAACCCAGTTTACCCATAAGAACTGAAACAGGAAGATACTGCTTAGCTTCTATCAAAGAATATAGTATTTCCAAAATCCAAGAAAAGGTAATTGCTTTACTTCAGTATTAGTTAAAGTAAAAACCCGTACCTGTTTTAAAGATGGCATATGAATGTATTTCTTTTTGGAGCCACATTATACATCCTGATTAAATCCTAAATCTAGGTACGCAAGACCTTGCATTACTCCACACGGTCTTCACTTACTACGCTCTGAATGAGCCAGGCTGCTGTGAGAAAAAGTGTACGTGAGCTCGTAACAACAGGCCCTATAATGATGCATATATTCATACTGCGTGGGCAACTTAGCAATGCCTTGACTTTCAAGATTTTCCTCTTATATGCTTAATATTACTGTAGTCTATTACCATGCACAGAATTTCCTACCTTTTTAAACACCGAGAAGCAGACAACAGGAATGTCAGTATGTTTAGTTCTTTGTTAAGCTATCAACATGGTAGGAATTCTTGCTGCATTAAAATCACATATCTGAAGTCTTTGCTGTGACTGATTAGTAGAAATACAAGGCACTCCCTTTCAAACTTCCGAAGGTGTATATAAATACAAGAGCAAAGGCAGAATCCTTAAAAGACTGCATGTTTGTTTCTACAAGTCCAAGTACAAAAAGTTAGGAAAGCTTTCAGAATATTTTTAATAAGCAATTATCTCTTTTCACTGGGTCTCTAAAAGAGTATTCACAATCACTCTAGCTCTCTGAAAAATTTCACGGTTTTAGCATAAATTACCAAGCTACAATAGTGGTTCAAAGTAAAGTTATTTTAATAATAAAATAAAATTTTCCTGACTCATTATCAAAAAAGGAATGAACTGCCCTACCATATGCAAACAGTAGCCACATCTTATTTGAAAGCAAGCATGATAAATTTAAGATCCAAAAGCAAAGAATTAGAAAAAGAAATGATAAGCCATTAATAGTCCTGAAGGAGGAGAGGACTGTGAAACTCCAGTCATAGGCACCAATTCTGACAGCGTAAAGACACAGATATTGCAGCACACAAGTGCTTTTCAACCTTTCTAAGGTTTTGGTGAACCCAGATTCAAGGGGAATCATTCATAATGTCTTTGCACTTACCATTAAGCAGTAGGAAAAAAAAAAAAAAGTCTTTGACAGGCAAATGGGTGAGCAAGTTACCTGCTGAGACTTATGTTTAACAATATTTGTTGTCTCTCCTCAACCTTAATTCAGCTCTTCCAGGCCCAGAGGTAATTCTTGAACTAAGCCCAATCCTGTACGTATAAGAACCAGTCCCACGGAAAATTTCATATTCTAATTTCTCAAGCCCTCCTGGTCTTTATCTCACTACCAGAAGCCCTTCAAGCCAACACCTCAGTCCTACTGCCTGTCCATTTCAAACTGGGACACAGCTTTCTACTTGAGTCTAATCTTAAGTTTTATGAAATTACAATGTATACCACTTCAGTAAATTATAACTGAAAACGGTCTTTGTTTTAATATTACAACTTGGAAATGTTTCTACCGTTTATTGTTCTAAGGTGTTACCAGCTTCTCAGTAACTGCCATAACCAGGCGTGGCACTTCATATGGATGATTTTTTTTTAAGTTTAAGATGATGTAGTTTGGCTGACAGATAATTGAGTCATCAGTCTGTCAAATAAGAGAGAGCAAAAACAGTAGGTATGAAAATCTCTTTTTTCAAGTCTTTTGGAGGTCATGTAATCAGTGGGATACGAATTTTAAAAAGTCACATTTTGTTAGAAAAATTAATTCACCTTTTATAAAGCTGTCTCAAGCTCAAGAAACAGTTACCTGTCACTGTAGCCAAGCATGTGTTAAAAACTGCTGACCAGGGTAGATGCCCAGGCTAACCTCAGCAAAGGCCGAGGACGGCGTTCCAAAGCCCAGCACTACACACCAGCCATCGCTAAGAGCCTGCAGCAGCCGGAGACCCAGGCCCTGGCGCAGGGACGTCCTCCCCACACTCGAGCTCGCAGCAGCAGTACTCATGCTCTCCTCATCCTGCCTCTGTTTTAACTCCGAAACATTTCTGTGTTTCGATCACTCAGCTAAAACATGCGTGATGCGAAGCCTGAGGGAAACCCCATCAGGTGCAGCAAACGCAGCCAGGAGAGTACAGGTACCTCGCCTTCGGCTGGCAACACCGCCATTCCCAGCCTGTCATTTGTTGCCATGACTGAAATGGCCAATTCCTTTTTCAGTGTTGTTTTTTCAGAAGAATCACAGAATACAATATGAGCTGATGTTTTAGCTGCGGTAAGAATACCTCTGCTTTGGGTGTCCGTGCCCAGGTGCCAGCGGGGGGAGCTGCAGGGCGGCCTCTGTGAGGAGAGGTGGGGGCCGCCCTGTGCCGGGCACAGCCGGTTCCAGCCGCCTCCAAGGTACCCGCCGCAAGGCACAGCTGAGCCCCACAGCCACGGGTGGGCACCTCAGGGAAAGGGTATTTCAGAAAGGGCAAAAAATGCCAGAAAGGCAAAGAGGAATGAGGGGAAAAAGTGTGAGGAACAGCCCTGCGAGCACCCAGGCCAGCCCAGGAGAAGGCGGGAGAAGGTGCTCCAGGCGCTGCTGGGGACCCCAGCCAGAGCAGGGGGATATTGCTGCGTATTTACACCGCCTTAAAGGAAAAAAAGCTGAGCTCCATTAAAAGGAAAATAGTACCAGTTTGGGGGCACTTCAGTGGTCTTGAAACGACTCATTAATATTGTTATGTTATTGCTAATCCATCTACAGCTGTCAAAGGAGAATAAAAGGTATTGTCTTTAAGAGGATGAAGGATAACTCCCATGCAAAACTATTTATGTTTCTAATTGTGCCACTTTCAGTGATAAATGGCTACTTTGTTCGTCTCACAGATTTGTTGGTGACACAGGATAAAAACAAGTGCTCATATGAAAACTCGAAAGAGGGATTCACAACAGACAAACCCTGATATCCAGCCCTTCCTCTTTCCGTCTTCCTTTCCCTTGCATGATGGAACAGTCTAGAAAACCATTTGCACCCACACGCAGTATTTCTCTCCAAAGACAGGCCTCAGCAGCAGAGCACCACATTTGAAAAACCTTCCTCCTCCAGTTGTCTGATTTGCTTTCTTTTTTATGGTCAAATGGTTCCCCAAGAGTGACTTTTTATAAACTCAGACTGAGCCAGTGTCAGTCAGAGGTCAGAGCAGAGCAGTACCTGATCTAGACAAGAAAGAAGCACTGATATTTAACTGAATCAGAAATCTCACTTTGACTTTTGAAAAACATACATGAAGGCATTTTGATTTAATGTGATTTGCATACTAATTCCATCATCTCAGTGACAAAGCAAAGACGATGTCATTTGGAGTATGCTGAGTATTGTGACAAATCTTTAGATATTTATACTTTTTTCTATTGTTTTGCCTCTACAGTTTCTTCACTACTTTGAACCCACACCAATTAAGCTAATTTAGAATATCATCACATTTTTGATACAAGATTATCTTAGAGAATGCAAAATGAAACATTTAAAAGACATAATAAGTTTGCATTTATATCAGTTCGAGGAGGGGAGGTGTGTTACCAGTGATTTAATCACTGTTTGATTTGTCTATGAAAATCATCACCGATTCAAGGGCGGGTATGTAACAAATTCACCCAGCCATTGCTTCACTAGAATACAGCAATTGCTGTGCTTATAACAAAAAGAATTAGTGGCAGATTTTGTGCTGAACATGATGTAGTTGAGGAAGGAAAGTCTTTGTCATGGTTTAGGTCCTTTAAATGGGTTATCTCAAGGATTCCTACCTAATTCAGTATACACATGCTTTTGATATTTATATTGTTTCCCCACTGAGTTTTACAGCACCTTTCATCCAGTCGTATGAACTGCACATATGTGTGTCAACTGTGTGTGTACTGTGCAAGCAGGTGATGCAGTATTAAGCAGGGAGGAATGGTTGTATTATTCATAAAAGTTAAACCTGCAAATAGTTTATGCTTGACACCCAAAATAAGCACAGAAACTCCTTTTAAAAATCTCAAAATGCATGATTGAGAACACCAGGAATGAGCAATGCTTTCCTGCCATAGTTATGTTACTGTTTTTCAGTACTACAAAGTAGCAGATACTGTGTTTTTCTTATTATCTTACGTGTAGGTATACCTTAAGCTTAACACATGTACTCTATACATGGTCCATTAACGAGACACTATGCATGAAACACTGCAGACTTTATTTTAAGGTAGATACAAAAGTGATAGAAACTGAAAAGGCCATGTTGGAAGTTCCTTTTTAAATTCTACTGAGAACTTGATTTCTCATCTTAATATTCCAATAATGTTCATCCCTATTATGTAAAAAAAAGCCTTCTTCAGCAAATGCTCTCTTTGTGAATTATTATTAAATGTCACTTACCAAAACACATTTCAAACAAATAAATGACATCTAATTTCTTCCAGATTATATTGCCATCTGAAAGACACCAATATTTATGTATGAGATTATAAATTGTCCAATTTGTTTTTCAATTTCTTTGGAAGAATTCTGATGTCAGTTTGAGGATTCAGAAACACCATGTTCACCTCTCAAGACGATGAAGGAGCATCTAAAATACAAATAATGAACATCTAAAAATCTCTTAGGCTATGCTAAGTATAAAGGCAAATTGAATAGTGCAAAATTATAATAGGGCTGTGATTTCTTTCACAAACAAGGCATTTATTATTATTATTATTATTATTTGGGTTTCATCTACTTAGGAATATTATATCATACAATTGTATATATTATCATTGCATATATATTAAAAAATGTAAACAATAATAATGTAAATTGTCATTCAATCATTAAAAAAACAGAAAAAGACAAAATTAGGGTTGCCAGCACAGCACTGTCTAGCTGCCCTCATGCTCTCCCTTTCAGACACTAACATGATATTGTACTATTTTTTCCTCGCCTCAAAAGATGAAAGACTAACTGAAAACAGTGAGGCATAGCTGACAACTCCATAGGTTTTTTGCAGCCTACTGTTCTACTGCTTTTGGCAGTACTGAGTTTTTGTCCAACACTCTCTGGACATCTAGGAGTCCAGGTTAAACACCATTTTTCAACAATGAATTTCAGAGAGCTTTTCAAAACAGAGTCAAAATAGCCTTTTAAATTCAAAGGCATCTTCAACTTTTTAGAAGTTTGGACAACACAATCATAAATCAAAATGAAGTAACACTAGTGTATTATTAGAATGGAATAGATTTTTGATGGGAAAAGCTATGGTGCAACTCTATTTTACAAATTATAGTTCATATACATAAACCTAAGAATGAATACATTTCTGCTGCTTCTTTTTTTGCTGTTGTTATTAAGCAAAATCTGCAATACTCTTAGATGTCTTCTGTGAGTCCTAGAGAAGACAAAAGTCTGGGCTGCAGAAAAAGTAATTAAGTCTATCCAATCATGCACACAAATCTAGCAAGTTTGAACACCTGCAAAAAGTTTCTTGAAGCTTTTGGATATGAAGCTAATAGCCCATTTTTTCATATCTACTGTAAATTATGAAATACAAAATGCATTAAGAGGAAGAAATCTGGTTTGATTTCATTATCTTTATCATTTCCGTTGAAAGGCTTACACATATCAGGCTATCTAGCTCTTAGTCATTTACTAGACAATTTTATTTGTGGTCATTTGCTCAAAGAAAACCCAAATGAAAGCTCAATAAAAATTACACATAATATAAAGAACTCTGCGTGGATTTGGCATCTCCCATCACCAAAGAACAAACAACTGCTGTCAGTAAGGTTGCTCTCTTACAGACATCAGAAAAGCTACACTGCCAGCTACCACTGGCTACCGATCATTATTTAGTGTAACAGTCACTTCAGATTAGGCAAGAGGGGCAATCCCCCTCTTCTCCCACTGCACAGAAAGGGAGGAGGCAATGAGAACCTTTGTAGCTGACCTGCTTAAAGCAGATCTGTTCAGAATACAGAAACATGGTAAGAACTCTGCGCATAAGAGCGTTAGATACTCTGCCTGGGGAGAAACAGGTGACTTCTGCTGCCGCAGCCATAAATGCATCCAAAGCACTTAACCTAGCACTTACCTGCACGCTTTTGCCAAAGCAGAAACGGCATGAGGCAGAGATGCACAGGCAGCTGCTAATGACAGTTGCCTTCAGTAGAGACTGAGGGGAGTTGCCTGTTTGCCATTGTGAACATAAAAATAGAAACAAAGTGGGCTCCTTGGAGACCTACCTAATTAAGTGTTTTATTAATTGGTACTACAGCAGTAAAAGCATGATGGCACATGTAATGGCTTACCTTTGACATATAAAAGAATGTATGATCTGATGGGGCTATAAAGCCATAAAAACTTGTAAGGTGTATAGAGCGGGTAATCACAATGTATGATGGTTCAGTGTCATACAAAGACATTCATGGGATACAGTTGTTTCATCACAAAATCCTTTAAGATACTTGCGAGGTCAGGCTTGGAGACTACTGTGATTCTATAGTAGTAATGCAAATGTAAAGTTTAATCAGTACAATGAAATTAGCTTGATATGGAGTGTCGTATATAACCATGTGCAGCTTACTATTTGTACTTTGAGACATCAGCATGTTTGAGACAAAATTTTGGGTGTTGTTTTTTAGCTGAAATCCATGATAGCTACCACAAGGTGTGCTGCGTGAAACGGCAAACTCTAATACATTCTGCCTATCAAAATGATAATTTTTGTTAGTGCACAGGTATCAAGAGATCAGGATACAAAGGCTGATGCTTTCTTCACATAATTATGTAGAACTGCATATCGCTGAATAAAAGCAGCTGTTATAAGTGGACAAAATGTTTCATATTTTCAGACAGTATTCTTCTGGAGTTATTGAAAAACATGAAAATGCATTTTAAAATTCATGATGATCTTATCATCATAAAATAGATAATTTCAGTATGTTTTATTCACTTACTATTACCCTGAAAATAAGATTTGTTTCTGCTGACCTTTTCCTTTTCCCCTCCCTTTCGTTTCTGCAAGGAGAATGAAATATGGATTCCTTCTGTTTACACATAGGAATGATGAAAGAGGAATAAACAAGGCTTAGAAATGTGCTAATGACATATAAACTAGAGCCTCCTACGTGCTCTTGTAGTACTTTCCCTTTGCCAGAGACTCATACTATGGTTTGGGGCTCTTCTACTGAAATAAGGTATCACTAGCCCTTATCAACAAAGTGAGTGTTGCAGACAGGAATTTATATCTGGATCTAAGTTAATCCCATGTATAAACTGGGGACAAATTGTATGGTTACTTTGGAAGGAAGAAAAAGAGGCTTGGGATTTTAGTTTCTCTGTTCCACTAAGGACAAACAGCTCCCATGTGAAGAGGATTTGGTGAGATAAATGCTACAGAAGTACTGCGTCAGAGCAATCCAAGCTTCTTCACTTCCAGAGAAGTTCACAAGCTATTTCTTCCATTATACTCTTCCTTGTGAGCAATGAGAATAACCACTGCTAGCCAAGTAGCAAAAGCACTAGAAGCAGCTGTAGTCAATACTGGAGGTCAAGAGATGCCACCACCTAGTTACATTTTTGCCCATGCTCCTCATCCCAAATATGAGGAATCTCTGCATAAAAAACAAGTGCAGCTCCCCTAGTTCTGCTGGAAAGTTTTTTTCAGAAAGTTGACATATCACAACAGTACAGTAAGCGTAAATAACACAGCAATACCAACTTGAATCTGCAGGTAACTTAGAGCAGTACTTCTAAGACGGTGGACTACTCACCCAGCTCACGTTAATTACTGTCCTCATGCATCTGATTATCACCTTTCTCAAGGACACATAAGAGTTCACCATTTTTACTGCAGGACTATCACCCTACTGCAATAATCCAAGTAGCATTTTGTTTTCCTTTCCCCCCACCTGACAGAACCTGCTCTTGCTCTTCTCTTTTTCATAAAAAATAAACCTTGTTCCCTGCACTCCTCTTTGCAGATCACCTTCATGGGATGAAGACAACGGATTGCCGAAGCTTTCTGCAAACACCTGCCCTAGCACAGTGCAGCTAGGAAGTTGGAGCTGGCTGATTACATAGCAATATCCAAATAGAGATCACAGAAGAATCCTCCCCTCTATTAAACAAACAAATAAAAACCTCAAAAATAAGCCAGGAAAACTTTACATTCAAGAACATTTTGAAATAGGAGAAGTGTCTGTTATGTCTTGGAGGGGATATAAGGCATAGGAATACATAGCACAGGATAATGAAGAACAGGGTATCTTGAAAAAGGCATTTCAAATGCACAACATGGAACACCTCATAAACTTGCTATGCACTACTGAGTGTCTCGTGAATTTTAACAGCTGCAGTCTCCTAATGGAAGTGATGCAAATTAGAAAAATAATTACAACAGGATAGAAATGACAGAAGATTCAGGTAACACATCCATTGTTCAGTCTCATTAAAAAGTTCTCTCTGCTGCACTTTGGCCTTTACTTACAAGCCATTCTAGGCAACAAGACAATGAAGGAAAAAGCAACAACAAAGGACGGGGGGGGGGCTTAGAAAATGCTAATGTGAGAGAATCTTAATGGACTGAAAAGAAATTCTCTGAATTACCTGCCTTTTTCTCTTCAGTAGCAGTTCAGTAACATAAACAAACAGTATGTTTAAATCGGGAAGAAAAACATACATAGATCTCCTTGTGGCTTTTTTTTTTTTATCACAGCATGAAAGAATGCAATGAAGTTTTCAGATGCTAGTACCCATGGTCATTTTAAGAAAAATTATAGTACAGTATAAGTAACAGGAATTACAGTTAGATGAACAGTTTTAAAAGCAAAGGCAAGATACCCCTCTTTTGAAAGTACTAGTTAATTAACTGTGGTCAAAACCACATGCTGGGTAACTCTAAAAAAGGTGGTTTTTAAAGAAAAAAAATGCATAAAGCACCCAGACAGCTGCATACATTTAACACATCAGCAAAGAAAGTGAAAGATTATATTCTTAATAAACTCATACGCACTATTCCGATCAAACAGGAGCAGGCAACTGAACAGTCCATCATCTTGACACTAGACATATCTTTTTTCTGCTTCCCTTGGAGAAAATAACTATGTGCTATTTCTTGCCAGTTATATATTAATAAGATTTTCCTTTATACTTCAAAGTGCAAAGACTTCCATTCTTTTATTTGTAAGCTTTCACTAGAAAGTATTTCTAAAAACTTGCAACACTTGCATAATACTAGTTTCCCAAGGACCTTAGATTAACCAAGAATTTTGTGAAATAACATGTAGGTAGCAAAGCAAACTACCAATTTAAAGAAAAAGTCTTAAGTAAGATCTGTGATTAACCCAATACTCTGGACTTAATTCACAGAAAGCACCTGTTAA